>NC_092722.1:72771747-74148026 GCF_047496885.1 Scyliorhinus torazame | reverse complement strand
CATTTAAATGCATTACATAGCAGTAGAAAAGCTTTTTTGGAAGCAGAAGTCTCTGAAAGAATTTGCAGAGCTTTAAGACATAATGTACGGCCATCAGATGCCGTTTTTCAGCAAGGAGGCATGGTATACTATAAGAGTGACATTTCTAATGAATGGAAGGGCCCAGGGAAGATCATAGGCATAGATGGCAAAACAATTATTTCGCAACATGGTAATCAAACTGTTAGGGTACATTCATCAAGGATAATGGGTACAGATTACAAATTTTCAAATTTAGACAGAGCAGACAGACATGACGAGGAACCAGAGTCATCTGGTACGCATGTGTTACAGAACTATGAGGAACAATTAACTGATATAGACAGGGTTTCTGTGGAGGAACACAACACTTCTGATGAATTAGAACAGGCCATTTTTCCGAAAGGGCAACTGCCAAAAGTTGGTACAAAAGTGACATAATTGCCTGAAGGGTCTAGTCAATGGAAGGATGCAACTGTTATTAGTAGAGCAGGGAAGGCCACTGGAAAGTGTAAACATTGGCTGAATGTACAGCATTCAGGGGAAGGAGTCCATAAGACCATAAGACATAGGAGCGGAAGTAAGGCCATTCGGGCCATCGAGTCCACTCCACCATTCAATCATGGCTGATTTCAACTCCATTTACCCGCTCTCTCTCCATAGCCCTTAATTCCTCGAGAAATCAAGAATTTATCAACTTCTGTCTTAAAGACGCTCAACGTCCCGGCCTCCACCGCCCTCTGTGGCAATGATTTCCACAGACCCACCACTCTCTGGCTGAAGAAATTTCTCCTCATCTCTGTTCTAAAGTGACTCCCTTTTATTCTAAGGCTGTGCTCCCGGGTCCTAGTCTCCCCTGCTAATGGAAACAACTTCCCTACATCCACCCTATCTAAGCCATTCATTATCTTGTAAGTTTCTATTAGATCTCCCCTCAACCTCCTAAACTCCAATGAATATAATCCCAGGATCCTCAGACGTTCATCGTATGTTAGGCCTACCATTCCTGGGATCATCCGTGTGAATCTCCGCTGGACCCGCTCCAGTGCCACTATGTCCTTCCTGAGGTGTGGGGCCCAAAATTGCTCACAGTATTCTAAATGGGGCCTAACTAATGCTTTATAAAGCTTCAGAAGTACATCCCTGCTTTTATATTCCAAGCCTCTTGAGATGAATGACAACATTGCATTTGCTTTCTTAATTATGGACTCAACCTGCAAGTTTACCTTTAGAGAATCCTGGACTAGGACTCCCAAGTCCCTTTGCACTTCAGCATTATGAATTTTGTCACCGTTTAGAAAATAGTCCATGCCTCTATTCTTTTTTCCAAAGTGCAAGACCTCGCACTTGCCCACGTTAAATTTCATCAGCCATTTCTTGGACCACTCTCCTAAACTGTCTAAATCTTTCTGCAGCCTCCCCACCTCCTCCATACTACCTGCCCCTCCACCTATCTTTGTATCATCGGCAAACATAGCCAGAATGCCCCCAGTCTAGATCGTTAATATATAAAGGCCCCAACACTGAACCCTGCGGGACACCACTCGTCACCGGTTGCCATTCCGAAAAAGAACCTTTTATCCCAACTCTCTGCCTTCTGCCTGACAGCCAATCGTCAATCCATGTTAGTACCTTGCCTCGAATACCATGGGCCCTTATTTTACTCAGCAGTATCCCGTGAGGCACCTTATCAAAGGCCTTTTGGAAGTCAAGATAGATAACATCCATTGTCTCTCCTTGGTCTAACCTATTTGTTATCTCTTCAAAGAACTCTAACAGGTTTGTCAGGCACGACCTCCCCTTACTAAATCCATGCTGACTTGTCCTAATCCGACCCTGCACTTCCAAGAATTTAGAAATCTCATCCTTAACAATGGATTCTAGAATCCTGCCAACAACCGAGGTTAGGCTAATTGGCCTATAATTTTCCATCTTTTTCCTTGTTCCCTTCTTGAACAGGGGGGTTACAACAGCGATTTTCCAATCCTCTGGGACTTTCCCTGACTCCAATGACTTTTGAAAGATCATAACTAACGCCTCCACTATTTCTTCAGCTATCTCCTTTAGAACTCTAGGATGTAGCCCATCTGGGCCTGGAGATTTATCAATTTTTAGACCTCTTAGTTTCTCTAGCACTTTCTCCTTTGTGATGGCTACCATATTCAACTCTGCCCCCTGACTCTCCGGAATTGGTGGGATATTACTCATGTCTTCTACTGTGAAGACTGACGCAAAGTACTTATTCAGTTCCTCAGCTATTTCCTAGTCTCCCATCACTAGATTACCAGCGTCATTTTGGAGCGGCCCAATGTCACCTTTTGCTTCCCGTTTGTTTTTAATGTATTTAAAGAAACTTTTACTATCATTCCTAATGTTACTGGCTAGCCTACCTTCATAATTGATTCTCTCTTTCCTTATTTCTCTCTTTGTTATCCTCTGTTTGTTTTTGTAGCCTTCCCAATCTTCTGACTTCCCACTACTCTTTGCCACATTATAGGCTTTCTCTTTTGCTTTGATGCATTCCCTAACTTGCTTTGTCAGCCATGGTTGCCTAATCCCCCCTCTGATAACCTTTCTTTTCTTTGGGATGAACCTCTGTACTGCGTCCTCAATTACTCCCAGAAATCCCTGCCATTGCTGTTCTACTGTCTTTCCCACTAGGCTCTGCTCCCAGTTGATTTTCGTCAGTTCCTCCCTCATGCCCCTGTAGTTACCTTTATTTAACTGTAACACCTTTACATCTGATTCTACCTTCTTTCTTTCAAATTGGAGATTGAATTCGACCATATTATGATCACTGCCTCCTAAGTGCTCCCTTACTTTAAGATCTTTAATCAAGTCTGGCTCATTACATAACACTAAGTCCAGAATGGCCTGTTCCCTCATGGGCTCCATCACAAGCTGTTCCAAAAAGCCCTCCTGTAAACATTCAATGAATTCCCTTTCCTTGGGTCCACTGGCAGCATTATTTACCCAGTCTACCTGCATATTGAAGTCCCCCATGATCACTGTGACCTTGCCTTCCTGACATGCACTTTCTATTTCGTGTTGCAATTTGTGCCCCCGGTCCTGACCACTGTTAGGCCTGTACATAACTCCCATTATGGTTTTTTTGCCTTTGTGGTTCCTCAACTCTACCCACACAGACTCCACATCATCTGACCCTATGTCATTTAGTGCTATTGATTTAATTTCATTCCTAATTAACAAGGCAACCCCGCCCCCTCTGCCCACCTCTCTGTCTTTTCGATAGGTTGTGAATCCCTGGATGTTTAAATGCCACTCCTGAACCCCCTGCAACCATGTCTCTGTGATGCCTACCACATCATACCTGCCAGTCACAATCTGGGCCACAAGCTCATCTACCTTGTTCCGTACACTGCGCGAATTTAAATATAGCACCTTTAATTCTCTATTGACCGTCCCTTTTTGTTTTCTTAGTGGTGGACCTTGGTTTACTGAGCCTTTCCATACACTGTGTCATATTTTGTGGGATGGGGACTATCGTAACCTCTCCTGAGTTTTGTCTTTTCGTGCTTTTTTGTATTCCTAAGCAGCTACGCTTCCCACTGATTACTTCACCTCTTGTCAAGACAATGGATTGGGAAAACGAAGTTCAAAAATGGAGGGCACAGAAACGCAGTGCCAGTTCAGATAGTACATCGGATAGTGAACAGGTCTGCAGGAAAAGGTTGAGAACTATTGAAAGGACATCACACAGCAGAAGGGAAAGATCAAGCAGTAGCAGTACAGAACGAGATACCAGGCGAATACTAATAGGAGTAGAAGCCCACATGACCTTAGGCACTTGAAACTCATAGTTTATAGTGATGCGTCCTACGCAAATTTATGTGATGGGGTTTCAAGCGCAGGAGGTTTTATAATTTTCCTTTTGGGGAACAATGGTAAATGTTGCCGGCTTGTGTGGGTAACAAAGAAAATAAGGAGAGTGGTGTAAAGCACTTTGGCTGCTGAGATATTAAGCCTTGTAGAGGCGGTGGATATGGCCTTTTATATAAGTATGATATTGACAGAAATTTTGGGATCAGGGGATTTGGGTAATATACATATTGACTGTCACATTGACAATAAATCCCTGTGGGAAAATGTGCACTCTACACAAAGTGTCAATAAAAAGAGGTTACGGATGGACATCGCAAGTTTGAAACAGATGTTGGACAGGGGGGAAATAACAAAAATGAAATGGGTCGACAGGAGCTATCAACTGTCAGATTGTTTTATGAAAAGAGGGGTGAGTTCACAGAAACTTTTGGATATTGTTAATGAAAGGCGCTTGTTTCTGTGACTGTTTTTTTTATCTTTCTTGTCCAAACAAAAAAAAAAGGGGGGGAAATCATGTGTGTGTTTTTGAGTTTCTTGAAATTTTGTTTTCACCTAATTATTTTTTTTTCTCCCAGGAAGGGGAGACTATTAAGTAATGGATTAAGAGACATTGCAATTAGTTGTCTCATTTATGTTAAGTATCCATTAATTGGCACTGATATGTAAAGGGCCTTCAGGTGGCCTCTGTCAGGTGATGTATAGTTAGAGTTTTGTGCAAAGGTTGTTGGAATGAAATAAATGTGTGTTTGTGAAAAAGGAACATAACTTTAGACTCTTCATATCACAGCAACTAAAACGTCTAACACTTATTTCCTCATTGCAACTTACTGTCCCACCAATTTTTGTGTTGTCTGCAAATTTGGCTCTAGTACCATCTAACCCTGTATCCAAGTCATATATATAGATTGTAAATAGCTGAGGCCCAAGGACCGAACCCTGTGGCACCCCACTGGTTACATCTTGTAATCCTGAAAAATACCCTTTTTCGCCTGTCTTCCGGCCGGCAGCCAGTCTTCTATCCAAGCTAAGAAATTACCCCAAATCCCATGTAATCTAACCTTCTGTATAGTAACTTATAAAACGCCTTCCGGAAGTCCAGATATACTACATCTACACAACCCCTATTATTCACTTTGCTTGTTATGTTTTCAAAGAACTCTAGAAAATTAGTCAAACATGATTTGCCTTTGATAATATCATGCTGAATCTGATGGATATCATGTTGACTCTCCAAATGTCCTGATATTACTTCCTTGATAATTAATTCTAACAATTTCGCAACACCAGATGTTAAACTAACTGGTCTGTGATTTTCCACATTCTGCCTCCATCCCTTTTTGAATAAGGGATGTTATAGTATGAATGTTAGCTTTCTTCCAATTCACTGGAACCCTTTCCCAGGGAATTTTGGAATATTATAACCAATGGATCCATTATCTCCACTGCCACTTCCTTTAACACCCAGGGTATAGGCCATCGGGCCCGGGGGACTTGTCTGCCTTCAATTACAAGAAATTGTTGAGTCCCGTTTCCCTATTGATGTATTATCAAAGTTCCTTCCTTTCTATTGCTCTGAATTGCCCATTGCTATAGGAATGGTACTAGTATCCTCCACCATTAAAACTGAGGCAGAGTATTGATTTCGCACCTTTGCCATTTCTGTGTTCCTCACAATTAACTCTCCAGCTTCATCTTCCAAGGGACCAACATTCACTTTAGCGACTCTCTTCCCTTTTGTGTACTTACAGAAGTAATGCGCCTAACAGAGAGTCCTTCGAGGATCCAACTATCTCAAAAGGCAGTGTGGCTGTATGTGAATTGTGTGCAACCTCGAGCTGGCAGGTCCCCATGGCTGGGATAACGTTTCCGTTATAATCAACCAGCTGACAGTGGGATGGCAGAATCGATGGTTTAACCTTCAAGGTTTGGAAGGCTGACCATGCAATGAGATTGGCGGAGGCACCAGTGTCTAAGAGGAATGTGATTGGTGATCGGTTGACCGTTAGGGTGGCACACCATTCATCGCCCGGATTAATGCTGTGCACTGGCAGCGGCTGGTGGGTCCGACTTGGGGACATCCGGTTCTTGTTTATTACCGCAACGCGGAAGAGTTCCAGGTTGTCGGTATAACCGGTCTGCACGTCGTCAGGGTGTGACTCGGTGTATGGGAGCTGAATGGCCCGCACATCCCTGCGAGGCTGGCGGAATTGTGAAGAGTTGGCAGGTTGAGCTGCTCGACAGCAGGCATCGTAGTGGCCCATCTTGCCACAGCGGAGGCATTGTCGCGCTTTGGCCGGACATTGCCGCTTTATGTGTGCGGAGCCACAGTTGCCGCACGTCGTGACGTCATGGCGTTCGTTGCACCACCGCGCATGCGCAGTGCGGTCCTGCGTAGAGCGCGCCTGCGCATCCCGTCCCTCTGCGTCGACGTCCCCTCTTTTGGCGCGTACAAGCGCGGGAGGCCTCGGAAAGCGCGCGAAATGGCCGCCCTCGTCCGGGCCGCGTGCCGGGAGGAACTCGATCGACTGGACCCGCTCAGCCTCGTAGGACCCCTGCCGTGCCGATTCGGTCGCCTGGAAATGGGAGTACCGGCTGGTCGCTTTTTCGTGGAGGACGCAGGTCTCGATGGCGGTGGCTAGGGTGAGGCGCTTTATTTTGAGAAGCTGCTGGCGTAGGGTGTCCGAGGTGACCCTAAAAACTATCTGATCCCGAATCATGGAGTCGGAGGTGGCCTCATAGCCGCAGGACTGCGCGAGGATACGAAGGTGTGTCAAATAAGATTGAAAAGGCTCATCCTTACCCTGCAGGCGCTGCTGGAAGAGGTACCTCTCGAAGCTCTCATTAACTTCCACGCTGAAGTGTTCCTCAAATTTTAGAAGGACCATCTTGTACTTCGTCTTGCCCTCGCCTTCCGCGAATGTCAGGGAGTTGTAGATGTGGATGGCGTGTTGCACCGCCGTGGAGAGGAGGAGGGCTATCTTCCTGGTGTCCGATGCATTCTCCCTGTCTGCGGCTTCTAGGAAGAGTTGGAAGCGCTGTTTAAACAGCTTCCAGTTGACGCCAAGATTTCCAGCGATTCGGAGCGGCTGCGGCGGGCTGATGGTTTCCATGGCGCAGGATGGCGGGTTTCTGAAGAGGTGCAGGTAGGTCTCACAGTCACTGGCGAGTTTCCAGCCCTGGCATCATGTCGTGTTGGGTGTTCCGATACACAAACGAACCAACACTGTTGTGGATGGCACAACTCTGTTTTATTATTCTGTACAATAATAACTATTAACTTCTGGCTGTGGTTTGTACTTCACCAGCTAACCTGTGGACCCAGCCCTAGCATTATCTTAGTGAGGCACTCAGCACATGGTGTATGTCTGAGTGGCACGCTGTGAGCTCTGTGCTCTGAGCTATCTCCTGGTAGAATGAGCGGGAACTGTGGTGTTCCCTGTTTTATAGTGCGTGTGCTCTCACTGGTGATTGGCTGCGATGTTGTGTGTGTGTTGGTTGGTCCGTCTACCTGTCCATCAGTGTGTGTGTGATTGCACCATGATATGTTAATGTGGATACCATGACACCTTGTTTCTGTCCTCGGAGCTCTGTAATGGGGCTCAAACCAACATTCACCTGACTAAGAGGAGAGTTTCTACTTCTGAATCACAGCTGGCAGTGTGGACCTGGATTTGAAAGTTTCCCCATTTCCTAATCTACGAATCCTTCTTCGGCCAAAAACATTAAAAATCTGGTGAAACGATTAAGTCACCTGTTTACAGGACTATCTATACTTTTCATCACAAGAGTGGCCTGAATTACTTGTCGGTTCGACCTGCGCACTCGGCGTGCTCAGAAGTGGCCGTGAAACTTGTTCCCGGCTGCAGTCAGCCCGGGTGTGCAATTTTACTCTGTCTGACGTTGAGTCGTGCACCCGATGCCCTCTCCCACAATTCCAGGTGCTTCTGGGTCAAGCACCTTCCTGCTCTAAGAATGTCTAATTCTGGGCAATGTGTGGGGAAGTGCTTTGGAATGAAATCTGAAGATATTTTAAACTCTCACCTCGCATGACTCAACAAAAATGGTAGATTAGGAAATTTTGGGGAAACTTTCAAATCCAGGTCCACACTGCCAGCTGTGGTTCAGAAGTAGAAACTCTCCTCTTAGGTGAATGTTGGTTTGTGCCCCATTACAGAGCTCCAAGGACAGAATCAAGGCAAAAACCATAACATTATATGCAGGAGGAAATACTGTTTCCATGTACAACAAGAAACCCAACCTCGGAAGAGATGCGTGTATGTTTTGAACCCAAGACCTTTCAGACCCGCAAAACCGCCACTTGAAGATGTGAAGCAGAGGAAAATTGTTATTCATGTGTCACAATCCCAGACCAGACCCCAATAGTGGCTCGGATACTGGACAGAAACCCCAATATTTTATTTCAATTTTGTAAGACTGTGAGGAAAGGATACTTCGCTCCAGGAGTGATTTCACAAAAAAATAGGGAAAGGGTCTATTAAAACTAACTTTATTACTAACACAATATTTAAATATCTTTAACATTACACCAGAAAATAGCTTACAATAACCCCTTAACCAATGCTAATCAATACAGTGAATACAATACCCATTAATTGCTATCTTTATTCCTACTCAAACAACAACAAAAATATCATTTATCAATCCACTTTTAAAGACAATTAGCTCTCAGATATACATGCTGAGCAGAGGTGTTCCCTGAGACTGCTTTGAAGAAAAGTCCTGAATTCTGTCAGAACCATGCAGAAACTCTGGCTGTATTTCTCCAGAATATGCTTCTCAACTTGTTTCAGCTCACCTTCTAATAAGACAAGTCGGAACTGCGTGGAAAGAAACTGCTGATCTGTCTACAGACATATATTTTACTGAACTCCAATGACAGCAAAAATGCTTGACTTCTGCTCACAGCTTCATTTAAAATTCAACTGACCTGCTTTTCTGCAAACTGCCTGATACCTTACCTCCACCCAGTAACTACATCATCTTTACCAAGCTGAAATCTAATTAACTCCACAGGGAACTCTCCTTAATCCAAACAAAATAGCATTAGCCCAAGCTTTTTACAATACCCTAATTCACACCTGGCACCCAAAACGTACTTGCCTTTTGAACCAGGATTGTTTTAAAACATGACTGTCGCAGTCACACACACGTTAATATTGACTCTTAACCCTGACTGCACCAAATACATATAATACAATATATCGGAAATGCCTACATTCATCACACAGGCAAAGAAGAGACTTAGTTCAGTATTTTTGAGACTCAATTCGCCCTCAATTGAAGGATGAAATTCCAGAGACAGACCTCATGCTAACTCGACCAGTGCCTATGCCCATGTTTTAATATTCCAATTCCTAACACAGCAGCACATAGAAGCAGTGTTATCCTCAACCTTCCCTCTGTTCAGCCGTCTACCCAGGTCTACTGTGACCTGAATTTGAAGAGGCCAATAGCCATCAAGAATCTACCATATTTGATAGGGGCATGCATTGAACAATATCCCAGGATTCCTCAGGGTAGTGCCCTGGGCCCAACCATCTCCAGCTGCTTCGCTAAATCATAAGGTCAGAAGTGGGGCTGTTTGCTGGTGACTGCACAATGTTCAGCACCATTCCTGACTCCTCAGTTACAGCAACAGTCCATGTTCAAATGCAGCAAGACTCGGACAATATCCAGGCTTGGGCTGACAAATGGCAAGTAACATTCGTGCTACACAGCTCTGTTTGTACAGCTGCACTGCTAATGACCATCTCTAGCAAGAGCAGGTCTAATCTTCTAAACTAAACTGAACCAAGCCATATAAATACTGTGGCTACAAGAGCAGGCCAGAGGCTGGGAATCCTGCGGGGAGTAACACACATCCTGATTGCGCACCCCCCCCCACCCCCCCTCCCCGCCGCCGCCGCCCCCCCCCCCCCCCCCCCCACCCAACCCCAAAGTCTATCCACCATCTACAAGGCACGAGACAGGAATGTGATGGAATAATTTCCACTTGCCTAGTTGCGTGCAGCCCTCAAGAGAGGCTCGACGCCATCCAGGACAAAACAGCCCCACTTAATCGTCACACTTACCAAAAACATTCAAACCCTCCACCACTGATGCAAAGTGGCAGCCACATGTACCATCTGCAAGGTTCATTGCAGTGACTCACCAAGGATTCTTCTACAGTAATTTTCAAACCTGCCACCACCACTGTCAAGAAGGACAAGGGAAACAGATGCATGGGAACACCACCAACTAAAATCTTCCACTCCAAGTCACACGCCATCCAGATTTTGAACGATATCGCCATTCCTTCACTGTCACTGGGTCTAAGGCTTGGAACTCACTTCCTAAAGTTACACTGGACTGCATTCAATAAGGCAGCTCACTACCACCTTCTCACAGCGCTATTAAAGACAACACAGTAGCATTGTGGATAGCACAATTGCTTCACAGCTCCAGGGTCCCAGGTTCGATTCCCAGCTTGGGTCACGGTCTGTGCGGAGTCTGCACATTCTCCCCGTGTGCGCGCGGGTTTCCTCCGGGTGCTCCGGTTTCCTCCCACAGTCCAACGTTGTGCAGGTTAGGTGGATTGGCCATGCTAAATTGCCCTCAGTGTCCAAAATTGCCCTTAGTGTTGGGTGGGGTTACTGGATTATGGGGATTGGGTGGAGGTGTGGACCTTGGGTAGGGTGCTCTTTCCAAGAGCCGGTGCAGCCTCGATGGGCCGAATGGCCTCCTTCTGCACTGCAAAATTCTATGATTCTATGAAGAATGCTGACCTAGCCAACGATACATACACTGTATGAAAGAATAATTAAAAAAATAAACATTTGAACTAAAACATGTAAAACCAAGATCCAAACGACAACTAAACATTTCTCTTGACCACTTTGGCGACTTGTTATAACCTGCCCAGATTCTATTGGCTGTGGACAATTGGGTACCACATGTTCCTTGGGGAATATGAGCACCCCCAGTGATGGGGGAGGGAGGGAGGACGATCATTAGCAGTGCAGCATGTATAAATACAGCTGCACAGTGTGGTACGGCTAGAGGTTGCCCTTTTTGGAAGTACAAACTCATGCTGGATTCTTCATGGCCCTCACAAAATGACTCCAGCAAAATTGTAGGCAGAAATGATTTGCTCCAATGTGGAAAGAATTTATCCACTGGTATTCACACACGCAGAATGACAAATCCTTCAACAAGCTAACATAACAGAGAAAGAAACTGATGGGATTCAATGGACACTTCGAAGGATGTGCTGGATGAATATTTTAAATGAGGGAAGATTGTGGATTACAGAGATATTAACAATGTAGCTTGAAATTCGACAGCTGATGATGTGAGAGTGAATGTTAGACACAACAGCCAGGGACTTCCGGTGATGACGATGTGCTGAGAGGTCACGCAACAAGTAGCTCTCCTCCCGTGAACCTGCAAAATAGCCACTTTTCACCAGAAAATCACCTAAAAACAAAAGAATTCTCCCCCCCCGCCCCCCAACCCCCCCCCCCCCCCGACCTTAGCAGAACAACAGGGGAAAGAGAAAAAAAGAATTCCAGGCAAAAGCCAAACCAGGGGCCGAGCTGAGACGAGGAGTGAAAGGAGTCTGGAGTACAATGGCGTTCCCTTCAAGAGCATTGAAGGAGCACAGGGACAAAACTAAAACGGACATCCAGGCCGCAGTGAAGGACGTGGTAGACAAAGCTCTGGCACACATGCAGCACGCCCTGGACAAAGCTGAAAAGAAATTGGACGTCCAGGAAGCGACGATCACAGACCTGAAAAAGGCCGCAACAGACAAGAGTGACCGGATCGTCACCCTAGAAAAAGAGATGACGAGGTTGGTCGCGACACCGGACAGCCTAAAAGGAAAGGTCAAAGAACAAATAACAAATAACACAGAAAAGTACAGCACAGGAACAGGCCCTTCAACCTTCCAAGCCTGTGCCGACCATGCTGCCCATCTAATCTAAAATCTTCTACACTTCCGGGGTCCGTATCCCTCTATTCCCATCCTATTCATGTATTTGTCAAGATGCCCCTCAAACGTCACTATCGTCCCTGCTTCCACCACCTCCTCTGGCAGCAAGTTCCAGGCACCCACTACCCTCTGTGTAAAAAATTTGCCTCGTACATCTCCTCTAAACCTTGCCCCTCGCACCTTAAACCTATGCCCCCTAGTAATTGACCCCTCTACCCTGGCGAAAATTCTCTGACTATCCATTCAGTCTATGCCCCTCAGAATTTTGCAGACCTCTATCAGGTCGCCCCTCAGCCTCCTTCGTTCCAGTGAGAACAAACCAAGTTTATTCAACCTCTCCTCATAGCTAATGCCCTCCACGCCAGGCAACATCCTGGTAAATTCTTCTGTACCCTCTCTAAAGCCTCCAAATCCTTCTGGTAATGTGGCGACAAGAATTGAACACTATACTCCAAGTCTGGCCTAACTCAGGTTCTATACAGTTGCAACATGACTTGCCAATTTTTATACTCAATGCCCCAGCCAATGAAGGCAAGCATGCCGTATGCCTTCTTGACTACCTTCTTCACCTGTGTTGCCCCTTTCAGTGACCTGTGGACCTGTACACCTAGAGCTCTCTGACTGTCAATACTCTTGAGGGTTCTACCATTTACTGTATATTCTCTACCTGTATTAGACCTTCCAAAATGCATTACCTCACATTTGTCCAGATTAAACTCCATCTGCCATCTCTCCGCCTAAATCTCCAAACAATCTAAATCCTGCTGAATCCTCTGTCAGTCCTCATCGCTATCCGCAATTCCACCAACCTTTGTGTCGTCCGCAAACTTACTAATCAAACCAGTTACATTTTCCTTCAAATAATTTATATATACTACGAGCAGCAAAGGTCACAGCACTGAACCCTGCAGAACACCACTAGTCACAGCTCTCCAATCAGAAAAGCACCCTTCCATTGCTACTCTCTGCCTTTTATGACCTAGCCAGTTCTGTATCCATCTTGCCAGCTCACCCCTGATCCCGTGTGACTTCACCTTTTGTACCAGTCTGCCATGAGGGACCTTGTCAAAGGCCTTACTGAAGTTCATATGGACAACATCCACTGCCCTACCTGCATCAATCATCTTTGTGATCTCCTCGAAAAACTCTATCAAGTTAGTGAGACAGGACCTCCCCTTCACAAAACCGTGCTGCCTCTCGCTAATATGTCCACTTGCTTCCAAATGGGAGTAGATCCTGTCTCGAAGAATTCTCTCCAGTAATTTCCCTACCACTGACGTAAGGCTCACCGGCCTGTAGTTCCCGGGATTATCCTTGCTACCCTTCTTAAACAAAGGAACAACATTGGCTATTCTCCAGTCCTCCGGGACATCACCTGAAGACAGTGAGGATCCAAAGATTTCTGTCAAGGCCTCAGCAATTTCCTCTCCAGCCTCCTTCAGTATTCTGGGGTAGATCCCATCAGACCTTGGGGACTTATCCACCTTAATATTTTTCAAGACGCCCAACACCTCGTCTTTTTGGATCTCAATGTGACCCAGGCTCTCGACACACCCTTCTCCAGACTCAACATCGACCAATTCCTTCTCTTTGGTGAATACTGATGCAAAGTATTCATTTGGTACCTCGCCCATTTTCTCTGGCTCCACACATAGATTCCCTCCCCTGTCCTTCAGTGGGCCAACCCTTTCCCTGGCTACCCTCTTGCTTTTTATGTACGTGTAAAAAGCCTTGGGATTTTCTTTAACACTATTTGCCAATTACTTTTCGTGGCCCCTTTTAGCCCTCCTGACTCCTTGCTCCTTTCCTCCTTGTTCCTTACTACTTTTCTTATATTCCACATAGGCTTTGTCTGTTCCTAACCTTCTAGCCTGACAAATGCCTCCTATTTCTTTTTGACGAGGCCTACAATATCTCTCGTTATCCAAGGTTCCCGAAATTTTTCATATTTATCCTTCTTCCTCCTAGGAACATGCTGGTCCTGAATTCCTTTCAACTGATATTTGAAAGCCTCCCACATGTCAGATGTTGATTTACCCTCGAACATCCGCCCCAATCTAGGTTCCTCAGTTCCCGCCTAATATTGTTATAATTAGCCTTCCCCTAATTTAGCACATTCACCCTAGGACCACTCTTATCCTTGTCCACCAGCACTTTAAAATTTACTGAATTGTGATCACTGTTCCCGAAATGCTCCTCTACTGAAACTTCTACCACCTGGCTGGGCTCATTCCCCAATACCAGGTCCAGTACAGCCCCTTCCCTAGTTGGACTATTACATATTGTTTTAAGAAGCCCTCCGGGATGCTCCTTACAAACTCCGCCCTGTCCAAGCCCCTAGCACCAAGTCAGTCCCAGTCAATATTGGGGAAGTTAAAATCTCCCATCACAACAACCCTGTTGCTTTTACTCCTTTCCAAAATCTGTCTACCTATCTGCCGCTGGCTGTTGGGAGGCCTGTAGTAAAGCCCCAACATTGTAACTGCACCCTTCTTATTCCTGATCTCTACCCATATAGCCTCACTGCCCTCTGAGGTATCCTCCTGCAGTACAGATGTGATATTCTCCCTGACCAGTAGCGCAATTCCTCCACCCCTTTTACATCCCCCTCTATCCCGCCTGCAACATCTAAATCCTGGAATGTTTAGCTGCCAATCCTGCCCTTCCCTCAACCATGTCTCTGTAATGGCAACAACATCATAGGAGCAAGAGAACCGGTGAAGGCGGCAAATTTTACGGATCATGGGCCTGCCAGAGGGGATTGAAGGTCGGGACCCCACCAATTATGTGGTCCAAATGCTGGGTAACCTGGTTGGAAGGGAGACCTTCCCCAACCCACGAGAAATAGACAGAGCACACCGGTACTCCGACCAAAGCCCAAAGCCGGGGATCAGCCAAGGGCAGCGATCGTAAAATTGCATCGGTACCAAGACCGGAGAGAATCCTGCGCTTGGCCAGGCAGTCCAAAATCTGCAGCTGGGAAGGACATGAAATAAGAATATACCAGGACATTGGGGCTGACCTGGCCAAGCGCCGGGCCGAGTTCAACAAGGCAAAGGTCGCGCTATACAAGATTGGCGTATGTTTTGGAATGCTGTACCTAGCCAAGCTCTAGATCACTTACCAGGGCAAAGAACACTTTTTTACAGACCCTGCAGGGGTGGATAAGTTTGTTGCGAAATGCGGGCTGAGAAAGTGGCAACAAGGAAAACGATGTGGAGCCCATGGAAAGAAACGGTAACGTTGCAATGGGCTGACATGGCGGGGGGTGGGTGAGAGAAGAACCTCTTACCCCCCTACTCCAGCCTGTACAACCAGC
Organism: Scyliorhinus torazame; assembly: GCF_047496885.1. Taxonomy (NCBI): domain Eukaryota; kingdom Metazoa; phylum Chordata; class Chondrichthyes; order Carcharhiniformes; family Scyliorhinidae; genus Scyliorhinus; species Scyliorhinus torazame. The sequence goes on along the minus strand of NC_092722.1, from coordinate 74,132,853 downwards.
AGCAAGTCACCACCAAAGAGACCTCTTTATGGGTAGAATGTGGCCTTGTTCTAAACAATGAGAGCAGCGAGAGAGGAAAGGATGAGTGGTGTCCAGAAAGGTACAGGGTAAGACAGGGCATAGAGCGGATAGGAATATCAGAGAGCGGGCGAGGAAAGGAAAGACAGTAACTCCCGGGAGGTGGGTTACTACACTAGCGGGATAGTTAGCGCCGGGTTAGCAAGGGGGACAGTGCATGGCAGGGGGGGTGCAAACAATGGGAGTGGGGGGGTTAAGCGGGGAGAGAAGAAGAGGGAAAGGGGATGGGGGGGTGTGGGCTATGGGAAGGTGGGAAAAGAGGACAGGGAGGGGCACAGAGAGATAGAAACAGACAAGGGCAGATTGATAGTGGCAGTATGACTACAGCGGGCTGCAACCGGGGGCTTGGAACAAAATGGCACTGTAAGCAACCACCTAGAACAGTCCCTGGGCGAAGGGAGACCCCGGAGTGCAGAGGCATATCCATGTGGCGGACGTGCAGTTGGCGGCCATGATGGATGCCACCTGGACAAAGGGAAACCCCAGGGGCCCTACCACATGGGAAGAACAATGACCGCGGCCATTCTGGACAGGCCACTAACAAAGAGAAACCACAGAGTGCAGGGGCACGTCCACCAGTAAGTATGATTAATCCCACAGGAGCGGGGGGGACACAAAACCTCCACCAGGATAGTCACCTGGAATGTCAGGGGACTTAACGGCCCAGTGAAAAGATCCAGAGTCTTCACCCTTCTAAGAAATACGAAAGCTGACTTAGTGGCGGAAATCACCGACATAGATATGCACCGACTGATCATGGGGGGGTTGGACTTTAACTGTGTACAGGACCCACGGACGGACAGGTCAAACCCCAAAACGGGAAGGATCTCCAGCATGGCAAAGGAACTCAGGCTTTTTATGGAGCAGATAGGGGCGGTAGACCCATAGCGATTCACCCACCCAGGGGAGAAGGAGTTCTCCTTCTTCTCCCCAGTGCATAAGGTATACTCAAGGATCAACTTCTTTGCAGTGGGGAAATCAGTGCTTCCGGGGCTGGTTAGGGCGGAATACTCCACAATCCGATCACGCTCCACGTTACATGGATGTGAGGTTGGAGGCTTGCAGTGCCCAATGCCCCACATGGAGGTTGGACACTGTCCGATAAGGCCTTCTGTGAGAAAATAACACAGGCCATAGACAAATATACAAATAACAACCAGAATGGGGAAGTGTCACCCTCCACGTTCTGGAAGGCGCTAAAAGCTGTGATCAGGGGAGAAATCATTGCTTTTAAAGCACGAAGAGACAGAGAGGAGAGGGCAGCTAGGCACCAGCTAGTTGACTCCATTCTGGAGGTGGACCGGCGAGACACCGAATCCCGACCTGGCAGAGAAGAAAAAGCTACAGATGGAATTTGACCTGCTCTCCATGAGGAGAGCGGTGCATCAACTCCGCGGGCACAGGGGACCCTATATGAATACGGAGACAAAGCCAGCTAGCTGCTGACGCACCAGCTGAGAAAGCAGGCAGCCACAAGGAAGATCGCACAAATTAGATACACTAGAAATGGACCCAGACAAGGTTGATAAAACCTTTCAGGCTTCTACCAGGGACTGTACACCTTGGAGCTCCCAGCAGGGGGCTCGGGGATGAAGCAGTTCCTTTGATGGACTGGACATGCCAGTTGTGGAGGAGGATAGAAAAAAGGGCCTGGAAGCACCGCTAGAACTGGGAGAGATCATGGAGAGGATTAGCTCCATGCAGGCAGGGAAGGCACCGGAACCGGATGGTTTCCCGGCGGACCTCCACAAGAAATTTGCGACAGCACTAGCCCTGCACCTGTGGGAGATGTTCACAGACTCGCTTTCGAGGTGCATACTGCCCCTATGCTGGCACAAGCCTCAATCTCACTCATACCTACAGAAGACAAAGACCCAACAGAGTGTGGTTCCTACAGACCAATCTCGCTACTAAACGTAGACGCCAAAATATTGGCCAGGATCCTAGCTAAAAGGCTGAAGGACTGCATACCAGAGGTGGTCGCAGAAGACAAAATGGGATTTGTCAAAGGCAGACAGCTGACATCGAACATCAGGTGCCTGCTGAACGTGGTCATGACCCCATTCGGGGAGGGAACACCTGAGGTGATCACCTCCCTGGACGCAGAAAAGGCCTTCGACAGAGTCGAATGGAAGTACCTCATAATGTACTGGGGCAGTTCGGGCTCGGAATAGGATTCACCGCCTGGGTGAAACTCCGGTATAACGCCCCCATGGCGAGCGTACGGGAAAACACCACCAGCTCTAATTACTTCCAGTTGCACAGGGGCACGAGGCTGGGATGCCCGTTATTCCTGCGGCTGTTTGGTCTATGATCGAACCATTAGCGATCGCGCTCACAACAGCAAAGAACTGGTAGGGGATCCGAAGAGGAGGCAGAGAGCATCGAGTCTCGCTCTACGGGAATGACCTGCTCCTCTACACCTCGGACCCACAGCATGGGAGGAATCATTGCGCTCCTGAAAGAATTTGGAGCTTTCTTGGGCAACAAATTTAACATGGGCAAAAGCGAGATCTTCCCGGTGAACCCGCAAGGGGGAGGGGCAGAGCTGGTGGGGCTACCATTCAAACAGGCCCGGCACAAATTCCACTACCTGGGGATCCAAGGGGACTTCCCTCCGGGCCCTAGCCACGGTGACAGTTCCATCCCCACCCAAGAAGTACTCAAACAGCCCAATGGTGGTGACAAAATTCCAGTTGTGGAAGACTGCAACAACATTTTGGCCAAACTGAAATATCCGATAAAGCCCCGATTTGCAACACCCACAGACGCCTCCTTTAAAAGGTGGAGGCAGGACGGGGGACACTGACAGTTAGGGATCTGTACACAGACAGTAGGGTCACAACACTGGACGAAGTGACGGAAACATTCCAACTAACAGGGGCAACAAGTACAGATACCTGCAGCTCAAAAACTTCCTACGGAAAGAAACGAGGACTTACCCACGACCGTCGCGACAGTCACTACGAGAAGAACTACTGGACGCAGACATTTTAGGCAGAGGGAACAGTAACGACATCTACGGACGACTGATAGAGAGGGCCGACGCCAAACTGGACGTGACAAGGGACAAACCCTTGCCTTGGCCTCCCTAATCACCCACCGTAGAATCCTGCTCGGCTGGCAATCAGCAGCACTGCCTAAAGCTGCAGACTGGCTGTCCGAGCTATCGGAGTTTCAACAAATGGAGAAAATCAAATTCGCCATCCATGGGTCAGAAGAGGGCAACCGCAGAACATGGGAGCCATTCACCCCGCAGTTCCAGGACCTGTTTGTGGCCAACAATGAGGCAGCCAAGGATAAAGAGAAAGTAGCCAAGACACAAAACGGAAGAGGGGGAGGGAGGGAGGGTCCGGGGTAATAAAAAGCGCGCAACCAAACTCAGCAGGAGAGCCAATGACAGCAGGGGAGGGGGAGAGGGGGTGGGGGGGGGGGAGGACGGGGGGGGAGGCCAGGAACAACAATAGTGAGAACCAGGAAGGAGAAAAGAGAGGGGAACACAGATGGGAAGGGACACACAGGGGACCACAATAGTCACAGCAAACGCGGTAGAGAAAAAAACAAAAGTGTGAAAAGAAGAAACGATTAAATAAACACATGTAAATAGCAAAAACTGACCGCAATGTGAATAACATTAGGGGCACTGACGGTCCCCTCTTGCAAAATTTTTATTGTTCTGTGTGTATTTATATTTTGATATGTTTACCAAAAATCCAACAAAAACATTTATAAAAAAGAAACAATAGTCAAACCAGCCTTAGTGTGCTGGATTTAAAGTGTTAAATGATCTTTTCATCCTTATTCTCAAATACCTTTCTCCATGTTTTCTATCCTAGAAGGCGATTACTACGATGAAGGTAAGAGTTTTATACCATTTCAAATCTCATTCCAAAGCCCTTCCCCACACATTGAACAGAATTTTACATTTTTCGAAACCTGACCCGGAAGCACATGGAATCGAGCAAAAGGGCACACGTCTCAACGTCAATGCACCCTCGCCATTAATTGGTCAGCCAGAGTGGTCAGGGGTCGACCGCTGCTAGGAACACGTTTTGCATCTGTTTATGAGTACGGCAATTGCACGAGTCGAATTGGCGGAAATTTCAAGATATTACTCTCACTTTTGTAATAAAAAGTAGAGCTGGTCCTGGAAACAGATGACTTTATTGACTCATCAGAGTTTCCATGTTTTTGGCAGAAATGGTGGGTTAGGGAATTTGGGGAAACTTTCTGATCCAGGTTCACACTGCCAGCTGTGGTTCAGAAGTAGAAACGCCCCTCTTAGTCAGGTGAATGTTAGTTTGAGCCCCATTACAGAGCTCCGAGGCAGATCAAGGCTGGCGCCATAACATTGTGTGCAGGAGGAAATACAATTTCCTTGTGTAAAACTCCACCGGATACCCATCCGGCCCTGGGGCTTTACCCGAGTGCATAGCCCTCAAGCCCCTCAATATTTCTTCGGTCCTGATCGGGGCCTCCAACCCATCTACCAATCCCCTGTCCACTTTTGGGAAGGTCAGTCCATCCATCATCCCCTCCAGCCCCGGGGGGGGGGGGGGGGGGGTGCTCCGAGGTGTAAAACTTACTACAGAAGTCCCTGAACACCTTGTTCAGCCCTGCCGGATCCCCTACTAAGTTTCTCCCCCCATTGATTACCTTCCCTATTTCCCTGGCTGCCTCCCTCTTCCTCAGTTGCTGTACCAGCATTCTACTGGTTTTCTCCCTGTGCTCGTAAATTGCCCCGCCTTCCTAAGCTGCTCCACCGCCTTACCTGTGGACAACACCCCAAACTCAGTCTGCAGCCTTCGTCGTTCCTTTAATAGCTCTGCCGTCGGGGTCTCCGCATATCTCCTGTCTGTCTGTAAGATCTCCTTACCAGTCGGTCCATTTCTGCCCTGTCCATCCTGCTCCTATGTGCTCTAATCGAAATCAGCTCCCCTCTCACCACTGCCTTCAGCTCCTCCCAGAGCACCGCCGCTGAGACTTGCCCTGTGTCATTGGCCTGCAGGTAGTTTTGCATACATTTCCTCACCCTCTCACACACCGCCTCGTCCACCAACAAACCGACCTCTAGCCTCCATTGAGGGCGCTGTAAACTTTCCTTGCAGACCTGCAGATCCACCCAGTGTGGGGCATGGTCCGAAATAGCAATCGCCGAATATTCTACGTCTGTCACCCCCACTAGCAAACCCCTGCTTACGGTGAAAAAATCAATTTGGGAATACACCTTATGGACATGTGAATAGAACGAAAACTCCCTCCCCGTTGGCCGACTAGCCCTCCATGGATCAGCCCCCCCCCCCCCATTTGCTCCATATACCCCCTCAGTTCTTTTGCAATTGCATGCACCTTACCCGTTTTTGTGCACGACCGGTCCAGGCCGGGGTCAAGGACTTTGTTAAAATCACCTCCCATAATCAGCCTGTGCGAGTCCAGGTCAGGTACCTTCCCCAGCAGTCTCTTAATAAACTCCACATCATCCCAATTTGGGGCATATACATTGACCAAGACTACCCTCATCCCCTCAAGCTTGCCACTCACCATGACAAATCTGCCTCCCCCATCTGAGATTGTGCTGCCCTCCTCGAATTGCACCCGTTTGTTGACCAAAATCGCGACCCACCCCTGGTTTTAGTGTCCAGCCCCGAGTGGAAGACTTGGCTGATCCAACCCTTCCTCAATCTGACCTGGTCAGCCACTTTCAGATGGGTCTCCTGAAGCATTATTACTTCCGCCTTCAGTGCCCTCAGATGCACAAACACGCTCTTTACCGGCCCGTTTAACCCTCGAACGCTCCAGGTGATCAGCCTGGTCGAGGGGACCATGGCCCGCCCCCACCCCCCTCCCCGCCGATCAGCCATTTCCCTTCTTGTGGCCGCCCCCAGCCCCTGTGTTGCGCTTCCTCCGGCCCGCCTTCTGGCAGCCCCCACCTCCGACCTCCTCCATGTTCCCGCACCTAAGTCCCTCCCTCATCAGCAGATCAACTATCCCCCTACCCCCCCCTTGCAACAACACCCTGTAACCTAACCTCTGCCATAAACTAGCTATATACACACCCCCCATCTGGCTTCCGGAGACCAGCTCACCCAGCTAGACTGGTGACTCTCGACTCCGGCGCTAACAAGTCTCCCACCTATTGTTCCCTCTGACCCACCACCCCTCGTCCATCAACACCGCTTCCCCAAACCAGCCATCCTCGAGCAATTGCTCCGAAAAGAAACAAACAGAACAAGAAACAAAGAAAACCCCCACGCTAGTGCAAATCGAAAAGTATAAATAACAGGCACTTCCAACCACCCCGATCCGAACACAAAAAGCCCCCAGCACCAAATACCTTAATTACCCTCTTTTCCCAATGAAAACTCAAATACAGGAGAGAAAAAGACAAACCAGGAAAAAAATCAGCACCAGAAAAATGTGCAAACATCGCTCAGTGTCTTTTTAACACAAGTCCAAAAAGTCCTCAGTTCCGCACCAGCCCTTCTCTCTTGGCAAAGTCCATCGCATCCTCGGGCTCCTCAAAGTAGCGGTGCCGTCCCACAGGTGCGCCGGGTACAGCAGCCCAAACTTCACTTGCTTCTTAAACAGAATCTCTTTGACCTGCCTGTAGCCTGCCCTTCTTCTGGCCACCTCCACGCTCAGGTCCTGGTAGATGCGCAAGACACTGTTATTCCAGTGGCAGCTCCGCGTGTGCTTGGCCCACTGTTCCAGGAAGCTGTGGCACCGGACCACCATCGATCGGGGAGGGGGCCTCTCGCTCGCGGCTGCCTCGCCAGCGCCCTGTGCGCCCTGTCCACCTCCACCAGGCGAGGGAAGAGATAATCTCCCAACAGCTTCTGGAACATGCCTGCCACATGCGCTGCGGCATCCTCTCCCTCAGTCCCCCCCGGGAGACCAACGATTCTCAGATTCTGCCGACGAGACCTATTTTCCAGGTCCTCCACCTTTTTCAGGAGCCTTTTTTGTTGATCCTGCAAACTCTCCATCTCCGCGTCCACCGCCGTTTGGTGATCCTCCTGCTCCTCCAGCGCCTTTTCCAGCTTCTGGATCATCCGGTCCTGGGCTCCAGCATATGCTCCAGGCGCTCGATAGATTTCTGAATCGGGTCTAAACTGTCCAGTTTGAATGCAGTAAAGCTCTCTTAGATGACCTTAAACAGATGCTTCGTTGTTGGCTGGGCTGTCTGCACTGGGGTCCGGACATCGGCCATATTGTCCTCAGCAGCAGCTTCTACACTGCCCTTGTGAAATGAAATGAAATGAAAATCGCTTATTGTCACAAGTAGGCTTCAAATGAAGTTACTGTGAAAAGCCCCTAGTCGCCACATTCCGGCGCCTGTTCGGGGAGGCTGTTACGGGAATCGAACCGTGCTGCTGGCCTGCCTTGGTCTGCTTTCAAAGCCAGCGATTTAGCCCACTTCTTCAGCTGTTTGCGATTCTTTCTGCTTCTTAATTCCATACACCTATATCTGGAGTCAGTGCCTGAGTGCCTGTGCCTTCCGATCCAGCATCTAAAAGTACAAAAAAGTCGGGGAACATGGTCCAAAAGTCCGACCGGATCGAGAGCCACCAAATGTGCGACTCACTCCTCCATAGCCGCCATCGGAAGTCTCCTACAATTTCCTTGTGGTCCTCACAACAAGGAACCCAACCTCAGCAGTGGTGTGTATATGTTTTAAACTCAAAGCCTTTCAGACCTGCAAAATCTTCACATGAAAATGGGCAACAGAGGAAAACTGTGATTTATGCAAAGAAACTTAGTTCAGTATTTTGAAACTCAATCCACACTCAATTGGAAGGCAAAAATCCTACACAGATTTTATACGAACTCGATCAGTGCCTACGCAGCGTGTTTTAATATTCCAAACCAGCACACAGCAGTACACATAAGCAGCATTGATAATATCACTTTTATCCTCAACCTTCCTTCTGTTGAGCTGTCCACCCAGGTCGATTTGAAAAGGCCAATAGGCTTCAAGAATCTACTGCATATGATACTGACTTTTGTTGAACAACATCCCAGGATTCCTCAGGGTAGTGTCTGAGGCCCAACCATATCCAGCTGCCTCACCAATGACCTTCCCTCCATCATAAGGTCATGGGATGTTCACTTACAACTGCACAATGTGCAGCACATTTCGTGACTCACCAGATAATGAAGCAGTCCGTGTCCAAATGCAGCCAGACCTGGATAATATCCAGGCTTAGGCTGACAAGTGACAAGTTACCTTCATGCCACACAAGTGCCAGCCAAAGACCATCTCCTACAAGAGAGGACAAACCATTGCCCCTTGATATTTAATGATGTGGAGATGCCGGCGTTGGACTGGGGTGAGCACAGTACGAAGTCTTACAACACCAGGTTAAAGTCCAACAGGTTTGTTTCGATGTCACTAGCTTTCGGAGCGCTACTCCTTCCTCAGGTGAATGAAGAGGTCTGTTCCAGAAACACATATATAGACAAATTCAAAGATGCCAAACAATGCTTGGAATGCGAGCATTAGCAGGTGATTAAATCTTTACAGATCCAGAGATGGGGTAACCCCAGGTTAAAGAGGTGTGAATTGTACCAAGCCAGGACAGTTGGTAGGATTTTGCAGGCCAGATGGTGGGGGATGAATGTAATGCGACATGAATCCCAGGTCCCGGTTGAGGCCGCACTCATGTGTGCGGAACTTGGCTATAAGTTTCTGCTCGGCGATTCTGCGTTGTCGCGGGTCCTGAAGGCCGCCTTGGAGAACGCTTACCCGGAGATCAGAGGCTGAATGCCCTTGACTGCTGAAGTGTTCCCCGGCTGGAAGGGAACATTCCTGCCTGGTGATTGTTGCGCGATGTCCGTTCATTCGTTGTCGCAGCGTCTGCATGGTCTCGCCAATGTACCATGCTTCGGGACATCCTTTCCTGCAGCGTATGAGGTAGACAACGTTGGCCGAGTCGCACGAGTATGTACCGTGTACCTGGTGGGTGGTGTTCTCACGTGTAATAGTGGTATCCATGTCGATGATCTGGCACGTCTTGCAGAGATTGCCATGACAGGGTTGTGTGGTGTCGTGGTCACTGTTCTGAAGACTGGGTAGTTTGCTGCAAACAATGGTTCGTTTGAGGTTGCGCGGTTGTTTGAAGGCAAGTAGTGGGGGTGTGGGGATGACCTTGGCAAGATGTTCATCGTCATCAATGACGTGTTGAAGGCTGTGGAGAAGATGACGTAGTTTCTCCGCTCCGGGGAAGTACTGGACGACGAAGGGTATTCTGTCGGTTGTGTCCCATGTTTGTCTTCTGAGGAGGTCGGTCCGGTTTTTCGCTGTGGCGCGTTGGAACTGTCGATCGATGAGTCGAGTGCCATATCCCGTTTGTACGAGGGCATCTTTCAACGTCTGTAGATGTCTGTTACGCTCCTCCTCGTCTGAGCAGATCCTGTGTATACGGAGTGCTTGTCCATAGGGGATGGCTTCTTTAATGTGTTTAGGGTGGAAGCTGGAGAAGTGGAGCATCATGAGGTTATCCGTAGGTTTGCGGTAAAGCGAAGTGCTGAGGTGACCGTCCTTGATGGAGACGAGTGTGTCCAAGAATGCAACTGATTTTGGAGAGTAGTCCATGGTGAGTCTGATGGTTGGATGGAACTTATTAATGTCATCGTGTAGTCGTTTCAGTGATTCTTCACCGTGGGTCTATATATGTGTTTCTGGAACAGACCTCTTCATTCACCTGAGGAAAGAGCAGCGCTCCGAAAGCTAGTGACATCGAAACAAACCTGTTGGACTTTAACCTGGTGTTGTAAGACTTCGTACCTTGATATTTAATGGCATTACCATCGCTGAATCCCCCACACTATCAACATCCTGGGGATTACCATTGATCAGAAACTGAACTGGACTAGCCATATTAATACTGAGGCTCCTAGAGGAGGTCAAAGGCGAGGAATCCTACGTGTAACTCACCTCCTGACCCTCAAAGCCTATCCACCATCGACAAGGACACAAGTCAGAGGTTTGATGGAATACTGTTCACTTACGTGAATGAGTGCAACTCCCAACAACACTCAGGAACCTCGACACCATCCAGCACAAAGTAGCCTGCTCGATTGCTACCTCTTCCACAAACATGCAATCCCTCCACCACCGACGAACAGTGGCAGCCATATGTACCATCTACAAGATGCACTGCAGTAACTTGCCTAGGTTCCTTAGGCAAAACCTACCAATCCCGTGACTTTTACCACCTTGAAGGATAAGGACAAATGAAGCATGGGAACACCACCGCCAACATATGCCCCTCCAAGCCACAAACCACCCTGACTTGAAACGATATCGCCATTTCTTCACTGTCACTGGATTACGTCCTGGAACATCTCCCCAACAACACTATGACCTGCAGCACTCTGGGAACGCAGCTCACCACAACCTTCTCTCGTGGCAGTTAGGGATGGACAACAATACTGACCTAGCCAGCGACATTCTCATCCTGTGGGGGAAAGATTGTAGTTTACAGAGATATTAACAATGTAGCTTGCAATTCTACAGCTGATGTTGGCAGAGTGAATGTTAGAAACAACAGCCAGACCTGGCCTTACTGTGCTTGGTTTAAAGTCCCCTAGTGTGTGCGTTTAGCCGTGCATTTCCATGCCATGCCAGTTGCCAGTGCCACTTGGGCACATAGGCAGCGCCAGGATGGCACCCAGGTGGCACTGCCAGGGTGCCAGGCTGGCATTGCCAAGATACCCAGGTGGCACCAGCAGTGCCAGGGCACCACTTTTCCCAAAGGGCATGCAGCTGGGGGCCTCCGATTTGCTTGGAGACCCCCACTAGTGCTGTTCCGTCTGGTCCCTGTTTGTCAGGACCAGTACCAAACGGCACTCGCCCAAGGTCTCTGAGGCGAAGGGGTTGAATCCCAAAACCTCAGATACCTTGGGAATCTGCACATTAGAGTGAGGTTTACTGCCTTGCTCTAATATGCAGATTAGCTAAAAAGTGATCCTGTCCACTGCCTCTGCCAACATGGGATTCACATCATGTCTCGTGAGATTAAATGTCGTGAGGTGTTGCGAGCTGGATAGATCCCGGGTGCAGATTCCCTGGCTTTCAATGGCCACGCTGTGCCACGGCGAGCTGTTTTTCCAGTGCACCGTGGCTGTAGGATCGCACCCCATTGTCTTTTCATCCTTGTTACAAACACATTTCTCCATGTTTTCTATCAATACGGACATTTATGACTACTATTCACCTTCACATGATGAAGGTAAGAGTTTAAAATTCTTTCAGAAAACATCCCACAGCACTTTCCCAAACAGTACCCCCACTCTTGTGATGAAAAATTAATAAAGCAACATTTTTTTCACAAAGCAGTCAAAGATGATTTAATCACTTCACCTGATTTATACACAACCTGACGGTTGAAGAAGCACTTATTAATTTGGATAAACTGTCAGATCCATGTTAACACTGTCAGTCATGGCTCAGAGGTATCACCTCCCCTTTGAGTTAAATGAGTTTAAGCCCTATTAGAAAGCTCAGTACAGAACCAAGGCTGACACCATGGTGTCTGCACAACACAAGGACTGCAGCAGCATGTCAAGCTGGAGGCTCACCACCACCTTCTCAAGGGCAATTAGGGATGGGCAATAAATGTTGGCCTAGCCAACGACACGCATCCACATTCCACGAATAATAATAAAAGTAACTCCTGAATTGAATCATATGATACCATCAACAAAATTTTTAATGGATTTAGTACAACCAAACATTTCTAATGATCACTTTAATGACTCCAGTAAAATAGTAAATCGAAGAGATTAGCTCCAGTGTATAAAGAATTTATCCACTGGTATTCACACACAGCATAATAAATCCTTCAACAAGAAGGATTTTTCAAGAAAACAACTGATGGGATTGAATGGACACTTTTAAGGATGTTCTGGATGGATATTTTTAATGAGGGAAGATTGTGCTTTATAGCGATATTAACAAATTCTACAGCTGATGTTGGGAGAGTAATGTTAGAAGCAACAGCCAGGTGTGCTGGAATTAAAGAGTAAAATGGTCTTTTCACCCTTGTTCTCAAACCCCTTTCTCCATGTTTTCTATCTATAGGGGGAGATTAACACGATGGTTCACCATCACATTATGAAGGCCAATGTTTAAAATAATTTCAAAACTCATTCTAAAGCACTTCTCCACACACAGACCAGAATTTTACATTACTCGAGTGGCACATGCCCGACCCAGAAGCACGTTCAATCTTGCGAGAAGGGCACACATCTCATCGTGATTGTGCCCCTAATTGGCTAGCCAGCTTAAAGTTGTGGTCTGGTGTCGACCGCTGCTGGGAACACGTTTTGCATCTGTTTATGAGGACAATGAGTGCGTGGGGCGAACCAGCGGAAAACTCAGGCCCTTAACCTCACTCTTGTCATGAAAAGCATAGATAGTCTTGGACACAGGTGACCTAGTCCTTTCATCAGGTTTTCATGTTTTTGGCTGAAGAAGAAATGGTGGATTAGTGAACTTGGGAAACTTTCTGATCCACGTTCACACTGCCAGCTGTGGTTCAGAAGTAGAAGCCTCCCTCTTAGTCATGTGATACAAGGCTGGCGCCATAGCATTGCGTGCAGGATGAAATACAATTTCGCTGTGGTCCTCATAACAAGGAACCTCGGCCGGAATTCTCCGACCCGCCATAATCCTTTGGGAGTATGAGCTTCCCCAATGAGGAGGGCGGAGACATCATTAGCAGATTCCCTGCATAAATAAAGCTGGTCGGTTTGGAACCAGCTAGAGGAGAGTGAGCAGGAAGGGAGTTGCTGCTGCTGTTGTATATGTATGTTATTGTAAATAAATGTGATTTCTTTCTGTCCTTCAACTCGTGCTGGATTCTTCTTGGCCCTCACAAAATATCCATCATAAGATCATGAGATGTTCACTTATCCCGAAAGGGGCCCTATTCTCCGGTGCTGTTTTCCGGGGGCTGGCGGGATTCCTGCCACACCGGTTGGGGGCTGTTGACGGCGCCCCCCCCCCAGCGATTCTCCGGGCCCCGATGGGCCGAGTTGCTGTCCAGTTTTGGCCAGTCCCGCCGGCGTGAATTACTCACCTCACACACGGCGGGACCTGGCAGGTAAGTGTGCGGGAGCAGTCCTGGGGAGGTGCGGGGGGATCCGACCCCGGGGGAGGGCCCCCACGGTGGCCTGGCCCGCGAACGGGGCCTACCGATCCTGCGGGCGGGCTGTTTCTGTGGGGGCCTTCTTTCCTCTGTGCCTTTAGGGCTCCGCCATATTTCCCACGGGCCAACGTGGAGAAGAGAAGCCCCACGCATACGCGCAAGTACGGCAGCCGGACTGCACATGCGCGAGATCACGCCGGCCGTTCCGCGCATCCGAGAACTTGCACCGGCCCTTCGCCGCCGGCTAGAGCGGCGCTAACCACTCCGGCGTCAAACTAGCCCCCAAAAACTTGGAGAATTCCTCACTTTCGGGGGCTGTTGATGCCTGAGTGGTTGGCGCTGGTTTTCCCGCCGGCGTGGGGACATAGCCCCCAGAAGGGAGAATCCCACCCCTCATCTCGTGTGTGTGTTTTGAACCCAAGGCCTTTCAGACCCACAAAACCGCCACATGAAAATGTGAAACAGAATTTTTTTATTCACAGTCAGTATTTTGAAACTCAATTCACACTCTATTGGATGACAAAAAACGAGATACCGATCTCATGCTAACACGACCAGTGCCTGTGCACTGTGTTTTAATATTTCAATTCGTAACCAGCACACAGCAGCACGCAAAAGCAGCGTTGATAATATCACTTTTATCCTCAACCTTCCTTCTGTTGAGCTGTCCACCCAAGTCAATTTGAAAAGGCCAATAGGCTTCAAGAATCTACTGCATATGATACTGACTTTTGTTGAACAACATCCCAGGATTCCTCAGGGTAGTGTCTGAGGCCCAACCATATTCAGCTGCCTCACCAATGACCTTCCCTCCATCATAAGGTCACGGGATGTTCACTTACAACTTACAATCTTTCCTCCATCAGAAGGTCAGAAGTGGGGATAATCGCTAATGACCGCAACACTGCACAATGTTCAGCACACTTCGCGACTCCTCAGATGCTGAAGCAGTCCATGTCCAACTATAGCAAGACCGGGAAAACATCCAGACTTGGGCTGACAAGTGGCAAATAATATTCGCGAAACACAAGTGTCAGGCAATGGTCATCTCCAACAAACGAGGATCTGACCATCGCCCCTTGACATTCAAAGACATTACCATCGCTGAATCCCCCATTATCAACAACCTGGGGATCCATTAACCAGAAACTGAACTGAACACAGCCATATAAATACTGTGGCTACAAGAGCAGGTCAGAGGCTGGGAATCCTGCAGAGAGTAACCAACCTCCTGACCCCCCCCCCCCCCCCCCCCCCCCCCCAAAGCCTGTCTACTATCTACAAAGTGCAAACCAGGAATGTGATGGAATACTGGATAAAAGCAAGTTACTACGGATGCTGGAATCTGAAACCAAAGAGAAAATGCTGGAAAATCTCAGCAGGTCTGGCTGCTTTAACTGTCAACTGGACTGTAACGTTAGCTCTTTTCTGTCCCTTCAGATGCTGCCAGACCTGCTGAGATTTTCCAGCATTTTCTCTTTGGATGTGATGGAATACTGTTGCAAAAGAAATTTGGCATGCCTGCATCGACTCTCACAAACGTCTACAGATGTGCCATAGAGAGCATCCTATCCGGCTGCAGCACAGCCTGGTATGGCAACTGCTCGGTCCAAGATCGCAAGAAACTGCAGAGTGTGGTGAACTCAGCCCAACGCATCACACAAGCTTGCCACCCCCACATTGATTCTGTCTACACCTCCCACTGCCTCAGGAAGGCAGACAGCATTATCAGAGACCCCTCCCACCCGGCATTGCCTTCTTCCAGACCCTTCCATCAGGCAGAAGGTACAGAAGTCTGAAAACCCGCACATCCAGACATAGGAATAGCTTCTTTCCCACAGCTACTAGACTCCTCAACGACTCTCCCTCAGACTTATCTGTTCCCTGTAAGAACACTATTCACGACATCCTAAACTGCTCTTGGTCATGTATTTGCTTTGTTTGGCCCCTTGTTGCGCACTGTAACCAATCAATGTTTGTCGATGTACCATTTGCAAATGTACTCTGTCGATTATTCTTTTTTTGTCTACTATGTACGTACTGTGTACGTTCCCTTGGCCGCAAACAAATACTTTTCACTGTACTTCAGTACATGTGATAATAAATCAAATCAAATCAAAATTTACCAGGCTGTGCGTTACTCCAACAACACTCAAGAAGCTCAACACTAGGGGCAGCATGGTAGCACTGCTGTTGCATGGCTCCGAGGACCTGAGTTCGATCCCGGCCCTGGATCACTGTCTATGTGGAGTTTTCACATTCTCCCCATTTTTGCGTGGGTCTCACCCCCATAATTCAAAGATGTTCAGGCTAGGTGGACTGACCACGCTAAACTGCCCCTTAGTTGGAAAGAAAGAAATTATTGGGTACTCTAAAATTTTTTAAAAAGCTCGACACCATCCAGAACAAAGCAGTCCTGCTTGATCGACACCCCATCTACAAACATTCACTCCCTCCACCACCGCCGCATTGGCAACCGTGGGTACGATATACAAGCTGCAAAAACTCAAAAAGGCTCCTTCATAAGCGCCTACAAATCCCGTGACCTTTACTACTTTGAAGGTTAAGGGCAAGTGAAGCAAGGAAACACCACCACCAACATATTCCCCTCCAAGCCACAAACCACCAAGACTTGAAACAATATCGCCATTCCTTCACTGTCACTGGGTTAAAATCCTACAACATCTCCCCAACAGCACTGTGGCCTGTAGCACTCCAGGAAGGTGGCTCACCACCACCTTCTCACAATGTTGGCCTAGCCAGCGACACACTCACCCTGTGGGGTAAAATTGTGTTTTACAGAGATATTAACAATGTAGCTTGACATTCTACAGCTGATGTTGGGAGAGTGAATGTTAGAAACAGCAGCCAGACCCGGCCTCAGTGTGCTGGATTTAGTGTTAAATGGTCTTTTCATCCTTGTTACAAATCCCTTTCTCCATGTTATCTATCTATAGGGAGCGATAATGACGACCATTCACCTTCCCATGATGAAGGTAAGAGTTTAAAATTCTTTCAGAAAACGTCCCACAGCACTTCCCCAAAGCTTTGTGATGAAAAGTTAATACAATAATAATTTTGCACAGAACAGTCAGAGATGATTTAATCATTTCACCCGATTTATTTATGTTCATGGTTGAAGAAACACCTGGGAATTTGGATAAACTGTCAGGCCCTGGCTCACACTGCCAGTCGTGGCTCAGAGGTAACACCTCCCCTCTGAATTAAATGGGTGAGGGTTTAAGCCCGATTAGAAAGCCAAATGCAGAACCAAGGCTAAAACCATGATGTTGTCTGCACAACACAAGGACTGCAGCAGCACGTCCAGCTGGTGGCTCACCACCACCTTCTCAAGGGCATTTAGGGATGGGCAATAAATGTTGGCCGAGCCAACGACACGCACCCACATTCCATGAATAATAAAAGAAATTCCTGAATTAAATCACATGTTGCCATCAACCAAGTGCAACCAAACATTTCTGATGATCACTTTGGTGACTCCAGTAAAATAGTAAAAAAAGTCATGGGCTCCAATGTGTAAAGAATTTGTCCACTGGTATTCACACATTCAGTGTAACAAACCCTTCAACAAGATAACACAACAGAGAAAGAAACTGATGGGAGTTAATGGACATTTTAAAAGATGTGTTAGATGAATATTTTTAATGAGGGAAGTTTGTGGTCTACAGAGATATTGGGCTGGATTCTCCAGACCCCAGCCGTGCGTTTCTCGGCCGTGCGCCGTTCGCTGGCGGCTGGATTCTGTCTTCCTGCCTGTCAATGGGATTTCTTAACTGAAACCACTCCATGCTGCCGCAAAACCCGATGGCGGGGGTGCGATGTCAGCAGGAAAAGTGAATCCCGACAGCCGGAGAATCCCGGCCATTAACAACCTCGCTTGAAATTCTACAACTGATGTTTGGAGAGTGAATGTTAGAAACAACAGCCAGACCCGGCCTGAGTGTGTTGGATTTAAAGTGTGAAATGTTCTTTTCATCCTTGTTCTCAAACACTTTTCTCCATGTTTTCTATCCATAGGGAGCGACTTCTATGAATATTCACCGTCACATGATAAAGGCCAGTGTTTACAATCCTGACAGAAAACATTCCAAAACACTTCACCACACATTCGTCCCACACTTGTGATGACAGATTAAGGCAGCGACAATTTTGCACAAAGTATACGCCCCAGGATTAATTCATTCATCTGATTTTTCATCATCTTGACAAAAGAGATGGTGGGAACTTGGCGTAACACTTCCAGTCTAGGCTCAGAGGCAGAACCTCCACTCAGTGTCAGAATAATTAGATCAGAGCTGACAAGCTACAAGGATCTCTTCTCTGGACCAAAGTGGAGGTCAGCAATAAGAGAGTTTGACTTCAGGCTAATTAGATGATGTGTGTTGAAAAGCAGTTGCAGGCGAGTTGCAGTGGATTTGTGAGGATGGTGCTGTTTCAGTGTGGTTTGACTGCTGCTATCTTACATCATTCGGTTATCACAGGAGGTATCATCTCGTCCCGCTGCTGTTTGCAATAGGTTTCCCATTGAATGCACTCTTCACCACTGTGAGACCTCCAACTGTTCATGCTGGAGATCCCACCAGCACGAACAGCCGGAAGGTTCCAGCTCTTGTCTTGTCATGTTAGCACACTGTGGTAAGGGTTTGCTTATCCTATTATAGACGTGAGATGGTCGATATAGTTTCTCTTGAAACAATTTATTGATTACGATTGACAAAGGTTGGAGGAAATCTGCAACTCGCTCTCTTGGTAAGTTCATTACACGTTATGCAGCTGAGCATGCTGCTGACTGCCCACTGTGAACTTAGGGCCACAGATCGTATAGGTATCCCCCCAGGCCACGCCCCTGGGTGCCCTCAGGCCCCAGCTGACCCATCAGCTGTATAGACGTGCTCCAGCACAACCAGTGCCATCTTGTTGGCTGGGATGAGAGTGTTTGGGGGTTGTTGTGTTTGGGGATTGTTGTGTATGTGTGGCTGCAGCTTGTCAGCCTCCCGAGTGTCAATCTCGGACCCAGTCAATCCTGCACCGTTTTCCATTGGAATCGATTGTGTTCCATGTGGCGCCAGTGCTAGCCCCTTAACAGTAACGGAATGAGGTGCCAGTTTTGCTGTCGTGACAGTCCACAAATTCTGTGTTGGCGTCAACACTTAGTCTCAGAAACGGAGAATCCTGCCGCTGGTGTTTGTGCATGCTGTGTTTTCGCACCACATTGCAAGCATCTCAATGGCTGCTGACGTAGCGTTTCCTGCCCTTTTGGTTTGGCAGGCCCTCTTGTGGGTGCGGCCGCTGCCTGTGGGCCTACCCAGTCATCGGAGTCATGTGACACCTCTGAGTTGGGATGAATTTTAGCCCGATTAAATCTCTAAGCTCGGCATGCTTCACATATTGGACCCCTTGATCCAACATAAAATCCCCTTTTGCCTGCAGAAAATGAAAGCAAGCTTTTCATTCCAGACACCCGTGACTATGTAATCATGGATCAGCTCATCCTTCAGCGCCCCATATCTGCAAGAACAAATTAAGGAATATAGATCATTTAGAAATAATTCAGTGAGGGCAGCACAGCGGCACAGTGGTTAGCACTGCCCCCTCACGGCGCTGAGGGTCCGGGTTCAATCCTGGCCCCGGGTCACTGTCCGTGTGGGGTTTGCACATTCTCCCATGTCTGCGTGGGTTTCCTCCGGGTGCCCCGGTTTCCTCCCACAGTCCAAAGATGTGCAGGTTAGGTGGATTGGCCACGATAAATTGCCCTCAGTGTCCAAAAAGGTTAGGTGGGTTTACTGGGTTATGGGGATAGGTTGGAAGTGTGCGCTTAAATGGGGTGCTCTTTCCAAGAGCCAGTGCAGACTCGATGGGTCAAATGGCCTCCGTCTGCACTGTAAATTCTATGATTTTATATATATACCAAGTCTAAAATCACCTAGGTCCTGGTACATTCCAGAATGTTGTACCAAATAGACTCAATGAACTCAATCTGCAAGATAATTGTTAATTTGATTTGCCTAACTGATATCAAGATTAAAGTGACTCACAATTATTTCTTATATATATACTGTCCAACTGTTTAGTTGTTGTCAGAGGATCTAAAACAAAACCGATCATTAATTCTTTCCCAAGGCAGCACGGTAGCATAGTGGTTCGCACAATTGTTTCACAGCTCCAGGGTCTCAGGTTCGATTCCCGGCTTGGGTCACAGTCTGTGCGGAGTCTGTGCGTTCTCCCCGTGTGTGCGTGGGTTTCCTCCGGGTGCTCCGGTTTCCTCCCACAGTCCAAAGATGTGCAGGTTAGGTGGATTGGCCATGATAAATTGTCCTTAATGTCCAAAATTGTCCTAAGTGTTGGGTGGGGTTACTGGGTTATGGGGATAGGGTGGAGGTGTGGACCTTGGGTAGGTTGCTCTTTCCAAGAGCCGGTGCAGACCCGATGGGCCGAATGGCCTCCTTCTACACTGTAAATTCTATGATACTATGATCTTTCTTACCTCCGCCCAAACATCAGGAGTGGGATTCTCTGTTGGCTCACGCTGGAATCGGGAAACGTGATTGGGTGGAAAATCGGTTCTGACCCCAAAATCGTTGCGGGTGCCGGGTTCACCCCAAATCGCAAGTCTCGTGTTCCTCAACAGCGGCGTCAATGTGTTCCACTCCGCAAGTACAGTAAATGCTGTTGGCATATCATTCGCGGACCCAATATTCTCCGAAGCCTCTGCGATTTTCCACCTCCGCTGGGGGAATTCCCGACGGCGAGGTTCACTTGTGCTTTTAGAAATTGAGAAACAGTCGCAATGGCTGATGAGGGAGAGAGAGGAGGTAGGACACGGAGAGGTGCGATCGTGGGCTGCCGGGCCAGACACTGGCCAGGTTGGCTGGGGGGCTGGGGCCTTAGGGGGGAGACAGGTGTGGGGCTGAGGAGACCCCCCACACTACTGGGATGGTGTCCAGGCAAGGACCACCATTGCCGTGGCCTGCAAGGCGAACATCTTGCTGCGCACCCCACTGACCACCCGCCTTGGCCTGGGTTCCGCCCCACCACTCTTCACACGCCTGCCCTCACCCTCCACCCCGCACCCCACACTCTGCCATACCAACCCCCCCAACCAACCACCATCCATTAGTGGGGCATCACGTGGCCCACCCAAGGGTAACACCCGCAGTAACCCCTAAAGGGGCCTGGACAGGGCTGCAGAGCGTCCCACTGGCAAGGGCAGTGCCAGCTGATGGTACCACTAGCAGCAGCGATTAGCATCAGAGCCATACGCCCCCATGGTGCTGCGCAGCAATGGGCTTAGGGGGGCAGGGATGGGGGAGGCTGAGGAGGAGGAGGGGGTGCAAAGGAGGCATCGTGTGCACTGGCAGCGCTTCTCATTTGAGGATCTGCCGGCTGAGCAGGGGAAAGTGCGACATATCTGCCAGATCAGGCAACATGGGGAATGGGGGAGGGCACCTGCTCCCGGTGTACATCAAGATGATAGTCGCCCTGGACTTTTATGCCACGGGTCCTTCCAGGTGTCGAGTAAGGACCTGACAGGGAGCTCAGTACACAGGCCCTATATGCCCAGTCGACACAATATATCCATTTCAATTTTGACTGAGCCCACCAGGATGGCCGGGCAGCAGCGTCCACCACCATTGTCGAGATGCCCTGGATCGACGGGATGCATATCGCCCTTCGAGGTGACAGGTCACTCTACACAAACCAAAAACGGTTCCACTCGATGGACGTGCGGCTGGTGTTTGCGCCTGATACCCGGGCAGTGCGCACGATGGCTTCATCCTGGCACACTCGGCGATTCTCGGACTCTTTCAGGGGAACCCCGGCTGGGGAGGTTGGCTCTTGGGCGACAGGGGTTATCCACTGTGGTCATGGCTGATAATGCCCACCTGGAGGCCACAGACCGATGCGGAGACCTGTTATAACGATGCCCATCCTGCGACCAGGGGCATGGTCGAGAGGTGCATTATGGCGCTGGGAGTGTCGTCCGCATTGTGGCGGCCTGCTATGTCCTCCGCAACATCGTGCAGCAGAGGGGCGACGTAGTGGAAGAGGAGGATGAATGCCAGTCCTCGACTGATGAAGTGGATCCAGAAGAGGGTAAGGATGGGCAGGACATACAAACAAAGAACAAAGAAATGTACAGCACAGGAACAGGCCCTTCGGCCCTCCAAGCCCGTGCCGACCATGCTGCCCGACTAAACTACAATCTTCTTCACTTCCTGGGTCCATATCCCTCTATTCCCATCCTATTCATGTATTTGTCAAGATGCCCCTTGAATGTCACTATCGTCCCTGCTTCCACTACCTCCTCCGGTAGCGAGTTCCACTACCCTCTGTGTAAAAAACTTGCCTCATACATCTACTCTAAACCTTGCCCCTCTCACCTTAAACCTATGCCCCCTAGTAATTGACCCCTCTACCCTGGGGAAAAAGCCTCTGACTATCCACTCTGTCTATGCCCCTCATAATTTTGTAGACCTCTATCAGGTCTCCCCTCAACCTCCTTCGTTCCAGTGAGAACAAACCGAGTTTATTCAACCACTCCTCATAGCTAATGCCCTCCATACCAGGCAACATTCTGGTGTTGAACCAGAATTGAACACTATACTCCAAGTGTGGCCTAACTAAGGTTCTATACAGTGGCAACATGACTTGCCAATTCTTATACTCAATGCCCCGGCCAATGAAGGCAAGCATGCCGTATGCCTTCTTGACTACCTTCTCCACCTGTGTTGCCCCTTTCAATGACCTGTGGACCTGTACTCCTAGATCTTTTTGACTTTCAATACTCTTGAGGGTTCTACCATTCACTGTACATTCCCTACCTGCATTAGACCTTCCAAAATGCATTACCTCACATTTGTCCGGATTAAACTCCATCTACCATCTCTCCGCCCAAGTCTCCAAACAATCTAAATCCTGCTGTATCCTCTGACAGTCCTCATCGCTATCCGCAATTCCACCAACCTTTGTGTCGTCTGCAAACTTACTAATCAGACCAGTTACATTTTCCTCCAAATCATTTATATATACTACAAAGAGCAAAGGTCCCAGCACTGATCCCTGTGGAACACCACTGGTCACAGCCCTCCAATTAGAAAAGCATCCTTCCATTGCTACTCTCTGCCTTCTATGACCTAGCCAGTTCTGTATCCACCTTGCCAGCTCACCCCTGATCCCGTGTGACTTCACCTTTTGTACTAGTCTACCATGAGGGACCTTGTCAAAGGCCTTACTGAAGTCCATATAGACAACATCCACTGCCCTACCTGCATCAATCATCTTAGTGACCTCCTCGAAAAACTCTATCAAGTTAGTGAGACACGGCCTTCCCTTCACAAAACCATGCTGCCTCTCACTAATACGTCCATTTGCTTCCAAATGGGAGTAGATCCTGTCTCGAAGAATTCTCTCCAGTAATTTCCCTACCACTGAAGTAAGGCTCACCGGCCTGTAGTTCCCTGGATTATCCTTGCTACCCTTCTTAAACAGAGGAACAAGATTGGCTATTCTCCAGTCCTCCGGGACATCCCCTGAAGACAGTGAGGATCCAAAGATTTCTGTCAAGGCCTCAGCAATTTCCTCTCCAGCCTCCTTCAGTATTCTGGGGTAGATCCCATCAGGCCCTGGGGACTTATCTAATTTAATATTTTTTAGACACCCAACACCTCGTCTTTTACGATCTCAATGTGACCCAGGCTATCTACACACCCTTCTCCAGACTCAACATCTACCAATTCCTTCTCTTTGGTGAATACTGATGCAAAGTATTCATTTAGTACCTCGCCCATTTCCTCTGGCTCCACACATAGATTCCCTCCCCTGTCCTTCAGTGGGCCAACCCTTTCCCTGGCTACCCTCTTGCTTTTTATGTACGTGTAAAAAGCCTTGGGATTTTCCTTAACCCTATTTGCCAATGACTTTTCATGACCCCTTCTAGCCCTCCTGACTCCTTGCTTAAGTTCCTTCCTACTTTCCTTATATTCCACACAGGCTTCGTCTGTTCCCAACCTTTTGGCCCTGACAAATGCCTCCTTTTTCTTTTTGACGAGGCCTACAATATCTCACGTCATCCAAGGTTCCCGAAAATTGCCGTATTTATCCTTCTTGGAACCCAGGCAGGCAAGGGGTGAAGCACAACATGTGCACCAGGGCCAACACGCATGGGATGCTCTATCGCCTGCAGGTTCACAGACAAGGGGGTGCCTGGCCAGGAGCATGCACACCGCATTCCACCCCCACACCCCCATTACCCCTCTCCCCCTCCCCACCCTCCCCCACATCAGCCAAACCACCCACAGCCTGCAACCCCCTGTGTAATACATACCTGTCATATTACGGGGTGCGGGCCCTGTGTTGACAGTACCAGTAGGCCTAGTAATGGAATGGAGGATGATGATGACCCACTCTGCAATGAGCTCTGTGCTCCGCAATGTTTGACAACGTCTAAATGCTGCCCATGATAGCACTTTCCACTGTCCACCTGAGTGATCCTTGCATACGAGTAGGGCCCATTCCATCACACGGTCCTATTGATTCCCTGGGGTGGCGGAGGTGGGGATGGTGGGGGGGGTTGGTGGAGGGATAGGAGTGGGACACCGGAGCGGTGAGAGCTGGCTGAACTGCGGTCCCCGAGCCAAACCCACGCCCAACATCTGCCTATATTCCCCACCCCCACACGCCCTTTGTGGCCAGGCCATACCAGCCCACCACTCACACCCATTTGACAGAGCACTGATGCAGATTGTAACATTGTGCACAGGTAACCCCTATCACTGTGCCCTCCTCACGTGCCAACTTAACTGGTGTCTACTTTTCTGGCCCTACGGGCCCGAATGCAACATCTAGGTGGATCTCCAGATGGTAAAGCAGGAAAGGTGGCGGTCTGCTGTGATTCACACCCTGCAATCTGGATTCCCTTTGGCGGCCGTCTTCTGGGGCGACCCAACCTGGATGGGCCCGGCTGCTGCTCGGGTGTCCCAGGTGGCGTGATGCCGCCCTGTTCTCCGCTGCCCACCAGATGCAGCAGGGACAGGAGTGAGAGAGTACAAAGTGCGGCAGTGTTCCGGCACCTCCCCTGCGGGAGTCACCGGCATGGGCTCCATCATCCCCTCCCTCCTTGGGGTGCCCGATGACCCCCGTGCTACTCCATGGGACAGGGTGCGAGCGGAGCTATCCCCTGAGGCTTCCCTGCCACCTGCCGTTGCCAGTCCTTGAGGCCCACTGCCGCCTCGGCCAAGGTCTGCATGTTGACGGCCATGGAGCAAAGGAAATGGACTACCTCCGTCTGGGACTCCATCACATTACGCTGTGAATGTGCTTCCACCTTCTGGGTCTGTGCCACATCAGCCAGTTTTTGGGCAATACCGGCGATGCTCTTAGCCATGGCTGGGACTGGGCCATGCTCTGGCACATGGTGCCTGTGAGAGGACAACCCTGACCTTGGCCTTAGCCATCGCCTGTACAGAATGTCCCAGGCCTTGGACATGCTGATCCATAGCCGAAACCCTTGCCTCCAAGGCCTCCACTGCAGACACCACCCGTGCAGTGTTGGCCTGGGTGGCATGCATGGCTGTCACCGCCTCCTGGTCCTACATGCAGTTGTACTCCTCCACCTGCATCCGGATGCTTGCTGAAAACCCCTCATGTAGTCCCTGGCTCTGCGACTGCATCTCCATAATTGATGGGACTGTCCATTCCAGAAGCCCAAAATCTGTCTGGTGCGCAGCTAGTCCCTGGGGTTGGGTCACCTTCCGACCGTCTGTCTCCTCAGGAGTTTCACCTGCTGTACCAGAGCACGTGTGTGTTGCGCACCAGAGAGTATCCAAGGAGCTTCTTCACTAAAGTGCCCAACCGAGGAGAGGGTCTCTGGCATGGTGTAGGGTGTTGGAGACATCTGTGACGGGAAGCCTATTGTTTTGTTATGTTTCCTTTGTAACATAAGCGGCTTCCTTGTGTTGCATTTGTCAAGGAAGGTCGAGACGTGTAAATAACTTCAACTCATTTATTTACACTATGTTCACTTTTATAACTTGAGTTCGACACTACTGCTAATCCGATTGTAGCTACCTAAACTGACTGACCAGCTGCTGTCTTCCACGTGGTGGGTGTGATAATGAATCAACCCTGTGCCTCTCCTCACTGACTGTCTCCACTGGCCAAAAGGCTGATCATGTGTGTGGTGTCCTTTATGTATGGGTTGGTGTAATGCCCCCCTGTGGTCGTGTCACCTCCTTATGTGTCGTGAATGTCCATTGGTCGAGTGTGTGTGTGTGTGATGTTTCTGGTGCTCCCTCTAGTGTCTGTCTAGCTTACATGTATTTACAGTGATGCACATCACCACATCCTCCCCTTTTTATATGTTCATATTTTCTGTACACTTTAAGAAAAACTGAACAAAGAACAGGTAGAGAAGGTAAGGTATATACAAGTCATGGGAACGGTGATTTAACAAAACATCCAAATCATTCATGTGAGTCCATAAACCTTCAATCATCATGGTCAAATGTCTCTCTTGGTTATGAACGCCATCAACAGGAACCAAGAAGTGGTCGAATCACTGCGCTGTCCGCTTTGGAGTCTTTTTCTTTTTTTCTTTTTATGTTTGTGGTGGTGCTGTCGGATGGCATCTTGTAGTTGATAGGTCGTGGACATTGAAGAGGTACCATCAACAGTATCATTCGAGGTCATGGATGTGCCAGATGTTGAAGTTGGATGAGACTGTGCATACTGGTTCTGGCCACATGCTGTGCTGGAAGGGTGATTCTGCTGAGAAGCGTTGAAGCATGTCGATTTGGAGACAGAATTGCTGCTCGCATCAATGTCTGGTGATGGTGTGAAACTAGAACCTTGCATCTGATAGGAATATGCCGTCTGGCCAGGCTGGGGTGCAGCAAATCCTGGGCTGTAACGAAGGCATCCAGTCTGTAGTGCAGATTGCGCTGGCGGTAGTCCTCCTTCGGTCTTGATTCCATTAGTGGGCAATCTGTAGTGCCTGTTTGAGAATATGCTGCATAGACTGTTGGCTGCTGCAGGCTTGAATACTGGGTCTGTCCAGCATGAGCTGTCATTGGCTGCACTGGTGTGGAAAAAATGTGTGGACATAGCTGTGGTGAAAATTGGTGTATTCCTCTTGGACTGTAGCTGCTGCTTGTTATTACTGACCCAATGTGATTGTCACGTGATCCATCTCCTGTCGTTGTGGCATCTGCTGTCACCCTGAGCGTGCCATCACTGAGGCTGCGACACTGCCTGTCTGGAGTAAAGTCTGGGTTACGTGAATCAGAGTCGGCGTTTGGTTGCTCCCCATCTGGAGTCTGGTCTGTTTTTTGTTGATGCTCCCTGTCCAGAGTCTTTGCAGGTTCACTGGAGTCAACTGAGATTTCTTGAAGCTGCACGTCTGGAGTCGGAACATGCAGGAATGCATTGACTAGTGGAGAGGTTCGAGCAATTGAGGGTGGAAGTAGTGTGGTGTCACCGGAGTCACCAGTGGTCTCACAGTGATCGTCGAGTGCCTCTGTACACACTAGCTGAGGTCTGTCACTTTGCACCTTTTGCATGGGAAGTGGGATGCTGTCATCACTCGTTTCACATACCGTGGGTAGATCCTCAGTAGCTGCTTGCTGTTCACTAGGGTTGGGTAAATTGTCAGAGTTTTCATCTGGTGGTGCAAACAATGTGGGTGGACTGTCATTGTCTTGCCGTTGTCCTTCATTTGGGCTTTTCTTCTTTGGAATTTTAAATCTTCCCCCAGACATTACAGAACCTTGTTCATTTCCCTCAATTTCTCCCACATGTCGGGCATCAAATGTTAGATCCAATGTTTCTTTCGTCATTGGACTAGTTTCCAAAGAACAGTCCATTTCAATTTTCTTCTCAGTTACTTCATATGCATCCTTTTCTAATGTACATGCCTTCATAGTCTCTGGCTCTGATTTTGCTGGGACTGGCACAGTCACAGTCTCTCTTTTACTGTTCTCAATTGCCCACATTCTACTCCCCAGACATAAATGCTTAATCTCTGGAGTTAATGTGGTACAATGGATAATCGGGTCGACCTTATCTGCATCTTCACCATCACTGGAAAGCACAATTGGTTCACTTGAAACTGCTGCGGGTTTTAAGTGCTTTATCTGGCTACTCGATGTCGGTGTCCTCAGGATTCTTGCTCCAATGTTCTGCTCATTTATCAGTGGAGTGTGCAGAGGTTCAATGCAATTAATATTCCCATCAGGGGTTGAAGAGTCATTACTAACTAACTGCTGGTCTCTGTAGTTGGGACTTTGCGGTTTTGTGTTGAAGGGAGACAGTTGTCCCTGCTGTAGATATGATTCAGGTTGTGTTATTTCCATTAAATGAGGATCAATGTCTTGTCCATTTTTTCGATCCGTACTAAAGCAATGGCAATTTTCAGTATGCTCCTTGCATGTTAGACATACAAGCAATTTCTTTAGCACGTCCTCAGCATCCTTCTGTGACTGTGCAGCATTATTAATATCTCTTTGGCTAGAATGATCCTGGTCAGTGCATAATCCTTTTTTCTTCGGCTTGGAAGAGGCGATTCCTTTGGCTTTTCTTCATTTGGGCTTGAACAGTCATCAGCGCTGTGCCCTTCATTGTAGCATGATAGACCGTCATGGGCGTCCTGCTGTGCAGTGGAGCGTGGTAGACTGTTATAGCCTTCTTGCTGTTTACGTGAGCATGGCAGACTTGCATCGTCTGCCGCTAGTTGGTCAGAGGAGGTTGCTAGACCCTCATGGTCTTGTTCCTGCAAGGACTGCGCATCGGAGTCATGCCTTTCTGCAATTGTGGAGTCTGTCCATGAGCTTGCTGTAGAGTCTTGTGACACTGGAGTCACGTCTTGTTCCTGCAAGGACTGCGGTGTGGAGTCTTGCATGTCTTCTTTCGTAGAGTCGGGAACCCTGAGCGGGGCATGGACCACGCTCTGTATGGCAGCAGGCCACTCTCTGTGGGCTTGTGCCGCTTTCGGTCTCTTAATTTCAGGCTGCAGCATCATCCTGCACTGATGAGTTGGGACGTCATATCTGCTGGGTTGAAGATCCACAAATCCGAAAAATGAATCCGCATCTGCGTCGGATTCAATGCGGGGGTCGCCAATGTGCAGCATGAAAGGTTCGTCCGGGTCGTAGTCGTCTAGGACCATGGAGCTGTCATTGGGCTCGCGGGGTCCAGAAAAAATGTAAAGATCAGTATCGAAGTATTCGAGGTCGGAGTCATCGGTTTGTGCGTGGGTGACTGCTTGTTGCAGGGTTCTTCGGAGGTCAAATTCATTTCCTGGTTCAATTTGAGGCATTGTGCTGTCATTCCAGGTGAAGGAAGGTTGTTTTACAGCTTTAAAAGATTTTTTCTTTGATTTGGGACGTTTCCCCTTTAAATTGGATTTGGGACGTTTCCCCTTTAAATTGGATTTGGGACGTTTAACTTTATCGTTTCCCCTTTAAATTGGTGCGGTCTGGGGCCCCTGATGTCATGACGCGCGTGACGTAGCACGAAGGAAGCGATTGCGCATGCGCAGATCGCTGTTACTTTATCGATGGCCGTTTTCTTGATTGCGCATGCACGGCGTCTCGTGCATGCGCAAACGAACCTTCCGGTTCTGTGCACTTCTCGCGCAACTGCGCTAGTATAGTCCCTTTAGCAAGATGGCCGCCGACCTCGACCCAAATCGCTCTCTGGTCCGAGATTTCGGCCTCGAGGTGAGTACTGCCGCTTTTCTTACCTTTCCTTGCCGATTGGAGTGTGTCTTCCTCACAGTATTTGTCGAATTTGTCCAGGACTGCCTGGAAGTCGTACCAGTTTTGCCCCTTGGAGAACTTGAATTTCTAAAAGATTTCCTCTGCTTTTGCACCGGCGATGGTGAGGAGAAACTCTGTCTTTTCATTATCGGTCAGGTCTTTAAGTTCGGCTGCCTCCAGGTAGAATTCAAACGTTTGCCGGAATCGCTGCCAGTTTTCGCGGAGATCGCCGTGGCACTGGAGCGGCTGCGGAACCAGGAGCTCGTACATCTTGCCTGGGTATCATTGCTGGTTGTCACTGTACGCTGAGGTATGGCTATCTGGGTTTAAGCAGTTCACGACTGGTACCATGTTTTGTTATGTTTCCTTTGTAACATAAGCGGCTTCCTTGTGTTGCATTTGTCAAGGAAGGTCGAGACGTGTAAATAACTTCAACTCATTTATTTACACTATGTACACTTTTATAACTTGAGTTCGACACTACTGCTAATCCGATTGTAGCTACCTAAACTGACTAACCAGCTGCTGTCTTCCACGTGGTGGGTGTGATAATGAATCAACCCTGTGCCTCTCCTCACTGACTGTCTCCACTGGCCGAAGGGGCTGATCATGTGTGTGGTGTCCTTTAGGTATGGGTTGGTGTAATGCCCCCCTGTGGTCGTGTCACCTCCTTGTGTATCGTGAATGTCCATTGGTCAAGTGTGTGTGTGTGATGTTTCTGGTGCTCCCTCTAGTGTCTGTCTAGCTTACATGTATTTACAGTGATGCACATCACCACACCTATGTCATCCTCAGAATGTAGCTCCGGGGTGTCCTGGGTCACGAGTACATGGCTCACGTCCATGTCGCTGGTCAGCAACTAGGACTGTGGCTGTGGCTGGGGAGACACCAGAACGGACTGCCCCATCACCAGCAGCTCCTGCAAGGCACAAGACAAGTCACATGATTAGACTGTGGGCAGGGGGAATAGCGGTGGTGGTCGGTGTGTTGGGGACGTTGTGTGTTTGGGAGGGGCGAGTAGGGGTGGTGGTGGAGGGGGGGGGGGTGGTGAGGGAGTGTTGTGGGAGTGAGGGTGAGGTTACTGTGGGGGTGGTGTTTGGGGGGGTTGACACACGTGTCACGGGGAACCGCAATTAAGCGAGGTCTCACTTCCTCGCCCACGGCCCATCTCCAGGCCGGTGAACTCCCTTTCCTCGGGCCCGCCGACCATGTCCAGGGCCCGCTACTCTGCCATGGTGAGGGGCTGCAGGTCTAGCAGTCCCCCTCCAGTCTTTTCCCGCTCCCAGCAGTTATGAGCGGCCTTATCCTGGGGGGGCAAAACAAAAACGCACATCATTAGACAGTCTAACGCGCGCATTGTAGGGGGTGGGTGGCTTCAGTGGCCAGGGCATAGCGGCCGGTACGGGTGCCGACATGTGGTGCAGGGTCGGAGTTCGGACGCCATCCGGGTGGGGGGGGAGGGTTATGGTTTTGTGGAGCATGGGCTTGGTGCCAGGGGCAGAAGAGATTTACCAGAATGTTGCCTGGTATGGAGGGCATTAGGTATGTTGAGAGGTTGAATAAACTCGGTTTGTTCTCACTGGAACGACGGAGGTTGAGAGGCGACCTGATAGAGGTCTACAAAATTATTTGGGGCATAGACAGAGTGGATAGTCAGAGGCTTTTCCCCAGGGTAGAGGGGTCAATTACTAGGGGGCATAGGTTTAAGGTGAGAGGGGCAAGGTTTAGAGTAGACGTACGAGGCAAGTGTTTTACACAGAGGGTAGTGGTGCCTGGAACTCGCTACCGGAGGAGGTGGTGGAAGCAGGGACGATAGTGACGTTTAAGGGGCATCTTGACAAATACATGAATAGGTTGGGAATAAAGGGATACGGACCCAGGAAGTGTAGAAGATTTTAGTTTAGTCGGGCAGCATGGTCAGCACGGGCTTGGAGGGCCGAAGAGCCTGTTCCTGTGCTGTAGATTTCTTTGTTCGTTGTTGCTCTACTGCCTACTCACCCTGGCAGCCCTGAGGAGGTCAGTTTCTTACGGCACAACTGGCTGGTCCGGACGGTGTTGCTCATGATGCTAACAACCTCTGCCACTGCACCCAGGCGTGGCGACTGGCAGCCTCCTTCCCGGGCCGAGGTACAGGGTTGACCACCTCTCCTCCACGATTTCTAGCAGCAGAGCAAGCTCGGCGTCCGTAAAATGGGATGCCTCTCTCCTTGCTTCCATCTTTGTTGGCTGGGATGCTGTGTGTGGAGAGTGAAGTGTGTATATGCGGCTGCAGCTTGTCGGCCTCCTGAGTATCAATCGTGAATCCGGTGAATCTGGCACTGTTTGGAATCGATTGTGTTCCACGTGGCATTGGTGCTAGCCCCTTAACGGTTGTTGAATTGGTCCAGGTGTGGCGGCAGTTTTGCTATCGTAGAACTCTGCGACACCAATATCGTAATCGCCGATCGGGAGGAGAATCCCTGTTTACGACCGAACATGGGCCAGCGCCTGTTTTTGCATGCTCCGTCCCCTCCAAATTGGTGTCATCTAGGAGCGCACTGCATGCTGTTGCGATGCAAGGCCTCAAACTTGAAGCTAAGGCATCTCCAATGCTACCATCTGGATTC
Organism: Scyliorhinus torazame; assembly: GCF_047496885.1. Lineage (NCBI taxonomy): Eukaryota > Metazoa > Chordata > Chondrichthyes > Carcharhiniformes > Scyliorhinidae > Scyliorhinus > Scyliorhinus torazame. The sequence goes on along the minus strand of NC_092722.1, from coordinate 74,101,242 downwards.
CCATACCTGCCTCACTCACCATCACCCCCTCCTATTCCTGGTCACTGAGAAAATTTAAAGTACTTAGCCGAAGGGATGAGATTGCCTCCCTTCCCCGATGCATTGCAGTGCCCAAAGCTGAAGTCCAGCTCATCAACTTTAAGCCAAGTTCCTCAGGCTGCATACCCTTCCACAGATGAGGTTGCTGTGGTGATATGCATCACTGTAAATACACAAGGGGTTAATGTAAATACACTGGGAGTAAGTAAACACCAGAGGGAGCACCAGAGACATCTTGACACACAGACATTCAACCAATAGGTCAGTAAGATAGGACACGACCAATGGGCAGTCAAGACACCCAGAGGTGACAGTACCACAAGGGGGCAACCCATATAAAAGGACAGGGCTCACATGTTCTTTCTCTTTTCCACAGGCGACACTCAGAGAGAAGCACGGGGCAGATCGGAAGCATCACACCCATCGCATGGCTTAGAGCAGACTGGTTAGTTAGATTGAGTTACTATAGTAAGATTAGCAGGAGAGTCGAACTCGAGGAGAATTGTTAACTGTTCAATAAATGTGTTAAACCTATCTCCAAGTCGGAACCTTCCTTTGTCAGAATATACATCAAGGAAGCAGCTTATGCTACATGAAGAAGCATAACACAACATGGTACCAGTAGTGCCCTGTTGAATCTATACAGTTCAACTCAAGATCCGTGACTACCAGCAACAGCACCCAGGCAAGATGTTCGAAATTCCAGTTCCTCAGCAACTCAGGTAATCTCAGTGCCAACTGGCGTGCATTCAGGCAGAGATTTGAGATCTACCTGGTAGCGTCTGACCTAGATGGCATGGCGGATGCAGAGAAAATAAAACCTCTGCTCACCATTGCGGGTGCAAGTGCAGCAGAAATCTTCAAGACATTCAAATACTCAAAAGGGCAAGACAAGAGAGACTTCCAGACAGTCCTGGACAAATTTGAAGAATACTGCGATGAAAACACAAGAGAGAATGGTAAAAGAGGCGCCAATACTCACCACGAGGTGAAGGGAGGCCTGCAAATGCAGAAAATGGCAGTTTTGATTGGCAGCCATCTTGAGAAAGGAGGCTCACACGCGCAATTCCCCAGAAGACGAGAAGCGGCAAAATAGTGTTTTGCACATGTGCAGTTGCGCAAAGAGCGCACAGTAAAGGAAAAGCGATCTGCGCATGCGCAATCTACGCTCTACGTCACCAGCGTCATGATGTCAGAGGCCGTGGACCACACCCACTTAAAGGGGCAATGTCCTAAAATAGTGGGAAAAAAATTTAAAGCCGTAAAACACAATTCCTTCACCTGGAACGACAGCACAATGCCTGAACTTCGACCAGTAGCTGAAAGTAACCTCCGCAGAACCCTGCAACAAGCAGTTAGCACCACCCTAAGAAATGATTTGGTCCTTGAAGACTACAACTCAGACGTTGACTTCTTCTTTGGACATCGCGAGCACAATGACAGCTCCGACACAGAAAGTGATGATATGGTCCTTGAAGACTACGACTCAGACAATGGTTTCATCATTGGACGTGGCGACCTCAGTACCAAATCTGAACCGCAATGAAATCTGTTGTACAGTGAAGAATCCGCCACAGACATGGATGAGTTCTTTGAATTTGAGGATCCTCAGCCCAGCACAGATGACATCCTAGCCCAGAAGTGCGGGATTCTGCTGCGGCCTGACGCCAAGAGACATGGAGCGGTACAAGTCCACAGAGAGCGGCCTGACTTCAAGAGATAGAGAGAGGTACAAGCCCACAGAGAGCAGCCTGATGCCAAGAGACAAGAGAGAGGTCCAAGCTCACAGAGGGCGGCCTGATGCCAAACCAGTGGTCCACGCACCAGGAACAGTGCTCAACGCACCACGAAGAGTCCCCGACTCCGCACAGAAAGCGATGACAGACTCCACAGCGAGACCACTGCACGACTCCGTTGAGAGCGCACAGATCGACTCCACAGCGAGACCACTGCACGACTCCGTTGAGAGCGCATAGATCGACTCCACAGCGAGACCACTGCATGACTCCACACAGGGAACGATTCCAGACTCCACAGAGAGAGTGACACAAGTCTCCACAGTGAGCTCGTTGACAGACTCCACGATGGAAGCAACGCAAGACTCCAGAGCGTAGTCCTTGCATGAACAAGACCATGAAGGTCTAGCAACCTTATCTGAGCAACCAGCAGCAGACGATGCAAGTCTGCCACGCTCAAGTGCACAGCAAGATGACTATGACAGTTTACCGCACTCACGTGAACAACAAAAAGACTATGACAGTCTACCCAGATTATTTGAGCCACCAGTAGAAGACTCTACCCAGCTCATCTAACCGACAAGAAGACACTGAAGGTCTACCTACCATGGCATGACAGCAAATCTCACCGATTCAAGTTTGCTCCACTACAAACAATCAAACCAGCTTTCAAGGCAGATGAGTTTGCTCCACTACGAACAAGCAAACCAGCTTTCGACACAGAATACGGACTGCATCGTTACCACAAGCATAGAAAAAAAGAGTCCAAATCAGACAACGAAGTGATTTGAACATTTCTTGGTTCCTTAAGCACAAGGACACCGCCGGCATTCACAAGGAAATGACAACATCAACATCAACACTTCAATAACAAAACAAGAAAGCCACTCGACCATATAGATTCATGAACTTTGGACTCATACATATTATTTGGTATTGTATACTCATCACTGTCATCATGTTTTGTACATGTCATCACTTATCTACCTATTTTGTTCAATTTTCTTTAACCATGTACAGAAAATATGTAACACGGAAAAATAGGGGATGTGGGGATATACATCACTGTAAATACACAAGGAGTTAATGTAGATACACTAGGACTAAGTAAACACCAGAGGGAGCACCAGAGACATCATGACACACAGACATTCAAGACGTCAGACAGTAAGATAGGACTCGACCAATGGGCAGTCAAGGCACCCAGAGGTGACACTAACACAAGGGGGAAACCCATATAAAAGGACAGGGCTCACATGCTCTTTTTCTTTTCCACAGGCGACACTCAGAGAGAAGGACAGGGGCAGAACAGAAGCATCACACCCATCGCATGGCTTAGAGCAGACTGGTTAGTTAGATTGAGTTACTATAGCAAGATTCGCAGGAGAGTCGAACTCAAGTAGGAAAATTGTTCAATGTTCAATAAATGTGTTAAACCTATCTCCAAGTCTGAACCTTCCTTTGTCAGAGTGCACATCAAGGAAGCAGCTTATGCAGCTTATGAAGAAGCATAACACAACAGTTGCCATGGACCACATGTGTGTTCCTAACTCCCATATGCTACAGCTGCTGCACATTCCCTCTCCAACCATCTTTGCGATGTTTCCTTTTGCAAATTCAATTCAGAAATGTCACTCTAAGTTAAATAATCAAAGGTCACTGGACCCATTGGCAGCCATCATATTAGTTCATCAGTGTCCATTTTAAAAAAAGGACAATTCCAGAAACTTCCATGGATGCTCAGTCCAAGTGATGTGCCTTTATTGGGCGTGATATTATCAAAGGTAACATTCCTACACACACACAACTCGCTCTGTTTCGCACAAGTTAGCAAGTAACTTGAAATTCCTGTTGTTGATATTACTGACGAAAGAGTGAAAGTTCATCTGTGACCACCCCTATCTGTATTTCAGAGGAGTTTAGAATAATCTTTATTAGTGTCACAAGTAAGCTTTCATTAATACTGCAATGAAGTTACTGTGAAAATCCCCTAGTCTCCACACTCCGTCGGCTGTTCGGGTACGCTGAGGGAGACTTCAGAATGTCCAATTCACCTAACAAGCACGTTTTTCGGGATGTGTGGGAGGAAACCAGAGCACCCGGAGGGAACCCACGGGGGAACGTGCAGACTCTGCACAGACAGTGGCTCAAGCCGTGAACATGGGATCCTAGAACAACTGTGAAGCAACAGTGTAAACCACTGTGCTACCGTGCCACACTGGGCTAAATAAACATATTAACACTCATTAGGAGATGGATGGAGAAAGTTCACCTAAAATGCCAGATCAAAGGTTATTGCGGAAAATAAAAGCTCATGGCACAGGGAGTAATATATTAGCACGGATTGAATATTGGCGGGCTAACAGGAAGCAGACAGTAGACACAAATAGGCCTTTTTCAAGTTGGCAAGCTGTAACGAGTGGTATGCCACAGGGATCAGTGCTGGGACCTCAACTGTTTGCAATTTATATAAATTACTTGGATGAAGGGACAGATAGGATGGTTGCCAAGTTTGTTGAAGACACAAAGTTGGTTGGAAAAAAGAAGTGGAGGTTCCAAAAGGTATAGGTAAGTTAAGTGAGTGGGCAAAGATCTGGCAAATGGAGTATAGTCTGGGAAAATGTGGAATTATCCATTTTAATAGGAAGAATAAAAGTGAAGCATATTATTAACATGGTGAAAGATTACATAGATCTGAGGTGCACAGGGGTCTGGGTGTCTTAGTGTGTGAATCATACAAGGCTAGTATGCAGTACAGCAAGGATAACACAGGTCTCCAGCCTCCACAGAAAACACGTTAAATTGTATGAATTTGGTGGGCTTGAAGAATCACTCATCCGATTTAGGATATAGGCTTTTGAGAGAAGTTTGTCTCATGCCGGAGAAAGCTACAAATATCTGTAGAGCAGCGGAGTCAACAAAAAGGCACCTCCAGGTGCTCTGGTTTCTCCCACAATCCAAAACATGAGCAGGGTAGATGGATTGGCCATGCTAAATTGCTTGTTAATGTTCAAAAGGTGTGTAGGTTGGATTAAGGGGTTATTGGGATAGGGAGTGGGAGCGGGCTTGGGTGGAGTGCGCTTTCACAGGGTTGGTGCAAACTCGATAAGCCAAATCACCTCCTTCTCCTTCTGTGAAATGCTTTCACTGTGAAACTGAGCACTTACCATGTACTTGTCCATCCCACGTAAAGAGGTGATAAACTAAATGACTTTGCTAAGATGTGTAAATCGACGAAAGTGCACACAATAGCAGATGATGACACAAACACTAAACTTTCATTGGTGTAATAACCACAAATTCCAAAGAAGACAAATAGAAGGTTGGTGTAAAAATTGTCAACACGAGGCAGACACGGTGACATGGTGGTTATCACTGCTGCTCACAGCGCCAGGGACCTGGGTTTGATTCTGACCTTGGTGACTGTGTGGAGTTTGCACGTTCTCCTTGTGTCTACATGGATTACCTCCGGGTGCTCCACTTTCCTCCCACAGTCTGAAGATGTGCAGGTTAGGTGGATTGGCCATGCTAAATTGCCCCTTAGTTTCCAAAGATGTGAAGGTTAAGTGGGGTTATGGGGATAGGGTGGGGGAGTGGGCCTAGGTGGGGTGTTCTTTCAGAGGGTTGATGCAGGCATGATGGGCCAAATGGCCTCCTTCTGCACTGTAGTGCTTATATAGTTCTTTGATGGTGAATTCCAAGCTTGAAACGGGTGCACAACCAAATGTCATCCTCAAACACCTATATCATAAGATAAGCCAAAAAAAAGAACAAAAGTGAAGCTGTCCATTTATACAGGAAAAACTGCTGTAGAAGGACATATATACTTAAAGTCAACTACAGAAAACAGCCTCAAGCACTTCCATTCATAGTGGTGAAAACTGATGCAAAGCTCATTCCTGCAGTCAAAGCTTGTGAAAATCTGAAGCTAATCAAGAGAATAATGACTGTCACCTCCTGATGACATGTTGAATGAGCAAAGATGTGTTTAAGGGTTTGGTTGCCGAAAGGGGGAATACACCAGCAGGATTGACAAGACTGTGAAGTGCTCACCTCAGTCAATGATCCACAATTCTCACCAATTTGCACAGCACTGGGAGTTTTGCCACACCATGTCAAATCTCAAATATCCACAATCCATTGGGATTATCTGTTGATAGGGGAAGAGAACCCTATCTGACAGTTGAATTTCAGGGAAACTCCAATTACAGAGCATTGGATCATCACCAGCACAAATCCTCATGGGGACAAGACTCTAACAACTAAGCTTCCAACTGCGCCAACTGTTATTCCCACAGCCAGTGAGCTACAACATGCAGCACCTGCTCAAACTGAGACAGAAGAAGAAAAAACAGTGCTTTGTTTGAGGCGCCTGACCTCTGTTTGAACTCAACATGGGAGAGACAGTGAGGATTCAGCAGGGAGGAATTGGGAATCCTGCTGTTGTCACAGGAATCATCGGAGAAACATGGCCTTGCACAATGCAGACTCCAAACAGACAACACTACAGGAGAAACCGGAAATTCCTACAAAAAACAAGTGAAACGCGAGCCTGCTCTGAACCGGAAATTGTGGCTCGAGATCACGAACCAGAGTTCGCCAGTGAAGCAGTAGATAACCAGAGGTGAAAATGACACCGGGCTAGAGAAGGCCTCTTGTCCTTAAAAATTACCTCTATCATCATTAAGAACATCTAGTGGAAGAATTGTGAATACAGAGATATGGAGGTGAGTAAAAGGCAAAACAGACTAAGCAAAGCAGAGTGCAAAAGAATAGATAAGATACTCTGTGTACTTGAGTCGGATGCTATTGCCACTATATAATGGCAATAGCAACTAGTCCAAAGGAATGTCAGGATAATAGCTGATAGTGGTGGAGGACTCCAGAAGGGACTACGCGTGTTCGCGCATACTCCCGAAAGGGCGGCGTGATCTCATGGAGGCGCGGAACTGCCGGCATGGTTCCGCACATGCTCAGACCAGCCGGTGTATTCTGGCGCATGCGCAGGGGGATCTCTTCTCCGCGACGGCCATGGCAGAACCGGACAGGGGTTGGCGTGGAAGGAAGGAGTGCACCCATGGCACAGGCCCGCCCACAGATCAGTGGGCTCCGATCGCGGGCCAGGCCACCGTGGTGGCCCATCCCGGGGTCAGATCCCCCTGCGCCCCCCCGAGGGCCGCCCCAGCCGACTTACCTGCCAGGTCCTGCTGTGTGGGACCATGCCTACCCCACGGCGGCGGGACTGGCCAAAAATGGACGGCCGCTCGGCCCATCGGGACCCGGAGAATTGCCGAGGGGGCCGCTGCCAACGGCCCCCGACCGACGTGGCGTGAACCCCGCCCCCGCCCAAAAGCCGGCGCCGGAGAATACGGCAGCCAGTGTCGGGGCGGCGGGGCGGGATTCACGCCGCCCCCCAGGGTATTCTCCGTACCAGCGGGGGGGTGGGAGAATTCCGCTGAGGGCTTCAGATAGTTGTCTGTTCATGTCAGGAAAATATGATATCAATAAACAGCAATGGTGTTGGTTAGCATGCATCGTATAAACAAGACAATGCAGGACATGGGGCGGGATTCTCCGGAAAAACGGTGCGATGTACGCTACCTGGTGCCAAAAACGGCACGGATCAGTCCGGCGTCGGGCCGCCCCAAAGGTGCGGAATTCTCCACACCTTTAGGGGCCAAGCCCTTACCTTGAGGGGCTAGGCCCGCGCCGGAGTGGTTTCCATCCCGCCGACTGGCGGGAAAGGCCTTTGGCGCCACGCCAGCCGGCGCCGAAAGGACTTCGCCGGGCAACGCATGCACGGGAGCGTCAGCGGCCGCTCACGGCATCCCCGTGCATGCGCAGGGGAGGGGGTCTCTTCCGCCTCTGCCATAGTGGAGACCATGGCGAAGGCGGAAGAAAAAGAGTGCCCCCATGGCACAGGCCCGCCCGCAGATTGGTGGGCCCCGATCGCGGGCCAGGCCACCGTGGGGGCACCCCCCAGGGCCAGATCACCCCGGAGCCCGCCCACGCCGTCTGCTCCCGCCGGTACGGTAGGTGGTTCAATCCACGCCGGCTGGCGTGGGTTGACAGCAGCGGGACTTCGGCCAATCGCGGGCCGGAGAATCGCCGGGGGTGGGCCCGCCAACCGGCGTGATTCCCGCCGACCGGCGCGGTGCAATTCCCGCCCCCGCCGAATCTCCGGTGGCGGAGAATTCGGGACACGGCGGGGGCGGGATTCACGCCCGCCCCCGGCGATTCTCCGCCCCGGTGGGGGGTTGGAGAATTGCGCCCATGGGCCGGGATTCTCCCCTACCCGGCGGGGTGGGGGAATCCGGCGTAATGGGGTGGCGGGAACCAGTCAGTGGTGGGACGATTTTAGAGCGGTCTGCCACAACAAAAGGCTAATTCCTCAATATTTAAAAGAAGAACATTCCAATCAAGCAGTGTATAGGAAATAGAAAATACACATAAGCACAGAGAGCTGGATTCTCCACCGGCGGGATGCTTCATTGCGCTGGCAGTGCACCTACATCTGCGGGTTTCCCCGCATCGTGGGCAGCCACAATGGGAAATCCCATTGGCAGGTGGCGTGAATAGTGAATCCCACTGCCAGCGAGGGCACACCGCCCAGGAAAACGCAGCTGGGACCGGAGAATTCCACCAAAGAGCCTTTCTGAAGTGAGGCTGCAAAATTAAAGAAGACCTTTTGGAGTTTGGATATCATAGTCAATGGCCACAAAACCAATTCTAAGGTGAATACGGGTGCAGGATGTGAATTCTGTCTGATATGGTACAGTGGCTGCAGTCTGAATTTCTCCAATCACGACTTGATTGCATTGTCCAGGAGGACAATTCCACTCAATGTGCACCGACTACACCGTGATGCAATGGAAGAGAACTTACCAACACTCACTACACTGTTCATAATCAAGGTTTCTCTTCGTTAAGCAGAGAAGCTTCTGTAGCATTGCAGCTTCCGTATCCATCAGTGGGAATTCCATACCAGTAGCCACAGAAGCACATTCTAGACTGAGCATTAATCTTTGGGAGAAGGTGGAAAATGAAATAGACCAGACCAAAACTGACCACAGTGACCAATCAGAGGAGGAAATTCTGGATCTAGTATTCCTTTTTATGAGAGTGTGGTTGAGGATCATAACTAAGATACCACTGATCAATGTGACCAGACCATTACTGATAAATGTGACCAGACCGATACTAATAAATGTGACCAGACCGATACTAATAAATGTGACCAGACCATTACTGATCAATGTGACCAGACAATTACTGACCAATGTGACCTGACCATTACTAATCAATGTGACCAGACCATTACTGATCAATGTGACCAGACCATTAATAATAAATGTGACCAGACCGTTACTAATCAATGTGACCTGACCACTACTAATCAATGTGACCAGACCATTACTAATCAATGTGACCGACCATAACTGATAAATGTGACCAGACCATTAATAATCAATGTGACCAGACCATAACTGATCAATGAGACCAGACCATTACTGATCAATGTGACCAGACCATTATTAATAAATGTGACCAGACCATTTCTGATCAATGTGACCAGACCAATACTGATCAATGTGACCAGACCATTATTGATCAGTGTGACCAGACTATTACTGATCAATTTGACCAATTGCTGATTAATGTGACCAGACCATTAAAGAGTGATTTAAAATCACTCCCAGTAAGCCAGAGAAGACACAGCCAGAGTGAGACACATCGAAGAGTGAGTTTGGGAGCTGGGAATTTGAAGCTAATAATAAAATAATAATAATCTTTTTATTGTCACAAGTAGGCTTACATTAACACTGCAATGAAGTTACTGTGAAAAGCCCGTGGTCGCCACAATCCAGCGTCTGTTCAGGTACACAGAAGGAGAATTCCCAGCAGGTACAGGAATTGAACCTGCGCTGCTGGCCTTGTTCTGCATCACAAACCAGTTGTCTAGCCTGCTGAGCTAAACCAGCCCCCTGCTAGGTGGGAATTCAAAGCTGGGTGGGGAGGAGGTGCTTTTTATCCCTTGATTTGTTACACTCAAATTTCCAGTGTCCTTGCTCTGCTGCAGGTAACTACAAGGGAGGGAGCTGATTGGTGACTAGCAGGTAAGCCCTTCATATCGGGAGCAGAGCTGAACAGCAGAAATCCGGAGTGCAGTCTGAGAAGGTAAGTGGCTCTCTATAAATCAGATGACTCGTGTCCTTCGCCCTTTCATTCCTAGGCTCATCAGAGTAGATTCTGAGCAATTCACCGGAGTAGATTCTAAGCTACATTTTGTGAGGTAAGAGTTTTGTTTTGTGGGTTTTTTTTCTTCTCACACTTAAAAGAGCATCGCAAGCCAGACTCAGTCTCCTCGACCAGCAGCTAAGTAATACATGGTAGGCAAAGTAATGGAAAGGTGGTAGGCAAAGTAATGGAAAGGGTACTGAGGGATAGGATTTCTGAGCCTCTGGAAAGACACTGCTTGATTAGGGATAGTCAGCACGGATTTGTAAGGGGTAGGTCTTGCCTCACAAGTCTTATTGAATTCTTTGAGGAGGTGACCAAGCACGTGGATGAAGGTAAAGCAGTGGATGTAGTGTACATGGATTTTAGTAAGGCATTTGTTAAGGTTCCCCATGGTAGGCTTATGCAGGAAGTAAGGAGGCATGGGATAGTGGGAAATTTGGCCAGTTGGATAACGAACTGGCTAACCGATAGAAGTCAGAGAGTGGTGGTGGATGGCAAATATTCAGCCTGGAGCCCAGTTACCAGTGGCGTACCGTAGGGATCAGTTCTGCGTCCTCTGCTGTTTGTGATTTTCATTAATGACTTTGATGAGGGAGTTGAAGGGTGGGTCAGTAAATTTGCAGATGATACGAAGATTAGTGGAGTTGTGGATAGTGAGGGGGGCTGTTGTCGGCTGCAAAGAGACATAGATAGGATGCAGAGCTGGGCTGAGAAGTGGCAGATGGAGTTGAACCCTGAAAAATGTGAGGTTGTCCATTTTGGAAGGACAAATATGAATGCGGAATACAGGGTTAACGGTAGGGTTCTTGGCAATGTGGAGGAGCAGAGAGATCTTGGGGTCTATGTTCATAGATCTTTGAAAGTTGCCACTCAAGTGGACAGAGCTGTGAAGAAGGCCTATGGTGTGCTAGCATTCATTGGCACAGGGATTGAATTTAAGAGCCATGAGGTGATGATGCAGCTGTACAAAACCTTGGTAAGGCCACATTTGGAGTACTGTGTGCAGTTCTGGTCACCTCATTTTAGGAAGGATGTGGACGCTTTGGAAAAGGTGCAAAGGAGATTTACCAGGATGTTGCCTGGAATGGAGAGTTGGTCTTACGAGGAAATGTTGGGGTGCTAGGTCTTTTCTCATTAGAACAGAGAAGGATGAGGGGCGACTTGATAGAGGTTTATAAGATGATCAGGGGAATAGATAGAGTAGACAATCAGAGATTTTTTCCCCGGGTGGAACAAACCATTACAAGGGGACATAAATTTAAGGTGAATGGTGGAAGATATAGGGGGATGTCAGAGGTAGGTTCTTTACCCAGAGAGTAGTGGGGGCATGGAATGTATTGCCTGTGGAAGTAGTTTAGTCGGAAGCATTCAGGACCTTCAAGCAGCTATTGGATAGGTACATGGATTATGATAGAATGATGGGATGTAGATTAATTTGTTCTTAATCTAGGACAAAGGTTCGGCACAACATCGTGGGCCGAAGGGCCTGTTCTGTGCTGTAGTTTTCTATGTTCTATGTTTGAAGTGATTGGCTGGTGACTGGTAAGTAGTTTTTCCTTTCATTTTTTCTCTTTTTTTCCTGGCATTGTAGTTGTTATTGTCAGTTAACTTAAGGGTTTAGACATGGCAGGAGATCCCAAACCGTGTCATGCTCCTCGTGTGCAATGTGGGAGTTCAGGGACACGTCCACTGTCCCTGGCGTCTTCACGTACAAGAAGTGTGTCCAGCTGCAGCTCCTGTTAGAATGATTGACGGCTCTGGAGCTGCGGATGGACTCACTTTGGAGCCTCCACAATGCTGAGGGAGTCGTGGATAGCACGTTTAGCGAGCTGGTCACACCGCAGATAAAGTGTACTAAGGGAGATAGGAAATGGGTGACCACCAGACACAGGAAGAGTAGCAAGGCAGTGCCTGGGGTCATCTGCCTCCAAAACAGGTATAACATTTTGGACACTATCGAGAGAGATGGCTCACCAGGGGAAGGCCTGGGTATGTGGTCCAGCACAGCTTGCGCCATGTTTCCCGGCGCAACAGGTGAGGGCGTAGGCGTGCACGGCTGCAGCTTATCAGCCTTGCGCATGCGCAGTCCGGGACCCGTCGATTCTTCGCGCAATCCGCGGGTGTTCCACGAGGCGCCGGTGCTAGCCCCTCACCGGAACTGGAATCGGTAAAAGATTTGTGCCGATTTCCCCTTCCTGGAGCACCATGGATTCTCCATTGGCGCCGGCACTTAACCTCAGAAATGGAAAATCTAGCTCCCTATGTTCCAAACCCCCCTCTCATCATCCCCTTCCACAACCCCAAGATCCTCAACGCAATGGCCAAGGGCTCTATCACCAATGCTAACAGAAGGGGCGACATGGGGCCTGGTACCCCGGTACAACTCAAAATACCTCCATTGTACCTCAAAGGGCCGGTGCAGACCCAATGGGCCAAAAGACCTCCTTCTGCACTATAAATTCTATAAATCTATAACCATCATCTCCCTCCAAAGCACCTCCATATGCTTTGAAAAAGCGTTTCAAACTCCACCGACATCACCTCGGTCAGAGTTTCCGGTGTGAGGGGTGCGACCTGTCCCAACAACCAAGCCCCAGCCATCTTTATTCCAGCAAGACTCACAGCTTCACTCGCCGTTGGACATTCGCTCACTCTCTTCTGTCCAGCACCTTTCTTCTGGGCTTCGACTTTACATGTCTTCCTTATGACTTCTCACACCAGCTCATCACAAACTATCCCTGAAACCGGGCATAAAAGTCCAAAAACTAGAGACTCTAGCAGGAGCCACCTAACGTGCGACCTCTACCTACATGCCGTAACCGGATGTCTCGCCCTTCTCAGCTATTGTCAATATTCGGGGAGTCAGCAATTTGTTCTGCACTTTGCTCACCGGTTATTGTTGGAGCTTATTTTTGCGGTTTCCCTTCAAGAAAGTCAGTGCCTGAATGAGATTGTCCTGTGTCATCAGTGTCTTTACGAGAATAGTCTGGTGGATTGGCATTCCGATCACATTATCAGAAATGGTTTGGTCACATTGATCAGTAATGGTCTGGTCCACATTGATCAGTAATGGTCTGGTCCACATTGATCAGTAATGGTCTGGTCAGATTTATTAGTAATGGTCTGGTCACATTGATCAGTAATGGTCTGGTCACATTGATCAGTAATGGTCTGGTCACATTGATCAGGAATGGTCTGGTCAGATTAATCAGTAATGGTCTGGTCACATTGATCAGTCATGGTCTGGTCACATTGATCAGTAATGGTCTGGTCACATTGATCAGTAATGGTCTGGTCCACATTGATCAGTAATAGTCTGGTCACATTGATCAGGAATGGTCTGATCACATTGATCAGTAATGGTCTGGTCACATTGATCAGTAATGGTCTGGTCCACATTGATCAGTAATGGCCTGGTCACATTGATCAGTAATGGTCTGGTCACATTGATCAGTAATGGTCTGGTCACATTGATCAGTAATGGTCTATGGTCTGGTCCACATTGATCAGTAATGGTCTGGTCACATTGATCAGTAATGGTCTGGTCACATTGATCAGTAATGGTCTGGTCCACATTGATCAGTAATGGTCTGGTCAGATTTATCAGTAATGGTCTGGTCACATTTGTCAGTATTGGTCTGGTCACACTCATCAGCAATGGTCTGGTCACATTTATTATGAATGGTCTGATCACATTGATCAGTAATGGTCTGGTCACACTCATCAGTAATGACCTGGTCACATTGATCAGTAATGGTCTGGTCACATTGATCAGTAATGGTCTGGTCACATTGGTCAGCAATGGTCTGGTCACATTGTTCAGTAATGGTCTGTTAACACTCATCAGTAATGGTCTGGTCACATTGATCAGTAATGGTCTGGTCATATTGGTCAGTAATGGTCTGGTCACATTGGTCAGAATGGTCTGGTCATATTGGTCAGTAATGGTCTGGTCACATTGATCAGAATGGTCTGGTCACATTGATCAGTAATGATCTGGTCATATTTAACAAATAACAAAAGAACAATACAGCACAGGAACAGTCCCTTTGGCCCTCCAAGCCTGCGCCGACCATGGTACCTGCCTAAACTAAAACTGTATCTTTCCATTCCCACCCTACTCACATATTTGCCAAGATGGCCCTTAAATGCCGCTATCGAACCTGCTCCCACCGCAGGCAGCATGTTCCATATATTTACCATCATCTGTGCAAAAAACTTGCTTCGTATATCTTTTCTAAACTTTTCCCAATGCACTTTAAACCTATTTCCCCTGGTACTTGACTCTCCTACCCGCGGGAAGAGTATCTGACAATCCACTCATTCCATTCCACTCATAATCTTGTAGACCTCTATCAGGTCGCCTCTCAACCTCTGTCGTTCCAGTGAGCACAGACCGAGTTTATCTAACCTCTCCTCATAGCTAATGTCCTCCATACCAGGCAACATCCTAGTAAACCACTTCTGTACCCTCCCCAAAGCATCCACATCCTTCTGGTAGTGTGGCGACCAGAATTGTACACAATATTCCAAATGGGGCCTAACTAAGGTCCTTGGCAACATGGCTTGCCAATTTTTATATTCAATGCCCCACCCGATGAAGGCCAGCATGCCGTATGCCTTCTTGACCACCTTACTATAGAATTTACAGTGCAGAAGGAGGTAATTCGGCCCATCGAGTCTGTACCGGCCCTTGGAAAGAGCACCCTACCCAAGATCAACACCTCCACCCTATCCCCGTAACCTCACCTAACCATTTTTGGACACTAAGGACAATTTAGCATAGCTAATCCACCTAACCTGCACATCTTTGAAATGTGGGAGGAAACCTGAGCACCCAGAGGAAACCCACCACGGGGAGAACGTGCAGACTCTGCACAGACAGTGACCCAAGCTGGGAATGGAACCTGAGACCCTGGTGCTGTGTAGCAACTGTGATAACCACTACGTTACCGTGCTGCCCTGAGGTTGGACATTGGATTTTAATTCTATCGACTGCAGAAAATGTTAACACAGTTCTGTTTTATACACAGGAGATTACAAGCCTGGTTAGGGTAATTACATCAATGCAGAATTTAATCTGTTCAATGTATTCTTCACCTTAGATTGTTTAGAAACACTGACCCAGTTTATTTTATTCTTCAACTTTAATTGGGCTAAACTTACATCAGAACATAAGAACAGAAGCAGGACTAGGCAATTAGCCCCTCAAGCCTGTTCCACCATTCAATACGATCATGGCTGATCTCAGTCTCATCATCACGTTCCTGCCAGCTCCCCATAACCTTTTATCCCGCAACTAATTAAAAACTTATCTACCTGCTCTTTCAGTTTGTTGAGTGTTCCGGTGTCCACTGCACTCTGGAGTAGGGAATTCCACAGATTCACAACCCTTTGGGTGAAATAATTCCTCCTCATTTCTGTTTTAAATCTGCTGCTCCTTAGCCTAAAACTATGGCCCCTCATTCTAGGATGTCCAACGTGGGGAAACATCCGCTCTACATCTACTCTGTCAATCCACTTTAGCATCTTATATACCTAAATTAGATCTCCTCTCATTTTTCTCTGGCACAGTGGTTAGCACTGCCTCACAGAGCCATGGACCCGGTTTCAATTCCGACCTTGGGTGACTGTGGAGTTTGCACTTTCTCCCCTTGTCTGCGTGGGTTTCCGCCATATGATCCCGTTTCCTCCCACAGTCCAAAGATGTGCAGGTTAGGAGGATAAAATTTGCCCCTTCATGTCCAAAGATGTGCAGGTTAGGTGGGGTTGTAGAGATAAGGATGGGGAGTAGGCCTAGGCAGGGTGCTCGTTCAGAGGGTCAGTGCAGATTCGAGTGGGCAAAATGGGCTCCTTCTGCAATGTAGGATTTATTTTCTATGCTTCTCAACTCCAGCGAGCCATAGGCCTAAACTGCTATCTTAGTGCCATCTGGAACTCGTACATTCTATCCCTGTATCTAAGTCATTAATATAGATTGTATATAGTTGGGGCCCGAGGATCGAACCCTGTGGGACACACTAGTTGCACCTTGCGGCTTTCTGTTGGATAGCCGATCCTTTAATCCAAGCTTCTGTGTTCGCGTTTTCATTTACCCGCGCTTTGTACTATGAACACTGCGTCGCCCGTACAATGTTCGCTCATCCACGTTTGAAATGTCGGAATTTCTGCACTGATTCTTTGACCAGGTACTCCCTTTGAGCACAGCTTAGTGTGGGATTGGTTAATTTTCTATGGGAGAGTAGGAATAGACTGGATATTAGGTAATTTGTCTTTTCTCAGAGAGGCTCTGGAATATAATACAAGCTGGGTGGAAGGTGTAAGTGTTTTTATGAATCTTTGTAATCCTTGGTTCATGTGTCCTCCTTGGCTGATTTAAGTGGCCTGAGGGCCAAAGGAAGGGGAAAGGAATTTTACAGGATATATTTTACTCCTGTTGGCCCAGGCTTTTTTCCCTTTTTCTTTGACTGTGATTTTTAAATAGATTGCGGATAAAACTGCCTGTTTTGGATATCGGAAACGAAAAGCAAATATATGGCACATATACAGCATGTGTAACCGATTCAGTGAAGAGAAACACAGTTATTAACTCTGCCAATGTTGCACGTTCATACATCTTACAAAGAGGTTTTGAGTCTTGAATAATTGAACATTAAGGCCGGAACTTTCCAGTCGTTTTCGGCTGCAGTCCTGCCAACGGCGAACCCCCGCTGCGGGTTTCCCTGTGGCAGGAGGGTTAATAGAATGGGAAACCCCATTGACAGCGATAGGATCAGAAGATCCCACCATTGGCCAATGGCAGGCCACCCTGACAAAACACGGACATGCCGTGGGAGGCATGGAAATTCCTATTCTAAGCATTTATTGGTAACACTATGTACACATATATAAAGTGAGTTTAGCCAAACTGTGAGCTAACCTCGTGCTTGCTTCTTTACAGGTCTCTGTCTAATCCATAAATGACCCTAGCCTCAGGTCATGTGCATGGTGTTTTCCAGTCCCACATTAACCCTTGCGATGGCAGATATCTTTATAGTACAAAAAACTTGCCAAACAAATGCTGCCCTTACATGGCTGGAAGCTACCTAATGGGGTCCCATTCAATGGCATGTTTCTCCTTTGTGATTTAACAATTTGCAAGGACTTACAAGAACGTAACCTCCACAAACAACAGAACTTTACTGTAGATTATTATTCGATGAGGACCAGGACCATTGAAGCCGAAGGTCATTGAAAAACTTTGGAAAGGCATGTCTCAGTAAAGATTGGCATGTTGGACAACCAATAGTACAGTTCAGGGGAGGGACAATTGAAGATAGGAGGTCATGTGATGACATCTCCTGGAATGTGGCCAGCCACAGTTGGCAACCCTATTAAGTCACCCAGTTATTAAAGACAACTCTTATTGATTGCATTGTTTTGTTTCAATAACATCTCTGCCTAATTTGTTTAAGAAAATAATTGAACCAAGGGTTATTTTGCCATAAGGCCCCAGAATCCTCTATTTCACTCTAGCGTTCCCATGCAATGCCTAATGGGTAAGCCCAGAGCCAGAAGTTGGATTTTAAACTAGCGAATGTACCTCAAGTGTGGGAGATGTTGGGTGCAATCTTCCGGTCTCGTTACACTCGCACTCAAGGCCAGTGAAGAGCGAGAGAAGCTAAAGAGATCTGCGCTGGGCGGCAAACAGTTTGAGATGCAACCGGCCCACTCCCGTAGGTGAAATTGGGATCTCATCATAGCATGGCGAGAAACCAATTATCATCACTCAAGCCCCATTTTCATACGATCAACGAGAGCGACGCATCCACCGGCTTCCCGTCATACATCGACCTCCCCAGCAAGTGCTCACACTGGCACCGATTAGTACTCCTTTTGAGAAATGTGAACCTGGCAGAAGGGCTTTAGTGGAGAGCCGAGGAGGTGAGTAGCCATCTTTGAGAACAGTCAAAGAACCCGGGTGTGTTGGGCTTGCCATCCCAGTGCTCAGCAGTGGGGTGGGGGACATTCTGCAAGGATGGGCCTCCATGAGAGGGTGGAGGTTGGAAGCACAGCGGGTGCAACTGGGGGGGCAATCGCTCATGGCATCACTATGCAAACCCCTGGACCCCAACACCATTCCGGAGGCAACCCTTGTCCCTGCCTGTCTGCGCCACCGATAACCCCCACCGACTGCTGAGGACTCTGGTTGCGCGGTTGGAGTCTATCGCTAATAGGGAAGTGGCAATTGTGGTTAAGCGAGCACTCACCACATGCCAAGTGGATTCCCGTGGGTAGGTGGGCCATGTAGCATGTGGGAGTCATTGACTAGCATTCCAATTACACCTTGATGCCTGGACATTATGTTTGCACACTATGGGAGGCAACACCACACACGCAGCAGCCAACATCCGAAACACCCAGGGGATGGGACACAGCTCCGGAAACATGTCCACAACCGGAGGGTAAGTGGGTGCCATGGGGAGGGGGGGTTTGCCTGAAGAGATGGGCAAAGGGTCCGGGGGGGTCAGCCTACTTTGCGGAAGAAAATGATCGAGGCATCATAATGGTTGTGTAAAAAGTTGTTTGATGTGCTGTACAATCCCCATTCCCGATAGTGCCCCCACCCCATCACCCCAGTGCCCTCAGTGATGCTCAACGTGCCTGGGCCTATTAGCTCTACCACTACGTCTTGGTGTTTCTCCAGGATGCACATCAGAGGTGCAGGCAGCCAGCTGCTTACTTCATCCCGTGGCCTTCGATGCCCCTGGCGGACATCCCCTGGGGACTCTGGTGTTCATTTGTCAGCGGCACATGCACAGCTGTGCCGCCCTGTCCCATGTGCTGCCTGCGTGTTGCAGCCTCATCAGAGGGGTGGAACTCGGGGGAGCTGATGGCCAATTCATGGGACGGGTCCGGGTTGGCACCCAGCACCCCTTCCTCCCAATCGGTGCCCATAGGGCCCTGGGGTTCACCTTGAGATGGAGGGGGAGCTGGTTTGAGCCCTGATTGCCCCTGCATTGTCTGGCTCTGCCAGCCCTGGCGGTTCCCCATGGTTCGCACCATCATGTCGATGCCCTCGGCGGTGCTCCTCTGACTGTGACATGTTCTGCAGTGCCTCGGCTATTCCCATCTGAGAATGGGACATATCCCG
Source organism: Scyliorhinus torazame (assembly GCF_047496885.1). Lineage (NCBI taxonomy): Eukaryota > Metazoa > Chordata > Chondrichthyes > Carcharhiniformes > Scyliorhinidae > Scyliorhinus > Scyliorhinus torazame. The sequence goes on along the minus strand of NC_092722.1, from coordinate 74,082,093 downwards.
CAGGACCGCATCAAGATTAGCCTGATACAGGGCGACATACCCCAGTGAAGCAGGCATACTGCCAGGGCCGTCACCGACTGCGCAACGTGTTGGCAATTCATGGCAATTCCCGCTCTCTACAACACTTGGAAATTTTTCCGGAAGATCGCACCCATTGTTTGCATCCAGAGCTGTGAGAAGGAAAGTACATGATCTTTCACGTTTAAACTGCACAGCTGCGCCACATTCCGCAGCGCTGACCACTGGTTTACAGATGTGGCCAGAGTTCAGCAGACAGCACTGTCAATCGCCAGTTGTTACTCAGAGGTTGAGTCCCTCCTGGCTCCGTTGCTGGTGAGGAGGATTTCTGTATGCCAAGAGTGTTCCTGCTTCTTGGTCAGCAAGTGGACAGCAGTCCGGTTCCCAGGGAACAGTGCGCGAGAGCTTTTTTCTTTTGAATTTGTCAATGGCAAATGGAACACTAGCTGTGGGTTAAAGGGGAAGGCTATCAGAAGAGCTGGGGACTGGGGCATTTGAGGAATTCGGAAATAGCGATTGGGACACTGGAACATTTTGTTCAAAACTGGAAGGTCTGGACACTGAATTAGTAGCCTTAAATGAAGAAGAGATAGAAAGATGGCGGGGTTCCCAGGGGCCACCTTCCTGTCCAATCAAATGCCCTCATTCTCACCTGAAAACACTCCTTGAGGGGATGGCATTAAATTCTGACCATTGAATTAAGACAGTACACATTCATTCTATTGGCTTCACACAAGGTTAACACACTTTTGTTTATTCCAACAGGTAGTTACAAGCCTGCCTATGGTAAGTGTCTAATTTCAGAGTTTTACTCACATTTTTTGTTTTTTAATATTTTTTTATTCTCCTCATTTTTCACATTTTCTCCCAAATTTATACCCACCAACAATAAACAATAATCAGTAACAAATATGTCAATCCTCATATCAATAACAACGATCCCATCCTCCCACCAAACCCCAAACATTAGCCCGCATGTTCACACAAACAAATGACAAAAATGAATTAGGGATCACCCATAGTCACCATTAACACACACAGCCCCCCTCCCCCCCAACCCTTCCACCCACCCGCCCCAACTAATCTTTGATGTAATCCAGTTCTTGAAAGTGCATAATGAATAATGCCCATGAATTGTAGAACCCCTCCATCCTTCCCCTCAGTTCCAACTTAACCTTCTCAAGAGTCAAGAATTGCAACATGCCCCCCCACCACGCCAGGGCACAGGGTGGAGAGGTTGCTCTCCAACCTATCAGGATCCGCCTTCGGGCAATCAACGAGGCGAAGGCTATGATATCTGCCTCCGCACCCGTTTCCAACCCTGGCTGGTCCGACACCCGGAATATGGCATCTCGGGGGCCCGGGTCCAGCTTCAGGTGCACCAATTCAGAAATTACCCTAAAAACCTCCTTCCAGTAATCCTCTAGCTTTGGACAGGACCAAAACATATGAACGTGATTAGCCCCCACCCCCGCAACGTTCACACACATCTTCTACTCCTTCAAAGAATCGACTCATCCTCGCCCTTGTGAGATGTGCTCTGTATACCACCTTCAGCTGCACAGCCCCAACCTCGCGCACAAGGTGGAGGCATTCACTCTCCAGAGCACCTCACACCAGAATCCCTCCTCCACATCCTCTCCCAACTCTTCCCCCCACTTTGCTTTGATCCCTTCCAGTAGTGCCTTCTCCTCCTTAAAAATAGCATCGTAAACCGCTGACACTACCCCCTTCTCCAGTCCCCCTGTCGTCAGCACCTCCTCCAGCAATGTGGAGGCCGGCTCCACCAGGAAGCTCTGTATCTCCTTTCTGGCAAAATCTCGAACCTGCATGTATCTAAACATTTCACCCTGCTCCAGCCCATACTCCGCTTCCAGCTCCTTCAATCCTGCAAACCGACCCCAAAGAAACAAATCTTTTAGTGTATTAATCCCCTTCTCCCATTTCCGAAAATTTCCATTCCACTTCCCTGGCTCAAATCTGTGGTCCCCTGAATCGGCATTTCCCTTGACCCTGCCCCAAACCCGAAGTGTTAGCGAAACTGCCTCCAAATTCTCAATGAAGCTATTATTACCGGACTCCGAGTATTTCCCCGGGGCTATCGGGAGCGGTGCTGTTGCTAGTGCTTTCAATCCCGCCCCACTGCACAAACTCTCCTCCATTCTGACCCACTGGGAATCAACCCCTCTGACCCAGCTCCGCGCCTTCTCCACATTCGCTGCCCAGTAGTAATACATCAGGTTCGGAAGACCCAAACCCCCTGCCTGCCTTCCCCTCTGTAGCAGCACCTTTCTAACTCTGGCCACCTTCCCTCCCCATATGAACAAAGTAATCCTTCCCTCAATCCCTCTGAAAAAAGCCTTTGGCAGGAAAATCAGTATTCATTGAAAAATAAACAGAAATCGCGGCAACACGTTCATTTTAACCTTCTGTACCCGACCCGCCAGTGACAGAGGGAGACTCACCTCAGATTAAGAAATGACAGTGGGCCATAGCTTCCCAACTCCCCAGCGTCACCAGCTTTGAGAGGTACCCCAAAGATGCACTGCAGAATGACCCTCAGAAATTCCCAGGTAAGGCCAAAAGACATAGGAGCAGAATTAGGCCATTTGGCCCATCGAGTCTGCTCCGCCATTCAATCATCCATATTCTCTCTGCCTTCTTCCCATAACCCCTGATCCCCATATTGATCGAGAACCTATCTATCTGACTTAAAGACACTCAGTGACTTGGCCTCCACAGCCTTCTTCAGCAATGAGTTCCACAGATTCACCACCCTCTGGCTGAAGAAATTCCTCCTCACCTCGGTTTTAAACGATCGTTCCTTCAGTCTGAGGCTGTACCCTCGTGTTGTAGTTCTTTCTACCAGTGGAAACATTCTCTCCACATCCACGCTATCCAGGCCTCTCAGTATCCTGTAAGTTTCAATAAGGTTCTCCCTCATCCTTCTAAATTCCAATGTAAGGGTTTGCACGGCAATTGCCCAGAAGTCCAAACTTCCTCCAGGCAATTGCTCTGTGCTGGGAACCATCAGACATGGATGTCCCACCAGAGCTAAACCGTTAGTTACTCACAATATGTCAGAAGAATTGAAACTGTTTCTAACTTCAGGGGAATTATTCCAAACTCCCAAACTGATCCCCACGGGACTATCCCATCACCTACAAAGACAGTGGTCCAAATCAACCCGGACCCAAACATCCCACGATCCGACACACCGACCCAATCCTCCCCTCGACCCAACGTGAGTGTCCCTGAAGAAAGGTTTAGTCTCTTATCATGCGACTTGCAGCACATTGGGCTGTGGCTGTGAGGTGAGAGGGGGTTTCGGTTTCAGTTTGACTGCTTTGGACTGCAGAAGGAGGAAGAAGTGTTTTCTCTGTTTTCATTTTAAAAGCTGTTCCAGTAAAAAACCCACTGGTTCTGGCTAACTTTAAAGGAGTTTTAATCTGCTGGTTGTAACTGGATAAGAATTTCAGGAAAAGGACCAGTCTCATTCATGTGAGAATACGTGTGCGGGGCCACGCTCTTGATAAGGGGTTTTAGAACATAGAACATTACAGCGCAGTACAGGCCCTTCGGCCCTCGATGTTGCGCCGACCTGTGAAACCACTCTAAAGCCCATCTACACTCTTCCCTTATCGTCCATATGTCTATCCAATGACCATTTGAATGCCCTTCGTGTTGGCGAGTCCACTACTGTTGCAGGCAGGGCATTCCATGCCCTTACTACTCTCTGAGTAAAGAACCTACCTCTGACATCTGTCCTATATCTATCTCCCCTCAATTTAAAGCTATGTCCCCTCGTGCTAGACATCACCATCCGGGGAAAAAGGCTCTCACTGTCCACCCTATCCAATCCTCTGATCATCTTGTATGCCTCAATTAAGTCACCTCTTAACCTTCTTCTCTCGAACGAAAACAGCCTCAAGTCCCTCAGCCTTTCCTCATAAGATCTTCCCTCCATACCAGGCCACATTCTGGTAAATCTCCTTTGCACCCTTTCCAATGCTTCCACATCCTTCCTATAATGCGGCGACCAGAATTGCACGCAATACTCCAAATGTGGCTGCACCAGAGTTCTGTACAGCTGCAACATGACCTCATGGCTCCGAAACTCAATCCCTCTACCAATAAAAGCTAACACACCGTACGCCTTCTTAACAACCTTCTCAACCTGGGTGGCAACTTTCAGGGATCTATGTACATGGACACCGAGATCTCTCTGCTCATCCACACTGCCAAGAATCTTACCATTAGCCCAGTACTCTGTCTTCCTGTTATTCCTTCCAAAATGAATCACCTCACACTTTTCTGCATTAAACTCCATTTGCCACCTCTCAGCCCAGCGCTGCAGCTTATCTATGTCCCTCTGTAACTTGTAACATCCGTCCGCACTGTCCACAACTCCACCGACTTTAGTGTCATCTGCAAATTTACTGACTCATCCAGGTCATTTATAAAAATGACAAAAAGCAGTGGCCCCAAAACAGATCCTTGTGGTACACCCGTAGTAACTGGACACCAGTCTGAGCATTTCCCATCAACCACCACCCTTTGTCTTCTTCCAGCTAGCCAATTTCTGATCCAAACTGCTAAATCACCCTGAATCCCATGCCTCTGTATTTTCTGCAGTAGCCTACCATGGGGAACCTTGTCAAACGCTTTACTGAAATCCATATACTTCTTCCTCTTGACAAGTGTTTCGACTGCTTTAGTAAACCACGGTTCCCTTGCTCGACCACTTCCTCCCTGCCTGACAGGTACATACTTATCAAGGACACGCAGTAGCTGTTCCTTGAACAAGCTCCACATTTCCATTGTGCCCATCCCCTGCAGTTTTCCTCTCCATCCGATGCATCCTAAGTCTTGCCTCATCGCATCATAATTGCCTTTCCCCCAGATATAACTCTTTCCCTGCGGTATATACCTATCCCTTTCCATCACTCAAGTAAACGTAATCGAATTGTGGTCACTATCACCAAAGTGCTCACCTACCTCCAAATCTAACACCTGTCCTGGTTCATTACCCAGTACCAAATCCAATATGGCCTCGCCTCTCGTTGGCCTATCTACATACTGTGTCAGGAAACCCTCCTGCACACATTGAACAAAAACGGACCCATCTAAAGTACTCGAACTAGCATTTCCAGTCAATATTTGGAAAGTTAAAGTCCCCCATAACAACTACCCTGTTGCTTTCGCTCCTATCCAGAATCATCTTTGCAATCCTTTCCTCTACATCTCTGGACCTTTTCGGAGGCCTACAGGAAACCCCTAACAGGGTGACCTCTCCTTTCCTGTTTCTAACTTCTGCCCATACTACCTCAGTAGACGAGTCCTCATCAAACGTCCTTTCTGCCACCGTAATGCAGTCCTTGACTAACAATGCAACCCCTCCCCCTCTTTTACCACCTTCCCTGCGCTTACTGAAATATCTAAACACCGGCACCTGCAACAGCCATTCCTGTCCCTGCTCTATCCATGTCTCCGAAATGGCCACAACATTGAAGTCCCAGGTACCAACACATGCCGCAAGTACACCCATCTTATTCCGGATGCTCCTGGCATTGAAGAAGACACACTTTAAACCACCTTCCTGCCTGCCGGTACACTCCTGCAACTTTAAAACCTTACTCATGACCTCACTACTCTCAACCTCCTGTATACTGGAGCTACAATTCAGGTTCCCAAAACCCTGCTGAACTTGTTTAAACCCTCCCGAAGAGCATGAGCAAATTTCCCCCCCAGGATATTGGTACCCCTCTGGTCCAGGTGTAGAGCATCCCGTTTGTAGAGGTCCCACCAACCCCAGAATGAGCCCCAATTATCCAGAAATCTGAAACCCTCCCTCCTGCACCATCCCTATAGCCACGTGTTCAACTCCTCTCTCTCCCCATTCCTCATCTCGCTATCACGTGGCACGGGTAACAACCCAGAGATAATAACTCTGTCCTCGATCTAGGTTTCCACCCGAGCTCCCTGAATTCCTGCCTTACATCCCTATCCATACCTATGTCGTTGGTATCTATGTGGACCACGACTTGGAGCTGCTCCCCCTCCCCTTAAGGATCCCGAAAACACGATCCGAGACATCACGCACCCTGGCACCTGGGAGGCAACATACAAACCGTGAGTCTCTCTCGTTCCCACAGAATCTCCTATCTATCCCCCTATGGAGTCTCCAATGACTAATGCTCTACTCCTCTCCCCCCTTACCTTCTGAGCAACAGGGACAGACTCTGTGCCAGAGACCTGTACCCCATGGCTTACCCCTGGTAAGTCCCCCCCCCAACAGTATCCAAAGCGGTATACTTGTTACTAAGGGGAACGACCACAGGGGATCCCTATACTGACTGCTTCCTCCCAGCCCCTCTCACCGTCACCCATCTATCTTTATTTTTTGGAGTAACTACATCCCTGAAGCTTCTATCTATGACCATCTCTGCCTCCCAAATGATCCGAAGCTCATCCAGCTCCAGCTCGTTTCCTAACGTGGTTTCTGAGGAGCTGGAGATGGGTGCACTTCCCACAGATGAAATCAGCAGGGACACTGACGGCGTCCCTCACCTCAAACATTCTGCAGGAGGAACATTGCACTACCTTCCCTGCCATCCCCTCTAGATAAAAAAAGAAAAAGAAAGAAAGAGCTCACCTGTTATTCACTCCCCTTCTCAGCAAGCACTCACTCAGCAACCTCTGCACCCCGCACAATAACACCTGAGGGAAAATAAAAGAAAAACTACTTACCAGTCACCAGCCAATCCCTTACCTGCAGGCCGTGACATCACGGTTCAACTTCTTTCTACTTCTACCTGCCCCTGAGCCTGCTTCTTGATCTTTACAGCGGTTGTTTTTTGGTTAGAGGAGGGGGTAAGGAGGAAACACTGAAGAAGTGTTTCGGGTTTAAGTGTCACTTGACAACAGCTCCTCCACAAACCACCTTCAAGTTAGGGTGAGCACAACGGCGTATGCAAATTTCCCCCACAACAGCCAATCAGCAGCTCTGCTCTACTGCCCTCTGCTGGATGGTTTTGATTTAATTGGATTTTGTTATTGAATTGGAACAGCTAAGTGTTAAGTGTTATGAACATCGATTACTGCAGCTGAGTGGTGTCTTTATGTTTGTAATTGCTAAAAAATTTTTGCTGTGTTTATATATATATATGTTAACTACATTCTTAGAATAAACCTTGTTTGGATTATAGTGTCTAGGAAGTCTGATGAATCACACCTGAAGCAAAGGCTTTTAAGCTCATCCTAGCCAAATTCAACACAAAGGTTGTAGGTCAGGTGAACTTCATAATACACTTTGGAGTTTCTAACCCATTGATTATAACAAAATTGGGGCTCGTCGGGGATAAAAGTCTATCTTTCGTGATTGGGTTGGCTTAGTGAACTTATAGACAGTGAGGGGTGAGTATATTTGTGTTTGCTTTTCAGGTGTTGTATTCAAGTTTAAATAGGGAGGGTGTTGTGGACAATTGCTCTTTCAGGGGCTCAGATGTTTTTGGGGTGGAGAAGGTCATGCACAGAACCTTACAAAAGGAGACAAAACAAGGTTTTAAAACATTGCAGTTAACATTTTCTAACAAAGTATAGAAAGAGGAGGTAATTGCAATGGTAGCTGAGCGTTTAAAATTGCCTGAGACCCAGTCAGAATCATTGGAAATGGCAAGAATTCAATTACAGATAAAGCAGCTTGAACATGAAAAAGGATTAAAGCAGCTTGAATTTGAAATGAGAGAAAAGGAGAGAGAGGAAAGGGAAAAAGAAAGAATAGCCCTAGCAGAACAAAAAGCAAGAGAAAGGGAGGAACAAATAGCACAAAAAATGAAACTGCTTGAGGTACAGATCAGGGAAAAAGACAAAGAGAGAGACTTTGAACTTACAAGAACACTGCAATGGAATTACTGTGAAAAGCCTCTAGTCGTCACATTCCGGCGCCTGTTCGGGTACATGGAGGGAGAATTCAGAATTCTCAGCTGGTACGGGAATTGAACCCGTGCTGCTGGCCTTATTCTGCATCACAAACCAGCTGTCTAGTCTACTGAGCTAAACCAACTATAAGCCAGTTCGATGGTGGGAAGACAAAGAGCTAAAATGCACTGTATTATTGTAAATGTTTGCCTGTTTTGATGTTTTAAAATGCATGTATGTTTATTGTCAAGTGTGGGAATGGGCAAGTGAAAAGGTGGAAAATGAAACCACTTTTGAAGTTAGTGGTTTATTTTTTTGTTCTCAGGGGAGGTGTCATGTGATTGTCCCTTTAAGAAAGGTTTTATCTCTTATTACATGACTTAGAGCACATTGGGCTATGGTTCTGAGGTGAGAAGGGGTTTCAGTTTCAGTTTGACTGCTTTGGACTACAGAAGGAGAAAGAAGTGTTTTCCCTGTTTTCTGTTTTCATTTTTAAAGCTGTTTCAGTAAAAAAAAACATGGTTGTGGCTAATTGCCTGGGTAGCTTTAAAGATAGAGTTGCTTTCCGGAAGGAGTTTGAATCTGCTGTTTGGAAGTGGATCAGAATTTCAGGAAAATGACCAATCCCATTCAAGTGAGAAAACGTGTGCTGGGCCACGTGCTTGAAAGGGGGTTTTGGCTTAATTGGATCTTGTTATTGAATTGGAACAGTTAAGGGGGAATTCATTAAGTCTCATACATAGATTTCTGTAGCTGTGTGGTGTCTTTATGTTTGTAATTGATAAAAAATTCTTGTTGTGTTTATGTATTTAAAAATATATGTTAACTATATTCTTAGAATAAACGTTGTTTGGATTAAAGTGTCTCGGAAGTCTGATACATCACACCCGCAGTGAAGGCTTCTGTGTTCATCCTAGCCAAATTCAACATAAAGGTTTTAGGTCAGGTGAACTTCACAATACACTTTGGAGTTTCTAGGCCCTGGCCCATAACCCAACCACCTGAGCCGACACAAACCTGCACTTGCTGCCCTAACCTAACTCCCGCACCTCTGCGTCCGCGTCGACCAGGGGCCCAACCTGACCTGGCTCGAACCCCCCCCACCCCCCCCGCTGCCCTCCTGGGCTTACAGACCCAGCTCGACTCTCCATAACCCACAACTTGACCCAACCCGACATGGCATGACCCTTCCCTCCCACTCCTCAACCCACAGGTCCGAACCAACCCTACATGACTGCCACGCCCACGGACACAATCGGAGTCCCACTCCGCCCTTCAAAATTCCCAGCCCTTCCCTCCCGACCCCCCAAAATCCTGTCCACTCATCATAGACACCTTCTCCCTCACCTGTCAATTTCACCAGGATCTTTAAACCTACTGCTTTATGGCAGCCAGTGAAAACATCCAGAGTCTTCGCCCATCTGAAGAGTATGAAAGCTGACATAGTCTTTCTCCAAAAGACACACCTGCGGGGTAAGAAAGGGCTGGGTGGGACAGTCTTACGATTCTTGTTACGGGACGAAAGCTAGGGGGTAGCCATACTGTTAAATAAGAGGACAGTGTTTACTGTGATGAAGACGGTTATGGACGCAGGGGGATGGTACATCATGGTCAGCGGCATCCTGGATGGGGCACCAGCGGTCCTGGTCAACGTGCATGCTCCCAACTGAAACGACACAGAGTTTATAAAGAAGACCATGGCGGAAATCCCCGACATAGATATGCACCAACTAATGATTGAAGGGAATTTTAACTGTGTCCAGGACACACGGATGGAACAGGTCAAACCCCAAATTGGGGAAGACCTCAAACATGCAAAAGAATTGAATGCATTAATGGAGCAGAAGGATGCAGTGTACCCGTGGAAGCTCACACACCCAGGGGAGAAGATGTTCTCCTTCTTCTCCCAGGTACACCGGGTATACTCGCATATTGGCTTCTTTGTAGTAGGTAAAACGGTGCTTCCATATAGTAAGAGCGTAATATTCCACAGGGGCTGGTTTAGCAGAGTGGGCTAAGTAGCTGACTTGTAACGCAGAACAAGGCCAGCAGCGCGGGTTCAATTCCTGTACCAGCCTCCTGGAACAGGCGCCGGAATGTGGCGACTAGGGGCTTTTCACAGTACCTTCATTGAATCCTACTTGTGACAATAAGCGATTATTATTATTATTGTAATCTCTGACCAAGCTCCACATTACATAGATGGGAGGTTGGAGATGCGCTGTGCCCAACACCCCCCCATGGAGGTTGGACACAGCCCTCCTGGCCGATAAGGCATTTTGCAAGAAAATACCACAGGCCATAGACGGGTACATCACAACAACCAGAATGTGGAGATCTCACCCTCCACATTCTGGAAGACGCTGAGGGTTGTGTTGAGGGGTGAGATTACCGCTTACAAAGCACACAGAGATAGGCAGGAGACGGTGGCTAGGCAACCACTGGTCAACTCCAGACTGGAAGTTGACCAGCGATACTCCGAGGCCCAGACCGTAGTGCTTCTGGTGGAAAGGAAAAAGCTACAAATGGATTTTGACCTTCTCTCCACAAGGAAAGCAGTGCCCAACTCTGCCAGGCACGGGGGACCTTCGATCAACACGGCGAAAAAGCCAGGTGCCTGCTGACTCACCAGTGAGAAACAGGCAGCCACAAGGAAAATAGCTCAGATTAGAGACAACAACGGCAGACTAGTAACTGAGCCAGAAAAGATCAATGAGTCTCTTGATGCCTTCTACCGGGGACTATACACCTCCCAGCCCCTCAAATGGACTGGACCTTCCAGTCATGGGGATGTCAGGAAAAGAGGGCTGGAAGCACCATTAGAACTGGGAGAAGTCATGAAAAGCGTTAACTCTTGGAGGCAGGGAAGGCCCCGGGACCAGATGGACTCCCGGCGGACCTCTATAAAAAATATGCACCTGCACTGGCCTCGCACTTGAGGGAGGTGCTCACAGACTCGTTAGCAAGGGGCACACTGCCACCAACACGAGCACAAGCCTCAATCTCACTGACCCAAAAAAGACAAAGACCCGACAGGATGCAGGTCCTACAGACTCATCTAGCTGCTCAAAGTAGGCATGAAGATACTGGCCAAGATCTTGGATGGGTAAGGGAAACAGCATGGGTGAGGATGGAGGAGAGCTACTGTCCCTCCGGGCACTTGCCACAGCAACACTCTCATCCCCGCCAGCCAAGCCCTCTACAAATCCAATGGCAATAGCCACACTCCGGACGTGGGACCAGTTAAGACAATACTTCAACCTGACCGAAATGTCCACTATGGCCCTCATCTGCAACAACAGGTTCGCGCCAGCCACAATGGACACCACCTTTAAGAGGTGGAGACAGGATGGGGGACACTGACGCTTAGGGACTTTTATACAGAGGATAGATTAGCGATGTTAGGGGAGCTGGCGGAGAGGCTACAATTGCCCAAAGGAAATGAGTTACGACACCGACAAATTAAAAACTTCCTCTGCAAGGAGACAACATCATTCCCATGGACGCCAAAACATTTGATGATAGAGGAACTGTTGCACGCAGGCAACCTAGGATGGGGAACTGCGGGGAACTACTAGACGAGGCACATTCCCCGCTGGATGAGATACAGGAAAAATGGGAGGAAGAACTAGGAATAGAAATAGGGTGGGAACTCTGTGGAGCGAAGCACTGAACAAGGCAAACTCCACCTTCACATGCGCAAGGCTAAGCCTAATGCAACTGAAAGTGGTGCAGTGTGCACCTAACCAGAACCCGAATGAGCAGGTTCTTCTCGGTGGTGGAGGACAAATGTGAACGGTGCCAAGGAGGATCGGCCAACCACACCCACGTGGTCTGGGCCTGCCCCAGACCTATCGGGTTCTGGACAGCATTCTTTGAAGCAACATCCAAGGTGGGATGATGGTGGAGCCAAGCCCGAAAGTGGCAATCTTCAGGGTATCAGACCAGCCGACGCCTTTGCTTTTGCTTCCTTAATCACCCGCCGAAGAATCCTGCTTGGCTGGCGATCGACAGCACCACCTGGCTGGCCAACCTGTCGGAATTTCCCCAACTGGAGAAAATCAAATTCGCCATCCGAGAGTCGGAAGCGGGGAAGCCATTCACCAACTTCTTCCAAGACCTGTTTGTAGCCAACAGCCAATAAAGCGAGGGGAAGGGGGGAGGGGGAGGGCAGGCAGGAAAACTGGGAACCCGACGGAGCAGCAATACGTGGGGAAATACACGCTAGGGCCTGCAACAGACGGGGCAACTGAGGCAGACCAGCCAAATGGGGCCGACAGCCACCGAGGGGGAGGCAAAAACAGGCAGATGTAAATATGTGTAATGATCCTCATTTGTGTGGGATTTGTTTTTCTCGCTCTTTGGTCTGTATCTATTTTGTCATTCTAATTTTGCCTTGATTGCTCTTGTAAGATATTACGCGTGGGTACGACCCTTGTAACTTAACGCCCGAACTGAAATATATTATATAATATGCGAAAAAAAACAAAAAAACATTTATTTAAGAAAAGACCTACTGTACATACAACATAGGCGAAGATTAATGGTTTAATGCAAGTGGTTTCCCAGCATTTCTATTAGCCATCCCTAATTATCCCTTGAGAAGATGGTGGAGAATTGCCTTCCATGTGGTATAAGTACACACAAAATGCTGCACATCTGCCTGACAATATACCCACAGAATGGCGCAGCTCATTGGGTCATCCTCGTCCTCAGGTGAGTGAGGGCGGGATGAGGGTCAGAGGGTATGGTCAGTGGAAGAAGGGGGCAGGTGTTTGGCAGCAAGGGCAGGAGGTGGGCCTCCAGTGGGCTCCTCCTAACTTCCCGTTGATCCCTGACTTGATCAGACACTGAGTGCCTTAGTAGCCAAACATTAAGCCTTTTCAGGCTTCCCACGTGGTGACTGCCCTGTTTGAATACCAAAGGCGCAGGGATGCGACCCTGAAGTGGACACTAATTGCCCATTTAAGGCCCTCAATTGGCAGTGGGACATGAAGTACATCCACAAAGGATGGAATCTGGATTCTGCAATCTTTCCTGCCTCGATTTCATTGGGGTACTAGGTCCCATGCGCCATCACCTTGTCCAATTAAATACCTCCTTTCATCTCCAAACTCGCCTTGGGGGACGAGTGTGAAATTCTGAACTCTAAGTTTAGATGCTGAAATTCATTCTGTCCACTGAAGATAATGTTAACCCAATTCTGTTTTATCCACAGGAGTTTACAGGCCCGGTTATGGTAATTACCTCAATTCAGAATTTTAACTTGTTCGATGTATTCTTCACCTTAGATTGATCAGAGATACTAACACAGTTCTGTTTTATCCACAGGAGTTTCCAGGCCCGGTTATGGTAATTACCTCAATTCAGAATTTTAACTTGTTCGATGTATTCTTCACCTTAGATTGATCAGAGACATTAACACAGTTCTGTTTTATCCACAGGAATTTATAGGCCCGGTTATGGTAATTACCTCAATTCAGAATTTTAACTTGTTCGATGTATTCTTCACCTTAGATTGATCAGAGACACTAACACAGTTCTGTTTTATCCACAGGAGTTTCCAGGCCCGGTTATGGTAATTACCTCAATTCAGAATTTTAACTTGTTCGATGTATTCTTCACCTTAGATTGATCAGAGACACTAACACAGTTCTGTTTTATCCACAGGAGTTTCCAGGCCCGGTTATGGTAATTACCTCAATTCAGAATTTTAACTTGTTCGATGTATTCTTCACCTTAGATTGATCAGAGACATTAACACAGTTCTGTTTTATCCACAGGAATTTATAGGCCCGGTTATGGTAATTACCTCAATTCAGAATTTTAACTTGTTCGATGTATTCTTCACCTTAGATTGATCAGAGACACTAACACAGTTCTGTTTTATCCACAGGAGTTTCCAGGCCCGGTTATGGTAATTACCTCAATTCAGAATTTTAACTTGTTCGATGTATTCTTCACCTTAGATTGATCAGAGACATTAACACAGTTCTGTTTTATCCACAGGAGTTTCCAGGCCCGGTTATGGTAATTACCTCAATTCAGAATTTTAACTTGTTCGATGTATTCTTCACCTTAGATTGACCAGAGACACTAACACAGTTCTGTTTTATCCACAGGAGTTTCCAGGCCCGGTTATGGTAATTACCTCAATTCAGAATTTTAACTTGTTCGATGTATTCTTCACCTTAGATTGATCAGAGACACTAACACAGTTCTGTTTTATCCACAGGAGTTTCCAGGCCCGGTTATGGTAATTACCTCAATTCAGAATTTTAACTTGTTCGATGTATTCTTCACCTTAGATTGATCAGAGACTCTAACACAGTTCTGTCTTATCCACAGGAATTTACAGGCTCGGTTATGGTAATTACCTCAATTCAGAATTTTAACTTGTTCGATGTATTCTTCACCTTAGTGAGGCACGATCAATTGAACAAAGGCTAGAGTTGGGTACAACTGAGGCCTTTATTGCTCTAAGATGTGTGGCCTCCCACAGAAGCTGGCAAAATGGCTGCTGAATGGAGGACACGCATATTTATACTCCGCCTACTGGGCGGAGCCAGCAGGCAGGGACTACCGGCGAACCTGTAGTACAGGTCCTACCTTACATCACCTAATACAGGTGCAACAGTGGTTTACCACATTCACCCCCTGTTAAAATTGAGTCCGGCAGGGGTAGTGGAGAACTATATACAGCAATGAATTTATATTTACAGTATTTGATCAGGTAAAAAAAATGTCTTTTGAAGTCCGGTGCCAGTTAGAGATTTATCGGTCTGGTGCCTTGATGTTCCGCTGGGAGCGGCGTAGCGGTGGCGGTGATGTCGATGCTGGCCTGATGTTCGGTGACGCCAGTAGCGTGCCGAAATCCTCTTCATCCTCGGGCGTGGGCAGGGGAAGGACGGATGGTCCTGGTGGGGTTAATGCTGGGAGCGCCGGGGAGGGGAGGGTGGCGCCGGGCCGGAGGAGGGTGTGTGTGTGGGGAACCTGCTGGTGCCAGGTCCCTGAGGGAGACAGTATCCTGGCGGCCGTCGGGGTACGCCACGTAGTCATACTGGGGGTTGGCATGGAGCAATTGCACCCTTTCCACCAACGGGTCCGCCTTGTGGAGGCGGACGTGTCTACGGAGCAGGACTGGTCCTGGAGCTGCGAGCTAAGTCGGGAGCGACACCCCGGATGTGGACTTCCTGGGGAAGGCAAATAGACGTTCATGGGGTGTGTTGTGAGTAGCGGTGCACAGCAGTGACCGAATGGACTGGAGTGCATCAGGGAGGACCTCCTGCCAGCGAGAGGCTGGGAGGTTCCTGAACCATAGGGCCAGTTGGACGGCCCTCCAGACCATCCCGTTCTCCCTCTCCACCTGTCCGTTTCCCCGGGAGTCGTTCTGCTGGAGGCGATACCCCTGCTGAGCAGGAACTGATGCAGCTCATCACTCATAAATGACGATCCCCTGTCAGTGGGGATATAGGCGGGGAAACCGAACAGAGCGAAGATGGTGCTGAGGGCTTTGATGACGGTGGCAGACGTCATGTCGGGGCATGGGATGGCGAAGGGGAAGCTGGAGTACTCATCGACCACACTGAGAATATACGTGTTTCAGTCAGTGGAGGGGAGGGGCCCTTTGAAATTCACGCTGAGGCTTTCAAAGGGGCGGGAGGCCTTCACCAGGCACGCATGGTCCGGCCGGTAGAAGTGCGGCTTGCACTCCGCACAGACCTGGCAGTCCCTGGTGATTGTCCGTACTTCCTCGATGGAGTAGGGCAGGTTGCGGGCCTTTATGAAATGGTACAACCGTGTGACTCCCGGGTGACAAAGGCTGCCGTGCAGGGTCCGGAATCGGTCTACTTGTGCGCTGGCACATGTGCCTCGGGATAGGGGGTCTGGGGGCTTGTTGAGTTTGCCGAGGCGATACAAAATCACGTAATTATAGGTGGAGAGCTCGATCCTCCACCGCAAGATTTTATCGTTTTTGATCTTGCCCCGCTGTGTTATTGAACATGAAGGCTACCGACCGTTGGTCAGTGAGGAGAGTGAATCTCCTGCTGGCCAGGTAATGCATCCAATGCTACACAGCTTCAACGATAGCTTGGGCCTCTTTTTCGACGGATGAGTGCCGAATTTCTGATGCATGAAGGGTGCGGGAAAAGAATGCCACGGGTCTGTCTGCCTGATTGAGGTTGGCGGCTAGGGCGACGTCTGATGTGTGGCTCTCTACTTGAAAGGGCAGTGTCTCGACTACTGCGTGCATCCCGGCCTTGGCGATATCGGCTCTGATACGGGTGAAGGCCTGCTGTGCCTCGACCGTCAGGGGAAAATGGGTGGACTGAATGAGTGGGCGGGCCTTGTCCGCATAGTTTGGGACCCACTGGGCGTAGTACGAGAAGAACCCCAGGCAGCGTTTGAGGGCCTTCCGGCAGTGGGGGAGGGAAAGCTCCATGAGGGGGCGCATGAGGTCGGGATCGGGCCCCAGAACTCCGTTCTGGACCACATAGCCGAGTATGGCTAAGCGGGTCGTGCTAAACACGCACTTCTCCTTGTTGTAGGTGAAGTTGAGGAGAGTGGCGGTGTGGAGAAATTTGGCAAGGTTGGCATCGTGGTCCTGCTGGTCATGGCCGCAGATAGTGACGTTGTCTAGGTACGGAAAGGTGGCCCGCAAACTGTATCGGTCGACCATTCGGTGCATCTCCCTTTGGAAGACCGAGACCCCGTTAGTGACGCCGAAGGGAATCCTGAGGAAGTGATAAGAGACGACCGTCCGCCTCGAAAGCAGTGTATGAACGGTCTGATTTACGAATGGGGAGCTGGTGGTAGGCGGATTTGAGGTCTACCGTTGAGAAGACCCGGTACTGTGCAATCTGATTGACCATATCAGATATGCGTGGGAGGGGGTACGCGTCGAGCTGCGTGTACCGATTGATGGTCTGCCCTCCCGAAGCAGCCGCTGGACCTCGGACCTGATGAAGGTCCTGTCCTGGGTGCTGTACCGTCTGCTCCTGGTGGCGACGGGTTTGCAATCCAGGGTTAAATTGGCAAAGAGGGAAGGCGGATCGACCTTTAGGGTCGCGCGGCCGCACACAGTGAGGGGTGGTAGGGGCCCGCCGAATTTGAGGATTAGGCTCTGGAGGTTACACTGGAAGTCCAGGCCGAGTAGTAGGGCAGCACAGAGGTTAGGGAGAACATAAAGGTGGAAGCCGCTGAATTCTACGCCCTGGACCGTGAGTGTGACCGTGCAGAACCCCCGGATCGCGACGGAATGGGATCCGGAGGCCAGGGAAATTCTTTGGTTGGCGGGGGTGTACCGCAAGGGAGCAGCGCTTTACCGTATCCGAGTGTATGAAGCTTTTGGTGCTCCCGGAGTCCAGCAGGCAAGAGGTCACGGGGCAGTTGATTTTCACGCTGGTCGCTGCGGTGGCCAGGTTATGCGGACGAGACTGGTCGATGGTCACTGAGGCGAGTCGTGGTCGGTCGTCGCTGGAGTCGGATGATGGGGAGCCTGGGGGGCCCAGGTCCTGGAATGGTGTCGGTGTCCATGTCCCGTGGGGGAGACAAGATGGCGGCGCCTGAAGATCCTGTGGGGGACAAGATGGCAGCGCTCATGGGCCGCACGTGGACTGAGGGGGAGAAGATGGTGGCGCCCACTGGCCGCGCGTAGTTCTGGGAGATGAAGATGGCGCCCATTGTGTGTAGGCTAGGGGGGTGGGGGCGATAGCGGCGACTGCGTGGGCCTGGAAAACCGCGGCGAAGTGTCCCTTCTGCCGCAAGCCTTGCAAAGGGCAGCGCGGGCCGGGCAGCATTTGCGAGGGTGTCTCTGCTGGCCGCAGAAGTAACATCGGGGACTCCCGGGGTGCGTGGGCTGGCGTATGATGCAGGAGTACTGGCTGGGTAAGGCCCCCGCTGGGGCGGCTGGTGGGGTAGGCCTGAATGTTACGTGAGGCAACCGTCATGGAGAGCGCCAGCTTCTTTGTTTGAGCTAGGTCGAGCGTGGCCCCTTCTAACAGTCTTTGGCGTATGAGGTCCGACCCAATCCCCATCACGACGCGTCCCGCATAAGAAGGTTGGAATGTTCGGTGGCTGTAACGGCCTGACAGTCACCGTCCCGGACGAATGGGATTAGGGCCCGCCAGAAGTCTTCTATGGACTCACCAGGGAGTTAAGAGCGAGTGGCGAGTATGTGCCTGGCGAAGAGCGTGTTCGTCTTCTGCGTAGTTTTCTTTGAGACGCGCCATGGCGTCGGCGTAGTTCGGGGTGTCCTGGATCAGCGGAAACATGTTGGAGTACAGGATCTGTATCTTCTGAGCCTCCGGAACAGGGGTGGTCGCTGAGTTGATGTACGCCTCGAAGCAAGCTAGTCAGTGATTAAAGTCCTTTTTGGCGTCACTTGATTGCGGATCCAACTGCAGGCGATCTGGTTTGATACGGAGGTCCATCATTAAAAAAATCTTAGAGCAATAAATTGAGGCACGATCAATTGAACAAAGACGAGAGTTGGATACAACTGAGGCTTTATTGCTCTAAGATGTGTGGCCTCCCACAGAAGCTGGGCTGCTGAATGGAGGACACGCATATTTATACTCCGCCTACTGGGTGGAGCCAGCAGGCAGGGACTACCGGCGAACCTGTAGTACAGGTCCAACCTTACATCACCTAATACAACAGTGGTTTACCACACTTAGACTGACCAGATACACTAACACAGTTCTGCTTTATCCACAGGACCTTACTGGCCCAGCCACGGTTATGGTAATGACCTCAATTCAGAGTTTTAACTTGTTCGATGTATTCTTCACCTTAGATTGACCAGAGACACTAACTCAGTTCTGTTTTATCCACAGGAATTTACAGGCCCGGTTATGGTAATTACTTCAATTCAGAGTTTTAACTTGTTTGATGTATTCTTCACCTTAGATTGACCAGAGACACTAACACAGTTCTGTTTTACCCACAGGAATTTACAGGCCCGGTTATGGTAATGACTTCAATTCAGAGTTTTAACTTGTTTGATGTATTCTTCACCTTAGATTAACTAGAGAAATTAACACAGTTCTGTTTTATCCACTCAAGTTCACAGGTTTGGCCACAATAAATACCTCAATTCAGTGTTACTTTACTCTTCAAATTAGGATTGAAGCTAATTTTTCATTTTGAATGGGTTCTGAGACCGTTCCAACAGAGCAAACAGGCGATTTCTTTATGTGTCTGCTGTTCATTCTGTGGAGACAGACATGATCACTAAATCTCTCAATTCATTTTAAGATCCACAGGGTTAACAAAGAGAAAAAAAAGTTTGCATTTATATACAACCTCAGTATGTAGAAACATATGCATTAGGAGCAGGACTTGATCATTTGGTCCCTTGATTTGGCCTGCTCCTCCATTCAATAGAGATCATTGCCAATCTGATTGTGGTCTGTTTTTGAAAACTCACCACTATTCTTAGAAGTCCCCCTATACCAAAAAGGGCCAACATTCTAAATGGTGATCAAGGATTCTCACTCCCCGACTCCGATGCAAGCTTCAGTGGGTGCTATTCAGGTCAAACTATATTTTCAAGTTATCCCCCGGTATAACCCATACCTTCACCGAAGATTTCATCTACTTACCACTTAGTAGCATCGATCCTGGGTCCCGCATTGCTAAGTAAATTAAGGAGGCTAATAAGCACTGTTTCAGGTTAAAACTTTTAAGTTATTTTATTATTATATATTTTTTCCTCTTTTTAAAAGATGTAATCACTGTCTTTACAGAAAAGTAAAAAGATCTTGCTTCTGGATCCTTCTGGTTGGTTGAAGGGACCTTCAGGCCCAACTTGACAATCAATCTTCTTTTTAAAATCTGGTCTTCTTTAGATGTATTCGCTGATGAGCTCTGCTGCTGTGCCCTATCTTTCCCATGTACAGAGTTGTGAGAGCTATCTCTGAGCTGAATCTGAGCTGACTCTGCCTACTCTTTAAATTCTAGTCTTCCTTAGATGTACTTAGCTATTTTAGCTCCACTGCTCTGCCCTGTCTCTTTTCCATGACCGATCTGACTGTAATCTGACTCTAGCTGCTTCTCTTGTTCCTTCTCTGCTTCTCTCTCTCTCCCTCTGAGTTCTGGTAGTTCCTGCCCTGGTATCTTGGTTTATAATCTCTTTCTAACAGTTAAGTTTTTATGACGTTATTGTAAAATAACTCTTATTTTCTTTGATTGTAAAAAGTATCTTTGATCTAAACCTTTTAATCCAACTAGGTATTCATTTTGACATGACTTCATCTCATAGATCTGGGGCGAAATTCTCCGGAAACGGCGCGATGTCCGCCGACTGGTGCCCAAAATGGCGCCAATCAGACGGGCATCGCGCCGCCCCAAAGGTGCGGAATGCTCCGCATCTTTGGGGGCCGAGCCCCAACATTGAGGGGCTAGGCCAACGCCGGAGGAATTTCCACCCCGCCAGCTGGCGGAAACGGTCTTTGTTGCCCCACCACCTGGCGCGGAAATGACATCTCCGGGCGGCGCATGCGCGGGAGCATCAGCGGCCGCTGACAGCTTACCGCGCATGAGCAGTGGAGGGAGTCTCTTCCGCCTCCGCCATGGTGGAGACCGTGGCGGAAGGGAAAGAGTGCCCCCACGGCACAGGCCCGCCCGCGGATCGGTGGGCCCCGATCGCGGGCCAGACCACCGTGGGGGCACCCCCCGGGGCCAGATCGCCCCGCGCCCCCCCCCAGGACCCCGGAGCCCGCCCACGCCGCCTTGTCCCGCCGGTAAGGTCGGTGATTTAATTTACGCCGGCGGGACAGGCAATTTCTGGGCGGGACTTCGGCCCATCCGGGCCGGAGAATCGAGCGGGGGGGGCCCGCCAACCGGCGCGCCGCGATTCCCGCCCCCGCCGAATCTCCGGTGCCGGAGACGTCGGCAACCGGCGGGGGCGGGATTCATGCCAGCCCCCGGCGATTCTCCGACCCGGCGGGGGGTCGGAGAATGTCGCCCCTGATTACATTGTTTCCTTTGTGATGTTCAAAATGCTTTGACTTCAATAGAGGTGTGAATTTTAATTCCTATCATTTCTATAGTTTTATTTTCCAATTGTGTCCTCAGCTCAATTTTGACTTTGATTTTGGCTTTGAATTATGTTTCTCGTAGACTGATAAACCTGGTATTAGCAAATTTTAACACCTAAAATTATCACCAAATTCAACTGAACCTCGTCCATTCTTTTCCAGATGCTTACTAAGATAGTTACTTTCAATGAAGGTGTGCGCCATTGTCTTTGGCTTCATTGAAAATCCTGTTTGTCTTGTTTGCTAAGCCTGCTTGACCAAGGATATCTGCATTTTACAATCCTTCCCTGGCAGCTGCTGTTAACCCTTTGTGGGATCTTTCCCTGTATCCTCTCATGTTTCTCTCAGACCAGATATTGCCAGACTTCCATGTTTCAAATTACACATCTTTCCATATTATCAATTACAGGTCTCAGCCCCATTTATTGCCTACTCCTGATGACCTTTGACTCCCTTGTTATTCAAGAACCTGTCTACTTCTGCCTTAAAAATATTCATTGATCCACTTCTGTGGACTCTCTATGAAAGAGAAGTACACAGACTAAGACCCTCTGAGAGAAGAGATTTCTTCTCATCCCCACTTTCATTGGGAGGCCCTCTTGTTTTTAAACTGTATCCCCAAGTTCTCATCTGTCCCATAACAAGAAACATCCTTACAGGGTCCATTCTGTCAAATCACTTCAGGATAATAGACACTTCAATAAAGAGCACCAATCAATCTTCCCAACTGTGTCCTGCCCACCACTGCTTTAATACCAGGAGCAGTATCATGAGGCATTAATTGTCCACTTAGTGATTCAGTTGCTGGTGGGACAGGAAGACCGTCCATGGGCCTACCCAACCCAGACTTAATCAGGAGGGCCACGTGGTTCTTATATCACTTACATCCAATTCAATTACTCCTATCACCACTTAACTCATCATTACGGCAGGATATTTAATAACACTGCCAACTTCCTCGCTTCACTTTTGCACACTAAAGGAGCAGGTTTTTGGACTTTTCGTGACATAATAAAGAGTCAAGGATTCGCAGACCCAGCCTCCAGGTTCATTGAACTAGATACCGAAATATTGAGTTTGAATTTGTAACATTCACTGCAGCCTAAGCTCGTGATCATGCCAATCATACGAGCAGACAGGCAGAGGCTCTGGAAAAGAATCGCGTTTATTGTGTCGGCTGCATGGTGGGAGAATGTGGGGGCTCTCTTCACAATTCTTCCCACATCCATTTGACCCCCTTGGATTGAGCTGGCACTCACCCATCCCTAACCATTCTGGCTTCTTTTCCCCCTCGCCCACACCTGGCACCATGTTCCCCACCATCTCCAGAGAGTGGTCCAGAAATACAAGCGGTTAGCATTAGTTTTATTTTATATGTACCTACATCAGCCTGCCACTAAGAATGTTACCACATACCATCTGTTCAATCTTCTCATTTTCAATTGATTCACTTCAGACGATGTTGGTTTTTTTCCCACAGCTTGTGGTGATATTTATGGTCATCTGTTTTATTCTGTGGTTTTAATTTTTTGGGTTACTATTGACTTCAATTTTCCAGGAAAATAATTTGCTGTGAACCCAATCCTTCCATAATATCCAAGGTCAAATCTCTTTGTGCATACCTCCTTCTTAACCTCTTACTATGAACAGCTAATAGAATATTTATCACTATATCCAAAGGACTAGAAACAATGCTGCATAAAGTCCATCTGTGACTCCTCAAACACTGAAGCAGTCCATGTCCAAATGCAGCAAGACCTGGACAGTATCCAGACTTGGGCTGACAAAGTGGCAAGTAACATTTGCACCACACAAGTACCAGGCAATGACCATCTCCAAAGAGAGAATCTAACCATCCCACCCTGACATTCAACGACATTTCCATCGCTGAATCCCCACTGTCAACATCCTGGGGGGGAGGGGGTTACCATTGACCAGAAACTGAACTGGACCCAGCCATATAAATACTGTGGCGACAAGAACTGATCAGAGGCTGGGAATTCTGCAGAATAACTCACCTCCTGCCTCTCTCCTCAAAGCTTTTCCACAATCTAAAAGGCACAAGTCAGGGGTGTGATGGGATACTCCCCAATTGCCTGGATGAGTTCAGTTTGAACATCACCTTGAACATCCACTCCTTCCAGCAATGATTAAGGAATGTCCAATATATTTCCAAGCCAGAAAGGTGTGTGGCTTGATGGGGAACTTCCCAGGTGGCGATATTTCCATGTGCCTGGTCCACATGTCCTTCTAGGTGGTAGAGGACGTAGGTCTGGTAGGTGCTGTCGAAGAGCATTGGTAGCTGCAGTGCAAATTGTAGATGATACACGGCTGTGCATCGGTGGTGAAAGGAGTGAATATTTGTGGATGTGGTAGTGCGGGATTAAGCAATGATAATGCCATTGAATGTCAAGGGGCGATGGTTCAATCCTCTCTTGTTAGAGATAGTCACTGATGGGTGCTTGTGTGGCACAAATGTTACTTGCCACTTGTCAGCCCAAGTCTGGATATTGTCTAGGTCTAGCTGCATTTGGACATGGACTGCTTCAGTATCTGAGGAGTCGTGAATGGTGCTGCACATTGTGCAGTCATCAGCGAACATCCCCATTTCTGACTTTATGACGGAGGCAAGCCGCTGAAGATGGTTGAGCCAAGGACTCTATCCTGTGGAACCCCAACATGATGTCCTGGAGCTGAGATGATTGGTATCCAACTATCACAATAATTTTCCTTTGTGCTAAGTATGACACCAACCAGTGAAGATTTTCTCCCGATTCCTATTAAATATGGTTCCTTGGTTCTCCACCCTGTCGAATGCAACCTTGTTCTCACCTCAACTGCAGAAGATGCCAAATGCTAAACCAAACAGGAAATCCTGGAAGATTTGCCTCCAACATATTTTGGACAGGAATGTCGGGTGGACTTAGATTGACAAATTACCAGCCTGGTCAAATAATGTCCACCCCCGAAGTTTTGAATCACTCAAGGTAAGCATTCAAAATAATGATAGGAATGAAAAAGATCACAGTGGCAGGTGGAAGCTTAATCTCAAATTCCTGGAGACTCCGGGATAATCCTGGTGCCTTGGCAACCTTTGCCACAATGAATCATGGGCCTCAAGTTCTCAATCAGCAGCAAGAGCCCTGTAAAGATGCTCCAGTAACTTGCTTCGTTGAATGAGCCAGTGATGGACTTCAAGCAGTTTGACAGAATTGAGTGGCCTACTATGTCACATCAGATTCCTACCTTGTTAGTATTGAAACTGGAGTCACGCATACATCCAGAAGACATTTATTGCTGCCAGCTTTTTCATTTATCCAGAATTTGAACACGTTCCCTGGATTAGTAGTCAAGTAACATAACCACATAAGTTACTACTGCATCCCAATGCAGCAGCCCTTGTGTTAAAGTAGCACTGTGCTACTACATCTTCGAAGACTCCAACATTTGACGACTTTCTTACTGCCCAATGAACATCTGCTGTATTCTTTTGGTTGGGGTTGGGATTGGAACAGTGTGATCTGGATTGGTTCTGAGACTGAATTTTGTTCATGACCAATTACACTTCTCATTCCAGGACACCATGGGACTTGCCCGAAGAACTGGCGGAGGAAAGAGTGCAAGATGGGCTGCAAGAAGGCCCCGCGCAGCTGTTTCAAGTATGGATGTATAAGCGACTGGCACTGCCCACATGGATTTAAATGCTGCTGGGATCAATGTGGCAAACGTTGCAAGCCGGCTGTTTTTCCACGTGCGTGAGATTTATTTTGTTATTAACGGGGTTTGGGGGGTGCAGGCGAAGGCTCTTTGCCATGTATCTGCAGTACATCTTGTGGATGGTACATGCTGCAGTCACGGCACACCAGCGGTTGAGGGAATGAATGTTTAACATGCTGAATGGGGTGTCAATCAGTACTGAGGGAGTGCTTCACTGTCAGAGAGTCAGTACTGAGAGAGTGCTGCACTGTCGGAGGGTCAGTACTGAGAGAGTGCTGCACTGTCGGAGGGTCAGTGCTGACGGGGTGCTGCACTGTCAGAGGGTCAGTACTGAGGATGTGCTGTACTGTCGGAGGAACAGTACTGAGGGAGTGCCACACTGATGGAGAATCGGTACTGAGGAGGCTCCGCACTGTCAGAGGGTCACTACTAAAGGAGTGCTGCACTGTCAGAGGGTCAGTTCTGACGGAGTGCTGCACTGTCAGAGGGTCACTACTGAAGGAGTGCTGCACTGTCAGAGGGTCAGTTCTGACGGAGTGCTGCACTGTCAGAGGGTCAGTACTGAGGGAGTGCCGCACTGTCAGAGGGTCAGCACTGAGGGGGTGCTGCACTGTCAGAGGGTCAGTATTGAGGATGTGCTGTACTGTCAGAGGGTCAGTACTGAGGGGATGCTGCACTGTCAGAGGATCAGTACTGAGGGAGTGTCGCACTGTCAGAGGGTCAGTACTGAGGGAGTGCCGCACTGTCAGAGGGTCAGTACTGAGGGAGTGCCACACTGTCAGAGGGTCAGTACTGAGGGGGTGCTGCACTGTCAGAGGGTCAGTACTGAGGGGATGCTGCACTGTCAGAGGATCAGTACTGAGGGAGTGTCGCACTGTCAGAGGGTCAGTACTGAGGGAGTGCCGCACTGTCAGAGGGTCAGTACTGAGGGAGTGCCACACTGTCAGAGGGTCAGTACTGAGGGGGTGGTGCACTGTCAGAGGGTCAGTATTGAGGATGTGCTGCACTGTCGGAGGATCAATACTGAGGGAGTGTCGCATGTTGGAGAATCGGTACTGAGGGGGTTCCGCACTGTCAGAGGGTCACTACGAAGGCAGTGCGGCACTCTTGGAGGGCCAGTACTGAGGGCTTGTTGCAATGTCAGAGGGTCAGGACAGAGAGAGCACCGCACGCAATGGTCATTGTATTGTTACGTTTAGGCTGAGGATGGTAAAGGAAAATAGGCAATCCAGGGTAAAAATAATTAACTGGTGGAGAGGGAACTTCAAGAGGGCAAGTACGGAGTTGGGCCAGTTAGACTGGAATTAAAGGTTGGTGAGAAAAATTGTCTTGCTTCAAAATTGGCTGAACAATGAGCTACCTTCAAAACAGAAATTGTCCTGATACAGTCAAGGTACATTCCCTTAAAGAGGAAAGGTAGGGCACACAAATCCTGGCTCCCAGATTAACAAGGAGATAGAAATTAAAGATAAAGCAGAAAAAGTATGCTTATGACAGGTGATAGGTAGAAAATGCAGTTGAGAACCAAGAGGAATAGAAAAGGTTCAGCAGGAAGGCGAAAAGCACGTTAGAGAAGCGAGGAGAAATTATGCGAAAAAAATGGCAACCAACATAAAGAGAATCCCAAAGTCTTCTGTCGGCATTTCAATAGTAAAAGGGTGATAAAAGGAGGAGCAGTGCGATTAGGGACCTGAAACAGAATTTACACATGGAGGTTGGGGTTGTGGCTTTACCACAGGCGTAGATGTCACCCAGGACATGGTGACAGATGAGAAAGCTCTTTCCGTTGAAGTGTTCAAAATTGATTAGAAGCGAGTGTTGAATAGACGGTTGGTATTGAAATTTGACAGGGCTCCGGGACCGGATGAGATGCATCCAAAGATATTGAAGGAGGCAAGAGTGGAAATTGCAGGGGCGCTGGCCATAATCTTCCATTCTCTGGACTCCGAGAATAAAGAAAAGTACAGAACATGAACAGGCCCTTCGGCCCTCCAAGACTTTGCTAATCATGATGTCATAACTAAAAAAAACCATTCTGCCCTTACTCGGTCCGTATCCCTCTATTTCCTCCCTATTCATATACCCATCCAGATGCCTCTTAAATGTTGCTAATGGGCCTGCTTCAACCACATCCTCTGGCAGCGCGTTTCAGGTACCCACCACTTGTGTGAAAAACCTACCCTGCTCATCTCCCTTAAACTTTCGCCCCCTCACCTTGAACCTCTGCCCCCTTATAATTGACACATACACCCTTGGAAAAAGCCTCTGACTATCCACCCTGCCTATGCCTTTCATAATTTTGTAGACCTCTAACAGGTCTCCCCCTCAGCCTCCGTCTTTCTAGTGAAAACAATCTGAGTTTATTCAACCTCGCCTCACAGCCAACACCCTCAAGACCAGGCAACATCCTGGTGAACCTTCTTTACACTCACTCCAAAGCTTCCACATCCTTCTGATAATGTGGTGGCCAAAATGAACGCAATGCTCCAAATGCGGCCTAACCTAGGTTTTATATAGCTGCAACATGATTTCCCAACTCCTGTACTCAACGCCCCGGCTGATGAAGGCAAGCATGTCATATGCGTTCATAATCACCTTGGCCACCTGTGTTGCCACTTTCAGAGAATTGTGGACCTGCACACCCAGATCCCACTGTATGTTAATGTTCCTGAGGGTTCTGCCATTTATATTACAATTCATACCTAGATTTGATCCTCCAAAATGCATCACCTCGCATTTGCCCGGATTAAACTCCATCTGCATTTCTGTGCCCAAGTCTCCAATCTATCTATATCCTGTTGTATTCTCTGACAATCCTCGGCACTATCAGCAAATCCGCCAACCTTTGTGTCATCTGCAAATATGCTAATCAGACAACCTACATTTTGAAGCAGGGGAGATTTCTTCATTCTGAAAGATGTATATCTGTGGATTTCCAGAGCCCAGTGAGTAAGAAACGCTCAGGCATGGAAGATATACTATAGGGGCTGGTTTAGCACAGCGGGCTAAACAGCTGGTTTGCACTGCAGAACAAGGCCAGCAGCGCGGGTTCAATTCCCGTACCGGCCTCCCTGAACAGGCGCCGGAATGTGGCGACTCTAAGCTTTTCACAGTAACTTCATTAAAGGCTACTTGTGACAATAAGTGATTATTGTTATTAAATACTAGACTTAGATCGCTGGACTCCTGCTCCTATTTCTCAGCCCTGCACCCCTCACCATTTCTGTTAACTCCTCCAGTTCCTACACCCCTCCCCATCCATGTAACCTCCTTCAGCCCCATCCTCCCTACTCCAGCCCCTACAACCCTCCCTATCTCTGTAATCTCCTCTTGCCCCTACACCCCTCCCAACCTCTAACCTCCTCAAGCCCCAACACGCCTCCCTATCTCTGTAACCTCCTCCAGCCCCACACCCCTCCACATCTCTGTAACCTTCTTCAGCCCCTACACCCTTCCCCATCTCTGTAACCTCTTTCAGCCCTTAACCCTCCATATTCTGTGACCTTCTCCAGCCTCTATAACCCTCCCCATCTTTGTAACCTCCTCCAGCCTTTACAACTCTTCCTCCAGCCCCTAGGCCCGTCCCTATCTCTGTAACCTTCTCCAGCCCTACACCCTTCCCCATCTCTGTAACCTCCTCCAGTCCCCTTCACCCCTCCCTAACTCTGTGACTTTCTCCAGCCCCATAACCATCTATATTCTGTGACCTCCCCCAGCTCCTATAACCCTCCCTATCTCTACAACCTCCTCCTGCCGCTGCAAACACGTTCTGGGTCAATTTATTAAGACTGGGTAGATGAGAACAGTTATGCAAAGATGTGAATTTTGAAGACATCTGAGCTGTGCGTGCGTTCTGTTCAAAGCAAAAGTGAAACCAAGACGCGATCACATGACACACTTACCTTCTGGTGATGTCATGCTGTTATCAGATGCAGCCAGAAGTGGATAAATATGAAGTCATCCATTTTGGATAGAGAAACAGAATGACATAGTATTATTTAAACAGTGACAGATTAGGAACGTTTGACATACATGGGTCCTGGGTGTCTGAAAATCACTGAAGGCAGCACACAGGTACAGCAAAAAGCTAGCAAGGCAAATGGTATGTTGGCTTTCATTGCAAGAGGTGGGGTGAAATGTGAGAATGAGGGGGACTCTATCCTTGCTCTGGGAGGGAGGGGTGGGCCGAGGTTGGTGGCACGGGAGATGGACCGCACGCTGTTGAGGGCCCTGTCAGCAACTGTAGGTGGGACATCACGGTTGTGGAAGAAGGAACACATTTTAGAAGCACCACTTCGGAAATAATAAGAATACTTGCTTATTGTCACAAGTAGGGTTCAATGAGGGGCTGGTTTAGCACACTGGGCTAAATCGCTGGCTTTTAAAGCAGACCAAGGCAGGCTAGCAGCACGGTTCAATTCCCGTACTAGCCTCCCCGAACAGGCGCCGGAATGTGGCGACTAGGGGCTTTTCACAGTAACTTCATTGAAGCCTACTTGTGACAATAAGCGATTTTCATTTTAATTTCATGAAGTTACTGTGAAAAGCCCCTAGTCGCCACATTCCGGCGCCTGTTCGGGGAGGCCGGTATGGGAATTGAACCCGCGCTGCTGGTCTTGTTCTGCGTGACAAGCCAGCTGTCTTAGCCCACTGTCCAAAACCAGCCCCTGATGTCATCATCGCAACAAATGCGATGGAGAAGAAGGAGCTGAGAGAAAGGGATGGAGTTCTTACAGGATGTAGGGTGCAAAGAGCTGTGGGAATCAAAGAGTTTCTCATGGATATTAGTAGATAGTCTATTGCCAGAAATGGAGACAGAAAGGTCAAGGAAGGGAAGGGAAGTGTTTGAGCTGGACCCAGTGAAAGTGATGGAGGGGTGGAAACTGGAAGCGAAGTTGATGAATTTATCCAGGTCCAGACGAGAGCATGAAGCGGCACCAAAATATTCATTGATATACAGATAAAGGAGTTGTGGAAGGGGACCCGGGTAGGCCTGGAACAAGGAATGTCCCACATACCCCATAAAACTAGCTCCCCATACCCCTTCCAGCATTTTCTCTTTTGGAGGCCCAATCACTGAATATACTTAAGCAGGAAATTGATAGATGTCTGTACTCTAAGGGTGTCATGAAGTATGGGGGAGTGTGGAGTATGGTGTTGAGATAGAGGATCAGCCATAATCAAACTGAATGGTGGAACAGGCTCGAAGGGTTCGGTAGTGGCATAAAGAGGCTGATATCAGAATGGCTGCTCCCGTCCCATCACAGTCAATTTAATTTTAATTGAATGCATTGTTCTTTCAGATTACTGCTTCTCAAAGAAGAATTGCAAATTCCCACTGGTTTGCTGTCATCATCAATGTGTCATTATGTGGAAATGCAAAAAATATTGGTGAACTGTTTCCTGTCTGGTAAGTGCAATCTCACTGGAGTTTTGGAGATCCACGGGTTATTCAATGATCTCCTGACAAAATGGACACATTTATCCAGTTTGGCAATGATTAGATCATGCAACCAGTCACATGTTTGAGCTTTTGATCCACTTGCAAAGCTTCAAACTCCCATTCCCATTAAATCTTAACTGTGGATGGGAACAAAGCCTGATGTCCTCATCAGTCTCAGAACAATCCCCCTAAAATACTGCAAAATTCCTGGCATGTGCAGGTTAGGCTTGGATTCTCAGGGCTTGGGCCCAGTGGGGGTAGAGAGGTTGGTTGTGCCACTGTAGGATTCACGTACATTTGGTGGCTAAATGCTTCCTCTGACTTTTGGATTTTCTCCGCTAGTTATCTGAATGGCAGCAGGTCCCACCCACTGTGATTCCCACCATGGGGTAGGGCAAGGAGGCAGGTCCTGAATCCACGCCAGTCCAAGCAGAGATCAAATCCCGTGCCAAACTGATCCATGGGTCAGCTGTCCAGCCAACTGAGCAAACAAGAAACATTAACATT
The DNA here is from genome assembly GCF_047496885.1 of Scyliorhinus torazame. Lineage (NCBI taxonomy): Eukaryota > Metazoa > Chordata > Chondrichthyes > Carcharhiniformes > Scyliorhinidae > Scyliorhinus > Scyliorhinus torazame. The sequence goes on along the minus strand of NC_092722.1, from coordinate 74,051,445 downwards.
ACATGAGGCAACAAAAGCTTGGAAATATTTGAACATAGACACCAGGAAAAATGATTGTAACTCAGGCTACTTGTGCCTGCGTAAGCCTACTTGTGACAATAAAGATTCTTTAAATTTTATCCCTTTCATCCCAGCAATACCCTCGCAGACCCAACATTCCAGTGGAGAGGAACCACTATTTCCTCACCGAGGTTAGAGCTGGTTCAGTTACAGAGGTTTATATTCCAACAGACTTCTGAAACATTCACTAAAAGTTCTTCCACAGTTGGCATTTCCCTTAAGAAACAGAAAACTCACACTAAATACACTATTAGCTTTAGAGTTCCATAAATTCTTTTCTTCAGCAGTCTGGCAGCTAACGAGAGTCTTAGACCTTTCTGTCTTCACTCAAGTGTATATCCATGCCATCTGAAACAAAAACTGCTTTTCTTGTTTCTCTCTATCTCTGTGGGAGTCTTTTCTCTGATCTCTGGTGCTCAGCAACAGCATTTATTTTGTATTTGTTTTAACTTCCCTAAACTACTCACTCCTCGGAAGACCATCTGTTCACTTCAGGAGTCGTAAATCCTCATTAAAAATGCATTGATACAAACAGGGTCAGAAGACTTCCAAGCTCCATCCCAAAAAACCCTCCAAAATGAAATAAAATCTATGTTTCACCTTTCCTAACACAATATAAATAAAACATAAAACTATACCTTGTTCATGACACCCACAAATACAATTATACTTTACTTTAAACTATATCTAGTTCCTAACACTTGCCTTATACTCTCTAAATTTGAAAATTCGAGGCATGATGTGATTAAGGTATTTAAAATAGATTCCCTACAGTGCTGACGGTCTATTAAGTCTGCACCAACTTTTGAAAGAGCACTCCAACTAGGCCCCTATCCCAACCCCTAGCCCTGTAACCCCATAACCTAACCTAACTTCCACACCTTTTGGACTGCAGGAAGAAACCGGAGCACCCAGAGGAAACCCACAGAGACACGGGGAGAACATGCAAACTCCACACAGTCACCCAAGGCCGGAATTGAACCCGGGTCCCTGGTGTTGTGAGACAGCAGTGCTATCCACGATGCCACCGTGCCAGACATAAGGAGGCCATTCGGCTCATTGGGTCTGCACTGATCCGCCGAAAGAGCACCCTACCTAGGCCCACTCCCCCGCCCTATCCCCGCAACTCCATAACCTAACCTACACATATTTTGGAGAATAAGGGACAATTTAGCATTACCATTCCACCTAACCTGCACATCTTTGGACGATGGGAGGAAACCAGGACACCCAGAGGAAACCCAAGCAGACAAGGGGACAAAGTGCAAACTCCGCTCACCCGAGGTTAGAATCGAATCTGGGTGCCTGGCGCTTGAGGCAACAGTGCGACCCACTGTGCTACCCTCTTCTCTTGATAGAAAAAGTGAGAGTAGATAATCGGGGAGGAGTGGAAGTGGTGGGGGAAGAGAAGAGTGCAGAACAAGTGTGGCAGAACCTAACAATTAGAGCCATTCCATCACACACATGTAAGGGTAGTTGAAATCTGGTACTCTTTCCACAGAAACTCTGGATGCTCAGGATCAATTGGCGTTTTAAAAGGGGTGGATTTGCCTCTCTGTCACTTTTCAAACTGCACTCTGAGGAATAGTATATACTCGGACAGCATTTTGATTCCTTTGTGAATGAAGAGGCTTGCACATCAGAGGCTAACATTCAATGAACTGCTGTTATTCCTCATTTTGATGTTTTCAGGCATCACCCAGGATTCAATCGATCACAGGAATCCAGGCTGAATCGGATTAGAGACTGACGATCATGACTCTCACTGCGGCTTGTGTCCTTTCATCTCTGAGAAAGTGAACCACAGTTCTTAGTCCGATTAAATTGAAGGACTGGAAACCGACAATTAAATGGTGTTTTACAGGGAAGAATGAAGCAAATCTGTCTCCACATCTATTCAAGTAGCTGCTCATTGACATCTAATGGAATTATGCATTTGGTAGTATAATAAAGATTTGTTGCATCACAACTGTACTGCTTGTGTGACTTTTATCTCAGTGTTGTTTCAGTCATCTTCCTCTCACTTGGGTGCATTTTTTCTATTTAACTGCAAGTGGAAGATGATAGAATTCAAATGAAGTACATCAATACTATGAATCAAAATCCTGCAAAATTCACAGTTTAGTTGTTGTTAAGTGCCCATCCAAATCTAATCTTCCTCAGGTAGAATTCAGCTTCTGTTCCTCAAGGATTTAGCCGTTGATTCACATTCAGCGGTTGCTGCCCAATAACCTGAATTCAACAGGCATAGTGTGGGATCCTCCGCTTCGCCGGAAGCACACTCACACCCACGGATTTCCCGACAGCGTGGGGTTGGCCGCAATGGAAAACACCATTGGCCGGCTGCTGAGACGGAGGATTCTGCTTTTGGCTGGAGTGTGCTGCACCAGAAAACGGGTCTGGCGGAACGGGGAATCCCGTCCATAGTCTTTAGCAAAATGGTGCACTTCCTACAGCCTTCTCAATGTTGATGGCATGAATCGACCAGTATCACTCTCAGCACCGCAGTCTAGTTTGTTGATCATTGTAAGTGACAGAAGCTGCCCAAGCAAAGCTGACTGTTGACAGCTCAGATCCATCCTTTGTTCTCTTTAACCTGTCTGTCTGAGCTTGGATGGTGTGTCTTTTAATTGGTTTTAACCAGTTTCGATTTCCCAAGAAACTCAGTTTCACTTTCGATTGGGGAAAAAAATACAAGATTTAAAACCAGGATCAGTGCATACAACAGAACACTTGACAAGTCGTTCTTTTCAGATAACAGCTCCCCCAGTGGTCCCACAATCCACAGTTCCATCAAACCTCCTTGACTTGGTTTATACCCGAGTATATTTCCGCATTCCTGTCGAACCGGTCCTGGGAGTGTTTAATGGGGACAATGTAGAGGGAGATTTACTCTGTACCTAACCCTGTGCTGCACCTTTTCTGGGCGTGTCGGATGGAGACAGTGTAGAGGGGGCTTTACTCTGGATCTAACCCCATGCTTTACCTGTCAACAAAATGCTGGATAGGGACAGTGTTGAAGGAGCTTTACTGGGTATTTAATTCCCTGCTGTATTTGTCCTGGAAGTCTTTGTTGTAGACATAAGGCCATAAGCCATAAGACATAGGAGCAGAATTAGACCACTCGGCCCATCGAGTCTGCTCCGCCATTCAATCATGGCTGATATTTTCTCATCCCCATTTTCCTGCCTTTTCCCCATAACCCCTGATCCCCTTATTAATCAAAAATCTATCTATCTCTGTCTTAAAGACACTCAGTGATTTGGCCTCCACAACCTTCTGCGGCAAAGAGTTCCACAGATTCACCACCCTCTGGCTGAAAGAATTCCTCCTCATCTCTGTTTTAAAGGATCGTCCCTTTAGTCTGAGATGGTGTCCTCTGGTTCTGGTTTTTCCTACAAGTGGAAACATCCTCTCCACGTCAACTCTATCCAGGCCTCGCAGTATCCTGTAAGTTTCAATAAGATCCCCCCTCATCCTTCTAACCTCCAACGAGTACAGACCCAGAGTCCTCACCGTTCCTCATATGACAAGTTCTTCATTCTCAGAACCAATATAGAGGGAGCTTTACTCTATATCCATCCCCGTCCCGTACCTGTTCTGGGAATGTTTCATGGGAACACTGTAGAGGGAGCCTCTACTCTGTGTTGACCCCGTGTTGTGCCTGTCCTGGGAGTGTTTGATGGGGACAGTGTAGAGGAGCTTCACTCTATATCTAATTCCATGCTGTATACTTCTGGGAGTGGCAGCACGGTAGCATTGTGGATAGCACAAATGCTTCACAGCTCCAGGGTCCCAGATTCGATTCCGGCTTGGGTCACTGTCTGTGCGGAGTCTGCACATCCTCCCCGTGTGTGCGTGGGTTTCCTCCGGTTTCCTCCCACAGTCCAAAGATGTGCGGGTTAGGTGGATTGGCAATGCTAAATTACCCATTGTGTCCAAAATTGCCCTTAGTGTTGGGTTGGGTTATGGGGATAGGGTGGAGGTGTGGACCTTGGATAGGGTGCTCTTTCCAAGAGCCGGTGCAGACTCGATGGGCCGAATGGCCTCCTTCGGCACTGTAAATTCTATGATTCTATGATTGAAAAATTGAGTTAATCAGCTTGATAATAAAAGTTGCTTCAGAAATCTACCATGGAAACAATCATTTAAATATCATTTGGTCTCTTTTATTTTGTTTCTCTTTTCAGTATTTTGTTCTGCTAAACATTCTGATCTTTGCTGCATTGCTAGCCTGCGTTTAAACATCTACATGTACTTTTTTTCCTTGCCTTTGTCGAGGCTTGAATTCTGGTCCAGGACTCTTAGAGAACTTTGCTGCCCATGTTCTAGTCGTGCACAAGTCATTAAATCATAGAATCCCGAACAGTGCAGAAGGAGGACATTCGGCCCATCGAGTCTGCACTGATCCAACTTATCCTTTTTGACACTAAGGGCATTTTAGCATGGCCAATCCACCTAACTGCCACATTTTTGGATTTATAAGGAAACCGAGGCATCCGGAGGAAACCCACACAGGCAGGGGGAGGAGGTGCAAACTCCACACAGCCACCCAAGGCAGCAATTCAACCCGGTTCCCTGACCTTTAATAAACAGTGTCAGCATTGTTGCTCGTTTTGATGAATGAGGCTCTATTTATGATATGATGTTATATCCCACCAGCGTCGCCAATACTGTGGGTGTTTCTATTTCTCTTACTGAACCACAAGGCTTTCCCGTATATCAGTCAAATGACCACACAACCAGTTAGTCAGTTCAAGTTTAAAGATGGTTTATTTACATACACAAGGATTACTTCGACATGCAAACACAATATACTACAAGTTAAACTACACCTATCAGCTACAATAACCTATACGTAACTTCAGGGTGACCGACGCTGTGCAGATGGATAAAGCCTTTATCTTGATCTCATGTGGCTGGTTTTGAAGAAGTGGCTCTGTCTCTGCTGGGCTCATCCGTCAGGTAGCGATTGTTGGTCTTGAACTTGGCTGTCTCGCCATTATGCTGCAGTTGGTGTGGGCACAGGCCGATCCCAAAAGAGGCTGGCACAGGCCGGGTCCAGAAGAGACCTACTGTTCTGGGGAATGGGCCATTAAAATGCAAACGAGCAGGGGTTTCGATCAGCTCTAGCTACCTGCATTTCAAATACACCAGAAGCTCTGTATCTGTCTGAGTCCTGGGTTGGCCATAATTCCCATGGTCCTGTGCAGGTGGCCATCTCAGATGGCTACATCCCGTCCTCTTGATCCTGAACGCGAAGTGTGGTGGATCACACTATTGATCCCGATCCATCCTTGGTATACCGGTCACCCTTGGTCAAGGCCAGGTTCTACTGTATCCTATCCTATGTTTTGGGGCATTTACCTAATATTTATTAACACATCATACATTAATTAATCTCCAATGGGTCACTATAAAACATTTCACTATTAAACATTTAATTTATCCGTACAGTTTATTACTAACTAACACTATCTAAGCTACTCTCATGCTGCTGGCGAATATCAAAAAGAACTTATGTACAGTACAAAATTTTTAAAACAGCAGCAGAACATTTCTACTTAATTCTGGTAACGTTTACAGAGGTACATGGTTTTAATTCTTAGCAGCAGTTAATACATTTGTTGAGATGGATTTGCAGGTACAGCATTAGTTATTTTATTTGGCTTGCAAGCCTGATTCATTTCACAGAGGCATAGGACACATCCAGTCTCCTACACCCCGGAAAGCGAATGAACAAAGAGACAAAGGGATTTCTGCAAATGAATTCAAATGGTATCAAGTTTCACATACACGATTCCCATAGGTCATCCTATGCCCCTCCTGACCTGGTCATACATTCTTATTGGCTCACTTCTCATCCCTTCCTCTGGCCCCCTTATTACCCAGCATCCTTTTCTCCTCCTTTGGTGGACACCCCTCCTCCTTGCTTTGCCATGCGGTCTGAAATCCTTTGTCTGTGAACTCACCAGAATGAGACTGGCCTATCTCTACATTACAGTAACTAATATCTCTAAAGTAACTATTTTATATCACATTCGTCATTCCCTCCTTTTATCATTCCATGATAACCAAACTATCCAATCCATAGCTACGGTCCCTCATCTAAAAAGATCCGTCGCTGCATTTCCAATTCCTGGCGTAGCCCACCTTCATCTGCTGCACCCTCATGGATTTTGACAGCCAAGATTTTAGGGGCATTGATCTGTTCCAGTGTGCCCCGCATTCTACCCATCACACATTTAAGGATGGCTGGGCCCACAAAGATGCAGCCAATAGCCACTGCTAAATACATGGCCATATTTATCAACCAGTCCTTCCAACCTCCAAATCCCCAGTTACCCCAAGAGCCAGGATCCTGCATTCCGTCCAGGTGATCCCGTATGCGATCTATAAATTTAGTGATGTTAGCGGTTAAGTCTTGAACTCCCATGATACACTTGCCCTGTACTATGGCACATACCCCACCCTCACGGGCCAGATGATAGTCAAGAGCATACCGGTTCTGCATTGAAAACAACCGCAGCTGAGACAATTCCTTGGTTATTGCCCCGAGGGCTCCCAAGGTTTCATTTCCCAAGATGGTAAGGCCACAAATAAAATAATTCCTATCGCTGACAGCCAAGGAACCCCCCACACCTCCCAGTGTCAAGACGCTCCGAATTCCCCACCGGGCTGCGTGGCCCCGGTTGGGTGCGAGAACCTGAGGTTTTTTCCAGTTCTTGCAGAATTCAGCTGACACTGCCCGGTGTGCTAACTGATTATGCAGCATCCACGCAGAGGGGCAGGGGACTGTGGTAGGGACTAGAGTCCCAATAGCAATTTGGCGGGGAAATGGGGGTGACAAAACATTAGTTGCTGTACCATTTTAAAAAAAAGTAGTATCCTTGTTCCGCGTACAGGTGAGCATCACAATCAGTATATCGGTTGTGTAAGGATCCCCCAGTAGCCCAGTTTATCCAGCTTTGGAACGCCCATTCGGGCCGCCTAGCAATGCGGAAAACCCTAGTCCCAACAGTGATATGAGAAACATTCGCCCAGCCACAAAGGAGCTGGAGGCCGGCGTTCAATAGAACGCCAGTGGTGTTGTAACAAACGCATTGGCCAGACGCCTGGGTGATATGACACCTCCTGTCCGTACAGGTGGGGAACAGACATGTTATATTTGTTTCCACCTCTACCAGCAAACAGCCGTATCCTTCACTGCTGAAACAATTCTCGTACGACCGGGAATCCCTATTGGGAGTGAAGTGGCTAGGTATGTACGCCCTCCACCGTTGCAGCCTATCATACTGTCAGTGGGGATTATCCCGAGGAAGGGGAAGGCAAATAGCCGGTGGTGCTGAACCCGGATCGTAAGGAAGAGTGACTTGCTCGGGCGGTGGCTCGGAACGCTGACAATGAACCACCGTTTGGGGAGTGCCCCAAAGCGGTGAAACAGAAAATAACCTAGACACCGCTGCGGGGTTCGGGTAGCAGACAACCCGTCCGTGGCCATACAAGCGGTGGTAAATCTGGTAGAAGTGATTCATACTACCCAGGTTTTCCTCAGTTTGGCCTTTAACTAAATTAAGTGTATCTCCCGATAACCTACGTTCTAGCTGTACTTCCCTTCTCACACGCCCCGTCCTCTTTCTACTCCCCCTCTCTCTCTCACAGCCTCTTCCTACGCTCTCCTGACGGTCTGATGTTACCTTTATCGCACCAATCTTAACACATCCAAAATCAAATTGACATATACTCCAAAAACAAGGCAATGTCCATATAATGTTCCCTTCCCATCGCCGGGACCGGTGCAATTGCTTCATGACTCCTGCATTTTCCGTTATCCTGATGACCTTCCATGAGTCAATACCATGTCCTCGTATATGGGGGCAGCGAAGAACATCACCTCTGCATAAACGAAATGTCCTTGTAGTTTGGTTGGGGTTACAAATGTAGATAATATGTCCCTTTTCCATGTCCGTCCCCGATGTCACTCCAAGCGAGGTGAGGCTGTAGATCACACAGGCGGTGCGTAGCCACCCCATCATATTCCACACCTGTAAAATAGCACTGGGGAAGGGAGGCAGGTTAATCTGTCCAAGAAAATGAGGCCCGTTATCAGAACTCAACTGAGCTGGTATACCGTACCGGGGAATGATTTCCCGCATCAGAACTTTAACCACAGTAGCAGCTTTATTATCGGTAGTCGGATACGCCTCAACCCATCTGCTGAACACATCCACAATGACCAAAACATATTTATAACATTGACACCTTTCCAACTCAATGTAATCCATTTGTAGCATCTCAAAGGGACCACTGGGCAACGGTGTTTGCCCCATCCCACAAGGGATACCTTTGCCGGTGTTATATTGCTGACAAATCAAACACCGATTACTGATTCTCTGGGCCAACCCCTGCATTTTAGGGTGCCACCAAGTGTCCAGCAACAAATCACTAGTCCCTCGAGCCCCACAATGAGTTGCAAAGTGTACACATTCAGTGACCCATAAAGCCAGTACATCAGACATACAAGTCTGATGTGCTGGCGTGGTCCATAAAGAGGAAACAGAATCATATGTACAACCTAACTGTTTCCACATTTGTTTATCACTCTCAGGAGCATCCTCCTGTCAATTTATGACGTCTTGGATGGTTGGCATTGACTTGTCAGAAGCAGACATATTTATAGTAGATCGTTTAGTCTGACTTAACATTTTAGGCACCATCTCTTGCTGAATTTGCGCGGCTGTCCGCGCTGCACAATCTGCTTGTTCATTACCACCGTCAACTGGGGTCTTACCATTTGTGTGGGCAGCGCATTTAATAACGGAAATCTGCGCGGGCATAAGGAGGGCCTGCAGTAAGTCATTAACTAAACCCCGGTGGGATATTTGACCACACATAATCATGTCAGGTTGTTCTGACGAAATATCACTCAAATCGTCCCTTATTGTGGTAGTTTCCTGAATCAAGGCTAAACAGTCGTGGCCAGGTGCATCTTCATGGACAGGGGGACCACTAAGAAAACAGGCTGGATTGATAGTGGTACAGTATTTAAATGTCAGACGTGGATTGTTCAAAAGGTATATCTCATACTTATTCTGACGAGCTGTGGTAAGATGCTGAGTCTGCAGTTGCCTCAGTAGTGCGATGACCGAGTGGGAGCTATACACCGTAATATCCTGTTGGAGAGTGAGAGCATGTAACGGCTGTGCGATGGCATTGATTGAACGTAAATCCTGTACTAATCAGTACTGGTCTGGCTTGGCTGGTTTAGGCACAGCAAGTATGGGGGTGTTACATTCTGACCAAAGGGACCAAAATACCCTGTTGCAACAGCTCTCGGATTAATTTGTCCATAGACGGGGCTGCAGTCGAGTGTTAATCGTTTCAGGGACCTCAAAATATTTTATGGCAGTGCCGTCTGGCGTGACTTGAAGTGCGTACTCTGTTGGATCTGAATGATCCACTGCCCTCCTTACCATAGGCCCCAAATCCCTGGCATGGTACTGGTCGTGGACCTGACGTGTAATATGAGGGCTTACCGAAGCTGACTGTGTCCATAAATGTGGTGGTATTGTAACAAAATCGGCTGTACCTTCTTTTCCCGTGACTGTGGCTGTAACTTTGACTGGCCATTCGGTCCCAATTAATGGCCGGTATTTGTCCTCCAACTCCCTGTTTTGTCCGGTTCTGTCATAGGCCAGGGTAACGTGATGCAGTGAATGTTCAATGTCTAACGTCCACCACTGGGGGGGGTGATAAAAATATAGCACTGTTGTCTCATCCTCCATGATTTAACCGTTACCCCCTCGTCTCCGCACTCTAGCTGTAGCTGGAAGATACACAGTAAATCTCGGGCCAACAAGTTACAGTCCAATCCAGTAGTCACTACAAACTGATGATCTGCAGACTTATTCTCGTAAGTGACTTTCACAGGTTCAGAAATAGGATACTCACACTCCTGTCCTTGGAACCCCGACAAATGCTGGGTGTGGTCAGATAGTGGTAGGCGAAGTTCTGATTGCAGAGAAGACATGGCTGCTCCAGTGTCGATTACAAATGGGTGATGTTCATCTCCTATCTGCAGAGAAATAATAGGTTCCCTGTCCGATTGGAGAGTCCTTATGACTAAATTAGCTAGTCAATCCTGTGTTGGGAAAGGGTTTGCCTGGGAGAAGTCAGTGTATCTCGTCTGTCCTCCCCTTGGTGGGTACCCCCTCCTTCTGCTGCCTGTCTTTTAAAGGGGCATTCCTGTTGCCAGTGATCTGCACGGCCGCAATTAAAACATGCATTGCTCCCTCTATATCTGCCCCGTACTCTGCTACCAGTAGATCAATGGCCTCTCAGAGGGGGCGGCGGTTGTAAAGCTGTTGGTGCATACGGTGGGCCATAAAAAGGAGCTGAGGGTCCCTTTGGGTGGGTTTGATATCCTCCCCCTCGCTGATACACCCACCCAAAGTCACAATATTGGGGCTCCAGCTGGTAAGCTACCATTTCTGCCGCTTGTTGGGGTCGCAGATCATCCTTTTTCATTACATACTCAGTCTTAATCTTTGTAACTGAGCCTCCTTCCTGGCCTACACCTTCCTTCCAATAAAATCTGACTGCCCTTGCCATCTGGGAAGGGTCTTTCTCTGTCCAATTCATGTTATTACATTTCACAGCAGTAGCCACGGAAGGTGGTAGGCAATGCATTAACATAGCACAATATTGAGGGGAATTCTGACCATTTTGATATGGCAAGTTGCCTGACTGCCCACGGTAGATTTCATTAAAACGTTCCAGAAATTCCTCTGGCTCTTCAATCTTCTTAGGTTTTAGGTCTAAGATAGCAGAAATATTTAGGGGCTTTTGAAATGTGCTATTCAACGCATTCTGGATTTGTGTCCCTCTATCGTAGCCTAACGCATGGGCTTGCTGAAGTGCGGCGTGGCTAGCAGAATTCAAGTGATTAAGATGATTGCGGTACTCTGCTGGGGTTAAAACCTGCTGGACTAGGGCCCAGAGGTCCCTAGAATCAGCTTGATAAATTGAGATGGTAGTTCTCAGGGAATCCATGAAAGCAGCAGGAGATTCTTTTCGATCTGGGATTGTAGCCATAATAGCCATCATCTAACTGGGTGTCCATGGGAAATAAATGTCTATCGTGGGCTGGGCCCCGGCCGTCACTGCGTCAAGGTTTGGTATCTTCCTGATCGGCAACTGTCTCCGAGTCTCACCAGGGGGCACTCTAGCTATTTCCTCTGGTTCTTCCAAGACTTCGACGTCCCTCCCTGTCACTAGAGGGAGTTCTTTCTCTTTCAATCCTGGCATCTCCCTTTGTTCTCAAAATTTGCGGTTTCCCCTTGGTCTGAAGGGATTTAGGTGGTATGCTTAATTGTTTCTGGTTAGGATCAAGCCCTTCTCTCGCTGTCCGAGATCGAGTCCTAGAGCTAACTGGGCTTGTGGAACAGAGCTCCTCCTCCCCCACTGATTGTGAAGATGGCAAATCGGGACCCACGCTATCAACCAAAAGGGCTGGAGTGACTGCCATGATTGGGATCTGGGGAGCAGTGAGTGGATATAAATTATTATACTCTGGTGGTTCTGGAATTAGTGCAGACAATGCTACAGGTGCAGTCGAAATCCTTTGCTGAGATTTTCAAATTATCGAATTGGTCATTTTCTGTCAATTCAAGGCCAGCCATTGAACTACGTAGCCCATCTTTTGTTTGACCCGAGCCTTTCCTGTCTTTACTTGCACTTTTTTTTTTGAATGCACATTCCTTTTTCAAGACCTGTAATGTTTTTTGGTTACCCTGTTCACTAATTGGAATTCCCATTTTAAGGGCATTGTCCTGCCAACTTGATAACATGATCCTATCTCTTTCCTCTTGACAATATTGTCTCCATAATCTAATTAACTCTTTAGCTTTCATACTTTGGCTCTTTCTTTCTTTTTATTATATATATTTATTTTATTTGCTTATTTATAACCAATGGCAATTTTTGCTCCTTGGCAAAACGATTGAAAAGGTTCTAACAGTGTTCTTTTAAAACTTAAAATGTTTGAAAATTCAAATTGAATTACTGCAACTTGCAAGCTTAGCTCTGATCTCAACTCAGAACTAAATTTACGATTTGCTTAACACAAACTTGTATAACATTTACAACTTAATTAATTCTTTATCTTAACAATTTTTCTTTTAACAAGTTTTTCTTACATTCTCAAAAATGTTGGCTGCTATCAATGAGGGAGCAGTTAGCTGCGGTGATGTATACCGGAGCAAAGTCAACTGTCATCTCCAGATTTACACTTTTGAAAATGGTGTCAGTGAGTTTCTTTAAGTTTCTATTAATTCACAAATAAAATGAGATAAACATTATTTCAAGTAAGTAAAACTTAAGATTCTGGCAATTTCAATCAATTGCTTTCGAAAATAATAACTTTTATCAAAGAGGTGGAGAAACCCACTGGTTTCCTTTAATTAATTCAAAACGTAACTTTGCTGGAGTTCACTGACTCAAAGGAAAGGTATCCGATTACACTACAGGCTGCTGCTGTTATCTCAAGGCCTGAGTGAGAAGCACTGTCTGTCATCTTTAACTTTGGCTGCTGCTGTTAACCCTTTGAGAGACTTCTGCTTTAACTAACATGCAGCATCCAGCTCTATGGATGTTCGTTGTCTTGAAATTTATCCAAGCAATTCCCCACAATCTCAACTAGTCCTCAGAACTGTGTTTTTCGCCACTACAGTCCAAGGGTATAATTTTAGCTTAATCAACTATAGATTTAAAACACTCGTGGAACTGAACCATCTTCCGATGTCCCATCAGTTAATCAACAACACTCATAGAACTGAACCATCTCCCGATGTCCCATCAGTTAATCAACAACACAATTAACCCAAAACTGAACTATCAATTATGATATCCCATCAGTTTAATTTTCTAATCCCCAGACTGACCTTTGATTTCGTCGAGACGATCTTTCCGTACCAACCGCGAGTGACCAGACTAATCAGACGATAAGAAGAGGGGAAAAAGCAATGCACGGTCATTTTCCAGCTATACATTGTGGGCCCCTTCTTCCCACTCTCCCTGTTCATAATCAGTCTAATTCTGATTTCGCGGTTGGTCAGAACCGTCTTGAGAAATCCTGGGTTTCCGGCACCAAATGACAAAATACAAATTTCTTTACCCGTCAGTCTGGCCTCAATAAAAGTCGAGATGGATTTGCAGGTACAGCATTAGTTATTTTATTTGGCTTGCAAGCCTGATTCATTTCACAGAGGCATAGGACACATCCAGTCTCCTACACCCCGGAAAGTGAATGGACAAAGAGGCAAAGGGATTTCTGCAAATAAATTCAAATGGTATCAAGTTTCACATACACGATTCCCATAGGTCATCCTATACCCCTTCTGACCTGGTCATACATTCTGATTGGCTCACTTCTCATCCCTTCCTCTGGCCCCCTTATTACCCAGCATCCTCTTCTCCTCCTTTGGTGGACACACCTCCTCCTTGCTTTGCCATGCGGTCTGAAATCCTTTGTCTGTGAACTCACCAGAATGAGACTGGCCTATCTCTACATTACAGTAACTAATATCTCTAAAGTAACTATTTTATATCACATTCGTCACTTGGAGTGGGCAGACAATTTATTCGACCAGTCCTTTCTTTACTTGCAACCAGTGGTGGTTGGGGCTCATCTTAACCAGCCGAATTTTAGGGCGTCCAGTTTTATAAAGTTTCTTCATCCCAGGGTCCAGAGGTAGTTCACGTGTAGCAGCATATGTGGCAACCAAGTGTGTCATATGTGTAAATAGCAGGTGGGGAGCGACCAAAGTGTTGCGGAAGGTAAAGGAAAGAGGGGGTGAGTGTACAGAGTGTGGCAAAGGGCATTCTTTAAACCACAATAAAAGAGCAGAGAAGGGGAAACTAAGACCTGCCAACGACAGTGTAGAATGTAGGGAACCATTCCAGAGTACTCAAAGTGACGGGAACATGAAGTGCGTGTGGGCTTCCCGGGTAGGGCGGTGATCAGTGCCGTTGGTCCACTACCCGAGCTTAACTGACCGGATGCATTTGGGGTCCTCAAGTAGGGTGGGGATTAGTGCCGTTACTCCCTACCTGGGTGACCTAATGAGCGGAAAGAATTTGTAGTCATGTGAGATCCAACAATTGTGCCTTTAACGGTCAGTAAATTGCGTCTGTGTCTCTGTGGGAAGAGTAACTATGATGTATCAAGAAATTGGGTGTCAGGCTGACATCAATTAAAACCATGTATTGGGAAGAAAAGAAGAAGGAAAAAGGCGGGCAGGCTCCATCAGAAATTAGGACACCTTAATACGTAGGCGGTGTCTCTTTCTCATCATCTGGACACCTCAGGGTTCTGTACCAAACAGCGTTGTAAAAGCTTTACCGAAGCGAGAGTCAGTATCTTATTCATCACCATCTCCCGGTTGCCAGACTCATGTCTGCCGTTTCTGTGCTATGGCCGCGTGGGCCGTTGGATACTCGAAATCATCGTGTCTTACCAGTCTACAAGAGCTGTTGTAGTGCCAAAGAGGGGCTTGTTTGTCGTGAGGTGTAGGGGCGATGGGAGTGGCGGGCAAGTTGCTGTCGTTGGGCGATGGCTGTGGCGGTGGCTGGGGAAGGGCATATAGGGGGCCAAAGATATCTAAGTTGTGGTTCCGGGGGCTGCGGTGACTGGGGGCAGAGAGATTGCACCAGTGGTCAGAGATAGTGATCAATTCGGGGAGGCTGTCGCTGTCGTCGGAGTCAAGTTCAAGGTGAAAGTCTGTACCTGTGGGCGGAGACAAGTTCGGGTCTGTGGGCGTGGACGTGCTGGCATGGCTGGGCAAGGGTTGGTATAGGGGTAGGACTGTTGTCAATGGCGGGGCGGAATCATCTCCTATTGCCAGAGGGATGTGGTGGGATCCATAGACTTTGAGTTGGTTGATATGGAACCAATCAGTTTTACCATTGGGGTACGTTATCCTGTACACAGAGGGGCTCACTTTGTCGGAAATGGAATAGGGTCCTGAAAATTTGGGGGAAGAGGAAAGAACTGGGGTTGTAAAGGGAAACTATTAATTGCTGACCGACTGTATACTCTACGGGGTGGACGGTTTTGTCAAAGCAAGTTTTACACTGTTTCCTTCTAGCGCCTAGTCGGACAGCTGCAGCGAGCTGTGCTGCTTTCATATTATCTGTGACCTGTTGGACTGCTTTTTCGTTGGTGAGGGCGGTTACTGTGGGTCTTTCCAAATCAAGACCTAATAAATATTCAATTACCTTCATGGGCCGTCCGCATGAGAGTGTGGGGGATGAAACCTGTGAAACTGGAAACAGTGTTCCGAATAAAAATGAGGGCAAATGGGAGGACCGTGTCCCATGTGGTATTGTTCTGTTGCACCATCTTCCTAATGGTCGCTTTTAAAGTGTGATTCATTCTCTCGACAATGCCACTGGATTGGGGGTGATATGCTATATGGAATTTTTGCCTGATTCCAAAAATCATTAAAACATTTTGTATGACTCTGCCGGTGAAGTGGGAACCTTGGTCTGACTCAATGCTGCGGGGGAGACCCCAGCGTGTAAATATCTGTTGGGTCAAAATCTTAGCGGTGGCCTTTGCTGTGTTTGTCCATGAGGGAAATGATTCTACCCATTTAGTAAAGGTGTCGATTACAACTAGCATTTTGTAGTTGTAACCATTTCTGCAAGGGGGAAGGGGGCCAATGTAGTCGAGTTGCAAGTTTGTCCAGGGGCCATTGACAGGTTGGGTGTGACATAATTCTTTGTGTTCCGTTCGGGATTGTTTTGAGCACAGATAAGACAATTCTCTACAGAATGTGTCACATCGGTTTTTAAATCGGGCCACTAACACAAAGGTCTTAAATGGGCAATGGTATTGTCTATTCCCTGATGTCCGTGTCCGTCATGAAACTGGTAAATGAGCTGATTTCTATCCTGGGATGGGGACTACATCAATTCCGTCTTTAAAACTATGCCGTCCTGTACTGTTAGTGCATCCTTCCATTTATCATAGGGGCTGGGAAGTTGCCATCTAAACCCTGTTTGAGGGTGTCGTCTGCCTTTTGGGCCTCAGTTAGATCCTCAATGTTGGTCTGGGAAACCTGGACTGAGTGTATCGGTTCACTTTCAGGGGCTGCCAAAAGTGACCATGGCGTGATCCTGCTTTGGCTAAGGCGCCTTTACATTACCGGGTGGGGAGGAACGATGATGGCTTCTCACTTTAATAATACCATATCTGCAGTCTGAGGCTGTCTTAAGAATGTGCTTCAACAATGGGGCAGAGGGTAGGGGTTTTCCATCGGTTGATACGAAACCTCGAGATTCAAACAGGGGCAACTATTGCACACGTAGAGGCTGTCGGGGTGTATGTCTGCGGGGGTTGGAAAAGAGTCGAGGTGCTGAATTACATAGGCTATGGCTGCAGGTTCTGCTGCTTGTGAACCTAGGTGGCCGGGCAATTTTAAAGAGATCTCTTCCAGTGGGCGTCCCTGCGCGTCTTCTACATAAATTCCACAACCAGTTATTCTCTTTCCATTTTCGATCATGGAGGAACCGTCTACATAATTTTTTTAAGCATTCCCTATGGCCTGGGAATTCTGTGTTTTACTGCCTGCTCATGGGTGTAGTGACTTTGGGATAAAGGGTCCTGTGTGGTGTTGGGCTGCTATGATCTGCCACTCATGTGGGGTCCCTGCATATTGGAGATTATGGGCCAGAAATGGGTGGGTCGTGGTGCGTTTGACTGTAATGTCACTGTCCTGTAACAGTAGTGTCCAGCGAGCTGCTCTGATTTGGCTGACTGAACCGTCCTTTAATCTACCGTCTAGTAATAGTTGCGTGGGGGTGTGCTCGGTCAAGATCGTGACTGGGTTAAGGCCTGTGATGTATGCAAAATACTGTACTGCCCAAAAGACTGCAAGCAAGTGCTGTTCGCAGGCTGAGAATCCTTGCTCTACGGGGTCCAAAATTCTTGAGGCGTAGGCTACGGGTCCTAAGCGATCATGTCGTTCTTGCAGGAGTACTGCTGATAGGGTTCGGTCGGTGGTTGCTACTTCGATGGCATAGGGAGAGTCTGGGTCTGGAACTTGTAAAGCAGGGGCTGTGCCTTGGGCGCGTTTTAAATCTTCAATGGCATCTGTGTGCTGCGGAAGCCATTCCCATGGGGCGTTCTTTTTAAGGAGCTCCGAGAGTGGGGCTGCTTTTGTGGCAAAACCATCTATATTATTTCGGCAATATCCTACTAAACCTAGGAATGACCGGAGTGCAGTGA
This sequence comes from Scyliorhinus torazame, assembly GCF_047496885.1. NCBI lineage: Eukaryota > Metazoa > Chordata > Chondrichthyes > Carcharhiniformes > Scyliorhinidae > Scyliorhinus > Scyliorhinus torazame. The sequence goes on along the minus strand of NC_092722.1, from coordinate 74,034,095 downwards.
CGTTTTGGGGCAGGTGTAATTTAACGATCGATTCGATTTGTTTCTGTTCAATTTCTCTCTTCCAGTGGGTGATGATGGTGCCTAAATAAAGAACCTTTCCTTTTAAAATCTGGGCCTTTTGGGGGTTGACTTTGCATCCGATGGATTGCAGGAGGCCAAGTAATTCCGAAAGGAGCTGTACATGCTCCTCTTTTGTGTCCGTTTGCAGGAGCAAATCGTCCACATACTGTATAAGGCATTCGAGTCGGGAAAATTTAGAAAGTCCATTGGCCAATTATCGGTGGAAAATGGAGGGGGAGTTATGGAGGCATGTCCACGTGTACTGCTGCCCTTAAAATGTAAACGCGAACTTATACTGACAAGCCTTGTCTAGCGGGATGGACCAAAAGCCATTGCTGATATCCAGCACCGTAAAGTACTTTGCCTGTAGACCCTGCTTGAGCATGGTCTCAGGACTTGTGGCAATGGTGGGGGCTGCTAAAGAGGTTACCTTGTTAAGTTCTCGGTAGTCGATCGTTAATCGTCATGAATCATCGGGCATTTCTACGGGCCAAATTGGAGCATTATTTGTGGACGCTACGGGCCGAATAACCCCTTGGCCTAATAAATTATCAATAACCTTTGAAATCTTACCCTCGGCTTGCTGGGGGAAACCGTATTGCTTTTGTGGCTTTGGATCGGGACCTGAAATTGAGACCGTACCTGGGATATTCCCACAATCGTGTTTGTGTTGTGTGAACAAAGCTTCGCGTTTTATGAGGACCTCTCTAATCGTCCGGTCTTCACTAATTGTTTGTGAATTAAACCAATAGTCTCCTACTGAGCAAATCCTGTTTTCATAATCCCCTACTGTGAGCGTAGCGGGGGCCCTAGCTGTTTTGGCCATTATCCATACACATTTGTTGACTGGGTCAAACGAAAGGTTATGGGAGCTCATAAAATCGATGCCTAGAATGTGCTCGGCTGTTTGGGGCAAGTCGACTAAAATGACGGGGTGCCTGATGCTAATATTCCCTTTCTGAATGGGTACGGGAGCTGTGATGTATCCTTGCTGTATGTGGCCGGTAAATCCACTAAGGGTGATGGTGTCTGGGGTGGGCCATTTATCACGTTGAAACATGGTGGAGGAGTTTAAAGTGGTGCGGGATCCTCCTGGGCGAAATTCTCCTACCCGCCCCGCCACATTTCTGCCCCGACCGGCCGGCGGGAGTCTCCGTAACACCGGCCAGTCAATGGGGTTTCCCATTGTGGGGCAGCCCCACGCCGTCGGGAAACCCCCGGGCGCCGGCAAAACGGAGACTCCCGCCGGCGGAGAATGACGCCCCCTGTGTCCCAAAGAAATTCGGCTGGTTGTCCCCGGACTGTGCCTGTGACTACTGGTCTGCCTGATTTGTCCCAGAGTGTGTCGCAGACCCAAGTTGGGGGGTCCAAACACCGTCAATCACTGGAATTGACCACTAAATCTCCTGAACGGCACTAACATTATGCATGGGCCTAACATTGTTCCTCGGTGAGGGGTTTGGTTGTTGGTATCCTTGCTGGTTCGGAGGGTTTTTTGGCAATCGCGGGCGTAATGTCCCATGTCACCACAATTGTAGCCAGCTCGTGGTGCCTGTGCTCTGGGGTGCTGTCCCTCGTGTCTCCCCTCGTTTATCCATGCTGGGTCCTGGCTAGTCCTAACTGGGTGCATGTTTGCTTCTATCTCGTCCTGATCTGTCTGTCAGTGTAGGGATTGTTTCCATGCTCTGAAAAGTCGTTTTAATACCCACACTTCATTGTGTGTGTGGTCTGCAGGGTCGTAGTTTACACAAGCCTTTTGACCTGCTTCTGTAGCATGCGAGACTGAGGTGCGGCACCATTTCGTGGTGTCGTCCTCACTTCGGTGTGCGCGGTTCAATTGTCCGTAAACTGCCATGAAATGGATCCAAAGGCGACCTGCAAATGCGGTCGGATGTTCTCCCTTTTGCCTGCAGTGGTTTAGACCCTCGACTGGATCTCCTTTGTTATACTCGATTGCATCTAATATGGCTGTTTTCATTTCCTGTAGGGTTCCTCCTGCTACATTTTGGGGCTCAGGCAAAGCTGATCTTACAGACTGGCTAAGGTTCATAACTATTAGCTTTACTTCCTCTCTCTCACCTAGGCCATACATAACTTTTTTTTGGCGCACTTTCTCAAAGAAGCTGAGCGGGTCTGCGGTGGGCTGGAATGGACTAATTTTCGGGCAAGCCTCTCTCAACTGGGTTATGGATAGTGGGGTGGTGTAAACGATATCAGGCTCCTCCTGATCCGATGACTTGCGTTGGGTGGTAACCGGATTCATGGGAGTCGAATTGTGAGTGGGGGTGGGTGCTGCCTGTGCCGTCGGTGCTGCGGGTGCTTTTCTTTTCGGGGCGTGGGGGACTCGATTCTGATTTCCCATGTCCTCTACATATCTTTGGGCGCTTTCGTTTAATTCTTGCCAATCGGGAACATCTTCCTCATCTAAATTCTGGCCAAATGTATACCTAAATCCATTCTGCACCGAGAGCAGTGACTGTAACTTCTCTATCTGTTGTCTGCATTTCGCGTGGTCTACTGTACTTTGTCTCTGTTCTTTTGTGGAGCTGTGGAGTGCTCGCAAAGCTGCTTTTAAAACTGCGCCTTGACTCGTTAACTGTGCTACCTGCTGTTCTGTCTCTTCTCTGACCAGGACTGCGCGCTGTGTATCTTTGTAGGCTTTATCGTACTGGGTCTGAAAGCTGCTAAGGTGAACTAAAGAAGATTGGTGTGCACGTTTCACATCAGCCATCTCCTTATCTTTAGTTGCTAACTGTTCCTGGAGTTGCTCGAGTATCTTTTCGCTTTCACTACTGTTTCCTTCGTTCTGCTCTTCTTTCTCAACTAACTGCCAACGGAGCGCCTTCACGATCTCCTCTGTGCCTCGCAGCTGTGCCAAACAGGACACTATTGCCATCGGCTTTCGGACCTTTAAGCTACATTTTTCTTATGGACCTCACTTAGATTGTCCCACCAAGATTGTCCTATGCTTCCTGGACCTCACTCATCATTTGCACAAAAATTGGACCAATTGGACCTTTCCCATTTAAATGCTTCCTCAACTCTTCCTCCCTTATGGGGCATTGCTCTGCTCTATTGGTGGCTGCGACCTCGGGTTCCTGTGGGTTCATTAAACGTTCCACCGCTTTAGTGGCCATTGCTTCTAATATCTCTTTTGCTCTACCTCTAATATCTCTTGCTCTACTTTTAACTTCCCTTTCCCTATCTTTAATTTGGGATAGGGGAATAAGGCGGCGATTCGAACAGCGGGTATGGCTGAAGCTATTTTCCGGTTCACAATTCTCTCGAGGGTTTTACACGATGCTAGCGAGTTTACCTTCTTTCCCTGTTGGGTACGCATGCAGGTTAGTACACACTTCCGCAATTCGGTTATTTGGTCGATATGGGGCTTGCACTTGTGGTTCTTTCTCTTTCACGCAATTGGATTTAAAGTTTGTGGGTTCTCGTCACTTCTAATCGAGTCCCGTCAGAGTTCGCCAATAATGTTGCTCGTTTTGATGAATGAGGCTCTATTTATGATATGGTGTTATATCCCACCAGCGTCGCCAATACTGTGGGTGTTTCTATTTCTCTTACTGAACCACAAGGCTTTCCCGTATATCGGTCAAATGACCACACAACCAGTTAGTCAGTTCAAGTTTAAAGATGGTTTATTTACACACAAGGGTTACTTTGACATGCAAACACAATATACTACAAGTTAAACTACACCTATCAGCTACAATAACCTATACTTAAATTCAGGGTGACTGGCACTGTGCAGATGGATAACGCCTTTATCTTGATCTCATGTGGCTGGTTTGAAGAAGTTGCTCTGTCTCTGCTGGGCTCATCCGTCAGGTAGCGATTGTTGGTCTTGAACTTGGCTGTCTCGCCATTATGCTGCAGTTGGTGTGGGCACAGGCCGATCCCAAAAGAGGCTGGCACAGGCCAGGTACAAAAGAGACCGAACACATGGCTGTGTCCCCTTTTTATCCCTCTGGGATTTTGCGCTCTTTGGGGCGGCTCTTAACTTTGGACCCAATAGCTCGACAGGGCTCTGATCACTGTCTTTGATTTTGGCCAATAAAGGGGCGGGTGCCTTGGTAGCTGGGCGGGTCCTTAGCGGTCATTGACCCTGGCAGTTGGGCTCTCTGAGTAAAGGGAGTGGCGCCGATCAGTCTGTGGCTGTATCGGTTTCTTGATTGGAGTCCTATTGTTCTGGGCCATTAAAATGCAAACGAGCGGGGGTTTCAATCAGGTCTAGCTACCTGCGTTTCAAATACACAGAAGTTCTGTATCTGTCTGAGTCCTGGGTTGGCCATAATTCCCATGGTCCTTTGCAGGTGGCCATCTCAGATGGCCACATCCTCGGGAATCCAGATGTGCACCACTTAATGGTCAAGATTTAAAAGTGTCGTAACTAGTCAGATTTCCTCTGATAACGTCTCCTCATCTTACCCACTCAGATTTCCCAGTGTGAATCAACCTATCCATTTGGTTTTGTCTGAAGGACCATAGGTAAAACATGAGCCTCTGAGAGCTCCTTCACTCTGACCTGGTGGCAGCTGAATTTTGCTGGTTTGTGTTACATATTTCTACTCAGTGACTACTGTCAAGATTCCAGATACCTGCACAATAGACAAAGCACCAGCACCATTTGTACCTGTAATGTAACATGTCATTGGGTTTATATTGATCGCTGTTTGTTCATTCATGAATAGTTTAGCATAGAATTTTTTTTTTTTTTTTTTTTTTTAAACAGTGCAGAAGGAGGCCATTCGGCCCATCGAGTCTGCACCGGCTCTTGGAAAGAGCACCCTACCCAAGGTCAACACCTCCACCCTATCCCCATAACCCAGTAACTCCACCCAACACGAATGGCAATTTTGGACACGAAGGGCAATTTATCATGGCCAATCCACCTAACCTGCACATCTTTGGACTGTGGGAGGAAACCGGAGCACCCGGAGGAAACCCACGCACACACGGGGAGGATGTGCAGACTCCGCACAGACAGTGACCCAGCGGGGAATAGAACCTGGGACCCTGGAGCTGTGAAGCAATTGTGCTATCCACAGTGCTACCGTGCTGCCTTTATGTTGATTTTGATGGATTTGTTACGACACTCTGGACGAGTGTGTGGTCAATTCCACCCCCTTGACCTGGAGTCACAACACAATTGAATTAACCGATAATTCTTTTAAAAATACCCAAAGTCTTTGGCCCTTAGTTGCCCAATAACTGCAATCACCAGGTTTGTAAATTGAAACACAATTACTTTTTATTTAATAACAAGAACTGTAATGAAATACACAGCAAATACAACTGATTAATGATTATCTAATTCCAAATTCTCCACTTTAACTTACCCCCCCCACCCCCATCCTCTACACACATACGCACACAACAAACAAACACGGAGGGGGAGGGAGTATTGAAAATAATAAGTAAAAGTAAAAGATAGGAGTATTTGTTTCAGATGGTTGTTTCGAGCACACTGACCTTCAAACCAGGCTTTCAAGTCGAGATTTCTGTCATCCAGTCTGCAATGGTTTTCACTAGAGCTTCATTCAGGACTCTGGAGTTTCAGAAATACTGGAGAAAACAAAAGAGTGAGAGAGTGTCCAGGGACCCTTAATGCTTGCAGTATACAGACCAAGGCAAATGAGCTTGTTGCGCACATTGAAATTGGCTGGTTCAATGTTGTGGGCATCACAGAGATGTGGCTGCAAGAGGATCCGGGCTGGGATCTAAATATACAAGGATATGTGTCCTATCGAAAGAACAGGCAGATGGGCAAAGGGGGCGGGGTTTCATTGTTAGTAAAGAATGAAGTTAAATCAATAGCAAGGAACGATATAGGTTCAGAAGGCATAGAACCTCTATGGGTAGAGTTGAGGAATCGTAAAGATAAAAAGACCCTGATGGGAGTTATGTACAGGCCCCCTAGCAGTAGTCAGGATGTGGAGCAGAAAATAAATCAGGAGATAGAGAAAGCAAGTAAAAAAGGCACAATAATCATGGGGGACTTCAATATGCAGGTGGACTGGGAAAATCAGGTTGATAGTAGGTCCCATGAAAAGCAATTTGTGGAATGTCTAAGAGATGTTTTTTGGAGCAGTGTGTGACATAGCCTACTAGGGAACAGGCAATTCTGGATTTGGTGATGTGTAATGAGGCAAACTTAATTAGGGAACTTAAGGAACCCGAAGAGAGCAATGACCACAATATGATAGAATTTACCCTGCAGTTTGAGAGGAAGAAGCTGCAATCAGATATAACGGTATTACAATACAATATGGGTAACTACAAAGACATGAGGGAGGAGTTTGAGAGGAAGAAGCTGGAATCAGATGTAATGGCATTACAATTAAATAAGGGTGACTACAGAGACATGAGGGAGGAGCTGACCAGAGTTGATTGGAAAAGGAGCCTAGCAGGGAAGACAGTGGAACAGCAATGGCAGGAATTTTTGGGGTTATTTGGGAGGCATAACAGAAATTCATCCCAAGGAGGAGGAAACATGCTCAGGGCAGGACAAGGCATCCATGGTTGATGAGGGAAGTCAAGGACAGCATAAAAGCAAAAGAGAAGCATACAAAGTGGTGAGGATTAGTGGGAAGTCAGAGGATTGGGAAGCCTTTAAAAGCGAGCAGAGGACAACTAAAAAAGCAATAAGGGGGGAGAAGATGGAATATGAGGGCAAGATAGTTGTAAAATAAAAGAAAATGAGTTTTTTTTCAATATATAAAAGGTAAGATAGAGGCAAAAATAGACATTGGACCACTGGAAAATGTGGCTGGAGAAGTAATAATAGGAAACAAAGAAATGGCAGAGGAACTGAATAGTTACTTTGCATCAGTCTTCACGGTGGAAGACACCAGAGGTCTAGGAGAACCAGGGGGTAGAGGTGAGTGCAGTGGACATCACTAAGGAGAAGGTCCTGGGGAAACTGAAAGGTCTGAAGGTGGATAAATCACCTGGACAGGATGAACTATACCCCAGGGTTCTAAAAGAGATAGCTGAGGAGATTGTGGAGGCATTGGTGATGATCTTTCAGGAATCACTGGAGGCAGGAAGGGTCCCAGAGGACTGGAAAGTGGCAAACGTAACACCCCTGTTTAAGAAGGGAGGGAGGCAGAATAAGGGAAATTATAGGCCAGTTAGCCTGACTTTGGTCATTGGTAAGATGTTAGAGTCCATTATTAAAGATGAGATCGCAGAGTACTTGGAAGTGCATGATAAAATAGGACTGAGTCAGCATGGCTTTGTCAAAGGGAGGTCATGCCTGACAAATCTGTTAGAGTTCTTTGAGAAGGTAACAAGGAAGTTAGACGAAGGAGAACCAGTGGAGGTGATTTATTTCGATTTCAAGAAGGCCTTTGACAAGGTGCCACATAGGAGACTGTTAAATAAGTTAAGAGCCCATGGTGTTAAGGGTAAGATCTTGGCATGGATAGAGGATTGGCTGACTGGTAGAAGACAGAGAGTGGAGATAAAGGGGTCTTTTTCAGGATGGCAGCTAGTGACCAGCTAGAATACAAGTGACCTCAGGGGTCTGTGCTGGCACCACACCTTTTCACAATATTTATTAATGATCTGGCAGATGGAACTGAAGGCACTGTTGCCAAGTTTGCAGATGATACAAAGATCTGCAGAGGGACAGGTAATATTGAGGAAGCAGGGGGGCTGCAGAAGGATTTGGACAGGCTAGGAGAATGGGCAATGAAGGGGCAAGTGAAATACAATGTGGAAATGTGTGAGGTTATGCATTTTGGAAGGAGGAATTTAGCCATAGACTATTTTCTAAATGGGGAAATGCTTAGGAAATCAGAAGCACAAAGGGACTTGGGAGTCCTTGTTCACGATTCTCTTAAGGTTAACGTGCTGGTTCAGTCAGCAGTTGGGAAGGCAAATGCAATGTTGGCATTCATGTCGAGAGGGCTAGAATACAAGACCAGGGATGTACTTCTGAGGCTGTATAAGTCTCTGGTCAGACCACATTTGGAGTATTGTGAGCAGTTTTGGGCCCCGTATCTAAAGAAGGGTGAGCTGGCCTTGTAAAGGGTCCAGAGGAGATTCACAAGAATGATCCCTGGAATGAAGAGCTTGGCATATGAGGAAAGGTTGAGGACTCTGGGTCTGTACTCGTTGGAGTTTAGAAGGATGAGGGGAGATCTCATTGAAGCTTACAGGGTACTGCGATGCCTGAACAGAGTGGATATGGAGAGGATGTTTCTACTTGCAGGAAAAACTAGAACCATAGGACACAATCAAAGGGACGATCTTTTAAAACAAGAGATGAGGAGGAATTTCTTCAGCCTGTGGAACTTTTTTCCGCAGAAGGCTGTGAAGGCTAAATCACTGAGCGTCTATAAGACAGAGATAGATAGGTTCTTGATCAATAAGGGGATCAGGGGTTATGTGGAGAAGGCAGGAGAAGGAAGGACGATGATATCATCCATGATTGAATGGCAGAGCAGACTCGATGGGCCAAGTGGCCTAATTCTGCTCTTATGTCTTGTGGTCTTATGGACCTGATTCTGCTTTCCATAGGTCTCTGTAAATCATCCCACTCAGGCAGGATCCAATCACCACCTGTTACTCGCAGAAAACATCCTTTTCGTCAATTCATTGGTCACCAGCCAACCAGTCGAACCAAGTCCCAACCTATCTCTCATGTGCCACAAAGTCTGAGTTAGGCTCCTCGAAAACTAGCATCATATACTATGTTGTAACTTTTTAAATTCCTCATTCTCTCTGTGCTTGACTTAAGCATCTATGGATCAAAATCATAATGGCAAAAAAAACAAAGAAAGGGGAAATAAGGGAATCAACAGGAAGGACATTAAAAGGAATGAAACATCAGGGCACGGACATTTCATTATGAGGTATGCAAGACACAAATCACGAACACATATCCGTACATCGCCATTTTATAAGTTCCCTTCTCAGTCTGTGCATTGGCAATTAGTCAGCCCTTAAACCCGTGTCAAAGCATCTGCAATCACATTATCCTTACCAAGAATATGTACAATTTTAACATTGAACTGTTGGAATAATAAATCCCAAACTACCTTGGGCTGGATTCTCCATTTCAGCAGCTAAGTGCCGGCTCGAACAGAGAATTTGCAGGGGTTTTACAACCAAAAAATCGGCGGTGACCCCTCACCGATTCCACACCGATAAAGGACTAGCAGCGGCGCCAGGTGAAACTCCCATGCTGAAAACGGCTGGAGAATGGACAGTTCCGTGGCCACGCATGCGCCTGGCTGACGACCTGCAGCAGTCGCGTCGTACAACATGGCGCCGGCCGTGCGCAGATCCAACCCGCCATCCGCAACCCCAAAGGCCACCCCCTGGCCATCCCCCATTAGCCTTCGTGGAAGCCTCACCGTCCAGCAGCACCGTCCACCGCCTCCCAGTCCACCGGCTGAGTGTGGCGGCGCTGGACACAGTCTGCAGCCGCTACGCTGGGTTCCCGACCGTTGAGAGCACACATGTCCCGCGCCATCTGTAAATTGGCCCAACGGGGGCGGAGCAACATGGGAGAGCCTGTCGATGATGTGCCAATGCTGTTGCAATGGCGTGCGGCCGCAACGCGATTACGCCATTTCTGAGATGGCGGAGCATGGCTGACCAGCGTCAAACTAGTGCCGGCCCCGATTTGGACGTCAGAGTCAATTCTCTGTCCAATCGCCGATTACGATATCGCCGTTGGACAACCTAGAATCCAGTCCTTGTGTTTCGTGTTTTAAACCTTTCTACAAATGCAAGCAGAATACGGTCTGTATAAACTAAGCTTGGTTTATTGTTATGCCGGTCATATATTACAAAGTGAGGAAGGACCCCCAGCTCATTTTAAATGGTCTGAAAAGTCCAGGGTGGCCAGCACCAGTTCATCCACTAACATGGCCTTCAATCACCCAAACTCTACTTGGTGTTCCGTGGACCACAGCGTTTTCACTTGTTTCCGAAACATATCCAACATGCACTGTATTTCAGTCTCTAACTGAGCCAATGCCCTTGGTTTTAGTCAAGACCGATGTGGATTCATTGGTTCAGGGTTTCCTAGGTCTACATCATGACGAGTTAATGGAGTGCACCCTGGTGTTTCCCTACAACTCTACGTATATTTTTTCAGCATCTTTACTGGATCTTTCTTTTATTCTTATCCTGCTGATAGGTTTGCATCTTTGGTTCCCTCTAATATCTTCAAACAGTGCCTTGTTTTATCGTCTTCTTCAAAATCAAAGACAGCGCACATCCCTTTGTCAGGTTTCTGACTGCCTAAACTAGAGAGTACCTGCTGAATGACTTTCTTCTGCATTTCTCTCTCTTTCGGTCTCTTGGGGATCAGTCTTTTCTGATCACCCAATGAATGTTCATACAAATTTCAAGGATCTTCTGCAGCCAAACAATGAACAGTATTGCCAATGCTGAGGGAAATATTTGGTTCATTTTTAATCAATAAACACTCTTCAACCCCCCCTCCCCCCACCCCCCCAGCTTCACATTCTCCCTTTTTCTTTACAAAGTTACCTACAGTGACAAGTGAAGCTGAGGGTTCAATCCTCCCAAAGTTGGTTGGATTTATCCGCATCATTCTTTGTTTTACAGCTTTTACCTCTTCATCAAAATGTTTGTAATCACAGATTTTATCTCTATTTAGTAATATGGACTGAAACAATTTGTGCTTTGCAGATTACAACCGTTCTTCTTTACTTTCAGAATCTGAGGATAACACATTGTTGGTCTCATGGGGCGGGATTCTCCGACCCCCCCGCCGGGTCGGAGAATCGTCGGGGGGCGGCGTGAATCCCGCCCCCGCCGGCCACCGAATTCTCCGCCACCAGAGATTCGGCGGGGGCGGGAATTGCGCCGCGCCGGTCGGCGAGCCACCCCCGGCGATTCTCCAGCCTGCGAGGGGCCGAAGTCCCGCTGCTGTAATGCCGGTCCCGCCGGCGTGAATTAAACCACCTCCCTTACCGGCGGGATCAGGTAGCGCGAGCGGGCTCCGGGGTCCTGGGGGGGGGGGGGCGCGGGGCGATCTGGCCCCGGGGGGGTGCCGCCACGGTGGCCTGGCCCGCGATCGGGGCCCACCGATCCGCGGGCGGGCCTGTGCCGTGGGGGCAGTCTTTTACTACGCGTCGGCCGTGTAGGTCGCCGCGATGGCCGACGCGTAGGTGACCCCCCTGCACATGCGCGGGGATGACGTCAGCAGCCGCTGACGCTCCCGCGCATGCGGGGACTTCCGCCGGCCGGCAGAGTCCCTTCGGCCCCGGCTGGCGTGGCGCCAAAGGCATTCCACGCCAGCCGGCGGGACGGCAACCACTCCGGCGCGGGCCTAGCCCCTAAAGGTATGGGCTTGGCCCCTAAAGGTGCGGAGAAATCCGCACCTTTGGGGCGGCCCAAAGCCGGAGTGGTTCACGCCACTCCATCCCGCCGGGACCCCCCGCCCCGCCAGGTAGGGGAGAATACCACCCAGGAACTTTCTGTTTTTCGTTAACAGATATGGTTGCAGAATCACTGTATCACTTCATCCATCTTCCTATTCATATTCAAAAGAATTGATCACTGATTATTTCATCTCCTTTGCTATTTGCTTCATGTTAAGATACTGTTGTTAAACCCTTTTTGTCTGTCCTGTGTTCTCCTTTTTAGCCCTGCCCTGTTACCTTTCTTCTGGTTAAGCTGCTACATCGTTGCTACACTATCTGGGATTTCTGTTGAAACTGCAGATTTTAGGCAGAGTTGAAACCTGCTATTGTGATGGACCAAACCAAGTGGCAGAACCTGTGATGCTGATTTGATAGACTTGGCAAACAGCCAATCAAAAATGTAGAATTTCCTGTTGGGGCCAGTGATTGGTGGGGCCAGGCAGAAATTTCCAGAGAGAAGGCGGATCTTGTGAAGAGCGCTGTATTGTTTTGGGTGTGTGCTGTGAAGAGATCCAGGCAGCTTTGAATCTCTCTCTCTGCTGATTTAGAGAGCTTTCTGCACCCTACAGTTTCAGATTGGATACATGATTAGGAGATCGCTGGCTTCAAAGAGCTACGTTAGCAGCAAAGAACAATCTCATAACTATTATCCCCTTTTCAGTTTAAACCTTTCCCCTCCATTCCCGTCGTATGTGTCTGTCTTTTGTCTGTCTCGGTGGAGGGTGGGTTTTGGGATTAGGTAGATTGTTAGATCATTGTTCTGTTATTACTTCATATATTCACCTTTTCCTCTTGTTATTAATAAATAGTTTGTTAATGTTTTTACTTAGAAATCTGGTATCTGCATCTCATTGCAGCAATCTACGTCCAAAATCAACGATAAGTTAATAAGAATTATTTCTTAATTCACTTATGTTGCGACCCCGGGCCTAGGGGGGCTGGAACTAACCGTGCCCACCCAAGGTGTGACATTTGTGGTAGTACCAGGTATTGCGGTACCTGAGAGGCTGAGGACCATTGGTTAGACCCAGGAGTCTACCATTGGCTGTATTACGTAGCTCCGCCCTGAAGGCGGGGTATAAGAGATGGTGCCGTCCCAGCAGCCTTCACTTTCTGTACCGAAGCTGCTGGGGGAGAATTCTAGCAGATTAAAGCCTTCAGTTATGGAATCACTTCGTCTTGAGTGTAATTGATTGCGCATCAACATTCATTTACCTTGAAGCACTGTGGGCCTTGAAAAGGATGTGGGTTAATCAGGTGTTTGTTTGGTGTCATTTCACAGTCATTACTGACTCATCCTGAATAGCTATGTACATTTTACTTCAAAATGGGCATGCTCTAGGAAATATTTGTACTTAAAGTGGATGGAAATGGTTTTACTGCAAGGTACTGTAACAAATTACTTTTAGAAAAGTCCGATTCACTTTCTTCTTCTGATTTGCTGACTTCTTTCCCAGCTTTGGAACAATTACTTGCTATCTGTTCAAGATTAGTTTGTGACAGGTCTATATGATAGCAGTTGTTCATGGTTTCTTCATAATCACGACTCAAATCGGATTCAGAACTCTCGTCTGAATCTTCATCACTGTTATTCCTGTTACTTTCGGACTCCTCATTCTTAGGATCCTCTTCAGTCTTGGAATTTCCAGAGTCTGGTCCTCCACTAGATTTTATCGTTGACAAGTTACTGTGAGGAATCATTCTCGTAGAGGTCATTTCATCAGTCAGCAGAATCAGATTTACTACCATTGTCATTTGATAAATGATTGATGTCTTTCAACATATCTGAGTCATTTATGCCAAATGAGCTTTCCTAATTCCCAACAGTCCTGCCACAGGCATCTCATGCGCAATCCACAGTCCTTCCCTCAGACTCGCTGTAATCATGGGTGAAGCTACCACCTTCACTCCTGCCAAATCATTCCCCAACAGTAAGTCTACTCCGTCCATTGGGAATTTCTTAACCACCCTGATAGCTACTGGACTTGACAGCAAATCACACTCCGACCAAAGTGCGTGACCTCGCACTAATCCACATTATACCCCATCTGCCATGTTTTTGCCCACTCACTAAGCCTGCCCAAATCCTCTTGAAGCCTCTTTGCATCTCTTCACAATACACATTCCCACCTAGTTTTGTGTCATCCACAAGCTTGGCAATTATCTTTGCAGGGGCAGGCCAGTCGATTTCGGCGGGAGAACAGCTGGTGAGTCAGTTTCAGCGGGAGCATTGCGGAAGTGGTTGCTGGGAGGTAAGTCAACCTTTAGAAGCACTTGTCTTTGCAGGGGCAGGCCAGTCGATTTCGGCGTGAGAACAGCTGGTGAGTCAGTTTCAGCGGGAGCATTGCGGAAGTGGTTGCTGGGAGGCAAGTCTGTCCTTTAAAAGCACTTGTCTTTGCAGGGGCAGGCCAGTCGATTTCGGCGTGAGAACAGCTGGTGAGTCAGTTTCAGCGGGAGCATTGCGGAAGTGGTTGCTGGGAGGTAAGTCTGTCCTTTAAAAGCACTTGTCTTTGCAGGGGCAGGCCAGTCGATTTCGGTGTGAGAACAGCTGGTGAGTCAGTTTCAGCGGGAGCATTGCGGAAGTGGTTGCTGGGAGGTAAGTCTGTCCTTTAAAAGCACTTGTCTTTGCAGGGGCAGGCCAGTCGATTTCGGCGGGAGTGGAGCTGGCTGGTTAGTCAATTTCAGCAGGAGCTGAGAATTTTTCTTTTTTTTTTTTAAATTAGTTTTTTAGGTGGGAACAGGAAGTCGACCCGCGGACGTCTGGGAAGACCCTCACCAATAAATTCTGGTGGAGAGGAAACCCGAGACACTACACGTGTAGTGTCTCCCACCCGTCCTCCTCCTCTAACCTAATAATAAAACCCATTGGTCTGAGGTAAGTACCATATTTTATTATATTATTATTATTTTTTATAAAAATTTAATTTAGTTGTTAGCCAGATCTTGGTAGAAAGTTAGAGGAATGGCAGGGAAGGGAGTGCAATGTTCCTCCTGCAGGATGTTTGAGGTGAGGAATGCAGTTAGTGTCCCTGCTGATTTTACCTGCAGGAAGTGCTGCCATCTCCAGCTTCTCCAAGACCGAGTTAGGGAACTGGAGCTGGAGTTGGAAGAACTTTGGATCATTCGGGAGGCAGAAGGGGTCATAGATAGCAGCTTCAGGGAATTAGTTACACCAAAGATTGGAGATAGGTGGGTAACTGTAAGAGGGACTGGGAAAAAGCAGTCAGTGCAGGGATCCCCTGCGGTCGTTCCCCTGAGAAACAAGTATACCGCTTTGGATACTTGTGGGGGGGACGACTTACCAGGGGTAAGCCATGGGGTACGGGCCTCTGGCACGGAGTCTGTCCCTGTTGCTCAGAAGGGAAGGGGGGAGAGGAGCAGAGCATTAGTAATTGGGGACTCTATAGTCAGGGGCACAGATAGGAGATTTTGTGGGAGCGTGAGAGACTCACGTTTGGTATGTTGCCTCCCAGGTGCAAAGGTACGTGATGTCTCGGATCGTGTTTTCCGGGTCCTTAGGGGGAGGGGGAGCAACCCCAAGTCGTGGTCCACATTGGCACTAACGACATAGGTAGGAAAGGGGACAAGGATGTCAGGCAGGCTTTCAGGGAGCTAGGATGGAAGCTCAGAACTAGAACAAACAGAGTTGTTATCTCTGGGTTGTTGCCCGTGCCACGTGATAGTGAGATGAGGAATAGGGAGAGAGAGCATTTAAACACGTGGCTACAGGGATGGTGCAGGCGGGAGGGATTCAGATTTCTGGATAACTGGGGCTCTTTCTGGGGAAGGTGGGACCTCTACAGACAGGATGGTCTACATCTGAACCTGAGGGGCACAAATATCCTGGGGGGGAGATTTGTTAGTGCTCTTTGGGGGGGTTTAAACTAATGCAGCAGGGGCATGGGAACCTGGATTGTAGTTTTAGGGTAAGGGAGAATGAGAGTATAGAGGTCAGGAGCACAGATTTGAGGTCGCAGGAGGGGGCCAGTGTTCAGGTAGGTGGTTTGAAGTGTGTCTACTTCAATGCCAGGAGTATACGAAACAAGGTAGGGGAACTGGCAGCATGGGTTGGTACCTGGGACTTCGATGTTGTGGCCATTTCGGAGACATGGATAGAGCAGGGACAGGAATGGATGTTGCAGGTTCCGGGGTTTAGGTGTTTTAGTAAGCTCAGAGAAGGAGGCAAAAGAGGGGGAGGTGTGGCGCTGCTAGTCAAGAGCAGTATTACGGTGGCGGAGAGGATGCTAGATGGGGACTCTTCTTCCGAGGTAGTATGGGCTGAAGTTAGAAACAGGAAAGGAGAGGTCACCCTGTTGGGAGTTTTTTATAGGCCTCCTAATAGTTCTAGGGATGTAGAGGAAAGGATGGCGAAGATGATTCTGGATAAGAGCGAAAGTAACAGGGTAGTTATTATGGGAGACTTTAACTTTCCAAATATTGACTGGAAAAGATATAGTTCGAGTACAATAGATGGGTCGTTTTTTGTACAGTGTGTGCAGGAGGGTTTCCTGAAACAATATGTTGACAGGCCAACAAGAGGCGAGGCCACGTTGGATTTGGTTTTGGGTAATGAACCAGGCCAGGTGTTGGATTTGGAGGTAGGAGAGCACTTTGGGGACAGTGACCACAATTCGGTGACGTTTACGTTAATGATGGAAAGGGATAAGTATACACCGCAGGGCAAGAGTTATAGCTGGGGGAAGGGCAATTATGATGCCATTAGACGTGACTTGGGGGGGGATAAGGTGGAGAAGTAGGCTGCAAGTGTTGGGCACACTGGATAAGTGGGGCTTGTTCAAGGATCAGCTACTGCGTGTTCTTGATAAGTATGTACCGGTCAGACAGGGAGGAAGGCGTCGAGCGAGGGAACCGTGGTTTACCAAGGAAGTGGAATCTCTTGTTAAGAGGAAGAAGGAGGCCTATGTGAAGATGAAGTGTGAAGTTTCGGTTGGGGCGATGGATAGTTACAAGGTAGCGAGGAAGGATCTAAAGAGAGAGCTAAGACGAGCAAGGAGGGGACATGAGAAGTATTTGGCAGGAAGGATCAAGGAAAACCCAAAAGCTTTCTATAGGTATGTCAGGAATAAGCGAATGACTAGGGAAAGAGTAGGACCAGTCAAGGACAGGGATGGGAAATTGTGCGTGGAGTCTGAAGAGATAGGCGAGATACTAAATGAATATTTTTCGTCAGTATTCACTCAGGAAACAGATAATGTTGTGGAGGAGAATGCTGAGCCCCAGGCTAATAGAATAGATGGCATTGAGGTACGTAGGGAAGAGGTGTTGGCAATTCTGGACAGGCTGAAAATAGATAAGTCCCCGGGACCTGATGGGATTTATCTTAGGATTCTCTGGGAGGCCAGGGAAGAGATTGCTGGACCTTTGGCTTTGATTTTTATGTCATCATTGGCTGGAATAGTGCCAGAGGACTGGAGGACAGCAAATGTGGTCCCGTTGTTCAAAAAGGGGAGCAGAGACAACCCCGGCAACTATAGACCGGTGAGCCTCACGTCTGTAGTGGGTAAAGTCTTGGAGGGGATTATAAGAGACAAGATTTATAATCATCTAGATAGGAATAATATGATCAGGGATAGTCAGCATGGCTTTGTGAAGGGTAGGTCATGCCTCACAAACCTTATTGAGTTCTTTGAGAAGGTGACTGAACAGGTAGACGAGGGTAGAGCAGTTGATGTGGTGTATATGGATTTCAGCAAAGCGTTTGATAAGGTTCCCCACTGTAGGCTATTGCAAAAAATACGGAGGCTGGGGATTGAGGGTGATTTAGAGATGTGGATCAGAAATTGGCTAGCTGAAAGAAGACAGAGGGTGATGGTTGATGGGAAATGTTCAGAATGGAGTACAGTCACAAGTGGAGTACCACAAGGATCTGTTCTGAGGCCGTTGCTGTTTGTCATTTTTATCAATGACCTAGAGGAAGGCGCAGAAGGGTGGGTAAGTAAATTTGCAGACGATACTAAAGTCGGTGGTGTTGTCGATAGTGTGGAAGGATGTAGCAGGTTACAGAGGGACATAGATAAGCTGCAGAGCTTGGCTGAGAGGTGGCAAATGGAGTTTAATGTAGAGAAGTGTGAGGTGATTCACTTTGGAAGGAATAACAGGAATGCGGAATATTTGGCTAATGGTAAAGTTCTTGAAAGTGTGGATGAGCAGAGGGATCTAGGTGTCCATGTACATAGATCCCTGAAAGTTGCCACCCAGGTTGATAGGGTTGTGAAGAAGGCCTATGGAGTGTTGGTCTTTATTGGTAGAGGGATTGAGTTCCGGAGTCGGGAGGTCATGTTGCAGCTGTACAGAACAATGGTACTGCCGCATTTGGAGTATTGCGTACAGTTCTGGTCACCGCATTATAGGAAGGACGTGGAGGCTTTGGAGCGGGTGCAGAGGAGATTTACCAGGATGTTGCCTGGTATGGAGGGAAAATCTTATGAGGAAAGGCTGATGGACTTGAGGTTGTTTTCGTTGGAGAGAAGAAGGTTAAGAGGAGACTTAATAGAGGCATACAAAATGATCAGGGGGTTGGATAGGGTGGACAGTGAGAGCCTTCTCCCGCGGATGGATATGGCTGGCACGAGGGGACATAACTTTAAACTGAGGGGTAATAGATATAGGACAGAGGTCAGAGGTAGGTTCTTTACGCAAAGAGTAGTGAGGCCGTGGAATGCCCTACCTGCTACAGTAGTGAACTCGCCAACATTGAGGGCATTTAAAAGTTTATTAGATAAACATATGGATGATAATGGCATAGTGTAGGTTAGATGGCTTTTGTTTCAGTGCAACATCGTGGGGCGAAGGGCCTGTACTGCGCTGTATTGTTCTATGTTCTATGTTCTAATTATCCATTTGGGTTCCCCCGCCCCACCCCCACCAATCCCCACATCTAAATGACAAGTATAGATTGTGAATAGCCAGGACCCCAGCACTAATCCTTGCCATTCCCCACTAATCACAGCTTGCCAATCTGAGAATGACCCATTTTTTCCTGCTCTCTATTTTTTGTCTGTTAATCAGTTCTCAATTCAAGCCAGTATCCATGCCATGCCCCCAATCCCATGTGCTCTCATTTAGTTTACTAACTTTGTGTGTTGCACCTTATCTAAAACCTTCAGAAAGTCCAAGTGCACCACATCCACTGTTCCCCCTTGTCTATTCTACTAGTAATAGTCTTAAAGAACATCTGTCAGGTAGGCAATAGTTGCCCCTGTCTTAGCTGCCATTGCAGTATTTGTTCATAATGGGCATTCTAGACACACACAAAGGAATTCTCTACTCACCTTCCACACAGGTACAGTTCCAGCAGGAGTCAACAAAGTGATCGAAAGCACTCCACTGACACCTACCTTAGCAGACAGTTAAGAATACAGCGGAAGGGAGGAGGGAAAGAGTTAACTGATAAATACTGGTGGCCACTGCAATAAGGTCTGTTTTGAACTTCCATCTGTAGAATCTACAATACAGAGACAGATTATTCAGCCTGAGAAATCTATGCTCTGTACTCCGCATCCCCCTATTCCTTTCTCCCTCATGTCAATGCTAACTGCTTCAAACATTCCATGTTCTCACACTGCGTAGAGAAATTTCCTTCGCTCTACTTCTATTTGTAGCTGTCTTAAGTATTCATGTCCCCCATTCCGGATTTATCCAACAAGCAGATTTTTTTCCTTTCCTTCATTCTTTCATGGGATGAGGGTGTCGCTGGCATTTATTATCCATCCCTAATTTTACCTCGAGAAGGTGGCAGGTGAGCCACCACCTTGAACCTGCTGCAGTCCGTGTGGTGAACACCCATAGTGCTGTTCGGGAGGGATTTTGACCCGGCGACAATGAAGGAACGGCTGACATATTTCTATGTCGGGATGGTGAGTGACTTGCAGGTGGTGGTGTTCCCATGTGTCTGCTGCCTCTTGTCCTTCTAAATGGTAGAGGTGGTGAGTTTGGAAGGTGCTGTCGAAGGAACCAATGTGAGTTACTGCAGTGCATCTTGTGGACGGTGCACACGGCTGTCACTGTGTATCGGTGGTGGAGGCAATGAATGCTTGTGGTCAGCGTGTCGACCAAGCATGGCTGCTTTGTCCTGGATGGTGTCAACTCTTGAGTGTTTTTGGGAGCTGCACTCATCCAAGCAAGTGGAGAGTATCTTATCACACTCCTGACTTGTGTCCTTGCAGATGGTGGACATTTTTGGGGGGAGGCAGGATTCCCAGCCTCTGACCTGCTCTGGTAGCCACAGCATTTATAGGGCTGGGTCCCAGTTCAGTTTATGGTTAAAGATAACGCTTAAGATGTTGATTCTCTATATCTAACCAATCATCAGTAACAGATTTCACAAGCACAATGAAGGGTAAAAGTGAGTCTACTTTTAGTCAAGTATCCTCCATCATGGGTCCAGGTGAACATCAGTATTGACTCTCCCTCTTAACCCACTTCTGTCGGCGAGTGAGCACTTAAGTATCAGGCTCACATTGTCCTGGTGCTTTGAAGGATCGCAATAGGCGCGTGTTCAGGTACGGAAATTAATTAGGAAAACTAATAGAATGTTATAATTTATTGCAAGGGGAATTTATTACAAATATAGGGAGGTTATGCTTCTGTTTTACAAAGCACTAATGAGACCACATCTGGAGTATAATGTACAGTTTTGGTCTCCTTATTTGAGGAAAGATGTAAATGTTGGAAGCAGTTCAGAGAAGGTTTATCAAACTCATCCCTGGAAAAATCAGGTTGTGTAATAAAAAAGGTTAGAGAGGTTAGATGTGTATCCATTAGAGTTCAGAAGAGTAAGTGGCGACTTGACTGAAATCTTTAAGATGTTGTGGGTATTGACAGGTTGGAGATGGAGAGGATCTTTCCTCTTGTCGGAGAATCTAGAGGATCTATATTTAAAAGTAAGAGGTTGTGTATTTAAGATGCAGTTGAGGAGAATGTTTTTTTCTCAGAGAATCTCTGGAACTGTCTTCCAGAAGAGGCAGTGGAAGCAGAATCTTTGGCTATTTTTAAGGCAGAGGTGGATAGAGTCTTAGGAAGGGCTGATGGGTTATCAGGGTAAATCAGATGCAGATTTGAGATTACTATCAGGAGCGAAATTCTCCCCCAGCGGCGCGATGTCCGCCGACTGGCGCCAAAAACGGCACCAATCAGACGGGCATCGCGCCGGCCCAAAGGTGCGGAATGCTCCGCATCTTTGGGGCCGAGCCCCAACATTGAGGGGCTAGGCCGGCGCCGGAGGGATTTCCACCCTGCCAGCTGGCGGAAATGGCGTTTGTTGCCCCGCCAGCTGGCGCGGAAATGCGGCGCATGTGCGGGAGCGTCAGCGGGCGCCGACAGTTTCCCGCGCATGCGCAGTGGGGAGAGTCTCTTCCGCCTCCGCCATGGTGGAGGCCGTGGCGGAGGCGGAAGGGAAAGAGTGCCCCCACGGCACAGGTCCGCCCGCGGATCGGTGGGCCCCGATTGCGGGCCAGGCCACCGTGGGGGCACCCCCCAGGGTCAGATCGCCACGCGCCCCCCCCAGGACCCCAGAGCCCGCCCACGCCGCCTGGTCCCGCCGGTAAATACCAGGTTTGATTTATGCCGGTGGGACAGGCAATTTCTGGGCGGGACTTCGGCCCATCCGGGCCGGAGAATTGAGCGGGGGCCCCGCCAACCGGCGCGGCCCGATTCCCGCCCCCGCCCAATCTCCGGTACCGGAGACTTCGGCGGGGGCGGGATTCACGGCGGCCAACGGCCATTCTCCAACCCGGCGGGGGGCGGTCGGAGAATGACGCCCCTGATCAGCCATGATCTTGTTAAATGGGAGCAGGCTTGAGGGGCTGAATGGATTCCTCCTGCTCTTTGTTTGTATGTTTGGTTTGTAAGGATGATGAGGCCTCAAGAACATGTGTCCTGAGGTAAGGTCCTAACTGGAGGATGGTGTCCTGGCATCAGAGGTCAGAAGGGGGTGTCTCTTCAAGCATCTCACCAGCCTCCACCTGCTATGGCAGTGTGAGGCAGGAGTCGCTCTACATTCCTCAATGCGCTCGTAGATGTATGCTCTCAATATAGCAAACGTTGTGAAGGTGAGCCACCTCCAGCAATGGGGCAACACTTAATGACTCACTTTCATTCATGGCACAGTGGGCAGCAATCCTGCCTCTGAGCCAGAAGCTGCAGGTTTAAGTCCCACCCCAGGGCTTGACGACCATGGAAGGTGCGTTCATTTTGCGGCCAACAGGTTGATTATCAACCTGCACAATCCTTCCAACACACACCAATGGCAGGTGGTAAGAGTGGCAGAGCCACCAGGTCAGCCCTGCTTGAGTTAGAGTGGCGCCCCTCAGATAGGTTAACCAGCTGAGAATAACAATATTCACACGCACTTGCTTGGAAACACATTAAAATGCCTTCTCTTGAGCACAGACAGTCTGTTCCAATGGCCAGCCCGAGCCTTTGCGACCTCAATGCAGCAATGACACTATGGAGATCTCAATGTGAGGCTTCATTCACATTAAAGATCACACTTCAACTTCATTCCACCCTGGCTCATAGTTCATTGCTGCCCTTGCCATTGTATTCCCATCAAGGTCACATAAGTGCATCAAGAGCATGATCAAAACCTCCACTGACCGCAACACATCATCATTTCGAGTTATCGTCATTGCCCTCAATAATCTTTCAAGGATCCTCACATTCTGGAAAAGTCCCAGACGATTGGAAAACTGTTAATGTAACACCTTCATTCAAAAAAAGAGGGAAACAAAAACAAGTAACTCTAGGTCAGTTAGCTTCACATCTGCCATTGAGACATTGTTAAGTCCCTAATAAAGGATGTGATAGAAGAGCATTTAGAAATGCACAATAAAATCAAGCAAAGTCAGCATTGGTCCATGAAGGTGATACCATGCCTGACAATTTTATTAGAATTCTTTGAGATGGTAATGAGCAGGGTCGATGAAGAGGAATCAGAGGGATAGACTAGGATTTCCAAAAAGCATTCGATAAGCTACCTCACAAAAAGCTGCTACTTAATAAGATAAGAGCCCAGGAAATCCACAGGGATCGCTGACAGCCGGAAAAGTGAACTGCAACGGCTGGAGAATTCCAGCCAGAGAGTTGGGATAAGGTGGGTATTTTCAGGATGGCAACCTGTAACTAGTGGAGTGCCACAAGGATCAGTGCTGGGGCCACAATTATTTACTATATCTTCATGACTTGGACAAGGCGTTTGTGGATGACACAAAAATAAGTGGGAAAGCAAATGGTGAGGATGACACAAAGAGTTTACAGAGGGGTGGAGACAGATTAGGTGAGTAATGGGCAAAAACGTGGCAGATGGAATATAATGTTGGAAAATGTGAAGTTACACACTTTGGTAGGAAGAATAAAGGATCTAAATGGAGAAAGACTGCAGAAATCTATAGCACAGAGGGATCTGGCGGCTCTCTTGCATAAGTCACAAAAAGCTAGCATGCTAGTTCAGCAGGTAATTAAGAAGGCAAATGAAATGCTGGCCTTCATTTCCAAGGGAATGGTGTATAAAAATTGGGAAGTCATACTGAACCTATACAAGGTACTAGGTAGACCATACCTGGAATAATGTGAACATTTTGGTCCCCTTATCTAAGGAAAGATATCCTTTAATAAGGACACAAGGTTTAATAAGGACACGGGGAATCCACACAGAGTAAAATAAAGATAGGTAGTTTTATTTACAACATGATATACACACTGCTCGGTAGATCTGGGTTCCTGTTCTGGTTGGTGCCTTTCTGGCCGACCTTTTGTCCAAAGGTGAAGAGAAATCCCCCGCCACTAGTGGGGGAGCTCGTACTCCGCAAGGGTCACAGGAAAGATAATCATTCCCATCACGTAGGCCCCGTGAGGGCTATGACATGAGAGAAGGGTCACTCAGTTAATCCCGGATTTGGAGGGATTTTCTTCTGAGGAGAGGTTAAGTAGGTTGGGACTGTACTCAGTTCAGTAGAATGAGAGGCTACCTTATTGAGATATACAGGATCCTCAGCGGGCTTGACAGAGTAGATGCTGAGAGGGTGTTTCCTCTTGTGGGAGGGTTGAGGACCAGAGGCTAGAATCTCAGAGTAAGGGGTTGCCATTTAAGACCAAGATGAAGAGGAATTTTTTCTCCCAGACAGTAGTGAATGTGCAGAATTATTTACTGCAGAGGCCTATAGAGGCTGGGTCATTAAGTTTGTTCAAGGCTGAGATGGACAGATTTTTAATCAGTAAGGGAGTCAAAGGTTATGGGGATAAAATGGAAAAGTGGGAGTCGAGGATTATCAAATCAGATTAGTCATGATCTCACTGAATGGCGGTTAAGACTCGGTGGGCCAAATGGCCGGATTCTGCTCTTACATCTTCTGGTTTAACTTTAGGTGAAGGGCGACAATGCACAATGTCTGGTACAGCGCTGCTTATCTGTGGGCGCTATGCAGACTACAATGTGGGAAAAGCTCAAGATTGTAGCATGCAGTGAGACAGCTATACACAGCTGGTCTTTATATATGACACCCAAAGCGAGGGGGCAGAGAACCAGGTGAATCAGAGGCTGTCCACCTGCGATCCGACATTTCTCCCGTGTGCACATAACTAATGAGCCGGGGTAGCCGGCAATGCGGGGCTAAAACCTGTCACTGCGCCTGGCGGGAATAAGGCCGATTTTTACACCAGCCACTGCACATGGAGCATTGGGAGGGAAAACTCCACCTCACATTCCATTCACATACACCCATTCCACAGATAACTACTCAACCTCCAAGGTCTTGTCCATTTTGCTGCGGATAGGCTTTCTGAATCATGGCACAAACTCACAGAATCCCTCTACCCTGACATCTTTCATACACTGTGCTTGAATTCTAAGCCTTCCCACTTTACGATCCCACAAAGAAGGGCATCTATTAACGCTGAGTGTTAAGGATAGTCTGGCACCCCTGATGGTGGGGATGTTTGAAGAGGCGATAGGGAAGGGGGTGTTGCCACAAACTTTGGGGCAGGCGTCGATTTCACTGTTGCGAAAAAAGATAAGGATCCGACGGAGTGTGGTTCGTATAGGCCCATATCACTTCTGAATGTGGACGCAAAAGTATTGGCGAAGGTACTAGCGGGTAGGCTGGAGGAGTGCCTCCCGAAGGTGATAGGTGAAGATCAGACGGGGTTCGTGAGAGGGAGGCAGCTCTTTTCAAACGTTAGGAGGGTTTTGAACGTCGTTGTGGCACCGGCAGAGGGGAAGGAAACAGGTGGTTGTGGAACTGGACGCTGAGGAGGCGTTTGACCGGGTAGAATGGGGGTACGAGATGGCAGTTCTGGAGCGGTTTGGGATTGGACCAAGATTTGTGAACTGGGTAAAGCTACTATATAAGGAGCTGAGGGCGGACTTCCGGGTGCGGCGATGACCAGCTAAGTCGCACTTTTCGGCACCTCCCGTTGAAATGGACTTTTGGGCTCTTATTAGGAGCCCCAACGGCAATTTTTAACGGCCAAAATCATTGTGCAGTGAAATAGGAGGGAGTCCCCCCGGATAAATATGGATAAAGGAGAGGATAGCGGCCGGATTGCAGTGGATCCACTGGAGCAGCGGCAAGGAAGGGAAGCTCGAAGCAAGATGGCATTGGAAGGTAGCTGTTTGGTATGGGGCCCGGAGCAACAAGAGTTCCCGCGGCGCTGTGTGGAAGAGCTGAAGAAGGAGGTGTTGGCCCCGATGCTACAGGCAATTGAAGGGCTAAAGGAGGCGCAGAGGACCCAGGAGTTGGAGCTTCGGGTCGTGAAGGCAAAGGCTGCAGAGAATGAGGATGAAATACAGGGCCTGCTGGTAAGGACAGAGACGCACGAGGCACAGCACAAAAGGTGTGTGGAGAGGTTGGAAGCCCTGGAGAATAACTCGAGGAGGAAGAATTTAAGAGTCTTGGGTCTTCCTGAAGGCACAGAGGGGGCGGACGTCGGGGCATATGTGAGCACGATGATTCACTCGCTAATGGGATCGGAGGCCCTGACGGGCCTTTTGGAGGTGGAGGGAGCTTATCGAGTTCTGGCGCGAAGACCAAAGGCAGGAGAAATACCTCGAGCCATAGTGGTGAGGTTTCACCGCTACAATGACAGAGAGATGGTTCTAAGATGGGCGAAGAAAACTCGGAGCAGCAGGTGGGGGAACGCGGTGATCCGCGTGTACCAGGATTGGAGTGCGGAGGTGGCGAGAAGGAGGGCAAGTTTCAACCGGGCCAAGGTGGTGCTCCACAAAAAGGTTAAATTTGGAATGTTGCAGCCGGCGAGACTGTGGGTCACACACCAAGGGAAGCACCACTACTTTGAGACGGCAGAAGAGGCATGGACATTCATTGTGGACAAGAAGCTGGAATAGTCTGTCGAGAGAAAAAGCTTCTGTAATAAAGTGGTGTGGAGATTATGTGGGACGAGGAAGGGGAAAGGGGGGGGGGAATTTTTTTTCCATTTTGTGACTTTTCTCTTTTCCCCTTGTGGGGTGGGGGGGGGGGGGGGGGGAGTATGGGGAACTGTGGGCGCCGGTGGGAAGGAGAAGGGAACTGCGTCATCAGGGGCGGGGCCGAGTGGGAAACGCGGGCTTTGCTCCCGCGCTATGGTAATTGTGGCGGGAACGGGGACGCAGGAAGGAGGGGGCCTCGCACAATGAGGGGCCGAGGACAAACGGGGGAAGCTGAGGTCAGCCAGAGTTTGCTGACTTCTGGGAGCAACATGAAAGGTGCAACTACGCTAGAAAGGGATCTAGCGGAGATGGGGCCGGGGGGGGAGTTAACTGGGTTGCTGCTGCTAAGGGGAAGGGGGAGCTGTTATGGGGCGGGGTGGTCGGGACAGGAGAGCACCATCGGTGGGATATACGGGTACGTGGGAACCGGGTGAGGAGCTGGGTTAGAAAAGGGGATGGCTAGTCAACATGGGGGGGGGGGTAAAGAGCCCCCCAACCCGGTTGATCATGTGGAACGTGAGAGGGCTGAATGGGCCGATTAAAAGGGCACGGGTACTCGCACACCTAAAGAACTTAAAGGCAGATGTGGTCATGTTGCAGGAGACGCACCTGAAACTGGCAGATCAGGCCAGACTACGTAAAGGATGGGTGGGGCAGGTGTTCCATTCGGGCTTAGATGCGAAGAATAGGGGGGTGGCTATTCTAGTGGGGAAACGGGTACTGTTTGAGGCAAAGACCATAGTGGCAGACAGTGGGGGTAGATACGTGATGGTGAGTGGCAGATTGCAAGGGGAGGCGGTGGTTCTGGTGAACGTATACGCCCCGAACTGGGATGATGTAAACTTTATGAAGCGTATGCTGGGGCGTATCCCGGACCTGGAGGCGTGAAAGCTGGTAATGGGGGGAGACTTCAATATGGTGCTTGATCCAGGGCTGGACCGGTCTAGGTCTAAGACTGGGAGGAGGCCGGCAGCGGCCAAGGTGCTTAAGGACTTCATGGAGCAGTTGGGAGGGGTAGACCCCTGGAGATTTATTAGGCCTAGGAGTAAGGAGTTTTCATTTTTCTCCCATGTTCACAAGGTGTATTCACGGATAGACTTTTTTGTCCTGGGAAGGGCACTGATTCCGAAGGTGACAGGGACGGAGTACATAGCCATAGCCATTTCGGACCACGCTCCACATTGGGTAGATCTGGAGGTAGGAGAGGAAAAGGAGCAGCACCCACTCTGGAGATTGAATATGGGGTTGTTGGCGGATGAGGGGGTATGTCTAAGGGTGAGGGGGTGTATCAAAAGGTACCTGGAGCTTAATGATAATGGAGAGGTCCAGGTGGGAGTGGTCTGGGAGGCGCTGAAGGCAGTGGTCAGAGGGGAACTGATATCCAAAAGGGCCCATAACGGGAAGCAAGAGAGTAAAGAAAGGGAGCGACTGTTGAGAGAACTTCTGAGGGTAGACAGGCAATATGCAGAGGCTCCGGAGGAGGGACTGTACAGGGAAAGACAAAGGCTACATATGGAATTTGACCTGCTGACCACGGGCAAGGCAGAAGCACAGTGGAGGAGGGCACAGGGAGTACAGTATGAGTATGGAGAGAAGGCGAGCAGGTTACTGGCCCAAAAACTGAGGAAGAGGGGAGCGGCGAGGGAGATAGGTGGGGTGAGGGATGAGGAAGGTGAGATGGAACGGGGAGCGGAGAGGGTGAACGGGGTGTTTACGGCATTATACGAGAGGCTGTATAAGGCTCAGCCCCCGGAAGGGAAGGAGGGAATGATGCATTTCCTAGATCGGCTGGAATTCCCGAAGGTGGAGGAGCAGGAGAGGGCGGGACTGGGATAACGGATTGAGGTGGTAAAGGGGATTGGGAGCATGCAGGCGGGGAAGGCCCCGGGACTGGATGGGGTCCCGGTGGAATTTTATAGGAAATACATGGACCTACTGGCCCCGCTTTTGACGAGAACCTTTAATGAGGCCAGGGAAAGGGGGAAGTTGCCCCCGACTATGTTGGAGGCGACGATATCGTTACTCTTAAAAAAGGAAAAAGACCCGCTGCAGTGCGGGTCTTACAGGCCTATTTCCCTCCTGAACGTGGATGCTAAGCTCCTGGCCAAGGTGATGGCGACAAGGATAGAGGATTGTATCCCGGGGGTGGTCCACGAGGATCAAACTGGGTTCGTTAAGGGGAGACAGCTGAACACGAATATACGAAGGCTGCTAGGGGTGATGATGATGCCCCCGTCGGAGGGGGAGGCGGAGATAGTGGTGACGATGGACGCTGAGAAAGCATTTGACAGAGTGGAGTGGGACTACCTATGGGAAGTGTTGAAGAGATTTGGTTTTGGAGAGGGGTTTATTGGGTGGGTACAGCTGCTATATAGGGCCCCGGTGGCAAGTGTGATCATGAACAGGAAGAGGTCCGACTATTTCCGTCTTTATAGAGGGACAAGACAGGGGTGTCCCCTGTCTCCGTTACTGTTTGCATTGGCAATTGAGCCGCTGGCCATAGCATTGAGGGGCTCTAGGAAGTGGAGGGGAGTACTCAGGGAGAATAAGAACACCGGGTATCATTTTATGCAGATAATCTATTGCTGTATGTTGCGGACCCAGTGGAGGGGATGCCTGAGATAATGTGGACACTCAGGGAGTTTGGGGAATTTTCGGGGTACAAATTGAATATGGGGAAGAGTGAGTTGTTTGTGGTGCATCCGGGGGAGCAGAGCAGGGGAATAGATGATTTAACGCTGAGGAGGGTAACAAGAGATTTCCGGTACGTAGGGATCCAGATAGCCAGGAACTGGGGAACCCTACATAGGCTTAATTTAACACGATTGGTGGAACAGATGGTGAAGGATTTTAAGAGATGGGACATGGTGTCCCTGTCACTGGTGGGCACGGTGCAGGCGGTCAAAATGGTAGTCCTCCCGAGATTTCTTTTTGTGTTCCAGTGCCTCCCGGTGATGGTTACGAGGGCTTTTTTCAAAAAAACTGAGAAGAGTGTAATGAGCTTTGTGTGGGCTGGGAAGACCCCGAGAGTGAGGAGGGGGTTTTTGCAGCGTAGCAGGGATAGGGGGGGACTGGCACTGCCGAGCTTAAGTGATTATTATTGGGCCGCCAATATCTCAATGGTGTGTAAGTGGATGGGAGAAGGGGAGGGAGCGGCATGGAAGAGACTGGAAATGGCGTCCTGTAAAGGAACCAGCCTACAAGCACTGGCGACGGCGCCGTTGCCGTTCTCCCCGAAGAAATACATCACAAGTCCAGTGGTGGTGGCAACGCTGAAAATTTGGGGGCAGCGGAGACGGCATAAGGGAATGACGGGTGTCTCGGTGCGGTCCCCGATAAGGAATAATCATAGGTTTGTCCCGGGGAGAATAGATGGGGGATTTAGAACATGGCAGAGAGCAGGGATTGTGCAACTGAGGGATCTGTTCCTAGACGGGACGTTTGCGAGTCTGGGAGCGCTGACGAAAAAATACGGGTTGCCCCAGGGGAATGCATTTCGGTATATGCAATTGAGGGCTTTTGTGAGGCAACAGGTGAGGGAATTTCCGCAGCTCCCGACGCAGGAGATTCAGGATAGAGTGATTTCGGGGACATGGGTGGGGGAATGGTAGGGTGTCAGATATATACAGGGAAATGAGAGACGAAGGGGAGATCATGGTGGATGAGCTGAAGGGAAAATGGGAAGAACAGCTGGGGGAAGAGATCGAAGAGGGGCTGTGGGCAGATGCCCTACGCAGGGTAAACTCTTCATCCTTGTGTGCCAGGCTTAGCCTGATACAATTCAAGGTCTTGCACAGGGCGCACATGACCAGAGCAAGGGTCAGTAAATTTTTCGGGATAGAGGATAGGTGCGGGAGATGCGCGAGAAGCCCAGTGAACCACACCCACATGTTTTGGTCATGCTCGGCACTGCATGGGTTCTGGGTGGGGGTGGCAAATGTGCTTTCGAAGGTGGTGGGGGTCCGGGTCGAGCCAAGCTGGGGGTTGGCTATATTCGGGGTTGCAGAAGAGCCGGGAGTGCAGGAGGCGAGAGAGGCTGATGTTTTGGCCTTTGCGTCCCTAGTAGCCCGGCGAAGGATATTGTTAATGTGGAAGGAAGCTAAACCCCCGGGCGTGGAGGCCTGGATAAACGACATGGCAGGGTTTATAAAACTGGAAGGGATAAAGTTCGCACTAAGAGGTTCGGCTCAAGGGTTCACCAGGCGGTGGCAACCGTTCATTGACTATCTCGCAGAACGATAAAGGAACTGGGAAAGTAGCAGCAGCAACCCAGGGGGGGGGGGGGGGGGGGGGGGGAGGGCTCGGGTGGGTCCTCGGGGGTGTTTTTGTATGGATATTTTTACTTGGATATGTATATTGGCTTGTTTGACTTTATTATTTGGGAGAGTTAATATTTTGTTAGGGCAGTTGCCATTTAGTTTATATATTATTTATTTATTTGTTAAAAACGGTCACTATTATTTATAT
Organism: Scyliorhinus torazame; assembly: GCF_047496885.1. NCBI lineage: Eukaryota > Metazoa > Chordata > Chondrichthyes > Carcharhiniformes > Scyliorhinidae > Scyliorhinus > Scyliorhinus torazame. The sequence continues at coordinate 74,003,702 of NC_092722.1, read as the reverse complement.
TGTTTTATTGTTGTAAAAGGGAAAAATCTTTGTACTGTTTTGTTTGGCCGGAAAAAAATTTGAATAAAATATATATATTTTAATAAAGGCGCCGAGGGCGAGTGTCCGCACAAACAACATCAGCTCGAGATACTTTTCTCTCCACCGTGGGACCAGGCAGGGATGCCCTATGTCCCCCCCTGTTGTTTGCACTCACTATTGAGACGTTGGCCATCGCATTAAGAAGTTCGGGAGTATGGAAAGAAACAGTGCGGGGTGGATGGAGCATAGGGTGTCCTTATATGCCGACAACTTGCTGTTCTACGTGTCAGAGTGCGTCAATAGGGGGAATATTGGAGCTGCTTTGTGTGTTTGGGTCTTTCTCAGGGTACAAACTAAATCTAGACAAGAGTGAGTATTTTGTGGTGTCTCGGCCGGGGGTGGGGGCAGGGGTGGGGGGGCTGCCATTCCGTAGGGCAGGGACTCACTTTAGGTACCTGGGGGTACAGGTTGCCCGGGAGTGGGGGGGCTCCGCAGGTACAACATTTCAAGTTTTGTGGGGAGAGTGAAAGCTGATCTGGCAAGGTGGGATGGTCTCCCTCTGTTGCTGGCGGGTCGGGTACAGGCGGTTAAAATGAACGTGTTGCCGCGATTTCTGTTTATTTTTCAATGCCTGCCGATTTTCCTGCCAAAGGCTTTCTTCAGAGAGATTGAGGTAAGGATTACGTCGTTCAAATGGGGAGGGAAGATGGCCAGAGTTAGAAAGGTGCTGTTACAGAGGGGAAGGCAGGCAGGGGATTTTGGTCTTCCGAACCTGATGTATTGCTACTGGGCGGCGAATGTGGAGAAGGTGCGGAGCTGGGTCAGAGGGGTTGATTCCCAGTGGGTCAGAATGGAGGAGAGTTTGTGCAGTGGGACGGGATTGAAAGCACTAGCAACAGCGCCGCTCCCGATAGCTCCGGGAAGTACTCAGGGAGTCCGGTAATAATAGCTTCATTGAGAATTTGGAGGCAGTTTCGCCAACACTTCGGGTTGGGGCAGGGTCAAGGGATGTGCCGATTCTGGGGGAACCACAGATTTGAGCCAGGGAGGTGGGATGGAAATTTTCAGAAATGGGAGGAGAAGGGAATTAAGACACTAAAAGATTTGTTTCTTAGGGGTCGATTTGCAGGACTGAAGGAGCTGGAAGCGAAGTATGGGCTGGAGCAGGGGGAAATGTTTAGATACCTGCAGGTTCGAGATTCTGCCAGAAAGGAGATACAGAGCTTCCCGGTGGAGCCGGCCTCCACATTGCTGGAGGAGGTGCTGACGACAGGGGGACTGGAGAAGGGGGAAGTGTCAGCGGTTTACGGGGCTATTTTGGAAGAGGAGAAGGCACCACTGCAAGGGATCAAAGCAAAGTTGGAAGAAGAGTTGGGAGAGGATATGGAGGAGGGGTTCTGGTGTGAGGTGATCCGGAGAGTGAATGCCTCCACCTAGTGCGTGAGGTTGGGGCTGATACAGCTGAAGGTGGTATACAGAGCACATCTCACGAGGGCGAGGATGAGCCGATTCTTTGAGGGAGTGGAAGATGTGTGTGAACGTTGCGGGGGGTGGGGCGCTAATCACGTTCATATGTTTTGGTCCTGTCCAAAGCTAGAGGATTGCTGGAAGGAGGTTTTTCCAAAAATGGCGCATGTGAAACTGGACCCGGGCCCCCGGGTGGCCATATTCGGGGTGTCGGACCAGCCAGGATTAGAAACGGGTGTGGAGGCAGATGTTGTAGCCTTCGCCTCGTTGATCGCCCAAAGGTGGATCCTGAGGGGTTGGTGAGCAACCTCTCCATCCTGTGGCGTGGCGGGGGGACCTGTTGGAATTCTTGACTCTTGAGAAGGTTAAGTTTGAACTGAGGGGAAGGATGGAGGGGTTCTACAATTCATGGGCATTATTCATAATGCACTTTCAAGAACTGGATAACAGGGAACATTAGTTGGGGGGGGGGGGGGGGTTGGGGGGGAAGGGGCGGTGTGTGTTAATGGTGACTATGGGTGATTCCTGATTCCTTTTTGTCATTTGTTAATGTGAACATGCGGGCCAATGTTTGGGGTTTGGTGGGAGGATGGGATCGTTATCACTGATATGGAGATTGACATATTTGTTACTGATTACTGTTTATTGTTGGTGGGTGTAAATGTGGGAGAAAATGTGAAAAAGGAGGAGAGTAACAAATATTTTTTTAAAAAGGATAGTAGGTGTTAGTGTGTAATGATAAAGTTCAATTTTAATAATTAGTATTCTTGTTGTTAATCTAAATCTTACAGAGGGATGTTTGGGGGGGGGGGGGGGGGGGGGGGGGCGGGTAAGGATTTCCAGACCTCCAGTGCCCTTGCTGTGACAAAGTGCTCCCTGATTTCACATCGAAAATTCTGCCTCTAATTTGAAAGTTGAACTCCCCGGGGATTTCGGCTCCTGCCATGATAGTTAGAGTACCAAATTCATTTTTTTTGCCAATGAAGGGGCAATTTAGCGTGCTCAATCCACCTACCTTGCACATCTTTGGGTTGTGGGGGCGAAACCCACGCAAACCCAGGGAGAATGTGCAAACTCCGCACGGACAGTGACCCAGAGCCGGGATCGAACCTGGGACCTCGGTGCCGTGAGACTGAGGTGCTACCACTGCGCCACCGTGCTGCCACCCTGCCATGATACTTGAAAGCAATATGGGGGTACACATAAAAAAGGCCACACCGAATGGCCAATCATTTTGTACTCAAGCCAATTCTACATTTATTCACTTCAACAGACTGAAAGAACAATTCACTATCACCAATTCTCATTCCCTCCCAAAAGGTGAATTTACACGCTAATCCCTTGGTTTTGGTTTAAACATCAAACTCGGCCCCATATCCTTTCCACTTATTCTGCTCAGCGATGCAGTTGCCCATTGCCAATTATTTACTAGTTACATGGTAGATTTTTAGCAGTTTTTGTGTTACACGTTTCAGTGAACAACCAGGCCCTTGATCATTAATAGGTTCAAGCTCACCCTGACAAATGTGTAGCAGAGCAAGGTGCCCTTGGACTCATTCGAGGATTTGCTCCAACGAGTTGCGAAGAACTTCAATACAATGAATTTTAATAAACCCTGAATGTACTGTTGTGAATTAATCCCAAACAAATCATCATCAACACTGCCAAAGGCTCATAAGAACATTAGAAATGAAATGGCAGCAAGAGTAGACCACACAGCCATCAAACCTGCTCTGCCATTCAATATAATCATGGCTGATCTTGGGTTTCAACTTCATTTTCCCACCATCCCCCATATCATAGAATCATAGAAATCACAATGCAAAAGGAGGCCATTCGGCCCATCGAGTCAGTACCGGCTCTGGGACAGAGCACCGCACCCAAGCCCACGCCTCCACCCCATCCCCACAACCCAGTAACCCCGCCAAACCCCTGTTGGACACTAAGGGCAATTTATAATGGCCAATCCACCTAACCTGCACATCTTTGGACTGTGGGACGAAACCAGAGCACCCGGAGGAAACCCACGCAGGCACGGGGAGAGCGTGCAGACACCGCACAGACAGTGACTCAAGCCGGGAATCGAACCTGGGACCCTGGAGCTATGAAGCAACTGTGCTAACCACAGTGCTACCGTGCTGCCCCCTTGAGAAACTAGGGGCGGGATTCTCCGTAATCGACGCGATGTCCGCCGACCGGCGCCAAAAACGGCGCGAATCTGTCCGGCATTGCGCTGCCCCAAAGGTGCGGAATTCTCCACATCTTGAGGGGCCGAGCCCTTACCTTGAGGGGCTAGGCCCGCGCCGGACTGATTTCCGCCCCGCCAGCTGGCGGGAAAGGCCTTTGGTGCCCCGCCAGCCGGCGCGGAAATGACTTTGCCGGGCGGCGCATGCGCGGGAGCATCAGCGGCCGCTCACGGCATCCCGCGCATGTGCAGTGGAGGGGGTCTCTTCTGCCTCCGCCATAGTGGAGACCATGGCGAAGGCGGAAGGAAATGAGTGCCCCCACGGCACAGGCCCGCCCACGGATTGGTGGGCCCCGATCGGTGGCCAGGCCACCGTGGGGGCACCCCCCGGGGCCAGATCGCCCCGCGCCCCCCCCAGGACCCCGGAGCCCGCCCGCGCCGCCGTTTCCCGCCACCCCAAAGGTGGTTCAATCCACGCCGGCTGGCGTGGGTTGACAGCGGCAGGACTACGGCCCATCGCGGGCCGGAGAATCGCCAGGGGGGAGCCCGCCAACCGGCGCTCCGCGATTCCCGCCCCCGCCAAATATCCGGTGCCGGAGAATTCGGCAACCCGCAGGGGCGGGATTCATGCCAGCCCCCGGCGATTCTCCGACCCAGCGGTGGTCAGAGAATCCCACCCTAGGGAGCATTTTAATTCTTTCACGGGATGTGGACGTCACTGGCTGGGGCTAGCATTTATTACCCATCCCTAATTGCACGTGAGTTACAATCTGAGGATTCAGCGCAAACCATTTCGGACAGAGATAATGAGACATTTCTTCACACAAAGAGTAGTGAGCCCGTGTAATTCATTGTCACAGGAAGTAGTGGATGATAAAACTTCAAATATATCCAAGAGGCGGCTGAATATAGCACTTGGGGAGAATGGGATCAAAGGCTATGGGGAGAAAGCAGGATTAGGCTATTGAGTTGGATGATCAGCCATGATCGTGATGAATGGCGGGAGGAGCAGTCTCGAAGGGCCAAAAGGCCTCCTCCTGCTCCAATCTTCTATGTATGTATCTATGTATGTGAGAAGGTAGTGGTGAGCCGCCATCTTGAATCACTGCAGTCCGTGTAGTACAGGTAAACCTACAGTGCTGTTAGGGAGGGAGTTCCAGGATTCTGAGCCAGAAACAGTGAAGGAATGGCCGACATATTTCCAAGTCAGGATGGTGAATGGCTTGGAGGGGAACTTGCAGGTGGTGGTGTTCCCATAGGTCTGCTGCCCGTTGTCCTTCTAGATGGTAGAGGTCACAGGTTTGGAAGTTGCTGTCGAAGGAGCCTTGGTGAATTGCTGCAGTATCTTGTCAACGGTAGACATGGATGCCACTGTGCATTGGTAGTGGAGGGAATGAATGTTGTGGTTAACATGTCAATCCAGCAGGGTTACTTTGTCCTGGATGGTGTCGAGCTTCTTGAGTGTTGTCAGAGACTCATCCAGGAAAGTGGAAAGTATCCCTTCACACTTCTGACTTGTTCTTTGTCGATGGTGGGCAGGCTTTGGGGGGAGTCAGGAGGTGGGTGATTCTCAGTGGCTGCAGCACTGAGAATCATCCCACTATTCAACGATACTTTGCCATTTTCTTTGGCCACGGGACGTTTCTCACCGTCAAGGCCGTACTTAAGGGATTTTCTCGGGGCAGCATGGTGACGCAGTGGATAGCACTGCTGCCTCATGGCGCCGAGGTCCCAGGTTCGATCCTGGCTCTGGGTCACTGTCCGTGTGGAGTTTGCACATTCTCCCTGTGTTTGCGTGGGTTTCGCCCCCACAATCCAAAGCTGTGTAGGCTAGGTGAATTTGCCACGCTAAATTGCCCCTTAATTGGAAGAAATGAATTGGGTACTCTAAATTTATTTTAAAAAGAGATTTTCTCCAAACCTTGTCGAAGGCCCTGGAAACCCCTCCCCCCCCCTCACTCCTCCTTCAATTGGCAAGGCCCTCCTGGACATGACCCCTGGCAATGGCAACCTGGCACCCAGACAACCTTGATACTGCCAAGTCCGGGAACCCTGGCAGTGCCAATGTGGCACTGCCAGGGTGCCTGGTTGAAATGAAATGAAAATCGCTTATTGTCACAAGTAGGCTTCAAAGAAGTTACTGTGAAAAGCCCCTAGTCGCCACATTCCGGCACCTGTTCGGGGAGGCTGTTACGGGAAATGAACCGTGCTGCTGGCCTGCCTTGGTCTGTTTTCAAAGCCAGCGATTTAGCCCTGTGCTAAATTGGCAACTGTCACGGAGTGAGGTTGGCAATGCCAGTGTACCCGGGTGCCAGGGACAGTGCCAGGGTACTACTTTGTCCTCTCCCTGACCATCCTGGGGTCTCTAGTAGCCTGTGTTATGCCTGGTCTGTGTTTGTGTGGACCAGTATTAAAGGTGCTTCTTGCTGTGAAAAAGAGGAAATCAATGCACTTAGCTCCTTTTGATGTGGTGAGGGGCTGTCAATTGTAGAGTGTTTATAAACATTGTGGTGAGCATGAAAGCAGGGTAATGGAGATACATTCAAGCATGAAAGAAAATATCAACAAACAATTCACCAAACAGCTGACGCTGCAATGCAAATTTGACGTTAATATCAGATTGGTCATGCATTTATTAAATGTCGGAGCAGGCTCAAAGAACTGAATGGGTTCCTCCTGTTCCTTGCTCATATGTTCAAAAGCACGCCAGATCAAATTGCAGCCTGTTATGACACCCTGAGCTAGTGTGCAGTCAATTCCAGCCCTGAAGTCCCAACAAAAGTGAATTAAATAATAATTTGTTTGAAGCTTCTTCCACGATATTTGGCCCTTGACTGCTTCAATGACTTACACGGACCATTTGGAAGTGAAACACAACTTTTTATTTATAACAACAATAGAGATAAGGCATGCAATAATTATACTAGAATAACGGCCAGCTAATCTATTACACCTCCACTTTTACCGTCCCACCCTCTACCTAAACACACACAAGACATACACACACAGAGGGAGGAAAGGTAAAAATAAAGAGGATTAATACGAAATGGAAGATGAGTGTCCTTGCTTCGGATGATGAAGTCGTTGTAGCAGGCTGTCTTCCAAGGATACTTGAGGATTAAAGCCACCAATGTATAATTAGAGATGATCTCCTGGTAGGCAAGCTCAGTCAGTACTCTCCAGTTGTAGGATTCCCTCCGTGGACTCACTTTCACTTTTATTAACCTGAGCCTTCACCCAATAGATCCACCTCAGGCTTGTGTATTCGTATTTGTTTCCAACTCCACCAGAATGTCCCCTAGCTTTACTGAGGAAAAATAAAGATCTACTCACGAGATTTTAAAGAGGGTTCTTTAAACAACTGGCCCTGCCTGCAGCTGCTGCTGGACAGGGAAATGGGGTTGAAACAGGATGACCTTTACAAGCATAGAATATGTCAGATTTGTGTGAATAGTTAACATTGACAAGATAATAACTAGGTGCAATGACTTCAAATTACTTAAAATATAAACTGGTGCGCTGGACCACATCTGCAATACTGCGTAGTATTGGTCTCTTTATTTGAATACGATATAATTGCTGTTAAGAGAACGTGCACGCAACTAATACCTCGAATAAAGAGGTTTTATGAGGGAAGGTTGGATAGTTTGGGCCTGTACCCATTGGAGTTTCCAAGAATGAGCTGCGATCTTATTGAAACATATAGGATCCTGAGGTGGGCTCGACAGGGTGGATCCTGAGAGGATATTCCCCTTAATTGGGAAGGGGAATCTAGAATGAGGGGGGTATAGTTTCAGATTAAGGGGATCTCCCATTGAAGATGGAGACAAGGAGGAATTTCTTCTCTCGGAGTGTTGTTATTCTGTCAAATTCTGTCCCCTGGAGAGGAATGGAGGCTGAGGGTCACTGAATACATTTGAGGCTGAGTTAAACAGATTGACAAGGGAGTAGAGGGTGATGAGGGGGTAGGGGGCAGACAGGAAAGTGGAATTAAAGCCACAACTAGGTCCACCATGCTCAAAGAACAAAGAAAAAAGAAAAGTACAGCACAGGAACAGGCCCTTCGGCCCTCCAAGCCTGTGCCAACCATGCTGCCCATCTAAACTAAAAGTTTCTGCACTTCCTGGGTCCGTATCCCTCTATTCCCATCCTATTCATGTATTTGTCAAGATGCCCCTTAAACGTCACTATAATCCCTGCTTCCACCACCTCCTCCGGCAGCGAGTTCCAGCCACCCACTACCCTCTGTGTAAAAAAACTTGCCGCGTACGTCTACTCTAAACCTTGCCCCTCACACCTTAAACCTATGCCCCTTAGTAATTGACCCCTCTACCCTGGGAAAAAGCCTCTGACTATCCACTCTGTCTATGCCCCTCATAATTTTGTAGACCCCAACAGGTCGCCCCTCAACCCCCGTCGTTCCAATGAGAACAAACCGAGTTTATTCAACCTCTCCTCATAGCTAATGCCCTCCATACCAGGCAACATCCTGGTAAATCTCTAAATGCTCCACATCCTTCTGGTAGTGTGGCGACCAGAATTGAACACAATACTCCAAGTGTGGCCTAACTAAGGTTCTATACAGCTGCAACATGCTTTGACAATTTTTATACTCAATGCCCCGGCCAATGAAGGACATGCCGTATGCCTTCTTGACTACCTTCTCCGCCTGTGTTGCCCCTTTCAGTGACCTGTGGACCTGTACACCTCGATCTCTCTGACTGTCAATACTCTTGCGGGTTCTACCATTCACTGTATATTCCCTACCTGCATTAGACCTTCCAAAATGCATTACCTCACATTTGTCCGGATTAAACTCCATCTGCCATCTCTCCGCCCAAGTCTCCAAACGATCTAAATCCTGATGTATCCTCTGACAGTCCTCATCGCCATCCGCAATTCCACCAACCTTTGTGTCGTCTACAAACTTACTAATCAGACCAGTTACATTTTCTACCAAATCATTTATATGTACTACGAACAGCAAAGGTCCCAATACTGATCCCTGCGGAACACCACTAGTCACAGCCCTCCAATCAGAAAAGCACCCTTCCATTGCTACTCTCTGCCTTCTATGACCTTGCCAGTTCTGTATCCATCTTGCCAGCACACCCCTGATCCCGTGTGACTTCACCTTTTCCAGTCTGCCATGAGGGACCTTGTCAAAGGCTTTACTGAAGTCTATATAGACAACATCTACTGCCCTACCTGCATCAATCATCTTAGTGACCTCCTCGAAAAACTCTATCAAGTTAGTGAGACACGACCTCCCCTTGATAAAACCGTGCTGCCTCTTGCTAATACGTCCATTTGCTTTCAAATGGGAGTAGATCCTGTCTCGAAGAAATCTCTCCAGTAATTTCCCTACCACTGACGTAAGGCTCATCGGCCTGTAGTTCCCTGGATTATCCTTGCTACACTCCTTAAACAAAGGAACAACATTGGCTATTCTCCAGTCCTCCGGGACATCATCTGAAGACAGTGAGGATCCAAAGATTTCTATCAAGACTTCAGCAATTTCCTCTCTAGCTTCCTTCAGTATTCTGGGGTCGATCCCATCAGGCCCTGGGGACTTATATGCCTTAATATTTTTCAAGATGCCCAGCACCTCGTCTTTTCGGATCTCAATGTGACCCAGGCCTTCTCCAGACTCAACATCCACCAAGTACTTCTCTTTGGTGAATACTGATGCAAAGTATTCATTTAGTACCTCGCCCATTTCCTCTGGCTCCACACATAGATTCCCTTGCCTGTCCTTCAGTGGGCCAACCCTTTCCCTGGCTACCCTCTTGCTTTTTATGTCCATGTAAAAAGCCTTGGGATTTTCCTTAACCCTATTTGCCAATCACTTTTTGTGACCCCTTTTAGCCCGCCTGACTCCTTGCTTAAGTTCCTTCCTACTTTCCTTATATTCCACACAGGCTTTGTCTGTTCCCGGCCTTCTAGCCCTGACAAATGCCTCCTTTTTCTTTTTGACAAGGCCTACAATATCTCTCGTTAGCCAAGGTTCCCAAAATTTGCCGTATTTATCCTTCCTCTGCACAGGAACATGCCGGTACTGAATTCTTTTCAACTGGCTTTCAACTTTTCCTTTGAAAGACTCCCACATTTCTGATGTTGATTTACCCTCAAACATCCGCCCCCAATCTAGGTTCTTCAGTTCTTGCCTAATATTGTTATAATTAGCCTTCCCCCAATTTAGCACATTCACCCTAGGACCACTCTTATCCTTGTCCACTAGCACTTTAAAACTTACTAAATTGTGGTCACTGTTCCCGAAATGCTCCCCTATTGAAACTTCTACCACCTGGCCGGGGTCATTCCCCAATACCAGGTCCAGTATAGCCCCTTCCCTAGTTGGACTATCAACATATTGTTTTAAGAAGCCCTCCTGGATGCTCCTTACAAACTCTGCCCCGTCCATGCCCCTCACACTAAGTGAGTCCCAGTCAATATTGGGGAAGTTAAAGTCTCCCATCACAACAACCCTGTTGCTTTTACTCCTTTCCAAAATCTGTCTTCCTATCTGCTCCTCTATCTCCCGCTGGCTGTTGGGTGGCCTGTAATAAACCCCTAACATTGTGACTGCATCCTTCTTATTCCTGATCTCTACCCATATAGCCTCGCTGCCCTCTGAGGTGTCCTCCCGCAGTACAGCTGTGATATTCTCCCTGAACAGTAGCGCAACTCCTCCACCCCTTTTACATCCCCCTCTATCCTGCCTGAAACATCTATTTCCTGGAACGTTTAGCTGCCAATCCTGTCCTTCCCTCAACCAGGTCTCTGTAATGGCAACAACATCATAGTTCCAAGTACTAATCTAAGCTCTAAATGAATCTGCCTTGCTTGTTATACTTCTTGCATTAAAACATATGCACTTCAGGCCACCAGTCCCGCTGTTTTCAGCAACATCTCCTTGTCTGCTCTTCCTCAGAGCCATACTGGCCCTATTCCCTAGTTCTCCCTCAATTTTCTCACCTTCTGACCTATTGCTCCGGTATGCACCCCCCTGCCATACTAGATTAAACCCTCCCGTGTGACACTTGCAAACCTCGCGGCCAGGATATTTGTTCATATTGAATGGTGGAGCAGGTTCGAGAGTCTGAATGGAGTTGCTCCAAACTCCTCTGTTCCTATATACTTGCAAGTGATGCATTTTTGGAATTGCCTGATGGGAGACATTCTTTTAGCTGCTGGTTGCTAAAGTGAAGGAATCAGAGGTGAAGAGATTTGGGCACCAAAGGGCAATAAAATATGTGTTTTAAGAGGGGGGAGAAGTACAAAAGAGAGAGGTTTGATGAGAATGTAAGGGATTGTAAGGTTGTATCGGAATAATGAGGTTGATTTGATTGGAAGTCCTGACAACGTCCCAGCCGTAGTACTGAAGATTTGTTATCAAGAACTTACATGCCTCATACTGTTCCAGTAGAGCGACAACACTGGCATTTCCCGGCAATGTGGAATATTGCCCAGATATGTCCTGTACACAAAAAGCAGGACAAATCCAACCCGGCCAATTAACACCCCATCAGTCGATTCTCTATCATCAGGAAAATGATGAAAGGGGATGGTCAACATTCCTGAAAGACATGCTTGTTAGGTTAATTGGACATTTTGAATTCTCCCTCTGTGTACCCGGACAGGCGCCGGAGTGTGGCGACTAGGGGCTTTTCACAGGAACTTCATTGCAGTGTTAATGTAAGCCTACTTGTGACAAGAAAAGATTATTATTATTAACAGCGCTATCAAGCAGCCCTTATTTAGCAACAACTGCTCACTGATGCTCAGTTTGGGTTCCGTCAGGATCACTCAGCTCCTGACCTCATTATAGCCTTGGTTCACACATGGACAAAGGAGCTAAATTCCAGAGGTGAGACGAGAGTGACTATCCTTCGGACTTCCGGTGGCGGCCATTGTGTGAGTGGTCGCATGCAGAGCAGCTCCAGCTTGAAGACAGAAAAGAGCTCTTTTTACCCGAAATCAAGCCCAGGGGCGAAATTCTCCGGAAACGGCGCGATGTCCGCCGACTGGCGCCCAAAACGGCGCAAATCAGACGGGCATCGCGCCGCCCCAAAGGTGCGGAATGCTCCGCATCTTTGGGGGCCGAGCCCCAACATTGAGGGGCTAGGTCGGTAGCCTTGTGGATAGCACAATTGCTTCACAGCTCCAGGGTCCCAGGTTCGATTCCAGCTTGGGTCACTGTCTGTGCGGAGTCTGCACATCCTTCCCGTGTGTGCGTGGGTTTCCTCCGGGTGCTCCGGTTTCCTCCCACAATCCAAAGATGTGCAGGTTAGGTGGATTGGCCATGATAAATTGCCCTTAGTGTCCAAAATTGCCCTTGGTGTTGGGTGGGGTTACTGGGTTATGGGGATAGGGTGGAGGTGTTGACCTTGGGTAGGGTGCTCTTTCCAAGAGCCGGTGCAGACTCGATGGGCCGAATGGCCTCCTTCTGCACTGTAAATTCTATGTAAATTCTATGAGGTCGCGCCGGAGGAATTTCCGCCCCGCCAGCTGGCGGAAAAGGCCTTTGGTGCCCCGCCAGCTTGCGCGGAAATTACATCTCCGGGCGGCGCATGCGCGGGAGCGTCAGCGGCCGCTGACAGTTTCCCATGCATGCGCAGTGGAGGGAGTCTCTTCTGCCTCCGCCATGGTGGAGACCGTGGCGGAGGCGGAAGGGAAAGAGTGCCCCCACGGCACAGGCCCGCCCGCGGATCGGTGGGCCCTGATCGCGGGCCAGGCCACCGTGGGGGCACCCCCCTGGGCCAGATCGCCCCGCGCCCCCCCCCCCCCAAGACCCCGGAGCCCACCCACGCCACCTTGTCCCGCCGGTAAGGTAGGTGGTTCAATTTACGCCAGCGGGACAGGCATTTTAGCGGCGGGGCTTCGGCCCATCCGGGCCGGAGAATCGAATGGGGGGGGCCCGCCAACCGGCGCGGCGCGATTCCTGCCCCCGCCGAATATCCGGTGCCGGAGACTTCGGCAACCGGCGGGATTCACACCAGCCCCCGGCGATTCTCCGACCCGGCGGGGGGGGTCGGAGAATTTCGCCCCATATCACTGTTAAATACGGATGTGAAAGTGCTGGCTAAGTTGGTGGCTGGAAGGATGGAAGGATGTGTCCCAGGGGTGGTTGCGGAGGACGAGACAGGCTTCATAAAGGGCAGGCAGTTTTCCAGTAATATAAGGAGGCTGTTAAATGTGGTTATAATCCCGTCGAGAGCTCAGGTAATGGAGGTAGTGGTGTCCATGGACGCAGAGAAGGCATTTGGCCGGGTGGCATGGCAGTACATGTTTGAGGTCCTGGAAAGGTTTGGTTTGGGCCGAAGTATGTGGCATGGGTGCGCCCGTTATGCATGGCACCGAAGGCGAGTGTGCGGACCAATGACATGGGCTCACAAACTTTGAATTGCACAGGGGAACAAGGCAGGTGTGCCCATTGTCGCTTTGTTGTTTGCGCTGGTGCGAGAGCCACTGGCAATGACTCTTAGGGGGTTGACAGAGTGGCGAGGGATTACGAGGTGACAAAGGGAGCACCGGGTGTCAGTATACACGGACGACCTACTATTGTATGTTTCGGACCTGCTGGAGAGCATGGAGAGGATCATGGGCCTGTTGGGGAAGTTTTGGGGCGTTCTCGGGATATAAGCTAAATGTAGGGAACAGTGAAGTGTTCCCGGTGAACGAGCTGGGTCGGTGAGCCAACTTGGGGGGGGTTACCATTTCAAGTAGCCGGAGATAGGTTTTGATATCTGGGGATTTAGGTGGTGAGGGAATGGGCGATGCTACGTAAATGGAATCTAACAAAGCTAGTGGAGGAGGTTAGGGAGGAGGTAAAGAGGTGGGGCACATTGCACTTGACTCTGGTGGGGAAGGTCCAAGTGGTGAAGATGAACATTCTGCCGAGGTTCGTGTTCATATTCCAGACACTTTCAATCTTTGTACGGAAAGCCTTCTTCCAAAAGCTGGATATGATTATCTCAGACTTTGCAGTGGGAGTGACAGACTAGTGTGAGAATTGTGGGTGGGGACCAGCGAATCACGCACATATGTTGTGGGGCTGCAAAAAGTTGGAGAGATTCCAGGCAGGAGTTTTCGCAAGGATAGTGGGGGAGGAGGTTCAGCCGGACTCTTTGGTGGCAATTTCATAGAATTTACAGTGCAGAAGGAGGCCATTCGGCCCATCGAGTCTGCACCGGCCCTTGGAAAGAGCACCCTACCCAAGGTCCACACCTCCACCCTATCCCCATAACCCAGTAACCCCACCCAACACTAAGGGCAATAGTCGGGATATCGGAGAAGCCGGAGCTGATGGACGGGAGGAAGGCCGACATTGTGGCCTTCACCACTCTGATTGCCCGGCGAAGAATTCTGTTGGAGTAGTGGCCAGCAATGCCACTGGGGGTGGCGACCTGGCTGGGGGACTTCGATGATTTTCTTCGACTGGAAAAGGTCAAGTACGAATTAAGGTGTTCAACGGACGGCTTTGAGGCAAGATGGGGGTGTTCTTGGCCGTGGTTGAGGAGTGGGGGAAGGGTGAATGGGGGTAAAAAAGGGAAAAACGCTGTACCAACTGTATAGTCGTGTGTTGGGAAGTTTGCTCCCTGAATTGTTTATGTTTTGTAACCTTTTATATAAGCTTGGAATAAAATACATTTTAATAGAAAGAGTGACTGCCCTTGACATCAAATATTGTCGCATATGGCATCAAGGAGTCCTAGCAAAACTAGAGTGAGTGGGAATCAGAGGGAAAGCCGTCCACTGGTGGGTTATCATGGATCAGAAATGGAACTGGGCCAGACATATAAATGGCTACAAGAGCATGTTCGTGGCTGGGAATCCTGCAGAGAGTAACTCACCTCCTGACTCCCAAAAGCCTGTCCACCATCTACAAGGCACAAGTCAGGAGTATGATGAGATACGCTCCACTTTCCTGGATGAGTGCAGCTCCAACAAATCTACAGGGATGGTGCAGGCGGGTGGGATTCAGATTTCTGGATAACTGGGGCTCTTTCTGGGGAAGGTGGGACCTCTACAGACAGGATGGTCTACATCTGAACCTGAGGGGCACAAATATCCTGGGGGGGAGATTTGTTAGTGCTCTTTGGGGGGGTTTAAACTAATGCAGCAGGGGCATGGGAACCTGGATTGTAGTTTGAAGGTACGGGAGAAAGAGAGTATAGAGGTCAGGAGCACAGATTTGACGTCGCAGGAGGGGGCCAGTGTTCAGGTAGGTGGTTTGAAGTGTGTCTACTTCAATGCCAGGAGTATACGAAATAAGGTAGGGGAACTGGCAGCATGGGTTGGTACCTGGGACTTCGATGTTGTCGCCATTTCGGAGACATGGACAGAGCAGGGACAGGAATGGATGTTGCAGGTTCCGGGGTTTAGGTGTTTTAGTAAGCTCAGAGAAGGAGGCAAAAGAGGGGGAGGTGTGACTCTGCTAGTCAAGAGCAGTATTACGGTGGCGGAGAGGATGCTAGATGGGGACTCTTCTTCCGAGGTAGTATGGGCTGAAGTTAGAAACAGGAAAGGAGAGGTCACCCTGTTGGGAGTTTTTTATAGGCCTCCTAATAGTTCTAGGGATGTAGAGGAAAGGATGGCGAAGATGATTCTGGATATGAGCGAAAGTAACAGGGTAGTTATTATGGGAGACTTTAACTTTCCAAATATTGACTGGAAAAGATATAGTTCGAGTACAATAGATGGGTCGTTTTTTGTACAATGTGTGCAGGAGGGTTTCCTGAAACAATATGTTGACAGGCCAACAAGAGGCGAGGCCACGTTGGATTTGGTTTTGGGTAATGAACCAGGCCAGGTGTTAGATTTGGAGGTACAGAGCACTTTGGGGACAGTGACCACAATTCAGTGACGTTTACGTTAGTGATGGAAAGGGATAAGTATACACCGCAGGGCAAGAGTTATAGCTGGGGGAAGGGCAATTATGATGCCATTAGACGTGACTTGGGGGGGATAGGTTGGAGAAGTAGGCTGCAAGTGTTGGGCACACTGGATAAGTAGAGCTTGTTCAAGGAACAGCTACTGCGTGTTCTTGATAAGTACGTACCGGTCAGGCAGGGAGGAAGGCATAGAGTGAGGGAACCGTGGTTTACCAAAGAAGTGGAATCTCTTGTTAAGAGGAAGAAGGAGGCCTATGTGAAGATGAGGTGTGAAGTTTCAGTTGGGGCGATGGATGGTTACAAGGTAGCGAGGAAGGATCTAAAGAGAGAGCTAAGACGAGCAAGGAGGGAACATGAGAAGTATTTGGCAGGTAGGATCAAGGAAAACCCAAAAGCTTTCGATAGGTATGTCAGGAATAAGCGAATGACTAGGGTAAGAGTAGGGCCAGTCAAGGACAGGGATGGGAAGTTGTGTGTGGAGTCTGAAGAGATAGGCGAGATACTAAATGAATAATTTTCGTCATTATTCACTCAGGAAAAAGATAATGTTGTAGAGGAGAATGCTGAGACCCAGGCTATTAGAATAGATGGCATTGAGGTACGTAGGGAAGAGGTGTTGGCAATTCTGGACAGGCTGAAAATAGATAAGTCCCCAGGGCCTGATGGGATTTATCCTAGGATTCTCTGGGAAGCCAGGGAAGAGATTGCTGGGCCTTTGGCTTTGATTTTTGTGTCATCATTGGCTACAGGAATAGTGCCAGAGGACTGGAGGATAGCAAATGTGGTCCCTTTGTTCAAAAAGGGGAGTAGAGACAACCCCGGCAACTATAGACCGGTGAGCCTCACGTCTGTAGTGGGTAAAGTCTTGGAGGGTATTATAAGAGACAAGATTTATAATCATCTAGATAGGAATAATATGATCAGGGATAGTCAGCATGGCTTTGTGAAGGGTAGGTCATGCCTCACAAACCTTATTGAGTTCTTTGAGAGGGTGACTGAACAGGTAGACGAGGGTAGAGCAGTTGATGTGGTGTATATGGATTTCAGTAAAGCGTTTGATAAGGTAGGATATTGCAGAAAATACGGAGGCTGGGGATTGAGGGTGATTTAGAGATGTGGATCAGAAATTGGCTAGCTGAAAGAAGACAGAGGGTGGTGGTTGATGGGAAATGTTCAGAATGGAGTTCAGTTACAAGTGGCGTACCACAAGGATCTGTTCTGGGGCCGTTGCTGTTTGTCATTTTTATCAATGACCTAGAGGAGGGCGCAGAAGGGTGGGTGAGTAAATTTGCAGACGACACTAAAGTCGGTGGTGTTGTCGACAATGTGGAAGGAAGTAGCAGGTTACAGAGGGACATAGATAAGCTGCAGAGCTGGGCTGAGAGGTGGAAAATGGAGTTTAATGTAGAGAAGTGTGAGGTGATTCACTTTGGAAGGAATAACAGGAATGCAGAATATTTGGCTCCTGGTAAAGTTCTTGGAAGTGTGGATGAGCAGAGGGATCTAGGTGTCCATGTACATAGATCCCTGAAAGTTGCCACCCAGGTTGATAGGGTTGTGAAGAAGGCCTATGGAGTGTTGGCCTTTATTGGTAGAGGGATTGAGTTCCGGAGTCAGGAGGTCATGTTGCAGCTGGTACAGCCTCATTTGGAGTATTGCGTACAGTTCTGGTCACCGCATTATCGGAAGGACGTGGAGGCTTTGGAGATGGTGCAGAGGAGATTTACCAGGATGTTGCCTGGTATGGAGGGAAAATCTTAT
Organism: Scyliorhinus torazame; assembly: GCF_047496885.1. Taxonomy (NCBI): domain Eukaryota; kingdom Metazoa; phylum Chordata; class Chondrichthyes; order Carcharhiniformes; family Scyliorhinidae; genus Scyliorhinus; species Scyliorhinus torazame. The sequence continues at coordinate 73,986,371 of NC_092722.1, read as the reverse complement.
GAGGAAAGGCTGATGGACTTGAGGTTGTTTTCGTTGGAGAGAAGAAGGTTAAGAGGAGACTTAATAGAGGCATACAAAATGATCAGGGGGTTAGATAGGGTGGACAGTGAGAGCCTTCTCCCACGGATGGAAATGGCTGGCACGAGAGGACATAGCTTTAAACTGAGGGGTAATAGATATAGGGCAGAGGTCAGAGGTAGGTTCTTTACGCAAAGAGTGGTGAGGCCGTGGAATGCCCTACCTGCTACAGTAGTGAACTCGCCAACATTGAGGGCATTTATAAGTTTATTGGACAAGCATATGGATGATAATGGCATAGTGTAGGTTAGATGGCTTTTGTTTCGGTGCAACATCGTGGGCCGAAGGGCCTATACTGCGCTGTATCATTCTATGTTCTATGTTCTAATTCTGAAAAAGCTCAACACCATCCAGGACAAAGCAGCTGCGACTGATTAGCAAGCCATCCACCAGCTTCAACATTCACTCCCTCCTTCAATTGCCAAGGCTCGTTTGACAGTACCTTCCAAACCCTCTTCTACCATCCAGAAAGACAAGTGCAGAAAGCATATGCGAACACGATCACCTGCGAATTCCTCTCTCAGTCACACACCATTCCGACTTGGAAATATTTGGTTGTTTATTCATTGTCACTGGGTCAAAATCCTGGATCTAACCTCAGCAACACCATTGAGAGAGTATCTTCACCACATAAGAACATAAGAACAAGGAGCAGGAGTAGGCCATCTGGCCCCTCGAGCCTGCTCCGTCATTCAATGAGATCATGGCTGATCTTTTGTGGACTCAGCTCCACTTTCCGGCCCGAACACCATAACCCTTAATCCCTTTATTCTTCAAAAAACTATCTATCTTTATCTTAAAAATATTTAATGAAGGGGCCTCAACTGCTTCACTGGGCAAGGAATTCCATAGATTCACAACCCTTTGGGTGAAGAGGTTCCTCCTAAACTCAGTCCTAAATCTACTTCCCCTAATTTTGAGGCTATGCCTCCTAGTTCTGCTTTCATCCGCCAGTGGAAACAACCTGCCCGCATCTATCCTATCTATTCTCTTCATAATTTTATATATTTCTATAAGATCCCCCCCTCATCCTTCTAAATCCAACGAGTACAGTCCCAGTCTACGCAACCTCTCCTCGTAATCCAACCCCTTCAGCTCTGGGATTAACCTAGTGAATCTCCTCTGCACACCCTCCAGCGCCAGTACGTCCTTTCTCAGGTAAGGAGACCAATGCTGAACACAATACTCCAGGTGTGGCCTCGTTAACACCGTATACAATTGCAGTATAACCTCCCTAGTCATAAACTCCATCCCTCTAGCAATGAAGGACAAATTTCCATTTGCCTTCTTAATCACCTGTTGCACCTGTAAACCATCTTTTTGCGACTCTTGCACTAGCACACCCAGGTCTCTCTGCACAGCAGCATGTTTTAATATTTTATCATTTAAATGATAATCCCTTTTGCTGTTATTCCTACCAAAATGGATATCCTCACATTTGTCAACATTGTATTCCATATGCCAGACCCTAGCCCATTCACTTAACCTATCCAAATCCCTCTGCAGACTTCCAGTATCCTCTGCACTTTTTGTTTTACCACTTATCTTAGTGTCGTCTGCAAACTTGGACACATTGCCCTTGGTCCCCAACTCCAATTCAACTATGTAAATTGTGAATAATTGTGGGCCCAACACTGATCCCTGAGGGACACCACTAGCTACTGATTGCCAACCAGAGAAACCCCCATTAATCCCCACTCTTTGCTTTCTATTAATTAACCAATCCTCTATCCATGCTGCTACTTTACCCTTAATGCCATGCATCTTTATCTTATGCAGCAACCTTTTGTGTGGCACCTTGTCAAAGGCTTTCTGGAAATCCAGATATACCACATCCATTGGCTCCCCGTTATCTACCGCACTGGTAATGTCCTCAAAAAATTCCACTAAATTAGTTAGGCATGACCTGCCCTTTATGAACCCATGCTGCGTCTGCCCAATGGGACAATTTCCATCCAGATGCCTCGCTATTTCTTCCTTGATGATAGATTCCAGCATCTTCCCTACTACCGAAGTTAAGCTCACTGGCCTATAATTACCCACTTTCTGCCTACCTCCTTTTTTAAACATTGGTGTCACGTTTGCTAATTTTCAATCCGCCAGGACTACCCCAGAGTCTAGTGAATTTTGGTAAATTATCACTAGTGCATTTGCAATTTCCCTAGCCATCCCTTTTAGCACTCGGGGATGCATTCCATCAGGGCCAGGAGACTAGTCTACCTTTAGCCCAATTAGAACATAGAAAATACAGCACAGAACAGGCCCTTCGGCCCACAATGTTGTTTGCCCATTAGCTTGCCCATCACTACCTCCTGAGTGATAACAATCATCTCAAGGTCCTCACCTGTCATAGCCTCATTTCTATCAGTCACTGGCATGTTATTTGTGTTTTCCACTGTGAAGACCGACCCAAAAAAATCTGTTCAGTTCCTCAGCCATTTCCTCATCTCCCATTATTAAATCTCCCTTCTCATCCTCTGAAGGACCAGTATTTACCTGAGTCACTCTTTTTTGTTTTATATATTTGTAGAAACTTTTACTATCTGCTTTTATATTCTGAGCAAGTTTACTCTCATAATCTATCTTACTCTTCTTTATAGCTTTTTTAGTAGCTTTCTGTTGCCCCCTAAAGATTTCCCAGTCCTCTCGCCTCCCACTAATCTTTGCCATTTTGTATGCTTTTTCCTTCAATTTGATACTCTCCCTTATTTCCTTAGATATCCACGGTCGATTTTCCCTCTTTCTACCGTCCTTCCTTTTTGTTGGTATAAACCTTTGCTGAGCACTGTGAAAAATCGCTTAGAAGATTCTCCACTGTTCCTCAACTTTTTCACCATGAAGACTTTGCTCGCAGTCTACCTTAGCTAGTTCTTCTCTCGTCCCATTGTAATCTCCTTTGTTTAAGCACAAAACACTGGTGTTTGATTTTACCTTCTCACCCTCCATCTGTATTTTAAATTCCACCATATTGTGATCGCTCCTTCCGAGAGGATCCCTAACTATGAGATCATTAATCAATCCTGTCTCATTACCCAGGACCAGATCTAGGACCGCTTGGTCCCTCGTAGGATCCATTACATACTGTTCTAGGAAACTATCGCGGATACATTCTATAAACTCCTCCTCAAGGCTGCCTTGACCGACCTGGTTAAACCAATCGACATGTAGATTAAAATCCCCCATGATAACTGCTGTACCATTTCTAAATGAATCAGTTATTTCTTTGTTTATTGCCTGCCCCACCATAATGTTACTATTTGGTGGCCTATAGACTACTCCTATCAGTGATTTTTTCGCCTTACATTTCCTGATTTCTACCCAAATGGATTCAACCTTATCCTCCATAGCACCAATGTCATCCCTTACTATTGCCCGGATGTCATCCTTAAATAACAGAGCTACACCACCTCCCTTACCATCCACTCTGTCCTTCCGAATAGTTTGATACCCTCAGATATTTAACTCCCAGTCGTGACCATCCTTTAACCATGTTTCAGTAATGGCCACTAAATCATAGTCATTCACGATGATTTGCGCCATCAACTCATTTACCTTTTTCCGAATATTACGAGCATTCAGGTAAAGTACACTTATGTTGGCTTTTATACCTCTGTTTTGAATCTTAACACCTCGATCAGTTACCTCTCCGAAGTTATATTTCCTCTTAACTTTTCTCCTAATGGACTGTAGCAATTAAAAGTAATGGCTTACCACCATATTTTCAAAGGCAATTGGACATGGACAATAAACACTGTCCTTACCAACAATGCTCATGTTGCAAGAATTAATCTAATACGTGCAATGTTTAAAAATGGTGCACCATGACAGACCAAGAGTTGGAAGAACAGATAACGACAGAGAAAATCTGTAAGGATTGAAGTTATTTATTTTATATTTTTGGGAAATTGTATTTTTCTGTAAAGAAGGCTATATGTGTGCATGTCTGGATGTGTAAATGATTTATTTACGCTGAAGAAATGTCAATTGAGACAACCTGTTTGGGAGAGTTGCAGGATGAAAGTGGATGTATTTGGCATGGCAGTGGAATTGGCAGTGGAAGGGTTTTTTTTCAGAATGGAGATCCGTAACTAGTGGTGTTCCACAGGGATCAGTTATTGGACCACTGTTGTTTGTAATATATGTAAACGATCTGGAGCAAAATGTAGATCAGGCATTGTCAAACTCGGGGGCGCGACCTGCGCATGGGTCGCGGGCGGGTGTCGGGAGGGTCGCGGAGCAGTCCGTCGCGGCGCTCCCGATCGTGCAAATGCTCGCGCAACAGCCGCAGCAGCTGGCTGTTAATAACGCCGGCTGCAAGTGGCCTTCGAAATGGCCGCGAACATGTAAAACAAATACGGCGCATGCAGATAGTTTTTGATCATGCGCACCGATGATCTAGCACGCATGCACAAAAACTATCTGCATGCGTGCCGATGATTGGGCACGCATGCACAATGCGGCTGCTTTTTTAAAAAACGGTCGCAGGTTTTTGTTTTACAAGTTCGGGGGGATTTTATTCAATTTATTTTATTCATTTACTTTATTCATTTTATTTTTATTTTTTCATTTATTTTATTCATTTTATTTTAACAAATTCAGGGGTTTTTTATTTGATAATATTTTACAGGAAAAAAATGCAGAACTTTGGACAAATGGAGACTCCATGCTTTCCAACACCGGAAGGCTTCACCTTCATCTAACAGGTTACATTGGAGGAGCGTGTACCAGGGCCAAGGGACCCAAAACCATTTCCTCCATTTTTGTCAGCAGCAAACAAGGAAAGAGAAAATGGTGGGTCGGGCAGGTCAGCCGGCGTAGGCCGCGAAGGTCGACTGGAGTGGGCCGCAAAGGTCAGCCGGCGTGGGCCGCGAAGTTCGGCCGGCGTGGGTCGCGAAGGTCAGCTGGCGTGGATCGCGAAAGTCGGCCAGATTGGGTTCCGAAGGTTGGCCGGTTGGTCAAAATGGGTCCCCAGAAAAAAAGTTTGAAAAACACCGATGTAGACGGTCTGATTAGGAAAATTGCAGATGACACTAAGCTAGGAGGAGTTGCAGATAGTGAAGGGGGCTGTCAGAGAATACAACAGAATATAGATAGATTGGAGAGTTAGGCAGAGAAATGGCAGATGGATTTCAATCCAGACAAATGCAAAATAATGCATTTTGGAAGATCAAATTTAGGTGTGAATTATACAGTAAATGGCAGAGCCCTTAGGAGCATTGACATACAGAGGGATCTCAGTTCAGGTCCATAGTTCCATGAAAGTGGCAATGCAGGTGGATAAGGTGGCCAAGAAGACATACTCCATGCTTGCTTTTATCGGCCAGGGCATTGAGTACAAGAGTTGGCCGGTCATGTTACAGTTGAATAAAACTTGAGTTAGGCAACATTTGGAATATTGCGTGCAGTTCTGGTTGCCATACCACCAGAAGGACGTGGCTGCTTTTGAGAGTGTGCAAAGAAGGTTCACCAGGTGTTGCCTGGCCTGGACGGTGTTAGCTATGAGGAGAGGTTGAATAAACTCAGATTGTTGTCGTTGGAAAGATGGAGACTGAGGGGAAACCTGATTGAAGTCTACAAAATTACGAGAGGTATAGGCAGGGTGAATAGTCAGAAGCTTTTTCCCAGGTTGGAAGATTCAATTACAAACACAGGTTCAAGGTGAGAGGGAGAAAGTTTAGGGGAGATAGAATCATAGAATTATAGAATCATAGAATTTATAATGCAGAAAGAGGCCCTGGATCATCGAGTCTGCACCGGCACTTGGAAAGAGCACCCTACTCCACCGTATCCCATAACCCAGTAATGTTGCTGCTAACTTTAGCCTTAGTTTAATTGCTCTGTTCTATCACCTTTGCTCTTGAGTCGCCAGGTATCTTTCTGATACCGCCACGTGGTTCAAGTCCGAGTAATGATCAATAATCCAACACACCACTTAGTAAGAGTTAAATCAACGCACATTTATTATATACAGTAATCAATACTTATGCATAAATTCTACGTCTAAGCTACTTCCTACAACTAACAGGCCAACACTTAACTTGGAAATGGCCCACCAGGTCAGGGAAACGAATGGCCTTTCATTTGGGTTCTGAGCCTGCGGGATTCGAAACTGTTACAGATCGATAGCTAGGAGCGCCTATCTCGTAGCGAGCATTGAAGTAAGACTTACGATTTGAGCGGCTGTTGCAGAAGGCTAGCAGAAGAGTCGCAGGAGTGTGCAGAAGGGGTAGCAGAAGGGTTGATTTGAACTTGGACTCTATACTTATAGTCCCCAGGGGCTTCCCGCCTTTCGGGGCGGACCCTGTACCTGGTTTGGTTCGATATTCCCCAATGCTGGATCGATTCCTTGATCGATTGGCCGTCTTGGGGTGATCGTTCACCTCCCTGTGTGTAGGCTTCTGTTGGCGCCGAAAAGTCTGGGTTGGCTTTGTGTGTCTAATTTGTTGCACATTGTTCCCGGGGATTGCTCATAGGAATTCAGATGGCTGGTGTTTTGTTGTGCTGATGGCTGCAGGTATCAATCTTGTCTGGCCTTCCCAGAGGTGAATACACAGTTTACCTGCAGCTGCTTGTTTTCGTCCTGTTGGCTGATTTTGCCATCAGCCTTTCCCGTTCGCCATTTTAAATCGGGGTTAGCCATTCTAAATCGGGAGTTAGCCATTTTAACTGGCTACAGAAACCCCACTGTCATAATATGCACCCATGCACATCATGAGGTAAAAGCAGGCAGTGACAGACACCCAGGTGAGCCAATCAACATACAGAACAGAACACAACCAATCACCAGACAGAACACCAGAGGGGGGTTTCCAACTATAAAACACACAAGGCATCAGCACTCTGCCTCTTTCCACTGGTGACAACTGTAGTGACAGTCAGGGTGTACATACCAGTCAACACCTTCTACGCGTAGATCAGAGCTAGCCTGGTCTAGATAGTTAGATTTAGTTTACTTAGAGTAGTAGAGAGTCAACCCACAGGCAGCTGTATGCTTTGTTACAGAAGTTCAATAAATCTTATTGAACCAACGCCTACGTTTGGTGTATGCTAGATCGTTTATCTGCATCGTGTTGCAGTCCGTGTTACCCCAGGGTGAATAACATGGCATGATACCAGGAGTGGCTACTTCATCTAAGTAATTTACCTTCAAGAATTCACTGATGACCAGCAAGTGCCTTCCAGCGGCATGGAAAAGATCCAGGCACCTCCTCAGCTCTGGATCTCCGGAAACCTTGGCGCCAACTGGCGGGTCTTCAAGCAGAAATTCAGTCTATACATTGAGGCCTCGGGCCTCGAAAGTGTGTCCGATGCCAGACAAATCGCGCTGCTACTATCGACTGCAGGGGATCAGGCCATCCAAATCTTCAATTTGCTCACTTTTGCCGACAAGACCAAGTTCCAGACCGTGTTAGCCAAATTCGACAATCACTGTGAAGTCGAAACGAACGAGAGCTTCGAACGCTATGTCTTCTAGCAGAGCCTTTAGGGTAAGGATGAGTCTTTCCAATCTTTTCTCACTCATCTTCGCATTCCAGTGCGATCCTGCAACTACGGTGACACTGCTGATTCCCTCTTCAGGGATCAGATCGTGTTTGGCATCCACTCCGGCGCCCTGACGAGGTACTAAATGAATATTTTGCATCAGTATTCACCAAAGAGAAGGAATTGGTGGATGTTGAGTCTGGAGAAGGGTGTGTAGATAGCCTGGGTCACATTGAGATCCAGGAAGAAGAGGTGTTGGGCGTCTTGAAAAATATTGAGGTAGATAAGTCCCCAAGGCCTGATGGGATCTACCCCGGAATACTGAAGGAGGCTAGAAAGGAAATTGCTGAGGCCTTGACAGAAATCTTTGGATCCTTACTGTCTTCAGGTGATGTCCTGGAGGACTGGAGAACAGCCAATGTTGATCCATTGTTTCAGAAGGGTAGCAAGGATAATACAGGGAACTACAGGCCAGTGAGCCTTACGTCAGTGGTAGGGAAATTACTGGAGAGAATTCTTCGAGACAGGATCTACTCCCATTTGGAAGCAAATGGACGTATTAGTGAGAGGCAGCATGGTTTTGTGAAGGAGAGGTCATGTCTCACTCACTTGATAGAGTTTTTCGAAGAGGTCACAACGATGATTGATGCAGGTAGGGCAGTGGATGGTGTCTATCTGGACTTCAGTAAGGCCTTTGACAAGGTCCCTCATGGTAGACTGGTGCAAAAGGTGAAGTCACACGGGATCAGGGGTGAGCTGGCAAGGTGGATACAGAACTGGCTAGGTCATAGAAGGCAGAGAGTAGCAATGGAATGGTGCTTTTCTAATTGGAGGGCTGTGACCAGTGGTGTTCCACAGGGATCAGTGCTGGGACCTTTGCTGTTCGTAATATCTCCAAATGATTTGGAGGAAAATGTAACTGGTCTGTTTAGTAAGTTTGCAGACGACACAAAGGTTGGTGGAATTGCGGATAGCGATGAGGACTGTCAGAGGATACATCAGGATTTAGATCGTTTGGAGACTTGGGCGGAGAGATGGCAGATGGAGTTTAATCCGGACAAATGTGAGGTAATGCATTTTGAAAGGTCTAATGCAGGTAGGGAATATACAGTGAATGGTAGAACCATCAAGAGTATTGAAAGTCAGAGAGATCTAGGTGTACAGGTCCACAGGCCACTGAAAGGGGCAACACAGGTGGAGAAGGTAGTCAAGAAGGCATACAGCATGCTTGCCTTCATTGGCCGGGGCATTGAGCATAAGAATTGGCAAGTCATGTTGCAGCTGTATAGAACCTTAGTTAGGCCACACTTGGAGTATAGTGTTCAATTCTGGTCGCCACACTACCAGAAGGATGTGGAGGCTTGAGAGAGGGTACAGAAGAAATTTACCAGGATATTGCCTGGTATGGAAGGCATTAGCTATGAGGAGCGGTTGAATAAACTTGTTTTGTTTTCACTGGAACGTCAGTGGTTGAGGGACCTGATAGAGGTCTACAAAATTATGAGGGGCATAGACAGAGTGAATACTCAGAGGCTTTTCCCCAGGGTAGACGGGTCAATTACTAGGGGGCTTAGGTTTAATGTGCGAGGGGCAAGGTTTAGAGGAGATGGATGAGGCAAGTTTTTTTTACACAGAGGGTAGTGGGTGCCTGGAACACGCTGCTGGAGGAGGTGGTGGAAGCAGGGGCGATAGTGACATTTAAGGGGCACCTTGACAAATACATGAATAGGATGGGAATAGAGGGATACGGACCCAGGAAGTGTAGAAGATTGTATTTTAGTCGAGCAGCATGGTCGGCACGGGCTTGGAGGGCTGAAGGGCCTGTTCCGGTGCTGTACTTTTCTTTGTTCTTTGTTTGTTCTTTGACGTCGACGTGATGACGTGCCCGAACTGCGGCAGCACCCATTGAAAGCGGCAATGCCCTGCAAGAGGCAGGCGATGTCTAAACTGTAATGGCATAGTGTAGGTTAGATGGCTTTTGTTTCGGTGCAACATCGTGGGCCGAAGGGCCTGTACTGCGCTGTATTGTTCTATGTTCTATGTAAGAAGCCTGGCCATTATGCGGCCATGTGCAGGTCAGCACCTCCGCTAGTGGGCCAGCGCTCCCAGTTCCAACGCAGACGTGTTCAAAGTGTGCAAGGGCTGCTGGATTGTGAACCTGATCCCGCCACTGATCCAGAGGACGACTGCCCGTAGTCTCCATATCGAGTGGGCATCATTACCATGCATGACAAGGCCTCCTCACATTCAGCAATACACACACCCATCCTCAATGTGGATTATGTGGACGAGTGGCATGTCACAGTACAGGTCAACAATTGCAGCATCCGGTTCAAACTGGACCCCGGTGCTTTGGCCAATCTAATATCCCAAGCAGATCTGGCTCGCATCCGGAGGCAGCCAACAATTCTTCCACCGGCCTGCCAGTTGCTCGGCTACAATGGAAATGCCATCACTGCGTTAGGGTCCTGTCACCTGCATGTCTCCAACAAGGCCATCAAGGCCACTTTGCGGTTTGAGATCGTCAAGCCCGACAAGGCTTCTCTGCTTGATGCCCATGCATGCAAGCTACTCCATCTCGTCCAGCGTGTACATGCCATGTACTCTGCCAACATGACTCTTCAGGCCGACATTGATGAGCTACTATTGCAATACCCGGATGTGTTCAGTGGGATGGGCACGCCGCCCTACTGCTACAAAATTTTGCTCAGGCCAGTTGCCACGCCTGTGATCCATGCCGGCTCCTCTGAAGGACCGTTTAAAGGCGCAGCTGCAGGAGCTCCAGGATCAGGGAATAATAGCCAAGGTGACGGAACCAACTGACTGGGTCAGCTCGATGGTCTGAGCAAAGAAGCCCTCTGGAGAACTGCGCATTTGTATTGATCCCAAGGATCTGAACCGTAACATTATGCGGGAACACGACCCGATCCCGAAGCGGGAGGAGCTGACAAGTGAGATGGCACATGCCAAATTCTTTACAAAGCTGGATCCATCGCGTGGCTTCTGGCAGATACAACTGGACGAGTCCAGCAGGAAGCTCTGCACGTTTAATACACCTTTCGGAAGGCATTGTTACAACCGCATGCCGTTTGGTATTGTTTGGGCGTCTGAAATCTTTCATAGAATAATGGAACAAATGCTAAAGGACATTGAGGGTGTGCGGGTTTATGTTGATGACGTCATTATATGGTCCACGACCCTGGAGGAACATATTTCTCGTCTGCAACAAGTCTTCAGACGCATACATGCCAACGGCCTGAAGTTAAACAAAGCCAAATGCTCCTTTGGCACGTCGTCAATTAAGTTTCTGGGTGATCAAATATCCCAGCAGGGCGTGCAACCGGATTCAGACAAAGTCAAGGCCATCAACAGAATGAAGACCCCAGAAGACAAAAAGACGGTCCTCCGCTTCCTGGGTATGGTAAATTTTTGGGGGAAGTTCATTCCCAACCTCGTGTCACACACCACGGCTCTCAGGCATCTGGTGAATAAGTCCACCACTTTCCAGTGGCTACCCGCACATCAAGCAGAGTGGCTTGAGTTTAAAGCGAAGCTAACCACCGCTTGTTCTAGCTTTTTTTTACCCAGAGCGGGAGACTAAACTCTCCACAGTGCCAGCCACGACGGCATTGGGGTGCTGCTCCTCCAGAAGGCTGACTCCTCGTCCTGGGCTCCAGTGGCCTATGCGTCAAGGGCCACGACCCCCACTGAGCAAAGAAATGCTCAGATAAAGAATGCCTGGGCCTTCTCACTGGCATTGTGAAACTCCACAATTATGTCTATGGTCTGCCAACCTTCACAGGTGAGACTGACCACAGACCCTAGTTCATATCATACATAAGGACTTGAATGACATGATGCCCAGGCTCCAGCGCATTCTCCTTCGACTCCGAGGTATGATTTCGAACTGGTTTACACAACTGGAAAGGAGCGAATCATTGCAAATGCCCTGTCGCGTGCCCTCACCTCGCCCTGTGAACAGGTAGACTTCATATGCCAAATTGAGGCACAGATGCAACTGTGTGCCAGCACCCGCCTGTCATCCGACGAACGACTCGTTGCAGCCATGTAAAATGGCTGCGTTCCGATTAATCTGGCCAAAACCCAGTTTAAAACAGCTAACCCAAAAGACTGCTGGGAAAAGCAGCCAAGAAGACACAAGCAGGCAGCTGCAGACAGTTTTGCATATTCGGCTCTGGGAAGGTAGCCCAGATCGATACTCAGGGCTATCAACAGCCCATCAACCCAGGTATTCGCAGTTGCATTCAGGACTGTTTACAGCCCATCTATTCAGACATCCACAGTTAAATCGGCTATCCCCGGGAACAATTGCAACATATTAGCAATTGAATACCGGGCCAGACCTGTCGGCGCCTGCAGTGGCCGAAACAAAGACAGGTGAGCGACCACCCCCCGATCGAGGAATCGCCTCACCATTGGACACATCGACCCCAGAGATTGGGGACAGAATCCAATCACTTGGGACTCAGGGTCAAGGGCCACCCCGGGAGGCGGGAAGCCCCTGGGCCCTATAAAAGTGAAGGTCCAAGTTCAGATCTCTCTCTCTCTCCTCTTCGCCTGCTCGAGACCTTCGCAAGACCAGCCACCGGCAACTGCACAATATATCAAATTCAATGTGGACTGAGCCCAGCAGGCTGCCCGGGCAGCAGGGTTTGCCATCACCGTTGAGAAGGCCCGGGTCCAGGGGGTGATTGACGGAATGCAGGTCACCCTACGAGTACTGGCCCATGATGGGCCAGTCTTCGCAAATTGAAAAGGGTTCCACTTGATGAACGTGCAGCAGGTGTGTGACCACGAGATGCACATCATGCACGCCTGCGCCTGGCACCCGGGCAGTGTGTATGACACCTTCATTCTGGCCCACTCAATGGTTCCTAACCTCTTCTAGATGCACCATCAGCGGCGGCATTGGCTCCTGGGCGATAGGTGTTCTCCACTCATGGCTGATGACGCCTGACCGGAGGCCACAGACCAATGCAGAGACCCGCTACAAAAATGCCCATGCCACGACCAGGAGCGTGATCGAGCAATGCTTCACCATCCCGAAGAAGCAGTTCAGTGTAACGCTTGGAGAGTCTTCCACATTGTGGTGACCCGCTGCATCCTCCATAACATCATGCAGCAGAGGGGCGACGTGCTGGAAGAGGAGAATGAACGGCAGGCCTTGTCCGCTGACGAGGACACGGGGAGGGTGAAGATGCGCAGGACATGGGGCGCAGGCAGGCACAGAAAGCCGCATAGCGTCCCGCCTAGGTCAGCATGCACAGGACCCTCTAATCATCTCCAGGTGCACTGACTAGAGGGCCTGGACAGCGCGGCACAGACACCCCATAACACCCCCACTTGTTGACCAACCCCTTGCAAGAATACCGTCACTGCCATGGTAGTGTCCCTTTAGGAAATGTGTGTATTATCAAATGGCTTCAGTAATGTCATTGTGTGGGTGGAGCTGGGCTGTGGCTCTGGGTTTACACTGTTGGAAGCTGGATTCAGAAAAAGAAGGCTTCTTCTCTCTCTCTCTCTTTCTCTATGTTAAAAGGTGTCCAGATCACTTGATAATTGAAAACTCATAACTGTTTTCTGTAAAGAATTCAAACCTACTGTTTTGTTAAAAGGGTTTTCCTGGTTTTATTGGATGTTGTTTTCAACTTGAAACAGTAGAAAGGGAAGCTATTAAGGGTTAAGCACATATAAAGAACTGTCGATGTGTGGGGAATTTATGTTTGTAGTTGATAAAAAATGCTTAATGTGTGTGTTTATAAAATGTTAACGGAATTCGTAGAATAATCTTTGTTTTGTTTAAAAGTGCTTAAGGTCTCTTGATGAATAACACCTCAAAGTAGGCCCTTATGCTCCTCATAACCAAAATCTACAAATAGTTGTGGGTCAGTTCAACTCCATGATATACTTTGGAGTTTTCTAAACACTGGCCCATAATAAATTGGGGGCTCATCCGGGATAAAAGTTTATCTTTTGTGATTGGGTTGGCTAAGTGAACTTAACAACAGTGAAGGGTGAGTATATTTGTGTTTGCTTTTCAGGTGTGGTATTCCAGTTTAAGTAGGGAGTGTGTTGTGGACAATGGCTCTTTCAGAGGCTCAGGAGTTTTTGGGGGTGGAGAAGGTAACACACAGTACCTTAGAAACAGAGACAAAGAAAAGGCTGTTGGATTTGGCAAGAACACGGCAGTTAACATTACCTGACAACATACAAAAAGAAGTGGTAATTGCAGCTGTAGCTGAGCATTTAAAATTTCCTGAGACACAGTCAGAATCATTGGAAATGGCAAGAATTCAATTACAGATCAAGCGGCTCGAACATGTAAAAGAATGAAAGCAGCTTGAATACGAAATGAGGGAAAAAGAAAAAGAGAGAGAAGAGAAAAGGAGAGAAACTTTGAACTTCAGAAATTGGCCATGAAACATGACAGTCAGTAAAAATTGGCGGATGTAAAGAGAAACGTACAGCCTGAGGATAGTGATCAGGATAGTGAGCAGGAGCATCATAGTCGAAGGCTTGGTGGGGATCTATTTAAATATGTCCAGTTACTAGTGGTGTATCACAAGGATCTGTTTTGGGGCCACTGCTGTTTGTCATTTTTATAAATGACCTGGAGGAGGGTGTAGAAGGATGGGTGAGTAAATTTGCAGATGATACTAAAGTCAATGGAGTTGTGGACAGTGCGGAAGGATGTTACAAGTTACAGAGGGACATAGATAAGCTGCAGCGCTGGGCTGAGAGGTGGCAAATAGAGTTTAATGCAGAAAAGTGTGAGGTGATTCATTTTGGAAGGAATAACAGGAAGACAGAATACTGGGCTAATGGTAAGATTCTTGGCAGTGTGGATGAGCAGAGAGATCTCGGTGTCCATGTACATAGATCCCTGAAAGTTGCCACCCAGGTTGAGAGGGTTGTTAAGAAGGCGTACGGTGCGTTAGCTTTTATTGGTAGAGGGATTGAGTTTCGGAGCCATGAGGTCATGTTGCAGCTGTCCAAATTCTGGTGCGGTCGCATTTGGAGTATTGCGTGCAATTCTGGTCGCCGCATTATAGGAAGGATGTGGAAGCATTGGAAAGGGTGCAGAGGAGATTTACCAGAATGTCGCCTGGTATGGAGGGAAGATCTTATGAGGAAAGGCTGAGGGACTTGAGGCTGTTTTCGTTCGAGAGAAGAAGGTTAAGAGGTGACTTAATTGAGGCATACAAGATGATCAGAGGATTAGATAGGGTGGACAGTGAGAGCCTTTTTCCTCGGATGGTGATGTCTAGCACGAGGGGACATAGCTTTAAATTGAGGGGAGATAGATATAGGACAGATGTCAGAGGTAGGTTCTTTACTCAGAGAGTAGTAAGGGCGTGGAATGTCCTGCCTGCAACAGTAGTGGACTCGCCAACACGAAGGGCATTCAAATGGTCATTGGATAGACATATGGACGATAAGAGAATAGTGTAGATGGGCTTTAGAGTGGTTTCACAGGTCGGTGCAACATCGAGGGCTGAAGGGCCTGTACTACGCTGTAATGTTCTATGTTCTATATCCAAGCATTGCCAAGGTTTGATGAGAAGGAGGTAGAAACCTTTTTTATTTCATTTGAGAAGGTAGCTAAACAAATGAAATGGCCACAGGACATGTGGGCATTACTGATTCAAAGAAAGCTGGTAGGTAGAGCGAGTGAAATGTTTGCATCACTATCTGAGGAGCTATCTGGGACGTATGAGGAGGTGAAAAAATCCATCTTAGGTGCATACGAACGAGTGCCTGAATCCTACAGACAAAGGTTTAGAAATTTAAGGAAAAAACCTGGTCAAACAAACATGGAGTTTAAAGGATCAAACAGAGTAATTTTGAAAGGTGGGCTTTGAAAATAGACTGAACATATGAAGCTCTGAGAGAAATTATAATTTTGGAGGAGTTTAAAAATTCAATTTCTGATGTAGTGAGAACTCATGTGGAAGAGCAGAGGGTTAAAACTGTGAGATTAGCAGCAGAAATGGAAGATGATTATGAATTTGTTCATAAATCAAAGCTTGGTTTCTGACACCAGTTTCAGCCTGTGAGGGATAGAAACTGGGGAAAAGAGAAATACTCAAGTGGTAGGGGTAAAAGAGATCTGATGGGAGATAATAAGGAGAGTGTATCTCAGATTAAAAAAGAAATCCAGGAGGGTGGAACAGAAATGAAAAGTTTCAAATGTTTTCACTGTAACAAACTAGGCCATGTAAAGTCACAGTGTTGGGGGTTGAAGAAAAGCATTGGGAAGGCTGATGTGGTAAAACAGGATAAGACAGTGGGTTTTGTTAAAGTGGTAAAGGAAAGCCCAACTGAAGCAAAGAAGGTGCAAAAAATTGTACAGCCTGATCAAGAGATGATTGATAAGAAGGTGCCAAGTCTCTTTCAAGAATTTACTAAAAGAGTTTACTCATGTTCATCAGTAGGAGTAGGTAAGAAAGTCAGAATTTTAAGAGATATGGGAGCTAGTCAATCTTTGATGGTAAGAGATGAGGAGTTATGTAGTTTGGAAGGAATATTGCCAGAAAAGGTGGTAATATGTGGAATTCAGGGTGAGAAGAGTAGTGTTCATTATATAAGGTCAGGTTGGAAAGTCCAGTGAAGAGTGGTGAAGTGATACTAGGAGTAACAGAGAAATTATCTTGCCCAGGAGTTTATCTTGGGTAATGATATAGCTGGATCATAGGTGTGAATGATGCCTACTGTGGTTGATAAGCCCGTGGAAAATCAAACAACTGATGCGTTGAATGACGTATATCCTGGGATTTTTCCAAATTGTATAGTAACAAGATTGCAAAGTCACAGGTTAAGACAAGAGGAGAAATCAAAGAGTGAAGATAAAGTTGAAGTTCAATTATCAGAAACCATTTTTGATCAGATGATTGGAGAAGAACACGAACAGGTGGAGGATGAGGCGGATATTTTTAGTTCAGGAAAATTGGCGGAGTTACAACAGAAAGATGTAGAAATAAAACGGATGTATCAGAAAACATACACGGAAGAGGAATCTGAATGTATACCAGAATATTATTGCCTTAAAAATGATGTCTTAATGGGAAAATGGAGATCTTTACATATGCAGGTGGATGAAAAGTGGGCAGACGTTCATCAAGTTGTATTGCCAGTAGGGTATAGAAAGGAGGTGTTGCGAGTAGCACATGAGGTACCAGTAGGAGGTCATTTGGGAGTAAGGAAAACTCAAGCTAAAATACAAAAAGATTTTTATTTGCCTGGACATAAAGATGTAGTTAAATTTTGTCAATCATGTCACACATGTCAAGTGATAGGGAAACCTCAAGCGGTGATAAAACCAGCGTCCTTAATACCCATTCCAGCATTTGAGGAACCTTTTACAAGGGTCTTAATTGATTGTATAGGACCGCTTCCGAAAATGAAAAGTGGGAATCAATATATTTTGACTATAATGGATGTGTCGACTATGTTTCCAGAGGCTATTCCAGTATGCAATATTACAGCTAAAAAGATTGTGGAGGAGTTACTTAAATTCTTCACTAAATATGGACTGCCCACAGAAATACAATCGGATGAAGGATAAAATTTTACCTCAAGGTTATTCAAGGAAGTTACGGATAGCTCAGGAGTAAAATAATTTAAATCAACTACCTACCATCCAGAATCACAGGGAGCATTAGAAAGGTGGTATCAGACGTTAATGACAATGTTGAGGGCTTATTGCCAAGATTATCCAGAGGATTGGGGTAAAGGAATTCCTTTTGTGCTGTTTGCAATTAGGGATGCGCTTAATGAGTCAACCAAATTCAGTCCTTTTGAATTAATTTTTGGTCATGAAGTAAGAGGACCACTTAAATTGATGAAGGAGAGATTGGTGAGTCAGCAGTCTGAAATGACATTCTTGGATTACGTGCCAAATTTTGGAAAATTATTAAATAGAGCAGGTGAATTGGTTGGACAACATTTAAAAGTTGCACATGTGATGAAACGGGTAGCGTACAAGGAAGCAAAAGTTTGTAGTTTTGCCAATGGAGATAAAGTTTTAGTATTATTACCAGTGGTAGTTGGCCTTTAAAAGCAAAGTTTTGTGGACCTTATCAGATTGAAAGGAAATTAAATGAGGTGAATTATGTGGTAAGAACGCCACTTTGAAGGAAAACTCACCGAGTGTGTCATGTGAATATGCTTAAAAGGTACTTTGAAAGGAGAGCAACAGGGGGAGGTTTTATTGATTCTAACTCAAAATGAAGAACTAAATCCAGATGACTTTGAATTTGACATTCCTCAAACTAAATTGGAAAATGAGGATATTCTTAAAAATTGTGATAAATTGTTGAATTACTTTCCAGAGGCAAAACGAACTGACCTGAAATAGTTATTAATATCACATGGGCAAGTTTGTGGAGATAAGTTGCGAAGTACTAAAATGGCTGTACATGAAATGAAAATGAAAATCACTGATTGTCACAAGTAGGCTTCAAATGAAGTGACTGTCAAAAGCCCTGAGTCGCCACATTCCGGCGCCTGTTTGGGGAGGCTGGTACGGGAATTGAACCCACGCTGCTGGCCTTGGTCTGCTTTACAAGCCAGTTATTTAGCCCACTGTGCTAAACCAGCCCCCACATGATGGAGTTGTGGGAAATGCTGTTCCAATTAAACAACATTCATATAGACTTAACATTTTAAAATTGGCACAGATTAACAAAGAAATTGAAAGGATGCTTAAAGATGGCATAATTGAAGTGGATTGCAGCCAATGGAGCTCACCCATAATGATGGTACCGAAACCGGATGCTGCCCAACGATTGTGGGTGGATTCTCAAAAGGTTAATGCAGTTACAAGAACAGACTCTTATCCGATCCCTTGAAGAAATGTGTGTATTATCAAATGGCTTCAGTGATGTCATTGTGTGGTTGGAGATGGGCTGTGGCTCTGGATTTTACTTTCGGTTTACACTGTTGGAAGCTGAATTCAGAAAAAGACTTCTCTCTCTCTCTCTCTCACTCTGTATGTTAAAAGTTGTCCAGATCACTTGATAATTTAAAATCGCTAACTGTTTTCTGTAAAGAATTCAAACCTACTGTTTTGTTAAAAGGGTTTTTCTGGTTTTATTGGATGTTGTTTTCAAGTTGAAACAGCAGAAAGGTAAATTATCATTATATATATACTGGCCCATAACAGTCACCAACCCCCACCCCCCGACAACCCCTCCCTGATTCCCTCACTAAGGCGTGCGGGCCCTGGGTTGGTAGTAACAGCAGGTCTGGTCCATAGGATGGAGTGTGGTGATGACTCGCTCTGCGATGAGCTCTACGACTTTGCACCCTTTGACAACATCTACTCCTGTCTACTGTAGCACTTACTACCATCTACCAGTGTGATTCTTGCATGCGAGCTGACCATTCCATCACACAGTCCCAACGAACCCTGAGGGTGGCTGGGCTGGGGACACTGGAGGGTGAGGTGGTGGTGGTGTGGGGGGGGGGGGGGTGGTTGGAGAGGGATGGGGTGGGGCACCTGAGCAGTGAGGACTGGATGAATTGGGGTCCCTGGCCTAAGCCCACCCACACTATCTGCCCAGCTCCCCCCCCCCCCCCCCCATCCTCCGACTGTCCGCCCTCTTGGGGGTTCCTCCCTCCACCTGATGTCCTGCTGCACCAGATAGTGCCCTAGGAGCCTCTTTGCTAAAGTGCCTCTATGATGGTGTAGGATATTAGAGACAGCTGTGTCTAGAAGTCAGTGTCATCCTCAGATTGATGCTCCAGGGTGTCACTGGTGTTTGGGGGTTCACTATCTAGTGCCGCCTCATCACTCGACATGTGCTGGGGGCAGAGGGTGGGAAGTGGGAAGTGGGTGGGGAGAGACAGAAAACGCAGAATGATTGGCAGACGGATGTGGGCAGCTGGTGGCCTTTGTGAATAGGACACCAGGCCATGGCAGGCGGTATGGATATTGACATGTGGTGTAGGGTGGGCGCGAGCAGATGGTGTGGGGATCGGTTGCCTTCCGAGTGGTTGGAGGGGGTTACGGGTGTGTCGGATGGGGGTTGGTGCCAGGTATTGGCTACTCATCCTGCCTGCCCTGAGGAGCTTTTTCCAGCACTGTTGGCTGGTACTGGCAGTGGGGCCCACGGTGCTCCCGGCCTCTGCCAGCTGTACCCAGTCCTGGTCTATGGCGGCTGTTGGCAGCATCCTCCAATCCCGAGGAACAGGGTGGCCCGCCTCTCCTCCACCGTGTCCAGCAGTGTCTCGAGCTCCACATCTGCGAACCGGGGTGCCGTTGTTTGGCTGGAATGAGTGTGGGTGGGGAGTGGAGTGCTTCTCTGCAGCGGCAGCTTGTCAGCCTCACGAGTTCCAATCCCGACCCCGGCAAATCGAACACTGTTTTTCATTGAAATTGCTCTAGTTCCAAGTGGTTCTGGTGTTAGCCCATTAACGGATCCTGAATTGCTCCTGGAGTGGCGCTGCTTCTATAATCATAGAACACCACCAATTCAGTCCCAGCGTCAGCACTTAATCTCTCAAATAGAGAATCTGGTCAAGTATTTTTTTTAATGGTGCGAGGCTGCGTGTACGAGTTCTTGAGTAACCAAAAAGTAACCTGTAGGTACAGCAAATAATTAAAAAGGCAAATAGTTGCCGAAATTCTCCAGCCGTTGTGATTCTACCGCTGCCAGAAGGGTACCGCCGCCCGTGGGTTTCCTGGTGGTGTGGAGTGGCTTTAATGGGAAATTCCATTGACAAGGGGCGGGCAGATAGAATCCAGTCGCCAGCAAACGGCGCGCCGCCAAGAAACACACGGCTGAGGGACCGGAGAATCCAGCCCAGTATGTTGGCCGTTATTACAAAGGGATTTGAGTACAGCAGCAAAGATGTCTTCCTGCAATTATATAGAGCATTCGTAAGATCACATAAAGAGTCTTGTGAGCAGTTTTGGTCTCCTTACCAAAAGGCTACAACTGCCACAGGGGGAATGCAATAAAGTTCACCAGACTAATTCCTGGGATGAAGGGATTGCCTTCTGATGAAAGATTAAATGCACAAGGTCTTTGTTCCCTGGAGTTTAGAAGAATGAGAGGTGATCTCGATCAAACACACACAATTCTTACACTGCTCAACAGGTCACAGCAGGAAGGATGTTTCCCCAGGCTCGGGGTGGAGGTCTAGAACCAGGGAACATGGTCTCAGAATAACATATAAACCATTTAACACTGAGATGAGGAGAAATCTCTGTACTCAGAGGGAGGTGGATCTTTGGAATTCTCTACTCCAGAGGGCTGTGGAGCTTCAGTGGTTGAGTATGACTGGAATTTATAGATATTAAAAATGTCAAGGACATGGTGATAGTGCAGGAAAATGGTGTTGAAGTAGCAGATCAGCCATGATCGCATTGAATGGCAGAGGTGGCTTGAGGGGCTGAATGACCTAATTCCCGCACCTATTTCTAATGTTCTTCTGTTCTAATTCCACTGACCTGCTCGCTCCCCATTGCCCTGGAACCAACACCGAATGAATATCACCGCCCCATTCCTCCAGCATTGGAATACAACTACCCTGCTTTGAATGATTTATCAATTTTCCTTGAAAGCTGTAGTGATCTTTACATTACCCACGACGAGTGATTCCGCAGGCCAACAATCCTAGTTATGCAAAGTAATTTCTCCTGACCCCCTTCCCTCCCTGGCAGCGATAATTTTAAAGTAATGGTTAATCATCATTTGTTTCCCAGCCAAAGTAAATACAAATGTAGCATTCACTCACTCTGTCATAACTCTTTTGTCATTTAACATTTTTTAATAAACCTCCGCACAGCCTTCGCTGCTGAAGTGGAAACAGGTGCACGATGTTAATCAACAAAGCACTGGAATGACTCGGCAGACAGCTTGTCAATTGCTTCAGTCTCTGCCAACCCTTAACCTCAAACTTTACCTCTATTAGGTGCATTTGTTCATTCCCTGTTTGATCAGTGAGCCATATTACTGATGTTGCATGATAGGTCACGTAAACAGGCTGCCTGATTCTATTGTCTCATGCACCGTTTCTATTTTGTGTTCCCCAATCATAGCTCGTGATCTGACATGAGATGTTGAAAGTGGGCAAATCAGCAAAAGTCACGTAGGTATTACAGAGTGCTCCACAATTAGATGGCTTGAGATGTTCTGTGCAACATTCTGACCTCGAAACTTCCAAACCTCTGGCAATCACAGTGAATTAATTTTATTTTAAACAAAGACTTCGAACTTGGAATGCAAATTTTCAGTGAAAGGTCAGAAAAAGTGACCAATCCCCATTCCGGAAGATTCAGGGCGGCCTTGTACGCAAAATAATGTCATGACTGTCTCTATTTCACCCTCTCCAGCAATGTTAATTCAAATTAGATCTCAGGATCGAGGACCAACATTGGGGAATTGTACGCATATGTTGGGGCAGCACAGTGGTTAGCACTGTTGCTTCACAGCGCCAGGGACCCAGATTCGATTCCCGGCTTGGGTCACTGTCTGTGCGGAGTCCGCACGTTCTCCCCGTGTTTGCGTCGGTTTTCTCCGGGTGCTCCTGTTTCCTCCCACAAGTCACGAAAGACATGCTAGTTAGGCGAATATCGTCTGCAGACGATACTAAAGTCGGTGGTGTTGTCGATAGTGTGGAAGGATGTAGCAGGTTACAGAGGGATATAGATAAGCTGCAGAGCTGGGCTGAGAGGTGGCAAATGGAGTTTAATGTAGAGAAGTGTGAGGTGATTCACTTTGGAAGGAATAACAGGAATGCGGAATATTTGGCTAATGGTAAAGTTCTTGAAAGTGTGGATGAGCAGAGGGATCTAGGTGTCCATGTACATAGATCCCTGAAAGTTGCCACCCAGGTTGATAGGGTTGTGAAGAAGGCCTCTGGAGTGTTGGCCTTTATTGGTAGAGGGATTGAGTTCCGGAGTCGGGAGGTCATGTTGCAGCTGTACAGAACTCTGGTACGGCCGCATTTGGAGTATTGCGTACAGTTCTGGTCACCGCATTATCGGAAGGACGTGGAGGCTTTGGAGCGGGTGCAGAGGAGATTTACCAGGATGTTGCCTGGTATGGAGGGAAAATCTTATGAGGAAAGGCTGACGGACTTGAGGTTGTTTTCGATGGAGAGAAGAAGGTTAAGAGGAGACTTAATAGAGGCATACAAAATGATCAGGGGGTTGGATAGGGTGGACAGTGAGAGCCTTCTCCCACGGATGGATATGGCTGGCACGAAGGGACATAACTTTAAACTGAGGGGTAATAGATATAGGACAGAGGTCAGAGGTAGGTTCTTTACGCAAAGAGTAGTGAGGCCGTGGAATGCCCTACCTGCTGCAGTAGTGAACTCGCCAACATTGAGGGCATTTAAAAGTTTATTGGATAAACATATGGATGATAATGGCATAGTGTAGGTTAGATGGCTTTTGTTTTGGTGCAACATCGTGGGCCGAAGGGCCTGTACTGCGCTGTATTGTTCTATGTTCTATGAATTGGACATTCTGAATTCTCCCTCGGTGTACCCGAACAGGCGCCGTAGTGTGGCAACTCGGAGATTTTCTCAGTAACTTTGTTGCAGCGTTAATAGAACAAAGAACATACAGTGCAGAAGGAGGCCATTTGGCCCATCGAGTCTGCACCGACCCACTTAAGCCCTCACTTCCACCCTATCCCCGTAACCCAATAACCCCTCCTAACCTTTTTTGGTCACTAAAGGCAACTTATCATGGCCAATCCACCTAACCTGTATGTCTTTGGACTGTGGGAGGAAACCGGTGCTACCGTGTGCTACCATGCTGCCTAATGTAAGCCTACTTGTGGCAATAATAAAGATTATTAGGGGAGGCATGGTGGCACAGTGGTTAGCACTGCTGTCTCACAGCTTCAGGGACCTGGGTTCAATTCCAGCCTCAGGTGACTGCGGGAAGTTTGCAGTTTCTTTCCGTGTCTGCCTGGGTTTCCTCCGGGTGCTCCGGTTTCCTCCCGCAGTCCAAAGATGTACAGATTAGGTGGATTGGTCATGGTAAATTGCCCCTTAGGCTGGAGCTGCAGGGATAGGTTGGGGGATTGGGCCTAGGTAGGATGGTCTTTCGAAGGGTCTGTGCAGACTCGATGTGCTGAATGGGCTCCTTCTGCACTGTAGGTATTCTATTCTATGAAAAGTACTGTTAGGGAAGGGTTTCCAGGATTCTGACCCAGCAACAGTGAAGGAATGGCCATTGACCAGAAACTGAACTGCTCCAGCCGAATAAATACTGTGGCTACAAGAGCAGGCCAAAGGCTGGGAATCGTGCAGAGAGTAACTCCTGGTTCCCCCAAGCATGTCCACATCTAGAAGGCACAGGTCAGAGGTATAATGGAATATTCTCCACTTGCCAGGATGAGTGCAGCTCTAAAAACACTCAAGAGTATTAACACCATCCTGGTCAAAGCAGCATGCTTGATCGACATTCTGTCCACCAGTTAAATACCCACTCCCCCCACAGCTGAGCGCAGTAGCAGCCACGTGGACCATCTAAAAGATGCACTGCAGCAACCCAGCAAGGGTTCTTCGACAGCATCTTCCAATCCAATGGCCTCTACCATCTCGAACAGTGATGGGCAATCTAGGTTAGTGAGTGGGCTGCATGAGTGGCCCTCCTTCATCTCAGTGGGCCGCAAGATTGAAAGTGGGATTGTTGACTAACCATGAGCCTTATGAATAAGATTGAATACATTTAATACACGCTGAATATTTCATAATGAGTTCGAAAAAATGCTTAATTATTCATTTATTAACAGAACTGTAATCAACTTCAAATGTTTAAACAAAACAAATATTTACACTTTGGATGCAGAGGGAGTGCATGGCTCTCACAGTTAGTGTTGTGGGCAATCAGCACGCACCTCACTTGCCCTTGCTTTACATGCGTATCGCTTCAGTCATACCGGTGAGAGAAAAACTATGCAGAATGCGGCAACCCTGCACATGGGCAACGATTAGCAAATTGTCTCGTGGGCCAAACTCAGAACCCAGACCCCTGGGCCGCAGGTTGCCCACCACTCTCGAAGGACAAGGGCAAGCAGATGCATGGGGAACGTCACCGCCTGCAAGTTCCCCCTCGGTGTCACTCACCATCTTGACTTGGAAATACATTGGCTGTTCCTTTACTGTCGCTGGGTCAGAATCCTGCAACTCCCTCCCTAACAGCACTTCTACACCAAAGGGGCAATTAGGGATGGGGTAATTGCTGGGCCCAGCCAGTGTTGATGTCACATCAAACGTAAAAATTAACAACATCTAAGATTGTATAGGTGTGAGTTAATGCATTTAGGGAAGTCAGCAAAGCAAACAAATCGACAATCAACTACAGTATACTGAGAAATGTAGAGGAACAGAGGGAATACCTGTCCACAGACCCGTGAAGAAAGATCAGATAGCCTGGGGTTGTTTTCTTTGGACAGAGATGGCTGAGGGGGGGGGGGATTTAATTGTGGTGTATAAAATTGAGGGGTCTAGAAAGCATGGATCCTTTAGCAGAGGGCAAAATAGATTGAATGTAATTGCTGGAAGATTTAAAAGGTGGTTGGGGAATAATTTATTCACCCAGGTGTTGCGGACCTGGAAGAGGCAGAAACTCACATTGCTTTCAAGAAACAGCTCGCTGTGAAATTGAAGTGCCATAATGTACAAAGACTGGAAAGTGGGATCAGATTGGTTAACCTGTTTTGGCTAGTGCAGACATAAAAGGCAGAATGACCTATGATTCAATGAGTGCTCAAATGAAATGAGGAAGTGGCATGTTTAACTGGGTGGGAAGAAGCCTGTCTGCAATCAACGTTCAACCATTTCAGGCCACAACACCTAACATTTATTCTTTCGATCAGCAATAGCTACTGATCATTTAGCTTTTTTCTATTTGAAACTCGTCTTTACTTGGCACATTACCATGCCTCCTTTTGCACCGTTGGCATAATTTAATCATAGAACTTACAGTGCAGAAGGAGGCCATTCGGCCCATCGAGGCTGCACCGGCCCTTGGAAAGGGTACCCTACCTAAGCCCACTCCTCCACCCTATCCCCGTAACCCTGTAACTCTATCTACCCTTTTTGGACGCTAAAGGCAATTTATCATGGCCAATCCACCTGACCTGCACATCTTTGGACTGTGGGAGGAAACCGGAGCACCCGGAGGAAACCGGAGCACACACGGGGAGAACGTGCAGACTCCGCACAGACTGTGACCCAAGCTGGGAATCGAACCTGGGATCCTGGAGCTGTGATGCAATTGTGCTAACCACTATGCTACCGTGCCGCCCCTAAATATCCATACATCAATATCATCCCCTTACAATAAAGGCCAACATATGTTTGCTTTCTTAATTACTTGCGATATCTGTACACCCAGATCCTGCTGTACCAAAGAGTTCTGCAAACTCTCTCCATTTAAACAATATTCTGTTGTAATGTTACGACACCCTGGGCGAATGCATGATCAATTCCAGCCCATAGACCCCAGAGTCCCAACAATATTAACCAATAATTTGTTTATTTTCCTGAGATCTTTGACACTTGACTGCTCCAATGATTTACAGGCACCAGATTTGCAAGAAAAACATTAAAACCCTGTTTATTATAACAAGAGTATGGAAATAATAGAACAGTGGCCTACTAATATAACTATTCCCCAAACTCCATCACACCCTCCACCCTGACACACACAAGACATACACAAGGTGGGGATGGGGGGGTACGAAAGGTTCAAATATCAAGGATTAAGCATGGAATGAGAGATTGACATTTGCTGCTAATGTTGTAGACTTTGTACTTGGTGATCTGTCAAGGACGCAAAGTGTTGCAATCATCGGTTCGTTTGGATCTTCTAATGTCTGACTTTTATTAGAATATGCATGTTGTAGAATTTTCTCTGGGGAGTTACTTTCAGTTGTACAGGCCTCCGCCAGACTGGCTCTCAGACTTACTGAGATAATATTATAATTCTGGACCTGAGAATTTAAAAGAAGGTTGTCTGTCCACTCCACTTAGCGAAGGCTTGTCTGACATTTCTGCAGATCCAGATTAACTGGAGCGAAGGGAAAGTTAAGGCCATTTCCAAGACATCTAACAATCTCAGGGGAGAGCTATCTGTGCCTCCCCAGCTTTCCAAACAGAGGTTAGGCTTTTACAGATATGGCTGGAGAGTGTTTGCAGCCCTTTCGGCTTTCAAATTGCGATGCAGAGAGTTGAGACTTCTGCTTTACCTTCCAGTGGAGCTTCCACTGGCTAGCTGGAAGCCTTTTAAATCACCAGAGAGAGAGATTGGAGAGGCTCGACCTGCTATGTGCTGCCTTTCAGGTCCAAGCAGAAAACTAAAAGCCAAAATGGAACCAGTCTTTCTGTTCCAGAAGTTTCTGAATGGCTCCACCAATCGCAATCAAAAATAGAAGATGTCCCGGAATTCTAGGAAAAAGGATTGTCTGCTAGCCAAGTCCATCAAAATTGCATCACGAGTTATGCCACAGGGCATACTGCTTGGAGGGGTATGCCTGTTTCAGTTCAAAAAAAGCCGGGGAAAAGCAGCCAGCAAGACAGGGGTTAAAAAGGACACAAGGTTTAGACAAGGAGTTACAAGAGTATCCTTATACAAATCTACCTGCCAAAATGGATAACTTTACATTTTCCCACATCATACTCCAAATCTGACAAATCTGTGCCCACTTAACTGTCAATATCCCTTTGCAGGTTCTGTATCGTCGTAACAAGTTGTTTTCCTACCTGTCTTTATATTTCACTACTGAAGTGGGAAATGGTTCAAAAGGGCACTTGGCACACACAAGATGGAGACACAGAGAATAAAGCAGACATAACTGATGCCTGGATCCAGCGGGGTGCCAGTAGGACAGATAGGAACAGATCCAGGACAAAGGAAGATTAAGAAATACATAAATGCGGGACACCATTTCAATAAAGCTGACTTCAGCCAAGGTGTACACAATGATATGCTAATAGGAATGTCTTGGGCCATTTCCTAAAACAAAGGGGCAATCAATACTACCTTCCGGCTGCCTGTAACCTGTTAAACCTCTTTGACTGTGGCCATGTGTAAATGGAAAAATGCTTACAAATAGCGATGTACAATCTATAAAATGTTTAAAGATAACAAGGTGATAATTGTTTTGTATCTGGGCCCATTGTGAACCCAAAGAATAAAATGAATGACTGCCAATCAAACCGGGAGAAAGGCTGGCTACTGTACCGCGGGGTACATATGCTTTCTCCCGAAGCTTCATGTAACAATAAAACTTCATTTATCTGATCACAGCAAGTCTGACTCTTGAACTGGTTGATTTTTCCCACAACATTACAATACAATTGGTCCCTTCATTGAAGTCATTGATATAGATTGGAAACAGTTGAGGCCCCAGCACTGATCACTGTGACACTCCACTAGCTATAATTGGCCCTCCCAAAAATGACCTGTTTAACCTGACTATGTTGCCATTAGTTTTCTACTTTCTGCCTCCCTCCTTTCGTGTATAGTAGTGTCACATGTGCGTTTTTCAAATTTGTTGGGACCTTTCAAGGTAATTCTAGGGGATTTTGGAAGTTAACTCTGCAGCCATTTCTTTTATGGCCTTCGGGTACAGACCATCAGATCCTGGGGACTTGTCAGCCTCTTGTTTCAATTGTTTTTCCAGTACTTACAACTTAGTGATCGAGATTGTTTTGAGTTCCTCTTTCCCTGTTGCCTCTCAGTCTTCTACTATTTTTGGGATGCTTTTTGAGTCTTGATGTGTTTCCCATTATTCATTCCCCAGTATCATCCACTCACTTAAGCAACTCTTTTCCTTTAAATAATAATCCAATAATCTTTATTATTGCCACAAGTAGGCTTAAACTGCAATTAGGTTACTGGGAAAATTCCCTAGTCGCCACACTCCAGCACCTATTCAGGTACAGGGGGGGAGAATTCAGAATGTCCAATTCACCTAACAGCACGTCTTTTGGGATTTGTGGGAGGAAACCAGAGCACCCAGTGGAAACCCACGCAGACACAGGGAGAACTTGCAGATTCTGCACAGCCAGTGACCCTGGCGCTGTGAAGCAACAGTGCTAACCACTGTGCTACCGTGCCGCCCAGTAGAAGTTTTTACTGTCAAGGTCACTATATTCTTCGCAAGGTGCATTGACCGAAACACACACAATTACTCCAGATAGTATGACTCCATTGGGGTGGTCTCAAGCGTGACCTTGCAGTACAGATTTACGAGAATTATTTCAAGGATCAAAGTGTGAAATTAGATAGAATCCCTACAGTGCAAAAGGAGGCCATTCTGCCCATCAAGTCTGCACTGACCCTCTGAAAGAGCATTCCACCCAAGCCCACTCCCCCACCCTATCCCAATAACCCCTAAACTAACCTACACATCATTGGACACTCTGGGGCAATTTAGCCTGGCCAATCCACTTAAACTGCACATCTTTGGACTGTGGAAGGAAATCCATGCAGACATGGGGAGAGCATGCAAACTCCATACAGACAAGTCATCCAAGGCTGGAATTGAACCCGGGTCCCTGGCGCTGTGAAGCAGCAATGCTATCCACTGTGCCATTGTGCCACCCATTAGGGGGAAGGCTTTGACAAATGAGAGCTGTATCCCCTGGTGTTTAGAAAATGAGGTGTTTAAAATGTTCTTTTTAAAAAAAAATATTTTTTATTAAGGTTTTTTAACAACACAATTTTTCCCTTACAAACAGTAACCCCACCCCCTCCGTAGCAAAATAACGCAAAATCTCCCTGAGCAAGGTATATACATGGCAAGATGGTATATTTACATAGCTTTATACACTGGCTCTTGGCCGCACGTACCATTTCCCCCCACCCTCCATGCCATCTCCCGCTCGTCCATCCCCTCAAACAATCTCTCGTTCCCCCCTCCCCACCCCCCACCACCAGGGTTGCTGCTGCTGCTGACCGACCTTCTTCTAATGCTCCGCGAGATATTCTAGGAACGGTTGCCACCGCCTGTAAAACCCCTGTGCATACCCTCTCAAAGCAAACTTAATTCTCTCCAATTTTATGAACCCCGCTATGTCGTTAATCCAGGCCTCCAGGCTAGGGGGCTTCGTCTCCTTCCACAATAGCAAGACCCTTCGCCGGGCTACTAGGGACGCAAAGGCCAGAATTCCGGCCTCTTTCGCCCCCTGCACTCCCGGCTCATCCACTACTCCAAATATTGCTAGCCCCCAGCTTGGCTTGACCCGGACTTTCACCACTTGGGATATTACTCCCGCCACCCCTCTCCAGAACCCCTCCAATGCCGGGCATGACCAAAACATATGGACACGGTTCGCCGGGCTCCCTGAACATCTTTCACATCTATCCTCTACCCCAAAGAACCTACTCAGCCTCGCCCTCGTCAAATGCGCTCTGTGAACCACCTTAAGTTGTATCAGACTGAGCCTGGCACACGAGGAGGAGGTATCAACCCTACCTAGGGCATCAGCCCATAGCCCTTCCTCAATCTCCTCCCCCAGCACCTCCTCCCATTTACCTTTCAATTCTTCTACTAGCGCTTCCCCCTCTTTCATCTCTTGGTATATTTCCGACACCTTGCCCTCCCCGACCCATACCCCCGAGATCACCCTATCTTGAACTTCTTGTGCTGGGAGCAATGGAAATTCCCTCACCGGTCGCCTCACAAAAGCCCTCACCTGCATATATCTAAATGCATTTCCCGGGGGTAACTCAAATTTCTCCTCCAGTGCACCTAGGCTTGCAAATGTCCCGTCAATGAACAGGTCCCCCATTCTTCGTATCCCCGCCCGATGCCAGCCTTGGAACCCCCCGTCCATCTTCCCCGGGACAAACCGGTGGTTACCCCTGATCGGGGACCACACCGATGCTCCCATTGCACCCCTGTGCCTTCTCCACTGGCCCCAGATCACAAGCCCCGGTTGCCGCCACCACCGGGCTTGTGGTGTATTTTGTCGGCGAGAGCAGCAGCGGTGCCGTTACCAACGCCCCCAGGCTCGTTCCTTTACAGGACGCCATCTCCGTCCTCTTCCATGCCACCCCCTCTCCCTCCATGACCCACTTGCGGATCATCGCCATGTTTGCTGCCCAGTAGTAACTCCCTAGGTTTGGCAAAGCTAACCCTCCTCGGTCCCTGCTGCGTTCCAAGAACCCTCTCCTAACCCTCGGGGTCTTATTTGCCCACACATACCCCATA
The DNA here is from genome assembly GCF_047496885.1 of Scyliorhinus torazame. Lineage (NCBI taxonomy): Eukaryota > Metazoa > Chordata > Chondrichthyes > Carcharhiniformes > Scyliorhinidae > Scyliorhinus > Scyliorhinus torazame. The sequence goes on along the minus strand of NC_092722.1, from coordinate 73,955,598 downwards.
ATACTCCTACCTACTCTCTTGAAAAAAAACCTTGGTGATCACGATGGGGAAGCACAGAAACACGAACAAAAACCTCGGAAGGACCACCATTTTCACCGACTGCACCCTACCCGCCAACGAGAGCAGGAGCATGTCCCATCTTTTAAAATCCTCCTCCATTTGCTCCACCACCCTCGTCAAATTCAATTTATGTAGGGCCCCCCAACTTCTGGCTATCTGGATCCCCAGATACCGAAAACTCCTCTCTGCCCTCCTCAGCGGCAGGTCCCCTATCTCTCTTTCTTGGTCCCCTGCCTGTACTACAAAAAGCTCACTCTTCTCTACATTAGGCTTGTAGCCCGAGAACTCTCCAAACTCCTTCAGAGTCTGCATGACCTCCACCATCCCCTCCATTGGGTCCGTCACGTATAGCAGCAGGTCATCCGCATATAGTGATACCCGATGCTCCTCTCCCCCGCGGACTATCCCCCTCCATTTCTGAGGCTCCCTAAGTGATATGGCCAAGGGTTCGATCGCCAATGCAAACAACAGGGGGCACCCCTGTCTCGTCCCTCGGTACAGCCGAAAGTACTCCGACCTCCGCCGGTTCGTCACTACACTCGCCACCGGGGCGCTGTAAAGGAGCTTAACCCATCTAATAAACCCTCCCTCGAACCCAAACCTGCGCAATACCTCCCAGAGGTACTCCTACTCTACTCGGTCAAAGGCTTTTTCCGCGTCCATAGCTGCCAATATCTCCGCCTCTCCCTCCTCCGGTGTCATCATTATCACGTTTAAGAGCCGCCGCACATTGGTATTTAACTGCCTGCCCTTTACGAATCCCGTTTGGTCCTCGTGAATCACCCCCGGGACACAGTCCTCAATCCTAGTGGCCAGTACCTTCGCCAATAGCTTAGCATCCACATCGAGGAGCGAAATCGGCCTGTACGATCCACATTGCAGTGGATCCTTGGTTTAAAACGTTCTTGATAGAATAAAGAGAGAAAGAAACTATGACAGCAATGAACTGATTGGTCTTGATTTTTCTTGTTAAACCCTGAGCTGATACTGTTAGGTTCCTGTTTATTATGGGGGAAAGTAAAGTGAAACTTTATTGTTCAAAACTTCTCATCCGCAACTGTTTGGTAATTTGTACTGTGTACTGAACAGTCCAGCACCTTTCTACTGAGAGTGTTACCTAATAAACTGCCTATTTATTGTTATAGATAGCTTCATATTACTTTCATTCTTTATGCATTCCTTGCTGGATGGGTGAGTTTACTGCTACTGGGTTAATTTTTAATTTGATTTTTTTGCAGTAATCGTAATCAAAAAGCAGTGAAAGGGACAAATTGTCCTCTGATGCACCCTCCAATAAAATAAAGCACAATGTGTCATTGAATTGGCTTCAGATGTTTTTTACCAAGCAGTGAACTGCTTGAGACTGAATACCCAGTGTCAGACGTGGCACCTGGCACCATGTGGAGCAGGTGTGTCTGCAGTGAAACAGTAGGAGAGTAGATGAAACGAGCTTCAGGTTAGAATTGGACTATAAAAAAAGAAAGATGGTTAGATAAATTGATAAATGCAATCCTCAGGCCACATTCTCAAGTCCATTCGCCCCTCTTTCTGAAACACCTGCCCACAAAGTCATTTTCCCATTCTCTCCATATCCTCCCCACAAAATGGACGGGCAGACGGATGGGGATTATTAAAATGGAAAGGAAGAATAGGGTAAAGGATTTTTAAAACGACCAACATTAAAAAACTAATTCCACCATTAAAAACACCAACAAATTCAGCAACAACCTCAACACTGAAAAACACCAACAAATTCAACAGCAACCTCAACATTGCAAAACACAACAAATTCAACAACAACATCAACATTGCAAAACACCAACAAATTCAACAACCTCAACATTGCAAAACACCAACAAATTCAACAACTCCCTCAACATTGCAAAACACAACAAATTCAACAACAACCTCAACATTGAAAAACACCAACAAATTCAACAACAACCTCAACATTGAAAAACACCAACAAATTCAACAACCTCAATATTGATCAACACCAAAAAATTAAACTACAACCACTTCATTGATAAACACTAACAAATTCAGCAACAACTGAATGGACGGCATGTTGTACAGTGGTTAGCACTGCTGCCTCACAGCTCCAGGGTCCCAGGTTCAATTCTGGCCTTGGATGACTGTCTGCATGGAGTTTGTGCTTTCTTCCGTGTCTGCGTGGGTTTCCTCTGAATGCTCCGGTTTCCTCCCACAGTCCAAAGATCTACAGGTCAGGTAGAATTGCTATGATAAATTGCCCAGAGTGTCCAAAAGGTTAGGTGGGGTTACTGGGTTACGGGGATAGGGTGGAGATATGGGCGTAAGTAGAGTGCTCTTTCCAAGAGCCAGTGCAGACTCGATGGGCAGAATGGCCTCTTGCTGCACTGTAAAAAAACAAGGGTGGCGTTCTCCGGTCACCGATGCCAAAATCACGTTCTGCGGTCAGCCAGAGAATCCCCGTTCATGGCCGAATCGGAGGAGGCGCCCGCTTTCACGATGCCCCGCCCCCTCCAAAGTGGCGTACTCAGAGAGTACGCTGCGCACCGTAACGACGGCCTCAGGATATTGCCTGAGCCCAGCCCCCAACCGGATGAGTTTCCGACGCTGTCGGTTGCGAGTGGTCTCATCCATCGGGAATCTCGATGTGGCGGCTGCGGACTCAGTCAATCTCGGGCAGTGGGGACTTTGCCAGGGGCTGGGGGCACTGTTGGGGGGGTGGTCTGGGGCGCGCAAGCCAGCCAAAGGGAGTACTATTTTGCAGGCCGGGTCCCCGAGCAGCCGGCGCCATGTTGCACGGCGCACCCGCTGCAGTCCGCCACCGTGCGCATGTGTAACCACAGACCCAGCAATTCTCCGGACCGTTTTGACAGTTAGAGCCGGATGCTCTACGCTGCCTTGAGGTTAGCCCCCAGCCAAACGGAGGATCGATGGCCGTTTTACGCTATTTTGTATGGCGTAAAACGCCATTTCCGCGCCAGCGTCGGGACATAGCCTCAAAATAGGAGAATCGAGCCCCAATTCTATGATAACCCCAACTTTAAAACACCAACAAATTCAACACCAACCTAAACATTGAAAAACAGCATCAAAGGGTGGCACGGTTGCTCAGTGGTTAGCACTGCTACCTCACGCCGCCGATGATCCGGGTTCGAGCCCGGTCCCATGTCACTGTCCGTGTGGAGTTTGCACATTCTGCCCGAGTCTGCGTGGGTCTCACCCCCACAACCGGAAAAGATGTGCAGGGTAAGTGTATTGGCCATGCGAAATTGCCCCTTAATTGAAAAAAATAATGGGGTACTCTCAATTTACAAAAAAAAGAAAAAAGGCAACAAATTTAACAACAACCTCTACTTGAAAAACAACAACAAATTCAACAACAACCTTAACATTGAGATATAACAGTCAGTGGACAGATATCTCACTGACAGAGAGTGGGTGCTGAGACACACCAGTTATAGGAACAGAGGAATTAGGAACAAAAGTAGGCACTTCAGCCCCTCCAGCCTGCTCTGTCATGCAATCAGATCATGGCTGATCTATTTCTGGTCTCAAATCCGTCTGCTTTCATTTCCCCACTCCCTTTAAACCCATATTTTATCAGAAATAAAACTATCGACCTCCGGTGGTGGCCAAGGTATGAGTGCCGCACACAGGGCAGCGCCTGCTTAAAGGCACAGAAAAGTGCTCTTTTTACCCGATATTCGGTGGAATTTTGATGAACCATAGAATTTACAGTGCAGAGGCCATTCGGCCCATCGAGGAGGCCATTCGGCCCATCGAGCCTGCACCGGCTCTTGGAAAGGGCACCCCACTTAAGCCCACTCCTCCACCCTATCCCCGTAGCTCAGTAACCCTACCCAATCTTTTTGGCATTAAGGCCAATTTATCATGGTCAATCCACCTAACCTGCACATCTTTGAACTGTGGGAGGAAACCGGAGCACTCGGAAGAAACCCACGCAGACACGGGGAGTACGTGCAGACTCCGCACAGATAGTGACCCAAGCTGGGAACCGAACCTGTGACCCTGGAGCTGTGAAGCAACGGTGCTACTGAAAAAGTGTAGGTGAAGGTTGGAGGAGTAGTTTCCCCCGGGAATGGTATGTCTGCTGGTTACCAAACCCGGCAGAAGACGGTGAGACACCTGGCTAAAGAGTTTAAAGAAACCTGTGCTGCAGCAGCCAGTGTAAGGATGGCTTGGGGAAGAGCTGGTGCAAGGTGAAAGGCTCCAGATGGAGCAGTTAATGGCTTTTATAAAGGAGGGATTCCACCAACAGAGGAAGGAAATGTGGGAGGGTTACTCGAAGGCCAGTGAAGTCGCTGTGGCACCCCTGAAGAGTTTGATGGAAGGGTGGAGAAGTGTTTGGAGGTGCATGGGTCGCAGATTCGGGAAATCGAAGGAGTGATCTCAGACCACAGCGATCATGTGGTGGCTCTGGAGGCAGAGGTGGGGCTCCTAGGAGACCTTTGTAAAACATTGTGGGCAAAGGTGGAGGAGCAGGAGAGTTTCTCAAGAATGCAGAACCTGCAAATAGTGGGCCTGCCTGAAGGAGTGGAAGGTGTGAGTGCCATGAGGTACGTCTCGAAAATGCTGGCAGGGCTGGTGGCGGAAGAGGTACTAGTTAAGGCCCCTGAAGTGACCGGAGCGCATAGGTCCCTGAGGCAGAAGCTGTGGTAGGCTCTATTAGGGATATCGCGGTACCTAGGTGGGATGTGCCTTATACTGTAGTATGAGTGGTGGAACCTGCCTGCTTGTTCATTAAAGCCTTCAATTGGACTACAATCTCGCTTCAGTCGTGATTGATCGTGCATCAGAAGCCTTGAAGAGCTGGGGAGCCGCCGCAGTCGGTGACTGTGAGGCTCCACAAATTTGTGGAGAAAGAGATGATTTTGCATTGGGCCAAAGAGAAGCATACCTACGACTGCGAGGGGAATAAGGTTCAAATTTATCAGGACATCGGAGCAGAGTTGGCGAAGCAGCAGGCAGGGTTCAAGGCCAAGGCGTGGTGTACCGGCAGCAGATCAGGTTTGGGGTGGGGTGCTCTACCCGGTGAAATTAAGGGTGACATTCGGAGGCTGGGAGTATTATTGCGAGTCTCCAGAAGCAGCCGAAGGCGTCATTAAGGAGCATAAACTGGGGGAGAACTGAGTGGACAATGCTTGGGAACCGGGGTGTTGGCACTATGTAATGATTAGGACATGTTTTAAGTGGGGGTAGGGATTTGGCGATATTCGTCCCCTCCGGTTTGGAGGGGTCCTTTTTGGGGGGGGGGTTGCTGTTTCCTGTTTCTGTTGGGATTATGTGGGAATGGATGTTCCCACCACCTCCTGTTTTATGGAACTGTTTGTGTTTAGCATTTGTTTGTTTGCCTTTGGAGGAGGCGGCCTGGAGTTCAGGAGAAGTCTTTGTTTGGGTGGGGGAGGGTAAGGTCAGCAGATAGCCTTCTTCCTTGAGCTGAGGACTGGGGGGGGAAGGGGAGGTCATTGGGAGGTGCTTTTGAACAAACAAAGAACAAAGAACAAAGAAATGTACAGCACAGGAACAGGCCCTTCGGCCCTCCAAGCCCGTGCCGACCATACTGCCCGACTAAACTACAATCTTCTACACTTCCTGGGTCCGTATCCTTCTATTCCCATCCTATTCATATATTTGTCAAGATGCCCCTTAAATGTCCCTATCGTCCCTGCCTCCACTACCTCCTCCGGACTAGCGAGTAATGCTAATGAGCGGTGGGGAGATGGCCGACAGAGGTGGTCCGGGGGGGGGGGGGGGGGGTGTTTGCGACGTGGGGTGGGGGGGGGGGGGGGTGTTTGCGACGTGGCAGTGTGTGTGAGAGGTGACATGGTCAGAGGTGGAAAGGGGGCCATCTTGGACAGGCTAGGGTCAGGGTGGAATTAAGGGGGCGGGAGATAAGTGGGGAAGATGATGGACAGTAGAGGGAATTGGATGCATAAGCATCCAGTAAGGCTGGTAACGTGGAGCTCCCGGGGACTGAATGGGCCAGTTAAGAGGTCGCGGGTATTCGCGCACCTCAGGAGGTGAAAGCCGGGGTGGTCTTTCTGCAGGAGACGCACCTCCGTATGAAGGACCAGAGTAGGTGAAGGAAGGGGTGGGTTGGGCAGGTTTTCTACTCGGGATTTGATTTGAAATCAAGGGGAGTGGCGATTTTAATGAGCACAAAATGGGATTTGTGAGTGCGAAGAAAGTGAGGGATCCGGGTGGGAGATATGTGATTGTGAGTGGGGTATTGGAAGGGGTGCCGGTGGTGTTGGTAGATGTGTATGCCCCAAATTGGGATGATGTGGGTTGGATGAGGCGGTTGCTGGCAGCGATCCCGGATTTGGCCACGCACTAGTTGATCATGGGAGGAGATTTTTACTGTGCACTAGAGCCGAGGGTGGATAGGCCTAGCCCAAGATCTATGGGTAGGGTACGAATGGCAAGGGAGCTGGGGGTGTTTATGGAGAACCCAGGGGGATGGGAATATGCTTTCAGAACCCAGGGGGATGGGAATATTCTTTCTTTTCACACATCTATAAGGTGTATTCGAGGATTAATTACTTTGTAGTGAATCGGGAGATTTTGGTTGGGATGGAGGGGGCAGAACATGTTATCTCAGCCCCACTGGCTGGAGATTTGGTTTAGATCGGGACGAGAGCAGAGGCTCGGGTGGATGTTTGATTTGGGGTTGTTGGTGGATGGAGGTGTTTGTGATTCGGTACGGGCGGCGATTAAGGAGTATGTGTAGTTGAATCAGAATGGGGAGGTATCAGCAGACATATTTTGGGAAGCACTGAAGGCAGTGGCCTGGGGAGAAATTATTTTGTTTAAGGCTCGTGCGGATAGGGAAAGGAGGGAGGAACATGACCATCTCGTGAACGAGATAGTGGAGGTGGACAAGGATTATTCGAGGGTGCCCACAACGGAGCGATTGGCTAGGACAAAAATGTTGCTGGGGCAGTTTGACAGAGGGGTGCAATACGAGTATGGGGAGAAGGCGAGCCGCATGCTGGCACACCAGCTGTGGAGGCAAGCCGCATCCAGAGAAATATTGAAGATACAGACTGGGGATGGGGATGTGGTGTCGGGAACGTAAACAAGGCGTTTAGGGTGTACCACCAGGGATTTTACGAGGTAGACATGAGGGAGAGGAGGGGGACATGGGCGATTTCTGGAATTTCCCCAGGTGGAGGAAGCAAAGAGGCAGGCATTGGAAGAGCCTGTGGGACTGAGGGAGGTGCTGGATAGTATCAGGCGCATGAAGTCCCAGGGCCAGATGGGTATCCGGCGGAATTTTATAAGGAATTTGCGACGGACCTTGCACCAAATCTGTTGGGGGAGTTTAATGAAGCGCCAGAGATGATGATGCAGGCAGTAATCACACTAATCCCGAAAAAAGGGGAAGGCCGGTGGAATGTGGGTTGTATAGGCCCATATCACTATTGAACACGGATGTGAAATTATTGGCTAAGTTGTTGGCGGGAAGGATTGTGTCCCGGGCTGGTTGCAGAAGATCAAATAGGCTTCGTGAAGGGCAGGCAGCTCTTGAGTAATATAAGACGGCTGTTGAATGTGGTGGTCAATCCGTCGGGGGCTCTGGTAAAGGAGGTGGTGATGTCCATGGACACGGAGAAGGCATTTGATCGCGTGGAGAGGTGGTACTTGTCCGAGATTTTGGGAAGGTTTGTGTTTGGACCGAGATTTGTGGCATGGGTGCGGTTGCTGTATGTGGTATCAAGGGCGAGTGTGAGGACTGATAATATGAGTTCGCAAAGCTTTGGTTTACACGGGGTTACGAGGCAGGGATGCCCGCTGTCACTGCTGCTGTTTGCCCTGGCCATAGAGCCATTGGTGATGGCTCTCAGGGGTCGGTGGAGTGGCAGGGATTATGAGGGGACAGAGGGAGCTTCGGGTGTCGCTCTATGCCAATGACCTCTTGCTGTATGTTTTAGATCCGCTGGAGAGTATGGGAAGGATTATGGGCATGCTGGGAGGTTTGGAGGGTTCTCGGGTACAAAGTGAATGGAGGGAAAAACAAGGTTTTCCAGGTAAATGAGCTGGGACAGCGGGCTAATTTAGGGGGATGCCATTTACGGTAGCGAGGGATAGGTTTAGGTGTTTGGGGATTAAGGTAACGAGGGAATGGACGGGGCTCCATAAGTGGAACTTAACGAAGCTGGTGGAGGAAGCCAGGGAGGACCTTAAGAGGTGGGATACATTGCACTTGATTTTGGCGGGGAGGGTCCAAGTGGTGAAAATGAATATTCTGCCGAGGTTCTTGTTCATCTTTCAGGCTCTCCCGATCTTTATACCAAAGACCTTTTTTTGGAAATTGGACACGATCATTTTGGACTTTGTATGAGCAAGGAAGGTACCAAGGGTAGGGAGGACCCTGCTACTGAGGCAGAGGCAGCGTGGGGGTTACCACTGCCAAACCTGTTTCATTATTATGGGCGGCAAAATAGACAAGGTGCGGCGGTGGTGGGAAGGCGAAGGGGTAGAGTGGGTTCGGATGGAGGTGGTCTAGTTTGAGGGCTATGGTGATGGCAGCGCTGCCAATGGCTCCGATAAGGTATTCAGGGAGCCTGGCAGTCCAGTCCACAGTGAAGATGTGGAATCAGTTGAGGAGGCATTTTACGCTGGAAGGGATGTCTGTGTTAACGCCGCTGATTGAGAATCATGGGTTTGTGCCAGAGGGATAGATAGTGTATACAGGAGGTGGAGGGAAGTGGGGCTGGTCAAAGTGAGGGATCTGCATTTGGAGGAAGGGTTCGCCAGTCTGGAGGAGCTAAGGGAGAGGGTAGAGCTGCCGAGATGGAGTGAGTGCAGGGGCTGGTTTAGCACAGTGGGTTAAATAGCTGGCTTGTAATGCAGAAGAAGTCCAGCAGTAGGCGGGAGGCTGGGTGGGGAGTGGAGGTGTAAAAGGGAAAAAAATTGCACAGACTATAGTTCGATCGCTGGGAAGTATGTTTCCCGGGGTGTTTATATGCTGTAATCGATTTTGATATATGTTTGTAATAAAATACATTTTAAATAAAAATAAATAAATTTATCTCCTTCTTGAAACCATTTAACGATTCCACCACACTATGGGGGCAGCGAGTTCCACAAATTCGCCACCGTCTGCAAAAAGTAGTTCCTCATCTCCAACTTTAAATCTACCGCCTCTCAACCTATATCTAGAACGTCTCGTTCTAGATTGTCCCACACGGGGGAATATTTGGTCTACGTTCACTTTATCAATCCCTCTTACTATTTTATATCCCTCCATCAGTTCCTCTCTCATTCTTATAAACTCCAAACGAGTATAAGCCCAAACGCTTCAATCTCTTCTCATACGGAAACCCTTTCATTCCTGGAATCAATCTGGTGAGCCTCCTCTGAACTTCCTCCAATGCCACCACATCCCTCCTCAAATAAGGAGACACAATTGGACAGAATACTCCAGATGTGGTCTCACCAAACCTTGTTTAATTGCAACAACACTTCTCTATTTTTATACTCCAGTCCTTTTGCGATAGACACGAACATTCCATTTGCCTTTTTTATTCTATGCTGTACCTACATGTGATTCATGAACAATGACACCCAGATCCCTCTTCCCAGACGCATTATGATCTGCTTTCCATTTAGATAACAATTTGTCAGACTAATTTTTCGCTCAAAATGGATAACCCCCACTTATCCACATTAAACTCCATTTGCCAAACTTTGGCCATTCTCCGAGCCTATCTATATCCGTCTGATAACTCTTTGGGCGCAATTGGCCGCAAAAATCTCAACCCCCCCAACACATCTCCTCTCCCACCACTGTGAACGACGCATGTGGCTAATGATGCCCTCAGGTGTCTCTTCAGGAAAAGCTCTCACATAATCGGCGGGAGAGGGCGGAGGGGTGCCAAATATAAGAATCCTCATCTTCTTCGAGGAGCAGAGCCTGCAGGTGACCGGTGTAGCCGAGGACAGGGTGGTCACGCTGCGGAGGTTGGCGGATGCCGCAGGGCTGAGGAATCACCGGGCTTCAACCGGAGGGCCAGTCAAACGTGAATTGTTATTGCCTTACTGACTGACCCATCCCTCCCATTGACCACATGTCCATTCTCCTGCAGGTCCTCCAGCTGGCAGCGCCGGCCCATTCCGGACGGCCCCCTTTCTGGCTCCAAGGAGAACACCTCAGAGGGGAGCTCCGAGGATGCAACTGTAGTCGCAGCTCAGCTGTCAACGCCACCCTCCACAACCACAGAGACATGAACCTCGGTGGGAATGTTAGTGGACAGGCTTCGGGGACACAATCTGGTGAGCACCACATTCTGCTGATGTACATCAGGTGGAGGCAGGAAACCCCCAGGCGAGATTGCAGTCGGAGGGCTGCTGGATCTCAGGACCGAGCTGGGTCCCAGCCTGATGCCGAGCCTGTGGGGCAAAGGTAACCGGAGCTGATGGAGATGATAAAGACCAACCTGGACGTTCAGAGGGAGATGGTAGACCTTCAGCAGATCCATATCTGCTTGGAGGAGTCTCAGGGGCTAGGGGTTCAGGAGATAACGCTGGCAATGAGTGGCACCGAGGCCAACACTGCTAGGGTGGCGGCCTCAGTGGAAATCCTGGTGCACGAGGTCGGCACCATGAGTGAATGTGTCCAAGGCACCGCGCAGTGGGTGACGGCCATGGCTGAGGGTCTCGGCAGACTGTCCGACTCGCTGGGGGATGTCATCCTGCCTCAGGCCGACCTTGATGAGGTTCTGCGGGACATGTCCCACTCTCAGATAGGAATGGCTGCGCTGCGGAGCTTCTCGCAGTCGCAGGTGGGCATGGCTGAGGCACTGCAGAGTACGACCCAATCACTGAGGAGCAATGCTGAGGGCATCGACACTATGGGTGCAGACCATGGGGAACCGGTAGGGCTGGCAGAGCCAGATAATGCAGGGGCAGCTGGGGCTCAAACCACCTGTCCCTCCATCACAAGATGAACCCCTATGGGCATCGATTGGGAGTAGGGGGTGCAAAGTCAGACCTGTCCCATGGTCTCGGGATGGTGGCCACCAGCTCTCCCGAGTTCCACCCCTCTGAAGAGGCTGCATCTCGCACACCGGACAAGGTGGCACAGCTGTGCATGTGCCGCCGATAAGTGAGCCAGGGCCCTCTGGCCCCAGAGGACGCCCGCTAGGGGCATTGAAGGCCATGGGACGAGGTAGGCAGCTGGCTGCCTGAACCTCTGATGTGCATCCTGGGGAAATACCAAGAAGTAATGTGTAGAGCTAGGAGGGTACTGGGGGGGGGGGGGGGGGTTTATATAGGGGTGGGGGGCTGCACCATCGGGAATGGGGTTTGTATAACACAATAATTACCTTTTCGCAAAACCATTATGATGCCTCTGTCACTGCCTTCATCAAGGTATGATTGGGATGCTAGGCAATGACTACCACATGCTACATGTCCCGCCCACCAATGGGAATCCACTTGCCATGTGTGAAATGCTTACTTAACCACGATTACCAATTCCCTTTTCGCAATGGCCTTCAGCCTCGCAGCCAGAGGCCTCGGCAGTCAGTGGAGGTAATGGGCGGTCCTTGTTGCAGACAGATGGGTTCAGGAGTTGCCCCCAGAACGGGTAAACGATCCAGGGCTTAGCATGGTGGTGCGTGAGTGGTAGCACACTATTTGCTTCCCCAGCGCACCCCCCACTGCCTCCCCCATGGCAGCCCACACCTACGGAGTCTGCACATCCCTCACCCCCACCGAGTTCTCCCACCCTCCACCGAGCACTGGGTGGCAAGCCCAGCGTCCCTGGGCTCCTTGCCTGTGAGCAAAGATGGCTACTCACCTCCTCGGCTCCCCACAGAAGCCATTCTGCAAGGTTCACATTTTATAAAAGGCGTACTAATCGGTGCCAGTGTGAGCTGGGGAGGCCATTGGAAATGGGGTCGCTCTCGTTGATTGTATGGAAATGGGGCTTAAGTGGTGATAATTGGTTTCGCGCTTTCGTCTATGGGAGCGGGCCGGTTGCATTGCAAATTGTTTAGCTCTTGGCGCGGATCTCGTTTTTGGCCTCTCCTGCTATTCAGCGGCCTCGTTATTCTCGTCACTGCCTGCTTTCCCAAATACTTTGCCATCACCCACATATTTTGCTATGTTACACTCTGTCCAGCTTGCAGATCATTTATATTGATTGCAAACAGTCCGAGGACTGAACCCTGCGGTGCCCCACTAGTTCGCCAGCCAGAGAAAGAATAATTTATCCCAACCCTCTACTCTGTCTGTCAGCCAATCTTCAATCCAATATAGTACTCTACCCCCAATCCTCTGCAATCTCACCTTTTGGAACAGTCTTTTATGCAGCACCTTGTCAAACATCTTCTGGAAGTCTAGAGATACCATACCCATAGGTTCCCCATTATCCACCTTGCTGGTTACATTCTCAAAGAACTCAAGAAAGTTTGTCAAGAATGACTTACTCTTCATACAATCATGCCGACACTGGTGGACTGAACTTTGTCTTTCCAAATCTTCAGTCATCTCCTCCTTAATAATTGATTCCAGCCACTTCACCATCACAGAGGTCAAGCGAACCGGTCGATAGTTTCCTACTTTTTGCCTCTGAATAGGTGCATCACATTAGTGTGTTTCAAATCCACCGGGACCTTTCCAGAATTCAGGGAATTCTGAAATACCATAACCAATGCATTCACTATCTCTGCTGTCACCTCGTTTAATACCCTAGTGTGTAGACTATCAGGTCCCTGAGATATATCGGCCCTTAATCATATTAGTTTATTCAATACCGAGTGATGGTTATTGCACCCAAGTTCCTCTGCATTAACTGCAGTTTTTGGAAATTATTTATTTTCCTCCACCAGAAAGACGCAGTAGCCTAGCCGGAGCACGCTCGCTACCAGAGGGGAAAGTGAGAGACACCAGTCAGTGTACAGATACACACCTGAGAGAGAGACAGAGAAGGGACTGAGAGACACCAGTCAGTGTACAGATACACACCTGAGAGAGAGAGAGAGAGAAGGGACAGAGAGACACCAGTCAGTGTACAGATACACACCTGAGAGAGAGAGAGAGAGAGAAGGGACTGACAGACACCAGTCAGTGTACAGATACACACCTGAGAGAGAGAGAGAGAGAGGGAAGGGACTGAGAGACACCAGTCAGTGTACAGATACACACCTGAGAGAGCGAGAGAGAGAAGGGACTGAGAGACACCAGTCAGTGTACAGATACACACCTGAGAGAGAGAGAGAGAGAGAGAGAGAGAGAAGGGACTGTGAAACACCAGTCAGTGTACAGATACACACCTGAGAGAGAGAAAGAGAAGGGACTGAGAGACACCAGTCAGTGTACAGATACACACCTGAGAGAGAGACAGAGAAGGGACTGAGAGACACCAGTCAGTGTACAGATACACACCTGAGAGAGAGAGTGAGAGAAGGGACTGTGAGACACCAGTCAGTGTACAGATACACACCTGAGAGAGAGAGAGAGAGAAGGGACTGTGAGACACCAGTCAGTGTACAGATACACACCTGAGAGAGAGAGAGAGAGAAGGGACTGAGAGACACCAGTCAGTGTACAGATACACACCTGAGAGAGCGAAAGAGAGAAGGGACTGAGAGAAACCAGTCAGTGTACAGATACACACCTGAGAGAGAGAGAGAGAGAGAGAAGGGACTGTGAGACACCAGTCAGTGTACAGATACACACCTGAGAGAGAGAGACAGAGAGGGACTGAGAGACACCAGTCAGTGTACAGATACACACCTGAGAGAGAGAGAGACAGAAGGGACTGAGAGACACCAGTCAGTGTACAGATACACACCTGAGAGAGAGACAGAGAAGGAACTGAGAGACACCAGTCAGTGTACAGATACACACCTGAGAGAGAGATAGAGAGAAGGGACTGAGAGACACCAGTCAGTGTACAGATACACACCTGAGAGAGAGAGAGAGAAGGGACTGAGAGACACCAGTCAGTGTACAGATACACACCTGAGAGAGCGAAAGAGAGAAGGGACTGAGAGAAACCAGTCAGTGTACAGATACACACCTGAGAGAGAGAGAGAGAGAGAGAAGGGACTGTGAGACACCAGTCAGTGTACAGATACACACCTGAGAGAGAGAGACAGAGAGGGACTGAGAGACACCAGTCAGTGTACAGATACACACCTGAGAGAGAGAGAGACAGAAGGGACTGAGAGACACCAGTCAGTGTACAGATACACACCTGAGAGAGAGACAGAGAAGGAACTGAGAGACACCAGTCAGTGTACAGATACACACCTGAGAGAGAGATAGAGAGAAGGGACTGAGAAACACCAGTCAGTGTACAGATACACACCTGAGAGAGACAGAGAGAGAAGGGACTGAGAGAAACCAGTCAGTGTACAGATACACACCTGAGAGAGAGAGAGAGAGAGAGAAGGGACTGTGAGACACCAGTCAGTGTACAGATACACACCTGAGAGAGAGAGACAGAGAGGGACTGAGAGACACCAGTCAGTGTACAGATACACACCTGAGAGAGAGAGAGACAGAATGGACTGAGAGACACCAGTCAGTGTACAGATACACACCTGAGAGAGAGACAGAGAAGGAACTGAGAGACACCAGTCAGTGTACAGATACACACCTGAGAGAGAGATAGAGAGAAGGGACTGAGAGACACCAGTCAGTGTACAGATACACACCTGAGAGAGACAGAGAGAGAAGGGACTGAGAGACACCAGTCAGTGTACAGATACACACCTGAGAGAGAGAGAGAGAAGGGACTGAGAGACACCAGTCAGTGTACAGATACACACCTGAGAGAGCGAAAGAGAGAAGGGACTGAGAGAAACCAGTCAGTGTACAGATACACACCTGAGAGAGAGAGAGAGAGAGAGAAGGGACTGTGAGACACCAGTCAGTGTACAAATACACACCTGAGAGAGAGAGACAGAGAGGGACTGAGAGACACCAGTCAGTGTACAGATACACACCTGAGAGAGAGAGAGACAGAAGGGACTGAGAGACACCAGTCAGTGTACAGATACACACCTGAGAGAGAGACAGAGAAGGAACTGAGAGACACCAGTCAGTGTACAGATACACACCTGAGAGAGAGATAGAGAGAAGGGACTGAGAGACACCAGTCAGTGTACAGATACACACCTGAGAGAGACAGAGAGAGAAGGGACTGAGAGACACCAGTCAGTGTACAGATACACACCTGAGAGAGAGAGAGAGAAGGGACTGAGAGACACCAGTCAGTGTACAGATACACACCTGAGAGAGAGAGAGAGAACAGGGACTGAGAGACACCAGTCAGTGTACAGATACACACCTGAGAGAGAGAGAGAGAAGGGACTGAGAGACACCAGTCAATGTACAGATACACACCTGAGAGAGAGAGAGAGAGAAGGGACTGAGAGACACCAGTCAGTGTACAGATACACACCTGAGAGAGAGAGAGAGAGAGAAGGGACTGAGAGACACCAGTCAGTGTACAGATACACACCTGAGAGAGAGAGAGAGAGAAGGGACTGTGAGACACCAGTCAGTGTACAGATACACACCTGAGAGAGAGAGAGAGAGAAGGGACTGAGGGACACCAGTCAGTGTACAGATACACACCTGAGAGAGAGAAGGGACTGAGAGACACCAGTCAGTGTACAGATACACACCTGAGAGAGAGAGAGAGAGAGAGAGAAGGGACTGAGAGACACCAGTCAGTGTACAGATACACACCTGAGAGAGAGAGAGAGAGAGAAGGGACTGTGAGACACCAGTCAGTGTACAGATACACACCTGAGAGAGAGAGAGAGAGAAGGGACTGAGACACCAGTCAGTGTACAGATACACACCTGAGAGAGAGAGAGAGAGAGAGAGAAGGGACTGAGAGACACCAGTCAGTGTACAGATACACACCTGAGAGAGAGAGAGAGAAGGGACTCAGAGACACAAGTCAGTGTACAGATACACACCTGAGAGAGCAAGAGAGAGATAGGACTGTGAAACACCAGTCAGTGTACAGATACACACCTGAGAGAGAGAAAGAGAAGGGACTGAGAGACACCAGTCAGTGTACAGATACACACCTGAGAGAGAGACAGAGAAGGGACTGAGAGACACCAGTCAGTGTACAGATACACACCTGAGAGAGAGAGTGAGAGAAGGGACTGTGA
This sequence comes from Scyliorhinus torazame, assembly GCF_047496885.1. Classification (NCBI taxonomy): domain Eukaryota; kingdom Metazoa; phylum Chordata; class Chondrichthyes; order Carcharhiniformes; family Scyliorhinidae; genus Scyliorhinus; species Scyliorhinus torazame. The sequence continues at coordinate 73,939,378 of NC_092722.1, read as the reverse complement.
GACACCAGTCAGTGTACAGATACACACCTGAGAGAGAGAGAGAGAGAAGGGACTGAGAGACACCAGTCAGTGTACAGATACACACCTGAGAGAGCGAAAGAGAGAAGGGACTGAGAGAAACCAGTCAGTGTACAGATACACACCTGAGAGAGAGAGAGAGAGAGAGAAGGGACTGTGAGACACCAGTCAGTGTACAGATACACACCTGAGAGAGAGAGACAGAGAGGGACTGAGAGACACCAGTCAGTGTACAGATACACACCTGAGAGAGAGAGAGACAGAAGGGACTGAGAGACACCAGTCAGTGTACAGATACACACCTGAGAGAGAGACAGAGAAGGAACTGAGAGACACCAGTCAGTGTACAGATACAGACCTGAGAGAGAGATAGAGAGAAGGGACTGAGAGACACCAGTCAGTGTACAGATACACACCTGAGAGAGACAGAGAGAGAAGGGACTGAGAGACACCAGTCAGTGTACAGATACACACCTGAGAGAGAGAGAGAGAAGGGACTGAGAGACACCAGTCAGTGTACAGATACACACCTGAGAGAGCGAAAGAGAGAAGGGACTGAGAGAAACCAGTCAGTGTACAGATACACACCTGAGAGAGAGAGAGAGAGAGAGAAGGGACTGTGAGACACCAGTCAGTGTACAGATACACACCTGAGAGAGAGAGACAGAGAGGGACTGAGAGACACCAGTCAGTGTACAGATACACACCTGAGAGAGAGAGAGACAGAAGGGACTGAGAGACACCAGTCAGTGTACAGATACACACCTGAGAGAGAGACAGAGAAGGAACTGAGAGACACCAGTCAGTGTACAGATACACACCTGAGAGAGAGATAGAGAGAAGGGACTGAGAAACACCAGTCAGTGTACAGATACACACCTGAGAGAGACAGAGAGAGAAGGGACTGAGAGAAACCAGTCAGTGTACAGATACACACCTGAGAGAGAGAGAGAGAGAGAGAAGGGACTGTGAGACACCAGTCAGTGTACAGATACACACCTGAGAGAGAGAGACAGAGAGGGACTGAGAGACACCAGTCAGTGTACAGATACACACCTGAGAGAGAGAGAGACAGAAGGGACTGAGAGACACCAGTCAGTGTACAGATACACACCTGAGAGAGAGACAGAGAAGGAACTGAGAGACACCAGTCAGTGTACAGATACACACCTGAGAGAGAGATAGAGAGAAGGGACTGAGAGACACCAGTCAGTGTACAGATACACACCTGAGAGAGACAGAGAGAGAAGGGACTGAGAGACACCAGTCAGTGTACAGATACACACCTGAGAGAGAGAGAGAGAAGGGACTGAGAGACACCAGTCAGTGTACAGATACACACCTGAGAGAGCGAAAGAGAGAAGGGACTGAGAGAAACCAGTCAGTGTACAGATACACACCTGAGAGAGAGAGAGAGAGAGAGAAGGGACTGTGAGACACCAGTCAGTGTACAGATACACACCTGAGAGAGAGAGACAGAGAGGGACTGAGAGACACCAGTCAGTGTACAGATACACACCTGAGAGAGAGAGAGACAGAAGGGACTGAGAGACACCAGTCAGTGTACAGATACACACCTGAGAGAGAGACAGAGAAGGAACTGAGAGACACCAGTCAGTGTACAGATACACACCTGAGAGAGAGATAGAGAGAAGGGACTGAGAGACACCAGTCAGTGTACAGATACACACCTGAGAGAGACAGAGAGAGAAGGGACTGAGAGACACCAGTCAGTGTACAGATACACACCTGAGAGAGAGAGAGAGAAGGGACTGAGAGACACCAGTCAGTGTACAGATACACACCTGAGAGAGAGAGAGAGAACAGGGACTGAGAGACACCAGTCAGTGTACAGATACACACCTGAGAGAGAGAGAGAGAAGGGACTGAGAGACACCAGTCAATGTACAGATACACACCTGAGAGAGAGAGAGAGAGAAGGGACTGAGAGACACCAGTCAGTGTACAGATACACACCTGAGAGAGAGAGAGAGAGAGAAGGGACTGAGAGAAACCAGTCAGTGTACAGATACACACCTGAGAGAGAGAGAGAGAGAGAGAAGGGACTGTGAGACACCAGTCAGTGTACAGATACACACCTGAGAGAGAGAGACAGAGAGGGACTGAGAGACACCAGTCAGTGTACAGATACACACCTGAGAGAGAGAGAGACAGAATGGACTGAGAGACACCAGTCAGTGTACAGATACACACCTGAGAGAGAGACAGAGAAGGAACTGAGAGACACCAGTCAGTGTACAGATACACACCTGAGAGAGAGATAGAGAGAAGGGACTGAGAGACACCAGTCAGTGTACAGATACACACCTGAGAGAGACAGAGAGAGAAGGGACTGAGAGACACCAGTCAGTGTACAGATACACACCTGAGAGAGAGAGAGAGAAGGGACTGAGAGACACCAGTCAGTGTACAGATACACACCTGAGAGAGCGAAAGAGAGAAGGGACTGAGAGAAACCAGTCAGTGTACAGATACACACCTGAGAGAGAGAGAGAGAGAGAGAAGGGACTGTGAGACACCAGTCAGTGTACAGATACACACCTGAGAGAGAGAGACAGAGAGGGACTGAGAGACACCAGTCAGTGTACAGATACACACCTGAGAGAGAGAGAGACAGAAGGGACTGAGAGACACCAGTCAGTGTACAGATACACACCTGAGAGAGAGACAGAGAAGGAACTGAGAGACACCAGTCAGTGTACAGATACACACCTGAGAGAGAGATAGAGAGAAGGGACTGAGAGACACCAGTCAGTGTACAGATACACACCTGAGAGAGACAGAGAGAGAAGGGACTGAGAGACACCAGTCAGTGTACAGATACACACCTGAGAGAGAGAGAGAGAAGGGACTGAGAGACACCAGTCAGTGTACAGATACACACCTGAGAGAGAGAGAGAGAACAGGGACTGAGAGACACCAGTCAGTGTACAGATACACACCTGAGAGAGAGAGAGAGAAGGGACTGAGAGACACCAGTCAATGTACAGATACACACCTGAGAGAGAGAGAGAGAGAAGGGACTGAGAGACACCAGTCAGTGTACAGATACACACCTGAGAGAGAGAGAGAGAGAGAAGGGACTGAGAGACACCAGTCAGTGTACAGATACACACCTGAGAGAGAGAGAGAGAGAAGGGACTGTGAGACACCAGTCAGTGTACAGATACACACCTGAGAGAGAGAGAGAGAGAAGGGACTGAGGGACACCAGTCAGTGTACAGATACACACCTGAGAGAGAGAAGGGACTGAGAGACACCAGTCAGTGTACAGATACACACCTGAGAGAGAGAGAGAGAGAGAGAGAAGGGACTGAGAGACACCAGTCAGTGTACAGATACACACCTGAGAGAGAGAGAGAGAGAGAAGGGACTGTGAGACACCAGTCAGTGTACAGATACACACCTGAGAGAGAGAGAGAGAGAAGGGACTGAGACACCAGTCAGTGTACAGATACACACCTGAGAGAGAGAGAGAGAGAGAGAGAAGGGACTGAGAGACACCAGTCAGTGTACAGATACACACCTGAGAGAGAGAGAGAGAAGGGACTCAGAGACACAAGTCAGTGTACAGATACACACCTGAGAGAGCAAGAGAGAGATAGGACTGTGAAACACCAGTCAGTGTACAGATACACACCTGAGAGAGAGAAAGAGAAGGGACTGAGAGACACCAGTCAGTGTACAGATACACACCTGAGAGAGAGACAGAGAAGGGACTGAGAGACACCAGTCAGTGTACAGATATACATCTGAGAGAGAGAGAGAGAGAAGGGACTGTGAGACACCAGTCAGTGTACAGATACACACCTGAGAGAGAGAGAGAGAGAAGGGACTGAGAGACACCAGTCAGTGTACAGATACACACCTGAGAGAGCGAAAGAGAGAAGGGACTGAGAGAAACCAGTCAGTGTACAGATACACACCTGAGAGAGAGAGAGAGAGAGAGAAGGGACTGTGAGACACCAGTCAGTGTACAGATACACACCTGAGAGAGAGAGACAGAGAGGGACTGAGAGACACCAGTCAGTGTACAGATACACACCTGAGAGAGAGAGAGACAGAAGGGACTGAGAGACACCAGTCAGTGTACAGATACACACCTGAGAGAGAGACAGAGAAGGAACTGAGAGACACCAGTCAGTGTACAGATACACACCTGAGAGAGAGATAGAGAGAAGGGACTGAGAGACACCAGTCAGTGTACAGATACACACCTGAGAGAGACAGAGAGAGAAGGGACTGAGAGACACCAGTCAGTGTACAGATACACACCTGAGAGAGAGAGAGAGAAGGGACTGAGAGACACCAGTCAGTGTACAGATACACACCTGAGAGAGCGAAAGAGAGAAGGGACTGAGAGAAACCAGTCAGTGTACAGATACACACCTGAGAGAGAGAGAGAGAGAGAGAAGGGACTGTGAGACACCAGTCAGTGTACAGATACACACCTGAGAGAGAGAGACAGAGAGGGACTGAGAGACACCAGTCAGTGTACAGATACACACCTGAGAGAGAGAGAGACAGAAGGGACTGAGAGACACCAGTCAGTGTACAGATACACACCTGAGAGAGAGACAGAGAAGGAACTGAGAGACACCAGTCAGTGTACAGATACACACCTGAGAGAGAGATAGAGAGAAGGGACTGAGAAACACCAGTCAGTGTACAGATACACACCTGAGAGAGACAGAGAGAGAAGGGACTGAGAGAAACCAGTCAGTGTACAGATACACACCTGAGAGAGAGAGAGAGAGAGAGAAGGGACTGTGAGACACCAGTCAGTGTACAGATACACACCTGAGAGAGAGAGACAGAGAGGGACTGAGAGACACCAGTCAGTGTACAGATACACACCTGAGAGAGAGAGAGACAGAAGGGACTGAGAGACACCAGTCAGTGTACAGATACACACCTGAGAGAGAGACAGAGAAGGAACTGAGAGACACCAGTCAGTGTACAGATACACACCTGAGAGAGAGATAGAGAGAAGGGACTGAGAGACACCAGTCAGTGTACAGATACACACCTGAGAGAGACAGAGAGAGAAGGGACTGAGAGACACCAGTCAGTGTACAGATACACACCTGAGAGAGAGAGAGAGAAGGGACTGAGAGACACCAGTCAGTGTACAGATACACACCTGAGAGAGCGAAAGAGAGAAGGGACTGAGAGAAACCAGTCAGTGTACAGATACACACCTGAGAGAGAGAGAGAGAGAGAGAAGGGACTGTGAGACACCAGTCAGTGTACAGATACACACCTGAGAGAGAGAGACAGAGAGGGACTGAGAGACACCAGTCAGTGTACAGATACACACCTGAGAGAGAGAGAGACAGAAGGGACTGAGAGACACCAGTCAGTGTACAGATACACACCTGAGAGAGAGACAGAGAAGGAACTGAGAGACACCAGTCAGTGTACAGATACACACCTGAGAGAGAGATAGAGAGAAGGGACTGAGAGACACCAGTCAGTGTACAGATACACACCTGAGAGAGACAGAGAGAGAAGGGACTGAGAGACACCAGTCAGTGTACAGATACACACCTGAGAGAGAGAGAGAGAAGGGACTGAGAGACACCAGTCAGTGTACAGATACACACCTGAGAGAGAGAGAGAGAACAGGGACTGAGAGACACCAGTCAGTGTACAGATACACACCTGAGAGAGAGAGAGAGAAGGGACTGAGAGACACCAGTCAATGTACAGATACACACCTGAGAGAGAGAGAGAGAGAAGGGACTGAGAGACACCAGTCAGTGTACAGATACACACCTGAGAGAGAGAGAGAGAGAGAAGGGACTGAGAGACACCAGTCAGTGTACAGATACACACCTGAGAGAGAGAGAGAGAGAAGGGACTGTGAGACACCAGTCAGTGTACAGATACACACCTGAGAGAGAGAGAGAGAGAAGGGACTGAGGGACACCAGTCAGTGTACAGATACACACCTGAGAGAGAGAAGGGACTGAGAGACACCAGTCAGTGTACAGATACACACCTGAGAGAGAGAGAGAGAGAGAGAGAAGGGACTGAGAGACACCAGTCAGTGTACAGATACACACCTGAGAGAGAGAGAGAGAGAGAGAAGGGACTGTGAGACACCAGTCAGTGTACAGATACACACCTGAGAGAGAGAGAGAGAGAAGGGACTGAGACACCAGTCAGTGTACAGATACACACCTGAGAGAGAGAGAGAGAGAGAGAGAAGGGACTGAGAGACACCAGTCAGTGTACAGATACACACCTGAGAGAGAGAGAGAGAAGGGACTCAGAGACACAAGTCAGTGTACAGATACACACCTGAGAGAGCAAGAGAGAGATAGGACTGAGAGACACCAGTCAGTGTACAGATACACACCTGAGAGAGAGAAGGGACTGAGAGACACCAGTCAGTGTACAGATACACACCTGAGAGAGAGAGAGAGAGAGAGAAGGGACTGAGAGACACCAGTCAGTGTACAGATATACATCTGAGAGAGAGAGAGAAGGGACTCAGAGACACCAGTCAGTGTACAGATACACACCTGACAGAGAGAGAGAGAGAGAAGGGACTGAGAGACACCAGTCAGTGTACAGATACACACCTGAGAGAGAGAGAGAGAGAGAAGGGACTGAGAGACACCAGTCAGTGTACAGATACACACCTGAGAGAGAGAGAGAGAGAGAAGGGACTGAGAGACACCAGTCAGTGTACAGATACACACCTGAGAGAGAGAGAGAGAGAAGGGACTGAGAGACACCAGTCAGTGTACAGATACACACCTGAGAGAGAGAGAGAGAGAGAAGGGACTGAGGGACACCAGTCAGTGTACAGATGCACACCTGAGAGAGATAGAGAGAGAAGAGACTGAGAGACACCAGTCAGTGTACAGATGCACACCTGAGAGAGAGAGAGAGAAGGGACCGAGAGACACCAGTCAGTGTACAGATATCTCCCTGAGAGAGAGGACTGAGAGACACCAGTCAGTGTACAGATGTAATAATAATAATCTTTATTGTCACAAGTAGGCTTACATTCACACTGCAATGAAGTTACTTTGAAAATCCCCTCATTGCCACATTCCGGCGGCTGTTCGGATACACAGAGGGAGAATTCAGAATGTCCAAATGACCTATCAGCACATCTTTCAGGAGTTGTGGGAGGAAACCGGAGCACCCGGAGGAAACCCATGAAGACACAGGGAGAACGTGTAGGCTCCGCACAGACAGTGACCCAAGCCGGGAATCGAAAGTGGGACCCTGGAGCTGTGAATCAACAGTCTCCCTGAGAGAGAGAGAGAGAGAGAGAGAGAGAGGACTGAGAGACACCAGTCAGTGTACAGATATCTCCCTGAGAGAGAGAGGAATGAGTGACATCAGTCAATGTACAGATATCTCCCTGAGAGAGAGAGGGAACTGAGAGACACCAGTCAGTGTACAGATATCTCCCTGAGAGAGATAGAGAGAGAGGGGGAAGACTGAGCAACACCATTGAGTGCACAGATATCGTCTTGGGAGAGAGGGAGGTCTGAGAGACATCAGTCAGTGTACAGATATCTCCCTGAGAGAGAGGGGACTGAGAGACATCAGTCAGTGTACAGATATCTCCCTGAGAGAGAGGGGACTGAGAGACACCAGTCAGTGTACAGATATCTCCCTGAGAGAGAGGGGACTGAGAGTCACCAATCAGTATACAGATATCTCCCTGAGAGAGAGGGGACTGAGAGACACCAGTCAGTGTACACATATCTCCCTGAGAGAGAGGGGACTGAGAGACACCAGTCAGTGTACAGATATCACCCTGAGAGAGAGGACTGAGAGACACCGGTCAGTGTACAGATATCTACCTGAGAGAGAGAACTGAGAGACACCAGTCAGTGTACAGATATCTCTCTGAGAGAGAACTGAGAGACACCAGTCAGTGTACAGATATCTCCCTGAGAGAGAGAACTGAGAGACACCAGTCAGTGTACAGATATATCACTGAGAGAGAGAGGACTGAGAGATACTAGTCAGTGTACCGATATTATTGAGACCTAGGAAGCCAAAATGTAGGGTGAAGCCAATATATTTCCAGTCACAATTGCACGGGGTTGTGATTCTGACAGCGGCGGGTCTGGGTCAGGTGGCGTCAAGCGATTTGAAGACCATTTATTTTGAGATGACCTCCTGAGGGATACTGCTGGGGGTTCGCCTCTGGAACGGGCATCGTCTGGGAGCACGGCCACTTCTGTGTCCATCCCCAAGCCTGAGTCACCATCATCTTGACGGTCTGGGCTTTGGGCCACCACAGGTTACACTCCTTGGAAGTGGGATGGTACATGAGCCAGTGGAAATAATGCGTCCCTGGCTGGGCAACCTCTGAGGCGGGCTCTTATCTTTTCAAGTGGTTGATGTGCTTATGCAAGGTCGTCCCTTGGGCCTTGGCCTTTGAGATGCGGGGCCTATTTTCTCCAACACACTGTGCGCAGTTTGCACTTTCTCCCAGTGTCGGTGTGGGATTCCTCCAGATGCTCCGGTTTCCTCCCACAGTCCAAAGATGTGTGGGTTAGGTGGATTGGCCATAATAAATTGCCCTAGTGTCCATGGATCTTCAGGTGAGGTTATGGGTGCAGTGATATCATGGTGTGTTGTAATTCACCGACTGACCACTTGGAGGCTCACTAGTATGTAAGTGAATGTTAAAGTCAGCTAACCTCAGATTTGCTGGAGGAAGTTGAAGTGAGAGGTTGCTGACTATGATTTTACCATTTTTCATCTGTTGTCTTGAATACAGTTTACCCCAGTTAATGTTAATAAATCGTTTTAGCTATAATTGTTCTTGTAATAAATCAGGTCATCCGGCAAGAACATTACATGGTACCAGGGTTGGGTGTATTAAACACTGAAAAAAAAAATCAGCCTGCCACAGAGATTTGAAGATTTTCCAGAACTGCAGAATTAACAGCATGGAGTCATAGAAGCCACCAAAGAGTCTCAGCTTTCATGGTAATGTGGACAGCAACTAGCATAGGGCTGGTTTAGCACAGTGGGCTAAGACAGCTGGCTTGTAATGCAGAACAAGACCAGCAGCGCGGGTTCAATTCCCGTTCCAGCCTCCTCCAATAGGTGCTGTAATGTGGCGACTAGGGGTTTTTCCCAGTAACTTCGTTGAAGCCTACTTGTGACAATAAGCAATTATTATTATTATGTGTTTAAACAACAATTTAATCTGTTTCTTACTGCAGTAAATTTAGAAGATCAATTAGATTCACGTAGGGTGGGATGTTCCTAACAGCGGCAGATCAAGAAGCAATTGCTGTGTTTAGTATGTTTAAATTTACAAATGATGAAGACATTAAAATTGGAACAAAGTAATTCAAGGATTTGATGCCCATTCTAGCCACAGAAAGAACAACATTTATGAACGCTGTGTGTTTAGATCATGTTTACAGAAGACAGGAGAGTAACCAGATCAGTTCATCACTGATTTAAAGGTAAAAGATTCAACCTGTGATTTGTCTGCGGTGGAATCTTTCATGATTCCAGACCAGATTGTGCTGGTGTGAATAAAAATAAACTAAGGGAACGACTGTTGAGAGAATCGGAACTGTCTTTGGAATAAACAGTTCAGATTTATCAGGCTCACGAGCTAGCAGCAGAGCGTTCTGAAATGTTTCTCAGTAATGATGGCGATTTCTAGGAGGAGAAAACTCCGCTTACCGCCCTTTTTCCAAAAAGGCAGGAAACTTCTGAAAAAAGGCGGGAAGGTTCCTGAAGCTCCTCGCACACCAACAAACAGGTTAAAGATCACGACAAAGTATTTCTGTGCAAAAGATGCGGTAAAAGGCACAAATTAAGGCAATGTCCAGCGATTGGCAAGTTTTGTTCAGAATTGTTACTTTAAGCTCAACCCCAGACGAGTCATAGTCTCCACTGATGAAACATCATTGTTTGCTGGAGTAATAACACAGAAGAATATTTTTTTGGAGACATCAAAAAATTCTCCAGCACTTAAAAAAATGCTAACCGATGTTTCATTTAAAATAAATGAGGTTGATGAGGACAAATGGTTGCTACCACTTGAAGTGAATGGTACAGTAGCCCGATTGAAGTTAGACACCAGTGCCAGAGCAAATTCAATCACATGACTGAGTTTAAATATCTAAAAATTCAGCAGATTAAAAGACATCACAAAATATCCTTGAGAGATTATAATGGTTCAAGCATTAAATGTTATGGTGCTTGTGACCTGAGTCTGGTGGTGAAGGACACAGTTTATTCTGTCCCATTCTTTATTGTCGCTGAAGGTTGGGTTCATTATTCGATGATCAGTCCTGGGAAGAATTAGGTCTAGTGCAGTTGGTATATAGCATCCACAAAGGATTGGATCAACACTCCGGCGATTCTGAGAACATTATCAGTAAATTCAGTAATGTGTTCACAGGTTTTGGTACACTACCATTCACCTACATAATACATCTCAAAGAGGATGCAAAACCTGTGACACAGGCACTCAGAAGAGTACCTGAACCTCTTCAGGATCGCGTCAAAAAGGAGCTTGACAGGATGACAAAATTAAAAGTAATCAGATAAATAGAAGAACATACCGACTGGGTAAACCCCATGGTTTGTGTAAAGAAAAAAAAAGTGGTGATATTTGCATATGCATGGCTCCTCAAGATCTTAACAAGAATATCAAAAGACAAGATTACCAAATACCAAAGTGTGATGAAATTAAACCTGAGATGGCTGGTGCACAATTTTTTATGAAACCTGATGCATTGCAGGGTTTCTGGCAGCTAAAGCCAGAGGAACAAAGTACAAAATACTGCACTTTTAATATGCCATTTGGACAGTACTGATTTCTAAGAATGCAGTTTGGCATAATTTTGGCATCAGATGGATGCCATGGAGCACATAATCTAAGGCATTGGAGGTGTACGTGCGTACGTGGATGCTATCATTGTTTGGGGATCAATCATAGAAGAGCACAATAAGAGGTTGCTTAAAGTTCTAACAAGTGTCAGGAGAAATGGGCTGAAACTCAACAAGCAAAAGTGTGAATTTGGAGTAACTGAAGTCACATTCCTAGCTGACAAGCTCTCATCACATAGCATTGAACCCGACAAGGACAAAATCTAAGCAATTATCAACATGCCACAACCACACGACAAGAAAGCCATCTTAAGGGTGATGGATATGATCAATTTTATAGGGAAATTCATTCCAAACCTGCAAAAACAACACGTCTACATGATCTCCTGCACAAGACAAATTGATTTCACTTGGACTTAGCAATAGGAGCAAGAGTGGAAGAAGCTCAAGACTTCACGAACCACCACGCCAGTTGTCACATTTTTTGACCCATCTAAGCAGATTAAAAGTGTCAACAGACATATCCAAAGATGGTCTGGGAGCAGTTCTTCAGCAACTCAAGCATGTGGATTGCAAACCAGTCACATATGCAGTATGATCCATGACGACAACAGAGCAGAGGTACGCTCAAATCGAAAACAAATGCCTGGCTTTAGTTGTAGGCTTGGAGAAATTCCACGACTATGTCTATGGGCTTCCAACTTTCACAGTTGAGACAGATCATCATCCTTTAGTGAAAATCATCAAAACAAATCTCAACCAGATGTCTCCCCGCATTCAGGGGTTGATGATGAAGTAACAACGCTATGACTTCAATCTCATCTACATGCCAGGCAAATATTTGTTCTTAGCAGATGCATTATCGAGAGCGCCGATGCAAAGTATTGGTGGTGAGATCACTGAGGATGTAGATCTGCCTGTCAATTTTATTTCCACATTACTACCAGTATCAGATGCGAAACTATGTAAGATCCAAGAAGAGACCAGAAAGGATCAAACTCTTTAAGGAGGTTATGAGGAACATCAACTCACACTAGCCCAGAGGTCAATGTATGGAGTCCTATTATATAAGATCTGAACTCAGTAGCATTAATGGAGTGGTACTCCGTTCTAACACTACTGTCAAACCAATGGTGTACTAAAGAGGGTACACAAAGGACACCTTGGGATTAAAAAATGTAAATGGAGAGCTTGTTTACTGGCCACATATGAACCAGTATATTGAAAGGATGGTCAGTTGTTGTGACACATGCCAGGCGCATAGTTGCAAGCAAACAAGAGAACCTATGCAAATATCTGATTTACCTCTGGCACCATGGCGAGGGAAAGATTATTTCATGATCATAGACTATGCTTCAAACTGTCCCGAAATGGCTCGACTGTCAAGCATAACGGCAAGCAGTGCAATACTGCATACAAAGTCAATTTTTCTGGACACGGAATTCCGCAAACGTCGTCGTGAGTGACAACAGTCCTTGTTTTAGCTGTAAAGAGTGGCAACACTTCGCAGTCACGTATGATTTCAATCATGTCACATCAAGTCCTTTGTACCCTCAAGCTAATGGAAAAGCTGAAAAAGGTGCACATATTGTTTTTTTGATAAATTTAGAGTACCCAATTATTTTCTTTTCCAATTAAGGGGCAATTTAGCGTGGCCAATCCACCTAACCAGCTTTTGTGTTGTGGGGGTGAAACCCACGCAGACACGGGGAGAATGTGCAAACTCCACATGGACAGTGACCCAGGGCCGGGATTCAAACCCGGGTCCTCAGCGCCGTAGTCCCAACCACTGCATCACCTTGCTGCCCTGAAAGAATTAATGGGAGCATTTCTTCTCCAGTGAGTTGCTTTGAGCGAAAGGTGAGAAGGGGGCCGCACTGAGATTCGAACACAGCATGTGCTGTTTAGAAGACAGGCGCTTTAACCATCTGAGCCACAGTTCCCATCTGTGGTGTACATATTGTTAAGCAATTGTTGAAGAAAGCAATGGACAGCTAGTCTGATCCCTATCTCGCACTACTGAGTTACAGAGCATTACCATTGTCACATGGTGGATCGCCAGCAGAGTAACTCATGAATAGAAGGTTGCATACCAAACTTTCATACTTGGAAAAGAAGGAGAATGCAGTAAATGCAAAACTTCAAAGCAAAACAAAAGCAGTTCTATGATAGTGTCTAGAACTTTACCACCTGAGTAGTGATGACATTGTGAGAGTAGAAGATTCAGGCAATTGGTCGTGAAAAGCTATTGTACTTGAAGAAGTAGCACCTCGTTCCTACAATGTACAGACAGAGGATGGGTTGGCTTTGAGAAGAAATCGCTGCGCACTCTTGGAAACCAGAGAAAACTTTCAACGTGATGGATGACGAATCTACATCAGAATCAATACAAGCGGCAGTGTCAGATAGTTCAGCGTTCCGAAGCATGAGAATGTCATCGAGAACATCAAATCTACAAGTTCTGAGCAGCAAGGTCAAACTTTGAGAAGATCAACCAGAGTCAGAGGAAAACCTGATCGACTCAATTTGTAGATTTGAACTATTTGTTCATACTATGCTTGCTGTTCTTATATATATATAAAATACATATGTATAGTTGCAAAACCAGTTTAAAAATTTTTTTTAAAGTTATACTGTTAGACCCATGAACTCATGATATCACATGTAAATATACTGATAATAATGTATTAATTTATTGTTTCAAAGGAAAGGGAATGTACTGATATCATGGTTGTGTTGCAATTCACCAACTGACCACTAGGAATCTCACCAGTACATAAGTGAATGTTAAAGTTAGCTGACCTCAGACTGGCTGGAGGAAGTTGAAGAGAAAGTTGGCTTGGCATGATTTTACTGTTTTTCATCTGTTGTCTTGTGTACAGTTTACCACAGTTCACGTTAATAAATCGTTTATAGCTTTCGCTACAAGTGTTCTTGTAATAAATCAGGCCATCCAACAAGAACATTGCAATGGGGTTATGGGATAGGGCAGGGTGGATGGGTGAATGGACATGTACTTTCGAAGGTTCAGTGAGACTTGATGAACCAAATGGCCTCCTTCTGCGCTGTAGGGATTCTATGAATCCCTTGGAACCAAAGAGCACCGTCTCCGAAATTCCGAACATAAATAGGGTCCCCCGGTAGAAACCTTCTCCTTGATAGCCTGTGGTTTTGATACTTCTGCTGCATGCCCTGTTGCAGCTCAACATTTCTGCCCAGACTGAAATGAGTTAAGAGGTTCCGGTCCATCAGCAGCTGAGCCTGTGCGACACCTGTCGCGACATGCGGCATGGTCCTGTAATGAAAAAGGAATCTCGCCAGTCACGTGTCCAGAAGCCTGTGGTCTGCTTTCACATGCCCCGCTTGAATGTTTGTATCGCCAAGCCATTTGAAGATAGGTGGTACGGGGCAGTCCGGATTTCTCTTTTTCTGTTTGTGCGTACAAATATGGAGAACTCCTTGCTCGTAAACGGGGTCCTGTCATCGGTAACCAGCACCTCTAGAATCCCGTGGGTGCTAAACACGCACCTTAATTTTTCGACAGTGGGGACTTCTGGCGGCCATGGAGTGAGCGGACACACATTTAGTGGCTTCCCCTTAAGGTGAACTTTGTTGGTTCTTCCCCACCTGTATGGGGGTGCTTTTTGAGGGCAAAAGTTTGTGAGAGCCCAGGGAAGGTAATACTCCTCCGGTGAGGCTGATGCATGGATCAGTGGGCGAGAAGTGTCACAAGAAAGAGAGAGTAGCTGGAGCAGGGCGGTTTTCGTGGTGCATCACAGGTGAAGATGGTGGAGGGCAAGGGTGCAGTGCTGCCCGTCCAGTGGTCAATGGAGCAGCTGGTGGAGTTTTTGAATGGCATTTTCCAAAGCAGAGGAAAGAAGCTTTGGAAGATTTGGCTAAGGTGGTGGAGCCGTTCAGAACTGTAATTGAGAGAGTGGAGCAGAGGCAGGAGGCTCAAGGACCTGGCGATCCAGAAGGTGGAAGACGTGGTAGGGGAACATGAAGAATGGATGGCCTTGTTGGAGACGGAGTTGGGGATGGTTTTCCACAGCCAGAAGAGTTTACGAGAGAATTTGGAGGACCTGGAGAACCACCCCAGGCAACACAACTTGAGGATTGTCGGGATGCCTGAGGGCATTGAGGGAGCAGAGGCCACCAAGTATGTGTTGAGTAAGCTGGAGAAGTTGATGGGGGAGGGGCCCTTTGATCGGCCAACTCAAGGTGGTTTGGGCGCACAGGGCGCTCAGAAGGAGGCCGCAGGTGGGGGGAGCCGCCGAGAGCAATGGTGGTGAGGCTACATCGATTTATGAACAAAATTAAGTCCTGAAATGGGCGAAGCAGACCAGGAAATGCACCTGGGAATGGCGGGAGCGACCGGAACCTTGGTACAGAGCTGACAAAGAGTAGGGCCGGGTTCAACCGGATAAAAGCTGCCCTCTTTAAGGGAGTGAAGTTTGGGGTTTTGTGCTCTTCCCGCTTGTGGGTGACAGGTCCACAAGGGGCTTCTTGCAGTAGCTTTGTTGCAGTGTTGATATAAGCCTGCTTGTGACAATAAAGATTATTATTATCAGAAGCAGGAGTTTTATTTTGACTCGCCAGAGGAGATGATGGATTTTATGAGGGACCATGGACTGGGAGGTGTGTGAGGACATTGAACTTTGGAGAGGATTTCTGTTCATTGCAAAGTGTATGGGGTAGGCAGTTTGGGGTGGGTTTCAACGGGGAGCGGTAATGGTGAGTGTGCCTTTTGTTTCTCTTTGTTTTTTGGTTGTTGGGAGGATTGGGGCAGGGGAGGGGTGGACTGGAGGAGTGAAGGGAAGTTAATGGCCGTGGGCAGGGGTCACCATGCTCGCTGGATGGGCTAGTTAATGGGAGTGAAACGGGGGGGTTGCCAGGAGATAGGTGTGGAGGTGGGGCATGGGGTTAGCTCTTTGCTTGAGGGTGGAGGGGGGGGACGGATGGTGGCTGACACGGGACTGGTTGGTGTGGCGCAATTGGGAAATGAGCAGACATCCGAAGGCGGGCCTGGAGGGGTGTGTGACACAGGCCAGGCAGCGGGGCGGGGGAGCCTCCTGACCTGGCTGGGCGTATGGAACATGCAAGTGTTGAATGGGCCAGTTAAATGGTCACGTGTGTTCATGCATTTGAGGAGTCTGAAGGCGAACGTTGCGTTTTTACAGGAGACGCACCTGGAACTGGGGCTTCAGACGGGACTGAGGAAGGGATGGGTGAGACAGGTATTCCACTCGGGGCTGGACGTGAAGTCAAAGGTGTTGGCAGTGTTCGTTAATAAGAGGGTGACGTTTTAGTTGGGGCGCATTGTGGCCGATCCAGGTGGTAGGTATGTGATGGTCAGTGGGAAGTTGGAGGGGGATGCCAGTAGTTCTGGTAAACTTTTACGCCCTGAATTGGGACGAAGTGGACTTTATGAGGCAGGTGTTGTGGCAGATTCAGGATCTGGACACACATCGGCTGATATGGGGGGGTGATTTCAATACGGTCCTGGACCCGGGTCTGAACCGGTCAAGTCCTAAGTTGTTGAGGGTGTGGGCAGTGGCTAGGGAGCCGAGGGAGTTCATGGAGTGCATGGGGGTTGGGGGTAAGGACCCATGGCGGTTTGGGAGGCCGAGGATGAAGGAGTTTTCATACTTGTCCCATGTGCAGCAACTGGGTGTATTCCCAGATTGATTTTTTTCGTGATGGACAAAGCGCTGCTGGCAGGGTGGCTGACCTGGAGTACTCGTACTCTGATCACGCCCACATTGGGTGGTTCGGGGGAATCCCAACAGACACAGTGGAGGTTATATGTGGGGCTGTTAGCAGATGAGAGGGTATGCTGGCGGGTGAGGGCTGCCATCCGGGGCTACGTGGAGTTGAACGACACAGGGGAGGTCACAGCCGCCATGCTGTGGGAGGCACTCAAGGATGTAGTTGGAAGGCAATTTATTTTGATTCGGGAACACAGGAGAGACTGGAGCGGGAGGAGAGAGTTTGCCTGGTAGATGAAATTCTGAGGATGGACCTGAGGTACTCGGTGGCGCCAGAGGAGGGGTTGGTGAAGGAGAGGCAGAGGCTCCAGATGGAGTTTGGATTAGTGTCCATGGAGAAGGCGTTGGGCAGTTGTGGAGGGCCAGAGGGGCAGTGTAGGAGTACAGGGAAAAGGTATGTGGGATGTTGGCCCATCAGTTGAGGAAGCAAGCAGCGAGGGAGATTGGTAGGGTGAAGGATGACAGGGGTAAGGTGGTGATGGACCAGGAAGGGGGGGGGGGATGGGGCATTTGAGGCCTTTCAAAGGAGGCTGTATGAATCGGAGCCCACGACGGGGAAAGAGGGGCTGCGGCGGTTTCTGGATGTGTTGGAGTTTCCCAAGGTGGAGGAGGGGCGGGTTCAGGGCCTGGGGCCGGACATGTTCCCAAGAGAGTTTTATAAAAGGTTTGGGGTGGAGCTGGGGCCACTGCTGGTGAGGACGTATCATGAGCCAAGGGAGAGGGAGAGGGGAGACCTTAACCCCCACACAGTCGCAGGCTTCAAACTCCCTGATTTTAAAGAAGGATAAGGACCCGGAGCAATGTGGGTTGTAGTGCCCGATATCACTTTTGAATCTCAATAGCAAACTGTGCTATTGAGAAGGTGCTTGCATTGCTGACTGAGGACTGTGTGCCGGGGGTGAAGGGAAAGCAGTTGTCGGCTGTTGTGTTCTGTGACCTTGCAGTTGCAATGATGCACACAGAACTGCTGGTGACTTAACTAGAATGATGATTAATTGATTAACACGTGGAAAGATAACAAACAGAATGCTATACAGATTAGATTGCTATTTAAGTTTTGTGAACTCTCCTGGAAGTACCCTATGTTCGACTGTCCTGTTGTGTGCCTTACAACCAACTGGCGAGAGTCAGATGTCACATGACCGATGTCTGACGCCACAGCTGGTTGGAGGTCGCATTGCTAACTATATACAATATTATTCACAGGCATATCACATCGGCGAATGTGCGGAGGTTACTTAATGCGATTATGATACCCTCTGGGGTGGTAGAGGTGGTGGTAGTGGAGGCGATGAACGCGGAGAAGGCTTTTGATCAGGTGGAGTGTGTGGTGATGTGCATCACTGTAAATACATGTAAGCTAGACAGACACTAGAGGGAGCACCAGAAACATCACACACACACACTCAACCAATGGATAAGTTAGATAGGAGGCGACCAATGGACATTCATGATACACAAGGAGGTGACACGACCACAGGGGGGCATTACACCAACCCATACATAAAGGACACCACACACATGATCAGCCCCCTTCGGCCAGTGGAGACAGTCAGTGAGGAGAGGCACAGGGTTGATTCATTATCACACCCACCACGTGGAAGACAGCAGCTGGTTAGTCAGTTTAGGTAGCTACAATCGGATTAGCAGTAGTGTCGAACTCAAGTTATAAAAGTGTACATAGTGTAAATAAATGAGTTGAAGTTATTTACAAGTCTCGACCTTCCTTGACAAATGCAACACAAGGAAGCCGCTTATGTTACAAAGGAAACATAACAAAACAGAGTGGACAGAGTGCCGTTTAACGTGGTGGGGACAAGTTTTAAGTACCTAGGTATTCAAGTGGAGCGGCGCTGGGCCCAACTGCATAGATTCAACTTCGCTTGAAATTGGTGGAATGGATTTTAAGAAGTGGGTGTTGGATTCTCCGTCGGCGGGATCATCCGTTTCACCAGCAGCACATTGTGGGTGCCCACAATGGGAAAACTGCATCGGCTGTCTGCTGGGACGGAGGATCCCGCTGCCAGCGGGGAAGCGCCGCACCAGAAAATGGTGCAGCAGGGCAGAGAATCCCACCCGGGATGTTTTGCCTCTGTCGCTGACTGGGCGGGTACAGACAGTGAAAATGACAGTGCTTCCTAGGTTTCAGATTGTGTACCCCAACCTCCCTATCTTTGTCCCTAAGTCTTTTTTTAGGAAAGTCAATTGGCTGATCTTGGGGTTTGTGTGGGAAGGGAAGGCCCCGCGGGAGTGGCGGACGTTTTTGGATTGGGGGTGGGTAGGGAGTGCTGGTGTTGCCGAATTTGATAAATTATTATTGGGTGGCAAATATTGCGATGGTGAGGACGTGGGCTGTGGGGGAGAGGTCAGTCTGGGGCAGGTGGACGTGGCGTCGTGCAGGGGAATGTAGCCATCTAAGATGGCCACCTGCAAAGGACCATGGGAATTATGGCCAACTCAGGACTCAGACAGATACAGAGCCTATGTGTATCTGAAACACAGGTAACCAGACCTGATCGAAACCCCCGCTCGTTTGCATTTTAATGGCCCATTTTCCCAGGACAATAGAACTCCAATCAAGCAACCGGTACAGCCACAGACTGATCGGCGCCACTCCCTTTACTCAGAAAGCCCAACTGCCAAGGTCAATGACCGCTAAGGACCTGCCCAGCCACCAAGGCACCCGCCCCTTTTTTGGCCGAAATCGAAGACAGTGATCAGAGCCCTGAGGCGCGATCAATTTGACTTAAAGACGAAAGTTGAATCCAAACTGAGGCTTTATTGGTATCAGATGTGTGGCCTCCCACAGCAGCTGGCGAAATGGCTGCGAGCTGGCGGACACGCATATTTATACTCCGCCTCCTGGGCGGAGCCAGCAGGCAGGGGCCACAGACGAACCTGTAGTGCAGGTTCTACCGTACAACCTCTAATATAAGTACAACAGTGGTTTACCACAAGCCCTGTCGAACTATTGGGTCCAAAGTTAAGGACCGCCCCAAAGAGTGCAAAATCCCAGAGGGATATATGAGGACACAGCCATGTGTTCTGTCTCTTTTGGATCTGGCCTGTGCCAACCCAATTGTAGCAGGAACAGCCAGCCAAGTTCAAGACCAACGATCTCTACCTGACGGATGAGCCCAGCAGAGGCAGAGCCATTTTCTTCGACCCAGCCAAGTGAAACCCAGATAAAGGCCTTATCCATTTGCACAGTGCCGGTCACCCTGAAGTTAAGTATAGGTTATTGTAGCTGATAGATGTAGTTTAACTCATAGTAGATATTGTGTTTGCATGTCGAGATAACTCTTGTGTATGTAAATAAACCATCTTTTGAACTACTAACTGGTTCTGTGGTCATTTGATCGATATAAGGGAAGGCTTGTGGTTCACCAACATTATTAATAGAGCAACAGGAATAAGTTAGAGGGATTTGCTGTTGTCACCTTTGCCGTTCTCGCCGTGAGCCCAGTGGTGGTGTCAGCGTTAAAGGTGTGGGAGATAAGGCAGTATTTTGGGTTGGCGGGTATATCGTTATGGGCGCCGATTTGCAAAAACCATAGGTTTGTGCCGACGGGGCTGGGTGCGAGGTTCCCGGGGTGGCAGTAGGTGGGGATTGAGTATTTCGGGGACTTGGTTATAGGGAACAAATTTGCGGGGCTGGAGGAATTGGAGGAATTGAATGAGCTACCCAAAGGGAGATAGAATCATCGAATTATAGAATCATAGAATTTACAATGCAGAAGGAGGCCATTCGGATCATCGAGTCTGCACCGGCCCTTGGGAAGAGCACCCTACTCCACCCTATCCCGTAACTCAGTGACCCCACCTAATTTTTTTGGACTCTACGGGACAATTTAGCATGGCCAATCCACCTAACCTGCACACCTTTGGACTGTGGGAGGAAACCGGAGCACCCAGAGGAAACCCACGCAGTCACAGGGAGAAAGCACAAACTCCACACAGTCACCCGAGGTCCCGGGATTGAACCTGGGACCCTGGAGCTGTGAGGTAGCAGTGCTAACCACTGTGCCACCGTGCCATTTGGACTGCTGAGTAATATTGAAAGATGTATTCGTATGTCGCCAGTAATAGAGCCCAGTGCTGAATCCAGGCCGAGGCTATGGGGTGGTGGGGGGGGGGGGGGGCGGGGGGCAGTAAAAAGAAGTCCCATTAAAAAGCCATAGACATATTGGTGGAATTTTTTTACTGTGTATTTCGCAGACAAGCCTTCTTTTTCGATCTATGCATAGCGGGCGTTCCACGTCTAGTTCTGGAAGCGTATGCGATGGATGTTCTGTGCCGTCCCATCGATGGGATGGCACCGCTCCAATACTATATGGAGAGACATCACACGTGGGAGCGAGTGGCTGGGACGGATCATAGTGGGCTAGCAGCTGGTAGCTGTCTCTTTACCCCGGTGAATGCCTCCTCTTGTGGACCTTCCCAAGCCCATGTTTGGTTCTTGTATAGTAAGACATGAAGAGGTGCCAGCAGGGTGGCCAAATTTGGATTAAACTTCCTGTAATATTTTACGAGTCCCAGAAATGACCTCAATTCCGCAGCATTTTGTGGAGTCAGGATTCCTTTCATGGTCTGGACCTTTTCCTCCACAGGGTGCAAGCCATTTTTGTCCTCCCAGTAACACAAGTATGTTACAGCTTTTGCTTGAAAGGTGCATTTGCCTCTCTTCAAGTGGACGCCCATTTGGGAAAATCGTCTGAGGACCACTTCTAGATTGTCCAGATGTTCTTTTTCAGTGGACCCCATGATGAGTTCCTCAACCAGATATGCCGCCACTTTGGGTGGTCCCTGGAGGATGCTTTCCATCACCCTCTGAAAAGATGCACAGGCAGAAGATACCTCAATGGGAATGCGAATGTATTCGAATAGCTCCCTATGGGCATTTATGATCACATAGGTTTGTGATGCAGAGTCCAATTCAAACTGAAAATTTGCATGGCTCATATCCAGTTTTGTGAATGAGCAGCCCCCAGCCAGGTTTGCATACAAATCCTCCACATGCGGCATGGGGTCATGGTCCAGGCGGGGTGCTCTGTTTACGGTCAGTTTATAATTCCCGCAAAGGCGAACTGACTTATCCAGCTTCATCACTGGAACCACAGGTGCGGCCCACTCCTCAAATCGCACTGGGCAATGACAAACTCTCCAAGTGTTGCAACTCAGTGTCCACCTTTATGAGGAAGGCATAGGGGACCGGTTGTGCTCTGAAGTATCAGGGCTGGGCCTCCAGGTTGACATAAATGTGTGACTTGGCTCTTTTCATATTGCCCAGACCCTTCTGGAATACCTCAGGATCCTTCCCAAGGACTACAAACAGGTTTCCAGTGCCCATCCAAAACAATCTGCTGCCAATCAAAACAATCACGGCCCAACAGTTTGGGTTCTGCCCCCTGCACTACTATTAGAGACTGTCTGATGCCCATGAGTCATGGGGGTTCCAATAATGCGCAATAGTCCCCCAGTATACAATGCCAATCTGGCTTTAGTGTAACGCAGGTTTGATGGCAAGATTCTGTGCAAAGCCAACAGAAGGTCTGCTGACCGATGATGATGGCAGCCTCTCTGTCTATCTCCATCACTAGTAGGTGTCCATTCACCTGTAGTTTAACTCTAATCGGTGCACTTCAGGGGCCGTGATGCAGTTCAACTGACTCATGTCTTCCTCCTCAGGTGGGCCACGTGCAAGGCCCTGGCTCAGGACAACCTCAACATCTGTCCAGCGTGGCATGTTCGCTGTTGATTCTGGTGGTCTTGGTTGCTGCGAATTTTACACTCTCCGGCTTGCCAATGCTGCCAGTACTTCCCCATGTCCTCCGGGGAGGCGTCCCGCTGGTCCCTGGTAGCCCTCAATTGTTGATTCCGGACCTGGGGTTTCACAATTCATTGTTGCATTGGTGCCAATCTAGCCATTCGAGCACTGCCCTGGGACGTCGCTGGATTGCAGTATGGGGGAGGGGGGGGGTGGTCAAGCAACTATGGCCACTGTAGTCCATGGAACCTTGAAGTTCCTGAACCCTTTTCTCTGCATTCTCGCAGGATAGTGTTAGCTCAATGGCTCTCTTCAAATCCGCCAATAGCTTCCTTTGTTGTGTCCATTTTATTAATTCTGCAAACCAACCGGTCCCTCAACATCTCCGCAAGAGATGGACCAAACTCGCTATGCTCTGCCAGCCTTCGGAGTCGAATCAAGAAAGCCGTAACTGACTCCCCGGAGTCTGCAAAGCAGTATTGAATTGGTACTGTTGCATGATTGCAGGCGGATTCGGAACATAATGGTTAGACACCAACTCTACCTATTCATCAAAAGATTTTGAATCCGGAGCAGCCGGATATGTGAGGCTTTTAATTACGCTGAAGGGGAATCCCTGGAGGCAGTTAGGAGGATTACCTTTGGTGGGTCCTCTCCACTGATGCCCGAGCCTGGAAAAAATACTTAATCTGCTCTGCCTACTGGGCCTAATCTTTCAGGCCTGCATCAAAGGCCTCTAACATCCCAAAGAGCAGCATTTTTCAAAAGTCTGTCCAACAGGTTGCGGCACAGCAGTTTCCTGGAATAGCTGGGAAATCCAGAATTGGGGATAAAGCTTATTTTACTCTGTTGCCAGTATTAAGACCCAGGAAGCTGAACAATAGGGTGAACGCCGGTTTATTTACACTCACAAAATGTCTGCCTAAGGCAGCAAATATATACAGAGAGTAAAGTCCCATTGGGACAATTGCTGGTCTCAGTCAGGGCCGGCTTTTGTGCAATATTCTTATGAGGCCCAGCTGGGCAGGCCTCCGTCCACTTGCAGGGAAACTCATATTCCATGTGTCCCATGGAGGGCCAGGGGGTAGGGGGAGGTCAATAAGGGGCGTCATTACAGATATCTTTGTGAGGACTGAGAGTCACCAGTCAGTGTTCAGATATCTCCTTGAGAGAGAGGGAATGGACTGAGATACAAGTCAGAGAACAGATATTTCCCTGAGAGAGAGGGACTGAGAGACACCAGTCAGTGTACAGATATCTCCCTGAGAGAGAGAGACGACTGAAAGACACCAGTCAGTGTACAGATATCTCCCTGAGAGAAAAAAAGGAGACTAAGAGACACTAGGCGATGAGCAGCTATCTCCCTGAGAGAGGGAGAGAGAGGAGAGAGACCAGTCAGTCTACAAATATCTCCTGAAGAGAGAGAGGGGGGGGGACTGAGAAACATCAGTTAGTGTACAGATATCTCCCACATAAGAGACAGAAATAGAGATATACCAGTCAGCATACAGAGTGAGAGAGGACTGACAGACACCAGTCAGCTTACAATATCTCCCAGAGAGGAAGGGATTGAGAGACACCCGTCAATGTACAGATATGTCCCTGAGAGAGGGGGGATGGGGACTGAGACACACCAGAAAGTGTGCACACATCTCCCTGAGAGAGAGAGGACTGAGAGACACCAGACAGTGTGCAGACATCTGGCACTGAGAGACACCAGTCTGTACAGTTATCTCCTGAGAGAGAGAAGACTGAGTGACACCATTGAATGTACTCACTGAGATTGTGTGCCCGAGAGACAACAGTCAGTGTACAGATTTATTTGTGAGCAAGAGAGGGGACTGAGAGTCAGCAGTGTATAGATATTTCCCTGAGAGAGAGAGAGGACTGAGGGACATCAGTCAGTGAAGAGATATCTCCCTGAGAGCGAGGGGTCTGAAAGACAGGAACAGACAGCTATTTCTCTGAGAGTGAACATTACTGAATGACGTCAATGTATGGATGTCTCTGAGAGTTTGGGGATTTAGATGAATACCAATGGTTGAGAATTCTTAACAATTGGGTTTCTGCAGGTAACTCCTGCGTTAACTTACAACAGTCTCCAAGCTTATCCCCGTAGTTTTGTTTTGTCATGCACAATGAATTTTCCCTAAATGTACTTTTGATAGATTTCTTAATAGTTTTGCACTGCAAAGGTACACATTTCTGGAAAACGTTCCTGGATAAACCTCATGAGCTCAGCATTTGCAATGAGAGTGCGATCTTAATCTTGTTTCCAATCCAGCCAAATGTAGTGAGGCATATCGGAGTGTGATACAATCTCTGATGTTATCTGTAAAATCAGAGGTTGTGAGGTGACACCAGCTGGTGTCAAGCCTGCCAGATGTTAAGTGTTCATAGTATAAATGCCCAGTGTTTCACTGTGGAATTGATTGAGCTTCAGACTTAGAAGGTAGCACAATGATGAAGATGCAGGGCCTGGTGTTGCTACTCTGTGGGCTGCTAGCAGGTAATGAACTTCGAGACTCGCACCCGGGGCACTGAGGACTTCCGCACTTGTTTGAACCATTTGTAGGAGATTATCATGCTTAGGGAGGTTTGTTGTTGGTGGAATTGGGCATAAGTGATTGGAGGGGTTCTTGTTGCGACATTGTCACAGGTGGCTGACTGTCTCCTGTCCCTTCAGAATGAAAAATCGACAACCGCTTGTACTGATTTTCAGCCCAGGAAAACCAACCTCATTCATGGGAAACTGGCAGGATTCTCTTTAACTCTGTAACTCAAATAAGTAGAAGTGACAGGAGGTCAGACATTGAGGGAGGGGTGATGAGGATCTGGAAGGGCCACCGGACAAAATGCTGACCATTCATCCTCTGAGGCCAGGTTTCAAATCCAGTGAGGGCTAAATGACTCCTCTCTCTCCCTGGGTTAGAGATGAGGGTTGAGGTGGGTTACTGGGTCAAAGAATAATCATTCATGCTCTGAATGAACTGCACACACCAGTTCAATTTGGAAGCCAAATACATTGAGTTATAAGGGCTAGAAGAAAGGTTGGAACAATGGTAAATCAGCTAATGTAACCTCAGTGATAAGAAGGGTTGTAATAAGAGAGAGGCACGGGGGCTTGTGCATTGAATTAAGAAATAGAGAAGGATTTCAGAATTTCGATGGAATTGTGCATAAGCTCCTGGTATCAGCCATTAAGTGGTAGTTAATAATTGCAGAGATTACAGAAACACTTATTTCCTTTATTCTTTCCTGGAATAGGGAGATCACCAGCATTTGTTGCCCATCCCTAATTGCCCTTTGATATGAGTGACTCACTCAGCCATTTCAGAGGGGCAGTTAAGAGTCAACCACATTGCTATGGGTCTGGAGTCACATGTAGGCTAGACCAGGTAAGTACGGCAGATTTCCACCCGCTAAAGGACATTAGTGAACCAGATGGGTTTTTACAACAATGGATTATAGTTTCATGGTCACTATTAATAAAACTAGCTTTCAATTCCAGATTGATTAATTCCAACAGCTATAATCCTTGGCATTATACTGAGACTCTGGATTATCAGCCCTGTGACATGATCACACCACAAGTCCCATAAGACTGAGCAGTTTTAATGGGAGATTTTAATCTTTGTATAGATGAGGGCAAGCATATTGCAGAAAAGTAGTGAGCCTTTGTGTTCAGGGTCGTTTCATGACACACTTTGTCTCACAACTAACAAGAGAGTATATACAGTACAAAGTGCCAGATTTAGTTAACAACCGTGAGTGAACATTTAGCAAACATTGATTATAGTATGATTTGGTTCAGCATTGTATTGTTGGGATCAAGGCCAAGCAGTTGAGATTCTAGATTTAGGTAAAGCTGGCTTCAATGGCGTGTCCTCAAAATATTGGGCAAACCTTTTCATGGATAGAAAGAGAGAGAAAACAGTGAGAGTTGTCCAAAAAAGAATTCAAACCAGTTTATATTCGGAAAGGGAAAATCTACATGTCAAAAAAATAGCCATGGACAACTAAAGAGGTCAGAGCCAACAGACAGTGGCTCAGTGGTTAGCGCTGCAGCCTCACAGCGCAAGGGACCCATGTTTGATTCCAGCCTTGGGTGACTGTGTGGAGGTTGCACGTGTCCCATGTCTGCGTGTGTTTCCTCTGGATGCTCCGGTTTCCTCCCACAGTCCAAAGATGTGCAGGTTAGATGGATTGGCCATGCTAAATTGCTCCTTAGTGTCCAATGATTAGATGGGGTATGGGGATGGGGTGAGGGCCTTGGTAGGATCAGTGCAGACGCAATGGGCCAAATGACCTCCTTCTGCACTGCCGGGGTTCTATGAAAAACTATCAAGCAGTGGGTAGCAGAAAATTATTTATTTGTTTGTTATTTATATGCGTTACCTAAAAGTATCTGATAAGGACAATCAAAGCTGTTAAAGTTGAAACTCTAGGATAGAATTTCTCTTAGAATTTGATGGACTGGAAATAAACAGAGAGAGGGGATAGTGATCAGGTACAGGTACCTAACTGACAGGATCAGATTGCTGTTAATTGTGTGCTAATTAAGTTATCAACATTCAGTGTAAATAGGCAAATTAATTGATTGATAAAGTATCTTCAGCACATGTAAAGGGAGACTTGCATTAACAGGGGTCCCAAGAGGAATGCTCTGTGTGGCATTCCGCTCTTTTCTACCAGGGATTTAGCATGGAGGGTGCAGCACGCAGCAGCCCCCATGTAATCTAAGATTAAGATGGTTCACAGAATCCCAGACAGCCTATGTTTTCTGCAGCTATGAGGAGTCCGTGTTCCATTTGTACATTGGTTGTGCAAAGCTGCAGCCCCTATTTTGTTATTTGAGGGAACTGTTTCTCAGGTTATGTTGATACTCCAGCTCCTGAAATTTGACCACCCAGTGCAGAGAGGGGGAAGAAAATTGTAAGACCTCCTTGTTAGCCCACACCTTGCGGCCATAAACATGTCTAGGCAACTGGCAGCTGGGGTGGGGATGGAGTCATTTGAACTGATTGCCTGTTCCTCTTCCATGGTTAAGGCCATGCATGAGCATCCTTGGAGAGGGAGCACACGGTGTCTGCCAGTATGCTTGAGGCCTACTGTGACTGGTAGGCTCTGCAGGCAGCTGGAGAGCATTATTAGCCTGGTAATACAATTCTAATTTAATAGGTTCCCTTCGAAGTTCACTTTAGTCACAGTGCCCCTTTGCAGGACAGGCATGGCAGAGGGTGGCAATGTGTGGTGTCCAGGCTCTTTGGTTCATTGGACATTTGGTTATTTGACATTAAAAAGAATATAAAACAGACTCCTGGGACACTGTCACTTGGTAGACAGGAGGCATATATATATAATTCTGCAATCTGTAAAAACCAACTATCAAGAAAATAATTAATATCAACTCATACTTCACCACTTCCACTGATTTGGAATCCATTTAACAACTAGCAGGGTTCTGCAAGGATTCATGAGATCCCAATTCGCCATATTTAGGCATGGTAGGATAAAAAGTCACATCTTTCAATTTGCCTGCATCAGAAAGATATGCAGCACTGTAAGCAGGGTAGGTAGAACCATAAAATCACAAAGAGGTATGAATAGATTACATGAATGGGTAAAATTGCAACAAATAATTTTCTCTGTTGGAAATACGAGGTTGTCCACTTTAGATTTTAAAAAATAGCACATGGTATGTTGCAGGTAGTGAAATGGCAGAAATAGAGGAGATTAAACAAAGGTTTAGGGATCCATGCGCCTAGTTAATTAAAATGCCACAAACGGATTCACAGAATAATCAGAAAGCCGAATAGAATGCGGGCTTGCCCTTATATTTTATCTGGAGGTGGGGAGTGTAGAGGGAGCTTTACTCTGTATCTAACCCCGTGCTGTACCTGTCCTGGGAGTGTTTGATGGGGACAGTGTAGAGAGAGCTTTACTCTGTATCTAACCCCGTGCTGTACCTGTCCTGGGAGTGTTTGATGGGGACAGTGTAGAGGGAGCTTTACTCTGTATCTAACCCCGTGCTGTACCTGTCCTGGGAGTGTTTGATGGGGACAGTGTAGAGGGAGCTTTACTCTGTATCTAACCCCGTGCTGTACCTGTCCTGGGAGTGTTTGATGGGGACAGTGTAGAGGGAGCTTTACTCTGTATCTAACCCCGTGCTGTACCTGTGCTGGGAGAGTTTGGTGAGGCAGTGTCAAGGGAGCTTAATATCATCCAAGTCATTGATAAGTATAGTTAATAGTACAGAATACATCAACAGTGAAGAACACCTGCTAATCAATGTCTATTTTTATAAGAGGCAGGATCCTCTCCATTAGTCCCTGTTACTCACAGGTTAACAAAACTATCTTGTGTATCCTTCCAGTAAAATGCAGAAGGAAACCATAATTGTTCGGCTCCCAGTTCCTGTGCTGCTGCTGAAAATTTACAATTTATCAAAAGTAGGTTACCTTTAAAAAAGCAAGCTTAATCCCATCAAAATAATGTTGGTTTTTGCGATGTCAGTAAATTGATAATTTCACTTCTGCCAGAGTTTTGAAAGAATGATGGACAATTAGCCACATATCCCAAAACCCAAATAATTGTGCTCTCCTTTAATTTGACGACAGTGAAGTTTCAGGCTGAATATATAACAGGTGACTATTCCGAGCAAGTTATCGCAGCCAAAAATTTAATCTCATTCCCAAAAGATTTATCCCTCAAGATCTCACGTTAGCAAGTCAAGGATCGATATAATTGCTTCTAATAATTTAATTCCAGGCATCTCCCTGACTCGATCCAATCTCCTGATCATTTTGCCGGAATCAGGACAGTAGGGGTCAAGAGTTTGTCGCCTGCAGGCAGCAGGTGAACAACTGAATTAAATTAACTGGCACTTCATGTTGGCTGAAGGACAAATGGAATTTACCTGTTGTTCCACAGGTCCCTGTCAGCAGCAGGGGCACATTAGGTGCCAGGAGACAGCCTCCTAGTAGTAGACCTGGAGACCAGCTCTCCAGCCAGACAGAGCCCTGACTGGGTGCAAAGGTAGCCAAAGGCCATTCTAAGGAGGCTTCCCATCTTACAATGGTAGTCTGGCTGCAAAGACTGTTTTTAAACTTTTCTATCCCAAAGATGCTGGAGAGGAGGCACCTCAGCTTTGGAGGGATCCTCTTCCTCAATTACCTGCCATCCCTGCTGCTGTAGCTTTCAAGCTGGAGGGTCTATGATTAGCCTCCAACTTCGAGAGCCCATCCAACATCCTTGACCACTTGATGAGTGATTGAGTATCAAGGGGCTACAAGGAGAGACCTTTTCCCTTCTGAGTCCCATTTGACGCTGACAGGTGGGTTCAGGAACATGTGTTACCCTAGTCCTTGTTTGAAGGATTTAAAATGTTCAGCAGCCTTTAGTTTCTGGTACTCAAATGCCTTTTACTATTAACATACATGTTTTTTTATCCACAGTGAAAGCCAAAGATGACTATAAACCTGTTAAAGGTAAGGATGCACAATTATTTTAGAGAATATTCCAAAACACATCGCCAGACATTAACCCCACTCACTTTCTATTGACAGGTTAACTCACAGGTTAACTCAGCAACATTTTTACAAAATGCAGGTTGATGAATCAGTTCATCTGATTGGTCATGTTTTTGACTAAAGAAGAAATGGGGGAATTTGAGGAAGCTGTCTGACCCTGGGGCAACACGAACAACCATTGCTGAGTGGTGGCAGTCAGAAGGATGTGGATTTGAGCTCTATTGTACAGCTCAGAGTACAAAATCTAGGCTGTGACTCCAGTGCAGAGCTGAGGGAGATGTTGTCAATGTTCCCATGGAATTATTTACGATACTGGCGATGCCCTGCCAAAGGTCCTAACCATTGTATAATATAAATCCTTCAACCATGACTAAATAAGACACAATTCTCTGAACATCACCACATTGAGATTTGTGGGAGCTTGCTATGCATACAGTATACATTTTCCAAACAGACATTTCAATAATTGAAAAGCTTTCAGAGGTCCTGAGGTCATGACAGTCACTCTACAAATTGAAGCTGTGTTGGATTTCATGGAAATATTTCACATCTGCATCAAATCTAAATTGAACCTTGATCTAATCTCTCAATTGCATCTCTGAATAATATTTGATTAAATTCAACACAATCATACACTATGTGTGCAAAGAAGGATCCAAGGCAACACTCATTGTCCATCCCCAGATTGTCTAAACTGAGAATTTGGAGTTACTGGAATTTAACCATGCAATGTGAAACAGGAATCACATTTACATCAGGGCACTTAGAACTGATAGTGTCACCTCCTTCTGGCAGATTATTAAAACAGTGGGACAGAATGAAACAAGTTAGCAAATTCTGTCCCAGTTATTTCTTTCCACCAGCCCATGGATTATTATTCCATCTTTGGCATGTGTGATTTGAATAAGGATTCCTGACTTAATTATTCCAGTTCCAAATCAGTATTAATAAACAGTGCTGGGAATATCACTACAACCCAATTCAGACATGTTCGTGGGAAGAGGTGATTTTGACCATTAGAGACAGTGGAGGAAGGATGAGTATGAAACTCCCACTAAACAAGTCCGAGTCCCATCATAGGTACACCCCTCCCTTAGGACACTCCTCTCACTTAGGATTACCGCCATTTCTGTGAACTACTGAAAGGAACAGTTAGTTTTCATCTTCCACTTCCTGGGCTAGAACCGTAATTGACATTTAGACAGGGGCTGATTCAGCACAGTGGGCTAAACAGCTGGCTTGTAATGCAGAACAATGCCAGCAGCGCGGGTTCAATTCCTGTACCAGCCTCCCCGAACAGGCGCTGGAATGTGGCGACTAGGAGCTATTCACAGTAACTTCATTTGAAGCCTACTTGTGACAAAAAGCTATTCTTATTCTTATTATATTAAATGGAAAAGGTTGATCTTTAATAAAGGAAGTTTAGTCTAATAAAAATAATGCAGGTGACTCCATGGTGAATAGACTGATTATTTCAGGAGAAGAATTCAATCAGCTCGAATTTGTCTGCTGCAGTTATGTTTAGCTCCCCCGGTTACAACACCTGATCTTCAGTTACACTGTGGTCAATGGAATTAAACATCAGCCACTGGACAGAGTGAGCTGCTGACCATATATCATACAATGCACACCACTGGGGCAGACTTGTCTGTGATCTCAGACAAAACACGGCTGATGTACTTGTGATTATCCGCAAAAGTAAACCGTCTGATTTGTGACATGTCAGAGAGTTTAATCTTTTCACACAGGGTTTAGGGTTTACAGTGTATTTCTTGAGACCTGGGGCTTGACTCTCCAGCTTCACTGCGCTCTCATTCGAGCGAAACGAGGCCGGTGAATAGTGGGAGAGGCAGAAAATGAGAACCGCGCCAGGCGCCAGTTTGCGATGCAACCGGCCTGCTCCCGTCGGCGAAATCATGATCTCGCCATAGCGTGGTGAGAAACCAATTATCATCACTTAAACCCTATTTGCATACAATTAACGGGGTTCACATCCCGTATCCAGCAGCCTCTGCTGATTCAGTGGCCTCCCCAGGAAGTGGTCACGCTGGCGCTGATTAGTACTCCTTTTGATAAACGTGAACTGGCGGATGGGCCGCTGTGGGGAGCCGAGCAGCCATCTTCACTCACAGTGAGCCCGGGAGCATTGGGCATGCTGCCCAGTGCTCGGGCCGGGGGGTGGGAACAACTGGGTAAGGTGCAGCCCCGGCCACCATGAAGGACGAGTGGTATCGGGGCTGGAGGGGGCTCTGCTGGGAGGGGGTCAGACGTGCGTGAATTCTCCATGTCAATTCCTGGAATGCGTGTTACCGTTCTGGGTGCAACCCTAACCTCTGTCTGCCCCATCAATCACCCATAACTCCCACTGACCGCGGAGGCCTCTGGCCTTGCAATTGAAGGCTATTGCTAACAGAAAATTTGGCAATCGTGGTTAAAGGTGCACTTCACACATCAAATGGGCCACGTAGCATGTGGGGCTCATTGCCTAGTATCCCAAATACACCTAGATGCCTGTACACTGTGTTTTAATACTGCGGGAGGCAGCACCACAGAAACAGTGGCCAACCTTCGATCGCCCAGGGGAAGGGGCTCAGGAACATGTCCACAACCGAGTGTGCGTGGGCAGGGTGCCTCGTGTGGTGGGCATAGAGGGGTGGGGGGCATGTCTGGAGGGATGGGGCATGGGATTGGTGGTTGATCCACATCGCGGAACAAAGAGTCAGAGGCGTCATGCTGGTTGTGGTGAGGGTATTTTAATGTTCCTTGTACAGGTGTACACCACTGCCCCAATCTCTCAATGCTACAGCCCCACTATCCCTGCCCTCCACACCCCCACCCCCAAAGCCTCACAACGACTCCTTCCCCTCCCCAACGCACACTCCACTCCTTACCGTCTACCTTTCGGCAAACCCCCCCCGGCCCTGTGTCCTCAGTGATACTTGAAGTGCTTGGTCTTCCTTGCTCTACTGCTATGTCTAGGTGTATCCCCAGGATTCACATCAGAGGTAGAGGCAGCCAGCTGCTTACCACAACCCGTGGCCTTCGATTCCCCTTGCGGACGCCCTCTGGTGGGTCTGGGGCTGGAGGACCCTCGCACACTTGTCGGCGACACATGTACAGCCATGCTGCCCTGTTCAGGGTGCTGGCTGCGAGATGCGGCCTCATCAGAGGGGTGGAACTCGGGGGAGCTGGTGGCTGCTGTTGCCAGTCCTTAAGATGGGTCTGAGATGCCATCCAGCGTCTCCTCCTCCCAATTGGTGCCCATAGGGCCCTGGGATTTACCTCGGGATGATAGGGCAGTTGCATTGAGCCCCTGTGTCATCTGGCTCTGCCAGCCCTGGTGGCTCCCCAATGTCTGCACCATGGTTTCAATGACTTTGGTGATGCTCCTCAGTGATTGGGCCATGGAATCATAGAATTTACAGTGCAGAAGGAGGCCATTCGGCTCATCGAGTCTGCACTGGCTCTTGGAAAGAGCAACCCACCAGCACCCCTCCACCCTATCCCCATAAACCAGTGACCCACCGAACGTAAGGGCAATTTAGCAAGGCCAATCCGCCTAACCTGCACATCTTTGGACTGTGGGAGGAAACCGAAGCACCCGGAGGAAACCCACGCAGACATGGGGAGAACTTGCAGATTCCGCGCAGACAGTGACACAAGCTGGGAATCAAACCTAGACCCTGGAGCTGTGAAGCAATTATGCTAACCACTATGCTACCATACTGCCCAGTTCTGCGTGACTAGGCAATGCCCACCTGCGACTGGGACAAGCTGCACAGTGCCTCGGCGATTCCCATCTGAGGATGGGGCATGTCCCGCAGCACATCATCAAGGTCAGCCTGCTACTGGGTCACGTCCCTCATCGAGTCGGACAGTCTACCGAAGCTCTCAGACATGGCCGTCACTGACTGTGACACCTTCGCTCATGCTGCTGATGTCGTGCACCAGGCCCCTGCTCACGTAGCCTCTGGGACTCCTTCAATCGGCTATGGACCTGCTGGAGTATCATTGCCATCTCCCTCTAGATGTCCCTGTTGCTCCCTAAAATCTCCATAAGCTCCGGGTAACCTGATCCAGAGGCTCAGCATCTGGCTGGGACCAGGCTGCGTCCTGGGATCCAGCAGCCCCCCGACTGCTGTCTTGCCCAGGTGGTTCCTATCTCCACCTGATGTACATCAGCAGCAGTGTGGTGCTCACCAGATTGTGCCCCAGAAGCCAGACCACTAACATTGCCCACCGAGGTGTGTGTCTCTGCGCTAGTGGAGGGCGGGGATGACATTTGTGATGCATCGACTGTGGCATCCTCGGAACTCTCCTCCGAGAGCGGCAGAGAAGGCATCGTTCGCCACACATGGGGTTCAGTGATGGAGGGGGGTGGTGTGAAGGGACGGTTGGGGTGATGGAAGAATGGGGTGAGGAAAGGGGGTGAAGGGAGGGGGAGGGAGGGGTTACAGGGTGGGTTGGAGGGGCAAATGGAGGGTTTTGGGATGGTCACCTTTGGGGGCGGGGGAGGTGCCAACTCACCTGTGCTGCCTGGTGTTGGCCGTTGATCATAGAATCATTTCAATCTACAGGGCAGGAAGCCATTCAGCCCACTGAGTCTGCACTGGCCCTTGGAAAGAGCACCCTACGTAAGCCCACACCTCCATCCCATATAACTTGATAGAGTTTTTACTAACTTGATAGAGTTTTTACTAACTTGATAGAGTTTTTCGAGGAGGTCACTAAGATGATTGATGCAGGTAGGGCAGTAGATGTTGTCTATATGGACTTCAGTAAGGCCTTTGACAAGGTCCCTCATGGTAGACTAGTACAAAAGGTGAAGTCACACGGGATCAGGGGTGAACTGGCAAGGTGGATACAGAACTGGCTAGGTCATAGAAGGCAGAGAGTAGCAATGAAAGGATGCTTTTCTGATTGGAGGGCTGTGACGAGTGGTGTTCCGCAGGGATCAGTGCTGGGACCTTTGCTGTTCGTAATATCTCCAAATGATTTGGAGGAAAATGTAACTGGTCTGATTAGTAAGTTTGCAGACGACACAAAGGTTGGTGGAATTGCAGATAGCGATGAGGACTGTCTGAGGATACAGCAGGATTTAGATTGTCTGGAGACTTGGGCGGAGAGATGGCAGATGGAGTTTAATCCGGACAAATGTGAGGTAATGCATTTTGGAAGGGCTAATGCAGGTAGGGAATATACAGTGAATGGTAGAACCCGCAAGAGTATTGAAAGTCAAAGAGATCTAGGAGTACAGGTCCACAGGTCATTGAAAGGGGCAACACAGGTGGAGAAGGTAGTCAAGAAGGCATACGGCATGCTTTCCTTCATTGGCCGGGGCATTGAGTATAAGAATTGGCAAGTCATGTTGCAGCTGTATAGAACCTTAGTTAGGCCACACTTGGAGTACAGTGTTCAATTCTGGTCGCCACACTACCAGAAGGATGTGGAGGCTTTAGAGAGGGTGCAGAAGAGATTTACCAGAATGTTGCCTGGTATGGAGGGCATAAGCTATGAGGAGCGATTGAATAAACTCGGTTTGTTCTCACTGGAACGAAGGAGGTTGAGGGGCGACCTGATAGAGGTATACAAAATTATGAGGGGCATAGACAGAGTGGATAGTCAGAGGCTTTTCCCCAGGGTAGAGGGGTCAATTACTAGGGGGCATAGGTTTAAGGTGAGAGGGGCAAGGTTTAGAGTAGATGTACGAGGCAAGTTTTTTACGCAGAGGGTAGTGGGTGCCTGGAACTCACTACCGGAGGAGGTAGTGGAAGCAGGGACGATAGGGACATTTAAGGGGCATCTTGACAAATATATGAATAGGATGGGAATAGAAGGATACGGACCCAGGAAGTGTAGAAGATTGTAGTTTAGTCGGGCAGTATGGTCGGCACGGGCTTGGAGGGCCGAAGGGCCTCTCCTGTGCTGTACATTTCTTTGATCTTTGTTTATCCCTCGAGCCTCCCCAATCTGCGTCTCCAAACCTTGGAGCCGGTCTTCTCGGCGCCATGGCTGTGAGCTGTGTGGTTGGCTGTGCAAGTGCTGTTTAAGTGCTGCTCGACATTCTTAGCGGTAGGCTGGCGAGCTTCATTTGCGGCGTTAAGCCTGTGGGGCCTCATTAAGCGGACCAATTAACGTTGAATTGTGTTGCCGGCGTCGCCGGGTCGAACGCCGGGAAGCTCACAGCAGCTCCCGCTCGCTACCACACTGAGAAATCTTTCCAGAGAATCGCGCCCCTGATGTGCTCCCTGAGGTGTGAGGGTGAAGCTATGAGGGCTGGTTAGCAGAAGTCCATGCGATAGCAATGGTAATTCTTTGTAAATCACTTGAAAAGTATTCACCCGACTTCCGGGTGCGGCGATGACCAGCTGAGTCGCACGTTTCGGCAGCTCCCGGTGTAACGGACTTTTGGGCTCTTAATAAGAGCCCCAACGGCAATTTTAACGGCTAAAAGTACTGTGCGGTGAACCAGAAGGGAATCCCCCCTGGATACGGATGGAAAAAGGAGAGGAAGGTGGCCGGATTGCGGTGGATCCTTTAGAGCAGCGGCAAGGAAGGCAAGCAAAAACCAAGATGGCGTCGGAAGGTGGCAGTTTAATATGGGGCCCTGAACAACACGAGTTTTTGAAACGCTGCGTGGAAGAACTCAAAAAGGAAATGAAGAAGGAGCTGTTGGCCCCGATATTACAGGCGATCGAAGGGCTAAAGGAGGAGCAAAAGACCCAGGAGCGGGAGCTTCGGGTCGTGAAGGCAAAGGCTGCCGAGAATGAGGACGACATATAGGGCCTGGTGGTGAAGACGGAGATGCACGAGGCACACCATAAACGATGTGTGGAAAGGCTGGAGGCGCTGGAGAACAACGCGAGGAGGAACAACCTAAGGATTCTTGGCCTTCCTGAAGGTGCGGAGGGAGCGGACGTCGGGGCATATGTGAGCACGATGCTGCACTCGTTAATGGGAGCGGAGGCCCCGGCGTGTCCGCTGGAGGTGGAGGGAGCATGCCGAGTGATGGCGCGAGGACCGAGAGCAGGAGAAATTCCTAGAGCCATAGTGGTGAGATTCCTCCGTTTTAAGGACAGAGAGATGGTCCTTAGATGGGCAAAGAAAACTCGGAGCAGTAAGTGGGAGAACGCGGTGATCCGCGTATACCAAGACTGGAGTGCGGAGGTGGCGAGAAGGAGGGCAAGCTTTAATCGGGCCAAGGCGGTGCTTCACAAAAAGAAGATAAAATTCGGAATGCTGCAACCGGCAAGACTGTGGGTCACATATCGAGGGAGGCACCACTACTTTGAGATGGCGGATGAGGCGTGGACTTTTATCGTGGAAGAAAAATTGGAATGAGCGGGTTATTAAAAAAAAGAACGTTTGAAACAAAGTGGTGGGGCGAGTATGGGGGGGCGAAGAAGGGGGGAGAGGAGTTTTATGTTATTAATCCTGCGATGTGGTAACTTTTCTCTCTTCCACAGGAGGTGGTGGGGGGAGGAAAGGAGGTGGAAGGGATAGGGCGTTGGCCATTGGGGGGGCGGGGCCAAGGGGGAAGAGCGGGCTCGGTTCCCGCGCTATGATAATCATGGCGGGAATAGGGCAGCAGGAAGGAGGGGGCATCGCACGGTGCGAGCCGAGGTCACGGGGGGAAGCCGAGGTCGGCCAGAGTTTGCTGACTTCTGGGAGCAACATGGGGGGTGTAACTACGCTAGTGGGGGATCTAGCGGGAGGGGTGGGAGGGGGGAATTATTGGGCTGCTGCTGCTGGGGAGAGGGGGGGACACAGCTGCGTGGGAACCGGGTGAGGAGCTGGAAAAAGGGGATGGCTAATCGACAAGGGAGGGGGTAAAAAGCCCCCCAACCCGGCTGATCACGTGGAACGCGAGAGGGCTGAACGGGCCGATAAAGAGGGCACGGGTACTCGCACACCTTAAGAAACTTAAGGCAGACGTGGTTATGTTACAGGAAACGCACTTGAAACTGATAGACAAAGTGAGACTACGCAAAGGTTGGGTGGGGCAGGTGTTCCATTCGGGGCTAGATGCGAAAAACAGGGGGGTGGCTATATTAGTGGGGAAGCGGGTAATGTTTGAGGCAAAGACTATAGTAGCGGATAGCGGGGGCAGATACGTGATGGTGAGTGGCAAACTACAGGGGGAGACGGTGGTTTTGGTAAACGTATATGCCCCGAACTGGGATGATGCCAATTTTATGAGGCGTATGCTAGGACGCATCCCGGACCTAGAGGTGGGAAAGTTGGTAATGGGGGGAGATTTCAATACGGTGTTGGAACCAGGGCTGGACAGGTTGAGGTCCAGGACTGGAAGGAGGCCGGCAGCAGCCAAGGTGCTTAAAGATTTTATGGAGCAGATGGGAGGAGTAGACCAGTGGAGATTTAGCAGACCTAGGAGTAAGGAGTTTTCGTTTTTCTCCTATGTCCACAAAGTCTATTCGCGAATAGACTTTTTTGTTTTGGGAAGGGCGTTGATCCCGAAGGTGAGGGGAACGGAGTATACGGCTATAGCCATTTCGGATCACGCTCCACATTGGGTGGACTTAGAGATAGGGGAGGAAACAGAAGGGCGCCCACCCTGGAGAATGGACATGGGACTAATGGCAGATGAGGGGGCGTGTCTAAGGGTGAGGGGGTGCATTGAAAAGTACTTGGAACTCAATGACAATGGGGAGGTCCAGGTGGGAGTGGTCTGGGAGGCGCTGAAGGCAGTGGTTAGAGGGGAGCTGATATCAATAAGGGCACATAAAGGGAAGCAGGAGAGGAGGGAACGGGAGTGGTTGCTGCAAGAACTGAGGGTGGACAGACAATATGCGGAGGCACCGGAGGAGGGACTGTACAGGGAAAGGCAAAGGCTACACGTAGAATTTGATTTGCTGACAACAGGTACTGCAGAGGCACAGTGGAGGAAGGCACAGGGTGTACAGTACGAATATGGGGAGAAGGCGAGCAGGTTGCTGGCCCACCAATTGAGGAAAAGGGGAGCAGCGAGGGAAATAGGGGGAGTGAGGGATGAGGAAGGAGAGATGGAGCGGGGAGCGGAGAGAGTGAATGGACTGTTCAAGGCATTTTATAAAAAATTATACGAAGCTCAACCCCCGGATGGGAGGGAGAGAATGATGGGCTTTCTGGACCGGCTGGAATTTCCCAAGGTGGAGGAGCAGGAAAGGGTGGGACTGGGAGCACAGATTGAAATAGAGGAAGTAGTGAAAGGAATTAGGAGCATGCAGGCGGGGAAGGCTCCGGGACCGGATGGATTCCCAGTTGAATTTTACAGGAAATATGTGGACTTGCTCGCCCCGCTACTGATGAGGACCTTTAATGAGGCAAAGGAAAGGGGACAGCTGCCCCCGACTATGTCTGAGGCAACGATATCGCTTCTCCTAAAGAAGGAAAAGGACCTGCTGCAATGCGGGTCCTATAGACCTATTTCCCTCCTAAATGTAGACGCTAAGATTCTGGCCAAGGTAATGGCAATGAGGATAGAGGATTGTGTCCCAAGGGTGGTCCATGAGGACCAAACTGGGTTTGTGAAGGGGAGACAGCTGAATATGAATATACGGAGGCTGCTAGGGGTAATGATGATGCCCCCACCAGAGGGGGAAGCGGAGATAGTGGTGGCGATGGATGCCGAGAAAGCATTTGATAGAGTGGAGTGGGATTATTTGTGGGAGGTGCTGAGGAGATTTGGTTTTGGAGATGAGTATGTTGGATGGGTGCAGCTGTTGTATAGGGCCCCAGTGGCGAGTGTGGTCACGAATGGACGGGGATCTGCATACTTTCTGCTCCATAGAGGGACAAGGCAGGGATGCCCTCTGTCCCCATTACTGTTTGCACTGGCGATTGAGCCCCTGGCAATAGCATTGAGGGGTGCCAAGAAGTGGAGGGGAGTACTTAGAGGAGGAGAAGAACACCGGGTATCTCTGTATGCGGATGATTTGTTATATGTAGCGGACCCGGCGGAGGGGATGCCAGAGATAATGCGGACACTTCGGGAGTTTGGAGAATTCTCAGGATATAAACTGAACATGGGGAAAAGTGAGTTGTTTGTGGTGCATCCAGGGGAGCAGAGCAGAGAAAGAGGACTTTCCGCTGAGGAAGGTAACAAGGGACTTTCGTTACTTGGGGATCCAGATAGCCAAGAATTGGGGTACATTGCATAGGTTAAATTTAACGCGATTGGTGGAACAAATGGAGGAGGACTTCAAGAGATGGGACATGGTATCCCTGTCACTGGCAGGGAGGGTGCAGGCAGTTAAAATGGTAGTCCTCCCGAGATTCCTCTTTGTGTTTCAGTGCCTCCCGGTGGTGATCACGAAGGCTTTTTTCAAAAGGATCGAAAAGAGTATCATGAGTTTTGTGTGGGCCGGGAAGACCCCGAGAGTGAGGAAGGGATTCTTACAGCGTAGTAGGGATAGGGGGAGGCTGGCACTACCGAGCCTAAGTGAGTACTACTGGGCCGCCAATATCTCAATGGTGAGTAAGTGGATGGGGAAGAGGGAGCGGCATGGAAGAGATTGGACAGGGCGCCCTGTAGGGGGACTAGCCTACAAGCTATGGTGACGGCCCCATTGCCGTTCTCACCGAAGAAATACACCACAAGCCCGGTGGTGGTGGCGACTTTGAAAATTTGGGGGCAGTGGAGACGGCATAGGGGAAAGACGGGAGCCTTGGTGGGGTCTCCGATAAGAAACAACCATAGGTTTGCCCCGGGGAGAATGGATGGGGGATTTGGAATATGGCAAAGAGCAGGAGTAACGCAACTGAAAGATCGGTTTGTGGATGGGAAGTTCGCAAGTCTGGGAGCGCTGACCGAGAAATATGGGTTGCCCCAAGGGAATGCATTCCGGTATATGCAACTGAGGGCTTTTGCGAGGCAGCAGGCGAGGGAATTCCCGCAGCTCCCGACGCATGAGGTGCAGGACAGAGTAATCTCAAAGACATGGGTGGGGGACGGTAAGGTGTCAGATATAAATAGGGAAATGAGGGACGAGGGGAGATTATGGTAGATGAGCTGAAAGGGAAATGGGAAGAAGAGCTGGGGGAGGAGATTGAGGAGGGGCTGTGGGCGGATGCCCTAAGTAGGGTAAACTCATCGTCCTCGTGTGCCAGGCTAAGCCTGATTCAATTTAAGGTGTTACACAGGGCGCATATGACTGGAGCACGGCTCAGTCAATTTTTTGGGGTAGAGGATAGGTGTGCGAGATGCTCGAGAAGCCCAGCGAATCACACCCACATGTTCTGGTCATGTCCGGCACTACAGGGGTTCTGGGTGGGGGTGACAAAGGTGCTTTCGAAGGTAGTGGGGGTCCAGGTCGAACCAAGCCGGGGGTTGGCTATATTTGGGGTTGCACAAGAGCCGCGAGTGCAGGAGGTGAGAGAGGCCGATGCTTTGGCCTTTGCGTCCCTAGTAGCACGGCGCAGGATACTGTTGATGTGGAAGGAAGCCAAGCCCCCGGGGGTGGAGACCTGGATAAATGACATGGCAGGGTTTATAAAGCTGGAACGGATTAAGTTCGTCCTAAGGGGATCGGCTCAAGGGTTCACCAGGCGGTGGCAACCGTTCGTCGAATACCTCACAGAAAGATAGAGGGAATGGAAAAGAAGAAGGCAGCAGCAGCAGCCCAGTTGGGGGGGGGGGGGGGGGGGGGGGGGGGGGACCAGAAGGCGTCTCAGGGTTATTAATATATATGTATAATACGTATAGGTCGTTGCTATAAATAATTGTATATTGGATTGTTAAACCATATTTTTGGAGAGTGTTTATCTGAGACAAGGCAGTTGCCATTTAGTTTTAGTTTTTGTTATATATTATTTATTCTTTGTTTATAAAACAGGTCATTGTTATTTATACTGTTATATTATTGTGTAAAGGATACACAATGTACTGTGATGGTTGACCAAAAATTTTCAATAAAATATTCTTTAAAAAAAAGTATTAACCCTTCAACAATCAAAAAAAGAGCTGAATGCAAATACACTACCCTTTCGCAGTTACCTTGCTCACGATTCACTTACCCATGCTCTCCCTCTCGTCTCTTTCCCCGGGGCTTTTCGCTGGTGCTGAGTGTTACTTTGTTGATCTAGGCAGAAACAACCTCCTGACACAGGACCGTCACAGCAGCTCAGCTTCTCGCAAATTCTCTTTTTCTTAAAAGAAAGTGGCAGCTGAGGCATTTTTTGGTTCAAGTGTTTATTATTCTCGAGCTGAAGAGCAACCGGAACAATTTTGAAGTCGTCACCAATGTGCTGTATTGTTCAGAGCCTCCCTCATCTGTCCTATAAGGGTACTGCAACAGAATTTGCTGGACCATACCTAATTAAGTCCTTTTATAATGTAATAATCTTTATTGTCACAAATAGTCTTACCTTAACACTGCAATGAAGTTACTGTGAAAAGCCCCTAGTCACCACATTCCGGCCACTGTTCGGATACACAGAGGGAGAATTCAGAATGTCCAAATGACCCAACAGCATGTCTTTCGGGACTTGTGGGAGGAAACCGGAGCACCCGGAGGAAACCCACGCAGACACGGGGAGAACGTGCAGACAGTGACCCAAGCCAGGAATCGAACCTGGGATCCTGGAACTGTGAAACAACAGTGCTACCCACTGTGCTACAGTGCAGCTCCAAAAAATGTTCCCCGTTTGCAACTTTGCCATTAGTGAAGTTTTGTGGGAATGTAACCCATCTGAATGGAGGGATTTAGTGTGCCGGATAAAAAATAGAAGTAAAGTGCCAAAGAATTGTAATCCTTTAAATGCCTATTAGGGTTAACAAATAGAAAACATATAAAATGCATACTCTTTGGTTACAGCCTCTTAAATGTTACAATACTTAGTGGATGATGGACCACCTGTTGACTGAAGCTAGTAGCAGCTTTGAAACTCAGCCAAGCATTAATTTGTTTTCAATGTTTTTATTGAGCTTTTGGTATGAACCAACATTAGGAAAAAAATGTTTTTAAAAGAAAAAAAGAGAGAAAGCAAAAAACAAAAAGTAAAACTGAAACTATTTAAACATAGATCGGCTTCAACTATTTACATACATACATCGCAGTTTCCTTTCTTTTTCCTCCTTGCAGTATTTACAGTGGCAATTGTGGTCCCCTGCGTTTCGCTCCCACCAGATTTCTCCTTGTTTTTATGTCTCCCCCCTTTGGTCACGTTGTTGCACCCCCCCCCCCCCCTGGTGTCTCATGTTTCTCTTGTTGGGCTTTGTTGAGTTCCATGTTTCCCTGTCCCCCCTTCCCCCTACCTCCCCTCCCCCACTTCAATCTTCCTTACTGTGTCACGGCTACACCCCCCTGTTCTTTGGCTTCCTGTTTTATAAATAAATTTGGAGTATCCAATTCATTTTTTCCAATTAAGGGGCAATTTAGCATGGCCAATCCACCTAACCTGCACATCTTTGGGTTGTGGGGCGAAACCCACACAAACACGGGGAGAATGTGCAAACTCCACATGGACAGTGACCCAGAGCCGATTCTTTGGCTTCCTACTTGTTGGCTACAAACAGGTCTTGGAGCAACTGAGTGAATGCCTCCCATGTTTTGTGGAAGGCTTCTTCCAACAAACTGACCAAGCAGGATTCGCCAGCGGCGATTAGGGAGGCTCTCCCCATGAAGAGATCTGGCTGTTCCGATACCCAAAGACTGCCACTCTCAGGCATAGCTCCACGCTCATCCCCACCACCTTGGACATTATCTCGAAGAAGGCTGTCCAGAACTCAGCAAGTCTGGGGCAAGACCAGAACAAGTGGGCATGGTTGGCCGAGCCGCCTTGGCACCGTTCACATCTGTCTCCCACCTCCGGGAAGAACCTGCTCATTCGGGTTCTGGTTAAGTGGGCTCTGTGTATCACTTTTAACTGCATTAGGCTTAGCCTTGTGCATGTGGAGGTGGAGTTGACCCTGTGCAGTGCTTCGTTGCAGAGTCCCCACCCTATTTCAAACCCAAAGTCCTCCTCCCACTTCTCCCTCGTCTCATCCAGTTGTGTATTGGCCCCCCTTAGAGTGGCCCATACATGTCACCACAGTTCCATTTCCCCAAGATGTCCGCGTCCAACAGGTCCTCGAGCAGTTATTGTCATGGTGGTCGCCGGTACGTCCTTGTTTCCCTTTGTAGGAAATTTGTGATTTGTAGGTACCTGAGTTCATTGCCCTCCATCAGCGAGAATCTTTCCATCAGTTCTTCAAGCATTAGCCTGTTGTTGGTGTAAAAGTCCCTAACTGTTTACAAGGACTACCAGTGCCCCGTCTAGCACATGACGTACCGTCCACCTGGGTCTGTAACAGTCTTTGTCGTTGTGAACATTGTCCACTTATTTAGCAGGATGGCTACCACCCTAGCCCTCATCCTGTAGAAGGAATGGTAGGTCTGTCAAACGCAGACCTTCCTTTACCGCAGTCAGTCCTTCTCCCTTAGGTGTGTCTCTTCGAGGAAGACTATACTTTCGTATTTTTCAGATGGACGAAGACTCTGGATCTTTTCACTGGGCCGTTAAGTCCTCTGATGTTCCAGGTGACTATCCTGATGGGTGGGGTTTTTATTCCCCCGTTCCTGTGGAATCAACCGTACTGGGTACAGCATTCCAATTTCTGCACAGAGCCTTCACTTTGTCAAATTCGGCCCGGTGCTTAGCCAGGTCAGCCCCAATGTTCTGGTAGATCCGGATCTTGTGACCTTCCCAGCTACAGTTTTTGGACTGCCTGGCCCAATGAAGGATTCTTTCCCAGTCCTGGTAACGGTGCATCTTTTCAATTATCGCCCTGGGCTGTTACGCGGTTTTGGATTTCGGTCGGAGTGACCGGTG
Source organism: Scyliorhinus torazame (assembly GCF_047496885.1). Classification (NCBI taxonomy): domain Eukaryota; kingdom Metazoa; phylum Chordata; class Chondrichthyes; order Carcharhiniformes; family Scyliorhinidae; genus Scyliorhinus; species Scyliorhinus torazame. Next base: position 73,894,619 of record NC_092722.1, on the reverse strand, counting down.
CGCTCTGTCGATTTCTGGTGGGCTGGGGAAGGTATCCCTTCACACCAGATTGCCCAGCATTTGGGCCACATAATCTGTGGGGTTCCTACCTTCGATCCACTCTGGTAGGCCCACGATCCGTAGGTTCTGCCGCCTCGACCAATTCTCCTGGTCCTCGACTTTTCCTCTCAGGTTGCCTTGTGTCGCAACGAGCCTTGCCACCTCCTTTTCCAGGGCAACGATCCAGTCGCCCTGGCCAATTGCAGCCCTTTCCAGTTCTTTAATTGTTGCCTCGTGGGCTTCCAGTCGCCTGTCGGGTTTGTCCAGGGCCACCTGCATGGTCGCCAGAGCTTTGACCACCGCACCCGCTTGTAAGTCCGATTTTCCTTCTTCGCGATGTTCCCTCAATTCTCTTGAGAGAAAGATCCTCCACCCACCCCTGGTGTGGAGGGGCTTCTCGTGCGACGGGTCAGTCCCTCTCACTCTGGCAAAGTCCAAGTTTCACCGCCTCTTGCGCCAGCCAATTCGGTGGTTTGCTGTTTGTCCAGGCTTTTTCTACTCCTGGTCTCCACTTGTCCTCTGGAGTGGCTGTTGTTTGGGATCCTTTCCTCCTTCTGTGTTTTGTTAGTGGTGTGGAGATGATTTGTGATGTTTGCAGGGTTTTGTTTGGGCAAAACAGTGCCTATATTTCAGATCTGTGGGAGGAGAGCCACCTGATGTGCGACTTCTCAGCATAGCCCCGTCACCGGAAGTCAGCCAAGCATTAACGCTGGCTACAGCTGTGATAATAAATGCTTCCAAAGGCATTGTCTTAAACTGACACAATAGAATGGGGCCCCATTTCTATTTCAAAGTAGAGTGCGTAACAATCAATGGAGGGAAGCACATGGTGACTTTTTTTTCAACTTTCAAAAGCAGTTTATTAATAATAATAATAATAATAATAATAATCACTTATTGTCACAAGTAGGCTTCAATGAAGTTACTGTGAAAAGCCCCTAGTCGCCACATTCCAGCGCCTGTTTGGGGAGACCGGTACGGGAATAAAAGGGCTAACGGATAACTTAAATCACAGTACAAAACATGACAGCAGAGGCTGAAAGCACATTTTATTTCTCATATTTTAATGCATATTGCACCATCTCCAATGAGCAAAATACTGTAATGCATGACATTAAACAATGATGATAAATTTCAAGGTCAACTTACCTTTACAGGGCATATTCCACAACGAATGGCTGCTTTAACATCATATCCACCTTAAACTACGACATCTAATAATCATATTTGAATACATTTAATATTCAGGTCTTTCTCCTTTGCCAAATTCCCCGAACGGTCACAAAATCTCCAAAGAGGCAGAGTGTATTAAGGGCTTCAGATCCCACACACCAGGACATGGAGATTCTGTGCGGGAGGGAATATAATTTATCTATGGCCCTTATAAAGAGGACCCCCACCATGAAAGTGGTGCAGGAGTGTTTTGTACTCAAGGCCTTAACAAATGGCAAAAAGATTGGGTGCAATGTGGGGACTCGAAGGCAGAGGAAATTTTGTTTTCCTGGCAAAGAACAAACTAAGCTCTGTTTCTTGATCCCAATTCTCACTTCAAAAATCAATCCTCAGGTCTCATGTTAGCTCGCTCAGTGTCTATACAGCTTGTTTTAATATTCCAATTCCAATCCAGTACACTGCAGCACTCATAAGCAGTGCTGTCAATATCAGTATTATCCTCAATCTTCCCTCTGTACAGCTGTCTACCTAGTTCCATATGAAGATGGAAATTACCACCAAAAAACTACAACGGGCTGAATTTTCACAGAACTTGGTAAAGGCTGACAGCAGGCAGGAAAAAAGGCTTTCTCTGACATACCATCCCAGACTTATTCTAAAAATTATGCAATGATGGCGAGGCAGCCTCTGATTGAGCCCGACCCGTCAACAACTTAGTCCCTCGAAGATCAGAATGCCATTTTTAAAGGCCGTGTCAGCACAGAAGAGCTCACCTGGAACCATTTGTATACAGCACAAAAAATTGTCACATGGTTGATCGCGAGGAGGATTGCTGTAAACTATAGGAAGATTAACTGATCAGGTGGACATAAAAGACGCAAATGGAAGTGTGATGCGATGAATTTGGTGAGGTCAAACAAGGCAAAGGATTATACAAAGAATGGGAGGATGCGGAGAGGTATAGAGTAAATGAGGAATGAATGTCCACATATCCCTGAAGGTAGCAGGACAGGTTGATAAGGTGGTTACGAAGGCGCATGGAACTCTTTCATTTATTAGCCAAAGTATAAAATATAAGAGCAGGATGTTGTGCTGAAATGATACAAAAGAGTAGTTAGGCCACAACTTGTGCACTGCATGCAGTTCTGGTCATCGCATTACAGAAAGGATGTAATGGCATTAGAGAGAGAGTACAGAAGATATTTAGGAGGATGTTGCCACCCAGGACTGGAAAATTGCAGTAATGAGTAAAGATTGGATAGGTTGGAGCTGTTCTCCTTGGAACAGAGGAGGTGAGGAAAGATTTAATTGATGTTACGATCCCAGACCAGAGCCCAACAGTGGCTAGGATATTTAATTTAATTTTGTAAGACTGTGGGAAAAGAATACTTCGCACCAGGAGAGATTGCATGAAGAAATAGGGATTCGATATTTTAAAACACAACTTTATTATTAACACGTTATTAAACTGTTTCACATCACGCCTGAAAATAGCTTACAATTAATTACTCCTTAAACAATACTACTGAACACAGCAAATGCAATACCCTTAATTACTATCGCTATTCCCAATTAAACAACAAGAAAGGAAAAAAATAGAACTCTCAATCCATTCCACATCCCAATGGCACAGACTAATACTTGTTTTCCAGAATAGATTTGGCTCCTGTTAGAACCCCTGCAGACTCTCGCTGGATATCTTCAAAAAGCTGTTTTAACTGGTTTGTTTCAGCTTTGCCCTTCTCGTCAGACAAGTCTGCACTGCTTTAAATACTATTATATTTTTAAACTATCCTACTAAGAGAGCAAAAGACTTTACTTGTGGTCTAAAAGAGTAGCAAGATTAGAACTCAACTTAAAAATCTTTCTCAAAATATCTCCCCAAGCTGAAAAAAAATAAACTCCCCAGGGGCTCCCCCTTGTCAAACAATATTGCATTAGGTCAGGCTGTTTTTAATCTGGTCAATTTCACCTCAGCCTCCTAAAATCTCTCGTCTTGCAAAATAAGATTTTCTTTTAAACATGACTACTGTTGTCAAACACACACCACCCCAGGCTGTTAACCCTTAAATTGTCAAATGTTTATAATCCAATATATCTAAAATCCAGCATTTGTCACATTGAGATGGTCTCTGATAAAGTAGGTGGGAAGGACCTATTTAATTTAGCAGAGAGGACTGGGGGCGTTGATTTAAAGTAATAGTTGAACAATTAGATGGGTGATGGGGAAGTTTGTGGTGACCTGGTACTCACTGCCTGAAAAGGTTGCAGAGGCAGAAACCTCAGCTCATTTAGAAGGTATCTGGATATGCATCTCAAAAATTGTGACCTGCAGGGCTACAGACTAAATGTTGGAAAGTGGGATTTGGTCAGGTAACTGGTGCAGACACAATGGGCCATGTGGCATCTTTCTAATATTCAGTGTAGAACAATCTCCCAGGGGATGGGTTATACCATGTGACATCAATGAGCAAACATTGAATGGTTTCACTGCAACCACAATTTCTGCTGATCACTTAGAGTGATTCTGGTAGAAAAGTAGAAATGATTTGTTCCAATGTGTAAAGAATTTCTCCACAGGTATTCCCACACTCAGATTTACAAAACCTTTACCAAGGTAAGGCAACAGAGAAGGAAATCTAAATTAAAGAGCAGGTCCTCCGGGGTTATAATCTCTGGATTACTACCTGAGCCACGTGCCAATTGGCATAGGGTTGAGAAAATTAGAGAAGTTAACACGTGGCTAAAGGAGTGGTGCGGGAAAGAGGGATTCCATTTCATGGGGCATTGGCATCAGTACTGGGGCAGGAGGGACCTGTACCGTTGGGACGGTCTTCACCTGAACCATTCTGGGACCAGTGTTCTAGCGAATAGGATAAATAGGTTGGTCACAAGGACTTTAAACTAGCAAGTTGGGGGGAAGGGAAGTGTAAAGCTATGGACAGTATAATGGTTAATGGAGATCAAGGCAGCAGGTTACGTGACAGGTTATTATGTAGAGATATGGGTTCAAAGACAAGGAAAATTAGGAGAAAGGGTAAGAGGAAAAATAAATTGCGAAAAGTTACTGATCAAGGTGTTAAGATTCATAACAAAGACATAAAAAACAGCATAAGTGTACTTTACCTGAATGCTCGTAGTATACGAAATAAGGTTAATGAGTTGATGGCGCAAATCATCGTGAATGACTATGATTTAGTGGCCATTACTGAAACATGGTTAAAAGATGGTCACGACTGGGAGTTAAATATCCAAGGGTATCAGACTATACGAAAGGATCGAATGGACGGTAAGGGCGGTGGTGTAGCTTTGTTGTTTAAGGATGGCATCCGGGCAATAGTAAGGGATGATATTGGTGCTATGGAGGACAAGGTTGAATCAATTTGGGTGGAAATCAGGAATAGTAAGGCGAAAAGGTCACTGATAGGAGTAGTCTATAGGCCACCAAATAGTGACAGGATGGTAGGGCAGGCAATAAGCAAAGAAATAACGGATGATTGTAGAAATGGTACAGCGGTTATCATGGGAGATTTTAATCTGCATATCGATTGGTTTAACCAGGTTGGTAAAGGCAGACTTGAGGAGGAGTTTATAGAATGTGCCCGGGATAATTTCCTGGAACAGTATGTAATGGAACCTACAAGGGAACAAGCGGTCCTAGATCTGGTCCTGTGTAATGAGGCAGGATTGATTAATGATCTAATAGTTCGGGATCCTCTTGGAAGGAGCGACCACAATATGGTGGAATTTAAAATACAGTTGGAGGATGACAGGGTAAAATCAAACACTAGTGTTTTGTGCTTAAACAAAGGTGATTACAATGGGATGAGAGAAGAACTAGCTAAGATAGACTGGGAGCAAAGACTTCATGGTGAAGCAGTTGAGGAACAGTGGAGAACCTTCCGGGCGATCTTTCACAGTGTTCAGAAAAGGTTCATACTGACAAAAAAGAAAGACGGTAGAAAGGGGAAAAATCGACCGTAGATACCTAAGGAGGTGAGGGAGAGTATCAAATTGAAGGAAAAAACATACAAAGTGGCAAAAATTAGTGGGAGACTAGAGGACTGGGAAGTCTTTAGGGGACAACAGAAAGCTACTAAAAAAGCCATAAAGAAGAGTAAGGTAGACTATGAAAGTAAACTGGCTCAGAACATAAAAGCAGATAGTAAAAGCTTCTACAAATATATAAGACAAAAACGAGTGGCTAAGGTAAATATTGGTCCTTTGGAAGATGAGAAGGGAGATTTAATAATAGGAGACGGGGAAATGGCTGAGGAGCTGAACAGGTTTTATGGGTCAGTCTTCACAGTGGAGGACACAAATAACATGCCAGTGACTGATGGAAATAAGGATATGATAGGTGAGGACCTTGAGATGATTGTAATCACTAAGGAGGCAGTATTGGGCAAGCTAATGGGGCTAAAGGTAGACAAGTCTCCTGGCCCTGATGGGATGCATCCCAGAGTGTTAAAAGAGATGGCTAGGGAAATTGTAAACGCACTAGTGATAATTTATCAAAATTCACTAGACTCTGGGGTGGTCCCAGAGGATTGGAAAGTAGCAAAGTGGGTAATTCTAGACCGGTAAGCTTAACTTCGGTTGTAGGGAAAATGTTGGAATCTATCATTAAGGAGGAAATAACGGGGCACCTGGAGGGAAATTGTCCCATTGGGCAGACGCAGCATGGGTTCACAAAGGATAGGTCGTGTCTGACTAATTTGGTAGAATTTTTTGAGGACGTTACCAGTGCAGTAGATAACGGGGAGCCAATGGATGTGGTATATCTGGTTTTCCAGAAAGCTTTTGACAAGGTGCCACACAAAAGGTTGCTGCATAAACTAAAGATGCATGGCATTGAGGGTAAAGTGGTAGCATGGGTAGAGGATTGGTTAACTAACAGAAAGCAGAGAGTGGGGATAAATGGGTGTTTCTCTGGTTGGCAACCTGTAACTAGTGGGGTCCCTCAAGGATCAGTGTTGGGCCCGCAGTTGTTCACAATTTACATAGACGATTTGGAGTTGGGGAACAAGTGCAGTGTGTCAAAGTTTGCAGACGACACTAAGATGAGTGGTAAAGCAAAAAGGGCAGAGGATACCGGAAGTCTGCAGAAGGATTTGGATAGGTTAGGTGAATGGGCTAGGGTCTGGCAGATGGAATTCAATGTTGCCAAGTGTGAGGCTATCCATTTTGGGAGGAATAACACCAGAATGGATTATTATTTAAACGGTAAGATGTTAAAACATGCTGCTGTGCAGAGGGACCTGGGTGTGCTGGTGCACGAGTCGCAAAAAGTTGGTGTGCAGGTGCAACAGGTGATTAAGAAGGCTAATCGAGTTTTGTCTTTCATTGCTAGAGGGATGGAGTTCAAGATTAGTGAGGTTATGCTGCAATTGTACAGGGTGTTGGTGAGGCCGCATCTGGAGTAGTGTGTTCAGTTTTGGTCTCCTTACCTGAGAAAGGACATATTGGCACTGGAGGGAGTGCAGAGGAGATTCACTAGGTTGATCCCAGAGTTGAGGGGATTAGATTATGACGAGAGGTTGAGTAGACTGGGACTGTACTCATTGGAGTTTAGAAGGATGCGGGGGATCTTATTGAAACATATAAAATTATGAAGGGAATAGATAGGATAGATGCGGGCAGGTTGTTGCCACTGGTCGGGGAAAGCAGAACTAGGGGGCATAGCCTCAAAATAAGGGGAGGTAGATTTAGGACGGAGTGTAGGAGGAACTTCTTCACCCAAAGGGTTGTGAATCTCTGGAATTCCTTGCCCAGTGAAGCAGTTGAGGCTCCTTCTTTAAACATTTGTAAGAAAAAGATAGATGCCCTTCTAAAGAATAAAGGGATTTGGGGGTATGGTGTACGGGCCGGAGAGTGGAGCGGAGTCCACAAAGATCAGCCATGATCTCATTAAATGGCGGAGCAGGCTCGAGGGGCCAGATGGCCTACTCCTGTTCCTAGTTCTTATCTTCTTATGAAATTGATGGGCGTGCATGGACACTTATAAGGTGATCAATTGTTTAAAGACTGCCCTCTGACCACTTACTGACTCCCAATGGAAAATCCCAATGAATGACTGTTTTACATAGAACAATACAGCGCAGTACAGGCCCTTCGGCCCACGATATTGCACCGAAACAAAAGCCATCTAACCTACACTATGCCATTATCATCCATATGTTTATCCAATAAACTTTTAAATGCCCTCAGTTTTGTTTTCCACTCAGTGTGAGTCTTTGATCCCTATTTGATCTGAAAACTGGGTTCAGAAACCCACAGAAAAATCTGTTCTCTAGATTTAAAATGTTAACATGGGGAACCAGCATGAAGTGATGGAGCAGCTGCAGTCCCTGGCTTTTTCCAACAGGTCCGAGGTGCATGCTACCTGTGTGAATAAGGAGATGGACTGCAAGGTGGATGAGCATGCAGACCATGGCACCATGGTGAACGATGCTATTCAATTGGGTGGAGAGAACAGGAATGTGGTTGTAATAGGACACAGTATAATTAGGGGGATAGATACTGTTCTCTGCAATCAAGAACGTGAGTCCAGATGGCTGTGTTGGCTGTCTGGTGCCAGGGTTAAGGATATCTGCGCTGGGCTGGACTGGAACTTGCAGCGGAAAGGGAAGGATCCAGTGGTCATTGTTCACATTGGTACCAGCAACATAGTTAGGACTATGGAGACAAAACTGCTTGGAGAGGGTGAGGAACTAGGAGCTAATTTTAAGAACAGAACATGAAAGGTAATACAATCTGGATTATTATCTGAGCCAGAAGCAAATTGAGGTAGGGTTAACATAATTAGAGAGTTAAATGTGTGTCTCAATGTGGGAGGAATGAGTTTCAATTCCTAGGGTACATGCTTCAGCATTGGGAAGTGGGATCTGTATCATTGGGACGGTCTTCACCTCAGTGTGCTGGGACTTGTAGACTGACATGTCGTATAAGTAGGACACTAGAAAGGGCTTTAAACTAATTCATAGGGATGAAGAAGGATGTGATCAAGTAAAGAGAGAGGAAAATGTAATGGAGCAGGGTAGCAATAAGAGAAATGGTATTCAAAGTATATCAGAATGGGACAGAGCATACAAACATAAAAGAGCAGCAGCAGCTAACTGTAGAGATTGCAAAATTAATAAAAACATAATTAAAGGCACTCCGCCAGAGGGCGGCATGTGGCGCAGTGGTTAGCACTGGGACTGCGGCGCTGAGGACCCGGGTTCGAATCCCGCCCCTTGGTCACTGTCCGTGTGGAGTTTGCACATTCTCCCCATGTCTGCGTGGATTTCACCCCTACAACCCAAAAGATGTGCAGGTTAGGTGGATTGGCCACGCTAGATTGCCCCTGCATTGGAGAAAAAAATAATTGGGTACTCTAAATTTATTTTAAAAAGGCACTGCGCCAGAATGCACACAGCATTTGCAACACCAACAGAAGTTACAGGTTTGATCCAATTGCCATTCCGGAGATGTAAGGAGCAGTTGGCTGAGGCATATTGGGGAACTATATTAGAAGCCGTTTAAATAATTAATACGTCAATTGCAAAAAATTACATTCCTTTTTAAAAAACCTGTTGGAAAAAAATCTAACCATGGCTAACAAGAGAAGTTAAGGATTCCATCAGATCAAAGGAAGAAGCAAATAACATTTCCAAAAAAGTGTAGCAAGGTTGAGGATTGGAAGCATTATAAAATTCTGCCACGTTATCAGAATTTGATAATAAAAGAGAAAACAGAACAGAATACTTAGCCAGTGAGGAATATCAAAGCAGACTGTAAAAGCTTCTGCAAGTACATGATGAAGAAAAGATGAACAAAAACAAACTGGCCCATTACAGGCAGAGGTTAATGGTAATAAGGAAATGGCTGAGAAACTAATGTTATGGGCCAGGGCTTAGAACACTCCAAAGTATACCATGGAGTTCACCTGACCTACAACTGTTTATTGATTTTAGTTAGGATGAGCACAAGGGCTTGCCTATCAGATGTTATTCAATAGAGGCCTTAAGAACTTTCAATCAAAAACAAAGTTTATTCTACGAATTTAGTAACCATGAATACATTTCCCCCTTAAGCTGTTCCAATTTAATAACAAGATCCCATAAACCAGTACCCCTTTGCAAAGGTGTGGCACAGCACACAGCACTCAAGACCTGGCTTGGATGCTCTTGTGTCCTTTCCAAAACAGCAGGTTTGAATTTCTTCCAGAAAACAATTATTTATTTTCAAGTTAACAAGCAGTCTGGAAACAGCTTTTAAAATGCAGAAGGAGAAACACTTCTTTTTCAACCTGTGCTGTACAAACCAGTTCAAACTCAAAGCGAAAGTAAAATTCAAGAGCCACAGCCCAGCTTCCAACTCAAAAATGAAAGTTAAAACCTAGAGCCACAGCCCAGCTCCACCCACACAATGACATCACTGAAGCCATGTGATAAGACAGAAACATTTCGTAAAGGGAAACTCCCATGCCACTAAACAAATACTTTGTTTTCATGGAGGAAGATACAAAAAAAATCACCCTGAAACATTGAGGAGCCGAGTTAGATTGAAGATCTGAAAGAAATTAATATCAATAAATAAGCAGTGCTGGAGAAACTACTGGGGCCAGAGGTTAATAAATTCCCTCAACCTGGTCATCCACATCCCAGAATGTTGAAATTGTGAATGCATTGGTATTCTGGAATGATGCCCTGTAGATTGGAAGGGAGCAAATTTAACAGCACCATTCAGGAAAGGAGGGAGAGAGAGGAACTCCAGATCCGTTACCTTAACATCAGTCATAGGGAAAATGCTAGAATGTATTATCAAGGGTGTGATAACTGGGAACTTCAAAAATAATGGTGAGATTGGGCACAGACAACATGAATTTGGCATAGCAGTTGGGAGTTTTTTTGAGGATGTTACAAGCAGAACAGATAAGAGTAAACTAGTGGATATGGTGTATTTGGATTTTCAGAAGGCTTTGGAAAAGGTATTTTATTTAGAAAAGTTAGAAGATACGGGATTGGGAAAAATATGCTGACATGGATTGAAGATCGGTTAACAAACATAAATCAGAGAGTAGGGATAAATAGATCATTCTTAGGTTGGCAAGCTGTGACTTGTCAGATACTGCAAGAATCACTGGTAGAGCCCCAGCAGTCCACAATCTATATCATTGCTCTGGATGTGGGGACCAATAATACTTTCAAGTTTGCAGAAGATACAAAACGTGGCGGGAATGTTGTGAGGTCAATACAAAGAAGCTTCAAGAAGATTTCGACAGGCTAAGTGAATGGGCAAGAACACGGCAGGTGGAATATAATTTGGGAAAATGTGAAGTTATTCACTTTGGTAGGGAAAACAGAAATGATATAAAGTGCACAAACCCATTTGTCCATTAATATATATGTTTTCTGTACATAGAACCGACCAAACCAGTGTACGGAGCTCCTAAAGGTAAGAACTTACATTTTTTTCAGGTAACATTCCAAAGCACTTCCCCACGCATTAATTACACTCTTATAATAACAAGTTAACACGGCACCATTTTTGCACAAACTATAGACCCATTAGCAAGTTGGCTTCATTTTTCATGTTCTTGACCAAGGAACAGATGGTGGATTAATGAAACTGGGGAAACTATGATCCAGGTTAACACTGCCAGCTGTGGCTCTGAGGTAGAACCTCTGTGTTGGAAAGATGTGGGTTCAAGCCCTATGACAGAGCTCTGAGCACAATCTTTAGGCTGATGCTCCTGTGCTGTGAAATGTGAGTGCTCAACTCTGGGAGATTCCGCCTTTCTTACGAGCTTGCATTATGGAAACATTCCCCTGGAATTAATTTGAAGGACAACTGGGGAGATCTCCCCAGTGACAGACAATATATATTCTTTCAACAATATTACAAAAGGAAATTATTGGAACATTATCACATTACTGTTTGTGGGAGAGTCTTGTGTGTCAACTGCCTTCTGAGTTTCTTACAACAGTGACTACACTTCAATAACTAACGGGATTACCTCAACCAACTATTTCTAAGCATCAATTCAATGACTCCAGTGAAATAGTAAATAGAAGAGATTAGCTCATATGTGAAAATAATTTGTCCACTGGCCCACAAGCTCAGATTGACAAATCATTCAGCAAAATAAGACAACAGAGAAAAAAACAGATGGGAGTAAATGGACACTTTGAGGATGTGCTGGATGGATATTTTTAATGAGGAAAGATTGTGGTTTACAGAGTTATTAGCAAATTCTACAGCTGATGAGAGTGAATGACAGAAACAACAGCCATACCTGGCCTTTGTGTTCTGGATTTAAAGTGTTGAATGTTCTTTTCATCCTTGTTCTCAAACATCTTTTTCCACATGTTCTGTCCATAGAACACGTCTATCAACCTGTTAAAGGTAAGGATTTCCAATCCTGTCAGAAAAAGTTGCTAAGTACCTCCCCACAAGTCCAACCCACTAAAGACCGATAAACACAACAACATTTGACATAAAGATCCCAGCAGCCACAATAGCTCAGTTTGCACATCCATTTCATCTAATTTTGCATGGTCATGGAAATAGAAAGGATGGTGGATTAGCTAAATTGAGGAAACTATTTGATTCTGGTCAACATGTCAACCGTGGGTCAGAGGCAGCATCTCACCTCTCAGTCAGAAGGATGTGTGTTCATGGCCTAGTACAGAGCTCTGAGCAGAACCTCAAGGCTGACAATGCAGAAAGTGCTGAGTGAGTACTCAACTCTGATATTACATTTGATTCCCTCTCAGATGGTGTAACAGTACAAAGGAATAATTTTAGTGTATGAGATACAGCACAGGCTCAGATTAACTTTCTGTTTCATATTTTTGACTGGCGGTAGGATTAATGATGTTGTTTCTCAGTGTGAACATCCAGATTTGTCACTGAAACAACATCACTGAACAAAATTGCTTCATCCAGAATCCAGACTGAGTTACAGAAACTATTATGTTTGGCTGATTGTATTATTTTTGATTCTGACCTTCAGATTAAACATTCAGACTTGTTCCTGTAACATCATCACTCAATCCTGACTCCACCCTGAGTTACAGAAAATATTCAGGATTGATTTGACCTGCAAATTTCCAATCCATTTACACACCCAGAATACAGAGCAGGAATCCACGTGTTTATCTCTTGTCCAGTCCCTGTTTCTCCGATGAACCGTACATCAGGAGACACTAAAACATCACCAAGCCAGTGGAGGACTGGCAGTATCCATTCCTCAGTGCAGAATAGTGATCCTGTTGTGATCTGACAGCTTTAGGGGCAATTTTATTTCCCAGTTTATTACTGAAGGTGGGCGATACGTGAGGTGAATTTCACCTTCAGCCGGAATGCTAAAGGGTGTTAGATGATTGGACACACATCACAGTTCCTGCCTCATGGTTCTCTCTATGTTACTGCAATGGAAATTCAGGCAGGGTCTATAAAGGCGGCCATTCCTGTCCCAGGGAAGAAATGAGTTTTATTCCCAAAAATGTATTTATTCCTGATCTCATGTTAACAAGCCCAGCGTCTACTCACACTTTCAATCCAGCTCAACACAGCCCACATAAGCAGTACTGATAACATCAGTGTTATCCTCAATCTTCCTTCTGTACAGCAGTCCAGCCAGGTTCATTAGGAAAGGCCGACAGCCACCAAGAATCTATCTTCTCTAATGATCCAGAGCTGTGACTGGGGAGCTGCACCTGAAAGTGGTTCAGAGTTTAAATTAAACCCTGTGATATCAATCACCAGACAACTAACTGGTTTACCTCAACCAACTATTTAATGACACTAGTAAAATAGTAAATAGAAGAGATTAGCTCATATGTGAAAATAATTTGTCCACTGGCCCACAAGCTCAGATTGACAAATCATTCAGCAAAATAACACAACAGAGAAAGAAACTGATGGGAGTAAATGGACACTTTGAGGATGTGCTGGATGGATATTTTTAATGAGGAAAGATTGTGGTTTACAGAGTTATTAGCAAATTCTACAGCTGATGAGAGTGAATGACAGAAACAACAGCCAGACCTAGCCTTTGTGTTCTGGATTTAAAGTGTTAAATGGTCTTTTCATCCTTATTTTCAAACATCTTTTTCCAAATGTTTTGTCCATAGAACACATCTATCAACCTGTTAAAGATAAGGATTTCCAATCCTGTCAGAAAAAGTTGAAAGTACCTCCCCACAAGTCCAACCCACTAAAGACCGATAAACACAACAACATTTGACATAGACCCCAGAACCCACAATAGCTCAGTTTTCACATCCATTTCATCTCATTTTACATGGCCATGGAAAAAGAAGGGATGGTGGTTTAGCTAAATTGAGGAAACTATTTGATTCCGGTCAACAATGTCAACCGTGGGTCAGAGGCAGCATCTCACCTCTCAGTCAGAAGGATGTGTGTTCATGGCCTAGAACAGAGCTCTGAGCAGAACCTCAAGGCTGACAATGCAGAAAGAGTACTCAACTCTGACATTACAACTGATTCCCTCTCAGATGGTGTAACAATACAAAGGAATAATTTTAATGTATGATATACACCACGGGCTCAAATTAACGCTGAGCTTCATATTTTTGTCTGGTCATAGGATTGATGATTTTGTTCCTCAGAGTGAATATCAAGGTTTGTCCCTCAAAAAACATCACTGAACAGAATTACTTAATCCAGAATCCACACTGCGTTAGAGAAACTATTCTGTTTGTCTGATTGTATTCTTTTTGATTTTGACCTTCTGATTAAACATTCAGACTTGTTCCTGTAACATCATCACTCAATCCTGACTCCACCCTGAGTTACAGAAAAGATTCTGGATTGATTTAACCTGCATTTTTCCAATACATTTACACACCCAGAGAACACAACAGGAATCCACAGTTATATTTATTGTCCAGCCCCTGTTTCTCTGATGAACCATACATCAGGAGACACTAAAACATAACCGGGCTGGATGAGGACTGGCACTGTCCATTCCTCAGTGCAGATTGGTGATCCTGTTGTGATCTGACAGCTTTCAGGTCAATTTTATTTCCCAGTAATAATTCAATTGTGTTGTATGCGAGCTGAATTTCACCTTCAGCCAGAGTGCAAAAAGGGGATAGACGATTGGACACACATCACATTTCTTGCCTAATGGTTCTCTCTATGAACGTCACGACAATGGAAATTCAGGCATCGTCGATAACAGACGGCCATTTCGTTATCACCCATTTCCTACCACAGGGAAGAAACGATTTTCATTCCCAAAATGTTTTTTGCTCCAGATCCCGTGTTAACAAGCCCAGTGTCTGCATAATTACAATCCAGTTCATAGCAGCATTTATAAGCAGTGCTGATAATATCAGTGCTATCCTTAATCTTCCTTCTGTCCAGCAGTCCAGCCAGGTTCATTGCAAAAGGTGAACAGTCACTAAGAATCTATCTCCTCCAATGATCCAGAGCTGTAACTGGGGAACTGCAACTGAGAGAGGCTCAGGATTTGAGTTAAACCCTGTGATACCAATGACCAAACAATGAACGGGTTTATCACAACCAACAATTTCTTAACAACAATTCGGTGACTCCAGTAAAATAGTAAATAGAAGAGATTTGCTCCAATGTGTAAATAATTTGTCCACTGGTATTCACACACTCAGAATGACAAATCATTCAGCAAGATAACACAATAGAGAAAGAAACTGATGGGGGTAATGGACACGTTGAAGGATGTGCTGTACAGATATTTTCAATCAGGGAAGATGTGGTTTACAGAGATATGAACAATGTAGCATCAAATTCTACAGCTGATGTTATGAGAGTAAATGTTAGAAACAACAGCCAGACCTGCCTTAGTGTGCTGGATTTAAAGTGTTAAATGGCCGTTTCATCCTTGTTCTGAAACACCTTTCACCACATGTTTGATCCCTGGACCACAATTACCAATCTGCTAAAGGTGAGGATTTCCAATTCTTTCAGAAAGGTTGAAAAGCACCTCCCCCCAATTCAAACCCACTAAAGACCAGTAAACATTGCAACATTTGGCATAAAGGTCCCATCTCCCACAACAGCACAGTTTGCACGCCCGTTTCATCTAATTTTTCATGGTCTTGGCAAAAGAAGGGATTGTGGATTAGCTAAATTGAGGAAACTATTTCAACCTGGTCAACAATGCCAACTGTGGCTCAGGGATAGCATCTCACCTCTCAGTCAGAAGGATGTGTGATCATGCCTAGAACAGAGTTCTCAGCACAACATGAAGGCAGAAAGTGCTGAGTGAGTACTCAACTCTGACATTACATCTGATTCCCTCTCAGATAGTGTAACAATACAAAGGAATTATTTTAGTGTATGATATGCACGACTGGCTCAGACTAGCTTTCAGCTTCATATTTTAGTCTGGTCACAGGATTGATGACTTTGTCCTCAGAGTGAGCATCTAGATTTGTCCTTGAAACAACATCACTGATCAGAATTGCTTAATCCAGGATCCACACCTTGCTGGAGAAACTATTCTGTGTGACTGGTTGTATTATTTTTGATTTTCACCTTCAGAGTAAACATTCAGATTTGTTCCTCTAACAACTTAACTCAATCCAGAATCCACCCCGAGTTACAGAAAAGATCCCGGATTGTTTAACCTGCATTTTTCCAATACATTAACACACCCAGAATACACAGCAGGAATCCACGGCTATATTTATTGTCCAGTCCCTGTTTCTCTGATGAACCAGACATCAGGAGACACTAAAACATAACTAGCAGTGTCCGTTCCTTAGTTCTGATTGGTGATCCTGTTGTGATCTGACAGCTTTCGGGTCAATTTTATTTCCCAGTTTATTACTGAATTGGCTCTAGGAGGTGAATTTCACCCTCAGTCGGAGTGCTAAAGATGATTGGACACACATCATAATTCCTGCCAAATGGTTCTCCCTATGATTGTCACTATAATGGAAATTCAGGTAGAATATATAAAACAGGCGGCCATTTTGTTATCACCTATTTCCTACCACAGGGAAAAAAATCTTTTCATTCCCAAAATGTTTTTTTTTTCCTGACCTCATGTTAACAAGCCCCCGGCACCTACTCACAATGCCAATCCAGCTCACAACACCACAAATAAGCAGTGCTGATAATATCAGTGCTATCCTCAATCTTCCTTCTGTTCAGCAGTCCAGATCTATTGCAAAAGGTGAACAGTCACTAAGAATCTATCTTCCCTAATGATCCAGAGCTGTGACTGGGGAGCTGAAACTGAGAGAGGCTCAGGATTTGAATTAAACCTTGTGCTACCAACCAACTATTTCTGAACATCAATTTGGTGATTCCAGAAAAATAGTAAATGAAAGAGCTTTGCTGAAATGTGTAAACAATTGTGGAGTTTGCACATTCTCCCCGTGTCTGCGTAGGTTTCACCCCACAACCCAAAAATGTGCAGGTTAGGTGGATTAGCCACGCTAAATTGCCGCTTAATTGGAAAAAAAAATAATTGGATACTCTAAATTTAAAACAAAAAGAAAAAAAAAATGTGTAAATAATTTGTCCACAGGTATTCACACGCTCAGGATGACAAATCATTCAACAAGATAACACAATAGAGAAAGAAACTGATGGGTTAAGTTATAGGGTGGTGTTTCAATGGACATTTTGAAGGATGTGCTCAATGGATATTTTTAATGAGGGCAGATTGTGGTTTACAGAGATATTAACAATGTAGCTTCAAATCCTGCAGCTGATGTTGGGAGAGTGAATGTTAGAAATAATAGCCAGACTCAGCCTTAGTGTGCTGGACTTAAAGTGTTAAATGGTCTTTTCATCCTTGTTCTCAAACACCTTTCTCCATGTGTTCTATCCATAGACTACGCAGTAGTTTCACTTTAGTAATGGAGAGGGATAGGTGCGTGCAACAGGGCAAGGTTTACAATTGGGGGAAGGGTAAATACGATGTTGTCAGACAAGAATTGAAGTGCATAAGTTGGGAACATAGGCTGGCAGGGAAGGACACAAATGAAATGTGGAACTTGTTCAAGGAACAGGTGCTACGTGTCCTTGATATGTATGTCCCTGTCAGGCAGGGAAGAGATGGTCGAGTGAGGGAACCATGGTTGACAAGAGAGGTTGAATGTCTTGTTAAGAGGAAAAAGGTGACTTATGTAAGGCTGAGGAAACAAGGTTCAGACAGGGCATTGGAGGGATACAAGATAGCCAGGAGGGAACTGAAGAAAGGGCTTAGGAGAGCTAAGAGAGGGCATGAACAATCTTTGGCGGGTAGGATCAAGGAAAACCCCAAGGCCTTTTACACATATGTGAGAAATATGAGAATGACTAGAGCGAGGGTAGGTCCGATCAAGGACAGTAGCGGGAGATTGTGTATTGAGTCTGAAGAGATAGGAGAGGTCTTGAACGAGTACTTTTCTTCTGTATTTACAAATGAGAGGGGCGATATTGTTGGAGAGGACAGTGTGAAACAGATTGGTAAGCTCGAGGAAATACTTGTTAGGAAGGAAGATGTGTTGGGCATTTTGAAAAACTTGAGGATAGACAAGTCCCCCGGGCCTGACGGGATATATCCAAGGATTCTATGGGAAGCAAGAGATGAAATTGCAGAGCCGTTGGCAATGATCTTTTCGTCCTCACTGTCAACAGGGGTGGTACCAGGGGATTGGAGAGTGGCGAATGTCGTGCCCCTGTTCAAAAAAGGGACTAGGGATAACCCTGGGAATTACAGGCCAGTTAGTCTTACTTCGGTGGTAGGCAAAGTAATGGAAAGGGTACTGAAGGATAGGATTTCTGAGCATCTGGAAAGACACTGCTTGATTAGGGATAGTCAGCACGGATTTGTGAGGGGTAGGTCTTGCCTTACAAATCTTATTGAATTCTTTGAGGAGGTGACCAAGCATGTGGATGAAGGTAAAGCAGTGGATGTAGTGTACATGGATTTTAGTAAGGCATTTGATAAAGTTCCCCATGGTAGGCTTATGCAGAAAGTAAGGAGGCATGGGATAGTGGGAAATTTGGCCAGTTGGATAACAAACTGGCTAACCGATAGAAGTCAGAGAGTGGTGGTGGATGGCAAATATTCAGCCTGGATCCCAGTTACCAGTGGCGTACCGCAGGGATCAGTTCTGGGTCCTCTGCTGTTTGTGATTTTCATTAATGACTTGGATGAGGGAGTTGAAGGGTGGGTCAGTAAATTTGCAGATGATACGAAGATTGGTGGAGTTGTGGATAGTAAGGAGGGCTGTTGTCGGCTGCAAAGAGACATAGATAGGATGCAGAGCTGGGCTGAGAAGTGGCAGATGGAGTTTAACCCTGAAAAGTGTGAGGTTGTCCATTTTGGAAGGACAAATATGAATGCGGAATACAGGGTTAACGGTAGAGTTCTTGGCAATGTGGAGGAGCAGAGAGATCTTGGGGTCTATGTTCATACATCTTTGAAAGTTGCCACTCAAGTGGATAGAGCTGTGAAGAAGGCCTATGGTGTGCTCGCGTTCATTAACAGAGGGATTGAATTTAAGAGCCGTGAGGTGATGATGCAGCTGTACAAAACTTTGGTAAGGCCACATTTGGAGTACTGTGTACAGTTCTGGTCGCCTCATTTTAGGAAGGATGTGGAAGCTTTGGAAAAGGTGCAAAGAAGATTTACCAGGATGTTGCCTGGAATGGAGAGTAGGTCTTACGAGGAAAGGTTGAGGGTGCTAGGCCATTTCTCATTAGAACGGAGAAGGATGAGGGGCGACTTGATAGAGGTTTATAAGATGATCAGGGGAATAGATAGAGTAGACAGTCAGAGACTTTTTCCCCGGGTGGAACAAACCATTACAAGGGGACATAAATTTAAGGTGAAAGGTGGAAGATATAGGAGGGATATCAGAGGTAGGTTCTTTACCCAGAGAGTAGTGGGGGCATGGAATGCACTGCCTGTGGAAGTAGTTGAGTCGGAAATATTAGGGACCTTCAAGCAGCTATTGGATAGGTACATGGATTACGGTTAAATGATATAGTGTAGATTTATTTGTTCTCAAGGGCAGCACGGTAGCATTGTGGATAGCACAATTGCTTCACAGCTCCAGGGTCCCAGGTTCGATTCCGGCTTGGGTCACTGACTGTGCGGAGTCTGCACGTCCTCCCCGTGTCTGCGTGGGTTTCCTCCGGGTGCTCCGGTTTCCTCCCACAATCCAAAGATGTGCAGGTTAGGTGAATTGGCCAATGATAAATTGCCCTTAATGTCCAAATTGCCCTTGGTGTTGGGTGAAGGTGTTGAGTTTGGGTAGGGTGCTCTTTCCAAGAGCCGGTGCAGACTCAAAGGGCCGAATGGCCTCCTTCTGCACTGTAAATTCAATGATAATCTATGATTAATCTAGGACAAAGGTTCGGCACAACATCGTGGGCCGAAGGGCCTGTTCTGTGCTGTATTTTCTATGTTCTATGTTCTATGTTCTATGTTCTATGTTCTATGTACGCCTATGAACCAGCTAAAGGTATGGATTAGGGTTTATGGAGATCATAGATCATAGAATAGAATTTACAGTGCAGAAGGAGGCCATTCGGCCCATCGAGTCTGCACCGGCTCTTGGAAAGAGCACCCGACCCAAGGTCAACACCGCCACCCTATCCCCATAACCAGTAACCCCACCCAACACTAAGGGCAATTTTGGACACTAAGGGCAATTTATCATGGCCAATCCACCTAACCTGCACATCTTTGGACTGTGGGAGGAAACCGGAGCACCCGGAGGAAATCCACGCACACATGGGGAGGATGTGCAGACTCCGCACAGACAGTGACCCAAGCCGGAATCGAACCTGGGACCCTGGAGCTGTGAAGCAATTGTGCTATCCACAATGCTACCGTGCTGCCCTTGAGATGTTAATATGAGATATTAACAATGTAGCTTGAAATTTTGCAGCTGATATTTTAAGAGTGAATGTTAGAAGCAACAAGCAGACCCAGCCACAGCGTGCTGAATTTAAAGTATTAAATGTTTTTTTCATCCTTGTTCTCAAACACCTTTCTCCACGTGTTCCATCCATAGACTACAGTTATCAACCAGCTAAAGGTATGGATTAGGGTTTATAGAGATATTAACAATGTAACTTGAAGAGGGACTTCCGGTGGCTGCGATGAGGGAGTAAGTCGCACACTTGGTGGCTCCCGCTCCGGTAGGACTTTTGGACCTTTTTCCCCCGACTTTTTTGCACTTTTAAGCGCTGGATTGGAAAGTAATAGCACTCAGGTGCTGAATCCATACAGAGGTGTATGGAACTAAGAAGTAGGAAGGATCGCAAACAGCTGAAGAAGTGGGCAAGCAAGGGAAAAGGGCAGGCTGTGAGTGAAACCAATATGGCCGATGCCCAGACCCGGGCACCGCCAGCTCAGCCGACAATGGAGCACCTGTTGCAGGTGAGGCAGGAGAACTTCCTAGAACTGAAAAGTGATCATTTGGAACCGCTCCAGAAATCGTTTGACCGAATGGAGAAAAGGCTGGATGCCCAGGCTGAGAAGATCCAGGAGCTGGAGAAGACGGTAGAGGAACAGGCGGACTTTCAAATGGTGGCGGACATGGAGATTCGAAGGTTGAGAGACCAACAAAAAATGCTCCTGGAAAAGCTGGAGGACCTGGAGAACAGGTCTCACCGGCAGAATTTAAGAATCGTTGGCCTCCCGGAGGGGGCCGAGGGGCTGGATGCTGCCGTGTATGTGGCAGATATGTTCCAGAAGCTGCTGGGGAACGAGGTGTTCCCTCGCCCGCTGGAGGTGGGCAGGGCACAAAGAGCGCAGGTGAGGCAGCCGCGGCGAGGGGGTCCCTCACGAGTGATGGTGGTCCGGTTCCACAGGTTCCTGGATAAGGAGCGGGTTCTTCAATGGACCAAGAGCACACGGAGCTGCAACTGGCACAATAGCACCCTGCGCGTTTGCCAAGACCTGAGCACAGAGGTGGCCAGAAGGAGAGAAGGCTACAGGCAAGTTAAAGAGATTTTATATAAGAAGCAGGTGAAATTTGGGCTGTTCTATCTGGCGCAACTGTGGGTTAAGCATGAGGGCCAGCACCATTATTTTGAGGAACCCGTGGAGGCGATGGACTTTGCAAAGAGGCAAGGCCTGGTCCCGAGCTGAGGACTTTTGGACTCGTGTTGGAACTTTTAATTCTTTCTCTGTTGTTTCTGAGAGATGCCTGCATATTTTTTCATGCTTTTGTATCTTGGTTTATATGTGTATTTGTCTTTTTTCTCTTCATGTCTCTTTTTCGCTTTTGTGTTTGAGTTTTGTTGGAAAAAGAGAATAGTTAGAATGGTTTGGATATGGGGGGTGTTTTTTGGGGAATTTTTGCGATCTCTTTCTGCGCGCAGATAGCAATGGTTGACAGTACCTGCTATTTTGTTTTGTATGACTTAAATTGTACTAATGTTAGGGCTGTCTCTGTCCTGTTTAGAGTATTTGTTCAAGCAGGGCTGATTTGGGGAAGTGGTGTGGATGGGCTGGGGGGAGGGGAGCCAGGGAACAATAGGTGAGAGACTCGCTGGCGCCGGAGTTGGGAGCCACTAGGCTAGCTGGGTGGGCTAGTCAACGGAAGCCAGGTGGGGGATGTTCATTTAGCTAGTTTATGTCAGGGGTTAGGTTATAGGGTGGCGTTGCTAAGGGGGGGGGGGGGGGGGGGGGGGGGGGAGTAGGTCTGCTGACGATATTGGAAATTGGGCATGGTAACAATGAGGAGGTCAGGGGTGGAGGCAGCCAGTAGGCAGGCCAGAGGAAGCACGACACATTGCTTGGGGGCTGGC
Source organism: Scyliorhinus torazame (assembly GCF_047496885.1). Taxonomy (NCBI): domain Eukaryota; kingdom Metazoa; phylum Chordata; class Chondrichthyes; order Carcharhiniformes; family Scyliorhinidae; genus Scyliorhinus; species Scyliorhinus torazame. The sequence continues at coordinate 73,872,641 of NC_092722.1, read as the reverse complement.
CAAAGAAAGGAGATGGCTGATCAGCAAGGGGGGGGGGGAGGTGCCCCCCGACAGGCTGATCACCTGGAATGTTAGAGGGCTAAACGGGCCAGTCAAGTGTATTCGCGCATTTACAGGTTTTGAAGGTGGACGTAGTCAGTTTACAGGAGACTCATCTGAAAGTGCCTGACCAGGTCAGATTAAGGAGGGCTGGATTAGTCAGGTCATCCATTCGGGGCTCGACACTAAGACCAGGGGGGTTGCAATCTTGATCAACAAGCGGGTCCAATTTGAGGTGGAGGACACAGTTGCGGACGGGGGTGGCAGATTTGTTATGGTTAGGAGTAAGCTTGAGGGAGTGAGAGTAGTCCTGGTCAACGTATATGCCCCTAATTGGGATGACGTAGATTTTGTTAAGAGGTTGCTGGGGAAGATCCCTGACTTGGACTCACGCAAACTGATCATGGGTGGGGACTTTAACACAGTTCTTGATCCTGGCCTGGACCCATCATGTTCAAAAATGGGTAGGGTGCCAGCGATGGCAAAGGAGCTGAGAGGGCTCATGAAGCAAATGGGGAGAGCTGACCCATGGAGATTTAGTCGGCCGTCGGCGAAGGAGTTTTCGTTCTATTCTCACGTCCACAAGGTGTATTCCCAAATCAAGTTCTTTATCATGAGCAGGGACTTGCTGACAGGGATGACGGGTGCAGAATATTCGGCAATTACCATCTCGGACCATGCTCCGCACTGGGTCAGCCCCACATCCAGTCGCCAGAGAGGACGCTGACCCCGTTCCGCCCCCAGTCGCAGGTCCATCCAGTGCGGGGCATGATCTGAGACCGCAATGGCCGAGTATTCAACCCCCTCCACCCTCGGGATTAACGCCCTACTCAACACAAAGCAGTCTATTCGCGAATAGACTTTATGGACATGGGAGAAAAAGGAAAACTCCTTCGTCCTTGGCCACGTAAACCTCCAGAGATCCACTCCCCCCATCTGACCCATGAACTCCCACAAGGCCCTGGCCGCCGCCGGCCTCTTTCCCGTTCTGCCAAGCTCGGATCCAAGACCGTATTAAAGTCCCCTCCCATTATCGAGGTGACTTATCTCCAAGTCCCGGGATCCTACCCAACATTCGCCTCATAAAGTCCGCCAGTTCAGGGCATATACATTCACTAACACCACCCAGGCCCCCTGCAGCTTGCCACTCACCATTATATACCTGCCCTTCTTGTCCGCCACGATGTTCACCACCTCAAATACCACTCGTTTACTGACCAAAATGGCCACCCCTCTGGTCTTGGAGTCTAACCCCCAAGTGAAACACCTGTCCCACCCATCCTTTCCTCAGCCTCGTCTGGTCCGCGAGCTTTAAGTGCGTCTCTTGCAACATGGCCATGTCCGCCTTCAACCCCTTCAAATGCGAAAACACACAGGACCGCTTGACCGGCCCATTCAGGCCCCTCACGTTCCACGTGATCAGCCTGGTCGGGGGGGGTTGACCACCACCCCATCCCGCTGACTAGCCATCTCCCTTTTTCGGCCAGCCGCGTGCCCCCCGCCTCCCTCCTGCAGCTCTCCCCGCGGCGCCCCCCCCCCCCCCGCCCGACTCTCCATTCATACCCCTCACCTGGCTCCCCTTCAGTCAGCAAAGCATCACCCCTTCCCCCCCCCTCCCCCCCCCCCCCGCACCACAGCCCCCTCCCCTCACCCCCCAAGCATCCGCTTAGCTCTGGTTCCCGCCCCCCCCCCCCCCGTTGTGCTTCCGTGAGTCAGCTCACTCATGCTGACCCCGGCCGCTCTCTTAACTTGTTGCCTCCTTCAGGCCACCCTACCCCCCCTCCCCCGCAGGGTAGAGGGGCAAGCGCCATCTGGGACCTCCCCGTGCGCCGGACAGCCCGTCCCGGGCGTTTCCCACCCCTCTAGCACCGAACACTGGGAAAACAAAACACCTGGAAAGCAAGCAAAACAAACAACAAAACCCCCAGCCAAACTAGGGCATACATGCCCATAAACCTATGCTTTATCGCCATCCTCCCCTCGGTCCCTCCCCACCTGCACATTTCACCCCCATACAACAGTCCCTTAGTTCAGGTGCAGCTTCTCCTGCCTGATGAACGACCACGCCTTGTCTGGGTGTCAAAATAGTGGTGCCTGTCCTGGTATGTTACCCACAGTCTCGCCGGGAGCAGGAGCCCAAACTTCACCCCTTTACTGTGGAGGACCGCCTTCGCCCGGTTTAAAACCTGCACTCCTCCTCGCCAGCTCAGCTCCCAGGTCTTGGTAAATTCGGATCTTGCCATTCCTCTCCACTTACTGCTCCCTTCTTTCTTCGCCCACCTCAGGACTCGCTCCCCGGTCTGCCAAGCGCTGAAACCGTATCACCATCGCCCTCGGTGGCTCGTTTACCCTCGGCTTTCTGACGAGAACCCTGTGCTTCCCATCCAGCTCCAAGGGCCGCGGGAAGGCCCCCACGCCCATCAGCGTCCCCAGCATTGTGGCCACGTACGTGCTCGCGTCCATCCCCTCCGGTCCTTCGGGAAGGCCCAGGATCCACAGATTACGGCTCTGAGACCTGCAGTCAAGGTCATCCAGCCTCTCCTGCCATCTCTTATGGAGCGCCTTGTGCGCCTCCACTTTCACCGCCAGGCCCAGGATCTCGTCCTCGTTCTCCGCCACCCTCCCTCCTCAGCTCCTTGATCTCCTTCTCCTGCGCCTTCTGGGTCACTACAATTCTTTCCATGGAGGCCAGCATCTCCGTTTTCAGCTCCATGAAGCAGTTTTTAAGGCGCTCCTGCTGTTCTCTGGCCCACATCTCCCGATCTTCTCCGGCCGCCATTTTGTCCTCTCGGACCTTCTCGACCTTCTTCCCAGGGTTCGCGCGTCTGCCGGCCTCCGCTCCTGGTTCTCTCCATGCACCACCGGGGGGAGCCTCTCCCCACGTCTGATCCCGCGCTGGTCCCTCCTGTCAATTACTGCCGCCACTCCTTTTAACGGCCCGAAAAACCGATCCCGGCGGGAGCTGCCGTTCGCGTCACCTAGCAGGTCATAGCCGCCACCGGAAGTTGACTGGTTGTACTATTGATGCTTTTGTTCCGAAGGTTAAACATCCAAATTTGCCCCTCAAACAACATCACTGAAATACAATTGCTTAATCCAGGATTCACGCTGAGTTACAGAAACTATTCTGTTTGGCTGATTGTGTATTTATTGATTTTGACCTTTAGAGTAAACATTCAGACTTGTTCCTCTGACAACTTCACTCAATCTTGACTCCACCTTGAATTGTAGAAGAGAACCTAGATTGATTTAACCTGCACCTTTCCAAAACATTTACACACCCAGAATATACAGCAGGAATCCACGGTTATATTTATTTGTCCAGTCCCTGTTTCTCTGATGAACCGTACATCAGGAGACACAAAAACAGAACCAGGCCAATGGAGGACTGATAGTGTCCCATGTCCCAGCTCAGATTGGTGATCCTGTAGTGAACTGACAGTTTAGGATTAATCTTACTTCTCAGTATGTTATTGAACTGGGTGGTGAATTTCTCCCTCAGCCGGACCTGCGAAAGGTGTGATAGATGATGGAACACACATCACAATTCCTGCCTCATGGTTCTCTCTGTGAATTTCAGGGCAATGAAAATTTAGTTAGGGCCTATAACAGGCAGGCCATTCCATTATCACCGTTTTCCTATCCCAGGGAAAAAATGGTTTTCATTCCCAAAGTGTTTTTTATTCCTGATCTCATGTTAACAAGACCAGCGTCGACACAATTCAAATCCAGCTCACAACAGCACACAGAACCAGTGCAGAGAATACCAGTGCTATCCTCAACCCTCCTTCTGTGCAGCAGTCCAGCCAGGTTTGTTGCTCTTTTTAGCCTTAGTTTATTACCTCTGATTACGTCACCTTTGCTCACGAGTCGCCAGGTATCTTTCTGATACCGCCACGTGGTTCAAGTTCAAGTTATGATTAATAAGTCAGCACACCGCATAGTAAGATTGAAATCAACGGTCATTTATTATATACAACAAGTAATGTTTACACAATAATCCTACTATCTATATAATAAACCTATCACTACTGGCCAATACTTAACTTTAGGAACAGCCCACCAGGTCAGGGAAACGAATGGCTTATCCAATCGGATCGGGCCCGCAGGATTCAAAAAGGCTGCTACAGGTCGATGGCTAGGAGTCTTTATCAGATAGCGATCGCTGGACTCAAACTTACAGTTGCCGGTTGCTGTTCTTGCGAAGGTCTCGAGCAGGCGAAGAAGGGAGAGAGAGAGAGATCTGAACTTGGCCCCTCACTTTATAGGGCCCAGGGGCTTCCCACCTCCGGGGCGGCCCTTGACTCTGAGTCCCAAGTGATTGGACCTGTTCCCAATCACTGAGGTCGATACGTCCAATTTCGAGGCGATTCCCCGATCGGGGGGTGGTCGTTCACCTGCCTTTGTTTCGGCCACTGCAGGCGCCGACAGGTCTGGCCCGGTATTCAATTGCTAATATGTTGCAATTGTTCCCGGGGATAGCTGATTACACTGCAGATGTCTGGGTGGATGGGCTGTTAATAGCCCTGAGTATCGATCTGGGCCAACTTCCCCAGAGCCGAATATGCTATTCTGTCTGCAGCTGTCCGTTTCTGTTCTGTTACCTGCTTTTCCCAGCAGCCTTTCCGGTTAGCCATTTTAAATCGGGTTTTGGCCAATTTAATCGGGAAGCAGCCATTTTACGTGGCTACAATCCCGCCTTGTGATCCTAACGCGAAGCGTGAAGGATCACATAAATTTTGTCCTCTTCGTTCCCTGACCGGTGGGGGGGGCACCTCCTACATGGCCACTACTCTGACCCTAGCTATGCACAAAAATTTATCTAAACAATTCTTGAGGGCGCTATGTCAGGCAGGGGCATGTATCAAAAAATAAAACTGGGAACCTCTAATTTTACCTCAATACTCTATACTCACTAAACATTGCATTATCCTATCTTCCTAAACATACAACAACAATCACAACTTTTAATATACTCTTTCCTGGCTTGGCAGTCAAGCTCAGGATCATACATTTTTTTTGTAAACTGTTTGTACATTTCTTTATTTACAGTAATAACGCAAGTGAATACTCTTTATTCTTTATAGGTCGCGGGGGTCTGGGGTCTGGTCATAGCCGAATATCGGGGATCGGATCCGATATACCGGGGTTCGAGCGCGGTACGCTCTCCTTTTCCATTTGCGGAGGCGCATGGTCTGTACTGCACAGCAGAGTATAGCCAATGCTAACAGTGCCTCAATGACGTACGATAAGGAGTACCAAGTTATGAACTTGGCACACCAGGATAATGCAGCGTGGCTGGTGACTGGGCCCTCGGTACTGCGGGGCAGTGAAACATTAGCGGCAGGGGGGTTTGGGGTAATGGGGTCCGCTTTCCCGCGCAACCAAAAGTCCAAAAAAATGTTGAGCACAATGACCGAAGTCCTCATGGTTGTCCTCTTTCTTTTCTTTTTCTGTGTTCGCTGGTTTTCTCCGGTCTTGGAGCTTCTGGAGTTCTGTAAGACAAGCATAGTATCTGTAACTACCTTGGTTTAATATCTGGTGTGTTAGTGTGTCTGTCCTTCTTGGGGCCAATTAAACCCTTATAATTGGTCACAATATGTCACTGCTCCCCCATTTTCTTTTTCAAAACAAATGTTAGGACACGGCACACTTCCCAATGGTGGACCAGTGCTAAGTTTATCATCCAAATGTTCTAGGATGTAAATAGCATATGGCAGCAACCTAAAGGTTGCCTAAAGAAATAAAACTGTTTTTGAAAGGAAAAGGTCGAATGAGGTGCGTATGGGCCGCGACGGGTACGATTTGGATGGAGTCCCCGGGTAGGACGGCTACCAATACCATATGTCCCCTACCCGAGCGTTTTTGACCAACGGGGGGGTCCCCAGGTAGGGCGGGTCTCACGCCGTTTCTCCACTGCCTGAGCAACCGACAAGAACGGACAAAAATGTAGTCATCATGGTGGGGTTGCTGTTCTGACTCTACCGTCAAATCAGAAGGGCAGTTACGATCGGGTGTCTGAGGCAAGTCCTCAGAGGTGTCAGCAGAATGGGCGTGTGGCCGCGGTGGGTGTCAGTGGGAAAAAGTTAAAAAGTTCAGGTGAATGGGTGTGTGGCGGAGAGAACGTTCTCCTGTTGGACGAACAACATTAAACAAACATACAAACAACGGAAAACATTCTGCAGGTTCCATCAGGAAGGGCAACACTTTTCACCAAGTGTTGCCTCTAAATCATCATGTGGACACCTCAGTTCTCTGTTGCGAACAGGGTCGCAAAGGGGTTGGCGGCTTGGGAGTCAGACCCAAGGTCGTCACCTTCTCCCGGGTGCCAAACTCTGGAGTGAATTAGGGCGGAAAGGGCTGCGTGGTGTGAGTTGGGGTCATCCTCGTCGTTGCGGACGAGTCTGCAGGGTTGTCGCGGTGCCAATGAGTGGGGTCGAGTTGGGTGGGGACAAAGTCGGGGTCGTCCGTGTGGTTCGGTGGTCGGTGGTGTGGTTTATTTAAGTAGGTGATGAGGAAGGGGTCACTGGAGTCGAGGTCGGAGTTGCTGGGTGTGGGACCAGGATGGTAGGGAGGTGTGCTGTGGCTGTCGTCAGAGTCACAGTCGCTATCTGTGCTGCTGCAGTCTGTGGGCGTTCCGGGGCGGAGTGTAAAGTTTGTGGGTGGAGTCGGGGGCGCGTCCGTGTCTGGGTTGGACGTGGAAGGGGTGGGTGTGGTTACGTTGGCTGTGGGCGGGGTTTGGTCTGCTGCGTCAAGCATGACGTGGTGGGACTGGTTTGACTGTGCTCCATAAACCTTTAGCTGGTTTATGTGAAACCATGCAGTCTTACCATTTTGGTATTTAATTTTATATACCGACGGGCTTATTTTATCCATAATGGAGTACGGACCCGAGTATTTCGGAGACAGAAATGTGCTGGGGTTATACACGGACAACATCACTTGTTGTCCTATATTATACTCCGTTGCATGTACTGCCTTATCAAAACAGGCCTTGCTCTGTTTTCTTTTAGTGCCCAGTTTAACAGCGGCTGCTAACTGAGCCGTTTTTACGTTTGTAAGTAATTGTTCAATGGCTTTCTCATGGGTGAGGGCCGTAACTTCAGGGCTGGTCAGGTCTAAACCCAACAAGTACTCTGTCCCTTTCATGGGGCATCCGGTCATGAGGGTGTGTGGGGTGAAACCTGTGGAGGTGGAAACAGTGTTACGCAAAACCATCAGCGCAAAGGGGAGGACAGAATCCCAAGTGGTGTTGTTCTGCTGGACCATTTTTCGGAGGGTGGTTTTTAGGGTCCGATTCATGCGCTCCACTATACCACTCGACTGAGGGTGGTACGCAATGTGAAATTTTTGGGTTATGCCAAATATCGTGAGGACGTTCCGCATGACCCGTCCCGTAAAGTGAGAACCTTGGTCCGACTCAATACTGCGGGGGAGTCCCCATCTTGTAAAGATGTGGTGGGTTAGGATCTTGGCTGTGGTTTTCGCGGTGTTGGTGCGGGCTGGAAATGCTTCCACCCACTTTGTAAAAGTGTCAATGACCACCAGAACATATTTATAGCCATTCCTGCAAGGGGGCAATGGACCTATAAAATCGATCTGGAGGTTAGTCCAGGGGCCGTTAACGGGTCGGGTGTGGCTGAGATGTGCCTTTTTGGCATACCTATCTGGGTTGTTCTGAGCGCAGATGAGGCAATTCTCAATGTAATGGGATACACCCTCTTTAAGATTAGGCCACCAACAAAGCTGTTTGAGGTGGGCTGTGGTGGGTTTGATTCCCTGGTGTCCATGACCATCATGGAATAAACAGATCATTTGATTCCTATCCTGCTCAGGAACTACATAAAGGGTGTCCTTTAGCACCACACCGTCATATGTGGTTATGGTATTTCTGTACCTTTCGTATGAGGCTGGAAACTTCCCTTTCACGATTTCAGTGAGAGCGCTATCCTGCTTCTGGGCCTCTACTAGATCTTCGATCCTAGTCTGCGCGACCTGAACTGCACTCACTGGCGCACTCACTGGGGTGCTCCCGGGGGGCTTCCAAAAGTACCCATGCCTGGATCCTGCCTTAGCCAGCGCGTCGGCTTTTACATTTCCAGAGGGGGAGGAACGATGGTGGCTGCGGACTTTTATAATCCCAAAAGTCCTGTTCTTGGCTTTTTCCAGAATATGGCGGAGTAATGGGGCTGAGGGGAGGGGTTTCCCATCCGCGAAACAAATCCTCTTGTTTCCCAGAGGGGCAGAAATTCAGTGAGGCTGTTGCAGACTTTGGTGTCCGAATATATGTCTGCTGGGCTGGGGAAGGAATCTGGGTGGTCTACAACGTAAGCGATGGCCGCAAGCTCTGCGGGTAATTTTAATGCGATTTCCTCGAGGGCGCGTCCCTGCGCGTCCTCCACATAAATCCCACAACCTGTTATGCGTTGCCCATCCAGGATCGTGGAAGATCCATCCACATAGATCCTAATGGGGTCACACGTGTCCGGGTGAGGGGGGTTCTGAGATGGAGTGGCTAGTTTTCTGGGGGGTGTTTTAGCTATAAAGGGGCCGGTATTATGGTGGGGCGAGATGATTTCACACTCATGGGGGGTTCCGGGGTACTGTAGATTGTCCGCTAAGTATGTGTGAGTCTTTGTCCGTTTTACTGTGATGTCCCGTCCTTGTAAGAGAAGGGTCCACCTAGCTGTGCGGATTTGGCTGACGGTACCGTCTTTAAGTCGTCCGTCTAGTAAAAGTTGGGTGGGGGTGTTTTCGGTCAAGATGGTGATGGGGTTCAGTCCGGTAATGTAGGAAAAATACTGGGCTGCCCAGAAAACCGCGAGCAGGTGCCTCTCACAGGCTGAAAATCCCTGCTCCACAGCATCTAAAATTCGGGAGGCATAAGCCACGGGTCTTAGCTGGTCGTGCCGTTCCTGCAGGAGCACGGCTGAAAGGGTGCGGTCTGTGGTCGCTACCTCTATGGCGAAAGGGGAAAGCGGGTCAGTAACTTGTAGTGCGGGGACGGCTATGAGCGCCTGTTTTAATGATTCCACAGGGGGCTCCTTTCTTTAGGAGGTCTGAGAGGGGCGCTGCCTTGCTGGCGAAACCGTCAATGTGGTTTCGGCAGTAGCCAACCAGTCCTAAAAACGACCGGAGGGCTGAAAAGTGTTGGGGAAGGGGCAATTTAGCGATCGAGTCAATTCTTTTGTGCTCGATCTCGCATTTGCCGTGTGTGATGATAGTACCCAAATATATCACCTTTTCTTCCAATATTTGGGCCTTTTTGGGGTTGCCTTTACAGCCAATGGAGTGTAGTAATTCCAGGAGTTCGGACAGAAGCTCAATGTGCTCTTCCTTTGTGTCTGTCTGCAGTAGTAGGTCGTCTACATACTGTACCAGACATTCGGGGCGAGAAAATTTTGCTAGTCCATTTGCCAGCTGTCGGTGGAAAATGGAGGGGGAGTTGTGGAAGCCTTGTGGCAGGCATGTCCACGTGTATTGCTGCGCTCTGAAAGTGAAGGCAAATTTATACTGGCACGCCTTTGCCAATGGAATGGACCAGAACCCATTACTGACGTCCAAAACCGTGAAATATCGGGCATGGAGTCCCTGTTTGAGCATGGTCTCGGGACTTGTTGCAACGGTGGGGGCTGCTGCAGGGGTGACTTTATTGAGTTCCCGATAATCAATGGTTAAGCGCCATGATCCGTCGCGTTTCCTCACTGGCCAAATCGGGGCATTATTAGTTGAGGATACCGATCTTAGGACGCCCTGCTCTAATCAGCTTTCTAAGACCTTTAGGATTTCTCCCTCTGCTTCTAGGGGAAATCCGTACTGTTTTTGGGGTCTTGGGTCCGGTCCGGGTATCTGTATGGAACCGGTCATCCGTCCACAGTCGTGTTTATGGGTTGGAAATGCTGCCCTGTTCTTTTGCAGGACTGCCCTAACCTGTCGGTCCGTGCTGAGTGTGGTGGGGTTGAACCAAAACTCGCCTACTGCGCTAATCTTGTTCATATAATCCCCTATATTGAGTGTTGCGGGGGCTCTAGCGGATTTCGCCATCTTCCAGACACACTGGTTGACTGGATCGAAAGAGAGGTGGTGAGAGTTCATAAAATCGATCCCTAAAATGTGCTCTGCTGTTGGGGGCAGGTCGACTAACACTACGGGGTGTTTCGTGTTAATAGTTCCGATCTGGATGGGTACAGGGGTCGTGATATGTCCCTGTTGTGAGTGGCCTGTGAAGCCGCTGAGGGTGATAGTGGCTGTGGTGGGCCACGTGTCCTTACCAAGGGTGGAGGAATTTAAGGTTGTGCGGGACCCTCCTGTGTCCCAGAGAAGCTCGATGGGCTGTCCCCTAACCTTTGCTGCGACTAGGGGTCGTCCTGACCTATCCCAAAGGGTATCGCAGACCCAGCTGGGGGAGCCTGGACACCGTCAGTCCGTTCCGGTCACGTCTGTCTGATCGGACTGGGCGCTAACGCTATGTATGGGCTCTGCCTTTTTCTTATTGAGAGTGCCTGTCTGTTGGGCTCTCTGTGGTTTTTTAGGGGCCTTGCAATCTTTGGCAAAATGTCCCAACTGTCCTCAATTGTAGCATTCTTGCGGTTTTGCTGGGGGGCTGCCCTTTCCCTCGTTTACCCAGCCGGGGTTGTGGAGAGTGGTTCTCACTGCCTGCAAGTCTGCGGCGGCTTGGTTTTCCTCGAGGGCTCTAGCTGCGGGTTTACCGTGAGCCGCTTGTTCCCAAACGCGGGACAATCTCTTGACCACCCACTTCTCATTATGAGCCTCCTCCGAGGGGGTCATAATTACCACAGGCATTCTGTCCTGCATCCGTGGCATGGGAGATAAGGGTGCGGGTCCATTTGGCCATATTGTCTGCGGACAAATGGGCACGATCTACGTTGCCGAAAACGGCTTCAAAGTGAATCCACAAGCGTCCTGCGAACGCTGTGGGGTGTTCAGACTTTTTCTGTCTGCATTTATTCAGACCGTCTACGGGGTAGCCCCGGTTGTCCACGATCGCATCCAGGATCGCGGTATGCATTACTGCAAGGGTGCCTCCTCCTACATTCTGTGGGTCGGGAAGGGCTGCTGCGACCGATGGGTCTAAGCTGAGGACCGTGAGCTTTACCTGCTCCTTTTCATCCAGGCCGTACATGGTCGCCTGGTGTTTGACGGTGGCAAAGAAATGGTGTGGGTCTGAAGCGGGGAGGAGCGGTGTGATTTTCGCACACGCGTCCCGTAATTGGGTCACTGTGAGGGGAGTGGAATATAAGACTTCCGCCTCGTCTGCTGTGGCGGTGCGGTGGGTTGTTACAGGGTTCATGGGAGCCTGTATTATCTGCTGTGTGGGGGGTGGGGGTGCTCTCCTCCTTTGGGGTTTTCCCTGCGCACATGCTCCCTGAACATATCTCTGTGCTGTCTCTTGCAGTTCTTCCCAGTCAGGGCCGTCTTCCTGGTCTAAACCTTCCCCAAAGGTGTCTTGGAATCCCTTTTGCACAGAAAGCATTGCTTGCAGATCTGCAATTTGCTTTCTGCACTTTGCATGGTCCAAGGTACTCTGCCTTTGTTCCATTGTTGCAGCGTGGAGCGCTCTCAAGGCTGCCTTGAGATCACTGCATTGTTTCTGGAGCGTCTCTACCTGCTTTTCCGTTTCTTTCTTTACCAGGACTGCACGCTGCGTGTCCTGATAAGCCTTTTCATACTGGGACTGGAAACTACTCAGGTGCGCCAGACAAGACTGGTGACCTCGTTTAGCATCAGCCACCTCTTCGTCCTTTGCTGCTAATTTCCCTTTTAGTTCCAAGTTCTCTTTCTCCATTTCGCATACATCGATTTTACTCATACGATGTAAGCCTTCTATTTCCTTGCGGAGCGTCCTGACGACCTCCTCTGTGCCTCGCAATTGTGCCAGACAGGACACAATTGCCATCGGCTTGCGTGCTTTTCCTAAACTCTTTTTATGGATCTCACTCAGGTTCTCCCACCAAGTATGCCCTATGCTTCCGGGACCTGAATCGTCATTATTGCAGAAATCATTCCACATGGGCCATCCTTTGCCCTGCAGAAATTTGCGAATTTCCACTTCCCAAATGGGACACTGTCCCACTCTACTGCTGCTGGTCGCTGCGACCGCAAATTCCTCGGGGTTCATGAGGCGCTGCATTGCCTGCATGGCTATCTCTCTTATCTGCTCGTTACGTTCAAATTTGGAACAGGGGGCTAAGGTGGTGTCGTAGATGCAGGTACGGCTTGCGCTAATTTCCGAAAATACAGACTTCCGACAGTTTTGACGCAACAAAATCTATCAGTTTTACCTTATAACCTTGTTAGTTACGCATGCATACACACACATCCGAATTGTGAATTATTAACCAGAACCGCTTGAACACTTGTGTTTTTTTTTTTGTTTCCGATTGGATTCTAATTCAAATTGTTGGGGTTCGCCCGGAGTGGTTTTCCACTTCTATGTCGGGTCCCGGCGGAGTCGCCAATTATGTTGCTCTTTTTAGCCTTAGTTTATTAGCTCTGATTACGTCACCTTTGCTCACGAGTCGCCAGGTATCTTTCTGATACCGCCACGTGGTTCAAGTTCAAGTTATGATTAATAAGTCAGCACACCGCTTAGTAAGATTGAAATCAACGGTCATTTATTATATACAACAAGTAATGTTTACACAATAATCCTACTATCTATATAATAAACCTATCACTACTGGCCAATACTTAACTTTAGGAAGAGCCCACCAGGTCAGGGAAACGAATGGCTTATCCAATCGGATCTGGCCCGCAGGATTCAAAAAGGCTGCTACAGGTCGATGGCTAGGAGTCTTTATCAGATAGCGATCGCTGGACTCAAACTTACAGTTGCCGGTTGCTGTTCTTGCGAAGGTCTCGAGCAGGCGAAGAAGGGAGAGAGAGAGAGATCTGAACTTGGCCCCTCACTTTATAGGGCCCAGGGGCTTCCCGCCTCCCAGGGCGGCCCTTGACCCTGATTCCCAAGTGATTGGACCTGTTCCCAATTACTGGGGTCGATACGTCCAATTGCGAGGCGATTCCCCGATCGGGGGGTGGTCGCTCACCTGTCTTTGTCTCGGCCACTGCAGGCGGCGACAGGTCTGGCCCGGCATTCAATTGCTAATAAGTTGCAATTGTTCCCGGGGATAGCTGATTACACTGCAGATGTCTGGGTGGATGGGCTGTTAATAGCCCTGAGTATCGATCTGGGCCAACTTCCCCAGAGCCGAATATGCTATTCTGTCTGCAGCTGTCCGTTTCTGTCTTGTTACCTGCTTTTCCCAGCAGCCTTTCCGGTTAGCCATTTTAAATCGGGTTTTGGCCAATTTAATCGGGAAGCAGCCATTTTACGTGGCTACAGGTTCATTGCAAAAGGTGATCAGTCACCAAGAATCTATCTTCGGTAATGATCCAGAGCTGGGACTGGGAGCTGCAACTGAAAGTGGCTCAGAGTTTGAGTTAAACCCTGTGATACCAACGACCAAACAATGAACGGGTTTCATCACAACCAACTATTTCTGAACATTAATTCGGTGACTCCAGTATTATAGTAAATAGAAGAGATTTGCTCCAATGTGTAAATAATTTGTCCACCGGTATGCACACGCTCAGAATGACAAAACATTCAACAAGATAACACAATAGAGAAAGAAACTGATGGGATTCAATGGACACTTTGAAGGATCTGCTGGATGGAGATTTTTAATGAGGGAAGATTGCGGTAAACAGAGATATTAACAATGTAGCTTGAAATTCTAAAGCTGATGTTGGGTGAATGAATGTCAGAAAAACAGCCAGACACGGCCTTAGTGTGCTGAATTTAAAGTGTTAAATGGTCTTTTCCTCCTTCTTCTCAAACACCTTTCCCCACGTGTTCTATCCATAGACTACGTCTATGCATCAGCTAAAGGTAAGGATTATGGTTTACAGAGATATTAACAATTTAGCGTGAAATTCTACAGCTGTTATTTAAAGAGTGAATGTTAGAAACAACAGCCTGACCCAGCCTCAGCGTGCTGGATTTAAAGAGGTAAATGTTTTTTTCATCCTTGTCTTCAAATATCTTTTTCCTTTTTTCCTATCGTAGAATACGGCAATGAACATACTAAAGGTAGCAATTTCCAATCCATTCAGATAACGTTGTAAAGCACCTCCCAACACATCACATCACCCACAATAGTACAGTCTGCACACCTGTTTCATTCTATATTTAATGGTCTTGGCAAAGGAAGGGATGGTGGATTAGCTAAATTGTGGAAACTGTTTGATCCTGGTCAGCAATACCAACCATGGCTCAGAGGTACCATCTCACCCCAGTCAGAAGGATATGTGTTCAAGGCCACAAACAGAACTCTGAGCACAACAGAAAGGCTGACACTGCAGTAAGTGCTGAGTGAGTACTCAGCTCTGGGATTACATCTGAATCCCTCTCAGACACTGTCACAATACAAAGGAATGATGTTAGTGTATGATATACATCACTGGCTCAGACTAACTTTGAGCATTTCATTTTTGACTGGTCGTAGTATGATGCTTTTGTTCCGAAGGTTAAACATCCAAATTTGCCCCTCAAACAACATCACTGAAATACAATTGCTTAATCCAGGATTCACGCTGAGTTACAGAAACTATTCTGTTTGGCTGATTGTGTATTTATTGATTTTGACCTTTAGAGTAAACATTCAGACTTGTTCCTCTGACAACTTCACTCAATCTTGACTCCACCTTGAATTGTAGAAGAGAACCTAGATTGATTTAACCTGCACCTTTCCAAAACATTTACACACCCAGAATACACAGCAGGAGTCCACGGTTATATTGATTGTCCAGTCCCTGTTTCTCTGAAGAACCGTACATCAGGAGACACTAAAACAGAACCAGGCCAGTGGAGGACTGATAGTGTCCATGTCCCAGCTCAGATTGGTGATCCTGTAGTGAACTGACAGTTTTAGGATTAATCTTACTTCTCAGTATATTATTGAATTGGGTGGTGAATTTCTCCCTCAGCCGGACTGCTAAAGGGTGATAGATGATGGAACACACATCACAATTCCTGCCTCATGGTTCTCTCTACGAATTTCACAGCAATGAAAATTTAGTCAGGGCCATTCCGTTATTACCTATTACCCACCAGACTTGATGGGCCGAATGGCCTCCTTCAGCACTGTACATTCTCTGATTCTATGAAGGCTAACACTGCAGTAAGTGCTGAGTAAGTACTCAACTCTGAGATTACATCTGATTACCTACACAGACGGTGTAACAATACAAACAAATTATTTTAGTGTATGATATACATCACTGGGTGGCTCAGACTAAAGTCCAGCTTCATATTTTTGACTGGTCATTGTATTGATGCTTTCATTCCTCAAACAACATCGCTGAACACAATGGCTTAATCCAGAATTCACACTGAGTTACAGGAACTATTCTGTGTGGCTGGTTGTATTATTCTTGATTTTGACCTTCAGAGGAAACATTCAATCTTGTTCCTCTAACAACTTCACTCAATCCAGAATCCACCCTGAGTTATCGAAAAGATCCTGGATTGATTTAACTTGCACCTTTGCAATACATTAACACACCCAGAATACACAGCAGTAATCCATGGTTATATTTATTGTCCAGTCCCTGTTTCTCCGATGAACCATACATCAGGAGACACTAAAACATAACCAGACAGGTGGAGGACTGGTAGTATCTGTTCCTCAGTTCTAATTGGTGACCCTGTTATGATCGGACAGCTTTTGGGTCAATTTTATTTCCCACAATTTATTACTGAATGTGGCCGATACAAGAGAACTTTACCTTCAGCCAGAGCGCTAAAGGGTGGTAGATGATTGGACACACATCACAATTCTCTGTGAATTTCACTGCAATTGAAATTCAGGCAGGGTCTATGATAGGTTGACTTTCCATTATCACCCATTTCCTCCCCCAGGGAAAAAATGATTTTCCTTCCCAAAGTGTTTTTATTCCTGATCTCATGTTAACAAGCCCAGCATCTACGTAATTCCATTCCAGTTCACAATAGCAGACATAGGAAATGCTGATAATATCAGTGCTTTCCTCAATCTTCCTCCTGTACAGCAGTCTAGTCACGTTGATTGCAAAACGTCAACAATCACCGAAGAATCTACCTTCTCTAATGATCCAGAGCTGTGACTGGGAGCTGTAACTGAAAATGGTTCAGGTTGGGTCACTGTCCATCTGGAGTTTGCACATTCTCTCCGTGTTTGCGTGGGTTTTGCCCCCACAACCCAAAAATGTGCAGGCTAGGTGGATTGGCCATTTTAAATTGCCCCTCAATTGGAAAAAATGAATTGGGTACTCTAAATTAAAAAAAAAGAAAATGGTTCAGTGATTGAATTAAACCTTGTGATACCAACAACCAAACAATGTGTAAAGAATTTGTCCACGGGTATTCACACGCTCAGAATGACAAATCATTCAGCAAGGTCACACAACAGAGAAAGAAACTGATGGGAGTAAATGGACACTTTTAAGGATGTGCTGGATGGATATTTTTAATGAGGGAAGATTGCGGTAAACAGCGATATTAACAATGTAGCTTGAAATTCTAAAGTTGATGTTGGGAGAGTGAATGTTAGAAACAACAGCAGACCCGGCCTTAGTGTGCTGAATTTAAAGTGTTAAATGGTATTTTCATCCTTGTTCTCAAAAACCTTTCTCCACGTGCTCGATCCATAGACTATGGCTATCAACCTGCTAAAGACATGGATTGCCAATCCTGTCAGGATAAAATTGAAAGCACCTTCTGTGGTGATACACCACTGTACCTCCCTACCATTGTACATAGTATATAATAGTTGTGCGTAACGTGGCCCTGTAATACTGTGTATTGTACTGTAACTCTGCAGAGGTTCGGTCACTGGTAGGTAACCCGACCTGGCCACGGAGAGCTCCGCCTTAGCCACTCCCCCGGGAGTCAGTATAAGAACCTCTTCTGGGACAGCCCCCATTCTGTCTGGGGTCGTCTGTGTCGGGTAAGCCTCCCATGTAGTATATTAAAGCCTGAGTTAAAGTCTCACATGTCTTTGTGGTTCTTGACGCTTAGCGCATCAATTTAATATACTACAGTTATAATGGAGGCTGCTCTGAAACCCGACAAGCTCTCGCTCGACCCCCACGCTCCACGCGCGGATCACCTTTTCAACTGCTGGCTCCGGTGTTTCGAGGCCTACCTGGAAGCATCCTCCGCCTTCGCCAAAACGGACGCCGACCGACTCAATCTCCTGTGCTCACGGCTCGACTACGGGCTTTTCGACCTCATCACGGGAACAACGACCTATGCCGATGCCATCGTGAAGCTCAAAAGCCGGTATGCACGAACTGTTAATTCTATTTACGCCCGCCACCGCCTCGCCTCCCGGCACCAGCAGCCGGGTGAACCCCTATCCGTGTTTGTTCGGGACCTCCGTGCCCTCGCGCTCACCTGCAACGCGCCAGCAGTCTCCGCTGAGCAGAACACTGAGGCCCTGGCGCTTGATGCCTTTGTAGCTGGCATTGCTTCCGTCCCGAATCGCCAACTCCTTCTGACACAAACTACCCTGACTCTGGACACGGCAGTCACTATGGCAGAGGCCCAACAGGCAGCCTACGACAATAATGCGTCCTACACGCCTGCACAAACTTCCTATGCTCCTGTCCACGCTCCCTACGTGGCCGCTACCTCCCAGCAACAACCACTGCAAGTCAGGGCCCACCCAGCCACTCCAGCAGTAAAAATGCCTGGGCCCCAGTGTTACTTTTGTGGCCAGGCAAAACACCCCAGGAAACGCTGCCCTGCTAGAGATGCTACCTGTTCAGCCTGTGGCAAGAAAGGCCACTTTACAAACGTCTGCCGCTCCACTGCTGCCTCGGGGTCCAACGCCGCGGTCTGCTACTCCGGGGTGCCGCCGTCCTCCGTTCCCGGCTCGCTGTTCAACATGTGCGATGCAAGGGCGCCGCCATCTTTGATCATCCCCGGCCCGGCTCACTTCACTCCCGGTTCGCCGATCGTCACTTCCGGTTCGCCGATCGTCACTTCCGGTTCACCGATCGTCACTTCCGGTTCGCCGATCCTCGCTTCCGGTCCGTTGCCGATCGTCACTTCCGGTCCTGCGCACTGGCCCGAAATGCTGCAAACAAAGGAGATGCAGCCACCAACAGCAACCTGGCCTCCAGCAGCAGCCTACGACGCCTGGGCGCTGCCACCTTCTCTCACAGGCTGCTCCTCGGATCCGGCACCCTTCTCCAACAGCTCCACCATCGCATACATCGTCCTCGACCAGGACCGACCACATCAGCTCGCCAGATCCACCATGGAGGTTCAGGAGATCGGCATCCGTGACATCGCTTCCATCCTGGCTCCTGTCCCCGGGAGACGTCCTGCTCCGCAAGCACGTGCGGACCTCTAAGGCGGAGCCCCTGGTGGAGAGAGTCCATCTCCTCCACGCCAACCCACAGTACGCGTACATAGCGTACCCCGACGGGCGTGAGGAGACCGTCTCCATCAAGGACCTGGCCCCCTCTGGGGCCCCTGCCGCCCTCGCCCCGCAACCTCCACCCCACTCCCTCTCTGCTCCCGTCGATCCCTCGGCCTGTTACTACTCCGTGCCAGCCGCTGTCATCCCGCAGTTTCGCCTCGAGCCAGCCGAAGCGGTGGGGGAAGTCATGCCGCCTCGCGAACCAGCACCACCGACCGCACGGATACCGCCGGACACTACCTCAGCGCCGCAGCTCCGACGTTCAAAGAGATCGACCAAGCCCATCGTTCGTCTCGACCTTTGACGACACGGAACCTCCTGATGGACTCTGTTCACTGCTGCAAATTTTCACCCCGGACTTCCTTCTAAACAAGGGGTGAATGTGGTGATACACCACTGTACCTCCCTACCATTGTACATAGTATATAATAGTTGTGCGTAACGTGGCCCTGTAATACTGTGTATTGTACTGTAACTCTGCAGAGGTTCGGTCACTGGTAGGTAACCCGACCTGGCCACGGAGAGCTCCGCCTTAGCCACTCCCCCGGGAGTCAGTATAAGAACCTCTTCTGGGACAGCCCCCATTCTGTCTGGGGTCGTCTGTGTCGGGTAAGCCTCCCATGTAGTATATTAAAGCCTGAGTTAAAGTCTCACATGTCTTTGTGGTTCTTGACGCTTAGCGCATCACCTTCCCACAGTTTAAAACCACGAAAGACATGTAAACACAGCAACATCCCATCACCCACAATATCACAGATTGCATACCCGTTTCATCTCACTTTTCATAGTCTTGGCAAAAGAAGGGATGGTGGATTAGCTAAACTGTGGAAATTGTTTGATCCTGGTCAACAATGCCAAGCGTGGCTCAGAGGTAGCATCTCACCTCTCAGTCAGAAGGATGTGTCTTCAAGGCCCAGAACAGACTCCAAAATTCCTTCACCAACAATATCACAGATTCCACATCTGTTTCAGCCAGACCCGGCCGTAGTGTGCTGGATTTAATGTGTTAAATGTTCTTTTCACCCTTGTTCTCAAACACCTTTCTCCATGTTTTCTATCCACAGACGTCTACGGCTATCAACCTGCTAAAGGTAAGAATTTCTAATCTCTTCTAATTTGCACGGGTCTTATAGAGTAGGAATGATTAACTACCAGTGGACCTTGCAGAATACGAACTCCCCCCATTAGGGGGCGGGCGACCTCTAACAATGTCTGGCTATGTATGAAAAGAGTAGGCCAGTAAGACACCAACTAGTGAAGACCCAGTAGGGAGCTACTGGAGCTGTGTATAATAATAGTTGTCAAATAAAGTAAGTTTTAGTTTCTACAAAGATGGTGTGGGCTCTTCATGGCTTGCAAAAAATTCTTTCAGATAACATTGTCAAGCAGCTCCCCACACATCAAAACCACTAACGACTGGTACCTGCAGTAGCATTTTGCGCAGAGATCACATCACCCACCATAGCACAGTTTGCACATTCATTTCATCTCAGTTTTCATGATCTTGACAAAAGAAGGGATGGTGGGAGAGTGAATGTTAGAAACCACAGCCAGACCCATCCTCACTGTGCTAGTTTTAAAGTATTAGATGGTCTTTTCATCCTTGTTCTCAAACACCTTTCTCCATTTTTTCTATTCATAGACTACGACTATCAATATAAGGGCAAGGATTTATAATCCTTTCAGAGAACGTTGTAAAGTACCTCACCACACATCAAAGCACTGAAAACTGGTAATACACAGTAATGTTTAGTGCAGAGATCACATAACCAACCAGAGGGTAGAGGGCACATCGGTTTCATCTCATTTAATCTCACAGGGGAATCGATGGAACGGCACTCATGGGGGTCTCTGAGGACATGGAGGCCTCCAACTGCTTGCCCTTTGGGCAGGTTGGCACCCTGGCACTGTTGGTGCCACCCAGGCACCCCCAGTCTGGCACCCTGCCAGTGCCACCTGGTTGCCAGCCTGACACTGCCAATGTGTCCAGGAGGCATTTCCAGCTGGCAGGGGCACTGCCACAGTGCCATGCTGGAAGTGCTAAGGTACCAAGCTGGCATTTTTTCCACTAGTCACCAGCTGCCATCCTGAACAGGACCCCTTTATCTCCACTTTCTGCCTTCTACCAGTAAGCCAATCCTCTATCTAGGCTAGTAGCTTGCCCCCAACACCATTGGCTCTTATCTTATTTTGCAGCCTTGTGTATGGCACCTTGTCAAAGACTTCTGCAAATCCAAATGGACCATATCCACTTGCTATCCTTTGTAAAACTTCCTCATTACCTCCTCAAAGAATTCTAACAGAATTGCCAGGAATGACCTCCCCTTGACCAAGTTCTCCTGACTCAGCCCAATTTTACCATGCACTTCCATGTACTCCGCAATCTCATCCTTTTTTTTCGAAATTTAGAGTGCCCAATTCATTTTTCCAATTAACGGGCAATTTAGCATGGCCAATCCACCTACCCTGCACATCTTTTGGGTTGTGGGGCAAAACCCACGCAAACACGGGGACAATGTGCAAACTCCACACGATAGTGACCCAGAGCCGGGATCGAATCTGGGACCTTGGCGCCATTAGGTAGCAGTGCTAACCACTGTGCCGCCCTGCTGCCCTCTCAACCTTAGTAATGGAATCTAAATATGGGTGGTTTGGAGCTAACCACGACCAGGGGATTTTCTTTCTTTCATCTGCACATAATGATAACCTGTGTTCCTCGCCCTGGTGAGCCGAATAAAGGTGGAGTTACAGACGTGGAATCGTGTCCCATTATCTTTGGCGGGCCGGGTCCAATCGGTGAAGATGATGAACCTTGTCAAAGACTTCTGTAAATCCAAATGGACCATATCCACTTGCTATCCTTTGTAAAACTTCCTCATTACCTCCTCAAAGAATTTTAACAGAATTGCCAGGATTGACCACCCTTGACCAAGTTCTACTGACTCAGTCCTATTTTACCATGCACTTCCATGTGCTCCGCAATCTCAACCTTTTTTTTCGAAATTTAGTGTGCCCAATTCATTTTTCCAATTAACGGGCAATTTAGCATGGCCAATCCACCTACCCTGCACATCTTTTGGGATGTGGGGCAAAACCCACGCAAACACGGGGAGAATGTGCAAACTCCACACGGACAGTGACCCAGAGCCGGGATCAAATCTGAGACCTTGGCGCCATTAGGTAACAGTGCTAACCCCTGTGCCGCCCTGCTGCCCTCTCAACCTTAGTAATGGAATCTAAATATGGGTGGTTTGGAGCTAACCATGACCAGGGGATTTTCTTTCTTTCATCTGCATATAATGATAACCTGTGTTCCTCGCCCTGGTGAGCCGAATAAAGGTGGAGTTACAGAGGTCGGATAGTGTCCCATTATTTTTGGCGGGCTGGGTCCAATCGGTTAAGATGATGAACATCTTGCCGGGATTTTTGTTTTCATTTCAGTGTTTTTCGGTGCTCCTGCCCAGGATTCTTTTCCACAGGGTCAAGCCGCTTATTTCAGCTTCATTTGGGCGGATTTAGCCCCAAGGACTCAGAGGGGGGGGGCCCTTCAGAGTGAGAGGGATGCATGAGGTCTAGCACTGCAAACTTGTTTTATTACTGGGCAGCCAACGTGGAGAGGGTGTTGGGGTGGTGCGTGGATCCGGGGGCTTTCTGGGTTCACGTGTGAAGGGACAAGCTTGCTAGCATTGGTAACGGCACCAATTCCATTGGCTCCTGCAAGGTACTCAGTGAACCCATTGCTGGTGGTGACAAATATGGAGGAAGCTCCGCGAGAATTTTTAAATGGAGCAGCCTTAAGGCTGGCTCCCATTTGTGTCAACCGCCTGTTTCAGCCAGCAAGGCTGGATGCTACATTTGGTGCATGGAGTGAGAGATGCTGGAGAGAGTGAGAAGTTTATTCCTGGAGGAGTGGTTTGCCAGCCTGGTGGAATTGAAGGAGAAATTTGGGCTGTCAGGCTCGGACATGTTTAGGTACCTGCAAGTTTAGGTTCTGCGGGAGATGGCGGCCATTTATATTGTATTTCAGAGAGTTGGTCACTGTTAAATGGGGTGGGGTAGAAGGTGCAAACGGGGGGAAGGAGTGAGTAAGGGGGGCTTTTGTTTCTTGGATGGATGTGTCGTTTTCGGGGTTTGCGTTTGATTAAGGATTATTATTTATATTTCTTGTAATTTTGTATAAAATGTTAAAACTTGAAAAACAAATGGACTCTAAAATCTTACCAACCACCAAAGTGAGGCTAACCGGCAGATAGTCTCCTGTCTTCCGCCTCCCTTTCTTCTTAAATAGGGGTGTTACATTAGCAATTTTCCAGTCATTTGGGACCCTCCCTGACTCCAGTGATTCCTGAAAGATCACCATCATTGCCTCTACAATCTCCTCAGGTTTATCTTTCAGAACCTTGGTCCATCTGGTCCAGGTGATTTATCCACCTTCAGATCTTTCAGTTTCCCCAGCATCTTCTCCTTAATGATGACCACTACACTCACTTCTGCGCCCTGATTCTCTTGAGGTTCTGGTATCCCACTGGTGTCTTCCACCATGAAGACTGATGCAAAGTACCTATTCAGTTCCTCTATATTTCTTTGTTCCCCATTACCCCTTCTGCAGCCTCATTTTCCAGTGGTCCAATGTCCATTCTTGCTCCTCTATCACCTTTTATATGTTAAAAAAAACCTTGCAATCTTCTTTTATATTACTAGCTAGCTTACACTCAAATTTCATCTTGTTCCCCCTTGTTAGCGAAGTTAAATGAGTTGAGTTCTTTAGACCGTATGGAACTTTAACAAAATGTCTTTTAATAACACATGCAAATGGGAGAGCGAAAACTCGGCTGCTGTAACACCAGCTTGGTCCAAGTCGCTCTGCTCGCACAGAACCGGTTCATATTTCTTTCTACTGTTTGGATGGCACAGACTGATTCAAAGAAATACAAAGTGATTCAAAGTAATACAATTTAACCGATTATCGATAGCGGCAATTTGATTAGGTTGCAGTCATTCTCCTGATTAGACCTGATTCTCCTGATTCTGCACTGTAACTTCTATGAAAAAGATGACGTGGATACATTGTCTTGCATGCTTCACTTCTAATCGTTCTGTGGACACATATTGTCCATCTGCTTTACAATGCAAAGGAATATTCTTTAGACAGTTAGTAATGAGGTAGTGAGTGTCCTATCTCCCTGGTACTTGCATAAGGGTATGTGCACAATGCCCCTTCCAGACAGGCTGAATGTTTTCGATTAGTCCCTTTTGCTGAGGCTTAGAAATGGGTTACCTGAGATATGCCTGCTTGTACTATGCTAACTTGTGTTTGTCCACCTTTGGGTTTGAATACTGTCAAGGTGAACCCTTTCCAGGCATCCCTGCTGCCCCATGTGTAGCGCAGATTTTTCATTTTTCCTATTACACCCCTTATTGCTTTTTAAGTTGTCCTTTATTAGCACCATTTTCTACAGAAAGGAAAAAATGATTTTCACTCCCAAAGTGTTTTTTATTCTTCATCATATGTTAACAAGCCCCAGTGTCGGCACAATTCCAATCCGGCTCACAGAAGCACACATAAGCAGTACTGATAATATCAGTGTTATCCTCAATCTTCCTTCTGTGCAGCAGTCCAGCCAGATTCATTGGGAAAGGTCGACAGTCACCAAGAATCTACCTTCTCTAATGATCCAAAGCTGTGACTGGTAAGCTGTAACTGAAAGTGGCTCAGAGTTTGAATTAAACCCTGTGATATCAATCACCAAACAACTAACGGGTTCACCTCAACCAACTATTTCTGAGCATCAATTCAGTGACTTCAGTAAAATAGTAAATAGAAGAGATTAGCTCCAATGCGTAAATAATTTGTCCACTGGTATCTACACGTTCAGAATGACAAATCCTTCAGCAATCTAACACAACAGAGAAAGAAACTGATGGGAGTGAATGGAGACTTTGAAGGGTGTGCTGGATGGATATTGTTAATGAGGGAAGATTAATGAGGTATATAGATGGGTTGGCCATGCTAAATTGCCCTTTAATTGGAAAAAAAAAAGAATTGGGTTCTCTAAATTTATAAAATAAATATAAAACAATGTAGCCTGAAATTCTGCAACTGATGTTGGGAGAGTGAATGTTAGAAACAACAGCCAGACCCGGCCTTAGTGTGCTGGATTTAAAGTGTCTTTCATCCTTGTTCTCAAACACCTTTCTCCATGTTTTCTATCCACAGACGTCCACAGCTATCAACCTGCTAAAGGTAAGAATTTCTAATCTCTTCTAATTTGCACGGATCTTATAGAGTGGGAATGATTAACTACCAATGGACCTTGCAGAATACGAACTCCCCCCATTAGGGGGCGGGCGACCTCTAACAATGTCTGGCTATGTATGAAAAGAGTAGGCCAGTAAGACACTGTGGTGCACAAAGACTCCGAGAGACGAATAGAGTGAAGTCGATGAGGCTTTATTAAGCGTGACTGTTTCCCCCGCAGTTTGGTAGTAGACTGCCTGCGGGGGAGGACTCCAGGCACTTATACTCCGCCTTCAGGGCGGAGCTAGAGGTCAACGTCCAACCAGGACCCGGGATCTGTCAGCCAATGACATCTTGGCTGCACAGTCCCACATGACCCCTAATGCATAATACCACATTCACCCCTTGTTAAAAATGAACCCGGCGGGGTGATGCTTCACATGGTGCTAAGGGTTTACAAGGCTTGTCCTGGGAGGAAAACTTTCACGTGTTATAACAGCATGTACAAGGTTTTGTTTTTTTTGTTTCAAACTATTTACAGTAATCGTCAGAAAAAGACAAAAAGTTCTCGTTAAAAGTCCACATTGAACTGTTAGATCGACGCCACGAGTCGGTCGGGCGGTCTGGTCGTCCGTGTCGATCGCCTCGGCCCCGGTGGTGGTGGTGCTTGTTCCGGTGTTGCCTTCTCCGGGAGCCTTACGGTTTCAGCTTGGGCTTTATTCCTGGTCGGGCCTGGGAGGAGGGCTGATCCTCCTGGGAAGGGGGTGGTCGCGGGGTGCGGCGGTGGCAGGAAGGGGGAGGGGGGTTGGGTGATTGGTGTCGGGGGGGTGTGTGTGTTGCCGGCGGGCGCCAGATCTCGCAGAGAGACCATGTCCTGTCAGCCGTCGGGGTACTCCACGTAGGCGTACTGCGGGTTCGCGTGAAGGAGGTGAACCCTTTCGACCAACGGGTCCGACTTGTGCGCTCGCACGTGCTTTCGGAGCAAGATGGGTCCTGGGGCCGCCAGCCAGGTCGGCAGCGACGTTCCAGAGGAGGACTTCCTGTGGAAGATAAGGAGGCGCTCATGAGGCCTTCACGCTTAATAAATTGTAGCGCACAAAGACTCCGAGGGACGAATAGGGTGAAGTCGATGAGGCTTCATTAAGCGTGACTGTTTCCCCCGCAGTTCGGTAGTAGACTGCCTGCGGGGGAGGACTTCAGGTACTTATACTCCGCCTTCAGGGCGGAGCTAGAGGTCAACGTCCAACCAGGACCCGGGATCTGTCAGCCAATGACATCATGGCTGCACAGTCCCACATGACCCCTAATGCATACTACCACAGACACCAACTAGTGAAGACCCAGTAGGGAGCTACTGGAGCTGTGTATAACAATAGTTGTCAAATAAAGTAAGTTTTAGTTTCTACAAAGCTGGTGTGGGCTCTTCATTGCTTGCAAAAAATTCTTTCAGATAACATTGTCAAGCAGCTCCCCACACATCAAAACCACTAACGACCGGTACATGCAGTAGCATTTTGCGCAGAGAACACATCACCCACCATAGCACAGTTTTCACATTCATTTCATCTCAGTTTTCATGATCTTGACAAAAGAAGGGATGGTGGGAGAGTGAATGTTAGAAACCACAGCCAGACCCATCCTCACTGTGCTAGTTTTAAAGTATTAGATGGTCTTTTCATCCTTGTTCTCAAACACCTTTCTCCATTTTTTCTATTCAAAGACTACGACTATCAATATAAGGGCAAGGATTTATAATCCTTTCAGAGAACGTTGTAAAGCACCTCACCACACATCAAAGCACTGAAAACTGGTAATACACAGTAATGTTTAGTGCAGAGATCACATAACCATCCAGAGGGTAGAGGGCACATCGGTTTCATCTCATTTAATCTCACAGGGGAATCGATGGAACGGCACTCATGGGGTTCTCCGAGGGCATGGAGGCCTCTAACTGCTTGACTTTTGGGCAGGTTGGCACCCTGGCACTGTTGGTGCCACCCAGGCACCCCCAGTCTGGCGCCCTGCCAGTGCCACCTGGTTGCCAGCCTGACACTGCCAATGTGTCCAGGTGGCATTTCCAGCTGGCAGGGGCACTGCCACAGTGCCAGGTTGAAAGTGCTAGTGTACCAAGCTGGCATTTTTTCCGTGATGGGGTTTGGGCCCGAGGGTGCCGTGTGCGGGTGCGGGGCAGAGGTGCAGGGGGCCTGAGGAGCCCCTTGTAGGCGAGTTGGGGCTTTGGAGGGGTCTGGGGATCGCTTAGGGTGGTCGAGAGATTGGGACACCATTTAAAAACAGCATCCCGACCTCCTTCTGCACCGAGGATCTCCAGTGAGTTGAGTTCTTCAGTGTAGAAAACGGGACTAAGTGTAGCCTTGGCAGGAAGGCCCTGAATCTACCCGAATGAGAATGGAGTCCCGTTTGATAGCGTGGGGTTTCTCAGCGCTCCACGCGACGGGAAACACCCAGCTAAATGGTCTCATTATGGGACTCTGTTCCCATTCGGGTAGATCGCTCCCATTGACAATATAGTTTGAAATTCTACAACTGATGTTGGAAGAGTGAATGTTAGAAACAACAGCCAGACCTGGTCATAGTGCGCTGGTTTAAAGTGTTAAAAGGTCTTTTTATCCTTGTTTTCAAACATCTTTCTCCACGTGTTCTATCCATATAGGGCGACTATGGATACAAATCTAAATCAGATAATGATTTCCAATCCTTTCACAGAACATTTTGTAAAGCATTTCCCCACACATCAAAACCACTAAAGACTGACACGTAGCAACATTTGACACAGAGATCGCCGACCATATTGCAGAGGAGACACCCATTTTATCTAATTTTTCATGGTCTTGGCTAACAACATTTGACATAACGATCCCATCACCCACAATAGCTCAGTTTGCACATCCATTTCATCTCATTTTCCATGGTCATGGAAAAAGAAGGGATGGTGGATTAGCAAAATTGGGAAAAGAGTTTCATCTGGTCAACAATACCAGCCATGGCTCAGAGGTAACATCTCACCTCTGAATCAGAAGGAAGTGTGTTCAAGGCCTAGAACATGAAGGCTGACACTGCAGGAAGTGCTGAGTGAGTTCTCAACTCTGACATTACATCTGTTTCCCTCTCAGACATTGTGACAATACAATTAAATTATTTTAATGTATGGCTCAGGCTAACATCTAACTTCACATTTTTGACTGGTCGTAGTGTTGATGATTTTGTTCCACAGCCTAAACATCCAAATTTGTCTCTCAAACAATATCACTGAATAGAATTGCTGACTCCAGAATGCACACTGAGTTGGAGAAACTATTTTGTTTGGCTAGTTGTATTATTTTTGATTTTGACCTTCAGAATAAACATTCAGATTTGTTCCTGACAACCTTACTCAATCCAGAATCCACCCTGAGTTCCAGAAAAGATTCTAGATTACACACTCAGATTCTAGATTACTGTCTGTAACAGGCGACCATTCCGTTAGAGACCATTTGACCATGAGATATAGGAGTAGAATTAGGCCATTCGGCCCATAGGGTCTGCTTCACTATTCAATCTTGGCTATTATGTTTCTCATCCCCATACTCCTGCTTTCCCGCCATAATCCCTGATCCTCTTATTAATCAAGAACATATCTATCTCGGTCTTAAAAACACTCAGTGGCTTGGTCTCCACAGCCTTCTGCGGCTAAGAGTTCAACAGATTCCCACCCTCTGGCTGAAGTAATTTCTCCTCATCACAGTTTTAAAGGATCTCCCCTTCATCTTGAGGCTGTGCCGTCAGGTTCTAGTCTCTCCTATCAGTGGAAACATCCTCTCCATATTCACACGATCTAGGTCTCTCTACATTCCATCAGTTTCAATGAGATTCCCCCTAATCCTTCTAAACTCCATTGAGTACAGACCCAGAGACCTCAACTGCTCCTTGCATGACAAGCCCTTTAGTCCGGGGATCATTCTTGTAAACCTTCTCTGGACACCCTCCAAGGCCAGCACATCATTCCATATATACGGGGCCCAAAACTGCTCACAATATTCCAAATGGGGTACATCCCTGCTCTTGTATCTAGCCCTCTTGAAATGCATGCTAACATTGCCTTTTCATTCCTAACTGCCAAATGAACCTGCATGTTAACTTTCAGAGAATCCTGAACTCTGACTCCTGAGTCCCTTTGTACTTCAGATTTCCGAAGCCTTTCCCCATTTAGAAAATAGTCCATGCCCCTATTCTTCCTCCCAAAATGCATAACCCTGAACTTTTACACATTGTATTCCATCTGCCACTTCTTTGCTGACCCTCCTAGTCTGTCCAAGTCCTTCCGCAGCCTTCCCGCTTCCTCAACACTACCTGTCTATCTACATATCATCTGCAAACTTAGAAATGATGCCCTCAGTTCCTTCTTCCAGATCGTTGATGTATATCGTGAATAGTTGCAGAACACCACTAGTCACCAGCTGCCATCCTGAACAGGACCCCTTTCTCTCCACTTTCTGCCTTCTACCAGTAAGCCAATCCTCTATCTAGGCTAGTAGCTTGCCCCCAACACCATTGGCTCTTATCTTATTTCGCAGCCTTGTGTATGGCACCTTGTCAAAGGCTTCTGGAAACCCAAATGGACCATATCCACTTGCTATCCTTTGTAAAACTATCCTCCTCAAAGGATTCTAACAGAATTGTCAGGAATGACCTCCCCTTGAACAAGTTCTACTGACTCAGCCCTATCTTACCATGCACTTCCAAGTACTCCGCAATCTCATCCTTTATTTTCGAAATTTAGAGTGTCCAATTCATTTTTCCAATTAACGGGCAATTTAGCATGGCCAATCCACCTACCCTGCACATCTTTTGGGTTGTGGGGCAAAACCCACGCAAACACGGGGAGAATGTGCAAACTCCACACGGACAATGACCCAGAGCCGGGATTGAATCTGGGACCTTGGCGCCATGAGGTAGCAGTGCTAACCACTGTGCCGCCCTGCTGCCCTCTCAACCTTAATAATGGAATCTAAATATGGGTGGTTTGGAGCTAACCACGACCAGGGGACTTTCTTTCTTTCATCTGCATATAATGATAACCTGTGTTCCTCGCCCTGGTGAGCCGAATAAAGGTGGAGTTACAGAGGTCGGATCGTGTCCCATTATCTTTGGCGGGCCGGGTCCAATCGGTTAAGATGATGAACATCTTGCCGGGATTTTTGCTTTTATTTCAGTGTTTTCCGGTGCTCCTGCCCAGGTTTCTTTTCCACAGGGTCAAGCCGCTTATTTCAGCTTCATTTGGGCGGATTTAGCCCCAAGGACTCAGAGGGGGGGCAGGGGGGGGGGGGGGGGGGGGTGGGGGGCCTTCAGAGTGAGAGGGATGCATGAGGTCTAGCACTGCAAACTTGTTTTATTACTCTGCAAACTTGTTTTATGACTGGGCAGCCAACGTGGAGTGGGTGTTGGGGTGGTGCGTGGATCCGGGGGCTTTCTGGGTTCACGTGTGAAGGGACAAGCTTGTTAGCATTGGTAACGGCACCAATTCCATTGGCTCCTGCAAGGTACTCAGCGAACCCATTGGTGGTGTCCACGTGACAAATATGGAGGAAGCTCCGCCAGAATTTTTAAATGGAGAAGCCTCAAGGCTGGCTCCCATTTGTGTCAACCGCCTGTTTCAGCCAGCAAGGCTGGATGCCACATTTGGTGCATGGAGAGAGAGTTGCTGGAGAGAGTGAGAAGTTTATTCCTGGAGGAGTGGTTTGCCAGCCTGGTGGAATTGAAGGAGAAATTTGGGCTGTCAGCCTCGGACATGTTTAGGTACCTGCAAGTTTAGGTTCTGCGGGAGATGGGAGAAATTTGGGCTGTCAGGCTCGGACATGTTTAGGTACCTGCAAGTTTAGGTTCTGCGGGAGATGGCGGCCATTTATATTGTATTTCAGAGAGTTGGTCACTGTTAAATGGGGTGGGGGAGAAGGTACAAACGGGGGGAAGGAGTGAGTAAGGGGGGCTTTTGTTTCTTGGATGGATGAGTCGTTTTCGGGGTTTGTGTTTGATTAAGGATTATTATTTGTATTTCTTGTAATTTTGTATAAAATGTTAAAACTTGAAAAACAAATGGACTCTAAAATCTTACCAACCACCAAAGTGAGGCTAACCGGCAGATAGTCTCCTGTCTTCCGACTCCCTTTCTTCTTAAATAGGGGTGTCACATTAGCGATTTTCCAGTCCTTTGGGACCCTCCCTGACTCCAGTGATTCCTGAAAGATCACCACCATTGCCTCCACAATCTCCTCAGGTTTATCTTTCAGAACCTTGGTGTGTAGTCCATCTGGTCCAGGTGATTTATCCACCTTCAGATCTTGCAGTTTCCCCAGCATCTTCTCCTTAATGATGGCCACTGCACTCACCTCTGCCCCCTGATTCTCTTGAGGTTCTGGTATCCCACTGGTGTCTTCCACCATGAAGACTGATGCAAAGTACCTATTCAGTTCCTCTATATTTCTTTGTTCCCCATTACCCCTTCTGCAGCCTCATTTTCCAGTGGTCCAATGTCCATTCTTGCTCCTCTTTCACCTTTTATATTAAAAAAAAACCTTGCAATCTTCTTTTATATTACTAGCTAGCTTACACTCAAATTTCATCTTGTTCCCCCTTGCTAGCGAAGTTAAATGAGTTGAGTTCTTGAGACCGTATGGAACTTTAACAAAATGTCTTTTTAAAAAAATATATATTTTATTCAAGATCTTTTGGCCAAACATAACAGTACGTAGTGTTTCTTTTAAACAACAATAAAGCAATATAAATAACAGTGACCAGTTTTAAACAAATAAATAAATAATATATGAACAGAAACAAAAATCAAACTAAATGGCAACTGCCTTGTCAAAAATAAATACTCTCCAAAGATACAATCCAACAGTCCCATATACATTACCTAAAACAAGTGCCTATACATATACAATAACACCGCTGAGTGTCCGTCCAATTCCTCCCCCCCCCCCCCCCCCCCCCCCCGGGTTGCTGCTGTTGTCTTCTTCTTTTCCATTCCCTCTATCTTTCTGTGAGGTAGTCGACGAACGGTTGCCACCGCCTGGTGAACCCTTGAGCCGAACCCCTTAGTACGAACTTAATCCGTTCTAACTTTATAAACCCTGCCATGTCGTTTATCCAGGTCTCCACACCCGGGGGTTTGGCTTCCTTCCACATTAACAATATCCTGCGCCGGGCTACTAGGGACGCAAAACATCAGCCTCTCTCGCCTCCTGCACTCCCGGCTCTTCTGCAACCCCAAATATAGCCAACCCCCAGCTTGGTTCGACCTGGACCCCCACCACCTTCGAAAGCACCTTTGCCACCCCCACCCAAAACCCCTGTAGTGCCGGGCATGACCAGAACATGTGGGTGTGATTCCCTCGGCTTCTCGAGCATCTCGCACACCTATCCTCTACCCCAAAAAATTTACTGAGCCGTGCTCCAGTCATATGCGCCCTGTGTAACACCTTAAATTGTATCAGGCTTAGCCTGGCACACGAGGACGATGAGTTTACCCTACGTAGGGCATCAGCCCACAGCCCCTCCTCAATCTCCTCCCCCAGCACTTCTTCCCATTTCCCTTTCAGCTCATCTATCATGATCTCCCCCTCGTCCCTCATTTCCCTATATATGTCCGACACCTTACCATCCCCCACCCATGTCTCTGAGATCACTCTATCCTGCACCTCCTGCGTTGGGAGCTGCAGGAATTCCCTCACCTGTTGCCTCGCAAAAGCCCTCAGTTACATATACCGAAATGCATTCCCTTGGGGCAACCCATATTTTTCCGTCAGTGCTCCCAGACTCGCAAACGTCCCATCTACGAACAGATCTCTCAATTGTGCTACCCCTGCTCTTTGCCATGCTCCAAATCCCCCATCCATTCTCCCCGGAACAAACCTATGGTTATTTCTTATCGGGGACCGCACCGAGGCTCCCGTCTTTCCCCTATGCCGTCTCCACTGCCCCCAAATTTTCAATGTAGCCACCACCACCCGGCTTGTGGTGTATTTCTTCGGTGAGAACGGCAAAGGTGCCGTCACCATAGCTTGTAGGCTAGTCCCCCTGCAGGACGCCCTCTCCAATCTCTTCCACGCCGCTCCCTCCTCTTCTCCCATCCACTTACACGCCATTGAAATATTGGCGGCCCAGTAGTACTCACTTAGGCTCGGTAGTGCCAGCACCCCCCCTGTCCCTACTACGCCGCAAAAATCCCCTCCTCACTCTCGGGGTCTTCCCGGCCCACACAAAACTCATAATACTCTTCTCGATTCTTTTGAAAAAAGCCTTCGTGACCACCACCGGGAGGCACTGAAACACAAAAAGGTATCTCTGGAGGACCACCATTTTAACCGCCTGCACCCTACCTGCCAGTGACAGGGACCCCATGTCCCATCTCTTAAAGTCCTCCTCCATCTGTTCCACCAACCGCGTTAAATTAAGCCTATGTAATGTTCCCCAATTCTTGGCTATCTGGATCCCCAAGTACCGAAAGTCCCTTGTTACCTTACTCAACGGTAAATCCTCTATTTCTCTGCTCTGCTCCCCTGGATGCACCACAAACAACTCACTTTTCCCCATTTTCGATTTATACCCTGAAAAATCCCCAAACTCCCCAAGTATTCACATTATCTCTGGCATCCCCTCCGCCGGGTCCGCCACATATAGCAACAAATCATCCGCATACAGAGATACCCGGTGTTCTTCTCCTCCCCTGAGTACTCCCCTCCACTTCCTGGAACCCCTCAATGCTATGGCCAGGGGCTCAATCGCCAGTGCAAACAATAACGGGGACAGAGGACATCCCTGCCTCGTCCCTCTATGGAGCCGAAAATAATCAGACCCCCGTCCATTCGTGACCACGCTCGCCATCGGGGCCCTATACAGCAACTGTACCCATCTGATATACCCATCTCCAAAGCCAAATCTCCTCAGCACCTCCCACAAATAATCCCACTCCACTCTATCAAATGCTTTCTCGGCATCCATCGCCACCACTATCTCCGCTTCCCCCTCTGGTGGGGGCATCATCATTACCCCTAGCAGCCTCCGTATATTTGTATTCAGCTGTCTCCCCTTCACAAACCCAGTTTGGTCCTCATGAACCACCTCCGGGACACAATCCTCTATCCTTGTTGCCATTAACTTGGCCAGAATCTTAGCGTCCACATTCAGGAGGGAAATAGGCCGATAGGACCCGCATTGCAGCGGGTCTTTTTCCTTCTTTAGGAGGAGCGATATCGTTGCCTCTGACATAGTCGGGGGCAGCTGCCCCCTTTCCCTCGCCTCATTAAAGGTTCTCATCAGTAGCGGGGCCAGCAAGTCCATATATTTCCTATAGAATTCAACTGGGAATCCGTCTGGTCCCGGGGCCTTCCCCGCCTGCATGCTCCCAATCCCTTTCACTACTTCCTCCGTCTCAATCTGTGCCCCCAGTCCCGCCCTCTCCTGCTCCTCCACCTTAGGAAATTCCAGCTGATCCAGAAAGCACATCATTCTCTCCTTCCCATCCGGGGGCTGAGCTTCATATAATCTTTCATAAAATGCCTTGAACACTCCATTCACTCTCTCCGTTCCCCGCTCCATCTTTCCCTCCTCATCTCTCACCCCCCCCATCTCCCTCGCTGCTCTCCTTTTCCTCAGTTGGTGGGCCAGCAACCTGCTCGCCTTCTCCCCATATTCGTACTGTACACCCTGTGCCTTCCTCCATTGTGCCTCTGCATTACCCGTAGTCAACAAGCCAAATTCTGCATGTAGCCTTTGCCTTTCCCTGTACAGTCCCTCCTCCGGTGCCTCCGCATATTGTCTGTCCACCGTCAGAAGTTCTTTCAACAACCGCTCCCTTTCCCAACCCTCCTGCTTTCCTTTATGTGCCCTAATAGATATCAGCTCCCCTCTAACCACTGCCTTCAGCGCCTCCCAGACCACTCCCACCTGAACCTCCCCATTATCATTGAGTTCCAAGTACCTTTCAATACACCCCCTCACCCTTAAACACACCCCCTCATCTGCCAATAATCCCATGTCCATTCTCCAGGGTGGACGCTGTTCTTTTTCCTCCCCTATCTCCAGGTCCACCCAATGTGGAGCGTGATCCGAAATAGCTATAGCCGTGTACTCCGTCCCCGTCACCTTCGGGATCAGTGCCCTTCCCAAAACAAAAAAGTCTATCCGTGAATAAACTTTGTGGACATAGGAGAAAAATGAAAACTTCTTACTCCTAGGTCTACTAAGTCTCCAGGGGTCTACTCCTCCCATCTGCTCCATAAAGTCCTTAAGCACCCTAGCTGCAGCCGGCCTCCTTCAGGTCCTGGACCTCGATCTGTCCAGCCCTGGGTCCAGCACCATATTAAAATCTCCGCCCATTACCAACTTCCCCACCTCTAGGTCCGGGATACGTCCTAACATACGCCTCATAAAGTTGGCATCATCCCAGTTCGGGGCATATACGTTCACTAAGACCACCGCCTCTCCTTGCAATTTGCCACTCATCATCGCGTATCTGCCCCCACTATCCGCCACTATGGTCTTTGCCTCAAACATTACCCGCTTCCCCACTAGTATGGCCACCCCCCTGTTTTTTGCATCTAGCCCCAAATGAAACACCTGCCCCACCCATCCTTTGCGTAGTCTGACCTGGTCTATCAGTTTCAGATGCGTCTCCTGCAGCATAACTACATCTGCCTTAAGTTTCTTTTGGTGTGCGAGTACCCGTGCCCTCTTTATCAGCCCGTTCAGCCCTCTCACATTCCACGTGATCAGCCGGGTTGGGGGGCTCTTTACCCCCCCCACCTTGTCGACTAGCCATCTCCTTTTTCAATCCAGCTCCTCACCCGGTTCCCACGTAGCCGTATCTCCCCCCAACGGCGCCCTCCCACCCCGACCACCCCACCCCATACGAGCTCCCCTTCTCCCCAGCAGCAGCAACCCAGTTAACCCCCCCCCACCGCTAGATCCCTCACTAGCGTAATTGCACCCCCCATGTTGCTCCCAGAAGTCAGCAAACTCTGGCCGACCTCGGCTTCCCCCCGTGACTTCGGCTCCCACTGTGCGAGGCCCCCTCCTTCCTGCTTCCCTGTTCCCGCCATGATTACCATAGCGCGGGAACAAAGCCCGCGCTTCCCATTTGGCCCCACCCCCAATGGCCGGCGCCCCCAGCTCCTCATCCTCCCTCCCCCCCTCCCCCACGACATGGGGAAGAGAGAAAAGTTACAGGGTCGCAGGATTAACAACTTGGGAAATCATCTCTTCCTCCTTTTCCCCCTCTTCACCCCACATATTCGCCCCACCACTTTGTCCCAAACGTTCTTTTTCTAGCCCGCTTATTCCAGTTTCTCCTCGACAATAAATGTCCACGCCTCTTCTGCCGTTTCAAAGTAGTGGTGTTTCCCTTGATGTGTGACCCACAGTCTTGCCGGCTGCAGCATTCCAAATTTAACCTTCCTTTTGTGCAGCACCGCCTTGGCCCGATTAAAGCTTGCCCTCCTTCTCGCCACTTCCGCACTCCAATCTTGATATACGCGGATCACCGCGTTCTCCCACCTACTGTTCGAGTTTTCTTTGCCCATCTGAGGACCATCTCTCTGTCCTTATATCAGAGAAATCTCACCACTATGGCTCGAGGAATTTCTCCAGCCCTCGGTCTTCGCGCCATAACTCGATAGGCTCCCTCCACCTCCAACGGGCCCGTCGGGGCCTCCGATCCCATTAACGAGTGCAGGATCGAGCTCACATATGCCCCGACGTCCGCCCCTTCTACATCTTCGGGAAGACCAAGAATCCTTAAACTCTTCCTGCTCGCATTATTCTCCAGCACCTCCAGCCTTTCCACACACCTTTTGTGTTGTGCCTCGTGCATCTCTGTCTTCACCACCAGGCCCTGTATGTCGTCCTCATTCTCAGCAGCCTTTGCCGTCACGACCCGAAGCTCCTGCTCCTGGGTCTTTTGCTCCTCCTTTAGCCCTTCAATCGCCTGTAATATCGGGGCCAACAGCTCCTTCTTCATCTCCTTTTTAAGTTCTTCCACGCAACGCCGCAGGAACTCTTGTTGGTCAGGGCCCCATATTAAACTGCCTCCTTCCGACGCCATCTTGCTTTGTGCCTGCCTTCCTGGCCGCTGCTCTAGAGGATCCACCGCAATCCGGCCACTTTCCTCTCATTTTTCCATCCGTATCCAGGGGGGATTCCCTTCTGGTTTACGGCACAGTGATTTTAGCCGTTAAAATTGCTGTTGGGGCTCCTATCAAGAGCCCAAAAGTCCTTTCCACCGGGAGCTGCCGAAACGTGCGACTTACCTGGTCATCGCCGCACCCGGAAGTTAACAAAATAGCGAAAACTCAGCTGCTGTAACACCAGCTTGGTCCAAGTCGCTCTGCTCGCACAGAGCCGGTTCATATTTCTTTCTACTGTTTGGATGGCACAGACTGATTCAAAGGAATACAAAGTGATTCAAAGTAATACAATTTAACCGATTATCGATACCGGCAATTTGATTAGGTTACAGTCATTCTCCTGATTAGACCTGATTCTCCTGATTCTGCACGGTAACTTCTATGAAAAAGATGGCGTGGATACATTGTCTTGCATGCTTCACTTCTAATCGTTCAGTGGACACATATTGTCCATCTGCTTTACAATGCAAAGGAATATTCTTTAGACAGTTAGTAATGAGGTAGTGAGTGTCCTATCTCCCTGGTACTTGCATAAGGGTATGTGCACAATGCCCCTTCCAGACAGGCTGAATGTTTTCGATTAGTCCCTTTTGTTGAGGCTTAGAAATGTGTTACCTGAGATATGCCTGCTTGTACTATGCTAATTTGTGTTTGTCCACATTTGGGTTTGAATACTGTCAAGGTTAACCCTTTCCAGGCATCCCTGCTGCCCCATGTGTAGCGCAGATTTTTCATTTTTCCTATTACACCCCTTATTGCTTTTTTAGTTGTCCTCTATTAGCACCATTTTCTACAGAAAGGAAAAAATGATTTTCACTCCCAAAGTGTTTTTTATTCTTCATCATATGTTAACAAGCCCCAGTGTCGGCGCAATTCCAATCCGGCTCACAGAAGCACACATAAGCAGTACTGATAATATCAGTGTTATCCTCAATCTTCCTTCTGTACAGCAGTCCAGCCAGATTCATTGGGAAAGGTTCACAGTTACCAAGAATCTACCTTCTCTAATGATCCAAAGCTGTGACTGGTAAGCTGTAACTGAAAGTGGCTCAGAGTTTGAATTAAACCCTGTGATATCAATCACCAAACAACTAACGGGTTCACCTCAACCAACTATTTCTGAGCATCAATTCAGTGACTTCAGTAAAATAGTAAATAGAAGAAATTAGCTCCAATGCGTAAATAATTTGTCCACTGGTATCTACACGTTCAGAATGACAAATCCTTCAGCATTCTAACACAACAGAGAAAGAAACTGATGGGAGTGAATGGAGACTTTGAAGGGTGTGCTGGACGGATATTGTTAATGAGGGAAGATTAATGAGGTATATAGATGGGTTGGCCATGCTAAATTGCCCTTTAATGGGAAAAAAAAAAGAATTGGGTTCTCTAAATTTATAAAATAAATATAAAACAATGTAGCCTGAAATTCTGCAACTGATGTTGGGAGAGTGAATTAGGAAACAACAGCCAGACCTGGCCTTAGTGTGCTGGATTTAAAGTGTCTTTTCATCCTTGTTCTCAAACACCTTTCTCCATGTTTTCTATCCACAGACGTCTACGGCTATCAACCTGATAAAGGTAAGAATTTGCACGGGTCTTATAGAGTGGGAATGATTAACTACCAGTCGACCTTGCAGAATACGAACTCCCCCCATTAGGGGGCGGGCGACCTCTAACAATGTCTGGCTATGTATGAAAAGAGTAGGCCAGTAAGACACCAACTAGTGAAGACCCAGTAGGTAGCTACTGGAGCTGTGTGTAATAATAGTTGTCAAATAAAGTAACTTTTAGTTTCTACAAAGTTGGTGTGGGCTCTTCATGGCTTGCAAAAATTCTTTCAGATAACATTGTAGAGCAGCTCCCCACACATCAAAACCACTAACGACCGGTACCTGCAGTAGCATTTTGCGCAGAGAACACATCACCCACCATAGCACAGTTTGCACATCCATTTCATCTCAGTTTTCATGATCTTGACAAAAGAAGGGATGGTGGGAGAGTGAATGTTAGAAACCACAGCCAGACCCATCCTCACTGTGCTAGTTTTAAAGTATTAGATGGTCTTTTCATCCTTGTTCTCAAACACCTTTCTCCATTTTTTCTATTCATAGACTACGACTATCAATATAAGGGCAAGGATTTATAATCCTTTCAGAGAACGTTGTAAAGCACCTCACCACACATAAAAGCACTGAAAACTGGTAATACACAGTAATGTTTAGTGCAGAGATCACATAACCATCCAGAGGGTAGAGGGCACATCGGTTTCATCTCATTTAATCTCACAGGGGAATCGATGGAATGGCACTCATGGGGGTCTCCGAGGGCATGGAGGCCTCCAACTGCTTGCCCTTTGGGCAGGTTGGCACCCTGGCACTGTTGGTGCCACCCAGGCAACCCCAGTCTGGCACCCTGCCAGTGCCACCTGGTTGCCAGCCTGACACTGCCAATGTGTCCAGGAGGCATTTCCAGCTGGCAGGGGCACTGCCACAGTGCCAGGCTGGAAGTGCCAGGGTACCAAGCTGGCATTTTTTCCGTGATGGGCTTTGGGCCCGGGGGTGCCGTGTGCGGGTGCGGGGCTGAGGTGCAGGGGGCCTGAGGAGCCCCTTGTCGGCGAGTTGGGACTTTGGAGGGGTCTGGGGATCGCTTAGGGTGGTCGAGAGATTGGGACACCATTTAAAAACGGCATCCCGACCTCCTTCTGCACCGAGGATCTCCAGTGAGTTGAGTTCTTCAGTGTAGAAAACGGGACTAAGTGTAGCCTTGGCAGGAAGGCCCTGAATCTACCCGAATGAGAATGGAGTCCCGTTTGATAGCGTGGGGTTTCTCAGCGCTCCACGCGACGGGAAACACCCAGCTAAATGGTCTCATTATGGGACTCTGTTCCCATTCGGGTAGATCGCTCCCATTGACAATATAGCTTGAAATTCTACAACTGATGTTGGAAGAGTGAATGTTAGAAACAACAGCCAGACCTGGCCATAGTGCGCTGGTTTAAAGTGTTAAAAGGTCTTTTTATCCTTGTTTTCAAACATCTTTCTCCACGTGTTCTATCCATATAGGGCGACTATGGATACAAATCTAAATCAGATAATGATTTCCAATCCTTTCACAGAACATTTTGTAAAGCATTTCCCCACACATCAAAACCACTAAAGACTGACACGTAGCAACATTTGACACAGAGATCGCCGACCATATTGCAGAGGAGACACCCATTTAATCTAATTTTTCATGGTCTTGGCTAACAACATTTGACATAACGATCCCATCACCCACAATAGCTCAGTTTGCACATCCATTTCATCACATTTTGCATGGTCATGGAAAAAGAAGGGATGGTGGATTAGCAAAATTGGGAAAACAGTTTCATCTGGTCAACAATACCAGCCATGGCTCAGAGGTAACATCTCACCTCTGAATCAGAAGGAAGTGTGTTCAAGGCCTAGAACATGAAGGCTGACACTGCAGGAAGTGCTGAGTGAGTTCTCAACTCTGACATTACATCTGTTTCCCTCTCAGACATTGTGACAATACAATTAAATTATTTTAATGTATGGCTCAGGCTAACATCTAACTTCACATTTTTGACTGGTCGTAGCGTTGATGATTTTGTTCCACAGCCTAAACATCCAAATTTGTCTCTCAAACAATATCACTGAATAGAATTGCTGACTCCAGAATGCACACTGAGTTGGAGAAACTATTTTGTTTGGCTAGTTGTATTATTTTTGATTTTGACCTTCAGAATAAACATTCAGATTTGTTCCTCTGACAACCTTACTCAATCCAGCATCCACCCTGAGTTCCAGAAAAGATTCTAGATTACACACTCAGATTCTAGATTACTGTCTGTAACAGGCGACCATTCCGTTAGAGACCATTTGACCATGGGATATAGGAGTAGAATTAAGCCATTCGGCCCATAGGGTCTGCTTCACTATTCAATCTTGGCTATTATGTTCCTCATCCCCATACTCCTGCTTTCCTGCCATAACCCCTGATCCTCTTATTAATCAAGAACATATCTATCTCGGTCTTAAAAACACTCAGTGGCTTGGTCTCCACAGCCTTCTGCGGCTAAGAGTTCAACAGATTCCCACCCTCTGGCTGAAGTAATTTCTCCTCATCACAGTTTTAAAGGATCTCCCCTTCATCTTGAGGCTGTGCCCTCAGGTTCTAGTCTCTCCTATCAGTGGAAACATCCTCTCCATATTCACACGATCTAGGTCTCTCTACATTCCATCAGTTTCAATGAGATTCCCCCTCATCCTTCTAAACTCCATTGAGTACAGACCCAGAGACCTCAACTGCTCCTTGCATGACAAGCCCTTTAGTCCAGCGATCATTCTTGTAAACCTTCTCTGGACACCCTCCAAGGCCAGCACATCATTCCATACATACGGGGCCCAAAACTGCTCACAATATTCCAAATGGGGTACATCCCTGCTCTTGTATCTAGCCCTCTTGAAATGCATGCTAACATTGCCTTTTCATTCCTAACTGCCAAATGAACCTGCATGTTAACTTTCAGAGAATCCTGAACTCTGACTCCTGAGTCCCTTTGTACTTCAGATTTCCGAAGACTTTCCCCATTTAGAAAATAGTCCATGCCCCTATTCTTCCTCCCAAAATGCATAACCCTGAACTTTTACACATTGTATTCCATCTCCCACTTCTTTGCTGACCCTCCTAGTTTGTCCAGGTCCTTCCGCAGCCTTCCCGCTTCCTCAACACTACCTGTCTATCTACATATCATCTGCAAACTTAGAAATGATGCCCTCAGTTCCTTCTGTTACCTGAGATATGCCTGCTTGTACTATGCTAATTTGTGTTTGTCCACATTTGGGTTTGAATACTGTCAAGGTTAACCCTTTCCAGGCATCCCTGCTGCCCCATGTGTAGCGCAGATTTTTCATTTTTCCTATTAC
The DNA here is from genome assembly GCF_047496885.1 of Scyliorhinus torazame. Lineage (NCBI taxonomy): Eukaryota > Metazoa > Chordata > Chondrichthyes > Carcharhiniformes > Scyliorhinidae > Scyliorhinus > Scyliorhinus torazame. Next base: position 73,830,760 of record NC_092722.1, on the reverse strand, counting down.
ACCCCTTATTGCTTTTTTAGTTGTCCTTTATTAGCAACATTTTCTACAGAAAGGAAAAAATGATTTTCACTCCCAAAGTGTTTTTTATTCTTCATCACATGTTAACAAGCCCCAGTGTCGGCGCAATTCCAATCTGGCTCACAGAAGCACACATAAGCAGTACTGATAATATCAGTGTTATCCTCAATCTTCCTTCCGTACAGCAGTCCAGCCAGATTCATTGGGAAAGGTCGACAGTCACCAAGAATCTACCTTCTCTAATGATCCAAAGCTGTGACTGGTAAGCTGTAACTGAAAGTGGCTCAGAGTTTGAATTAAACCCTGTGATATCAATCACCAAACAACTAACGGGTTCACCTCAACCAACTATTTCTGAGCATCAATTCAGTGACTTAGTAAAATAGTAAATAGAAGAGATTAGCTCCAATGCGTAAATAATTTGTCCACTGGTATCTACACGTTCAGAATGACAAATCCTTCAGCAATCTAACACAACAGAGAAAGAAACTGATGGGAGTGAATGGACACTTTGAAGGATGTGCTGGATGGATATTGCTAATGAGGGAAGATTAATGAGGTATATAGGTGGGTTGGCCTTGCTAAATTGCCCTTTAATTGGAAAAAAAAAGAATTGGGTTCTCAAAATTTATAAAATAAATATAAAACAATGTAGCCTGAAATTCTGCAACTGATGTTGGGAGAGTGAATGTTAGAAACAACAGCCAGACCCGGCCTTAGTGTGCTGGATTTAAAGTGTCTTTTCATCCTTGTTCTCAAACACCTTTCTCCATGTTTTCTATCCACAGACGTCTACGGCTATCAACCTGCTAAAGGTAAGAATTTCTAATCTCTTCTAATTTTGCACGGGTCTTATAGAGTAGGAATGATTAACTACCAATGGACCTTGCAGAATACGAACTCCCCCCATTAGTGGGCGGGCGACCTCTAACAATGTCTGGCTATGTATGAAAAGAGTAGGCCAGTAAGACACCAACTAGTGAAGACCCAGTAGGGAGCTACTGGAGCTGTGTATAATAATAGTTGTCAAATAAAGTAAATTTTAGTTTCTTCAAAGTTGGTGTGGGCTCTTCATGGCTTGCAAAAAATTATTTCAAATAACATTGTCAAGCAGCTCCCCACACATCAAAACCACTAACGACTGGTACCTGCAGTAGCATTTTGCGCAGTGATCACATCACCCACCATAGCACAGTTTGCACATTCATTTCATCTCAGTTTTCATGATCTTGACAAAAGGGATGGTGGGAGAGTGAATGTTAGAAACCACAGCCAGACCCATCCTCACTGTGCTAGTTTTAAAGTATTAGATGGTCTTTTCATCCTTGTTCTCAAACACCTTTCTCCATTTTTTCTATTCATAGACTACGACTATCAATATAAGGGCAAGGATTTATAATCCTTTCAGAGAACGTTGTAAAGCACCTCACCACACATCAAAGCACTGAAAACTGGTAATACACAGTAATGTTTAGTGCAGAGATCACATAACCAACCAGAGGGTAGAGGGCACATCGGTTTCATCTCATTTAATCTCACAGGGGAATCGATGGAACGGCACTCATGGGGGTCTCCGAGGACATGGAGGCCTCTAACTGGTTGCCCTTTGGGCAGGTTGGCACCCTGGCACTGTTGGTGCCACCCAGGCACCCCCAGTCAGGCACCCTGCCAGTGCCACCTGGTTGCCAGCCTGACACTGCCAATGTGTCCAGGTGGCATTTCCAGCTGGCAGGTGCACTGCCACAGTGCCAGGTTGGAAGTGCTAAGGTACCAAGCTGGCATTTTTTCCACTAGACACCAGCTGCAATCCTGAACAGGACCCTTTTATCTCCACTTTCTGCCTTCTACCAGTAAGCCAATCCTCTATCTAGGTTAGTAGCTTGCCCCCAACACCATTGGCTCTTATCTTATTTCGCAGCCTTGTGTATGGCACCTTGTCAAAGACTTCTGTAAATCCAAATGGACCATATCCACTTGCTATCCTTTGTAAAACTTCCTCATTACCTCCTCAAAGAATTCTAACAGAATTGCCAGGATTGACCTCCCCTTTCCCAAATTCTACTGACTCAGCCCTACTTTACCATGCACTTCCATGTACTCCGCAATCTCATCCTTTTATTTCGAAATTTAGAGTGCCCAATTCAATTTTCCAATTAACGGGCAATTTAGCATGGCCAATCCACCTACCCTGCACATCTTTTGGGTTGTGGGGCAAAACCCACGCAAACAAGGGGAGAATGTGCAAACTCCACACGGACAGTGACCCAGAGCCGGGATCGAATCTGGGACCTTGGCGCCATTAGGTAGCAGTGCTAACCACTGTGCCGCCCTGCTGCCCTCTCAACCTTAGTAATGGAATCTAAATATGGGTGGTTTGGAGCTAACCACGACCAGGGGACTTTCTTTCTTTCATCTGCATATAATGATAACCTGTGTTCCTCGCCCTGGTGAGCCGAATAAAGGTGGAGTTACAGACGCGGGATCGTGTCCCATTATCTTTGGCGGGCCGGGTCCAATCGGTTAAGATGATGAACACCTTGCCGGGATTTTTGTTTTTATTTCAGTGTTTTTCGGTGCTCCTGCCCAGGTTTCTTTTACACAGGGTCAAGCCGCTTATTTTGGCTTCATTTGGGCGGATTTAGCCTCAAGGACTCAGAGGGGGGGGCCCCTTCAGAGTGAGAGGGATGCATGAGGTCTAGCACTGCAAACTTGTTTTATTACTGGGCAGGCAACGTGGAGAGGGTGTTGGGGTAGTGCGTGGATCCGGGGGCTTTCTGGGTTCACGTGTGAAGGGACAAGCTTGTTAGCATTGGTAACGGCACCAATTCCATTGGCTCCTGCAAGGTACTCAGCGAACCCATTGGTGGTGTCCACGTGACAAATATGGAGGAAGCTCCGCTAGAATTTTTAAATGGAGCAGCCTCAAGGCTGGCTCCCATTTGTGTCAACCGCCTGTTTCAGCCAGCAAGGCTGGATGCCACATTTGGTGCATGGAGAGAGAGTTGCTGGAGAGAGTGAGAAGTTTATTCCTGGAGGAGTGGTTTGCCAGCCTGTTTGAATTGAAGGAGAAATTTGGGCTGGCACGCTCGGACATGTTTAGGTACCTGCAAGTTTAGGTTCTGCAGGAGGTGGCGGCCATTTATATTGTATTTCAGAGAGTTGGTCACTGTTAAATGGGGTGGGGGAGAAGGTACAAACGGGGGGAAGGAGTGAGTAAGGGGGGCTTTTGTTTCTTGGATGGATGAGTCGTTTTCGGGGTTTGCGTTTGATTAAGGATTATTATTTGTATTTCTTGTAATTTTGTATAAAATGTTAAAACTTGAAAAACAAATGGACTCTAAAATCTTACCAACCACCAAAGTGAGGCTAACCGGCAGATTGTCTCCTGTCTTCCACCTCCCTTTCTTCTTAAATAGGGGTGTTACATTAGCCATTTTCCAGGCGTTTGGGACCCTCCCTGACTCCAGTGATTCCTGAAAGATCACCACCATTGCCTCCACATTCTCCTCAGGTTTATCTTTCAGAACCTTGGTGTGTAGTCCATCTGGTCCAGGTGATTTATCCACCTTCAGATCTTTCAGTTTCCCCAGCATCTTCTCCTTAATGATGACCACTACACTCACCTCTGACCCCTGATTCTCTTGAGGTTCTGGTATCCCTCTGGTGTCTTCCAGCATGAAGACCGATGCAAAGTACCTATTCTGTTCCTCTATATTTCTTTGTTCCCCATTACCCCTTCTGCAGCCTCATTTTCCAGTGGTCCAATGTCCATTCTTGCTCCTCTCTCACCTTTTATATTTAAAAAAAAACCTTGCAATCTTCTTTTATATTACTAGCTAGCTAACACTCAAATTTCATCTTGTTCCCCCTTGTTTGCGGAGTTAAATGAGTTGAGTTCTTTAGACCGTATGGAACTTTAACAAAATGTCTTTTAATAACACATGCAAGTGGGAGAGCGAAAACTCGGCTGCTGTAACACGAGCTTGGTCCAAGTCGCTCTGCTCGCACAGTGCCGGTTCATATTTCTTTCTACTGTTTGGATGGCACAGACTGATTCAAAGGAATACCAAGTGATTCAAAGTAATACAATTTAACCGATTATCGATACCGGCAATTTGATTAGGTTGCTGTCATTCTCCTGATTAGACCTGATTCTCCTGATTCTGCACTGTTACTTCTATGAAAAAGATGACGTGGATACATTGTCTTGCATGTTTCACTGCTAATCGTTCGGTGGACACATTGTCCATCTGCTTTACAATGCAAAGGAATATTCTTTAGACAGTTAGTAATGAGGTAGTGAGTGTCCTATCTCCCTGGTACTTGCATAAGGGTATGTGCACAATGCCCCTTCCAGACATGCCGGAGCCAGGCTGAATGTTTTTGATTAGTCCCTTTTGCTGAGGCTTAGAAATGGGTTACCTGAGATATGCCTGCTTGTACTATGCTAATTTGTGTTTGTCCACATTTGGGTTTGAATACTGTCAAGGTTAACCCTTTCCAGGCATCCCTCTGCCCCATGTGTAGCGCAGATTTTTCATTTTTCCTATTACACCCCTTATTGCTTTTTTAGTTGTCCTCTATTAGCACCATTTTCTACAGAAAGGAAAAAATGATTTTCACTCCCAAAGTGTTTTTTATTCTTCATCACATGTTAACAAGCCCCAGTGTCGGCGCTATTCCAATCTGGCTCACAGAAGCACACATAAGCAGTACTGATAATATCAGTGTTATCCTTAATCTTCCTTCTGTGCAGCAGTCCAGCCAGATTCATTGGGAAAGGTCGACAGTCACCAAGAATCTACCTTCTCTAATGATCCAAAGCTGTGACTGGTAAGCTGTAACTGAAAGTGGCTCAGAGTTTGAATTAAACCCTGTGATATCAATCACCAAACAACTAACGGGTTCACCTCAACCAACTATTTCTGAGCATCAATTCAGTGACTTCAGTAAAATAGTAAATAGAAGAGATTAGCTCCAATGCGTAAATAATTTGTCCACTGGTATCTACATGTTCAGAATGACAAATCCTTCAGCAATCTAACACAACAGAGAAAGAAACTGATGGGAGTGAATGGAGACTTTGAAGGATGTGCTGGACGGATATTGTTAATGAGGGAAGATTAATGAGGTATATAGATGGGTTGGCCATGCTAAATTGCCCTTTAATTGGAAAAAAAAGAATTGGGTTCTCTAAATTTATAAAATAAATATAAAACAATGTAGCCTGAAATTCTGCAACTGATGTTGGGAGAGTGAATGTTAGAAACAACAGCCAGACCCAGCCTTAGTGTGCTGGATTTAAAGTGTCTTTTCATCCTTGTTCTCAAACACCTTTCTTCATGTTTTCTATCCACAGACGTCTACGGCTATCAACCTGATAAAGGTAAGAATTTCTAATCTCTTCTAATTTGCACGGGTCTTATAGAGTAGGAATGATTAACTACCAATGGACCTTGCAGAATACGAACTCCCCCCATTAGGGGGCGGGCGACCTCTAACAATGTCTGGCTATGTATGAAAAGAGTAGGCCAGTAAGACACCAACTAGTGAAGACCCAGTAGGGAGCTACTGGAGCTGTGTATAATAATAGTTGTCAAATAAAGTAAGTTTTAGTTTCTACAAAGTTGGTGTGGGCTCTTCATGGCTTGCAAAAAATTCTTTCAGATAACATTGTCAAGCAGCTCCCCACACATCAAAACCACTAACGACTGGTACATGCAGTAGCATTTTGCGCAGAGAACACATCACCCACCATAGCACAGTTTGCACATCCATTTCATCTCAGTTTTCAGGATCTTGACAAAAGAAGGGATGGTGGGAGAGTGAATGTTAGAAACCACAGCCAGACCCATCCTCACTGTGCTAGTTTTAAAGTATTAGATGGTCTTTTCATCCTTGTTCTCAAACACCTTTCTCCATTTTTTCTATTCATAGACTACGACTATCAATATAAGGGCAAGGATTTATAATCCTTTCAGAGAACGTTGTAAAGCACCTCACCACACATCAAAGCACTGAAAACTGGTAATACACAGTAATGTTTAGTGCAGAGATCACATAACCAACCAGAGGGTAGAGGGCACATCGGTTTCATCTCATTTAATCTCACAGGGGAATCGATGGAACGGCACTCATGGGGGTCTCCGAGGGCATGGAGGCCTCCAACTGCTTGCCCTTTGGGCAGGTTGGCACCCTGGCACTGTTGGTGCCACCCAGGCACGCCCAGTCTGGCACCCTGCCAGTGCCACCTGGTTGCCAGCCTGACACTGCCAATGTGTCCAGGTGGCATTTTCAGCTGGCAGGGGCACTGCCACAGTGCCATGCTGGAAGTGCTGAGGTACCAAGCTGGCAATTTCTCCACGTCACCAGCTGCCATCCTGAACAGGACCCTTTTATCTCCACTTTCTGCCTTCTACCAGTAAGCCAATCCTCTATCTAGGCTAGTAGCTTGCCCCCAACACCATTGGCTCTTATCTTATTTCGCAGCCTTGTGTATGGCACCTTGTCAAAGACTTCTGTAAATCCAAATGGACCATATCCACTTGCTATCCTTTGTAAAACTTCCTCATTACCTCCTCAAAGAATTCTAACAGAATTGCCAGGATTGACCACCCTTGACCAAGTTCTACTGACTCAGTCATATTTTACGATGCACTTCCATGTACTCCGCAATCTCATCCTTTTATTTCGAAATTTAGTGTGCCCAATTCATTTTTCCAATTAACGGGCAATTTAGCATGGCCAATCCACCTACCCTGCACATCTTTTGGGTTGTGGGGCAAAACACACGCAAACACGGGGAGAATGTGCAAACTCCACACGGACAGTGACCCAGAGCCGGGATCGAATCTGGGACCTTGCCGCCATTAGGTAGCAGTGCTAACCACTGTGCCGCCCTGCTGCCCTCTCAACCTTAGTAATGGAATCTAAATATGGGTGGTTTGGAGCTAACCACGACCAGGGGATTTTCTTTCTTTCATCTGCATATAATGATAACCTGTGTTCCTCGTCCTGGTGAGCCGAATAAAGATGGAGTTACAGAGGTGGGATAGTGTCCCATTATCTTTGGTGGGCCGGGTCCAATCGGTTAAGATGATGAACATCTTGCCGGGATTTTTGTTTTTATTTCAGTGCCATGAAATAAAATGAAATTTTCCACAGGGTCATACCGCTTATTTCAGCTTCATTTGGGCGGATTCAGCCCCAAGGACTCAGAGGGGGCGCGGGGGTGGGGGGGAGGGGGGGGGGGCTTCAGAGTGAGAGGGATGCATGAGGTCTAGCACTGCAAACTTGTTTTATCACTGGGCAGCCAACGTGGAGAGGGTGTTGGGGCGGTGCGTGAATCCGGGAGCTTTCTGGGTTCACGTGTGAAGGGACAAGCTTGTTAGCATTGGTAACGGCACCAATTCCATTGGCTCCTGCAAGGTACTCAGCGAACCCATTGGTGGTGTCCACGTGACAAATATGGAGGAAGCTCCGCTAGAATTTTTAAATGGAGCAGCCTCAAGGCTGGCTCCCATTTGTGTCAACCGCCTGTTTCAGCCAGCAAGGCTGGATGCCACATTTGGTGCATGGAGTGAGAGTTGCTGGAGAGAGTGAGAAGTTTATTCCTGGAGGAGTGGTTTGCCAGCCTGGTGGAATTGAAGGTAGAAATTTGGGCTGGCACGCTCGGACATGTTTAGGTACCTGCAAGTTTAGGTTCTGCAGGAGGTGGCGGCCATTTATATTGTATTTCAGAGAGTTGGTCACTGTTAAATGGGGTGGGGGAGAAGGTACAAATGGGGGGAAGGAGTGAGTAAGGGGGGCTTTTGTTTCTTGGATGGATGAGTCGTTTTCGGGGTTTGCGTTTGATTAAGGATTATTATTTGTATTTCTTGTAATTTTGTATAAAATGTTAAAACTTGAAAAACAAATGGACTCTAAAATCTTACCAACCACCAAAGTGAGGCTAACCGGCAGATTGTCTCCTGTCTTCCACCTCCCTTTCTTCTTAAATAGGGGTGTTACATTAGCCATTTTCCAGGCGTTTGGGACTCTCCCTGACTCCAGTGATTCCTGAAAGATCACCACCATTGCCTCCACAATCTCCTCAGGTTTATCTTTCAGAACCTTGGTGTGTAGTTCATCTGGTCCAGGTGATTTATCCACCTTCAGATCTTTCAGTTTCCCCAGCATCTTCTCCTTAATGATGACCACTACACTCACCTCTGACCCCTGATTCTCTTGAGGTTCTGGTATCCCACTGGTGTCTTCCAGCATGAAGACCAATGCAAAGTACCTATTCAGTTCCTCTATATTTCTTTGTTCCCCATTACCCCTTCTGCAGCCTCATTTTCCAGTGGTCCAATGTCCATTCTTGCTCCTTTCTCACCTTTTATATTTAAAAAAAAACCTTGCAATCTTCTTTTATATTACTAGCTAGCTAACACTCAAATTTCATCTTGTTCCCCCTTGTTTGCGGAGTTAAATGAGTTGAGTTCTTTAGACCGTATGGAACTTTAACAAAATGTCTTTTAATAACACATGCAAGTGGGAGAGCGAAAACTCGGCTGCTGTAACAGTAGCTTGGTCCAAGTCGCTCTGCTCGCACAGTGCCGGTTCATATTTCTTTCTACTGTTTGGATGGCACAGACTGATTCAAAGGAATACCAAGTGATTCAAAGTAATACAATTTAACCGATTATCGATACCGGCAATTTGATTAGGTTGCAGTCATTCTCCTGATTAGACCTGATTCTCCTGATTCTGCACTGTTTATTCTATGAAAAAGATGACGTGGATACATTGTCTTGCATGTTTCACTGCTAATCGTTCGGTGGACACATTGTCCATCTGCTTTACAATGCAAAGGAATATTCTTTAGACAGTTAGTAATGAGGTAGTGAGTGTCCTATCTCCCTGGTACTTGCATAAGGGTATGTGCACAATGCCCCTTCCAGACATGCCGGAGCCAGGCTGAATGTTTTTGATTAGTCCCTTTTGCTGAGGCTTAGAAATGGGTTACCTGAGATATGCCTGCTTGTACTATGCTAATTTGTGTTTGTCCACATTTGGGTTTGAATACTGTCAAGGTTAACCCTTTCCAGGCATCCCTCTGCCCCATGTGTAGCGCAGATTTTTCATTTTTCCTATTACACCCCTTATTGCTTTTTTAGTTGTCCTCTATTAGCACCATTTTCTACAGAAAGGAAAAAATGATTTTCACTCCCAAAGTGTTTTTTATTCTTCATCACATGTTAACAAGCCCCAGTGTCGGCGCTATTCCAATCTGGCTCACAGAAGCACACATAAGCAGTACTGATAATATCAGTGTTATCCTTAATCTTCCTTCTGTGCAGCAGTCCAGCCAGATTCATTGGGAAAGGTCGACAGTCACCAAGAATCTACCTTCTCTAATGATCCAAAGCTGTGACTGGTAAGCTGTAACTGAAAGTGGCTCAGAGTTTGAATTAAACCCTGTGATATCAATCACCAAACAACTAACGGGTTCACCTCAACCAACTATTTCTGAGCATCAATTCAGTGACTTCAGTAAAATAGTAAATAGAAGAGATTAGCTCCAATGCGTAAATAATTTGTCCACTGGTATCTACATGTTCAGAATGACAAATCCTTCAGCAATCTAACACAACAGAGAAAGAAACTGATGGGAGTGAATGGAGACTTTGAAGGATGTGCTGGACGGATATTGTTAATGAGGGAAGATTAATGAGGTATATAGATGGGTTGGCCATGCTAAATTGCCCTTTAATTGGAAAAAAAAGAATTGGGTTCTCTAAATTTATAAAATAAATATAAAACAATGTAGCCTGAAATTCTGCAACTGATGTTGGGAGAGTGAATGTTAGAAACAACAGCCAGACCCAGCCTTAGTGTGCTGGATTTAAAGTGTCTTTTCATCCTTGTTCTCAAACACCTTTCTTCATGTTTTCTATCCACAGACGTCTACGGCTATCAACCTGACAAAGGTAAGAATTTCTAATCTCTTCTAATTTTGCACGGGTCTTATAGAGTGGGAATGATTAACTATCAATGGACCTTGCAGAATACGAACTCCCCCCATTAGGGGGCGGGCGACCTCTAACAATGTCTGGCTATGTATGAAAAGAGTAGGCCAGTAAGACACCAACTAGTGAAGACCCAGTAGGGAGCTACTGGAGCTGTGTATAATAATAGTTGTCAAATAAAGTAAGTTTTAGTTTCTACAAAGTTGGTGTGGGCTCTTCATGGCTTGCAAAAAATTATTTCAGATAACATTGTCAAGCAGCTCCCCACACATCAAAACCACTAACGACTGGTACCTGCAGTAGCATTTTGCGCAGAGAACACATCACCCACCATAGCACAGTTTGCACATCCATTTCATCTCAGTTTTCAGGATCTTGACAAAAGAAGGGATGGTGGGAGAGTGAATGTTAGAAACCACAGCCAGACCCATCCTCACTGTGCTAGTTTTAAAGTATTAGATGGTCTTTTCATCCTTGTTCTCAAACACCTTTCTCCATTTTTTCTATTCATAGACTACGACTATCAATATAAGGGCAAGGATTTATAATCCTTTCAGAGAACGTTGTAAAGCACCTCACCACACATCAAAGCACTGAAAACTGGTAATACACAGTAATGTTTAGTGCAGAGATCACATAACCAACCAGAGGGTAGAGGGCACATCGGTTTCATCTCATTTAATCTCACAGGGGAATCGATGGAACGGCACTCATGGGGGTCTCCGAGGGCATGGAGGCCTCCAACTGCTTGCCCTTTGGGCAGGTTGGCACCCTGGCACTGTTGGTGCCACCCAGGCACGCCCAGTCTGGCACCCTGCCAGTGCCACCTGGTTGCCAGCCTGACACTGCCAATGTGTCCAGGTGGCATTTCCAGCTGGCAGGGGCACTGCCACAGTGCCATGCTGGAAGTGCTGAGGTACCAAGCTGGCAATTTCTCCACGTCACCAGCTGCCATCCTGAACAGGACCCTTTTATCTCCACTTTCTGCCTTCTACCAGTAAGCCAATCCTCTATCTAGGCTAGTAGCTTGCCCCCAACACCATTGGCTCTTATCTTATTTCGCAGCCTTGTGTATGGCACCTTGTCAAAGACTTCTGTAAATCCAAATGGACCATATCCACTTGCTATCCTTTGTAAAACTTCCTCATTACCTCCTCAAAGAATTCTAACAGAATTGCCAGGATTGACCACCCTTGACCAAGTTCTACTGACTCAGTCATATTTTACGATGCACTTCCATGTACTCCGCAATCTCATCCTTTTATTTCGAAATTTAGTGTGCCCAATTCATTTTTCCAATTAACGGGCAATTTAGCATGGCCAATCCACCTACCCTGCACATCTTTTGGGTTGTGGGGCAAAACACACGCAAACACGGGGAGAATGTGCAAACTCCACACGGACAGTGACCCAGAGCCGGGATCGAATCTGGGACCTTGCCGCCATTAGGTAGCAGTGCTAACCACTGTGCCGCCCTGCTGCCCTCTCAACCTTAGTAATGGAATCTAAATATGGGTGGTTTGGAGCTAACCACGACCAGGGGATTTTCTTTCTTTCATCTGCATATAATGATAACCTGTGTTCCTCGTCCTGGTGAGCCGAATAAAGATGGAGTTACAGAGGTGGGATAGTGTCCCATTATCTTTGGTGGGCCGGGTCCAATCGGTTAAGATGATGAACATCTTGCCGGGATTTTTGTTTTTATTTCAGTGCCATGAAATAAAATGAAATTTTCCACAGGGTCATACCGCTTATTTCAGCTTCATTTGGGCGGATTTAGCCCCAAGGACTCAGAGGGGGCGCGGGGGTGGGGGGGAGGGGGGGGGGGCTTCAGAGTGAGAGGGATGCATGAGGTCTAGCACTGCAAACTTGTTTTATCACTGGGCAGCCAACGTGGAGAGGGTGTTGGGGCGGTGCGTGAATCCGGGAGCTTTCTGGGTTCACGTGTGAAGGGACAAGCTTGTTAGCATTGGTAACGGCACCAATTCCATTGGCTCCTGCAAGGTACTCAGCGAACCCATTGGTGGTGTCCACGTGACAAATATGGAGGAAGCTCCGCTAGAATTTTTAAATGGAGCAGCCTCAAGGCTGGCTCCCATTTGTGTCAACCGCCTGTTTCAGCCAGCAAGGCTGGATGCCACATTTGGTGCATGGAGTGAGAGTTGCTGGAGAGAGTGAGAAGTTTATTCCTGGAGGAGTGGTTTGCCAGCCTGGTGGAATTGAAGGTAGAAATTTGGGCTGGCACGCTCGGACATGTTTAGGTACCTGCAAGTTTAGGTTCTGCGGGAGGTGGCGGCCATTTATATTGTATTTCAGAGAGTTGGTCACTGTTAAATGGGGTGGGGGAGAAGGTACAAATGGGGGGAAGGAGTGAGTAAGGGGGGCTTTTGTTTCTTGGATGGATGAGTCGTTTTCGGGGTTTGCGTTTGATTAAGGATTATTATTTGTATTTCTTGTAATTTTGTATAAAATGTTAAAACTTGAAAAACAAATGGACTCTAAAATCTTACCAACCACCAAAGTGAGGCTAACCGGCAGATTGTCTCCTGTCTTCCACCTCCCTTTCTTCTTAAATAGGGGTGTTACATTAGCCATTTTCCAGGCGTTTGGGACTCTCCCTGACTCCAGTGATTCCTGAAAGATCACCACCATTGCCTCCACAATCTCCTCAGGTTTATCTTTCAGAACCTTGGTGTGTAGTTCATCTGGTCCAGGTGATTTATCCACCTTCAGATCTTTCAGTTTCCCCAGCATCTTCTCCTTAATGATGACCACTACACTCACCTCTGACCCCTGATTCTCTTGAGGTTCTGGTATCCCACTGGTGTCTTCCAACATGAAGACCAATGCAAAGTACCTATTCAGTTCCTCTATATTTCTTTGTTCCCCATTACCCCTTCTGCAGCCTCATTTTCCAGTGGTCCAATGTCCATTCTTGCTCCTCTCTCACCTTTTATATTTAAAAAAAAACCTTGCAATCTTCTTTTATATTACTAGCTAGCTTACACTCAAATTTCATCTTGTTCCCCCCTTGTTAGCGGAGTTAAATGAGTTGAGTTCTTTAGACCGTATGGAACTTTAACAAAATGTCTTTTAATAACACATGCAAATGGGAGAGCGAAAACTCGGCTGCTGTAACACCAGCTTGGTCCAAGTCGCTCTGCTCGCACAGTGCCGGTTCATATTTCTTTCTACTGTTTGGTTGGCACAGACTGATTCAAAGGAATACAAAGTGATTCAAAGTAATACAATTTAACCGATTATCGATACCGGCAATTTGATTAGGTTACAGTCATTCTCCTGATTAGACCTGATTCTGCACTGTAACTTCTATGGAAAAGATGACGTGGATACATTGTCTTGCATGCTTCACTTCTAATCGTTCGGTGGACACATATTGTCCATCTGCTTTACAATGCAAAGGAATATTCTTTAGACAGTTAGTAATGAGGTAGTGAGTGTCCTATCTCCCTGGTACTTGCATAAGGGTATGTGCACAATGCCCCTTCCAGACAGGCTGAATGTTTTCGATTAGTCCATTTTGCTGAGGCTTAGAAATGTGTTACCTGAGGTATGCCTGCTTGTACTATGCTAATTTGTGTTTGTCCACATTTGGGTCTGAATACTGTCAAGGTTAACCCTTTCCAGGCATCCCTGCTGCCCCATGTGCAGCGCAGATTTTTCATTTTTCCTATTACACCCCTTATTGCTTTTTTAGTTGTCCTCTATTAGCACCATTTTCTACAGAAAGGAAAAAATGATTTTCACTCCCAAAGTGTTTTTTATTCTTCATCACATGTTAACAAGCCCCAGTGTCGGCGCTATTCCAATCTGGCTCACAGAAGCACACATAAGCAGTACTGATAATATCAGTGTTATCCTTAATCTTCCTTCTGTGCAGCAGTCCAGCCAGATTCATTGGGAAAGGTCGACAGTCACCAAGAATCTACCTTCTCTAATGATCCAAAGCTGTGACTGGTAAGCTGTAACTGAAAGTGGCTCAGAGTTTGAATTAAACCCTGTGATATCAATCACCAAACAACTAACGGGTTCACCTCAACCAACTATTTCTGAGCATCAATTCAGTGACTTCAGTAAAATAGTTAACAGAAGAGATTAGCTCCAATGCGTAAATAATTTGTCCACTGGTATCTACACGTTCAGAGTGACAAATCCTTCAGCAATCTAACACAACAGAGAAATAAACTGATGGGAGTGAATGGACACTTTGAAGGGTGTGCTGGATGGATATTGTTAATCAGGGAAGATTAATGAGGTATATAGATGGGTTGGCTATGCTAAATTGCCCTTTAATTGGAAAAAAAAAGAATTGGGTTCTCTAAATTTATAAAATAAATATAAAACAATGTAGCCTGAAATTCTGCAACTGATGTTGGGAGAGTGAATGTTAGAAACAACAGCCAGACCTGGCCTTAGTGTGCTGGATTTAAAGTGTCTTTTCATCCTTGTTCTCAAACACCTTTCTCCATGTTTTCTATCCACAGACGTCTATGGCTATCAACCTGCTAAAGGTAAGAATTTGTCATCTCTTCTAATTTGCACGGGTCTTATAGAGTGGGAATGATTGCCTACCAATGGACCTTGCAGAATACGAACTCCCCCCATTAGGGGGCGGAGACCTCTAACAATGTCTGGCTATGTATGAAAAGAGTAGGCCAGTAAGTCACCAACTAGTGAAGACCCAGTAGGGAGCTACTGGAGCTGTGTATAATAATAGTTGTCAAATAAAGTAAGTTTTAGTTTCTACAAAGTTGGTGTGGGCTCTTCGTGGCTTGCAAAATATTATTTCAAATAACATTGTCAAGCAGCTCCCCACACATCAAAACCACTAACAACCGGTACCTGCAGTATCATTTTGCGCAGAGATCACATCACCCACCATTGCACAGTTTGCACATTCATTTCATCTCAGTTTTCATGATCTTGACAAAAGAAGGGATGGTGGGAGAGTGAATGTTAGAAACTACAGCCAGACCCATCCTCACTGTGCTAGTTTTAAAGTATTAGATGGTCTTTTCATCCTTGTTCTCAAACACCTTTCTCCATTTTTTCTATTCATAGACTACGACTATCAATATAAGGGCAAGGATTTATAATCCTTTCAGAGAACGGTGTAAAGCACCTCGCCACACATCAAAGCACTGAAAACTGGTAATACACAGTAATGTTTAGTGCAGAGATCACATAACCAACCAGGGGGTAGAGGGCACATCGGTTTCATCTCATTTAATCTCACAGGGGAATCGATGGAACGCCACTCATGGGGGTCTCCGAGGGCATGGAGGCCACCAACTGCTTGCCCTTTGAGCAGGTTGGCACCCTGGCACTGTTGGTGACACCCAGGCACACCCAGTCTGGCACCCTGCCAGTGCCACCTGGTTGCCAGCCTGACACTGCCAATGTGTCCAAGTGGCATTTCCAGCTGGCAGGGGCACTGCCACAGTGCCATGTTGGAAGTGCTAAGGTACCAAGCTGGCATTCTTTCCACTAGTCACCAGCTGCCATCCTGAACAGGACCCTTTTATCTCCACTTTCTGCCTTCTACCAGTAAGCCAATCCTCTATCTAGGCTAGTAGCTTGCCCCCAACACCATTGGCTCTTATCTTATTTCGCAGCCTTGTGTATGGCACCTTGTCAAAGACTTCTGTAAATCCAAATGGACCATATCCACTTGCTATCCTTTGTAAAACTTCCTCATTACCTCCTCAAAGAATTTTAACAGAATTGCCAGGATTGACCACCCTTGACCAAGTTCTACTGACTCAGTCCTATTTTACCATGCACTTCCATGTGCTCCACAATCTCAACCTTTTTTTTCGAAATTTAGTGTGCCCAATTCATTTTTCCAATTAACGGGCAATTTAGCATGGCCAATCCACCTACCCTGCACATCTTTTGGGATGTGGGGCAAAACCCACGCAAACACGGGGAGAATGTGCAAACTCCACACGGACAGTGACCCAGAGCCGGGATCAAATCTGAGACCTTGGCGCCATTAGGTAACAGTGCTAACCCCTGTGCCGCCCTGCTGCCCTCTCAACCTTAGTAATGGAATCTAAATATGGGTGGTTTGGCGCTAACCATGACCAGGGGATTTTCTTTCTTTCATCTGCATATAATGATAACCTGTGTTCCTCGCCCTGGTGAGCCAAATAAAGGTGGAGTTACAGAGGTCGGATAGTGTCCCATTATTTTTGGCGGGCCGGGTCCAATGGGTTAAGATGATGAACATCTTGCCGGGATTTTTGTTTTTATTTCAGTGTTTTTCGGTGCTCCTGCCCAGGTTTCTTTTCCACAGGGTCAAGCCGCTTATTTCAGCTTCATTTGGGTGGATTTAGCCGCAAGGACTCAGAGGGGGGGCGGGAGGGGGGGCTTCAGAGTGAGAGGGATGCATGAGGTCTAGCACTGCAAACTTGTTTTATTACTGGGCAGCCAACGTGGAGAGGGTGTTGGGGTGGTGCGTGGATCCGGGGGCTTTCTGGGTTCACGTGTGAAGGGACAAGCTTGTTAGCATTGGTAACGGCACCAATTCCATTGGCTCCTGCAAGGTACTCAGCGAACCCATTGGTGGTGTCCACGTGACAAATATGGTGGAAGCTCCGCTAGAATATTTAAATGGAGCAGCCTCAAGGCTGGCTCTCATTTGTGTCAACCGCCTGTTTCAGCCAGCAAGGCTGGATGCCACATTTGGTGCATGGAGAAGAGTTGCTGGAGAGTGTGAGAAGTTTATTCCTGGAGGAGTGGTTTGCCAGCCTGTTTGAATTGAAGGAGAAATTTGGGCTGGCAGGCTCGGACATGTTTAGGTACCTGCAAGTTTAGGTTCTGCGGGAGGTGGCGGCCATTTATATTGTATTTCAGAGAGTTGGTCACTGTTAAATGGGGTGGGGGAGAAGGTACAAACGGGGGGAAGGAGTGAGTAAGGGGGGCTTTTGTTTCTTGGATGGATGAGTCGTTTTCGGGGTTTGCGTTTCATTAAGGATTATTGTTTGTATTTCTTGTAATTTTGTATAAAATGTTAAAACTTGAAAAACAAATGGACTCTAAAATCTTACCAACCACCAAAGTGAGGCTAACCGGCAGATTGTCTCCTGTCTTCCACCTCCCTTTCTTCTTAAATAGGGGTGTTACATTAGCCATTTTCCAGGCGTTTGGGACTCTCCCTGACTCCAGTGATTCCTGAAAGATCACCACCATTGCCTCCACAATCTCCTCAGGTTTATCTTTCAAAACCTTGGTGTGTAGTTCATCTGGTCCAGGTGATTTATCCACCTTCAGATCTTTCAGTTTCCCCAGCATCTTCTCCTTAATGATGACCACTACACTCACCTCTGACCCCTGATTCTCTTGAGGTTCTGGTATCCCACTGGTGTCTTCCAGCATGAAGACCAATGCAAAGTACCTATTCAGTTCCTCTATATTTCTTTGTTCCCCATTACCCCTTCTGCAGCCTCATTTTCCAGTGGTCCAATGTCCATTCTTGCTCCTCTCTCACCTTTTATATTTAAAAAAAAACCTTGCAATCTTCTTTTATATTACTAGCTAGCTTACACTCAAATTTCATCTTGTTCCCCCCTTGTTAGCGGAGTTAAATGAGTTGAGTTCTTTAGACCGTATGGAACTTTAACAAAATGTCTTTTAATAACACATGCAAATGGGAGAGCGAAAACTCGGCTGCTGTAACACCAGCTTGGTCCAAGTCGCTCTGCTCGCACAGAGCCGGTTCATATTTCTTTCTAATGTTTGGTTGGCACAGACTGATTCAAAGGAATACAAAGTGATTCAAAGTAATACAATTTAACCGATTATCGATACCGGCAATTTGATTAGGTTGCAGTCATTCTCCTGATTAGACCTGATTCTCCTGATTCTGCACTGTAACTTCTATGGAAAAGATGACGTGGATACATTGTCTTGCATGCTTCACTTCTAATCGTTCGGTGGACACATATTGTCCATCTGCTTTACAATGCAAAGGAATATTCTTTAGACAGTTAGTAATGAGGTAGTGAGTGTCCTATCTCCCTGGTACTTGCATAAGGGTATGTGCACAATGCCCCTTCCAGACATGCCGGAGCCAGGCTGAATGTTTTCGATTAGTCCATTTTGCTGAGGCTTACAAATGTGTTACCTGAGATATGCCTGCTTGTACTATGCTAATTTGTGTTTGTCCACATTTGGGTTTGAATACTGTCAAGGTTAACCCTTTCCAGGCATCCCTGCTGCCCCAAGTGTAGCGCAGATTTTTCATTTTTCCTATTCCACCCCTTATTGCTTTTTTAGTTGTCCTTTATTAGCACCATTTTCTACAGAAAGGAAAAAATGATTTTCACTCCCAAAGTGTTTTTTATTCTTCATCACATGTTAACAAGCCCCAGTGTCGGCACAATTCCAATCCGGCTCACAGAAGCACACATAAGCAGTACTGATAATATCAGTGTTATCCTCAATCTTCCTTCTGTGCAGCAGTCCAGCCAGATTCATTGGGAAAGGTCGACAGTCACCAAGAACCTACCTTCTCTAATGATCCAAAGCTGTGACTGGTAAGCTGTAACTGAAAGTGGCTCAGAGTTTGAATTAAACCCTGTGATATCAATCACCAAACAACTAATGGGTTCACCTCAACCAACTATTTCTGAGCATCAATTCAGTGACTTCAGTAAAATAGTAAACAGAAGAGATTAGCTCCAATGCGTAAATAATTTGTCCACTGGTATCTACGCGTTCAGAATGACAAATCCTTCAGCAATCTAACACAACAGAGAAATAAACTGATGGGAGTGAATGGACACTTTGAAGGGTGTGCTGGAAGGATATTGTTAATGAGGGAAGATTAATGAGGTATATAGATGGGTTGGTCATGCTAAATTGCCCTTTAATTGGAAAAAAAAAAGAATTGGGTTCTCTAAATTTATAAAATAAATATAAAACAATGTAGCCTGAAATTCTGCAACTGATGTTGGGAGAGTGAATGTTAGAAACAACAGCCAGACCTGGCCTTAGTGTGCTGGATTTAAAGTGTCTTTTCATCCTTGTTCTCAAACACCTTTCTCCATGTTTTCTATCCACAGACGTCTATGGCTATCAACCAGCTAAAGGTAAGAATTTCTCATCTCTTCTAATTTGCACGGGTCTTATAGAGTGGGAATGATTGACTACCAATGGACCTTGCAGAATACGAACTCCCCCCATTAGGGGGCGGGCGACCTCTAACAATGTCTGGCTATGTATGAAAAGAGTAGGCCAGTAAGACACCAACTAGTGAAGACCCAGTAGGGAGCTACTGGAGCTGTGTATAATAATAGTTGTCAAATAAAGTAAGTTTTAGTTTCTACAAAGTTGGTGTGGGCTCTTCGTGGCTTGCAAAATATTATTACAAATAACATTGTCAAGCAGCTCCCCACACATCAAAACCACTAACAACCGGTACCTGCAGTAGCATTTTGCGCAGAGATCACATCACCCACCATTGCACAGTTTGCACATTCATTTCATCTCAGTTTTCATGATCTTGACAAAAGAAGGGATGGTGGGAGAGTGAATGTTAGAAACCACAGCCAGACCCATCCTCACTGTGCTAGTTTTAAAGTATTAGATGGTCTTTTCATCCTTGTTCTCAAACACCTTTCTCCATTTTTTCTATTCATAGACTACGACTATCAATATAAGGGCAAGGATTTATAATCCTTTCAGAGAACGTTGTAAAGCACCTCACCACACATCAAAGCACTGAAAACTGGTAATACACAGTAATGTTTAGTGCAGAGATCACATAACCAACCAGAGGGTAGAGGGCACATCGGTTTCATCTCATTTAATCTCACAGGGGAATCGATGGAACGGCACTCATGGGGGTCTCCGAGGGCATGGAGGCCTCCAACTGCTTGCCCTTTGGGCAGGTTGGCACCCTGGCACTGTTGGTGCCACCCAGGCACGCCCAGTCTGGCACCCTGCCAGTGCCACCTGGTTGCCAGCCTGACACTGCCAATGTGTCCAGGTGGCATTTCCAGCTGGCAGGGGCACTGCCACAGTGCCATGTTGGAAGTGCTAAGGTACCAAGCTGGCATTTTTTTCCAATAGTCACCAGCTGCCATCCTGAACAGGACCCTTTTATCTCCACTTTCTGCCTTCTACCAGTAAGCCAATCCTCTATCTAGGCTAGTAGCTTGCCCCCAACACCACTGGCTCTTATCTTATTTCGCAGCCTTGTGTATGGCACCTTGTCAAAGACTTCTGTAAATCCAAATGGACCATATCCACTTGCTATCCTTTGTAAAACTTCCTCATTACCTCCTCAAATAATTCTAACAGAATTGACAGGATTGACCACCCTTGACCAAGTTCTACTGACTCAGTCCTATTTTACCATGCACTTCCATGTACTCCGCAATCTCAACCTTTTTTTTTCAAAATTTAGTGTGCCCAATTCATTTTTCCAATTAACCGTCAATTTAGCATGGCCAATCCACCTACCCTGCACATCTTTTGGGTTGTGGGGCAAAACACACGCAAACACGGGGAGAATGTGCAAACTCCACACGGACAGTGACCCAGAGCCGGGATCGAATCTGGGACCTTGGCGCCATTAGGTAGCAGTGCTAACCACTGTGCCGCCCTGCTGCTCTCTCAACCTTAGTAATGGAATCTAAATATGGGTGGTTTGGAGCTAACCACGACCAGGGGATTTTCTTCTTTCATCTGCATATAATGATAACCTGTGTTCCTCGTCCTGGTGAGCCGAATAAAGGTGGAGTTACAGAGGTGGGATAGTGTCCCATTATCTTTGGCGGGCCGGGTCCAATCGGTTAAGATGATGAACATCTTGCCGGGATTTTTGTTTTTATTTCAGTGTTTTTCGGTGCTCCTGCCCAGTTTTCTTTTCCACAGGGTCAAGCCGCTTATTTCAGCTTCATTTGGGCGGATTTAGCCCCAAGGACTCAGAGGGGGGGGGCCCTTCAGAGTGAGAGGGATGCATGAGGTCTAGCACTGCAAACTTGTTTTATTACTGGGCAGCCAACGTGGAGAGGGTGTTGGGGTGGTGCGTGAATCCGGGGGCTTTCTGGGTTCACGTGTGAAGGGACAAGCTTGTTAGCATTGGTAACAGCACCAATTCCATTGGCTCCTGCAAGGTACTCAGCGAACCCATTGGTGGTGTCCACGTGACAAATACGGTGGAAGCTCCGCGAGCATTTTTAAATGGAGCAGCCTCAAGGCTGGCTCCCATTTGTGTCAACCGCCTGTTTCAGCCAGCAAGGCTGGATGCCACATTTGGTGCATGGAGAGAGAGTTGCTGGAGAGAGTGAGAAGTTTATTCCTGGAGGAGTGGTTTGCCAGCCTGGTGGAATTCAAGGAGAAATCTGGGCTGTCAGGCTCGGACATGTTTAGGTACCTGCAAGTTTAGGTTCTGCGGGAGGTGGCGGCCATTTATCTTGTATTTCAGAGAGTTGGTCCCTGTTAAATGGGGTGGGGGAGATTGTACAAACGGGGGGAAGGAGTGAGTAAGGGGGGCTTTTGTTTCTTGGATGGATGAGTCGTTTTCGGGGTTTGCGTTTGATTAAGGATTATTATTTGTATTTCTTGTAATTTTGTATAAAATGTTAAAACTTGAAAAACAAATGGACTCTAAAATCTTACCAACCACCAAAGTGAGGCTAACCGGCAGATTGTTTCCTGTCTTCCACCTGCCTTTCTTCTTAAATAGGGGTGTTACATTAGCCATTTTCCAGGCGTTTGGGACTCTCCCTGACTCCAGTGATTCCTGAAAGATCACCACCATTGCCTCCACAATCTCCTCAGGTTTATCTTTCAGAACCTTGGTGTGTAGTTCATCTGGTCCAGGTGATTTATCCACCTTCAGATCTTTCAGTTTCCCCAGCATCTTCTCCTTAATGATGACCACTACACTCACCTCTGACCCCTGATTCTCTTGAGGTTCTGGTATCCCACTGGTGTCTTCCAGCATGAAGACCAATGCAAAGTACCTATTCAGTTCCTCTATATTTCTTTGTTCCCCATTACCCCTTCTGCAGCCTCATTTTCCAGTGGTCCAATGTCCATTCTTGCTCCTCTCTCACCTTTGATATTTAAAAAAAAACCTTGCAATCTTCTTTTAGATTACTAGCTAGCTTACACTCAAATTTCATCTTGTTCCCCCCTTGTTAGCGGAGTTAAATGAGTTGAGTTCTTTAGACCGTATGGAACTTTAACAAAATGTCTTTTAATAACACATGCAAATGGGAGAGCGAAAACTCGGCTGCTGTAACACCAGCTTGGTCCAAGTCGCTCTGTTCGCACAGAGCCGGTTCATATTTCTTTCTACTGTTTGGATGGCACAGACTGATTCAAAGGAATACAAAATGATTCAAAGTAATACAATTTAACCGATTATCGATACCGGCAATTTGATTAGGTTGCAGTCATTCTCCTGATTAGACCTGATTCTCCTGATTCTGCACTGTAACTTCTATGAAAAAGATGACGTGGATATATTGTCTTGCATGCTTCACTTCTAATCGTTCGGTGGACACATATTGTCCATCTGCTTTGCAATGCAAAGGAATATTCTTTAGACAGTTAGTAATGAGGTAGTGAGTGTCCTATCTCCCTGGTACTTGCATAAGGGTATGTGCACAATGCCCCTTCCAGACAGGCTGAATGTTTTCGATTAGTCCATTTTGTTGAGGCTTAGAAATGGGTTACCTGAGATATGCCTGCTTGTACTATGCTAATTTGTGTTTGTCCACATTTGGGTTTGCCCTTTCCAGGCATCCCTCTGCCCCATGTGTAGAGCAGATTTTTCATTTTTCCTATTACAACCCTTATTGCTTTTTTAGTTGTCCTCTATTAGCACCATTTTCTACAGAAAGGAAAAAATGATTTTCACTCCCAAAGTGTTTTTTATTCTTCATCATATGTTAACAAGCCCCAGTGTCGGCGCTATTCCAATCCGGCTCACAGAAGCACACATAAGCAGTACTGATAATATCAGTGTTATCCTCAATCTTCCTTCTGTGCAGCAGTCCAGCCAGATTCATTGGGAAAGGTCGACAGTCACCAAGAATCTACCTTCTCTAATGATCCAAAGCTGTGACTGGTAAGCTGTAACTGAAAGTGGCTCAGAGTTTGAATTAAACCCTGTGATATCAATCACCAAACAACTAACGGGTTCACCTCAACCAACTATTTCTGAGCATCAATTCAGTGACTTCAGTAAAATAGTAAATAGAAGAGATTAGCTCCAATGCGTAAATAATTTGTCCACTGGTATCTACACGTTCAGAATGACAAATCCTTCAGCAATCTAACACAACAGAGAAAGAAACTGATGGGAGTGAATGGAGACTTTGAAGGATGTGCTGGACGGATATTGTTAATGAGGGAAGATTAATGAGGTATATAGATGGGTTGGCCATGCTAAATTGCCCTTTAATTGGAAAAAAAAGAATTGGGTTCTCTAAATTTATAAAATAAATATAAAACAATGTAGCCTGAAATTCTGCAACTGATGTTGGGAGAGTGAATGTTAGAAACAACAGCCAGACCCGGCCTTAGTGTGCTGGATTTAAAGTGTCTTTTCATCCTTGTTCTCAAACACCTTTCTTCATGTTTTCTATCCACAGACGTCTACGGCTATCAACCTGATAAAGGTAAGAATTTCTAATCTATTCTAATTTGCACGGGTCTTATAGAGT
The DNA here is from genome assembly GCF_047496885.1 of Scyliorhinus torazame. NCBI lineage: Eukaryota > Metazoa > Chordata > Chondrichthyes > Carcharhiniformes > Scyliorhinidae > Scyliorhinus > Scyliorhinus torazame. The sequence continues at coordinate 73,807,023 of NC_092722.1, read as the reverse complement.
AGGAATGATTAACTACCAATGGACCTTGCAGAATACGAACTCCCCCCATTAGGGGGCGGGCGACCTCTAACAATGTCTGGCTGTGTATGAAAAGAGTAGGCCAGTAAGACACCAACTAATGAAGACCCAGTAGGGAGCTACTGGAGCTGTGTATAATAATAGTTGTCAAATAAAGTATGTTTTAGTTTCTACAAAGTTGGTGTGGGCTCTTCATGGCTTGCAAAAAATTCTTTCAGATAACATTGTCAAGCAGCTCCCCACACATCAAAACCACTAACGACTGGTACATGCAGTAGCATTTTGCACAGAGAACACATCACCCACCATAGCACAGTTTGCACATCCATTTCATCTCAGTTTTCATGATCTTGACAAAAGAAGGGATGGTGGGAGAGTGAATGTTAGAAACCACAGCCAGACCCATTCTCACTGTGCTAGTTTTAAAGTATTAGATGGTCTTTTCATCCTTGTTCTCAAACACCTTTCTCCATTTTCTCTATTCATCGACTACGACTATCAATATAAGGGCAAGGATTTATAATCCTTTCAGAGAACGTTGTAAAGTACCTCACCACACATCAAAGCACTGAAAACTGGTAATACACAGTAATGTTTAGTGCAGAGATCACATAACCAACCAGAGGGTAGAGGGCACATCGGTTTCATCTCATTTAATCTCACAGGGGAATCGATGGAACGGCACTAATGGGGGTCTCCGAGGGCATGGAGGCCTCCAACTGCTTGCCCTTTGGGCAGGTTGGCACCCTGGCACTGTTGGTGCCACCCAGGCACGCCCAGTCTGGCACCCTGCCAGTGCCACCTGGTTGCCAGCCTGACACTGCCAATGTGTCCAGGTGGCATTTTCAGCTGGCAGGGGCACTGCCACAGTGCCATGCTGGAAGTGCTAAGGTACCAAGCTGGCATTTTTTCCATGTCACCAGCTGCCATCCTGAACAGGACCCTTTTATCTCCACTTTCTGCCTTCTACCAGTAAGCCAATCCTCTATCTAGGCTAGTAGCTTGCCCCCAACACCATTGGCTCTTATCTTATTTCGCAGCCTTGTGTATGGCACCTTGTCAAAGACTTCTGTAAATCCAAATGGACCATATCCACTTGCTATCCTTTGTAAAACTTCCTCATTACCTCCTCAAAGAATTCTAACAGAATTGCCAGGATTGACCACCCTTGACCAAGTTCTACTGACTCAGTCCTATTTTGCCATGCACTTCCATGTACTCCGCAATCTCAACCTTTTTTTTCGAAATTTAGTGTGCCCAATTCATTTTTCCAATTAACGGGCAATTTAGCATGGCCAATCCACCTACCCTGCACATCTTTTGGGTTGTGGGGCAAAACACACACAAACACGGGGAGAATGTGCAAACTCCACACGGACAGTGACCCAGAGCCGGGATCGAATCTGGGACCTTGCCGCCATTAGGTAGCAGTGCTAACCACTGTGCTGCCCTGCTGCCCTCTCAACCTTTGTAATGGAATCTAAATATGGGTGGTTTGGAGCTAACCACGACCAGGGGATTTTCTTTCTTTCATCTGCATATAATGATAACCTGTGTTCCTCGTCCTGGTGAGCCGAATAAAGGTGGAGTTACAGAGGTGGGATAGTGTCCCATTATCTCTGGCGGGCCGGGTCCAATCGGTTAAGATGATGAACATCTTGCCGGGATTTTTGTTTTTATTTCAGTGTTTTTCGGTGCTCCTGCCCAGGTTTCTTTTCCACAGGGTCAAGCCGCTTATTTCAGCTACATTTGGGCGGATTTAGCCCGAAGGACTCAGAGGGGGGGCAGAGGGGGGGGTAGGGGGTGGGGGAGGCTTCAGAGTGAGAGGGATGCATGAGGTCTAGCACTGCAAACTTGTTTTATTACTGGGCAGCCAACGTGGAGAGGGTGTTGGGGTGGTGCGTGGATCCGGGGGCTTTCTGGGTTCACGTGTGAAGGGACAAGCTTGTTAGCATTGGTAACGGCACCAATTCCATTGGCTCCTGCAAGGTACTCAGCGAACCCATTGGTGGTGTCCAGGTGACAAATATGGAGGAAGCTCCGCTAGAATTTTTAAATGGAGCAGCCTCAAGGCTGGCTCCCATTTGTGTCAACCGCCTGTTTCAGCCAGCAAGGCTGGATGCCACATTTGGTGCATGGAGAGAGGGTTGCTGGAGAGAGTGAGAAGTTTATTCCTGGAGGAGTGGTTTGCCAGCCTGGTGGAATTGAAGGTAGAAATTTGGGCTGGCAGGCTCGGACATGTTTATGTACCTGCAAGTTTAGGTTCTGCGGGAGGTGGCGGCCATTTATATTGTATTTCAGAGAGTTGGTCACTGTTAAATGGGGTGGGGGAGAAGGTACAAACGAGGGGAAGGAGTGAGTAAGGGGGGCTTTTGTTTCTTGGATGGATGAGTCGTTTTCGGGGTTTGCGTTTGATTAAGGATTATTATTTGTATTTCTTGTAATTTTGTAATAAAATGTTAAAACTTGAAAAACAAATGGACTCTAAAATCTTACCAAAGTGAGGCTAACCGGCAGATTGTCTCCTGTCTTCCACCTCCCTTTCTTCTTAAATAGGGGTGTTACATTAGCCATTTTCCAGGCGTTTGGGACCCTCCCTGACTCCAGTGATTCCTGAAAGATCACCACCATTGCCTCCACAATCTCCTCAGGTTTATCTTTCAGAACCTTGGTGTGTAGTTCATCTGGTCCAGGTGATTTATCCACCTTCAGATCTTTCATTTCCCCAGCATCTTCTCCTTAATGATGACCACTACACTCACCTCTGACCCCTGATTCTTTTGAGGTTCTGGTATCCCACTGGTGTCTTCCAGCATGAAGACCAATGCAAAGTACCTATTCAGTTCCTCTATATTTCTTTGTTCCCCATTACCCCTTCTGCAGCCTCATTTTCCAGTGGTCCAATGTCCATTCTTGCTCCTCTCTCACCTTTTATATTTAAAAAAAAACCTTGCAATCTTCTTTTATATTACTAGCTAGCTTACACTCAAATTTCATCTTGTTCCCCCCTTGTTAGCGGAGTTAAATGAGTTGAGTTCTTTAGACCGTATGGAACTTTAACAAAATGTCTTTTAATAACACATGCAAATGGGAGAGCGAAAACTCGGCTGCTGTAACACCAGCTTGGTCCAAGTCGCTCTGTTCGCACAGTGCCGGTTCATATTTCTTTCTACTGTTTGGATGGCACAGACTGATTCAAAGGAATACAAAATGATTCAAAGTAATACAATTTAACCGATTATCGATACCGGCAATTTGATTAGGTTGCAGTCATTCTCCTGATTAGACCTGATTCTCCTGATTCTGCACTGTAACTTCTATGAAAAAGATGACGTGGATACATTGTCTTGCATGCTTCACTTCTAATCGTTCGGTGGACACATATTGTCCATCTGCTTTACAATGCAAAGGAATATTCTTTAGACAGTTAGTAATGAGGTAGTGAGTGTCCTATCTCCCTGGTACTTGCATAAGGGTATGTGCACAATGCCCCTTCCAGACATGCCGGAGCCAGGCTGAATGTTTTTGATTAGTCCCTTTTGCTGAGGCTTAGAAATGTGTTACCTGAGATATGCCTGTTTGTACTGTGCTAATTTGTGTTTGTCCACATTTGGGTTTGCCCTTTCCAGGCATCCCTCTGCCCCATGTGTAGCGCAGATTTTTCATTTTTCCTATTACAACCCTTATTGCTTTTTTAGTTGTCCTCTATTAGCACCATTTTCTACAGAAAGGAAAAAATGATTTTCACTCCCAAAGTGTTTTTTATTCTTCATCATATGTTAACAAGCCCCAGTGTCGGCGCTATTCCAATCCGGCTCACAGAAGCACACATAAGCAGTACTGATAATATCAGTGTTATCCTCAATCTTCCTTCTGTGCAGCAGTCCAGCCAGATTCATTGGGAAAGGTCGACAGTCACCAAGAATCTACCTTCTCTAATGATCCAAAGCTGTGACTGGTAAGCTGTAACTGAAAGTGGCTCAGAGTTTGAATTAAACCCTGTGATATCAATCACCAAACAACTAACGGGTTCACCTCAACCAACTATTTCTGAGCATCAATTCAGTGACTTCAGTAAAATAGTAAATAGAAGAGATTAGCTCCAATGCGTAAATAATTTGTCCACTGGTATCTACACGTTCAGAATGACAAATCCTTCAGCAATCTAACACAACAGAGAAAGAAACTGATGGGAGTGAATGGAGACTTTGAAGGATGTGCTGGACGGATATTGTTAATGAGGGAAGATTAATGAGGTATATAGATGGGTTGGCCATGCTAAATGGCCCTTTAATTGGAAAAAAAAGAATTGGGTTCTCTAAATTTATAAAATAAATATAAAACAATGTAGCCTGAAATTCTGCAACTGATGTTGGGAGAGTGAATGTTAGAAACAACAGCCAGACCCGGCCTTAGTGTGCTGGATTTAAAGTGTCTTTTCATCCTTGTTCTCAAACACCTTTCTTCATGTTTTCTATCCACAGACGTCTACGGCTATCAACCTGATAAAGGTAAGAATTTCTAATCTATTCTAATTTGCACGGGTCTTATAGAGTAGGAATGATTAACTACCAATGGACCTTGCAGAATACGAACTCCCCCCATTAGGGGGCGGGCGACCTCTAACAATGTCTGGCTGTGTATGAAAAGAGTAGGCCAGTAAGACACCAACTAATGAAGACCCAGTAGGGAGCTACTGGAGCTGTGTATAATAATAGTTGCCAAATAAAGTAAATTTTAGTTTCTACAAAGTTGGTGTGGGCTCTTCATGGCTTGCAAAAAATTCTTTCAGATAACATTGTCAAGCAGCTCCCCACACATCAAAACCACTAACGACTGGTACATGCAGTAGCATTTTGCACAGAGAACACATCACCCACCATAGCACAGTTTGCACATCCATTTCATCTCAGTTTTCATGATCTTGACAAAAAAAGGGATGGTGGGAGAGTGAATGTTAGAAACCACAGCCAGACCCATTCTCACTGTGCTAGTTTTAAAGTATTAGATGGTCTTTTCATCCTTGTTCTCAAACACCTTTCTCCATTTTTTCTATTCATAGACTACGACTATCAATATAAGGGCAAGGATTTATAATCCTTTCAGAGAACGTTGTAAAGTACCTCACCACACATCAAAGCACTGAAAACTGGTAATACACAGTAATGTTTAGTGCAGAGATCACATAACCAACCAGAGGGTAGAGGGCACATCGGTTTCATCTCATTTAATCTCACAGGGAAATCGATGGAACGGCACTAATGGGGGTCTCCGAGGGCATGGAGGCCTCCAACTGCTTGCCCTTTGGGCAGGTTGGCACCCTGGCACTGTTGGTGCCACCCAGGCACGCCCAGTCTGGCACCCTGCCAGTGCCACCTGGTTGCCAGCCTGACACTGCCAATGTGTCCAGGTGGCATTTTCAGCTGGCAGGGGCACTGCCACAGTGCCATGCTGGAAGTGCTGAGGTACCAAGCTGGCATTTTTTCCATGTCACCAGCTGCCATCCTGAACAGGACCCTTTTATCTCCACTTTCTGCCTTCTACCAGTAAGCCAATCCTCTATCTAAGCTAGTAGCTTGCCCCCAACACCATTGGCTCTTATCTTATTTCGCAGCCTTGTGTATGGCACCTTGTCAAAGACTTCTGTAAATCCAAATGGACCATATCCATTTGCTATCCTTTGTAAAACTTCCACATTACCTCCTCAAAGAATTCTAACAGAATTGCCAGGATTGACCTCCCCTTTACCAAATTCTACTGACTCAGTCCTATTTTACCATGCACTTCCATGTACTCCGCAATCTCAACCTTTTTTTTCGAAATTTAGAGTGCCCAATTCATTTTTCCAATTAACGGGCAATTTAGCATGGCCAATCCACCTACCCTGCACATCTTTTGGGTTGTGGGGCAAAACACACGCAAACACGGGGAGAATGTGCAAACTCCACACGGACAGTGACCCAGAGCCGGGATCGAATCTGGGACCTTGCCGCCATTAGGTAGCAGTGCTAACCACTGTGCTGCCCTGCTGCCCTCTCAACCTTAGTAATGGAATCTAAATATGGGTGGTTTGGAGCTAACCACGACCAGGGGATTTTCTTTCTTTCATCTGCATATAATGATAACCTGTGTGCCTCGTCCTGGTGAGCCGAATAAAGGTGGAGTTACAGAGGTGGGATCGTGTCGCATTATCTTTGGCGGGCCGGGTCCAATCGGTTAAGATGATGAACATCTTGCCGGGATTTTTGTTTTTATTTCAGTGTTTTTCGGTGCTCCTGCCCAGGTTTCTTTTCCACAGGGTCAAGCCGCTTATTTCAGCTTCATTTGGGCGGATTTAGCCCCAAGGACTCAGAGGAGGGGCAGAGGGGGGGGGGGGGCTTCAGAGTGAGACGGATGCATGAGGTCTAGCACTGCAAACTTGTTTTATTACTGGGCAGCCAACGTGGAGAAGGTGTTGGGGTGGTGCGTGGATCCGGGGGCTTTCTGGGTTCACGTGTGAAGGGACAAGCTTGATAGCATTGGTAACGGCACCAATTCCATTGGCTCCTGCAAGGTACTCAGCGAACCCATTGGTGGTGTCCACGTGACAAATATGGAGGAAGCTCCGCTAGAATTTTTAAATGGAGCAGCCTCAAGGCTGGCTCCCATTTGTGTCAACCGCCTGTTTCAGCCAGCAAGGCTGGATGCCACATTTGGTGCATGGAGAGAGAGTTGCTGGAGAGAGTGAGAAGTTTATTCCTGGAGGAGTGGTTTGCCAGCCTGGTGGAATTGAAGGTAGAAATTTGGGCTGGCAGGCTCGGACATGTTTATGTACCTGCAAGTTTAGGTTCTGCGGGAGGTGGCGGCCATTTATATTGTATTTCAGAGAGTTGGTCACTGTTAAATGGGGTGGGGGAGAAGGTACAAACGGGGGGAAGGAGTGAGTAAGGGGGGCTTTTGTTTCTTGGATGGATGAGTCGTTTTCGGGGTTTGCATTTGATTAAGGATTATTATTTGTATTTCTTGTAATTTTGTATAAAATGTTAAAACTTGAAAAACAAATGGACTCTAAAATCTTACCAACCACCAAAGTGAGGCTAACCGGCAGATTGTCTCCTGTCTTCCACCTCCCTTTCTTCTTAAATAGGGGTGTTACATTAGCCATTTTCCAGGTGTTTGGGACCCTCCCTGACTCCAGTGATTCCTGAAAGATCACCACCATTGCCTCCACAATCTCCTCAGGTTTATCTTTCAGAACCTTGGTGTGTAGTTCATCTGGTCCAGGTGATTTATCCACCTTCAGATCTTTCATTTCCCCAGCATCTTCTCCTTAATGATGACCACTACACTCACCTCTGACCCCTGATTCTCTTGAGGTTCTGGTATCCCACTGGTGTCTTCCAGCATGAAGACCAATGCAAAGTACCTATTCAGTTCCTCTATATTTCTTTGTTCCCCATTACCCCTTCTTCAGCCTCATTTTCCAGTGGTCCAATGTCCATTCTTGCTCCTCTCTCACCTTTCATATTGAAAAAAAAACCTTGCAATCTTCTTTTATATTACTAGCTAGCTTACACTCAAATTTCATCTTGTTCCCCCCTTGTTAGCGGAGTTAAATTAGTTGAGTTCTTTAGACCGTATGGAACTTTAACAAAATGTCTTTTAATAACACATGCAAATGTGGGAGTGAAAACTCGGCTGCGGTAACACTAGCTTGGTCCAAGTCGCTCTGCTCGCACAGAACCGGTTCATATTTCTTTCTACTGTTTGGATGGCACAGACTGATTCAAAGGAATACAAAGTGATTCAAAGTAATACAATTTAACCGATTATTGATACCGGCAATTTGATTAGGTTGCAGTCATTCTCCTGATTAGACCTGATTCTGCACTGTAACTTCTATGGAAAAGATGACGTGGATACATTGTCTTGCATGCTTCACTTCTAATCGTTCGGTGGACACATATTGTCCATCTGCTTTACAATGCAAAGGAATATTCTTTAGACAGTTAGTAATGAGGTAGTGAGTGTCCTATCTCCCTGGTACTTGCATAAGGGTATGTGCACAATGCCCCTTCCAGACATGCCGGAGCCAGGCTGAATGTTTTTGATTAGTATCTTTTGCTGAGGCTTAGAAATGTGTTACCTGAGATATGCCTGCTTGTACTATGCTAATTTGTGTTTGTCCACATTTGGGTTTGAATACTGTCAAGGTTAACCCTTTCCAGGCATCCCTCTGCCCCATGTGTAGCGCAGATTTTTCATTTTTCCTATTACACCCCTTATTGCTTTTTTAGTTGTCCTTTATTAGCACCATTTTCTACAGAAAGGAAAAAATGATTTTCACTCCCAAAGTGTTTTTTATTCTTCATCATATGTTAACAAGCCCCAGTGTCGGCACAATTCCAATCCGGCTCACAGAAGCACACATAAGCAGTACTGATAATATCAGTGTTATCCTCAATCTTCCTTCTGTACAGCAGTCCAGCCAGATTAATTGGGAAAGGTTCACAGTCACCAAGAATCTACCTTCTCTAATGATCCAAAGCTGTGACTGGTAAGCTGTAACTGAAAGTGGCTCAGAGTTTGAATTAAACCCTGTGATATCAATCACCAAACAACTAACGGGTTCACCTCAACCAACTATTTCTGAGCATCAATTCAGTGACTTCAGTAAAATAGTAAACAGAAGAGATTAGCTCCAATGCGTAAATAATTTGTCCACTGGTATCTACACGTTCAGAATGACAAATCCTTCAGCAATCTAACACAACAGAGAAATAAACTGATGGGAGTGAATGGACACTTTGAAGGGTGTGCTGGATGGATATTGTTAATGAGGGAAGATTAATGAGGTATATAGATGGATTGGCCATGCTAAATTGCCCTTTAATTGGAAAATAAAAAGAATTGGGTTCTCTAAATTTATAAAATAAATATAAAACAATGTAGCCTGAAATTCTGCAACTGATGTTGGGAGAGTGAATGTTAGAAACAACAGCCAGACCCGGCCTTAGTGTGCTGGATTTAAAGTGTCTTTTCATCCTTGTTCTCAAACACCTTTCTCCATGTTTTCTATCCACAGACGTCTATGGCTATCAACCTGCTAAAGGTAAGAATTTCTAATCTCTTCTAATTTGCACGGGTCTTATAGAGTGGGAATGATTAACTACCAATGGACCTTGCAGTATACGAACTCCCCCCATTAGGGGGCGATCGACCTCTAACAATGTCTGGCTATGTATGAAAAGAGTAGGCCAGTAAGACACCAACTAGTGAAGACCCAGTAGGTAGCTACTGGAGCTGTGTATAATAATAGTTGTCAAATAAAGTAAGTTTTAGTTTCTACAAAGTTGGTGTGGGCTCTTCATGGCTTGTGAGGTACCCTCAATAATGATGCTTAGAGATTAAACTGTAAAGAAGGCTTTATCAGGCTAATAACTATGCTACAGATTTGGACGAGAGCTGACTGCTATACAGACCATGAGGCAGGCCTTTATGTATGGCTCCCAGATGGGCGGAGCCAGAGGCTGCGTCCCCAGGGTTCCAAGCCTGGTCTTAAAGGGGACATCACCTTACATGATGATAAGGCAGTAACTGTTCATCACATTCACCCCCTGTTTAAAAAGGAGTCTGGCGGGGGTGAAGTGCCATCATAGGTCCATCCGTCTCGGCGGCCGGAGCGTCCTCCTCAATCTCCTCAGTTCGGGCGGTGGTGCGGCGGGCACGGACGTCCCGGTTGAGGGCACATCCGGGAGCACAGCGGTCGGAGCTTCGGTCCGGGTCGGGGCAGAGGAACTAGGCAGGGCCGGGGGCAGTGGAGCCGGGGCAGAGGAACTAGGCAGGGCCGGGGGTAGCGGAGCTGGCGCCGGCGGGGTGTGTAAAGGGGGGGCGCAAGGGGGAGCGCACGGTAGGAGCTCACCAACGGGTGGTAGGGCCGGAAGGGGGTGTGTTGTAGGGGGCGACGGGTTCTGCAGGGGAGCGGCGCGGGAAGGGGCGTCTGTGGTGGAGGATCCAGCGGGCGCCAGATCCCGGAGGGAAACCGTATCTTGCCTGCCATCGGAGTACTCCACGTAGGCGTAACTGGGGTTGGCGTGGAGCAGTCGGACCTTTTCAACTAGGGGGTCCGTTTTATGGCTCCTCGCGTGCCTCCGGAGAAAAACAGGTCCCGGAGCCGTCAGCCAAGTTGGAAGCGAGACCCCGGAGGTAGACTTCCTGGGGAAGCGAAACAATCGCTCATGAGGGGTCTCATTTGTGGCCGTGCAGAGGAGTGACCTAATGGAGTGTAGGGCATCGGGTAGGACCTCCTGCCAGCGGGTGGTTGGGAGATTTCTCGACCGCAGGGCCAGAAGGACAGCCTTCCACACGGTCACGTTCTCCCTCTCCACCTGCCCGTTTCCCCGTGGGTTATAGCTTGTCGTTCTGCTCGAGGCGATGCCTTTGCTGAGCAGATACCGACGCAGTTCATCGCTCATGAACGATGTACCCCGGTTGCTGTGGATATAAGCAGGGAAACCAAACAGGGTGAAGATGCTGTGCAGTGCCTTAATCACCGTGGCTGAGGTCATGTCGGTGCAGGGAATGGCGAATGGGAAATGGGAGAACTCATCGATCACGGTGAGGAAATAGGCATAACGGTTGGTGGACGGGAGGGGCCCCTTGAAGTCCACGCTCAGTCGCTCAAAGGGGCCCGAGGCCTTCACGAGCCGAACCTTGTCTGGCCGATAGAAGTGCGGTTTGCACTCCTCACAGACCTGGCAGGCCCTGACCATGGCCTTGACCTCCTTGGTTGAGTAAGGTAGGTTGCGGGACTTGATGAAATGGACGAGCCGGGTAACCCCCGGGTGGCAGAGGTCATTGTGGATGGCTTGCAGGCGGTCCTCCTGTGCGTTGGCGCATGTGCCGCGGGACAGGGCATCTGGGGGCTCATTGAGCTCCCCTGGACAATACTTGATATCGTACGAGTAGGTGGAGAGTTCGATCCTCCACCTCAAAATTTTATCGTTCTTTATTTTGCCCCGTTGCGTGTTATCGAACATATAGGCGACCGACCGTTGGTCGCTGACGAGGGTAAACCTCCTACCGGCGAGGTAGTGTCTCCAGCGCCGCACAGCCTCCACAATGGCTTGTGCCTCCTTTTCGACTGCAGAGTGTCGAATCTCGGAGGCGGTGAGGGTTTGGGAGAAGAACGCGACTGGTCTGCCTCCTTGATTGAGGGTAGTAGCCAGGGCGATGTCTGATGCATCGCTCTCTACCTGGAAAGGGATGGTTTCGTCCACCGCGTGCATGGCGGCCTTGATGATGTCGGCCTTGATGCGGTTGAAGGCAAATTGGGCCTCAGCCGAGAGGGGAAAAGTGGTGGTCTTTAGGAGTGGGCGGGCTTTGTCCGCATACTTGGGGACCCACTGGGCGTAATAGGAGAAAAGCCCCAAGCACCGTTTGAGGGCCTTGAGGCTGCGGGGGAGAGGGAGTTCCTTAAGGGGGCGCATGCGGTCGGGGTCGGGACCTAGGACCCCGTCTTCCACGACATAGCTGAGGATGGCCAGCCGGGTGGTGTGGAAAATGCATTTGCCCTCGTTATAGGTCAGGTTAAGGGCTCGGGCGGTCTGGAGGAACTTTTTGAGGTTAGCGTCATGGTCCTGCTGATCATGGCCGCAGATGGTGGCATTGTCCAAGTACGGGTATGTAGCCCGCAAACTGTACTGGTCCACCATTTGGTCCATCGCCCTTTGAAAGACGGAGACCCCATTTGTGACACTAAAGGGGACCCTGAGGAAGTGGAAGAGCCGGCCGGCTGCTTCGAAGGCAGTATAGGGGCGGTCTTTTGGTCGGATGGGGAGCTGGTGGTAGGCAGATTTGAGGTCGACCGTGGAAAAGACTCGGTATTGGGCGATCCGATTTACCATTTCCGCGATGCGAGGAAGGGGGTACGCATCAAGCTGCGTGAATCGGTTTATGGTCTGGCTATAATCCACGACCATCCGTTTCTTCTCCCCGGACCGGACTACCACCACTTGCGCTCTCCAAGGGCTGTTGCTAGCCTCGATGACCCCCTCTCCCAGTAAACGCTGGACCTCTGACTTGATAAAAGCCATATCTTGGGCACTGTAGCGCCGGCTCCTGGTGGCGACGGGCTTACAGTCAGGAGTGAGGTTAGCGAATAGCGAGGGGGGGGTGACTTTCAGTGTCGCAAGGCAGCACACCGTAAGGGGGGGCAAGGGTCCGCCGAACTTCAGTGTCAGGCTTCGGTGGCTGCACTGGAAATCCAGTCCGAGCAGCAGGGGGGCACAGAGGTGAGGGAGGATATAAAATTTGAAATGGGTGTATTTGGCACACTGGATCGAGAGATCCGCAATACAGTACCCCGTGATTTGTACCGAGTGGGACCCAGATGCGAGGGCTATGGTTTGGGATGTGGGATGGGTGCGTAGGGAGCAGCGCCTTACCGTTTCAGGTTGGATAAAGCTCTCCGTGCTCCCGGAGTCGAAGAGGCATGCAGTGTCGTGCCCGTTGACCTGGACCTGCATCATGGAGTCCTGCAGGTGTTTTGGCCGAGTTTGATCGAGGGTGATCGCACCCAGTCGCGGGTAGTCGGAGTCGTAAAATGGCCGCTGCCGTTGGTCGCACGTGTCGGGTCGAGAAGATGGCCGCTCCCATGATTCGCACGAGGCTGATGACGCGTCAGAAGAGGACGTGTCGGGTCGGTGCGCAGCAGCATTGCGAGGCCTGCGGGCCTGGGAGCCCGATTTTCGGGCCGGCTGTTCTTTGTTTTTCTGGCCCTGGGTCTGGCCAGGCAGACCCTCGCAAAGTGCCCTTTCTTCCCGCAGTCGCTGCAGATTGCGGAGCGGGCTGGGCAGCGTGGGCGTGGGTGCTGGCCCTGCCCGCAGAAGTAGCAAGGTGTGCCCCCATGGTGAGCGGGTCGCCGCGTGGCGCAGGCCTGTAATACGGGCGAGTCTGAGGAAGTCCGGGGGGGGCTGGCAGAGTCCGCGGGGTACGTACCCAAGTTGTGTCGGGCCACCTCCAGCGAGGAGGCGAGCGTTAGCGTCTCCTGGAGGTCTTTTGCCCCGTTTTCGAGCAGTCGCTGCCGGATGTAGGTCGAGCGGATGCCGGACACGAAAGAATCTCTGATGTGCAGGTTCATATGGACTTCCCCTGTCACATCCTGATGGTCACAGTCCCTGGCCAGCGCGGTGAGTTTCTCAACAAACTCGTCGAGCGATTCCCCCGAGCGCTGCCAGCAGGTAGAGAGCAGATGCCGGGCGTGCACCTCATTGACGGGTTTGACAAACCGCTTGCGGAGCAACTCAATCGCTTCCTCATAACTCGCCGCCTTTTCGAGTGTGGCGGAGATTCTGTGACTCACCCGGGCGTGGAGTAGATGCAGCTTGCGTGGCCCCAGGATGGGAGTCTCTGCGGAGTCCAAGTAGGCCTCGAAGCACCGCAGCCAGTATTAAAAAATGTCCTTTGCCTCCGGGGTTCGTGCTTCCAGATTGAGCTTCTCTGGTTATAGGCCTGCGTCCATCCTGAATCTAGTTTAGCCTAATAAATTGAGGTACCCTCAATAATGATGCTTAGAGATTAAACTGTAAAGAAGGCTTTATTAGGCTAATAACTATGCTACAGATTTGGACGAGAGCTGACTGCTATACAGACCATGAGGCAGGCCTTTATGTATGGCTCCCAGATGGGCGGAGCCAGAGGCGGAGTCCCCAGGGTTCCAAGCCTGGTCTTAAAGGGGACATCACCTTACATGATGATAAGGCAGTAACCGTTCATCACAGCTTGCAAAAAATTATTTCAGATAACATTGTAGAGCAGCTCCCCACACATCAAAACCACTAACGACCGGTACCTGCAGTAGCATTTTGCGCAGAGAACACATCACCCACCATAGCACAGTTTGCACATCCATTTCATCTCAGTTTTCAGGATCTTGACAAAAGAAGGGATGGTGGGAGAGTGAATGTTAGAAACCACAGCCAGACCCATCCTCACTGTGCTAGTTTTAAAGTATTAGATGGTCTTTTCATCCTTGTTCTCAAACACCTTTCTCCATTTTTTCTATTCATAGACTACGACTATCAATATAAGGGCAAGGATTTATAATCCTTTCAGAGAACGTTGTAAAGCACCTCACCACACATCAAAGCACTGAAAACTGGTAATACACAGTAATGTTTAGTGCAGAGATCACATAACCAACCAGAGGGTAGAGGGCACATCGGTTTCATCTCATTTAATCTCACAGGGGAATCGATGGAACGGCACGCATGGGGGTCTCCGAGGGCATGGAGGCCTCCAACTGCTTGCCCTTTGGGCAGGTTGGCACCCTGGCACTGTTGGTGCCACCCAGGCACCCTGCCAGTGCCACCTGGTTGCCAGCCTGACACTGCCAATGTGTCCAGGAGGCATTTCCAGCTGGCAGGGGCACTGCCACAGTGCCATGCTGGAAGTGCTAAGGTACCAAGCTGGCATTTTTTCCACTAGTCACCAGCTGCCATCCTGAACAGGACCCTTTTATCTCCACTTTCTGCCTTCTACCAGTAAGCCAATCCTCTATCTAGGTTAGTAGCTTGCCCCCAACACCATTGGCTCGTATCTTATGTTGCAGCCTTGTGTATGGCACCTTGTCAAAGACTTCTGTAAATCCAAATGGACCATATCCACTTGCTATCCTTTGTAAATCTTCCTCATTACCTCCTCGAAGAATTCTAACAGAATTGCCAGGATTGACCACCCTTGTCCAGGTTCTACTGACTCAGTCCTATTTTACCATGCACTTCCATGTACTCCGCAATCTCATCCTTTTTTTCTGAAATTTATTGTGCCCAATTCATTTTTCCAATTAACGGGCAATTTAGCATGGCCAATCCACCTACCCTGCACATCTTTTGGGTTGTGGGGCAAAACCCATGCAAACACGGGGAGAATGTGCAAACTCCACACGGACAGTGACCCAGAGCCGGGATCGAATCTGGGACCTTGGCGCCATTAGGTAGCAGTGCTAACCACTGTGCCGCCCTGCTGCCCTCTCAACCTTAGTAATGGAATCTAAATATTGGTGGTTTGGAGCTAACCACGACCAGGCGATTTTCTTTCTTTCATCTGCATATAATGATAACCTGTGTTCCTCGTCCTGGTGAGCCGAATAAAGGTGGAGTTACAGAGGTCGGATTGTGTCCCATTATTTTTGGCGGGCCGGGTCCAATCGGTTAAGATGATGAACATCTTGCCGGGATTTTTGTTTTTATTTCAGTGTTTTTCGGTGCTCCTGCCCAGGTTTCTTTTCCACAGGGTCAAGCCACTTATTTCAGCTTCCTTTGGGCGGATTTAGCCCCAAGGACTCAGAGGGGAGGCAGGGGGGCTTCAGAGTGAGAGGGATGCATGAGGTCTAGCACTGCAAACTTGTTGTATTACTGGGCAGCCAACGTGGAGTGGGTGTTGGGGTAGTGCGTGGATCCGGGAGCTTTCTGGGTTCACGTGTGAAGGGACAAGCTTGTTAGCATTGGTAACAGCACCAATTCCATTGGCTCCTGCAAGGTACTCAGCGAACCCATTGGTGGTGTCCACGTGACAAATATGGAGGAAGCTCCGCGAGAATTTTTAAATGGAGCAGCCTCAAGGCTGGCTCCCATTTGTGTCAACCGCCTGTTTCAGCCAGCAAGGCTGGATGCCACATTTGGTGCATGGAGAGAGAGTTGCTGGAGAGAGTGAGAAGTTTATTCCTGGAGGAGTGGTTTGCCAGCCTGGTGGAATTCAAGGAGAAATTTGGGCTGTCAGGCTCGGACATGTTTAGGTACCTGCAAGTTTAGGTTCTGCGGGAGGTGGCGGCCATTTATATTGTATTTCAGAGAGTTGGTCACTGTTAAATGGGGTGGGGGAGAAGGTACAAACGGGGGGAAGGAGTGAGTAAGGGGGGCTCTTGTTTCTTGGATGGATGAGTCGTTTTCGGGGTTTGCGTTTCATTAAGGATTATTGTTTGTATTTCTTGTAATTTTGTATAAAATGTTAAAACTTGAAAAACAAATGGACTCTAAAATCTTACCAACCACCAAAGTGAGGCTAACCGGCAGATTGTCTCCTGTCTTCCGACTCCCTTTCTTTTTAAATAGGGGTGTTACATTAGCCATTTTCCAGTCCTTTGGGACCCTCCCTGACTCCAGTGATTCCTGAAAGATCACCACCATTGCCTCCACAATCTTCTCAGGTTTATCTTTCAGAACCTTGGTGTGTAGTCCATCTGGTCCAGGTGATTTATCCACCTTCAGATCTTTCAGTTTCCCCATCATCTTCTCCTTAATGATTACCACTACACTCACCTCTGCCCCCTGATTCTCTTGAGGTTCTGGTATCCCACTGGTGTCTTCCACCATGAAGACCGATGCAAAGTACCTATTCAGTTCCTCTATATTTCTTTGTTCCCCATTACCCCTTCTGCAGCCTCATTTTCCAGTGGTCCATTCTTGCTCCTCTCTCACCTTTTATATTTAAAAAAAAACCTTGCAATCTTCTTTGATATTACTAGCTAGCTTACACTCAAATTTCATCTTGTTCCCCATTGTTAGCGAAGTTAAATGAGTTGAGTTCTTTAGACCGTATGGAACTTTAACAAAATGTCTTTTAATAACACATGCAAATGGGAGAGCGAAAACTCGGCTGCTGTAACACCAGCTTGGTCCAAGTCGCTCTGCTCGCACAGAGCCGGTTCATATTTCTTTCTACTGTTTGGATGGCACAGACTGATTCAAAGGAATACAAAGTGATTCAAAGTAATACAATTTACCCGATTATCGATTCCGGCAATTTGATTAGGTTACAGTCATTCTCCTGATTAGACCTGATTCTCCTGATTCTGCACTGTAACTTCTATGAAAAAGATGACGTGGATACATTGTCTTGCATGCTTCACTTCTAATAGTTCGGTGGACACATATTGTCCATCTGCTTTACAATGCAAAGGAATATTCTTTAGACAGTTAGTAATGAGGTAGTGAGTGTCCTATCTCCCTGGTACTTGCATAAGGGTATGTGCACAATGCCCCTTCCAGACATGCCGGAGCCAGGCTGAATGTTTTTGATTAGTCCCTTTTGCGGAGGCTTAGAAATGGGTTACCTGAGATATGCCTGCTTGTACTATGCTAATTTGTGTTTGTCCACATTTGGGTTTGAATACTGTCAAGGTTAACCCTTTCCAGGCATCCCTCTGCCCCATGTGTAGCGCAGATTTTTCATTTTTCCTATTACACCCCTTATTGCTTTTTTAGTTGTCCTCTATTAGCACCATTTTCTACAGAAAGGAAAAAATGATTTTCACTCCCAAAGTGTTTTTTATTCTTCATCATATGTTAACAAGCCCCAGTGTCGGCGCTATTCCAATCCGGCTCACAGAAGCACACATAAGCAGTACTGATAATATCAGTGTTATCCTCAATCTTCCTTCTGTGTAGCAGTCCAGCCAGATTCATTGGGAAAGGTCGACAGTCACCAAGAATCTACCTTCTCTAATGATCCAAAGCTGTGACTGGTAAGCTGGAACTGAAAGTGGCTCAGAGTTTGAATTAAACCCTGTGATATCAATCACCAAACAACTAACGGGTTCACCTCAACCAACTATTTCTGAGCATCAATTCAGTGACTTCAGTAAAATAGTAAATAGAAGAGATTAGCTCCAATGCGTAAATAATTTGTCCACTGGTATCTACACGTTCAGAATGACAAATCCTTCAGCAATCTAACACAACAGAGAAAGAAACTGATGGGAGTGAATGGAGACTTTGAAGGATGTGCTGGATGGATATTGTTAATGAGGGAAGATTAATGAGGTATATAGATGGGTTGGCCATGCTAAATTGCCCTTTAATTGGAAAAAAAAGAATTGGGTTCTCTAAATTTATAAAATAAATATAAAACAATGTAGCCTGAAATTCTGCAACTGATGTTGGGAGAATGTTGGGAGAGTGAATGTTAGAAACAACAGCCAGACCTGGCCTTAGTGTGCTGGATTTAAATTGTTAAATAGTCTTTTCATCCTTGTCCTTTCTCCATGTTTTCTGTCCAGATTACGAGTACAGCTATCAACCTGATAAAGGTAAGAATTTCCAATCCATTCAGATCATGTTGTAAAGCACCTCTCCACACATCGAAACCACTAAAGACCGGTACACGCAGCAACATTTGGCACAGAGATCACCCACCATAGGGCAAATTGCACACCTGTTTCATTTCATTTTTCATGATTTTGGCAAAAGAAGAAACGGTGGATTCACCAACATGGAGAAACTGACGCTGGTCAATAATACCAACCATGGCTCAGAGGTAACAGGCTGGATTCTGTTGTCTCCCAGCCGCGAATTTCTCAGCCGTTTGTCAATGGGATTTTTAAAAAATTTAGTGTACCCGATTCATTTTATCCAATTAAGGGGCAATTTAGTGTGGCCAATCCACTTACCCTGCACATCTTTGGGTTGTGAGGGCGAAACCCACGCAAACACGGGGGAATGTGCAATTGTCAATGGGATTTAACATTGAAACTACCCCACACTGCCAGGAAACCCTCTGATGGGGGTGCACTGCAAGTGGGAAAAGAGAATCTCAATGTCCGGAGAATTCGGGCCAACATCTCGCCTCTCAGTCAGAAGGACGGGATTATCCTGCTGCATGTTTCTCAGCAGTGAGAGGAAGTGCACCGTGCGCTGGTGGCGGGCTTGTCTGCTCCGGCTGCTGTCTGTAGGAAATCCCACTGAAGCCACCCCACCCCACCAGGAAACTCGCAGATGGGAAGTATAGAATCCCCCTGCCAGGGAGTGGCTGAAGAATTCCAAGTTATATCTGATACCCTCTTATATGATGCAATGCTCCAAAGGGAATTATTTCAGTAATCTAACTTCCACCTTCACAATTTTTGCTGGTCGTATCATTGATGCTTTTGTTCCTAACAGTAAAAAATCAGACATGTTCCTCTCACATCTTCACTCAATCGAATCCACCCTGAGTTACAGTGAACATTCTGGATTGATTTAACCTGCACCTTTCGAATACATTAACACACCCAGAATATGCAGCAGGAATCCACCATTATATTTATTGTCCAGTCTCTGTTTCTCTGTTGAACCGTACGTCAGGAGGCACTAAAAACACAGACCTGGAAAGAAGTGTCCAGTGAGACAGCTGATGCATTAGTTTTTAATCTTAGTTCCCTCGATACAGGGAAGGTTGCATTAGTTTGGAAGATAGAAAATGTAACTCCTTTGTCCAAAAAGGGAGTGAGAAATCAGAACAGTACAGGCCAGTTAGCCTAACATATGTCACAGGGTAAATATTAGAAGCCATTATTAAACATGTTATAGCAGTACACTTGGAAAAATTCAAGGCAATCAGGCTTAGTCAATATGGTTTTGTGAAAGGGAAATTATGTTGAATCAATTTATTGGAGTTCTTTGAAGGAGTCACGTGTGTTGTGGATAAAGGGGAAACGGTGGATATCCTGTACTTAGCTTTGCAGAAAGAATTTGGTAGTGAGGCACAATAAAGGTTATATAGGAACATAAAAACCTATGGTTTGGGAGGTAACATATTGGCATGGATTGAAAGGACTGAAGGGGCTGCTAAATTGGCCGACCGCACAAAAATAGGTCGGAAAGTAAATGGTGAAGAGGGCATAAGCAGGCTACAAAAGGAAAGAAATAGGTTAAGTGGCTGAGGCAAAGACCTGGCAAATGTATAATATGAGCAACTGAGAAATTCTACATTTCGACAGGGAGATTAAAAAAGCTTATTATCTAAACGGTGAGAAGGTTGTTGAGCTCGGCGGTGCAGAGAGGTCCGAGTGTCCTCATGCATGAATTACAAAAGGCATAGGTACAGCAATAATTAGGAAAACTAATCAAAGTTATAATTTATTGTGAACAGAATTTAAGACAAACATAGGGGGATTATGCTTCAGTTGTACAGGGCATTGATGAGACCACATTTGGATTATTGGGTATAATTTCCCCAAAATATGGCAAACTATCATTTTTGGTGAGAAAATTGGTTCATTCCCATTGGACCTCGTAATCTTTAGGCACTTTGAACAATTATTTTCCCCCACATGAAAAATGCCATGCCTGAGGCACGAAGCATCTGAATCACCCACCTGGGAGTCATCTGAGCACTTCAACAACGGGGGTGCTGCATTTAAGCAGCTCTAAGGCACTTGATCTGATTTACGCCTGGAGGATGGAAGCAAGTTAATCAGCTCCTCGATTTAGAGGGGCTCTCATCTTTATGTTGGATCTTGTGGAAGCGAGGCAGGCTGCAATATACCCTGTGGTTGGCAGGAGGCCCTCCAACAAGGTCACAAATCCACCTGGGAGATAATTATAGCACTGGTCAGTTCCAGCAGCCTGCCCAAGTGGATGGGAGTGTAGCGTCGGAAGAAGATGAATGACTTACTACGATCAGTAAGGGTAAATTCACCCAGTCTCCTCTTAGCACTCCGCACTTCTGGAACTCCCAGAATGTCACCTGGAACACCACCTCGCAAGTTCCCAACAACCGACCTCCCAACATCATGCTCAAACCTCCCCGCCGCCCTTCATCGGAACCCCTTTCTGCTGAGGCGCAGTGTGCATGCATGCCAGTTATCACTGGCGCCAGGCATCCAGCTCACATTATCTCCCCTTGTGTCCCTGCAGGTGAACATAGCCCACAACCAGAGAGAGAAAAAGCAGGCAGTGGACTGCCCAAGCTGAGGATCCTGACTCCATTCAAGGAGAGGGCCATGGAGCTCACAGGGGAGCAACAAGAGCAGGCCTGCACTGAGAGTGAGGTTAGCCTGCATGAAAAAAGTGAGGAGTCACAGCATCTTCATCCAAATGATCAGTCTCAATTGAGTGCTTTGTTGACCAAACCCTTGACCAGGCTATGTAGTAAAATCATATCCTTTGCATTGCAGGAAGATCAACTGAAGAGTCTGGCCCGTAAACCAGCCGTGCCACCACTCACCCTTGAAAGCACCTTAGAGGAGATCTTGGAGGAGGACACGGATGAAGTGTCACAGTTATCATCCACACCATCGACCATCACAGAAACACACAACTTGGTGACAAAATAAGCAGGCAGCCTTCTTGGTCACTTTCTAGTCAGCATCACACTGATGCTGATGTACTTCAGATGAAGGTAGAAACCTCCCAGGGATCAGACAGTCGCAGGTCTGCTGGATCGAAGGACAAGACTGTGCCCAGACAGGTGCCATGCCTCTGGACACATTCATTCCTCAGCTGCTTCAGTCACAATGGCAGATCCAGAAAATCCAGGAGGGGTTCTCAATGACATTCCTGCGACTACAAGGCCGAATGGAGGAGTCCCAAAACCTTCAGTTGCAGGAGATTGTGCCAGCACCGCGTGGCACTCAGGCAACACTGTATGGGTGGCGACTGCAGTGGAAAACCTGGGGCAAGATGCCAGATCCATAACTGCTGAACTCCAAAGCATGGTTCAGTCCCTGAGGACCATAGCCGAGAAATTCAACACTGTTAAACCTCACAAAAAACATGGGGACTCACCAATTCACCCACCCTTGGGACTCGTGGGATACGAGCACCCAGTTAGTGGGCGGAGTCCTATCAGTTGGAGCTCATAAAAATAGTCTCACAAAAGCCAGCCCAGACTGGGACAGGCAGGAGCAGTAGTCCCCCGATTGGGACCTTGGAATTGTAAACCGCGTTGTGGTCTTTACTTTTGTTGTCGAATTAGACTTCTTTTGGGTTTACCTTTTCGGGCCTCCTGAGCTTTTATAAACACCATGGGCGAGATTCTCCGACCCCCCACTGGGTCGGAGAATCGCCGGGGGCTGGATTCATGGGACTTCGGCCCATCCGGCACCGGAGATTCGGCGGGGGCGGGAATCGCGCCGCGCCGGTTGCCGAATTCTCCGGCACCGGAGATTCGGCGGGGGCGGGAATCGCGCCGCGCCGGTTGGCGGGCCCCCCCCCCACCCCCCAGTGATTCTCCGGCCCGGATGGGCCGAAGTCCCGCTGCTGGAATGCCTGTCCCGCCAGCGTGGATTAAACCACCTCTCTTACCGGCGGGACTAGGCGGCGCGGGCGGGCGGGCTCCGGGGGGGGCGCGGGGTGATCTGGCCCCGGGGGGGTGCCCCCACGGTCGCCTGGCCTTCGATCGGGGCCCACCGATCCGTGGGCGGGCCTGTGCCGTGGGGGCACTCTTTTCCTTCCGCCTTCACCACGGTCTCCACCATGGCGGAGGCGGAAGAGACTCCCTCCACTGCGCATGGGCGGGGATGCTGCGAGCGGCCGCTGACGCTCCCGTGCATGCGCCGCCCGGCAATGTCATTTCAGCGCCGGCTGGCGGGGCACCAAAGGCCTTTCCGCCAGCTGGCGGGGCGGAAATCCGTCCGGCGCGGGCCTAGCCCCTTAAGGTTAGGGCTCGGCCGGTCAAAATGCGGAGGATTCCGCACCTTTGGAGCGGCGCGATGCCGGACTGATTTGCGCCGTTTTTGGCGCTGGTCGGCAGACATCGCGTCGTTAACGGAGAATTTCGCCCCGTGGTCCACATGATGGGAGTCTCCAGGACTGACAGTGCCAGATGACATTGAGGATTCTGGCGCACAGTCCAGCTGCCCCTCTGTCCCATGGAGTAACCCAGGGGCCCACGAGCATCTGGAGAAAGGAGGAACAGCTGGAGCATCTCGCGTGGCATTCCACCCAGGAGAACCTAGGAGTGGCCTGCTCTTCTGAATTCCCCCTTCATGAAACCAGCGCACCTTAGGGGCAGCGGGCTGAACAATGATGCAGAAACATCAGGCGACAGGGCGTGGAAGGCAGGCTGCCTCCACTGCTGATGTGCATCCTGGGAATACACCTAGACAGAGTGGGAAGGTTAGCAACTCAATGGAATTGTAGGAGCAGAGAGTGGGCACGGGTGAAGTTAGACACAGATAGCTGGGGTCTTTATCAAATGTCACAAATGCACATATTACGAGAATATTGCAGAATTGCCAGCTCAACTAGTTCCATGCCGATCTCAATCGGTAAGCTGTGAGAGATGAACAGAGAGAAAGGATGAGGTTGGGGTCACAGCTGCTTAGCTTCAGTGCCTCCCCACACCCTTTTTTCTCCTGGTCCTGGAAATAGCCAGTTCTTCACCTTTTCTGGAGGCTACCACTCACTCACATCTCAGGTGCCCTTCTATCTCCATTGCTTGACCGGCCCCGATCAATATCCTCACCCCTTCAGAGTTGCCTCTGGCCTCCTGCCTACTGGTCCGCTTCTTTAATCTCTACACCCCTGGGGGTTCTGACAGGAGGTTTTAATGGTCACCCATCCTTCATGGACAGGGTCAACTGAACGGTTCTGTCCACCTTGAGGGCTAATGGTTGCTCAGTGGCAGGTGCTGCGGTCCGACACTTATGCAGTTACAGTCCATCTCTACCGTTTTCACCCAAAGGTTTATCCTTGAACCATGAATTATTACCCCTATCCTTAATAATTTTGAGAATGTGGGCAGCTGACATTGTTCAGGGTTAACTCATGAGGTTCAATTAGTTTGACGGTCATGTATCTCAGGAATGTTAGAGGGCACAATTAATAAATAAAAATAAATAAATAATAAATAATCTTTATTGTCACAAATAGCCTTACATTAACACTGCAATGAAGTTACTGTGAAAAGCCCATAGTCGTCACATTCCAGCACCTGTTCGGGTACACAGAAGGAGAATTCAGAATGCCCAAATGACCTAACAGCACATCGTTCGGGATTTGTGGAAGGAAACCGGAGCATCCGGAGGAAACCCACACAGGCGCAGAGAGAGCATGCAGACTCCACACAGAGACCCAAGCCGGGAATCGAACCTGGAACCCTGGAGCTGTGAAGCATCAGTGCTAACCACTGTGAATTACTTTCTGCTTCAGGGTTATGCAAGACTAATAGGCACTTTTCTTACTCAGGCTGCATCAAGGCTGGGATGCCTTCCCTTCCAGAGTCACATCCACACAGCCCCTTAGGCATCCCTCATTCAGTCTCATCACACCCTGCCCCCACCATCTCATGAGTCCCGCACCCACAGGCACCCCATACCCCGGAGCCACTAACAGCTGACTACCACAGAGCTCATTAAACTTTACTAACACAGCCTTCAGACTGAAAGAATACTCCAAAAAATGTTTAAACGACACAGGCAGCTGGCTTAAGAGCAACACACAACAGCCACAACCCCCAACCTAGAGGACACCCCCAACCACCCCGAGCACTCCAACAGTATTGCACGCACCCGCCCCCCCCCTCCATACCCCGCAACCTCCCCCACCCCTTGATACTCTGCAGCTGGCTCTGTCCCCTTGGACTCCCTGGTACTAGATGGGACAGTGGTGCTCATCCCCTTACCCCCACTTGGAGGTCATTCACGTTTTTAAAAAGCAATAGTAATTCGCATCCATATGACATCACACCTGATGGGTTGGAAGATTCATGAGGTCTGAAGATTCAACTTTAACTTCGTTAAGTACATTACAATGCATTCAAATGAATGAAAATCAGGTTCAGGTACTTTCTGGGCGAGAATTTGATCATTTCATTGTGGAGGGCCAGGTGAAAATCGCAATCTGAAATCTCGCTGGAGAAAATACTGTTTTTGGCTTCTTGCGATATTTTGTGACCATGACGGGATTTGCACCTGCAGCTAATAAGCCCGCTAAATACCACCCATTGTTTAGACTATAGGTCTGCTTATTTAAGGAAAGTTGTAAATGAGTGATCAGCATTTTAGACCAGGTTTACTGGACCAATACCAGCAATGGGCATGTAGTCTTCTGAGGAAAGGTTGGAGAGATTTGGTTTGTATCCAATAGAGTTTAGAAGAGTAAGAGATGATTTGACTGGAACCTTAAAGATCCTGAGAGGTATTGACAGGATGGATGTTGAAAGGATGTTTCCTCTAGTTGGAGAATCTAGAACTGGGGGTCAATATTTAACAACAAGGTGTCACCCATTAAAGAAAGAGATGCGAAGAAATTACTTCACTCAGAGTATCGTGAGCCTCTGGAACTCTCTGCCTGATGAGGCAGTGGAAGAATAGTTTTTGAATACTTTGAAATCAGAGCTAGATAGATTCTTGATTAACAAGGGGTTGAAAGGTTTTCACACTGGGCAGGAATGTGGGGTTGAGGTTACAATCAGATCAGCCATGATTAGGAGAAGGTTCGAGAGGCCAAAAGGCCTACTCCTGTGCCTAATTCGTACGTGTGTATCTGCCGATGCTCCTGTGTAACCAGGCCAGTGGTGGGCTGGCAGTGGCCATTCCTTCCGATTGATGATCTTGATGTGATCTGGCAGCTTTGGGGTCACTTTTATTTCCCACAATTTGTTATTGAATGTGAGCGATAAGGGAGGTGAATTTCACCTTCAGCCAGAGTGCTAAAGGGTGATAGATGATTGGACACACAATTCCTGCCTAATGGTTCTCTCTATTAACATCACTGCAATGGAAATTCTGGCAGAGTAGATATCAGGCGGCCTTTCCATTATCACCCATTTCTTCACCATAGAAAAAGCTATTTCACTGCCAAAATGTTTTTTATTCCTGGTCTCATATTAACAAGCCCAGGGTCTACACAATTCCAATCCAGTTCACAGCAGTACACATAAGCAGTGCTAATAATATCAGTGCTATCCTCAACGTTCTGTACAGCAGTCTAGCCAGGTTCATTGCAAAAGGTGAACAATCACCAAGAATCTACCTTCTCTAATAATCCAGAGCTGTGACTGAAGTGCTGAAATTGAAAGTGAAAGTGGCTCATGGTTTGAATTAAACCGTGTTACCAATGACCAAACACTCGTATTTACACACACAGAATGACAAATCCTTGAACATAATAACACAACAGAGAAAGAAACTGATGGAATTGAATGGGCACTTTGAAGGATGTGATGGATGGATATTTTTAATGAGGGCAGATTGTGGTTTACAGAGATATTAACAATGTAGCTTCAAATCCTGCAGCTGATGTTGGTAGAGTGAATGTTAGAAATAGCAGCCAGACCCGGCCTAGTGTGCTGGATTTAAAATGTTAAATGGTCTTTTCATCCTTGTTCACAAACACCTTTCTCCATGTTTTCTATCTATAATGGACGACTACAGCTATCGACAATCCTTTCAAATAAAGCACCTCCCCACACATCAAAACCACTCAAGACTGGTACACACAGCAATATTTGGTGCAGAAATAGCACCATAGCACAGTTTACACACCCATTTCATCTAATGTTTCATGATCTAGGCAGATGAAGGGATGGTGGGTTAGCAAAAGTGGAGAAAGTGTTTGATCCTGGTCAACAATACCAACCGTAGCTCCGAGGTAGCAGCTCACCTCTCCATCAGAAGGTTGCGTGTTACGCACAATCTCTCCCTGTGTTTACATGGGTCTCATCCCCACAACCCAAAGATGTGAATCCATTGTTAAGGATGAGATTTCTAAATTCTTGGAAATGCAGGGTCGGATTCGGACAAGTCAACATGGATTTAGTAAGGGGAGGTCGTGCCTGACAGACCTGTTAGAGTTCTTTGAAGAGATAACAAATAGGTTAGACCAAGGAGAGCCAATGGATGTTATCTATCTTGACTTCCAAAAGGCCTTTGATAAGGTGCCTCATGGGAGACTGCTGAGTAAAATAAGGGCCCATGGTATTCGAGGCAAGGTACTAACATGGATTGACGATTGGCTGTCAGGCAGAAGGCAGAGAGTTGGGACAAAAGGTTATTTTTCGGAATGGCAACCGGTGACGAGTGGTGTCCCGCAGGGTTCAGTGTTGAGGCCACAGCTGTTCTCTTTATATATTAACGATCTAGATGATGGGACTGGGGGCATTCTGGCTAAGTTTGCCGATGATACAAAGATAGGTGGAGGGGCAGGTAGTATGGAGGAGATGGGGAGGCTGCAGAAAGATTTAGACAGTTTAGGAGAGTGGTCCAAGAAATGGCTGATGAAATTCAACGTGGGCAAGTGCGAGGTCTTGCACTTTGGAAAAAAGAATAGAGGCATGGACTATTTTCTAAACGGTGACAAAATTTATAATGCTGAAGTGCAAAGGGACTTGGGAGTCCTAGTCCAGGATTCTCTCAAGGTAAACTTGCAGGTTGAGTCTGTAATTAAGAAAGCAAATGCAATGTTGTAATTTATCTCAAGAGGCATGGAATATAAAAGCAGGGATGTACTTCTGAAGCTTTATAAAGCATTAGTTAGGCCCCATTTAGAATACTGTGAGCAATTTTGGGCCCCACACCTCAGGAAGGACATACTGGTACTGGAGCGGGTCCAGCGGAGATTCACATGGATGATCCCAGGAATGGTAGGCCTAACATACGATGAACGTCTGAGGATCCTGGGATTATATTCATTGGAGTTTAGGAGGTTGAGGGGAGATCTAATAGAAACTTACAAGATAATGAATGGCTTAGATAGGGTGGACGTAGGGAAGTTGTTTCCATTAGCAGGGGAGACTAGGACCCGGGGGCACAGCCTTAGAATAAAAGGGAGTCACTTTAGAACAGAGATGAGGAGAAATTTCTTCAGCCAGAGAGTGGTGGGTCTGTGGAATTCATTGTCACAGAGGGCGGTGGAGGCCGGGACATTGAGTGTCTTTAAGACAGAAGTTGATAAATTCTTGATTTCTCGAGGAATTAAGGGCTATGGAGAGAGAGCGGATAAATGGAGTTGAAATCAGCCATGATTGAATGGTGGAGTGGACTCGATGGGCCGAATGGCCTTACTTCCGCTCCTATGTCTTATGGTCTTATGTGCAGGGTTGGTGGATTGGCCACGTTAAATTGATCCTTAATTGCAAAAATTTTTAAAAGATGTGTATTCAAGGCCTAGAACAGAGCTCTGAGCACAAGCCTGGGTTAAACTATATACTTGTTGCAATAATATTATTATTAAAGAACCTAGGTTAAGGTATCTAGACAGTGTGTCCACTAAAGCTGTAATTAAGAAGTCGTAAAAGCAGTGGTCATGATTGATTCCAGCCATTTACTTCTTTACATATAGAGGGCTAATTGAACATTGCTATAATTGCTGGAGATTCCTTGAAGAGTAGATAATTAATGAGGGGTTGTATTTAGTCTGAGCTAAGCAGGTCATGTGACATCATAGTGGGATACAGATGATGTAATTAATGGGAGGAGACAGGTCTGCCTGCAGTTTTCCATAGGATTTGAATATGACAAGACAGAAGGATTTTAAGTTGAACAACATTTTTGCCAAATACTATGAGGTTGAGCAGAAGTGCACTGGTTCTGCTTCTGAAAGCGTCTCTCTCTCTCCAAAAGTCTCTACATATCTAAGCAAGGAATTTGTTTGTTAATTTTATTTATAAGTGATATTTGAACCGTACTGGATTGCTGAATTGGAGTTAATAGCAGATATAGATCGTAAATTAAAGTTTTTCCTTTTAATAACTGTTTAACTGATAATGATGAACCAATCTTCGTCAATGTGGTTAATTCTGTGTTTAACTTAGTTTCTTTTAAACATAAAAGATTGGTCAGAGTCATCACTCATTGAGTGAAGTAGCCTTTCCTTGCAGTTTTACAAATTTTTAAAAAATTGTTTGAGGTTCTTGTCTGGTATCCTAACAAATGTTGGGGTCTGGTCCGGTATCCCATTGGATGATTGGCCACACATCACAATCCGTGCCTAATGGCTCTCTCTATTAATGTTGCTACAATGGTAATTCTGGCAGGGTCTATAACAGGTGGCCATTCCGTTCCTACTCATTTCCTAACCCCAGGAAAAAAATAATTTCACTCCCAAAGAATTGAACATTCCTGATCTCATATTACAAGTCCAGTGTCCACACACTTCTTTTAATATTTCAATTCCAACCCTGCAGCATCCATAAACAGTGTTGATAATATCAGTACTATTTTCAATGTTTCTGCAGTACAGCTGATGACCCCGGTCCATTTGAAGAGGCCAACAGGTACCAAGAAGCTACTGTAACTGATAGCAATAACGTATGTCCAATCACACAGCATTTGAATTAGAACAGGTCATAACAATGATAAAACATCATATGGGTTCACTGCCACCTAACATTTCTGATCATCAATTCGGAGACTTCAGTCCTTAGTGTGCTGGATTTAAAGTGTTAAATGGTCTTTTTATCCTTGTTCTCAAACACCTTTCTCCATGTGTTCTATCCCTAGACCACAGCTTTCAACCGGCTATAGGCAAGGATTTCCAATCCTTTCAGAAAAAGTTGTAAAGCACCTCCCCACAAATCAAACCCACTAAAAACCGGTAAACATAGCAACATTTGGCATAAAGATCCCATCACCCAGAATAGCACAGCCATTTCATCTAATTTTTCATGGTCTTGGCAAAACAAGGGATGGTGGATTAGCTGATGTTGTGGGAGTGAATGTTAGAAACAACAGCCAGACCCAGCCTTAGTCTGCTGGATTTAAAGCGTGAAGTGGTATTTTCATCCTTGTTCTCAAACACCTTTTTCCACGTGTTCTATCCTTAGGAGACGATTACTACGGCTATGGAACAGTTGATGGTACGAATTTACAATCTTTTGAAATAATGTTCGAAAGTACTTCCCCACACATTAGCCCACTCTGAAAATGAAATGTTAACTCAACATTTCTGCATAAAACATAGTTAGGCCACCTCGGACACAGGTGGCTTATTCCTGAGCACAGAATGAAGGTGAACACTTCAGGGCTGTGCGAGTGCTGAACTCTCTGAAATTCCATCTTTCTGATTCCCTCCCTGATGGTGAACAAAATCCAATGGAATTGTTTCCAAGGAGAGGAGAAGGTGACTTCTCCCCATGTTCTGACCACTATGTAACATAAATCCTTCAACAATGACCAAAAATCATTGCTTCCAATCGTAAACACATTGCTGTTTGTGTTTTCTTCCTGTCTGTTTTCCACGTGCCAAAAGTAAGAACATCAGCTCCAGAGTTTCCCCAGCTGGTACTGGGGAAGGAATTGGACACCATAATACCTAGATTGTCTGTGACAGGTGGAAAGAGCTGAGTCTCCTTTTCTTCTTGTCAACTTTCTTGCAATAATACATATTCCTGTATTAAAATGTTGTTTTTCGAAGAATGTAACATTCTGCTGCAAAATGAAACTTTGATAAGGATTTACAATGATCTTTTGTTCAACTCTCAGGAATTCCCGTGGAGTAAGAATGTGTAGAACTCCCACTGTGGTCTATTCCTATCAAAGATCCATTCCTCCCTGTTATTTTGCGCCACATACGGGTTTGCTAAGATATCTCAATTGCATTAAGGAACCGCCGGTGTTCATCGCCCAGTTCTGTGGCTGGAGTTGCAGAGTAAAACGTTGAAGAAAAAAGATTGAAGATCAGTAAAGGAAGTTTAATCTGATAAAAACAGAGGCAGTATAATCTGATAAAATGCAAGGGACCCCACAGTGAATAGACTGATCATTTCAGGAGAAGAATTCAAACAGCTCGAAATTGTCTTGTGCAGTTGTGTTTAACAGTTGGTATCGGATCAGACTCCCCTGTTACACTAAACACCTGATACTCAGTTACACTGTGGTCAATAGAATCCTGATCTCATGTTTACAAACCCGGTGTCCAGACACTGCTATTAATATTCCAATTCCAATCCAGTACACAGCAGCATACATAAACAGTGCTGAGAATATTAGTATTATCCTCAGTTTTCCTGCTGTACAGCTGTCTACCCTGGCCCATTTTAAGAGGTCAACAGGCATCAAGAAACTACAAGATTTAATGGTGGCTCATGTGGAACAATCTGACAGTATAGAAATTAAATGGTGCGATACCGCTGACCACAAACTGAGTTAACTGCAGCCTAAAATTTCTGAACATCAATTTGGTGACTACAGTGAAAGAGTAAATAGAAGAGATTTGCTCCAATGTGTAAAGAATTTGTCCACTGGTATTCACACGCTCAGAATGACAAAGCCTTCAACAAGCTAACACAACAAAGAAACTGATGGGAGTTAATGGACATTTTGAAAGATGTGTTAGATTAATATTTTTAATGAGGGAAGTTTGTGGTTTACAGAGATATTCTCCAGACCCCAGCCGTGCGTTTCTCGGCCGTGCGCCGTTCGCTGGCGGCTGGATTCTGTCTTCCTGCCTGTCAATGGGATTTCTTAACTGAAACCACTCCATGCTGCCGCAAAACCCGATGGCGGGGGTGCGATGTCAGCAGGAAAGTGAATCCCGACAGCCGGAGAATCCCGGCCATTAACAACATCGCTTGAAATTCTACAGCTGATGTTGGGAGAGGGAATGTTAGAAACAACAGCCAGACCCGGCCTGAGTGTGCTGGATTAAACATTAAACGTGTTAAATGGTCTTTTCATCCTTGTTCACACACCTTTCTCCATGTTTTCTATCCACAGGGGGAAATTACTATGGCTATGGACCACCTGAAGGTACCAATTTACAATCTTTTGAAATAATGTTCTAAAGTACTTCCCCACACATTATCCCACTCTGAAAGTGAAACGTAAACACAACAACATTTCTACATAAAACATAGATAGGCCCCATTGGACACAGATTACTTAATCCTGAGCACAGAATCAAGTTGAATACTTCAGGGCTGTGCGAGTGCTGAACTCTCTGAGATTCCATCTTTCTGATTCCCTCCCTGAAGGTGAACAGAATTCAATGGAATCGTTTCCAAGTAGAGGAGAAGGCGACTTCTCCCCTATATTCTGACCACCATGTAACATAAATCCTTTAAAATGACCAAATATCATTGTGTCCAATCGTAAACATATTGCTGTTTGTGTTTTATTCCTGTCTGTGAATTTCTTGCCACATTTTCCACTGGCCAAAAGCAAGAACATCAGCTCCAGAGTTTCCCCAGATGGTACTGAGGAAGGAATTGGACACAATAATACCAAGATTGTCTGTGACAGATGGAAAGAGCTGAATCTCCTTTCCTCCTTGTCAATTTTCTTACAATTATACACATTCCTGTATTAAAATGTTATTTTTCAAGAATACAACGTTCTGCTACAGACTGAGACTTTGATAAGGATTTAAAACGATCTACTGTTTGAATTAGACAAAACCCCTACAGTGCAGAAGGAGGCTATTTGGTGCATTGTGTCTGCACCAACCCTCCAAAAGATCACTCTGCATAAGCCCACTGCCCCGCCATATCTCTTGATCGTGGCCAATCCACCTAACCTGCACAGCTTTGGACAGTGGGTGGAAAGTTGAAGAAAAAAGATTGAAGATCAGTAAAGGAAGTTTAGTCTAATAAAAACAATGCAGGCAACCCACAGTGAATAGACTGATCATTTCAGGAGAAGAATTCAAACAGCCCAAATTTGAATTGTGCAGTTGTGTTTAACGGTTGGTATCGGATCGACCGCCCCGTTACAACATCTGATCCTCAGTTACAATGGAATTAAACATCTGGCACTGGGTACCACTTGCGGCTCACCTGAAAGCACACAATGTACACCACTGTCTCAGACTAACTTCCAGCTTCACATTTTTTGCTGGTCATATTATGGATTGTTTTGTCTCTCAGACTGGTTCCTCTAACATCACGCAATCCAAATTCTGCCCCAAGTTACAGACAAGATTTTGGATTGATTTAACCTGCATCTTTCCAATACATTTACACACCCAAAATACACCACCATTATATTTATTGTCCTGTCTCTGTTTCTCTGATGAACCGTACATCAGGAGGCACTAAAACATAACCAGGCCGGGAGAGGTGAAACTAAAACTAGGGGGCATAGCCTCAAAATAAGGGGAAGCAGATTTTGGACTCAGTTGAGGAGGGACTTATTCACCCAAAGGGTTGTAAATTTGTCGAATTCCCTGTCCAGTTGAAGCAGTTGAAGCTACCACGTTGAGCGTTTTTAAGGCACAAAAAGATCAGGCATGATCTTCTCCTGCTCCGAGTTCTTATGTTCTTAGGACTGGCAGCGTCGATTCCTCAGTTCTGATTGGTGATCCTGTTGTGATCTGACAGCTTAAGATCAATTTTAGTTCCCTTTAACTGAAGTTGTGATGTACGGGAGATGAATTTCACCTTCAGCCAGAGTGTTAAAGGAATTGGACACACATCACAATTCCTGCCTATGGTTTTCTTTTTTAACATCACAACAATAGAAATTCAGGCAGGGTCCTTAGCACGGCCCAGAGTTTAACATTTTTAACCGCCTGCACCCAACCCGCCAACGACAGAGGGAGGTTTTCCCACCTTGACAAATCAGGCTTCACCCTCCCCACCAGGTAGAACTAAACCTTCGGAGCCAATCCCAATCATGCGCCATCTGCACCCCCAAGTACCTAAAGTGTTTGCCGTCAGACAAAAGGGCAGCCCCACTCCCCCTC
This sequence comes from Scyliorhinus torazame, assembly GCF_047496885.1. Classification (NCBI taxonomy): domain Eukaryota; kingdom Metazoa; phylum Chordata; class Chondrichthyes; order Carcharhiniformes; family Scyliorhinidae; genus Scyliorhinus; species Scyliorhinus torazame. Next base: position 73,773,643 of record NC_092722.1, on the reverse strand, counting down.
CTCCTCCCTACACTCTCAGCTGGGGAACCATAAAATACTCGCTCTTGCCCACGTTTAATTTATAGCCCGAGAACAACCCAAATCTTTGGAGCAACTCATTATATTCCCCACCAATGCGATCTGCTCTGAAATGCACAGGAACAGATCATCAGCATATAAGTATATCTATGTTCCACTTCCCCCCCCCCCCCCCCCCCCCCCCACACTATTCTCTTGCACAACCCCAAGCTCCTTAGCGCGATGGCCAAAGGCTCTATAGCCAATGCAAACAACAGGGGAGATAGAGGGCACCCATGCCTCGTACCCCAGTGCAGAGCAAGGTACTCCAAATTTATATTATTAGTGTGAACACTTGCCATCGGCTCCCTGTACAGCAGTCGCATCCACGCCGTTAACCTCAGCCCGATTCCAAATGTTCCCAATACTGCTATCAAGTAACCCCACTCTAGCCAATCAGTCACCTGCATTCAGTTCCACCACCACCCGAATCCGTCTCCTTTCCCTCCGCCGGCGACTTGACCACATTCTAAAACAGCTGCCGCCCCTTCACAAACCCCGTCTGATCCGCTCCTATCACCTTCGGGAGACACTCCTCCAACCTTACCGCCAGCAGCTTTGCCAAATCTTGGCATCTACATTTAGTAGACATATGGGCCTATATGACCCACACTCCACCGGTGCCTTATCCTTCTGTAACAGCAGGGAAATTGATGCCTGCCCCAATGTTTGTGGCAAGAACCCCCTACCTAGTGCCTCCTCAAACATTCCTACCATCAGCGGCGCCAACTTGTCCTTAAACTTCTAATAATATTCCACTGGGAACCCATCCGGTCCCATTGCCTTCCCTGACTGCATCCTCCCAATTGCCTCCTTTACCTCCTGCTCACCCACCGGCACCTCTAGTCCTGCCCTGTCCTCTTCCCCCAACCTCGGGTACTCCAACCCGTCCAGAAACACCCTCACCTCTCGCTCCTCTCCCAGTGGCTCCGATCTATATAATGTCTCATACAGCTCTTCAAAAACTTTATTGATCTGCTCCGAAGCCACCACTAGCTTCTCCATCTTATCCTGCAATTGGATTATCTCTCTTGCTGCTGCCTCCCTCCAGAGCTGGACGGCATGAAACCCAGATATGATCTAAGGAAATTCATCAAAGATGCCAAAAGACAGTAACGGACCAAGCTCAAGTCCTAGGTTAACCCCGCCGACTATGGCAAGGTCTGCAAGACATAACGGGCTACAAGATGAAGGCACGTCAAAATCACTGGCTCCAACGCACCTCTCCCTGATGAGCTCAACACATTCTATGCCCACTTTGAGCAAGAGGTCAGCGAGAGCGCGCCCTCCACCCTGGAAGCCTCGGATGAACTTGTATCCGAGGTCACCATTGCAGATGTCAGAGCAGCCTTCTCGAAGGTCAACCCATGGAAAGCCACTGGCCCGGATGGGGTACCCGGACGAGCACTCAGGTCTTGCGCAGATCAGCTGGCGGGGGTATTCGCAGACATCTTCAACCTCTCTTTACAACAATCTGAGGTCCCTATCTGCTTCAAGAAGACGACTATCATCCCTGTACCAAAGAAAAGCCAAGCAGCCTGCCTTAATGACTATCGTCCAGTGGCTCTGACATCCATCATTATGAATTGCTTCGAAAGGTTAGTCATGGCACGAATCAACTCCAGCCTCCCAGATTGCCTTGATCCACTACAGTTCGCCTACCACTGCAACTGGTCCACAGCAGACGCCATCTCCCTGGTCCTGCACTCTACCCTGGTACACCTCGATAACAAAGACACCTCTGTCAGACTCCTATTTATCGAATACAGCTCAGCCTTCAACACTATTATTCTGAAGAAAATCATCTCCAAACTCCGTGGCCTTGGCCTCGGCTCCTCCCTCTGCGATTGGATCCTGAACTTCCTAACCCACAGACCACAATCAGTAAAGATAGGCAACACCACCTCCTCCACGATCATCCTCAACACCGGTGCCCCAAAAGGCTAAGTCCTCAGCCCCCTACTATACTTCTTATACACCTATGACTGTGTGGCTAAATTCCCCTCCAACTCGATTCTCAAATTTGCTGATGTCATGGGTCAGATTTCAAACAATGACGCGACAGAGTACAGGAATGAGATAGAGAATCTGGTGAACTGGTGCGACGACAATAAACTCTCCCTCAATGTCAACAAAACAAAGGAGATTGTCATCGACTTCAGAAAGCGTAGAGGAGAACATGCCCCTGTCTACATCAATGGGAACAAAATAGAAAGGGTCGAGAGCTTCAAGTTTTTAGGTGTACAGATCACCAACAACCTGTCCTGGTCTCCCCATGCCAACAATATAGTTAAGCAAGCCCACCAACGACTCTACTTTCTCAGAAGACTAAGGAAATTTGGCATGTCAGGTACGACTCTCACCAACTTTTACAGATGCACCATCGAAAGCATTCTTTCTGGTTGTATCACAGCTTGGTATGGAGCCTGCTCTGCCCAAGACCACAGGAAACTACAGAACGTCGTGAATGTAGCACAGTCCATCACGCAAACCTTTCTCCATTCCATTAACTCATATCTACAATTCCCGCTGCCTCAGAAAGGCAGCCAGCATAATTAAGGACCCCACGTACCCTGGACATACTTTCTTCCACCTCCTTCCGTCAGAAAAAAGACACAAACATTTGAGGTCACGTACCAACCGACTCAAGAACAGCTTCTTCCCCTGTTGCCATCAGACTTTTGAATGGACCTACCTCGCATTAAGTTGATCTTTTCTCTACATCGCAGTTATGACTGTTACATTACATTCTGTAGTTTCTCCTTCCTTCCCTCTGTCCGTTGTCTGTACAGCATGCAAGAAACAATGCTTTTCACTGTATACTAATACATGTGACAATAATAAATCAAATAAAAAAATCAAGCCAACATACGCCTTCTCCCCATGTTCATAGACTGCCCCCTTGCCCTTCTCAACTGGCACACCGGTCAAACTTTGCCTGAAGCTCCTTCCTCCTGGCCAAAAGGGCTGGACCCAGGATCCCCGTCTACCTCCTATTCACCTCTAGCAGCTCCTCTAGAAATTGCCTTGAATGTTATGATGTGCCAAGTGCTCCTCCAGGTATGTTTTAAAGGACGGGTGGCAACCTGCCTCTACCATTTTCCCAGGCAGAGCATTCTAGACCGTCATCACCCCTGGGTAAAAAAGATTTTCCTCAAATCCCTCCTAAATCTCCTGCCCCTCACCTTTAACTGACCTTCAACTAAGTGAAACAGCTGCTCCCTTTCCACCCTGTCCATGCCCCTCAGTAAAATAGGAAATAGAAGAGATTTGCTCCTATGTATAAATAATTTGTCCACTGGTATTCACACGCTCAGAATGACAAATCCTTCAGCAAAATAACAGAACAGAGAAAGAAACTGATGGGAGTAAATGGACACTTTGAAGGATGTACTGGATGGAGATTTTCAATGAGGGAAGATTGCGGTAAACAGAGATATTAACAATGTAGCTTGAAATTCTATAGCTGATGTTGGGAGAGTGAATGTTAGAAACAACAGCCAGACCCGGCCTTAGTGTGCTGGATTTAAAGTATTAAATGGTCTTTTCATCCTTGTTCTCAAACACTTTCTGCATCTTTTCGATTCATAGGGGATGACTACAGCAAGTATGAACATTCTAAAGGTACGATTTGCAATCCTTTCAGATTACACTCAATGCACTTCTCCACATTTTAAGCACATTTTATAATGACAGGTTAACACAGCAACATTTTTGCACCAGGTATCCATAGTAATCGTCTTGTTTGATTTTTTTATGTTGTTAGTAATGCAGTGTTAATGTATGCCGATTTGTGACAGTAATAAAGATTATTATTCTAATGTAGTGGATAGGGAACTTGGGGAAATTGTCTGATCTAGGTGAACACTGTCAGCCGTGATTCAGAAGTAGCACCTCCCCTCTGTCAAAAGGACGGGGGTTCAAACCCCCTTAGTGTTCTGTGCACAGAATCGAGGCTGACATTCCAGTGAATTGCTGAGTGGGTGCTGAACTCTCGGAGGCTCCATCCTTCAGATTTCCTCTCTCATATACTTCCTGTCAATTGCAAAAACCAATCATCGGTATTTGGCTGCCAGTTCTCCCATTGGACCTGTAGATTTGTGGGTGTGTTTCTGTTCATGAGTAGCTACAGCTTTGCTGTGGTGAATGAAAGACCAAAGACGAGACAGTTGGGATTCTGAATGTGCAGTCCTAACTGGAGAGAGGTTTATTTGACCAGGGACAGAGGCAGAAGCGGGGTTCACTGAATAGGTTTAAGGCAGCAGTAGGTGGATTCGTGTTAAGCAAGGGGATCAAAGGTTATCGGGGGTAAATGGGGAATGTGGAACTAGACACAAACAGGTCAGCCACAATCGTATTGAATGGCGGAGTCGCTCGAGGGGCCGAATAGTCTACTTATGCTCCTATTTGTTATGTTCATGAAGGCGATGTGGATGGTAAGTAATGCAAGAATGTGCTTACCGCTGGCATTATCTGTAACTGGTGTGCGATGGTAATGGCAAAAGAGTGGGTTTGAATATGGATCGGAGAATTTACATGGAGGCAGAGATTGAGGCAGGAATTGTTTGGCCCCATCCGCCGGCGGAATCATCCAGTCCCACCAAAGTCCACGAACTTCTGATGGCTCGCAGCAACAGCCCGGAAAATTGCACCCTTAGGGAGGGTAAGGCTGCAATGAAGATGGAGAAGTGAGAGGGCATGAAAGGTTGAGATGAGGATGAGAACTTTTGCAGTGCAGAGGACGAAGAAGGAAAGCAGTAAAAAATATCAATTTTTTAAGAAGTTGTGATTACATTTTTTACATCATGCGAGAAGGCAGGCAGGACATCTGCTGTGTACCAAGTAAACAATGGCACCGCTTTCAAACAGTCTCAGAACTCCGTACATTCTTCCAGCCCTACGGTGAAGTTTGGACTTAGAAACCTCTGGCTCCAAAAAGCATCAGTTGAAGTGAGCTGCTACTCACTCGATTTAAAGATTGCAATGATGAATTTGTTACCGTCTGCTCATCTTTAGGTTGACTCAGATTTAATGGAGGAATCTCAAGTGCTGAACCTCCAATGAAAGCAAGGCCTGGTTCTTAATCCTCTGCCGCTCACTAGTTCACAAACATATCTCAATGAAATGCAGAAAGGAATCATCAGCGTTTAGCTCCCGGCTACGCGGCTGAAAGTGTTGACTTAAAATTGAAGGAAATGGGTGATAATTCATGAAGTTTGTTTGATCCAATCAAGCCAGGATTTCATCGACTATCATAAAACAGTCAAAGCACTTGTCCACAAATGAGTCTCCCTTTCCTGCTGTCCTGTTTGCAAAATAGTTGCTGAATGAAGCTAACAGGAGGCCCTTCAACCTGAAACATTAACTCAGTTTTCCTCTCCAGAGATGCTTCCTGACCTGCTGAGAGCATTTCCACTGTTCTCTGATGTCATTACAGAAACGTACCAGTTCATTCCCTGTCCACTCACTGGTGACCAAGAATCAAATAGTGGGCACAGTGGTTAGCACGGCTGCCTCACAGTGCCAGGGAGCCAATTCCGACCTTGGGTGACTGTGTGGAGTTTGCGCCTTCTCCCCGTATCTGCGTGGGTTTCCTCTGGGTACTCCGGTTGTGTGCCACAGTCCAAAGTTGTGTAGGTTAGTTGGATTGGCCATGACAAATTGCCCCTTAGTGTCCAAAGGTTAGGTGGGGTTATAGTGTAATGGGAATAGCGCGAGACATTGGAACTAGGTAGGGTGCTCTTTCAGAGAGTCGGTGCAGACTCGATGGGCCGAATGGCCTCTTTCTGCACTGTTGGGATTCTAGGAAAATGCCTTCTTATTCCAAAATGGTTCCGTAGGATAGCTTGTTACTTTGCAGTGAGGCAATATGGGATCTTGGTTTGGTATCTTCACTGAGAGACATCATTCAGCGGCTCCTCAATATTTCTCTGCAAAGATATGGGAAGACTGCAATCCTAACAGCACAGCCTTCAAACACCGTTGGGATAGTCCTTCCAAATGAGGGAATTTGCCACCTTCTGTGTCCCTACACCATTGTCAGCTTAGTTCAGTTGTTCACACTGACATTGCAACCCATCCCGCATGATACCCACTGCCCTCCCCACCCCTGCCCCACACCCTTCTCTCTAACCACCTTTCCCCACTTCATAGATTTGAGCACAAAGATGTCGACTCAGACTCCTGTGCAGTATTGAGGGTTTGCTGCATTGTCTTACAGGTGAGATGTCAAGCTGAGACCCCGCCTGTCCTCTCAGTTGGACCTCAAGGATGCCATGATGTTCTATCGCAGGAGAGGTTCTCCCAGGTGTCCTGAAGCCAATATTTATTCCTCAACCAGAATCATTAAAATAGATTATCTTGGCCATTTGGGAGAGTTTGCTGTACATTACAACAGTGATTACACTTCCAAGGTATTTCTAGAACCAGAAATGTCTGTGAGACATCCAACGTCATGAGGAAAAGGAGGGAGATGTGGTGTCAGGTTAACAATTCTTCCTGAACTAAAGAGCTTAACCATATTTCTTTCCCAGCAGAAAAGTTGTTGAACAGGCAAACAAGGAAGACCTTGCATTTGTCCAACAGTTTTCACAACTCCAATAGTTCCATTCACTATGATGTCAATGTCAGCTCTGAGCATAAAAATACATCAATACCTGGTCTAGGAAATGGGACCACTCTGGATTTCTTGAATATATCTGATATGATCCATTTCTGCACTGCTCATTTCTGTTGGATAAATGTTTGCCATAATTAACCGTTAACCAACCAGAAACAGTCTAACTGATCACTTTTATGTTTTTTGAGCCCACAGGGAGATAACTTCTTTCCCTACTTTTTCCACATTTTTGTACATCCGTTTTCAGGAAGTGGCCATTTCTGGCAATTTATTGTCCACTCCATGTGACAGGAGCGGGGGGGGGGGGGGGGGGGGGGGGTACAATTTAAACTTCTCTGATTTTCTCACACTTTGCCCGTCTGTGAGCAAAAAGATGTTTTCTAAAATTCTGACTCTCCCTTTATAAATGGTGGTGTATTTTCACCAACCCTTACATTTGCAAAGGTTTCGCTCCTCTATTTATAACTTGCACAGCAAACACGAGATAGAATAAAAGGGTAAAAGGGTTGGGTTATTTTCAACACACACACATACACACAATGCACACACATGGGCTTCGCACCGTCCACCCCTTTTTGCACATAAAATAGTCCAGCTGATGAAATATATAATATTTTTTATCTTTCACGCCTCCACCGTGACACTTGTTAGTCCCTGAGAAGCAGATGGTGAAGTTTCTTCTTGAATCGCTGTAGTTCGTGTGGAAAATGTACTCCCCCCACATAACATAGAGTGCTCCACAAATGTAATACATTAGCTGTGAATCATTAGTCTGACCTTTGAGTGTCGATGCTTCAAGAATGTAAGGTATGCCTAATTGTGCTTCCAAAGGAAAGCATTCCCTTACACATTGATTCAAAGGGAGAAATATTTGTGGCACCATTGATTGAAAAGTGTTAAATGTGACACAAGAAGTTACCTGGCTGCACAGTCTCACAACAGCCAGCACTAATTAAATCTTATGCCAGCAATGGTTAGAACCATGAGGAGGGGAGAGAGGTAGTTTCAATGAGGGAAACACACTCAGCTGAGGGAAATGGTTTCAATATAAAGATATCTAACATGTTTGTTTAATGATTTTCAGAATCCGAAGGCTATTGAATCCCAACACCCAGCTTCAGCTATGTATGTTCTTTCTGGATGGGCTCTGGTGAACATCATAGCTCCTCGTTCAACTCTTTTCGTATTCCTGTGAAAGGAAAATCGCAATCCTTCGTCTCACAATTAAAACCCACCTGCAAGTGGTGACGTGCTTGACTCTGCTTCAATGCTTGTTTTAACATCAAGTCCACCATTCCTTGAAAGGCAGCGGCTGTTCATCATTAAATAAGTACCAGGAATGGCAAAGTGATGATGCCAGAACTCAATGATGCCAGTCTCTGTCAATGACATTGAAAACATCACAACTTAGCTCAAATCACCGCAACCCTTTGAGGGAACAAATAATAATTAAAGAGTTAGTGGAGCAGTTTGAAAACCTGCCAATAAGAGAACTGTCTAGAATGATATATTCTTTGTATGTAAAGTTATCGTGTCCTGCAATCTACTTCCCTGAGGCTAATGAGATCTCAGAAAGAACCTGGCCCTCTCATTCCGAGATTCAGTCAAGCAGGTTCAGCTGCTTTGGATTCCCTGGGGCTAAGATGAATTTTATTGGGTTCAATTCAGGCCCAGTTGAGTTGGATCAAATTTGGTTTCATTTGGATGGGTTGAGTTTCATTCAAAGTGGATAAACTGGGTCGGGCCTAGGTCATACAGTACATGGTTAAGGTTGGGTTTGGGTCTGTATTACACGACACTGAGTTGGGGTCGAGTCTGAGTTACATTCGGATACACTTGACTGAGTTGTTAGGTTTAGTTCAGGCTCATCTGGGTCACATTTGGTGGGTTCAATTTCAGTCGGTGAGCGAGTGATTCCCTTTCAAGGTTGCTCTCAAGTAATTGGCTGAAATAAGTTGAAGTTGTCTTGCATGCAGTCACTGGCTTGCAATGTAGCTGTGCAATTAATTGTACAATAAAAGCTAGATTAGTTCACCAAAATTCTGCATCCTCCTTTTCTTTGGGAAGTCACCTCTCATCGAACCTCCAAAATGTAAGAAACACATGCACGGCAGCCAAATGTAACAAACACATGCACAATAGCTTGATGTAAAGAACTAATGCATGACAGCACAATGTAAGAAACTCATGCACAATAGCTCTATGTAAGGAACTCATGCATGAAAGCTCAATGTAAGAAACACACACGTGCACGGCAGCCCAATGTCAGAAACTCGTGCTCGACAGTCCAATCTATGAAACTCATGCATGACAGCTCAACGCAAGAACCATGTGCATGATAGTCCAATCTATGAAACACATGCACGACAGCCCAATTAAGACACACGTACGAGACAGCTAAATGCACGTTCAGGACAGCCCAATGTAAGAAGCTCATGCACGACAGCCCAATGTAAGAAATGCATGCACGACAGCCCAATATGAGAAACCCGTGCACAGCAGTCCAATTTAAGAAACAAATGCACAACAGCCCAATCTGAGAAACACGGACACGACAGCCGAATGTGAGAAACACATGCTCAACAGCCCAATGTGACAAACACATGCATGACAGCCCAATGTGCGAAACACAGGCACGATAGCTCGATGTAAGGAACACGTGCACGGCAACCCAATGTGAGAAAAACGTGCACGGCAACCCAATGTAAGAAACTCATGCATGACAGCTCAATGTAAGAACCATGTGCATGACAACTCAATGTAACAAACATTTGCACGACAGCCCAATGCAAGAAACACATGCACAACAGCCCAATGTAAGAAACTCATGCATGACAGCTCAATGTAAGAAACTCATGCATGACAGCTCAATGTAAGAAACTCATGCATGACAGCTCAATGTAAGAAACTCATGCATGACAACTCAATGTAAGAAACAGATGCACAATAGCTCAATGTAAGAAACTCATGCGTGACTGCTCAATGCAATAACCACGTGCACAACAGCCCAATGTAATCTCAGCTCAATGTAAGAAACATATGCATGACAGCCAAATGTAAGAAACACATGCATGATAGCACGATGTAAGGAACATGTGCACGGCAGCCCAATGTAAGAAACATGTGCTCGACAGTCCAATCTATGAAATTCATGCATTACAGCTCAACACAAGAACCATGTGCATGATAGTCCAATCTATGAAACACATGCACGACAGCCCAATTAAGAAACACATACTAGACAGCTAAATGCTCGTGCAGGACAGCCCAATGTAAGTAGCTCATGCACGACAGCCCAATGTGTGAAGCTCATACATGACAGCCCAATGTAAGAAGCTCATGCACGACAGCCCAATGTAAGAAATGCATGCACGACAGCCCAATATGAGAAACCTGTGCACAGCAGTCCAAGTTAAGAAACATATGCACATCAGCCCAATCTGAGAAACACAGACACGACAGCCAAACGTGAGAAACATCAGTATGACAGCCCAATGTGACAAACGCATGCCTGACAGCCCAATGTGAGAAACACAGGCACGATAGCTCGATGTAAGGAACACGTGCACGACAGCCAAATATAAGAAACACATGCACAAGCCCAATGTAAAAAACTCATGCATGACAACTCAATGTAAGAAACACATGCACGACAGCCAAATATAAGAAACACATGCACAATAGCTCAGTGTAAGAAACTCATGCATGACAGCTCAATGTAAGAAAATCATGCATCTCAGCTCAATGTAAGAAACACATGCATGACAGCCCAATGTAAGAAACTCATGCATGACAGCTCAATGTAAGAAAATCATGCATCTCAGCTCAATGTAAGAAACACATGCACGACAGCCAAATTTAAGAAAGACGTGAAGAATAGCTCGATGTAAGGAACAGCTGCACGGCAGCCCAATGTAAGTAACACTTGCACGACAGCCCAATGCAAGAAGCTCACGCATGAAAGCTGACTGTAAGAACCATGTGCACGACAGCTCAATGTAACAAACACATGCATGACAGCCAAATGTAAGAAACACATGCATGATAGCGCGATGTAAGGAACATGTGCACGGCAGCCCAATGTAAGAAACACGTGCTCAACAGTCCAATCTAGGAAATTCATGCATTACAGCTCAACGCAAGAACCATGTGCATGATAGTCCAATCTATGAAACACATGCTCGACAGCCCAATTAAGAAACACATGCTAGACAGCTAAATGCTCGTGCAGGACAGCCCAATGTAAGTAGCTCATGCACGACAGCCCAATGTATGAAGCTCATGCATGACAGCCCAATGTAAGAAGCTCATGCACGACAGCCCAATGTAAGAAATGCATGCACGACAGCCCAATATGAGAAACCTGTGCACGGCAGTCCAAGTTAAGAAACAAATGCACATCAGCCCAATCTGAGAAACACAGACACGACAGCCGAACGTGAGAAACATCAGTACGACAGCCCAATGTGACAAACGCATGCCTGAAGCCCAATGTCAGAACCATAGGCACAATAGCTCGATGTAAGGAACACGTGCACGGCACCCCAATGTGAGAAACACGTACAAAACAGCCCAATGCAAGAAACTCATGCATGACAGCTCAATGTAAGAAACTTATGCATGTCAGCTCAATGTAAGAAACACATGCACGACAGCCGAATATAAGAAACACATGCACAATAGCTCAGTGTAAGAAACTCATGCGTGACTGCTCAATGAGAGAAACTCATGCATCTCAGCTCAATGTAAGAAACACATGACAACAGCCAAATATAAGAAATGCATGCACGATAGCTCGATGTAAGGAACAAGTGCACGGCAGCCCAATGCAAGAAACACATACACAACAGCCCAATGTAAGAAACTCATGCATGACAGCTCAATGTAAGAAACTCATGCATGACAGCTCAATGTAAGAAACTCATGCATGACAGCTCAATGTAAGAAACTCATGCATGACAGCTCAATGTAAGAAACTCATGCATGACAGCTCAATGTAAGAAACTCATGCATGACAGCTCAATGTAAGAAACTCATGCATGACAACTCAATGTAAGAAACACATGCACGACAGCTCAATGTAAGAAACTTATGCATGACAGCCCAATGTAAAAAACTCATGCATGACAGCTCAATGTAAGAAACTCATGCATGACAGCTCTATGTAAGAAACACATGCATGACAGCTCAATGTAAGAAACTCACTCATAACAGCCCAATGTAAGAAACTCGTGCATGACAGCTCAATGTAAGAAACTCATCCGTGACAGCTCAATATAAGAAAATCACGCATCTCAGCTCAATGTAAGAAACACATGCACGACAGCCAAATTTAAGAAAGACGTGAAGAATAGCTCGATGTAAGGAACAGCTGCACGACAGCCCAATGTAAGAAGCCCACACATGAAAGCTGACTGTAAGAACCATGTGCACGACAGCTCAATGTAACAAACACATGCACAACAGCCAAATGTAAGAAATACATGCACAATAGCACGATGTAAGGAACTCATGCATAACAGCTCAATGTAAGAATCTCAAGCATTAAAGCTCAATGTAAGAAACACGTGCTCAACAGTCCAATCTATGAAACTCATGCATTACAGCTCAACGCAAGAACCATGTGCATGATAGTCCAATCTATGAAACACATGCACGACAGCCCAATTAAGAAACACATGCTAGACAGCTAAATGCTCGTGCAGGACAGCCCAATGTAAGTAGCTCATGCACGACAGCCCAATGTGTGAAGCTCATGCATGACAGCCCAATGTAAGAAGCTCATGCACGACAGCCCAATGTAAGAAATGCATGCACGACAGCCCAATATGAGAAACCTGTGCACAGCAGTCCAAGTTAAGAAACAAATGCACATCAGCCCAATCTGAGAAACACAGACACGACAGCCGAACGTGAGAAACATCAGTACGACAGCCCAATGTGACAAACGCATGCCTGAAGCCCAATGTCAGAACCATAGGCACAATAGCTCGATGTAAGGAACACGTGCACGGCACCCCAATGTGAGAAACACGTACACAACAGCCCAATGCAAGAAACTCATGCATGACAGCTCAATGTAAGAAACTTATGCACGTCAGCTCAATGTAAGAAATACATGCACGACAGCCGAATATAAGAAACACATGCACAATAGCTCAGTGTAAGAAACTCATGCGTGACTGCTCAATGAGAGAAACTCATGCATCTCAGCTCAATGTAAGAAACACATGACAACAGCCAAATATAAGAAATGCATGCACGATAGCTCGATGTAAGGAACAAGTGCACGGCAGCCCAATGCAAGAAACACATACACAACAGCCCAATGTAAGAAACTCATGCATGACAGCTCAATGTAAGAAACTCATGCATGACAGCTCAATGTAAGAAACTCATGCATGACAGCTCAATGTAAGAAACTCATGCATGACAGCTCAATGTAAGAAACTCATGCATGACAACTCAATGTAAGAAACACATGCACGACAGCTCAATGTAAGAAACTTATGCATGACAGCCCAATGTAAGAAACTCATGCATGACAGCTCAATGTAACAAACATACACACGACAGCCCAATGCAATAAACACGCGCACAACAGCCCAATGTAAGAAACTCATGCATGACAGCTCAATGTAAGAAACTCATGCATGACAGCTCTATGTAAGAAACACATGCATGACAGCTCAATGTAAGAAACTCACTCATGACAGCCCAATGTAAGAAACTCGTGCATGACAGCTCAATGTAAGAAACTCATCCGTGACTGCTCAATATAAGAAAATCACGCATCTCAGCTCAATGTAAGAAACACATGCACGACAGCCAAATTTAAGAAAGACGTGAAGAATAGCTCGATGTAAGGAACAGCTGCATGGCAGCCCAATGTAAGTAACACTTGCACGACAGCCCAATGTAAGAAGCCCACACATGAAAGCTGACTGTAAGAACCATGTGCACGACAGCTCAATGTAACAAACACATGCACAACAGCCAAATGTAAGAAACACATGCACAATAGCACGATGTAAGGAACTCATGCATAACAGCTCAATGTAAGAATCTCAAGCATTAAAGCTCAATGTAAGAAACACGTGCTCAACAGTCCAATCTATGAAACTCATGCATTACAGCTCAACGCAAGAACCATGTGCATGATAGTCCAATCTATGAAACACATGCACGACAGCCCAATTAAGAAACACATGCTAGACAGCTAAATGCTCGTGCAGGACAGCCCAATGTAAGTAGCTCATGCACGACAGCCCAATGTGTGAAGCTCATGCATGACAGCCCAATGTAAGAAGCTCATGCACGACAGCCCAATGTAAGAAATGCATGCACGACAGCCCAATATGAGAAACCTGTGCACAGCAGTCCAAGTTAAGAAACAAATGCACATCAGCCCAATCTGAGAAACACAGACACGACAGCCAAACGTGAGAAACATCAGTACGACAGCCCAATGTGACAAACGCATGCCTGACAGCCCAATGTGAGAAACACAGGCACGATAGCTCGATGTAAGGAACACGTGTCAGACAGCCCAATGCAAGAAACACATGCACAAGCCCAATGTAAGAAACACATGCACATCAGCTCAATCTGAGAAACACAGACACGACAGCCGAACGTGAGAAACATCTGTACGACAGCCCAATGTGACAAACGCATGCCTGAAGCCCAATGTGAGAACCATAGGCACAATAGCTCGATGTAAGGAACACGTGCACGGCACCCCAATGTGAGAAACACGTACACAACAGCCCAATGCAAGAAACTCATGCATGACAGCTCAATGCAACAAACATGTGCACGACAGCCCAATACGAGAAACATGTGCACAACAACCCAATGCAAGAAACTCATGCATGACAGCTCAATGTAAGAAACTCATGCATGACAGCCCAATGTAATAAACACGGGCACAACAGCCCAATCTAATAAACAGATGCAAGACAACCCAATGTAAGAACCATGCACACGGTGGCCCAATATAAGAAACACGTACTCGAAACAGCTCAATGTAAGAACCAAGTGCTTGATGGCCCAATGTAAGAAACACATGCATGATATCTCGATTTAAGAAACGCATGCATGTTGGCTCAATGCAAGAAACTCACGCAAAACAGCTCAATGTAAGAAACAAGTGCACAATAGCTCAATGTAAGAAACATTTGCACGATAGCTTGATGTAACACATGAAAGGTAGCCCAATGTAAGAAACACATGCTCGACAACCCAATGTAAGAAACTCATGCACGAAAGCTCAACGCAAGAACCATGTGCATGACTGCCCAATGTAAGAAAATATTGCACGACAGCCCAATTAAGAAACACGTACTCGACTGCCCAATGTCAGAAACCCATGCACAACAGCCAATGTAAGAAACTCGTGCACGACAGCCCAAAGTGAGAACCACGTGCATGACATCCGAATGTGAGAAACACATGCACGACAGACCAATGTGCGAAACACATGCATGACAGCCCAATGTGAGAAACTAGAGCACAACAGGCCAATATAAGAAACAAGGGCACGGCAGCATAATCTGATAAACACGTGCACGACAGCCAAATATAAGAAACACGTGCACGACAGCCAAATGTAAGAAACACTTGAATGACAGTGCAATGTGAGAAACCTGTACAAGACAGCCCAATGTAAGAAACACTTGCACCACAGCCCAATGTGAGAAACTCAGGCACGACAGCTCAATGTATGAGACAAGCACGACAGCTCAATGTAAGTAACTTATGCACGACAGCCCAAAGTAAGAAATGCGTGCACAATAGCCCAATGTAAAAACCATATGCACGACAGTCCAATGTAAGAAAGACATGCACAACAACCCAATGTGAGAAACTCAGGCACGACAGCCCAAGGTAATTAACACGGGCACGACAGCCCAATGTAATTAACACAGGCACGACAGCCCAATGTAATTAACACAGGCACGACAGCCCAATGTAATTAACACAGGCACGACAGCCCAATGTAATTAACACAGGCACGACAGCCCAATGTAATTAACACGGGCACGACAGCCCAATGTAATTAACACGGGCACGACAGCCCAATGTAATTAACACGGGCACGACAGCCCAATGTAAGAAACACGTATATCCAGCTGATCTGACAAGGAAAACACATGAAGAACAAGAGGGAACAATTGAATTCACCATTCAACACACACCCCTACTATCCCCTTACCTCACACCCAATGCCTTGCAGAGACAAGTGCCACAGTTGCAGGAGTGAAACACCATCAGTCCCATTCCCCAACTCGCTCTGCCACATCTATACCTCAATCCCAACATTTGCCGGTGTTTGGTGTTTCTATTTGAGGACTTACTCACTTGGCCCAGTGGGATCTTTCTCTGCCACAGCTGCTTTGTTTGATTGCTGGTGACTGAGGCAAGGTGAAATGCAGGCTTTCAGTCTTTTAGTGCCATTCTCAGTCGCTCTGTCCATCACCCTCCATCCGATCCGACGTCCAACCCTCTCTCTCCCTGACATACATCCAGCCCCCTCAGCCCCATCCTCCACCCCGCCCCTCAGGCTGACCATCCTCCCTCCAATGTCCATTCCCCCCTACCCCCACACCCATCCCCTCACATCCATCCCACTCCAATATCCAACACTGTCATTCCCAACATCCCTGCCTCCATCTGTCACCACTCTCCCCTCCTTCATCCCACCCTCAGCATCATATCCTCTCTTCCCTCCAAAACTCCATCTGGCACAGTGGTTAGCACTGCTGCGTCACAGCGCCAGGAACCCGGGTTCAATTCCGGTGTTGGGCTACTGTCTGTCTGGATTTTGCATATTCTCCTCATATCTGCGTGAGTTTCCTCCGGGTGCACCGGTTTCCTCCCTCAGTCCAAAGATGTAGGGGCCTATTCTCGGATATTGAGGCCAATTATTCGCGCCGTCATGAACGCCGTCGCATTTCACGACGGCGCAGAGCCCGGACACAACCAATTCTGGCCCCCCACAGGGGGCCAGCACGGCACTGGAGGGGTTCACGCCGCTCCAGCGTCCTTACATGGCGCCAAATGGGCGCCACGCCAATCCGCGCATGCACAGTTGGGGCAGCTCAATCCTGCGCAGAGTAGTTGGGCCGCGCCATCCTGCGCATGCGCGGGGAACGTCTTACGCACACCGGCCCCTCACCAACATGGAGCTGGTGATCTGGGGCCGCGCGCGGATGGAGGTAGGCCCGGGGGGGGGGGGGGGGGGGAGAGGGGAGGGAAGAGGCTGGCCCGCCGATCGATGGGCCCCGATCGCGGGCCAGACCCCATCGGAGGCCACCCCGGTGAAGGAGCCCCCCTCCCCCACAGGCCGCCCCCCCCCCCCCCTCCAGCGTTCCCGCAGAGTTCCCACCGGCAGCGACCAGGTCTGGACGGCACCAGCAGGAACCTGTCGTAGCGACCGGAGAATCGCCGCTCGCCTGTTCTCCGAGCGGCCCGGTGCGAATCGCGCGCCGCTGGTTTCCGGATGGCGGGAGAATGGCGTGCGGGGGTTGGGGCGGCCAGGGGGGGGGGGGGGGGGGCTGGAGAATAGCGCCCGTAAAGTTTGGGTGGATTGGCCATGCTAAATTACCCCAGCATGTCCAGGGATGTGTAGGTTGGGCGGGGTTGCAGGAATGGGGCGAGGGAGTGAGCTTAGACAGAGTTCTCTTTCAGAGGGTACGTGCAATTCAAAGGGCCGAATGGCCTCCTTTTCCACTGTCGGGCTTCTATGATTCCCTCCCCTCAGCTGCCTCTCCGACCAGCAGATGCCCGCTCCCTCCCACTGAGTTGCTGCTGGCGGGCTGCCCCCGGCTTTATCGAGGGCGTTTTTGGTCCCTGATTGGACTGGAGTGCCGCACGAGCCAAAACAGGAAGCCGTTGGCGGTCACTTCCTCTCATTGGGCGGGAGGCTCGCGGCGCCGAGAGGGCTCGTGCTCGAACAGATTGCCGTTGCCGATCGCTTCCTCTCATTGGGCGGGAGGCTCGCGGCGCCGAGAGGGCTCGTGCTCGAACAGATTGCCGTTGCCGATCGCTTCCTCTCATTGGGCGGGAGGCTCGCGGCGCCGAGAGGGCTCGTGCTCGAACAGATTGCCGTTGCCGATCGCTTCCTCTCATTGGGCGGGAGGCTCGCGGCGCCGAGAGGGCTCGTGCTCGAACAGATTGCCGTTGCCGATCGCTTCCTCTCATTGGGCGGGAGGCTCGCGGCGCCGAGAGGGCTCGTGCTCGAACAGATTGCCGTTGCCGATCGCTTCCTCTCATTGGGCGGGAGGCTCGCGGCGCCGAGAGGGCTCGTGCTCGAACAGATTGCCGTTGCCGATCGCTTCCTCTCATTGGGCGGGAGGCTCGCGGCGCCGAGCGGGAATCGGATTCGCGCCGGAACAGGTGCCGTTTGGAGAGGAACAAAATAAAGCAACGAAAGACCCAATACAACCCCCCCCCCCGCCCCAAAACGGACCCATCCCCCCAAAATTGACCTATTCCACGACCAAACTAACCCCCCCTCCCCACAAACACACCCAACTCCCAAAACTGATCACCCCCAAACTGGCCCATCCCCAGCCCCAAATGTACCCATCCCCCGCAAAATGACCTATTCCACATCAAAACTGAACCACCCCCCCCAAAGTGACTCTCCTAAACTGACCCATCCCCATAATCTGATTTATTCCCTCCAAAACTGACCTATTCCACGCACAAACTTACCATCCCGCCAAAACTGACCCCCCCCCCAAACTGACCCATCCTCCCAAAACTGACCTATTCCATACCCAAACTAACCCTTCTCCAGACAAATTTACCCTTCCCTGCAAAAACTGACCCATCTCCCTCAAACCGACCCACCCCACAACTGACCCATTTCTCATCAAACTGACGCATCCACCCAAACTTACCCATCTCCCCAAAACTGAGCCAACCCCCCAAATGACCCATCCCTTCAAACGGACCCACCCCCCCTCAAACTGACCCATTGAAACCAAGCTGACCCACCCTACCCAAACTGACCCATCCTCTCCAAACTAACCCATCCTCACCAAAATGACCCATCCCCCCAAACTGACCCATCACCCACAAACTGACCCATCCCCCCAAATTGAACCATCCTCCGAACTGACCCATCCTCCCCAAACTGACCCATCGTCCCCAACTGACCCATCCTCACCAAACTGACCCATCTTTCCCAAAATGACCCATCCCTCCAAACTGACCCATCGCCCACAAACAGATACATTCTCCCAACCTGACCCCCGCCCCCCCCCCTCAAATGGACAGATCTCCTTAAAATGAATCTGCCCCAAATTAATGCATCCCATCCCAAACTGACCCATCCTCTCAAACTGACCCAATTCCCCTCCAAACTGACCCATCCCCTCTCCCCAAATGGGACCATCAATCATTACCCCAGAGGACCAGTATCCAAACTGATACTCCCCTCCCCCATTACTGACCCACCTACGACTCACAAACTGATTGATCCCTCAAACTGACCCATCTACTTGTCCTAAATGACCATTCCCCCTCCCAACAAACTGACCCAAACCCCCAAACTGACACACGTTCAAACACATCACCCAAACCTACCACAGCACACACTGATCCATTGGCCCACCACCAAACTGAGCCATCCCTCTCCCCCCATCAAACGGACCCATTCATAAACTGGTGCAGAGATTAGGTCAAGCAGTATTGACCCTCAGACAGTTCAGCACACCCTCAATACTGGCCCTCAGACATTCTGTCACTCCCTCAGTACTGACCCTCAGACAGTGTGGCACTCACTCAGTACTGACCCTCCAATAGTGTGGCACTCACTCAGTACTGACCCTCCAACAGTGCGCCATTCCCTCATTACTGACCCTTCAATAGTGCAGGGTTCCCTAATTCCTGCCCCTCCGACATTTCAGTACCCCCTTAGCACAGTCCCTCCAACAGTGCTGCACTCCGTCAGTATTGACCCTTTGACAGTGCAGCACTCCGTCAGTACTAACGCTGTGAGAGTGCAACATTCCTTCACTACTAACCCTCCGACAGTGCGGCTCTCCCTCAATATCCACCATCTGACAATCCGTTAGGGGTAACTATCCAATACGATACCAGACCAGACTCCAACAGTGGCTAGGATACCAGACCAAAACCCCAATATTTTAGTGTACTTTAAGACTGTGCGCAAAAGAATGATTCACTCCAGGAGAGATTCCATGAAAAATGTGGTTTTGGTATTTCTGAACAAAACTTTATTATGAATGCAATATTAAACATGTAACTTCACAGCCGAAAAGAACTTACAATTACCCCTTAAAATAACTGTTGGAGCATTTTCAGAGACTAAGTATTGAACTGACTTTTACGTGGGGAATTTCCCCTCTTAATTATGGCTCAGCTAACACAAAGACTTGTGGAGACAGCAACTCTTGTTAAGACGGCTTTATTTCCAAGCTTGGTCAATGTACGGGGGATGTGATTTGGGTCAGTGCCAAACCAACTCTGGTTTACATTGATTTTGGTTCAACAATTATACAATGCCAATAATCAGTAACCCTGCCTCAACTGAACTTGGTCTAATCCTTGTAGCTATAAATTATACCTTGACCAATGAATTGTACTTGAGGCAGCATGGTAAATGCGTGATAAGCTTATGGGGTAGTCACGTTCATGCCTCCTTGCCAACTGCTGTTTTTTAAGACCCCCGATCAGCGTTCTTTGCTCTCCACATTCCAAGTTCCCCTTATCATAGTTTGGTTCTCGACTGTACCATTGTCTGTCTGACAATGTCTGGGGGTTGCTGACCCATCATAAGAGCTGCTTTCTCTGGATGTGTTTCTGCTGACCACATTATTTCTGTGTGAATCTATCTTTCTCAGGAATGTGGTCAAGTTAGCTAGCTTAAATCATAGAATCATAGAATTTACAGTGCAGAAGGAGGTCATTCGGCCCATCGAATCTGCACCGGCTCTTCGAAAGAGCATCCTACCCAAGCCCACACCTCCACCCTATCCCCATAACCAGTTAGCCCACCCAACACTAAGGGAAATTTTAGACACTAAGGGCAATTTAGCATGGCCAATCCACCTAAACTGCACATCTTTGGACTGTGGGAGGAAACCGGAGCACCCGGAGGAAACCCACGCACACACGGGGAGAACGTGCAGACTCCGCACAGACAGTGACCCAAGCCGGGAATCGAACCTGGGACCCTGGAGCTGTGAAGCAATTGTGCTAACCACCATGCTACCGTGCTGCCCATGTACATTGCCCATGTACAATCCCACTATACATTGCGGCCACTACTATTAGCAAGCGCTTAAACGCTTGTTACTGTTATGTTTTAAGAATACATGTTTAATGGTTAATAATGATTGCTGGATTTTTTTCTATGATAGTTCCAGTCCTCAATAAACTAACTTATGTAGAGCTATTCTAGTGTTTTCCAAGTTATCTAGTTCTAAGGGGTGTCATTTCAGGACCCCTCTCCCTTTCATAATTATACAATTTCCCAATAAACAACAAAAAAATAAACATACAGCTCTAATCCATCTTTTACGTAGCAGGGTATAGAGTAATACTTGCCTTATAAAACATATTTGGCTCTGGTTGAAAGTCCTTCAGACTCTGGCTGAATATCTTCAAATAGCTACTTCAACTAGGTTAGTACGAAGTCTTACAACACCAGGTTAAAGTCCAACAGGTTTGTTTCGATGTCACTAGCTTTCGGAGCGCTGCTCCCTCCTCAGGTGAATCCACATCAACTAGGTTACTTCAACTTCTTCCTTGTCTTCAGACAAGACTGCTCTGCTTCAAAATACTATTGTTTTTTTTTAACTATCTTATTTGGAAAGAATAACGCCTTTACTTGTGGTCTCAAGGTAAACAAGGGGCGAAATTCTCCGGTAACGGCGCGATGTTTTCGGAGGATTTCGCCCCAGAAATCAGGGGTGAAATTCTTCGGTATCGGCGTGATGTCCGGCGACCGCCGCCAAAAACGGCGCAAATCAGTCGGGCATCGCGCCCCCCCCAAAAGTGCGGAATCCTCCGCATCTTGGGGGGCCGTGCCCTAACCTTGAGGGATTAGGCCCGCGCCGGACTGACTTCCGCCCCGCCAGCTAGCGGAAGTGACCCGCCAGCCGGCGCAGAAATGACATTGCCGGACGGCTCATGCGCAGGAGCGCTAGCGGCCGCTCACGGCATCCCCGCGCATGCGCTGTGGAGGGAGTCTCTTCCGCCTCCGCCACGGTGGAGACCGTGGTGAAGGCGGAAGGAAAAGAGTGCCCCCATGGCACAGGCCCGCCCGCGGATCGGTGGGCCCCGATCGCGGGCCAGGCCACTGTGGGGGCACCCCCCGGGGCCAGATCGCCCCCAGGACCCCGGAGCCCGCCCGCGCCGCCTTGTCCCGCCGGTAAGGTAGGTGGTTTAATCCACGCCAGCGGGACAGGCATTCTAGCAGCGGGACTTCGGCCCATCTGGGCCAGAGAATCGCAGGGGGGGGCTCGCCAACCGGAGCAGAGCGATTGCCGCCCCCGCCGAATCTCCGGTGCCGGAGAATTCGGCAACCGGCGGGGGCGGGATTCACGCCAGCCCCCGGCGACTCTCCGACCCGGCGGGGGGTCGGAGAATCTCACCCCCAGACTTCACTTCCAAAAGCCTTTCTCTCAAAACCCTGGGCGAGAATCTCCACTCCCACACCGGTTGGGAGAATCGCCTGGGCCGCCAAAAAGTTCCCGGGACGCCGGTCCGACGCCCTCCCAAGCGGCGGGAACGGCCCCGTTGAGTTCCACGGGCCGGAGAATCGCCGGAGACACCCAAAATGGCGATTCTCCGGCAACCCCGCTATTCTCAGGCTCGGATGGGCCGAGCGGCCAGGCCAAAACGGCGGGTTGCCCCCGGCGCCGTCCACACCTGGTCGCTGCCGTCAGGAACAGCGTGGGAACGCTGGGGGGGCGGCCTGCGGGGGGGGGGGGGGGGAAGGGGGGATCCTGCACCGGGGGGGTACCTCAAATGTGGCATGGCCCGCGATCGGTGCCCACCGATCGTCGGGCCGTCCTCTCTGAAGGAGGACCTCCTTCCATCCGCGGACCCGCAAGATCCGTCCGCCATCTTCTTGCGGGGCAAACTCAGAGAGGACGGCAACCATCCATACGCAGGTTGGCGCCGGCCGCGTCATCTATGCAGCGCCGCCTTTACGCGGCGACAAGGCCTGGTGCGTGTAGATGACGCGGCCCTGATCCTAGCCCATTGTCGGGGCCTGAATTGATCGGGATCGGGGCCGTTTCGCGCCGTCGTGAACCTCGACGGCGTTCACGACGGCGTGGGCACTTCGGCACTGGAGTGGAGACTCCCGCCCCTGTCTCTCTAACAGCTTTCTCCAAAACTCAAAATGTCTCTCTGCCTTCCTTGGTTCCACCCATCAATGACCTCATCTCCCCAAGCTAGAACAAAATGGTCTCTGCAGGGTGAAAAAGAACATTAACTCCCCAGGGACTTCCCCAGACAAACCACATTCCATTAGCCTCCACTAAAAAACACATTCCTTCATCAATTTCACCTTCTGTTTCTTAGAAGCAAATAAAATCATTTTAAAATGCTATACTCCTAGGCTTTTAACCAATAAATTGACCAATACTTTGGATCCAATATTCTTAAAGTCTTCCAATAATCACACCTCCCCTCTTAAAACAAATGAGCCAGCAATGTTAACAGATGCCCCAATTGTTCTAAAAACCTATTAATGTTAAACTTACTTCAGATAACACACAGCTTATATTCCAGACAATATATAATTTTACATTTTTAGACAGGGAAACATCAACATAAATATAGTCCGTTTAAGTCTTTTCACATGTCACAGTAGTGATCAGAAATGTATCCAGTCCTTCGAGCAAGAAAAATTTCCAAAAACACGGGCGGCCTACAAGATTGCCCCCATATGGTTACACAGCAAAAGCTTCATCAACAATTCAGTTGTATGCAGTTGCCTGACCCTCACAACAGGGGCGTCATTCTCCGACCCCCCGCCGGGTCGGAGAATGGCCCTAGGCCGCCGTGAATCCCGCCCCCGCCCCCGCTGAAGTCTCCGGTACCGGAGATTGGGCGGGGGCGGGAATCGGGCCGCGCCGGTTGGCGGGACCCCCCCGCTGGATTCTCCGGCCCGGATGGGCCGAAGTCCCGCCCAGAAATTGCCTGTCCCGCCGGCGTAAATCAAACCTGGTATTTACCGGCGGGACCAGGCGGCGTGGGCGGGCTCCGGGGTCCTGGGGGGGGGCGCGGGGCGATCTGACCCCGGGGGGTGCCCCCACGGTGGCCTGGCCCGCGATCGGGGCCCACCGATCCGCGGGCGGGCCTGTGCCGTGGGGACACTCTTTCCCTTCCGCCTCCGCTACGGCCTCCACCATGGCGGAGGCGGAAGAGATTCTCCCCACTGCGCATGCGCGGGAAACTGAACGCGGCCGCTGACTCTCCCGCGCATGCGCCGGGAAACTGTCAGCAGCCGCTGACGCTCCCGCGCATGCGCCGCATTTCCGCGCCAGCTGGCGGGGCAACAAACCCCATTTCCGCCAGCTGGCGGGGCGGAAATCCCTCCGGCGTCGGCCTAGCCCCTCAATGTTGGGGCTAGGCCGCCAAAGATGTGGAGCATTCCGCACCTTTGGGCCGGCGCAATGCCCGTCTGATTGGCGCCGTGTTTGGCGCCAGTCGGCGGACATCGCGCCGTTGGGGGAGAATTTCACCCCAGAATTCTCCTGATAGTAAGAGAGTTTGTTGATCGATGCTGCAGCATTCAACATCAGGGGCGAAATTCTCCGGTATGGGCGCGATGTCCACCGACTGGCGCCCAAAATGGCGCAAATCAGTCGGGCATCGCGCCGCCCCAAAGGTGCGGAATGCTCCACATCTTGGGGGGCCGAGCCCCAACCTTAAGGGGCTACGCCCGCGCCGGACTAATTTCCGCCCCGCCAGCTGGCGGAAAAGGCCTTTGGTGCCCCTCCAGCTGGCGCGGAAATGACATCTCCGGGTGGCGCATGCGCGGGAGCGTTAATGGCCGCTGATGGCATTCCCGCGCATGCGCAGCAGAGGGAGTCTCTTCCGCCTCCGCCATGTTGGAGACCGTGGCGAAGGCGGAAGGAAAGGAGTGCCCCCATGGCACAGGCCCGCCCGCGGATCGGTGGGCCCTGATCGCAGGACAGGCCACCGTGGGGGCACCCCCCGGGGCCAGATCGCCCGTGCCCCCCCACGACCCCGGAGCCCACCTGCTCCTTGTCCCGCCGGTAAGGTAGGTGGTTTAATCTACGC
The DNA here is from genome assembly GCF_047496885.1 of Scyliorhinus torazame. Classification (NCBI taxonomy): domain Eukaryota; kingdom Metazoa; phylum Chordata; class Chondrichthyes; order Carcharhiniformes; family Scyliorhinidae; genus Scyliorhinus; species Scyliorhinus torazame. The sequence continues at coordinate 73,748,670 of NC_092722.1, read as the reverse complement.
CGGCGGGACAGGCATTTTAGCAGCGGGACTTCGGCCCATCCGGGCCGGAGAATCGCGGGGGGGGGGGGCCCGCCAACCGGCGCGGCGCGATTCCCGCCCCGCCAAATAACCGGTGCCGGATAATTCGGCAACCGGCGTGGAGGGATTCACGCCAGCCCCCGGCGATTCTCCGACCCCCCGCCGGGGTTCTTCTTCGCCCCAGTTCTTCACATTTAACAACTATTCTGTCGGCTGCTACCTTTGGTGTCTGTTGAGCGCAGCCAAAAATAATTGGTCACAGCTGGTGCATTCGGATAATGCAAGACAGCAGTCATTGTATGATGAAAGTTTGCTGAACATTCTGGCTACATTTATACCAGCTCTGTAGCCTCTGAATTCAGTATTCCACCACTGAAAATGCTCTCTCTGAAATGGTGAGATAGTTCTGGGACGGGATTCTCCGCAATCGGCGCAATGTCCGCCGACCGGCACCAAAAACGGCGCAAATCAGTCCGGCATCACGCCGCACCAAAGGTGCGGAATTCTCCGCATCTTGGGGGGCCGAGCCCTCACCTTGAGGGGCTAGGCCCGCGCCGGACTGATTTCTGCCCCGCCAGCTGGCGGGAAAGGCCTTTGGTGCCCCGCATATTGATATTGCCGTGCTACGCATTCACGGGAGCATCAGCGGCCGCTCACGGCAGCCCCGCGCATGCGCAGTGGAGGGGGTCTCTTCCGCCTCCGCCATGGTGGAGACCGTGGCGAAGGCGGAAGGAAAAAAGTGCCCCCATGGCTCAGGCCCGCCCGCGGATTAGTGGGCCCCGATCGCGGGCCAGGCCACCGTGGGGGCACCCCCCCATGGCCAGATCGCCCCGCCCCCCCCCCCCCCCCCAGGACCCCGGTGCCCGTCCGCGCCGCCTTGTCCCGCCGGTAAGAGAGGTGGTTTGATTCTTGCCGGCGGGACAGGCATTCCAGCAGCGGGCCGGAGAATCGCCGGGGGGGGGGGTCCGCCAACCGGCGCGGTGCGGTTCCCAACCCCACCGAATATCCGGTGCCGGAGAATTCGGCAAACGGCGGGGGCGGGATTCACGCCAGCCCCCGGCGATTCTCCGACCTGGCGGGGGTGGGAGAATCCCACCCCGGGGCGAAATTCTCCGTTATCGGCGGAAAGTCCGCCGATCGGCGCAAAAAACGGCGCAAATCCGACTTGCGTCACGTCGGAAAAATGGGTCGATAGTCTCCGGCCCGAAATGGGCTAGCAGCGACGTAACGGGATCCGCGCTTGCGCAGTGGTTCACGCCGTGCAGCGTCATACGCGCCGCACGGCGTGACGGCTCATAAGGCCGCGCTGCTCCCCCCCACCCGACCGGAACACCCGTCTGGATGGCTGGCCCCAAGGTCCCCGCTCAGCCCCGAGGTTCGAGTCACGCGATGTGGAGGCGCTCCTGGACGCGGTGGAGCAGAGGAGGGACGCCCTGTATCCCGGGCACGGCCGCAGAGTTGCCCCACGCCACAGCCGGCGTCTGTGGAGGGAAGTGGCAGAGGCCGTCACCGCTGTGGCCCTGACACCACGGACAGGCACCTAGTGCCACAAGAAGGTGAACGACCTCGTCAGAGCAGGCAGGGTGAGCCTCCCCCATATCCCCCCTCCCCATATCCCCCCCTCCCCCATATCCCCCCTCTCCCATATCCCCCCTCCCCCATATCCCCCATTTCCCCCCTCCCCCATATCCCCCCCATATCCCCCTCTCCCATATCCCCCCTCCCCATATCCCCCCTCCCCCATATCCCCCCTCCCCATATCCCCCCTCCCCCATATCCCCCCCTCCCCCATATCCCTCCCTCCCCCATATCCCTCCCTCCCCCATATCCCCCCTCCCCCATATCCCCCCTCCCCTTATCCCCCCCTCCCCATATCCCCCCTCCCCCATATTCCCCCTCCCCCATATTCCCCCTCCCCATATCCCCCCCTCCACCATATCCCCCCCTCCCCCATATCCCCCCTCCCCATATCCCCCCTCCCCATATCCCCCCCTCATATCCCCCATATCCCCCCTCCCCCATATCCCCATCCCCCATATCCCCAAGTGAATCCAGCCCTAACCTTAACCTCTGCAATGCACGCGCAACCGATGGCGTGCATTCATATACCTGCCTAACAGTGTTGCCTTTTACCCCTGCCCCCCCCCCCCCACAGGAGAAGCGCGCACACAACAATAGGGAGCATGTGAGGACTGGAGTAGGCCCCGCTGATGAGAGGCCACTGACTGAACACCAGGAAAGGGCCCTGGAACTGGCTGGCGGAGCTGAGGACCGGGAGGTTGCTGATGCAGAGGTCGGGGGCGTACTAACAAGTGAGCCACCGACAGCCCGTCCCCATATCCCCCCTCCCCTATATCCCCCTCCCCCGTATCACCTGATCACTGCCTGATGTCTAACCATGCATGCTTCATTGTGTATCGCAGGACCAAACGTCCAGGCACCCATCCCCGCAGATGCAGACCGCCCGCAGGATGCCCCTCGGAGACCACGGGAGACGGAGAGACCCGCACCCTCCAGCATGCGACGCCCGCAGGATGCCCCTCGGAGACCACGGGAGACGGAGAGACCCGCACCCTCCAGCATGCGACGCCCGCAGGATGCCCCTCGGAGACCACGGGAGACGGAGAGACCCACACCCTCCAGCATGCGACGCCCGCAGGATGCTCCTCGCACACCACAGGAGACGGAGAGACCTGGAGCAACAGGGATACGACACCCCTGTCACGTGCGGGAGCGACCACCCAGCGACGAAGGGGGCAGCCACAGGCCCCCGTCACATCCGAGCCAGGACACCACTACCCAGGACACCACTACCCAGGACACCACTACCCAGGACACCACTACCCGGGTCACCACTACCTGGGACACCACTACCCGGGACAGTAGTACCCGGGACAGCACTACCCAGGAAGACAAAATACCGGACAGTGACTCAGAGTGGATGGGTGGAGACGAACCCCCACCCCAAAGTGCCATGGACTCAGAGTGGGACGAAGAGCACGACACAACGCCACTGCTGTCACCAACACCCTCCACCATCGCAGAAACACTCACCACGGTTGGGCACTTTAGTGATGAGGCGTCTGGTACACTCACTGGTGCGCACAACACAGCCGTCCCGGTACAGCAGGTGGAGGTAGGAGCAGCAGAGGGGCCGGGCGGTCGGAGGGCAGCCCAGCCCAAGCGAACATCTGCCGCCCAGATGGATCCCGGGTTCCTGGAGTTACCACACCCACACGTAGATCCGATGCAACCACCGACCCGGAGACGAGCGAAGAGGGTGACGGGCGGCTTGCGGCGGCTGCGGTCGCAGGTGGAGGAGTCCACCCGCGTCCAGGAGCTGGGAGTGGTGCCGGTCATGCGTGCCACCCAGGCCGACACCGCACGGGTGGCGTCCGCGGTGGAGACAATGGGTGCGACGGTGTCAGACATGGGGAACGGTTTGCGAGGCCTGGGGCTTTCCGTGCAGGCGGCGTCTGTGGCCCAGGAAATGGCTGCCCTCTCACAGGAGGCCATGAGCCAGTGCCAGCGCCAGATGGCAGAGGCGCTCAACGCCATAGCCCAGTCTCAGCAGGCCATGGCCCAGTCTCAGCAGGCCATGGCCCAGTCTCTGCAGGCCATGGCCCAGTCTCAGCAGGCCATGCCCCAGTCTCTGCAGGCCATCGCTGAGGGCATCGGCACCAGTGGCCATGTGCGAGCCGGCGTCGCACTGTCACAGACAGGGTTTCCCAACCCCCTGGGCTCCATGGCTGCAAACCTGCAGACCCCTGTCGATACCAGCACGGGCCTCCAGGACTGGCAGCACCAGATGTCGGGGGGGCGTCGGATGGCCAGTCCGTTCGCATCCCCCACCCATGTAGAGGCCTGGGGGCCATCGGGCACCCCGAGGGAGGAGGAGGTGGTGTGGTCCGACCCGGCTCCCTCTGTAGGGGAGGTCCCGGTACACCGCGACACCTCGGACTCCCCCCCTTCCGTCCCAGGTGCATCGGGTGGGCAACGGGCAGGACAGGCTGGCAGCTCGCCATCCCAGTCGCCCGGGCCGCAGCCTGGCCCATCTAGGCCAGGACGCCCCAGGAAACGGCCGCCAAAGGGATCCAGTGTCAGAGGGCAGGAATCACAGGAGTCCACCTCCAGTTCTGCTGTACCGTCTGGGGAACCACGTAGACGTAGTCAAAGGGCCCGTAAGGCCAAAAAATTAGACACTGAGTAAGTTGGCACGGTTGCAGGGCACAGATGAGTTTTAGGGGCTAGGGCACGTGCATGAACTCCTTTGGTTATTAAAGTCAATGTTACACCTACAGAAGCTGCCTTTGTGCTCTGTCCAAAGTGTGCGGGGGTGTCATGTACGTTGAGCGCAAGTGTGTGGGGGTGTCATGTACGTTGAGCGCAAGTGTGTGTGTGAGGGGTGGTCTTACCTCAGCCCCAGGTGAGTCTGCCCCCTTCCCCCTGGGCCGCCATCAACATCCCCCGGGCAGAGGACGGGACCGTGCGCTGCAGTGTCACAGCCGCATGCAGAGATGGTCCGGGTGGATGGTGGTACTGTGGCCATGGGTCAGACATAGTCCAGCGATGTAGAGCCAGGAGCTCACCGCAGGGCGGGTTGCCATCATCCTCCATGGCCTGCGATAGACACGCGTCCACCCGCAACTGTGTGAGCCCGGCCCATTGTGCCGCAGGTGGATCGGCAATGCGGGGGGGGGGGGGGGGTGGTGTGCATGCGGGTGGGGTGGGTGGGGTTGGGGAGGGGGGTGAGGGTGCTGGGTGGGTGGATGGGTGGGGGGTGTGGGTGGTCGGCTGTTGCCATGGTGTGCGGTCTGTGGCCATACTACCCGATTCCCACGCCCATCTAGTCAGTGAAGCGGGCGGCTATCAGTCTGTCCCGTGCCCTCTGGGCCAGCCGGTAATGGTGGACAGCCACCCGCCTGTGTCTACCCCGTCTGCCCTGACCATTACCCCCATCCCCCTCATCTGGGGAGGACTGCACCTCTTCCTGCTGCTCCTCCACTCCGCCCTCCTCTGCCTGCGGCACATCGCCCCTCTGTTGGGCTATGTTGTGCAGGACACAGCACACCACAATGATGCGGCCGACCCTATCTGACCGATACTAGAGGGCGATACAGAGAGGTCCAGGCACCTGAAACGCATCTTCAGCACGCCAAAGCACCTCTCTATCACTCCCCTTGTCGCTACATGGGCATCATTGTAGCGGTTCTCCGCCTCATTGCGTGGCCTCCGTATAGGCGTCATCAGCCACGATCGCAATGGGTAGCCCCTGTCGCCCAGCAACCAGCCCCTCAGCCGGGGATGGCGTCCCTCGTACATGCCGGGGATGGATGACCGCGACAACACGAATGAGTCGTGTACACTGCCTGGGTGACGGGCGCAGACGTGCAGGATCATCATGCGGTGGTCGCAGACCACCTGTACGTTCATCGAATAGGTCCCCTTCCTATTAGTGAACACGGCCCTGTTATCTGCAGGTGGCCGCACGGCGACGTGCATCCCATCGATCGCGCCCTGGACCATGGGGAACCCGGCCACGGCAGAGGAGCCCACGGCCCGGGCATCTTGGCTGGCCCGGTCCACGGGGAAGCGGATGCAGCGGTGCGCCATGGCATAAAGGGCATCTGTCACTGCCCGGATGCACCGGTGCACCACGGAGGAGCAGCAGGAAGATGTCTGCGATATGCCGGACAGGTCCCCACTCGGTGCCTGGAATGACACCGTTGCATAAAAGTTCAGGGCCACCGTAACCTTGACGGACACGGGGAGAGGGTGTCCCCCGCCAGTGCCACGCGGTGACAGGTGTGCCAGCAGGTGGCAGATGTGTGCCACGGTTTCCCGGCTCATCCGGAGTCTCCTCCTGCATTCCCGGTCCATGAGGTCCTGGTATGACTGCCTGGGCCGGTACACACAGGGCGCCCTCGGGTGCCTCCGATGCCGTGGGGCCGCGACGTCCTCCTCCCCCTCCTCGTCCTGTCGGTCAGGTGTCCCTCCAGCCTGGGCGTCTGCCGCCTGCCCCTCTGCAGCAGCCTGCGCCGCCTCTCTGGCACGCTCCTCCTCCTCCTCCTCCTCCTCATCCAGGGCAACATAGACATGAGCGGCTGCCGCCACGGCAGCCAACATCGCTGGATGATCTGAAAACATGACGGCCTGGTGGGGGGAGGGGAACGACGACATGTCATCATTGCCCATATCCCCTCCTCCCCCCAGCCAGGTGGCATGGACCGCATGGGTCCAACTGCTGGAGGCTGGCACCTGGCCAGGTGGACCAACTCACTTGCCCTCCCATCCCCCTCCCCGGCACGGAGCCCCCCCCCCCCCCAACCTCCACCGCGGCACGGACCCCCCATCCCCCTCCCCGGCACGGACCCCCCCAACCTCCACCCCGGCACGAACCCCCCCCCCCCCCCAACCTCCAACCCGGCACAGACCCCCCCATCCCCCTCCCCGGCACGGACCCCCCTCCAACCCGGCACGGACCCCCCCGCAACCTCCACCCGGCACGGACACCCCATCCCCCTCCCCGGCACAGACACCCCCCCCCCAACCTCCACCCCGGCACGGACCCCCCCCAACCTCCACCCTGGCACGGACCCCCCCCCAACCTCCACCCCGGCACGGACCCCCCCATCCCCCTCCACGGCACGGACCCCCCCCCCAACCTCCACCCTAGCACGGACCCAACCCCCTCCCCAGCACGGACCCCCCCCCAACCTCCACCCCGGCACGGACCCCCCCATACCCCTCCCCGGCACAGACCCCCCCCCCCCAACCTCCACCCCGGCACGGACCCACCCCCCAACCTCCACCCCCCTCCCCGGCACGGACCCCCCCCCAACCTCCACCCCGGCACAGACCCCCCCATCCCCCTCCCCGGCACGGAACCCCCCCCCAACCTCCACCCCGGCACGGACCCCCCCCGCCCCAACCTCCACCCCGGCACGGACCCCCCCATCCCCATCCCCCTCCCCAGCACGGACCCCCCCTCCAACCTCCAACCCAGAATGGACCCGCCCATCCCCCTCCCCAGCACGGACCCCCCCCCCCAACCTCCACCCCGGCACGAACCCCCCCCAAACCTTCACCCCGGCACGGACCCCCCCCCCCCAACCTTCACCCCGGCACGGACCCCCCCCCCCAACCTCCACCCCGGCACGGACCCCCCCATCCCCCTCCCCAGCACGGACCCCCCCCATCCCCCTCCCCAGCACAGACCCCCCCCCCAACCCCCTCCCCGGCACGGACACCCCCCCAACCTCCACCCCGGCACGGACCCCCCCCCAACCTCCACCCCGGCACGGACCCCCCCCAACCTCCACCCCGGCACGGACCCCCCCATCCCCCTCCCCGGCACGGACCCCCCCCCAACCTCCACCCCAGCACGGACCCCCAACCCCCTCCCCGACACGGACCCCCCATCCCCCTCCCCGGCACGGACCCCCCCCCCCAACCTCCACCCCGGCACGGACCCCCCATCCTCCTCCCCGGCACAGACCCCCTCCCGGCACTCCCCCGGAGCCCAGCCTACTCTAACCACCACCCCCCCCCGCCGCACACACACACACACACAACCCGAGACACACCTCTCCTCACGCATTCAGACTGCAGCCACGCCATTGCCTGCCCAGAGCCAACCCCCCAGGCCGTCACTCACCTCCACGCTGGTCGGCGTGAACCTGGAGCACAGTTTACGTCGACGTGAATGGTCATCACGTCGACGGGACTTCGGCCCATCCGGAAGGGAGAATATCGGCAGGCCGAAAATCGGCTGCCTTGCGCAGACCCGTGACATTCTCCGCGGCAGCGGCGACATTAATGCCCCGCCGACTTTTCTCCCTTCGGAGACTTCGGCAACCGGGATTCACGGCGGCCAACGGCCATTCTCCGACCCGCTGGGGGGTCGGAGAATGACGCCCCTGATCTTTCACCTGTCCCTCTTGACTAGATACAAGTATCATCACCTCTTTTGTCACTATCATGACATGAATTTGACTGCTCTTGGAGATCCACAGTTCCTACATTTTCTTTCATTGTAAGCTGTTGTCTTGTGTGAATTCCCTCCCTTGTTGAGGTTGTTGTTGCTCCTCTTCTCGCTCCTGCAGATGACTGTAGCTATACTGCAGTTCCTATGCAATTTGATGCTCGATCTCAGTTTTCTCCTGAATCTGCCTTTCCAAGATAGCTTTCTCTTCCGCGTAACCACCACTGAAACCTTTTGCTTGATGAGGCTCCAATGCCAACTTCTCTCTAGCTCTTCATTGACTCTATCAAGGAGTTCTGCTGGGTGTTTACGTAAATCAGCCTTCTTTGTTTGTACCTGTGTTAACTTTAGTGGATTGCGTCTGTATGGAAGTTGTTTAATGGGAATTTCATTTCCTATTTCTACATTATGCATAATTACTTTCGTACTTCCCAATTTAATCCCACAAACAGCTCTATGTTACTGTTATAGTTCTTTTAGCTCATTTTGATTACCCTCCAGAAGGTAACTCAATAATTTATCCCAATTTTTTAATACTTCCTCATTATTCAATTTAATTTGAAGAATGTCAAAATCAGAACCATCTGGATTAATCTCTTCTCTCTGAGCTAAAATGACTAACACTTCCTCCTTCTTTCCTTCTCTATCAAAATACGTTTTGAGTATATTAACCTGACACATTCTTTGCGTTTTCCTACTGTCTGGCATTCTTATCAAATAATTCACCTCACTCAATTTCCTTTCAATTTGATAAGGCTCACTAAATCTTGCTTTTGATGCTTCACCTACCTTTGGTACGTTCAAGTACTAGCACTTTCTCCCCACGAACAAAACTCAGTATTTTTGATTTCTTGGGCGAGATTCTCCGACCCCCGCCGGGTCGGAGAATCGCCGGGGGCTGGCGTGAATCCCGCCCCCGCCGGTTGCCGAAGTCTCCGGCACTGGAGATTCGGCGGGGGTGGGTATCGCGCCGTGCCGGTTGGCGGGCCCCCCCGCTCGATTCTCCGGCCCGGATGGGCCGAAGTCCCGCCGCTAAAATGCCTGTCCCGCCGGCTTAAATTAAACCACCTACCTTACCGGTGGGACAAGGCGGCGCGGGCGGGCTCCGGGGTCCTGGGTGTGGCGCGGGGCGATCTGGTCCCGGGGGGTGCCCCCACGGTGGCCTGGTCCGCGATCGGGGCCCACCGATCTGCGGGCGGGCCTGTGCCATGGGGGCACTCTTTCCCTTCCGCCTCCGCCACGGTCTCCACCATGGCGGAGGCGGAAGAGACTCCCTCCACTGCGCATGCGCGGGAATGCCGTCAGCGGCCGCTGACGCTCCTGCGCATGCGCCGCCTGGAGATGTAATTTCCGCGCCAGCTGGCGGGGCACCAAAGGCCTTTTCCGCCAGCTGGCGGGGCGGAAATTCATCCGGCGTCGACCTAGCCCCTCAATGTTGGGGCTCGGCCCCCAAAGATGCGGAGCATTCTACACCTTTAGGACGGTGCGATGCCCGTCAGATTTGCGCCGTTTTGGGCGCCAGTCGGCGGACATCGGCCGTTTCCGGAGAATTTTGCCCCTTATCTGTCTCTTTTTTCATCATTTAGATGTTTCGCCATATGTTTCCTTGACACATTGTCCAAAAACATAGTCTCCGAATGCTGACTTACCAATTCCTCGTTGATCAATTTAAGCGGTCCTTTTACCTCATGACCAAAAAATCAATTCGAACAAACTGAATTTAGTTGATTCATTAGGAGCGTCCCTAATTGCAAATAGTACAAATGTGATTCCTTTATCCCAATCCTCTCGATAATCCTGACTATAGGCCCTCAACATTTCCTTTAGAGTATAATGCCATTTTTCTAATGTCCCTTGTGGTTCCAGAGAATGCGCCGTTGAGTTAAATTGCTTTATTCCTAAGCTATCCATAACTTCCTTGAATAACTTCGACCTAAAATTTGATCCCCCATGGGCGGGATTCTCCGAGCCAGCACTGGCTCAGAGAATCGGCATTCACGCCCGGCCCATGACGCTGTTCCGACGCCGGAATGCAAACCTCAGAACCGGGTAAAATCACGCGAACGCGACAGGCGCCATGCAGCCCGGAGAATCGCTAGAGGTGACCCGACGTGCGATTCTCCACCCCCCCCAGCGATACTGCGGCCTGGATCGTTCTAATCTGGTTTAACTGTGCTGACTGACCCTGCGGCCGGATGAGGTAGGGGTTGGCATGGGGGGGGCCTCAGGATAGTGAGACGGCACGGCTGTGGCTGTGTGAGTTTGGGGGGGAGGCACCAGGTGCCGGGGGGGGGGGGGGGGGCAGACAGCTGCGGCAGCCGGGAACGGCCCGCCATGACAGGGCAGAGCCAATGCCATGGACGCCATTGCTGCGGCCACACAGATGGGCACCCACTCTGGTCGCAAGCTCAGCCCAGGCCTCCCGGTCATTCGGATGAGTGTCGCCCTCCACTCCCAACTCAGCTGGCCGCACCCATCGGCAGGTAGATCCAGGGCCGCACCACAGCAGCCCCCGGTGAGGGCAGTGCCATCAAACAGTGCCCCTGGCTGGAGGGACGGCCGACAGGTGTTGGGGCACCGAGGGGGCAGGCAGGTTGGGTGGCATGCGTGGCTGGGGTACGTGCTGCCAACCGGGGCGACCATGTAGCCCATGGCACCTGTTTGTGGAGGGGGGTATTCGTAATGAAGAAACTTTGTCTACCTCCACCCCCTACAGATCGTAATGTTTGGGCATCTTCCAGCGTTGTTGGCCGCTGTGGCGGGGGCATGAAGCCCTGGGGAAGCTGGAGCAGGGGCGTGACAGGAGGCGGCGAAGGCTGCAGCCGAGGAGTGGGTTGCAGAGGAGCAGGTGCCAGCCACTCAGGCTGTAGGGCCGCCCACCCGACAGGCGCAGGAGGAGGAGGAGGACAATGACGAGGGAGAGCCACACGACGAGGATGCTGAGGAGGAGAGGGGGGTGGAGGAAGCGGTGCCATGGCCACGGAGGCGCCCAATGAGGCCTCGTGTGTACCGGTGCGTCACATGTCCTTCAAGGACCTCCCAGACAGGGCATGCAGGAGGAGACTCCGGATGAAACGGGTGATAGAATCTACCTTTTTAGTTTAGTGTAACAAGTGTAAAGGAATAAATGGCCCAAGATTTAAAATGGCTTCTTGAAATGGATTGTTAAAATACCCACATTACAAACAGGACAGTAAAAAATGCTGTTTCTCATGAGAGCCATCAAGATCAGGAAGCTAGACTTACCAAGGACACGTTTGGTTAATTTAAAGTCTCTTGACAGTGTTCCCAGAAACTGTTTTCATGACAACGGATAAGATTCATAAGAAAGACGCATTTCAACACCTCATATTATAATTAGGTGGACAGATATCTTAATCGAATTGAATTAATTGTGTAATAACTGTCATGATATTCAGATAAACATCATGGTGCAAACACAAATACACACTGATGGACAGATCAACGGACCAATCAATACACACGCAACATCACAGCCAATCACAAGCAAGGGCACACGCACTATAAAACGGGGAACACGACACTTCCGATTGATTCCAGCAGGAAACAGCTCAGGGCACAGAGCTCACAGCAAGCCACTCAGACATTCACCATATGCTGAGTGCCTCTCCAAGATAGTGTTCGGGCTGGGTCCACAGGTTCGAGGGTAATGAACGAACCACAGTAACCAGTTTACAAATGTTAATATTGTTAGTAATAAAACTGAGTTGTACCTTCCGCAACAGTGTTGGTTCGTATGTGTAACAGAGCACCCAACACGACATAGTACCAGGATTGGAACCCAGTACCTGTGAGACCTACCTAGGCATCCTCAGGAATCCGCCATCCTGCGCCATGGAGACCAACAGCCCGCCGCAGCCGCTCCATATCGTTGGAAACCTCGGCGTGAACTGGAAGTTGTTCAAACAGCGCTTCCAGTTCTTCCTAGAAGCCACAGAAAGGGAGAATGCTTCGGACACCAGGAAAATCGCCCTCCTCCTCTCCACGGCAGGGCAACACGCCATCCACATCTACAACTCCCTGGTGTTCACGGAAGGTGAGGACAAGACGAAGTACAAGACGGTTCTTCTCAAACTCGAGCAACACTTCAGCGTCGAGGTGAACGAGAGCTTCGAGAGGTACCTCTTCCAGCAGCGCCTGCAGGGTAAGGATGAGCCTTTTCAATCTTTCCTGACACACCTCCATATCCTCGCGCAGTCCTGCGGTTACGAGGCCACCTCCGATTCCATGATTCGGGACCAGATAGTTTTTGGGGTCACCTCGGGTGCCCTTCGCCAACAGCTCCTCAAGATAAAAAGTCTCACCCTAGCCACCGCCATCGAAGCCTGCGTCCTCCATGAAAATGCGACCAGCCGCTACTCCCAATTCCAAGCAGTCGAATCGGCACGGCAGATGTCCTACGCGGCCGAATCGGCACGGCAGGGGTCCTACGCGGCCGAATCGGCAAGGCAGGGGTCCTACCCAGCCGAATCGGCACGGCAGGGGTCCTATGAGGCCGAGCGGGTCCAGTCCATCAAGTTCCTCCCGGCCCACGGCCCGGACGGGGGCGGCCATTTCGCACGCTTTTCGCGGCCTCCCGCGCTTGTACGCGCCAAAAGAGACGTTGACGCAGAGGGACGCGCAGGTGCGCTCTACGCAGGACCGAACTGCGCATGCGCGATGGCGCAACAAACGCCATGACGTCACGACGTGCGGCAACTGTGGATCCGCACATTTAAAGCGGCAATGTCCAGCAAAGAACCGACAATGCCTCCGCTGTGGCAAGATGGGCCACTACACTGCCTGCTGTCGAGCAGCTCAACCTGCCAACGCTCCCCAATTCCGACAGCCTCGGAGGGACGTGCGGATCATTCAGCCTCCATACTCCGAATCATACCCGGACGATATACAGACCGGCGATACAGACTACCGGGAAGCCTTCCGCGTTGTGGTCATCGACAGGAACCGGATGTCTCCAAGCAGGACCGACCAGCCGATGCCAGTGAACAGTGTCAATCCGGGTGATGAATGGTGTGCCACCCTAACGGTCAACCGATCACCAATCACATTCCGTCTGGATACTGGTGTCTCCGCCAACCTGATAGCATGGTCAGCCTTCTACGCCTTGAAGGCCAGACCACCAATTCCCGTTGTAAGATGGTCGACTATAACGGAAACGTTATCCTGGCCATGGGATTCTGCCAGCTCCAGGTGACGCACAATGCGTATAAGGCCACACTGTCCTTCGAGATTGTTGGTTCATCGAAGGACTCCCTGCTAGGTGCACAGGCATGCAGGGTTCTCCACCTCGTTCAGCGGGTACACGCTCTGTCTTCTGAAGGCACGTCAGACTTCCCGGATGCTGAATTTAGGGCACAGCTCCACTCGCTCCTCGACCACAACCAGGAGGCATTTGAAGGCATGGGCACAGTGCCCTATACCTACAGAATATGGCTCATCCCGGATGCCACCCCGGTCATTCACGCACCTCGCAGGGTCCCAGCACCACTCAAAGACCTCCTCAAGCAGCAGCTGCAGGATCTCCAGGACCAAGGAGTGCTATCCCGGGTCACGGAGCCCACGCCATGGGTCAGCTCCATGGTGTGCGTAAAAAAGCCCTCTGGATCTGCATCGACCCGAAAGACCTGAACAACAACATCATGAGGGAACACTACCCCATACCCAAACGGGAGGATATCACGAGCGAAATGGCCCGGGCTAAAATTTTCACAAAGCTTGATGCCTCAAAGGGTTTCTGGCAGATCCAACTGGATCAGTCCAGCCGGAAGCTGTGCACCTTCAACACTCCTTTCGGCAGGTTCTGCTATAACAGAATGCCGTTTGGCATCATCTCGGCATCCAAGGTATTCCACAGAATCATGGAACAGATGATGGAGGGCATCGAAGGGGTGCGCGTCTATGTTGACGACGTCATCATCTGGTCCACCACACCACAGGAGCACATCAGTCGTCTCCAGCGTGTCTTCGCGCGGATACGAGAACACGGCCTGCGCCTCAACCAAGCAAAGTGCTCCTTTGGCCAAACTGAGCTAAAGTTTCTGGGGGACCACATATCCCGGTCAGGAGTGCGTCCGGATGCAGACATGGTGAATGCCATCACAGCCATGCCGCAGCCGGCAGACAAGAAAGCAGTGCTACGCTTTCTAGGCATGGTCAACTTCCTGGGGAAGTTCATTCCCAACCTTGCCTCCCACACGACGGCTCTGCGCCACCTCGTCAAGAAGTCCACGGAGTTCCAGTGGCTGCCCGCACACCAGAAGGAATGGGAGGAGCTCAAAATTAAGCTCACCACAGCCCCGGTATTGGCGTCCTTCGACACCTCTCGGGATACGAAGATCTCGACTGATGCCAGCCAGTCCGGCATTGGGGCGGTACTCCTGCAATGGGATGACACTGCATCATGGGCCCCGGTCGCCTATGCCTCGTGGGCCATGACCCCCACAGAACAGCGCTATGCGCAGATCGAGAAGGAGTGCCTGGGTTTGTTGACCGGAATAGATAAGTTCCACGATTACGTGTATGGTCTCCCCCAGTTTCAGAGGGGTTTGTCTGTCAAGTCGAAGCGCATGTGGCCTTCACATCGGCCAATCTGCCAGCTGACGATTCAAGTCTGGCCCGTATTCGCCGGCTTGTGTCGCTCTCTTTGTGGAGTCCTTCATCGCGCTCTCTGTGGAGTTTGTCATCGCTCTCTCTGTGGAGTCTGTCATCGCTCTCTTTGTGGAGTCATGCAGTGTTCTCACTGTAGGGTCGATCTGTGCTCTCTCAACGGAGTCGTTCTGTGCTCTCTGTGTGGCATCGTCTTTGTCTTGGGTATTGCTGTCATGCATTGTATTGACAATCTGCCATGGCGCCCTGGTATTGGATTGATCTACCATGAGAAGAGTCGTATTGAGCTTTTCAACCGTGTTGCTGATGCTGTGATCAGGATCTCCGAATAACTCAGCCATGTCTGAGCAGTATTGTGTGTATTGCTCGATGGACAAATCATCGCTTTTTGTTTCGGAGTTGTTATCGTTCTCTTCATGTTCAATGAACAAATCATCTTCTTGTGTGGAGGCTGGGACCCTTTGTGGAGCGTGGACCACTCTCTGTTTCTTGGCATCAGGCTGCAGCATAATCCTGCACTCACGTGTCGGGATGTCATATATGCTGGGCTGCAGATTCCCCATTCCGAAGAACTCATCGTCGGGGTCTTCACGGTACAACACCTCTAGTTGCGGTTCGGATTTGGTACTGGGGTAGCCATCTCCCAAGATGAAATCTTCATCTCAGTCGTAGTCTACAAGGACCATATCATCTTCTAGGGCGGTGCTAATTGCTTGTTGCAGGGTGTTGTGAAAGTTACTTTCAACTGCTGGTGTAAGTTCAGGCATTGCTCTGTCTTTTGAGGCAAGAAAATTGGGTTTTGCAGCTTTAAATTTATTTTTCTGTTCATTTTCGTGCATTTCCCTTTTAAGAGGGCGTGGTCCTGGTCCTCTGACATCATGACGCTCGTGACGTCATGTGTAGGACTCGATTGCCCATGGGCACTCAGAGTTCCCTTATCTGTGCGCACTTTTTGCAACTGCGCATGTGCGGCTCCTTTCTCAAGATGGCTGCCGCTCAGAACTTCCTTCAATCCTGCCTCTGCTTCGTGGTAAGTTTTGGCGCCGTTTTTTCCGATTTTATTTTCTAGACACTGATTCTGTGTTTGTTCATAAGCAAGGCATTTTTGTATAGCAGTTTCTAGAGTTAGATGCTTAGTTTGTGATAGTTCTTCCTGCAAATTTTTATCACATAATCCAGAAATTAATTGATGCATTATCACAGTATCTCTGAAATCAGCATAATCACAGCCTTGTGGTATTAACTTGAGATTTGTAATAAAATCAGGGATGGGCCCTCCGTTTCTCTGACAAGAGTTAAATCTTTCCAACATCGCACCAGCCTGACTGTTACAGCGTTTAGCAAATATTTTGAGTAAACCGTCTACTTTGGTGTTGTCTTCACCTTCTAAGTAATTATACATTTCTCTAGCTTCATGCCCTGCTGTTGACAGTAGTAGGGCTAATTTTGTTGCGTCAGAGGCAGTGCTTAAATCATTAGCTGTAATAAATATTTGGAACAGCTGTTCAAATATTCTCCAGTTATAACAAGTTCCATAGAATCAGTTAGTCGTCGAGGATCCATTTGCTGCAAAGTCTTCCACAGTCGAATATCCGGTTTAAGTTTTTCTTCTCTTGCTAGTGTCTAGCTAGCTTTCTGAAATCACTCCTGGTATCATATGTTATTCTCTAAGTCTGAATAAAGATTGTAGACTTCCAGTTAACACAAATACTATATTCAGTAGGTTTGTTCTGTTTCCAGAGCTTAACTAGATATAATACAGTCAAGAGGTATGACCAGTGAAGCTAAGGTAAGCTGCCTATGCTGAGCTGTCTCTGTGTGCTGCTGCTGCTCACTAGCCCTGTGCTTCTGAAAGAGGCGGATCCTACCTTGGGCTGGACCCTTTATACCCGTCTCTGATGCCCTCTAGTAATGCTGTGGCTGTTACATCTGTCTGCAGTTCCTGGTGTATGTGCAGATGTATGTACAGATGTACAGATCACTACAAAAACAAATCATAGGCCCGCACCTGGTCCAGGTGTTTCTTTATTACATGTTTTCCCACACGTATCTCATACAACACAGGTCCTGTCCTGGCCTTGGCTGTTCCTGCTACCCATGTGGGGCCATTCGCATTATTTCTGACCTATACATTTTCACCCATGTTGAACTGCCTTTCTCGGCGAGTGTTGTCGTGGCCCTTGCATTGGGCCTCTTGGTGTCGCTCTATTATGCCACCTAAATTCAGGAATAGTAGACTCAGCCGGGTTCGGAGTCGTCTGCCCATGAGTAGCTCCGCCGGTGCTATTCCCGTTGTGGCGTGTGGGGTTGTTCTGTAGTCAAATAGCCAGCGCGACAGTTTGGTGTCCAATGATGCTGCTGACTGTTTAAGGTCTGGACGGCTCTCTCCGCCAAACCATTCGATGCCGAGTAGTATGGTGCCGTCCTTATGTGCCGAATGCCATTCGACTTCATAAATTTTGTGAAGTCCTGGCTGGTGAAAATCGATCCATTATCCGAAACTAACACCACCGGGATACCATGAGTTGCGAACGAGGTGCAGAGTTTCTCAATGGTAGTTGTTGAGTTTGCAGAGTTCATTTTGTAGACGTCAAACCATTTGGAATGGCGTCTACTATTATAAAAAACATTGAACCCATAAACGGGCCTGCAAAATCGACATGAAGTCGCGGCCATTGTCTACCTGGCCATTCCCATGGGTGCAGCGGGGCTGCCGGTGGCACCTTCTGCTCTTGTTGGCATTCTTGGCACCGACCTACCAATGCCGCTATGTCCGTGCCCAGGCCTGGCAACCAGACATAGCTTCTGGCCAGCATCTTAATTTTTGGGACTCCAGAGTGCCCATGATGTAGTTCAGCCAGTATGGCTCGACGGCCTTGACTTGGAACTATTACCCGAGCCCCCATAGCAGGATCCCGTCTTCCTCGGTGATCTGCTCTCTTCTGCTCCAGCAAGGGTGGAATTCCGCATGGACCGGTCTTTCCATCTCCCCCGTTAGCACCATGTGTTTTATTTTTGATAAAACCGGGTCCCTTTGGGTCCATAAATGAATGTTTTGTGCGGCCACTGGAAGGGTGTTCTGGAAATGTAACTGATGCACAATCAATACTCTTGAGATCACGTGGAGTCATAGCGATTCAGCTTTAATCAGATAGAACTGTACCCAGCAGCAATGTTACAGAAGTGAAGGCTGCTGGGACGGCATTGGTTCTTATACCCCGCCTCTCAGGGTGGGGCTATGTACATTGCCCAATGGTAGACCCCGCGGTCTAGCCAATGGTCATTCCTCTCTCAGGTACTGCAATACCTGATATTATCACATTCACCCCCTGTTAAAAAAGGAGCCAGCGGGGTGATGGCCAGTGTCACTGTCGCCTTTGCATGGTAGGACCAAGTATTGCAGGTACCATGCTGTCGAGGGTAACGGAGAAAGTTCTTGTGTTGTTTATTTTCTTCATGGTGCTGCAATCAGACGATCGGGTGGCCTGGTCGTCCTACTGGAGCGTCTAAGTTTCGGCGGCGATCCTGGTGAGGGCCCCGTCGGTTGTGACTCCGGGAACATGGTGTCTTCCTCCCAGGCAGTTTTGTCACCCCTAGGCGGTGCTGTAGGGTCGAAAAATGGGCAGGAGGAAGGGGTGCCTGTAGGGGGCGTCGGTGCCTGCGCGGCTCTGGGTCGGGGTTCTGGCGGCAGTACTGACCCAGGTCAGGTGCGGGGGGGGGGGGGCAGTGGCGCGGGCGCGCGTGGGGCTCCGGCGGGCGCCAGGTCCCGAAGAGAGACCGTGTCTTGGCGGCCGTCGGGGAACGCTAAGTAGGCGTACTGGGGGTTGGCATGCAGCAGGTGGACCCTCTCGACCAACGGGTACGACTTGTGTGCCCTCGCATGTTTCTGCAGCAGGATGCGTCCGGGTGTCGCTAGTCAGGTGGGGAGCGAGGTCCCAGAGGAGGACTTCCTGGGGAAAACCAGGAGACGTTCGTGAGGTGTCTGGTTTGTGGTAGTACAGAGCAGCGACTGAATGGAGTGAAGGGCCACTGGGAGGACTTCTTGCCAGCGGGAGACTGGGAGATTCCTGGACCGAAGGGCCAGCAGGACGGTCTTCCAGACCGTTCCATTCTCCCTTTCTACCTGCCCGTTACCCCGGGGGTTGTAGCTGGTCGTTCTGCTCGAGGTGATGCCTTTGCTAAGCAGGAACTGGCGCAGCTCGTCGCTCATAAAGGAGGACCCCGGGACTTCCGGGTGCGGCGATGACCAGCTGAGTCGCACGTTTCGGCAGCTCCCTGTGAAACGGACTTTTGGGCTCTTGATAGGAGCCCCAACGGCAATTTTGACGGCTAAAAACACTGTGCGGTAAACCAGAAGGGAATCCCCCCTGGATACGGATGGAAAAAGGAGGAGAGAGTGGCCAGATTGCAGTGGATCCTTTAGAACAGCGGCAAGGAAGGCAAGCAAAAACCAAGATGGCGTCGGAAGGTGGCAGTTTAACATCGGGCCCTGAACAACAAGAGTTCTTGAAATGCTGTGTGGAAGAGATCAAAAAGGAAATGAAGAAAGAGCTGTTGGCCCCGATACTACAGGCGATCGAAGGGCTAAAGGAGGAACAAAAGACCCAGGAGCGGGAGCTTCGGGTCGTGAAGGCAAAGGCAGCCGAGAATGAGGACGATATACAGGGCCTGGTGGTGAAGACGGAGACGCAGGAGGCACATCAGAAACGATGTGTGGAAAGGTTGGAGGCACTGGAAAACAACGCAAGGAGGAACAACCTGAGGATTCTTGGTCTTCCTGAAGGTGTGGAGGGAGCGGACGTCGGGGCATATGTGAGCACGATGCTGCACTCGTTAATGGGAGCGGAGGCCCCGGCGGGTCCGTTGGAGGTGGAGGGAGCATACCGAGTGATGGCGCGAGGACCGAGAGCAGGAGAAATTCCCAGAGCCATAGTGGTGAGATTCCTCCGTTTTAAGGATAGAGAAATGGTCCTTAGATGGGCGAAGAAAACTCGGAGCAGTAAATGGGAGAACGCGGTGATCCGCGTTTATCAAGACTGGAGTGCGGAGGTGGCGAGAAGGAGGGCGAGCTTTAATCGGGCCAAGGCGGTGCTTCATAAAAAGAAGATAAAATTTGGAATGCTGCAACCGGCAAGACTGTGGGTCACATATCGAGGGAGGCACCACTACTTTGAGACGGCGGATGAAGCGTGGACTTTTATTGTGGAAGAAAAACTGGAATGAGCGGGTTATTAAAAAGAACGTTCGAACAAAGTGGTGGGGCGAATGTGGGGGGCAAAGAGGGGTTTTATGTACTAATCCTGCGATGTGGTAACTTTTCTCTCTCCCACAGGTGGTGATGGGGGGAGGAGGGGAGATGGAGGAGATGGGGCGTTGGCCATTGGGGGCGGGGCCAAGGGAGAAGCGTGGGCTTGGTTCCCGCGCTATGATAATCATGGCGGGAATAGAGAAGCAGGAAGGAGGGGGCGTCGCACGGTGCGAGCCAAGGTCACGGGGGGAAGCCGAGGTCAGCCAGAGTTTGCTGACTTCTGGGAGCAACATGGGGGGAGTAATTACGCTAGCGGGGGATCTAGCGGGGGGGGTGGGAGGGGGGGAATTACTGGGTTGCTGCTGCTGGGGAGAGGGGGGAGCTGGTATGGGAGAGGATGGGCGGGGGGGCACCGCCTGGGGGAGATACAGCTGCGTGGGAACTGGGTGAGGAGCTGGAAAAAGGTGATGGCTAATCGACAAGGGGGGGGGGGGGTAGGAAGCCCCCCAACTCGGCTGATCACGTGGAACGTGAGAGGGCTGAACGGGCCGATAAAGAGGGCACGGGTACTCGCACACCTTAAGAAACTTAAGGCAGATGTGGTTATGTTACAGGAAACGCACCTGAAACTGATAGACCAGGTTAGGCTACGCAAAGGATGGGTGGGGCAGGTGTTCCATTCGGGGCTAGATGCGAAAAACAGGGGGGTGGCTATATTAGTGGGGAAGCGGGTAATGTTCGAGGCAAAGACTATAGTGGCGGATAACGGGGGCAGATACGTGATGGTGAGTGGCAAACTACAGGGGGAGACGGTGGTTTTGGTAAACGTATATGCCCCGAACTGGGATGATGCCAATTTTATGAGGCGGATGCTAGGACGCATTCCGGACCTAGAGATGGGAAAGCTGATAATGGGGGGAGATTTTAATACGGTTTTGGAACCAGGGCTGGATAGGTCGAAGTCCAGGACTGGAAGGAGGCCGGCAGCAGCCAAGGTGCTTAAAGATTTTATGGAGCAGATGGGAGGTGTAGACCCGTGGAGATTTAGCAGACCTAGGAGTAAGGAGTTCTCGTTTTTCTCCTTTGTCCATAAAGTCTACTCGCGAATAGACTTTTTTGTGCTGGGTAGGGCATTGATCCCGAAGGTGAGGGGAACGGAGTATACGGCTATAGCCATTTCGGATCACGCTCCACACTGGGTGGACTTGGAGATAGGGGAGGAAACAGGAGGGCGCCCACCCTGGAGAATGGACATGGGACTAATGGCAGATGAGGGGGTGTGTCTAAGGGTGAGGGGGTGCATTGAAAAGTACTTGGAACTCAATGATAATGGGGAGGTCCAGGTGGGAGTGGTCTGGGAGGCATTGAAGGCGGTGGTTAGAGGGGAGCTGATATCAATAAGGGCACATAAAGGGAAGCAGGAGAGTAAGGAACGGGAGCGGTTGCTGCAAGAACTTTTGAGGGTGGACAGACAATATGCGGAAGCACCGGAGGAGGGACTGTACAGGGAAAGGCAAAGGCTACATGTAGAATTTGACTTGCTGACTACAGGCACTGCAGAGGCACAATGGAGGAAGGCACAGGGTGTACAGTACGAATATGGGGAGAAGGCGAGCAGGTTGCTGGCACACCAATTGAGGAAAAGGGGAGCAGCGAGGGAAATAGGGGGAGTGAGGGATGAGGAAGGAGAGATGGAGCGGGGAGCGGAGAGAGTGAATGGAGTGTTCAAGACATTTTATAAAAAATTATATGAAGCTCAACCCCGGATGGGAGGGAGAGGATGATGGGCTTCTTGGATCGGCTGGAATTTCCCAAGGTGGAAGAGCAGGAAAGGGTGGGACTGGGAGCACAGATCGAGGTAGAAGAAGTGGTGAAAGGAATTAGGAGCATGCAGGCGGGAAAGGCCCCGGGACCGGATGGATTCCCAGTCGAATTCTATCGAAAATATGTGGACTTGCTCGCCCCGGTACTGACGAGGACCTTTAATGAGGCAAAGGAAAGGGGACAACTGCCCCCGACTATGTCTGAAGCAACGATATCGCTTCTCTTAAAGAAGGAAAAGGACCCGCTACAATGCGGGTCCTATAGACCTATTTCTCTCCTAAATG
Organism: Scyliorhinus torazame; assembly: GCF_047496885.1. NCBI lineage: Eukaryota > Metazoa > Chordata > Chondrichthyes > Carcharhiniformes > Scyliorhinidae > Scyliorhinus > Scyliorhinus torazame. Next base: position 73,726,685 of record NC_092722.1, on the reverse strand, counting down.
TAGATGCCAAGGTCCTGGCCAAGGTAATGGCAATGAGAATAGAGGAATGTGTCCCGGGGGTGGTCCACGAGGACCAAACTGGGTTTGTGAAGGGGAGACAGCTGAACACGAATATACGGAGGTTGTTAGGGGTAATGATGATGGCCCCACCAGAGGGAGAAACGGAGATAGTAGTGGCGATGGATGCCGAGAAAGCATTTGATAGAGTGGAGTGGGATTATTTGTGGGAGGTGTTGAGGAGATTTGGTTTTGGAGAGGGGTATGTTAGATGGGTGCAGCTGTTGTATAGGGCCCCAGTGGCGAGCGTGGTCACGAATGGACGGGGATCTGCATATTTTCGGCTCCATAGAGGGACAAGGCAGGGATGCCCTCTGTCCCCATTATTGTTTGCACTGGCGATTGAGCCCCTGGCGATAGCGTTGAGGGGTTCCAAGAAGTGGAGGGGAGTACTTAGGGGAGGAGAAGAGCACCGGGTATCTTTGTATGCGGACGATTTGCTACTATACGTGGCGGACCCGGCGGAGGGGATGCCAGAAATAATGCGGATACTTGGGGAGTTTGGGGATTTTTCAGGGTATAAATTGAACATGGGGAAAAGTGAGTTGTTTGTGGTGCATCCAGGGGAGCAGAGTAGAGAAATAGAGGACCTACCGTTGAGGAAGGTAACAAGGGACTTTCGTTACCTGGGGATCCAGATAGCTAAGAATTGGGGCACATTGCATAGGTTAAATTTAACGCGGTTGGTGGAACAGATGGAGGAGGATTTCAAGAGATGGGATATGGTATCCCTGTCAATGGCAGGGAGGGTGCAGGCGGTTAAGATGGTGGTCCTCCCGAGATTCCTCTTTGTGTTTCAGTGCCTCCCGGTGGTGATCACGAAGGCTTTTTTTAAAAGGGTTGAAAAGAGCATCATGGGTTTTGTGTGGGCCGGGAAGACCCCGAGAGTGAGGAAGGGATTCTTACAGCGTAGCAGGGATAGGGGGGGGCTGGCACTACCGAGCCTAAGTGAGTATTATTGGGCCGCTAATATTTCAATGGTGAGTAAGTGGATGGGAGAGGAGGAGGGAGCGGCGTGGAAGAGATTAGAGAGGGCGTCCTGTAGGGGGACTAGCCTACAGGCTATGGTGACAGCCCCATTGCCGTTCTCACCGAGGAACTACACCACAAGCCCGGTGGTGGTGGCTACACTGAAGATTTGGGGACAGTGGAGACGGCATAGGGGAAAGACTGGAGCCTTGGGGGGGTCCCCGATAAGAAACAACCATAGGTTTGCCCCGGGGGGAATGGATGGGGGATATGGAATGTGGCAAAGAGCAGGAATAACGCAACTGAAAGATCTGTTTGTGGATGGGAAGTTCGCGAGTCTGGGAGCGCTGACCGAGAAATATGGGTTGCCCCAAGGGAATGCATTCAGGTATATGCAACTGAGGGCTTTTGCGAGGCAACAGGTGAGGGAATTCCCGCAGCTCCCGACACAAGAGGTGCAGGACAGAGTGATCTCAAAGACATGGGTGGGGGATGGTAAGGTGTCAGATTATATATAGGGAAATGAGGGACGAAGGGGAGACTATGGTAGATGAACTAAAAGGGAAGAAGAGCTGGGGGAGGAGATCGAGGAGGGGCTGTGGGCAGATGCCCTCAGCAGGGTAAACTCGTCGTCCTCGTGTGCCAGGCTAAGCCTGATTCAGTTTAAGATATTACACAGGGCACATATGACTGGAGCACGGCTCAGTAAATTTTTTGGGGTGGAGGATAGGTGTGCGAGGTGCTCGAGAAGCCCAGCGAATCATACCCATATATTTTGGTCATGCCCGGCACTACAGGGGTTTTGGATGGGGGTGACAAAGGTGCTTTCAAAAGTAGTGGGGGTCCGGGTTGAACCAAGCTGGGGGTTGGCTATATTTGGGGTTGCACAAGAGCCGGGAGTGCAGGAGGCGAGAGAGGCCGATGTTTTGGCCTTTGCGTCCCTAGTAGCCCGGCGCAGGATATTGTTAATGTGGAAAGAAGCCAAGCCCCCGGGGGTGGAGACCTGGATAAATGACATGGCGGGGTTTATAAAGCTAGAGCGGATTAAGTTCGTCCTAAGGGGGTCGGCTCAAGGGTTCACCAGGCGGTGGCAACCGTTCGTTGAATACCTCGCAGAAAGATAGACGGAATGGGAAAAAGAAGGCAGCAGCAGCAGCCCAGGATCGGGGTGTGGGGGGGGGGGGGGGGGGGAGAGGAGGAACCAGAAGGACTCTCAGGGTTGTTAATATATACTGTCTAGTATGTATAGGTCGTTGCTACAGATAATTATATATTGGACTGTTAAATTATATTTTTGGAGAGTGTTACTTGTGACAAGGCAGTTGCCAATTAGGGCTAGTTTTCATTTTTGTTATTTATTATTTATTCATTTTTTGTTTATAAAATAGGTCATTGTTATTTGTGTTGTTATAATATTGTGTAAAGGATGCACAATGTACTGTGTTGGTTGACCAAAAACTTTCAATAAAATATTTAATAAAAAAAAATAAAGGAGGACCCCCTATCACTGTGAATGTATGCGGGGAAACCGAACAACGTAAAAATACTTTGGAGGGCCTTGATGACGATGGTTGTGGTCATGTCCGGGCAGGGGATGGCGAATGGGAACCGGGAGTACTCGTCAATCACGTTAAGGAAGTACGTGTTGCGGTCGGTGGAGGGGAGGGGGCCTTTGAAGTCCATGCTGAGGCGTTCAAAGGGACGGGAAGCCTTTATCAGATGCGCCCTCTCTGGTCTGTAGCAGTGTGGTTTGCACTCCGCGCAGATTCGGCAGTCCCTGGTGACTGTCCTGACCTCCTCGATGGAGTAAGGCAGGTTTCGGGACTTAACGAAATGGAAGAACCGGGTGACTCCCGGGTGGCAGAGGTCCTCGTGGAGGGCTCGGAGGCGGTCCACTTGTGCGGTGGCACAAGCGCTGCGGGATAGGGCATCAGGAGGCTCATTCAGCTTCACGGGACGGTACAAGATCTCGTAATTGTAGGTGGAGAGTTCGATCCTCCACCGCAAGATCTTGTCATTTTTTATCTTGCCCCGCTGCGCATTATCGAACATGAAGGCCACCGGCAGTTGGTCCGTGAGGAGTGTGAATCTCCTGCCGACCAGGTAATGCCTCCAGTGCCGCACAGCTTCTACTATGGCCTGGGCCTCCTTTTCGACCGAGGAGTGGCGAATTTCGGAGGCAATGGAGAGTGCGGGAGAAGAAAGCCACGGGCCTGCCCGCTTGGTTGAGGGTGGCGGCCAGAGCTACGTCGGACGCGTCGCTCTCGACCTGGAAGGGGAGAGACTCGTCGATGGTGCGCATCGTGGCTTTTGCGATGTCCGCTTTGATGCGGCAGAAGGCCTGGCGGGCCTCCGTCGACAGGTGGTGACGTTGTCAAGATACGGGAACGTTGCGCGTAAGCCGTACCGGTCAACCATTCGGTCCATCTCACGCTGGAAGACCGAGACCCCGTTTGTGACACCGAAGGGAACCCTTAAAAAGTGGTAGAGCCGCCCGTCTGCTTCGAAGTCAGTGTACTGGCGGTCACTATTACGGAGGGGTAGCTGGTGGTAGGCGGACTTGAGATCCACCGTGGAGAAAACCTTGTATTGCGCAATCCTGTTGACCAGGTCGGCAATACGGGGGAGAGGGTACGCATCCAGTTGCGTAAACCGGTTGATGGTCTGGCTATAGTCGATGACCATCCTATGTTTCTTCCCGGTCTTTACCACCACGACTTGAGCCCTCCAGGGGCTGTTGCTTGCTTTGATGACCCCTTCCTTCAGCAGTCGTTGGACCTCGGACTTGACGAAGGTCCGGTCCTGGGCACTGTACCGTCTGCTCCTGGTGGTGACGGGTTTGCAATCCGGGGTGAGGTTCGCAAACAGGGAAGGCGGGTCGACCATAAGGGTTGCGAGGCCGCAAACAGTAAGGGGGAGTATAGGGCCGCCAAATTTTAAGGTCAGGCTTTGTAGGTGGCACTGGAAAATCAGTCCCAGAAGGGTGGCTGCGCAGAGCAGCGGCAGCACGTAAAGGCGGAAATTGCGGAATTCCTTGCCTTGGACGGTGATGTTCGCGAGGCAGAACCCCTTTATCTGCACCACGTGTGACCCGGAGGCCAGGGAGACCCTTTGTTGGGTGGGATAGGTGACCAGAGAACAGCGCCTTACCGTGTCGGGGTGGACGAAGCTCTCCGTGCTCCCGGAGTCGATGAGGCACAGCATCATGTGGCCGTTGGTGGCGATCATTGTGGTGGCCTTCGCTAGCGTCCGGGGCCGTCTCTGATCCAGGGTAACAGAGGCCAGCTGCAGCAAGGAGTTCTGGTCGGGCAGCGCGTAGTCAGCCGTGCTGGGGGCTTGAGGCCCCATCCAAGATGGCGTCGGCGAGGGACAAAATGGCGGTGCCCACCCTTCCAGCGTGGTTGCTGGGGGGCAAAATGGCCACGGGTCGCACGCTGCCTGGGGAGAGAAGGGCGGCGGTGGGCCTTGGACGGCTGGGATAGGATAGAAAGACTGCGGCCGTGGGTCGCACGTGGCCCTAGGATAGGGGGGTGGAGGTGAGCGCTGGAGCGGGGCATGCTGCGGCGTTCCGGGGGCGCAGAAGACCGCGGCCACGGCGCGGGGCGGTGAGAGCTGGGCGGTCGGGGCCTGGAGCGGGGCGTGCTGCGGCGTTCCGGGGGAGCGGGAGACCGCGGCCACGGCACGGGGCGGTGAGAGCTGGGCGGTCGGGGCCTGGAGCGGGGCGTGCTGCGGCGTTCCGGGGGAGCGGGAGACCGCGGCCACGGCACGGGGCGGTGAGTGCTGGCCGGTCGGGGCCTGGATCAGGGCATGCTGCGGCGTTCCGGAGGCGTGGGAGACCGTGGCCACTGCGCCGGGCGGTGAGTGCTGGGCGGTCGGGGCCTGGGGCGGGGCGTGCTGCAGCGTTCCGGGGGAGCGGGAGACCGCGGCCACGGCACGGGGCGGTGAGAGCTGGGCGGTCGGGGCCTGGGGCGGGGCGTGCTGCGGCGTTCCGGAGGCGTGGGAGACCGCGGCCACGGCACGGGGCGGTGAGAGCTGGGCGGTCGGGGCCTGGAGCGGGGCGTGCTGCGGCGTTCCGGAGGCGTGGGAGACCGCGGCCACTGCGCGGGGCGGTGCGAGCTGGCCGGTCGGGGCCTGGAGCGGGGCGTGCTGCGGCGTTCCGGGGGAGCGGGAGACCGCGGCCACTGCGCGGGGCGGTGCGAGCTGGGCGGTCGGGGCCTGGAGCGGGGCGTGCTGCGGCGTTCCGGGGGCGTGGGAGACCGCGGCCACTGCGCGGGGCGGTCGGGGCCTGGAGCGGGGCGTGCTGCGGCGTTCCGGAGGCGTGGGAGACCGCGGCCACTGCGCGGGGCGGTCGGGGCCTGGAGCGGGGTGTGCTGCGGCGTTCCGGAGGCACGGGAGACCGGTGGGCCTTGAACAGCAGGGACCTGGAAAAACGGCTGTGGGTACTCGCTGGATACCGCGGCCACCGCGCGGGCTAGGCAGACCGCGGCATAGTGGCCTTTCTTGCCGCACCCTTTGCAGGTGATGGTGCGGGCCAGGCAGCGCGCGCGCGGGTGATTCGCCTGGCTGCAGAAGAAGCAGCGTTGGCCGGCGGCGGTAGCGGGACACCTTGCCGCGCAGGCCTGCGGAATGTGGCGACTAGGGGCTTTTCACAGTAACTTCATTTGAAGCCAACTTGTGACAATAGGGATTTTCATTTTCATTTCATTTCATATTTTGCCGGGCGAAAGGCTGCAGGGGCTGCCGTCTGTCCGGACCTAATTTTCCCTTGCCTGAGAGGGCTTCGGCGAGTGGACCTGATTAATTTAGTATCCACGTCGTTCCTGAGGGTGGCTATGCAGTTGCCAATCCCCCAGCGGTAGTCCCTTAACTTTGTTTCGCTGCTTTGAGCCTCTACCTCCATCGGAGTACCCTGTAACTCATGCGCTCCGCTTGCCGCTTTTTCTAAGGACAAAGCCAGCAGCAATGCTTGTTTGCAATCCAGCTCGGCCTCTGCCAACAGATGTTTCTGGATTGCTAAATTATTTATTCCACATACCAATTCGTCAGGCCAAATTCGCAAGCCTCTGCTAATCGTCTTAACCTTGTTAAAAGGTTAGTGACTGATTCCCCAGTGTCTAGGAATGCTGAGTAAAACTGGTACCTTCGCAGGATCAGAGGTGGATTAGGGTCATAGTACTCTTTTACTAAGTCCGCCAATTCCTGGAAAGTTTTCATGTCCGGTGCCTCCGGAAAAGTGAGACTGCGCACAATGGCAAAGGCTGCCGGCCCACACGCGGTCAGCAGATAGACCTGTTGCTTTTCATCTGGAATTATATTGGTTGCTCTAAAGAAGTGTCATAATATCCTCCCATGCACATCCTGAGGTAAAATCAGGCAGTGACAGACACCCAGGTGAGCTCATCAACAAACAGAACACAACCAATCACCAGACAGAACACCAGAGGGGGGCTTCCAACTATAAAACACACGAGGCATCAGCACTCGGCCTCTTTCCATGGTGACAACTGTAGTGACAGTCAGGGTGTCATTCAACACCTACACGTGGATCAGAGATAGGCTGGTCTAGATAGTTAGTGATCGTTCACTTAGAGTAATACAGAGTCAACCCACAGGCAGCTGTGTGTTTCATTACTGGAGTTCAATAAATCTTATTGAACCAACGCCTACGTTTGGCGTATGCTTTATCATTTAACTGCATCATGTTGCAGTCTGTGTTACCCCAGAGTGAATAACACGACATGATACCAAGAGTGGCTACTGCTTCTAAGTAATCTACCTTTGAAAATTCACTGATGACCAGCAACTGCCTTCCAGTGGCATGGAAAAGATCCAGGCACCTCCACAGCTCCAGATCTCCGGGAACCTTGACGCCAACTGGCGGGTCTTCAAGCAGAAATTCAGTCTATACATTGAGGCCTAGGGCCTCGAAAGTGCGTCCGATGCCCGAAAGATCGCGCTGATACTGTCGACTGTGGGGGACCAGGCCATCCAAATCTTCAATACGTTCACTTTTGCCGACGGTGAGGACAAGACCAAGTTCCAGACCGTGTTAGCCAACTTCAACAGTCACTGTGAGGTCGAAATGAATGAAGGCTTTGAGTGTTATGTCTTCCAGCAGCGCCTTCAGGGTAAGGACGAGCCTTTCCAGTCTTTTCTCACTCATCTTCATGTTCTAGCGCAATCCTGCAAATACGGTGACACTGCTGACTCCTTCATCAGGGATCAGATCGTCTTTGGCGTCCACTTTGACGCCCTGCGGGAGCGGCTCCTAAAAATAAAAAATATGACCCTGCCAGTAGCCATCGGGATGTGCAAAGTCCACGAACAGGCGAAAAGTCGCTATTCCCGCCTTAAGTCGGCCGAGCGGGACCAACTTGTCTCCCACGAGGCTGAGAGTGTACAGGCCATCGCCCGAATGCGGCGCCTGAGCATCGATGAAGGCGGCTATTTTGCGTGCTTTTCCAGGGGTCCCACGCATGCGCACCACGGTCGGGAGAACGAAACGGCCGAAGACTACATGCGCAGATGTGAGCGGCGGCTGACTGCACTGCGCATGTGCGACGATGCACCGAGCGTCTCGACGTTGACGTGATGACGTGCCCAACTGCAGCACCGCCCATTTAAAGCGGCAATGCCCTGCAAGAGGCAGGCGATGTCTCAACTGCAAGAAGCTTGGCCATTATGCGGCTGTGTGCAGGTCAGCACCTCCGACAGGGGGCCAGCGGTCCCAGTTCCAACGCAGAGGCGTTCAAAGTGTGCAGCAAGGGCTGCTGGATTTGGAGCCTGATCCCGTCACGGATCCAGAGGACGACTGCTCGGAGTCCCCATATCGAGTGAGCATCATCACCATGCATGACAAGGCCTCCTCGCATTCAGCAACACACACACCCATCCTCAATGTGGATTCTGCGGACGAGTGGCGTGTCACAGTACAAGTCAATGACTGTAGCATCCGGTTCAAGCTGGACCCCGGTGCTTCAGCCAATCTGATATCCCGAGCAGATCTTGCTTGTATCCAAAGGCAGCCCACAATTCTTCCGCCGGCCTGCCAGTTGCTCAGCTACAATGGAAATGCCATCACTGCGTTAGGGTCCTGTCACCTGCATGTATCCAACAAGGTCATCAAGGCCACTTTGCGGTTTGAGATCGTCAAGCCCGGCAAGGCTTCTCTGCTTGGTGCCCATGCATGCAAGCTACTCGATCTCGTCCAGCGTGTACATGCCATGTCCTCTGCCAACAGCACTCTTCAAGCCGACATTGATGGGCTACTATTGCAATACCCAGATGTGTTCAGTGGGATGGGTATGCTACCCTACCGCTATAAAATTCTGCTCAGGCCTGATGCCATGCCTGTTATCCATGTGCCATGCCGGGTGCCGGCGCCCCTAAAGGACCGTCTAAAGGCGCAGCTGCAGGAGCTCCAGGATCAGGGAATAATACCCAAGGTGACGGAACCAACTGACTGGTCAGCTCGATGGTCTGTGTCAAGAAGCCCTCTGGAGAACTGCGCATTTGTATCGATCCCAAGGATCTGAACCGTAACATTATGAGGGAACACTACCCGATCCCGAAGCGGGAGGAGCTGACGAGTGAGATGGCACATGCCAAATTCTTTGCCAAAGTTGGATGCATTGCGTGGCTTCTGGCAGCTACAACTGGACGAGTCCAGCAGGAAGCTCTGCACGTTTAATACACCCTTCGGCAGATATTGCTACAACCGCATGCCGTTTGGTATTGTTTCGGCCTCCGAAATCTTTCATCGAATAATGGAGCAAATGCTAGAGGGCATTGACGGTGTGCGGGTTTATGTTGATGACGTCATCATCTGGTCCACGACCCCGGAGGAACATATTTCTCGTCTGCAACAAATCTTCAGATGCACACATGCCAACGGCCTGAAATTAAATAAAACCAAATGCTCCTTTGGCACGTCGTCAATTAAGTTTCTGATCATCAGATCTCCCAGCAAGGCGTGCAGCCAGACTCGGACAAAGTCAAGGCCATCAACACAATGAAGACCCCAGAGGACAAGAAGACAGTCCTCTGCTTCCTGGGTATGGTAAATCTTTTGGGGAAGTTCATTCCCAACCTCGCGTCACACACCACGGTCCTCAAGCACCTGGTGAAAAAGTCCACCACTTTCCAGTGGCTACCCACACATCAAGCAGAGTGGCTTGAGTTGAAAGCAAAGCTAACCACCGCTCCTGTTCTAGCTTTTTTTGACCCAGCGAGGGAGACTAAAATCTCCACAGATGCCAGCCAGGACGGCATTGAGGCGGTGCTCCTCCAGAACGACGACACCTCGTCCTGGGCTCCAGTGGCCTACGCGTCTAGGGCCATGACCCCCACTGAGCAACAATATGCTCAGATAGAGAAAGAATGCCTGGGCCTTCTCACTGGCATCGTGAAATTCCACGATTATGTCTATGGTCTCCCGACCTTTGCAGTAGAGGCGGACCACAGACCCCTAGTGCACATACACAAGGACTTAAATGACATGACACCCAGGCTCCAGCACATTCTCCTTCGACTCCGCAGGTATGATTTTGAACTGGTTTACACACTTGGAAAGGAGCTAATCATCGCGGATGCCCTGTTGCGTGCCATCACCTCGCCATGTGAGCAGGTAGGCTTCATACATGACATTGAGGCACAGGTGCAACTGTGTGCCAGCACCCTCCCGACATCCGATGAACGACTCGTCATCATTCGAGAAGAGACCCTCTTGTGCAGCGGGTCATACATCACCTTACGAATGGCTGGCAGAAAGGGCAATGCCCCCAATTCTATAATGTAAAGGATGACCTAACTGTTGTCGAGGGGATCCTCCTGAAATTGGATCGCATCGTCATTCCTCGCAGCCTCCAGAGCTTGGTGCTCACTGTAATTGATAATATGGAAAGATGTGTCATTTGAAACATGGAAGTCTGGCAATATCTGGTCTGAGAGAAACATGAGAGAATGTAGGGAAAGATCCCACAAAAGGTTAACAGCAGCTGCCAGGGAAGGATTGTAAAATGCAGATATCCTTGGTCAAGTAGGCTGAGCAAACAAGACAAACAGGATTTTGAATGAAGTCAAAAACAATGGCTCACACCTTCATTGAAAGTAACAGCTTAGTAAACACCTGGAAAAGAAAGGATGAGATTCTAGGTGTGAAAATTTGCTAATACCAGGTTTATCAGTCTACGAGAAACATAATTCAAAGCCAAAATCAAAGTCAAAATTGAGCTGAGGACACAATTGGAAAATAAAACTATCGAAATGACAGGAATTAAAAGTAACACCTCTTGAAGTCAAAGCATTTTGAACATCACAAAGGAAACAATGTAATCAGATCTATGAGGTGAAGTCATGTCAAAATGTATACTTAGTTGGATTAAAAAGGTTCAGATCAAAGGTACTTTTTACAATCAAAGAAAATAAGAGTTACTTTACAATAACATCAAAAAACTTAATTGTTAGAAAGCAAATATAAACCTCAAGAGCAGGGCAGGAACTATCAGATTCAGATCCAGATCCAGAACCAGAGCTCAGAGGGAGAGAGAGAGAAGCAGAGAAGGAACAAGCAGCTAGAGTCACAGACAGCTCGGCCATGGGAAATGGACAGGGCAGAGCAGCCGAGCTAAAATAGCTGATACATCTTAAGAAGACCAGACTTTAAAGAAGATTGATTGTCAAGTTGGGCCTGAAGGTCCCTTCAACCAACCAGAAGGATCCAGAAGCAACATCTTTTTACTTTTCTGTAAAGACAGTGATTGCAGCTCTTAAAAAAAAAATATAATAATAAAATAACTTAAAAGTTTTAACCTGAAACAGTGGTTATTCCAAAGTCTACTTTACTTACTTAGCAATGCGGGACCCAGGATCGATGCTACTAAGTGGTAAGTAGATGAAATCTTCGGTGAAGGTATGGGTTATACCGGGGGATAACTTGAAAACATAGTTTGACCTGAATAGCACCCACTGAAGCATGCATCGGAGTTGGGGAGTGAGAATCCCTGATCACCATTTAGAATGTCGGCCCTTTTTGGTATAGGGGGACTTCTAAGGATAGTGGTGATTTTTGAAAAACATCACGCAGATCCACGAGGGACACCTCGGCATTGAGAAGTGCAGGCGCAGGGCCCGGCAGGCTGTCTATTGGCCCGGCAATAATGAGGACATTTCAAACATGGTCCTTAATTGCGCGACCTGCCAGTGTTTCCAGCCTGCTCAGCCCAAAGAAACACTCCACCAGCTTGAGATCATGACCTCTCCGTGGTCTAAGGTCGGAGTGGACCTTTTTCACGCCAACGGGCGTGACTACGTCCTGATAATTGATTACTTCTCCAGTTACCCCGAGGTAGTGAAACTGTCCGACCTAACATCCAGGACTGTCATCAAAGTCTGCAAGGAGGCATTTGCCAGGCATGGAATCCCGCTCACGGTTATGAGCGACAACGGTCCCTGTTTCCATAGTCAAGAATGGTCCAACTTCGCAAAGCAATACCACTTCCAGCACATCACCTCAAGCCCACATTACCCACAATCTAATGAGAAGGTCGAAAAAGGAGTTCATATCGTGAAGCAAATGCTCTGTAAGGCTGTGGACTCAGCTTCGGACTTTAATCTTGCTCTTCTGGCATACAGGGCAACCCCTCTGTCCAACGGTATGTCTCCGGCTCAGCTCCTTATGAATCGTAACCTGCGGACGACTGTTCCGGCCATTCATGTCCCTTACCTGGATCACCTTCCAGTGCTGTAAAAGATGCAGCAGATCAGAACCCGGCAGAAGCTAACATATGATGCTCATGCTACTGATCTGCCCGTGCTCTCTCCGAAGGATGCTCTTCGCTTCAAGTTGCCTCGTGGAGGCTGGTCAGCTCCAGCTGTTGTTATTCGACAGGCTGCTCCCAGGTCGCTTGTGGTTTGCATGGCTGATGGATCCATTGTTAGGCGCAATAGAAAGGCACGACGCAAACCTGCCTGCCCACCACCGGATCTCACGTTCCCAGATGTCGTTCTGCCTTATCCGGACACCTCGCTCCACGAGGCCACCAGTCTGGCTGCATGCCAACCTGTCGAGTCACCATCATCCCCACCTCCACCTCTTAGACGGTCCACAAGAATCCGACAACAGCCCCAACGACTGGACTTATAAATACTTCCTTTGTATATATACTGTTATGTTTCTGTACGCTAGACACCTTACATGTACCTATCCATTCACTCACCAATTGCTGTAAATAGTTACTTTTGTAAATATGTCTCTGCTATCAGCAACCGACAATTTTTTTTTAAAAGGGGGATATCATAATATGCTCCCATGCACATCATGAGGTAAAATCAGGCAGTGACAGACACCCAGGGGAGCCAATCAACATACAGAACAGAACACGACCAATCACCAGACAGAACAACAGAGGGGGGCTTCCAACTATAAAACACACGAGTCATCAGCACTCTGCCTCTTTTCACTGGTGACAACTGTAGTGACAGGGTGGACAAATCATTCAACACCTTCTACACGTGGATCAGAGCTAGCCTGGTCTAGATAGTTAGTGATCGTTTACTTAGAGTAGTAGAGACTTTTGCCTGTCAGTGGCTTACCCTCAATATGCGGCAGCTGCTGACGAGCAGGTTTCTCCGGGCCGTTCCATTTTCCTCGTCGCCACTGTAATAAGTCCACGGAGGCAGAAGTCCCGTCACCAGAATTCCTTTAATTTACAAACCCAAGAGCTGAACAACCATGACCATTCAGTCTGCTGTCTACACTGGGAGTGCAGAGGATCTGACACTCCCTGTTATATACACAGAAAGGGGTTCCCTGATTGGGCCATTAATCAGTGAACTCAGATTCTAATTGGCCAATCTCAAAGGCCTGGCCTAAGTCATTGCAATTTCTTAAGCCACCAACACTGCGACTTCACATGTCCATCTTTATTACAATGAAAACGCTTATGTTTTCTTATCTCTGTACCACTATAATAGGTATCCTTCTTACTCTGAGGCAAACTCGCATTAACATCATCAACTAAACCTCCTTTACATTGACAACTGTGAATTTCTCATTTCCCCAATTTCTACCTTTCATTGATTGAAATTGATGTCAAAAACTAAACTTTCTTTATGAACCAATTCAAAATCATCGGCCATTTCTGCTTCCTTTAACTCCAACCTTTTAAGTTGATACCCTCTCTGCAGTACCAGTTTCCAAAATTCAAATTCTCGCTCTCTTTCCTTATCCTTTTCTTCCTTTGCTAATCTTTCCATTTCCACCTCAATCGTCCTCCTTTCCATTTCCTTTTGAAAATCCCTCTCCATTTCTTTTTCTTCTGCCGTTGCCAATCTCTCTTTTTCCTTTGTTTCTATTTGTCATTTCTTCACTTTTATTTGAAATTGAGTTCTCGCTAATTCAAATGATTCAGGCTGTGTCTCTGGCAAATTAAAACATTGAACTTTAGCTTGTATTATCTCGACCTTCCTCGCTCCTTCAGATAAGGTTAACTGCAGCTTTTCCACCAAATCCAAAAGTTTTGCTCTCGTCTCCCTCTGTAATCCATCCCAAGGAACATTTTGTAACTGAAAGAGCCATCTCCAGTCACTCCCTATTTAATGCCACACCCTGAAAGAATGCAATCATTCCACACACACTTGCTGGGCTGGGTTCTCCGCCAGCGGGATGCTCCATTTTGCCGATAGCCCGGGGGTTTCCCGTCGGCGTGGGGCTGCCCCACAGTGGGAAACTCGATTGACCGGCCGGCATAACGGAGCATCCCGCCGGCGGGGTGAACCTGAAATGTGGCGCGGCGGGGCGGAGAACAAGCAGTTACCTACGCCCAAACCGATGATTCCGACCTTGAATACTTCGATACCGACCTTTACATTTTCTCTGGACCTCGCGAACCCAATGCCAGCTCAAACAGTGATGATATGGCGCTAGAGGACTACGACTCAGACGAAGCTTTCACCTTGGGAGGCTACCCCAGTACCAAATCCGAACCACAACTAGACGTGTTGCACATTGACGACCCCGATGACAAATTCTTCGGATTTGAGGATCTTCAGCACAGCAGATATGACATCCCGACTCGTGAGAGCAGGATGATGCTGCAGCCTGAAACCAAGAGACAGAGAGCGGTACAAGCCCACAGAGAGCGGCCTGCTGCCACACAGAGCGTGGTCCACGCCCCGCTCAGGGTTCCCGACTCTACGAAAGAAGACACGCAAGACTCCACACCGCAGTCCTTGCATGAACAAGAAGTGACTCCAGTGTCAAAAGCCGCCACAGCGAGCTCGTAGACAGACTCCACAATTGCAGAAACGCAAGACTCCAGAGTGAAGTCCTTGTATGAACAAGAAGTGACTCCAGTGTCACAAGCCTCCGCAGTGAGCTTGTGGACAGACTCCACGATAGAAGAAATGCAAGACTCCAGAGCGCAGTCCTTGCACACACAAGACGTGACTCCAGTGTCACAAGCCTCCGCAGCAAGCTCGTGGACAGCCTCCGCGATAGAAGCAACGCAAGACTCCAGAGCGCAGTCCTTGCACACACAAGACGTGACTCCAGTGTCACAAGCCTCCGCAGCAAGCTCGTGGACAGCCTCCGCGATAGAAGCAACGCAAGACTCCAGAGCGCAGTCCTTGCACACACAAGACGTGACTCCAGTGTCACAAGCCTCCGCAGCAAGCTCGTGGACAGCCTCCGCGATAGAAGCAACGCAAGACTCCAGAGCGCAGTCCTTGCACACACAAGACGTGACTCCAGTGTCACAAGCCTCCGCAGCAAGCTCGTGGACAGCCTCCACGATAGAAGCAACGCAAGACTCCGATGCGCAGTCCTTGCAGGAACAAGACCATGAGGGTCTAGCAACCTCCTCTGACCAACTAGTGGCAGATGATGCAAGTCTGCCATGCTCAAGTAAACAGCAAGAAGACTATGACAGTCTACCACGCTCCAGTGCACAGCAGGACGACCATGACGGTCTATCATGCTACAGTGTAGAACAAAGCGACGACGACACTCCAAGCCCAAATGAAGGACAACAGCAAGACAATGACAGTCCACCCACATTGTTTGCGCCACCAGATGAAGACTCTGACAATTTACCCAACCCAAGTGAACAACAAGCAGCTACTGAGGATCTACCCACATTATGTGAGACGAGTGACGACAGCATCCCACTTCCCATGCAAGATGTGCAAAGTGACAGGCCTCAGCTAGTGTGTACAGAGGCACTTGACGATCACTGTGAGACCACTGGTGACTCCGGTGACACCACGATACGTCCACCTTCATTCGCTCGAACCTCTCCACAAGTCAATGCATTCCTGCATGTTCCGACTCCAGATGTGCAGCTTCACGAAATCTCAGCTGACTCCAGTGAACCTGCTAAGACTCTGGACGGGGAGCATCAACAAACCAACACTGACTCAGTTAAAACAGACCAGACTCCAGATGGGGAGCAACCAAATGCCGACTCTGATTCACGTAAGCCGGACTTTACTCCAGACAGGGAGTGCTGCAACCTCAGTGATGGCACGCTCAGGGTGACAGCAGATGCCACAATGACAGGAGATGGATCACTTAACAATTACACTGGGTCAGTAATAACAAGCAGCGGCTACAGTCCAAGAGGAATACACCAATATTCACCACAGCTATGTCCACACATTTGGTCCACACCGACAGTGCAGCCAATGACAGCTCATGCTGGACAAACCCAGTATTCAGGCCTGCAGCAGCCAGCAGTCTATGCAGCATATTCTCAAACAGGCCAGCACTACAGATTGCCCATTACTGGAATCAAGACCGAAGGAGGACTACCGCCAGCGCAATCTGCACTACAGACTGGATGCCTTAGTTACAGCCCAGGGTTTGCTGCACCCCAGCCTGGCCAGACGGCATATTCCTATCAGATGTAAGGTTCTAGTTTCACACCATCGCCAAGTATTTATGCGAGCAGCAATTCTGTTTCCAATTTGACAAGCTTCAACGGTTCTCAGCAGGATCACCCTTCCAGCACAGCATGTGGCCAGAACCAGTATGTACAGTCTTATCCAACTTCAACATATGGCACATCCATGACCTCGAATGATACTGTTGACGGTACCTCCTCAACATCAACACCTTATCAGCGACAAGATGCCATCCGACAGCACCACCACAAACATCGGAAAAAGAAAGGGACTCCAAATCAGACAGTGAAGTGATTTGACCACTTCTTGGTTCCTGTGGCACAGGGACGTTGATGGCGTTCATAACCAAGAGAGACATTTGACCATGATGATTGATGGTTTTTGGACTCACACGAATGATTTGGACTTGTTGTTTAATCACTATTCCCATGACTTGTATATACCTTAACCTATCTACCTGTTTTTTGTTCAATTTTCTTAAAGTGTACAGAAAATATGTAACAGAAAAAAAAGGGGAGATGTGGTGATGTGCATTAATGTAAATACATGTAGACTAGCTAGACACTAGAGGGAGCACCAGAGACATCACACACACACTCAACCAATAGATCAGTTAGATAGGACACGACCGATGGACATTCACGATACACAAAGAGGTGACACGACCACGGGGGGCATTACACCAACCCATATATAAAGGAGACCACACATATGATCTGCCTCTTTCCAGTGGAGACAGTCAGTGATTAGAGACACAGGGTTGATTAAATATTACACCCACCACGTGGATTGCAGCAACTGGTTAGTCAGTCTGGGTAGCTATAGTAGGATTAGCAGTAGTGTTGAACCCGAGTAATAGAAGTGTAAATAGTTTAATAAACGTGTTGAAGTTATCTCCACATCTGAACCTTCCTTTATCAAGTGCACCACAAGGAAGCCACTTATGTTACACCGAGAACATAACAAATCAGCTGGTTCCTGGGGTTGGTCTGCCCTCCAACGGGTGTTCCCACCTCCACCTGATGTACCGGAGCAGCTGTGGTGCGCACCAGATAGTGTTCCAGGAGCCTCTTCACCAAAGTGCCAAACCGAGGTGAGTGTCTCTGGGATGGTGGAGGGTGTTGCAGACAGCTGTGATGGGAAATCAGTGTCATCCTCAGACTTGCGCTCCGGGGTGTCTTGGGCCACAGGAATATGTCTCCCTTCAGTGCTGCTGTCCTTATCATTGCTTGGCACACAGGGGGGTTCCGTCTGTGGCATTGGCTGGGGCAGGGGTCATCAGGTGGACCCGCCCCATCACCAGCAGGTCCTGCAAGACACAAGACAAGATGCATGATCAGGCAGGGAGGGGGGCGAGTGGGGGTGGTGGGACTGAAATTGAGGGTGGGGGTGAGGGCAGGGGTGAGTGTGGGTCTGGCGGACCCCCTCTATTTTTCTCACGCTCCCGGTGGTTATGGGTGGGCCTTCTCCGGGGGGGGGGGGTAATAGAAAATGATAGTGTTATGCAGCCAATGTATGCAGCCCAGGGGGTGGGTAGCTGGTGGCCTCATTAGCCAGGGCTCCCGACCATTGCGGTTGGTATGGATGTTGACATGTGGAGCAGGGTGGGGGTTCGGCCGCCCTTCGGGTGGGGGGGGGATAGGGTGACGGATCTGTGGGACAGGGGCTAGTGCCAGGGCCACAGTGTTGCCTACTCACCCTGGCCACCATGATGAGGTCAGTAAGACCTTTACGGCACTGTGGGCCGGTTCGGCGCAGGTGGACAGAGCTGGCCGCCTCTGCCACCTACGCCCAGGCACAGCGAATGGCGATGGCTGGCAGCTTCTTCCAGGCCGGGGTACAGGGCGGCCTGCCTCGCCTCATCCGCATCCAGCAGGGTCTCGAGCTCGGCATCCATAAATCATGGTGCTGCTCTCCCTCGAAGCCATCTTGTTGTCTGGGATGGTGTGCGTGGTGGGTGAAGTGTGTGTGTGCAGCTGCAGCTTGTCAGCCTCCTGAGTGTCAACCGCGAATCCGGCAAATCCCCCAACGTTTGTCATTGGAATCGATTGTGTTCCATGTGATGCCGGTGCCAGCCCCTCCATAGTCGCTGAATCGGTCCAGGTATGGTGCCAGCTTTGCTGTTGTGGAACTCCACGAAACCTGCGCTGGCGTCAACTCTTAGTCTCCGGAGCGGAGAATCCAGCCCAAACTGTTTATTAATAAAAAGAAGAAAAGATGAACATATAAGGAAAGGACAGGATAATGGTCTACCAGACTACCTAATCCCAAGACCCCACCCTCCACACAGACACACAAGACAATATAGCTTAAGGTGGTGGGGATGAAAAGAAAATGGGGATTAAAGAGTAGGTTTGTGATGAGTCTTTGCTGCTGTGGCTGCAGCATCTGGGAAACAGATTCACTCAAGAGGTTCAGGTTGGTGAAAGTCTGTCCTCCAACCAGCAGATGGCGCGTCGCCTAAGAATTCCAGCTCAGTGCGATTCTGCTCTTCAGCCATCAAATGGAGCTCGGTCCAGGGTGTCCAGATTAGTGCAGTTCTTGCTGCTGACCACCAGATGGTGGTATAAACAGGATGCTCAGATCAGTCACTTCTGCCTTTCTACCAGCAGATGGAGCTTTCTCCTCCTTGTGAGACCTTTACAGCGTGCTTGAGTAAACTCAGGTTTTATTTCCTTTGTCTCAACTCTACATGGGACGCTGGCCGTTCTTTAAGGAATATTCTCAGATTAAACTTCAATTCTGAGCTCTTCTCAGCCCCTGACAAATACAGTTCGAAGGTTACTGACCTTTATGAAAACAGCTTGCACTTTCACATTCAGGGGGCGGGATTCTCCGTTTCTCAGACTAAGTGTAACAATAATAATCTTTATTGTCACGAGTAGGCTTACATTGCAATGACGTTACTGTGAAAAGCCCCTAGTCGCCACATTCCGGCGCCTGTTCGGGTACACAGAGGGAGAAATCAGAATGCCCAAATTACCCCACAGCACGTTTTTCCGGACTTGTGGGAGGAAACCGGAGCACCTGGAGGACACCCCACAGGGAGAACGTGCAGACTCCGCACAGACAGTGACCCAGCCGGGAATCGAACCTGCAACCCTGGCGCTGTGAAGCCACAGTGCTGACCACTCAGATGACAACTCAGAATTGGTGGATTTTCATGACAGAAGAACTTGCGCCTCACCTGCACCAATTCCACTACTGTTAAGGGGCTAGCACCTATGCCACATGGAAACACAATCGATTCCAATGAAAAATGGTGCTGGATTCGCCGGGTGCGTGATTGACACTCGGAGGCTGACAAGCTGCAGCCGCACATACACGTTACACTCCGCACACACACTCATCCCAGTGGATGGCACTGGTTGTGCTGGAGCGCACCTGTACAGCTGATGGGTCGTCTGGGGCCAGAGGGCACCTGGGGGGGGTTGCCCTGAGGAGACAGGTATATGACCCGTGGCACTGAGTTCAAAGTGGGTTGTCAGCGGCATGTGCAGCTGCATGGCTATCTCGCCGGCTGCGACAATAGTGTTCCATGCCCGCCCCCTCGACCCCACAACCCACCTCCCCACCCCCCCGCCTCTCCCTCCGGCCCTGGCAGAAGTCCCTTAGCCAACACCACAACGGTCAGCATACTATGGCGATGTTGGACATCTTCCATACCCCCTCTCCCTCAGCAGCCGCCATGCCGGTTTCATGATTTAAAAAGCATAAGTGAACCGCCCCGTCGGGAACTCGGCCCATCGGAGATGGAGAATCGTGGAGGCCCCGGACAATACCGGGTCAGGCCCACCAGTGATATGCAAATGGTGTCCACTGTTCATGCGATCGGGAACGCATTGACGTCGCTGCCGAGGTGCTGGACCATTTTGGCGTCAAATCGGCGCCTTCCACGATTTTGATGTCAGAACCGATTCTCCGTCCGATAGCCTTTCCCGATTTCGGAGTCAGCTAACGAAGAACCCCGCCCATGATCTTTCACCCAGTTCTGATGGCTGCCTGTGCTCCTTTAAACCAGAAAGTCTTCACAGATCTGGCGAGAATGGCAGAGAGAGAGAGAGAGGTTCTCCAGATTCCTTGCTCGCTGGCTTTCCTCACAGAACTGAACAAAAGATGGCACTCTGGGCAGCACGGTGGCATAGTTGTTATCATTGCTGCCTCACGGCGCCAAGGTCGCAGGTTCGTTCCCGGCTCTGGGACACTGTCCGTGTGGAGTTTGCACATTCTCCCTGTGTTTGTGTGGGTTTCGCCCCCACAACACAAAAGATGTGCAGGGTAGGTGGATTGGTCACGTTAAATTGCCCCTTAATTGGAAAAAATGAATTGGGGACACTAAATTTAAGAAAAAAAAAGATGGCACTCTCCAGAAGACCCACCTTCACTCCTGGAAGTTTCTGACTTGCTTCACCAATCCCAGGCTGTGATAGCAGAAGGCTGGAATTTGCACATTCACCAATTGGCTGCTTGCCAAGACAATCAAATGACATCACAGGTTCTCCACAGAACCTAAAGAGGATATTTGTGGATTAGCCAGTCAGAACAGGAGGGTTTTCCAGTGTCCAAAGACTACAATTTAAACAGAAATCCCAAAGGGTGCAGTAAAGTTGTAGCAGCTATCCGGAAGACTGTAGATCGAGCAAGCAGCAAGGCGGGCATTGAAAGGGAACATAGGGCAGACAGACAATGTTCTAACATGCTTTACATTCTCACTTTTCCTTTACATGGCTACCTTCAGGTACAAGTGCAGCTGAGGGTTGAATCCTCTCAGAGTGGATTGCATTTATATGCACCATAATTACAGCCCTTATCCCCATTTAGTAATACAGACTTAAACAATCTGTACTTTCCATATTTCAAATGCTCTTTACGTTTGAATCAGAGGATGGCACATTATTGGCTCCATGCACTTTGTTAAGATATCCTGGGCTAGTGCCTGGTCTATTCCAGCCCCACAGGCCCCGGACTCCCAACACAAATAAATTAACCAAAAGTTGTTTAAAATTCCCCATCTCTTTGGCCCTTGACTACCCAGTGATTTACAGTCATCAGGTTTGTAAATTGAAACACAATAACTGTTTATTCATAACAGAAATAAAGATGAAATATGCAGTTATTACAAAGAATAGCAGTAAGCTAGCCTGCTAACCTGAGGCTGGTTTAGCACAGTGGGCTAAACAGCTGGCTTGTAATGCAGAAGAAGGCCCGCAGCGCAGGTTCAATTCCCGTACCAGCGTCCTCGAACAGGCGCTGGAATGTGGCGACGAGGGGCTTTTCACACTAACTTCATTGAAGCCTACTTGTGACAATTGCAATTATTGCTATTATTATACCACCCTTAACCGTCCCACCCTCTATCCACACACACACAAGACAGAAAAAACAGAAGAATGAGGAGGGGTAATCAATAATAGGGATTAAGATTAAAAGAAAGACGAGCATCCTTCTTTCCGATGTTGAAGTCTTTGCAGTAGGCTGTCCTCCCAGGACGCTGAGTGATCAAAGCCACTGGTGTATTGTTGGTGATGATCATCTGACATGGCATTCATTCAGTACTCCCAGACAGCAGACGTTCCTCTGGAGAGTCATTCGTTCTACCACTCAAAGGAACAGACTAAGGCCTGTTTCTTTGTTAAAACTCTTTGCCCGACCTATCGGAATTTCCCCAAATGGAGAAAATCAAATTCATCCGGGGGTCGGAAGATGGCTTCCTCAGGACAGGGGAGCCATTCACCCAACTGTTCCGGGACCTGTTTGTGGCCAACGAACAAACAAACAGATAAACAAGTAGCCAAGAGCCAGGGGAAAGTAGCCAAGACATGAGAGAGGAGAGGGAAGGGAGGGAGGACCGGGGGTGGCCCGGGGGGTGGGGGGGGGGGGGGTACAGTGCAAGAGGGGGTAGCCGAACACAGCTGAGAAGAAAGGGGAGCTGCAGAGAGGGAGAGGAGAGGAGGGGGAGAAAGGGGGGCAGGGAAGTGGGGGGTAGGAAAGAAGGAAGGACAGGAGGCAAAGAATAATAGAGGGGAGCCAGAGGGGAGGAAAGACAAGGGAACCCAAACTGGAAGGAGAGCTCGGGAAACGACAACGACCACAGCAGGGCGACAGAAAGTAAGAACGTACAGGAGGAAGGTATGACGGCGGCCGAGACGGAGGCAAACACACAACAACAGAGCAAACCAACCGGGAGAAGCAAGCAACATCAGGGGCGCCACCCGGGCACTCCATCCACCCAATTTTGTTTTGTTTTGCTTGTTCTGTATGTATTTTCTTTAAAATAAACAGAAAAGAAGGGGGGGGGGTGAAAGTCTCCCCCCCCCCAATGACATGTAGAATGAAATTGTCTCTTTGTTGCTTCCCTGTACATGCACTTCCCTGTTTTTATTTCCCCACCCCTTCGTTTTTTTAGTCATGTAGTGTTGTTATTTCTTTTGGGTTTCTCTATGCGTTCATCTGTAAATATACCATGTATAAAACACCCCAATAAAAAACATTCTTTAAAAAATAATCCTCTGCAACATCTTCCAGCCCCTACAACCCTCCCATTCTTTGTAATCTCCTCCAGTCCATACAGCCCTCCCGATCTCAGTGAACTCAAAATCACACAATCATACAGTGCAGGCCCTTAGGTGTATGGAATCTGCACCACCACGTCAAAAACACCCGGCCTGTCTACCTCATCCTATTTGCCAGCATTTGGCCTGTAGTCTTGAATGTTATGACGTGCCAAATGCTCACCCAGCCAATCTGCCTCTACCTCCCTCCCAGGCAGTGCAATCCAGACCGTCATCACCTTCTGGGTAAAAATGTTTTTCCTCAAATCTCCCCTAAACCTGGTGCCCCTCACCTTGAACTAGTGTCCCCTCTTAACTGACCCTTCGATGAAGGGGAACATTCGTTTCCTATCCACCTTGTCCATGCCTCTAAAAATCTTGTACACCTCGTTCAGGTCACCCCTCAGTCTTCTCTACTCCGGCGAAAACAACCCAAGCATTTCCAATCTCTCTTCGTAACTAAAACATTCCATCCCAGGCAACATCCTGCTGAATCGCCTCTGCACTTTCTCCAGTTTAATCACATAATTCCCATAATGTGGTGACCAGAATTGCACACAATACTCCAGCTGTGGCCTCATCAAAGTTCTATACAGTTCCAACATGACCTCCCTGCTTTTGTAATCTATGCCTCGATTGATAAAGGCAAGTGTCCCATATGCCTTCATCATCACCCTATTAACCTGCCCTTCAGCCTCCAGCCCCTACAACCCTCCCTCTCTCTGAAACCTCCTCTAGCCCCTAAACCCCTCCCTATCTCTGTAAACTCCAACCCCTACACTCTTCCCCATCTCTGGATCCTCCCACAACCTTCCCTATCTCTGCAACCTCCTGCAGTCCCTATACCCCTCCCTATCTCTGTAACCTCCCACAACCTTCCCTATCTCTGCAACCTCCTCCTGTCCCTACACCCCTCCCTATCTCTGTAACCTCCTCCATTCCCTACAACCCTCGATATCACTGTAACTTCCTCCAGTCCCTACACCCCTTCCTATTTGAGGCAGACAGAGAGACAGGAAGAGAGGGAAATGGGACTACAGTTGAACTGAACTGAGAGTTGGGAAACTGACATTCGCCCTCCTGCGCCCTGGCAATGCGAGATTTCTCTCTGCCGCCTTTCCCACGGTCTGGATTCACGGATTCCGGATCTCGTTGTGCAAACACAAGACTTTGTTTTCGAAAACTGTGAGCTTGGATCAGTTGCACTCAGGGTATCATGGCTGGCTGAACTGGAGAGGTAAACACAGAGAAAACAGTGTGTACTGCAGAGAGAGGCACAGAGAGAGAGAGAAACACAGAGAGAGAGAGACAGAGAGAGAGAGAGAGACAGAGAGAGAGAGAGAGAGAGACAGAGAGCGAGAGAGAGAGAGAGAAAGACAGAGAGAGAGAGAGAGACAGAGAGAGAGAGAGAGAGAGACAGAGAGCGAGAGAGACAGAGAGAGAGAAACACAGAGAGAGAGAGAGAGAGACAGAGAGCGAGAGAGAGACAGAGAGAGAGAGAGACAGAGAGAGAGAGAGAGAGACAGAGAGAGAGAGAGAGAGACAGAGAGTGAGAGAGAGACAGAGAGAGGTAGAGAGAGAGAGACAGAGAAGCAGATAGACACAGAAAGAGAGAGACAGAAACAGAGAGAGAGAGTGAGAAACAGAGAGAGACAGAGAGAGAGTGGGAGGGACAGAGAGACACAGAGAGAGGGACAAATGGAGACACAGAAAGAGAGAGACAGAGACAAAGAGAAAGGGAGGGAAAGAGAGAGAGACAGAGAGAGAAAGAGACAGAGAGAGGGGGGACAGAGAGAGAAACAGATATGGAGAGAGACAGAGAGAGAAAGAGAGACAGACAGAGAAAGAGGGAGATGAGGGACAGAGAAAGAGAGAGACAGGGAGAGAGAGAGAAACAAAGAGAGAGGGGGGGGGGGGATAGAGGGAGAAACAGAAATTGAGTGACAGAGAGAGAGGGAGAGAGAGACAGGCGCACCGAGAGGGAAAGACAGAGACACCAAGAGAAATAGGTAGAGGGGGAGACAGAGAGAGAGAGAGATAGAGGGAGAGAGAAAGAGAGAGACAGTGTGGGAGAGAGAGAGAGAAAGATACAGAAAGATGCAGAGAGAGAGGCAGACAGAGAGAGAGAGAGAGAGACAGAGTGAGAGAGATAGAGGGAGACAGAGATAGAGAGAGACAGAGGAAGACAGAAGGAGAGAGACTGAGATGTGGTGATCTTTGTGAGAGGTTTCCAGATTGGAAGGCGTAGTGATCACAAAGGCAGACAAAGCTCTTTTGAAAAACTAAACTAATTTTATTAACACTCCAAAATTTGAGTTCGACAGTTATTCTAAATAGTAAATGTCATAATATCCACTCATGTATATAATGAGATGCAGACAGGCAGTGATTGACACACAGGATGACCAGTAAGCAGACAACACAGTGCAGCCAATCACCAGACAGGACACTGCCACTATAAAGCCAGAGGGCACTAGGTTTCCCGCTCTCTTGGGATTCAGCCACTGAGACAGTCAGAGTCCACGAGCTAGCAAGTGCAAACACCATGCGGTAGCTAGTAAGTCTGGTCAGGCTACGACAAGGTCTCCAGTCAGTTCAGTATAGTGTCGACCCACAGCTGAATATGTATATCAGTTCTATCGTTGAATAAAACACTGTTGGATCTTTTGCTGTGTTAGACGTCTGTTTCTAGCTTCCCTGCATCGAGTGCAGTCCACATCGAACCTACCTGCCCAACACATCAGTAAACACATATATAATTAAACTACACTCACAAATGCTATCTCTATCTACTAACTATAACTATACTATCTTAACTAGCTCTGCAATACACTTTGAATCTTGTCTCCTTCAATTCTAATCCACCCTCCTCCCAGAAGCCCAAGAGCCAGTGCAAGAGATAGTACTGTCCCTTAGCTCCCTCTAGTGGCCAGACATAACATTAACTCTTCAAATGCTGTACAAAGAAAGAACAAAGAAAAGTACAGCACAGGAACAGGCCCTTCAGCGCTCCAAGCCTTTGCCAACCATGCTGCCCGTCTAAACTAAAACTTTCTACACTTCCGGGGTCCGTATCCCTCTATTCCCATCCTATTCATGTATTTGACTTGTATAATGTCACAAGAGACAGAGGCAGAGAGAGATAGAGACAGAGAGAGACAGACAGAGAGAGAGGAGGAGATACAGGGAGAGGGAGAGAGAGAGGGAGCCAGGCAGAGAGAAAGAGTCAGAGGGAATGAGAGAGAGTGAGAGAGGAAGAGAGAGAGAAAGTGAGAAAGAGAGAGTGCCAGAGAGAGGTGGAGAGATACAGAGAGTGAGACAGAAAGAAAGAAAGAGCGGGACAGAGAGAGGGACTCAGAGACACAGAGAAAGAGAGAGAGAGAGAGAGACAGGCAGACCGAGAGAGGGAAACAGTCAGAGAGAGCGAGGCAGAAACAGAGAGAGACAGAGAAAGAGGTGGGGAAATACAGGGAGAGAGAGAGAGAGAGACAGAGTGAGCGAGAGAGACGGGGGAAAGAGAGTTAGAGAAAGACAGACAGAGAGAGAGAGACAGAGGGAGTGAGATACAGAGAGGGGGAGTGAGAGGGAGAGATAAAGAGCAATAAAGTGTGACAGAAAGAAACAGAGATACAGAGTGAGCGTGAGACAAAGAGAGACAGAGATAGGGAGAGAGAGATGGAGAAATAGACACAGAGAGAGAGACAGAGAGAGAGAGAGAGAGAGAAAGAAACAGAGAGGCAGAGAAATGTAATGTTCTCTATGTTCACGGATGCCAATGTCTTTGTGATTCAATCAATTAGAGAACATTGGGCAGCACGGTAGCATTGTGGATAGCACAATTGCTTCACAGCTCCAGGGTCCCAGATTCGATTCCCGGCTTGGGTCACTGTCTGTGCGGAGCCTGCACATCCTCCCCGTGTGCGTGGGTTTCCTCCCACAGTCCAAAGATGTGCAGGTTAGTTGGATTGGCCATGCTAAATTGCCCTGAGTGTCCAAAATTGCCCTTCGTGTTGGGTGGGGTTACTGGGTTGTGGGGATAGGGTGGAGGTGTGGACCTTCGGTGGGTGCTCTTTCTAAGAGCCGGTGCAGACTCGATGGGCCGAATGGCCTCCTTCTGCACTGTAAATTCTATGATAATTCTATGATACGACTTTGTTAATGAACAAAACTATTTATTAACTAACTAAACACTATAAAGGTTTCTACGATGCAAACAAAAAGTCCAGTTGGATACTATAGCTAAATACAAATAATTATAATTAACTTGTATTAATTACTATTGACTAAGGAGCTACTCGATATGCGACTGGACTCTGCGCCTTGCTATCCAAATTCTACTGCACACCTGGTGCGTTCCAGCAATGTTCCTTTCTGCTCACACCACCTAGTGGTCAGATGCTAGAATTACAATCTATACATACAGGCACTAATGTTTGTTTTAACAAACATTTTATTAAGGCATTTATGGTTTTAAAAAAACACAAAAGATACAAGTACAAATGTAAACATAATTCAGTGCCTAACACCCCCCTTCATCTCCCACTGTTCCCGCCTAAGCGAGACAAAAATAACCTAACTTCCCCTGTCCCCCTTACTCCCTAACCCCCCACTTATTGTATCTGCTAACAGTTTAGTTTCCCCCGAAGAAGTCGATAAATGGCTGCCACCTCCGAACGAACCCTAACATTGATCCTCTCAGGGCGAACTTGATTTTCTTAAGCCTGAGACAAAGAGAGAGAGAGATAGAGAGAAAGAGAGAGAGATGGAGAAATAGACACAGAGACACACACACAGAGAAAGAGAGAGAACGAGACAGAGAGGCAGAGAAATGTAATGTTCTCTATGTTCACGGATGCCAATGGTCTTTGTGATTAAATCAATTAGAGAACATACGACTTTGTTAATGAACAAAACTATTTATTAACTAACTAGAGAAACCCAGCCATGCCACTAACCCATACCCCGATTTCGGGGGCTCCGAGTCCCCCCAGGCTAATAAGATCCGCCTCTGGGCTACCAAGGAGTCAAAGGCCAAAACATCAGTCTCTCTCGCCCCCTGGGCTCATGGGTCTTTCGACACTCCAGAAATCGCCACCTCTGGACTGGGCGCCACCCTTGTTTTTAGAATCGTAGACATGACATCCCCACCAGAATCCCCTGAGCTTCGGACATGCCCAAAACATGTGGACATGATTTGCGGGCCCTCCTGCACACCTCACACACCTGTCCTCCACCCCAAAAAACCTACTCATCCGGGCCACCGTCATGTGTGCCCGGTGAACCACCTTGAATTGTATCAGGCTGAGCCTGGCACATGATGGGGACGTGATGACTCTGCTCAGGGCATCCTCCCACAGACCCGCCTCTAACTCCTTTTCCAACTCATCTTCCCATTTACACTTTAGCTCCCCTTTCTGGATTCCCTCCCACTCCATAGGTTCTTTATAGATTTCCGATACATTCCCCTCCCCCACTCCCATTCTAGAGACTACCTTATCCTGTATCCCCTGGGGCAGTAGAAGCGGAAAGGTCAAAACCTGCCTTCGCACAAAATCCTTCACCTGCAGATAACAAAATCCATTCTCTCCCGGCAATTCAAACTCCTCTTCCAGATCCTCCAAACAGGGAAAGCTCCCATCAATAAACAGATCTCCCGGCTTCTCATTCCCTGCTCTCTGCCTCCTCCAAAACCCTCCATCTAACCTCCCCGGGACAAACCGGTGATTGCACAAATTAGAGCCCAGACCCACGCTCCCTCCACTCCCAAATGCTTCCGCCACTGCCCCCAAACTCTCAGGGCCGCCACTGGGCCTGTGGAGTACCGGGCCGGTGAGAAGTGCAGAGGAGCCATTACCAGTGCTCCTAAAGTTGTGCCCTTACATGAGGCCGCCTCCACCCGCTCCCACACCGACCCCTCCCCGACCAGCCACTTCCTAATCATGGCTATATTTGCCGCCCAGTAGTACTTCCTAAAGTTTGGCAGTGCCAGCCCTCCCCCACTTGGCTCCGCTCCAGCATTACTTTCTTTACTCGTGGGGTTTTACTTACGCACACAAACCAGAGATCACCGCATTCACCCGCTTAAAAAAGGTCTTTGGTATAAAAATTGGGAGGCACTGGAAAACAAACAGAAATTTCGGGAGAACTGTCATTTTTATGGGCTGTACCCTCCCCGCCAGTGACAGCGGGAGCATGTCCCACCTCCGGAAGTCCTCCTTCATTTGCTCAACTAACCGGGCCAGACTTGATTTATGTAGCTACTCCCATTCCCGTGCCACCTGTTATGGGTCAGGGTTTAGAAAACTCCAAAGTATATCATGGAGTTCACCTGACCCACAACTTTTTATAGATTTTGGTTACGAGGAGCACAAGGGCCTAGTTTCAGGTGTTATTCAACAGAGGCCTTCAGCACTTTTAATCAAAAACAAAGTTTATTCTACAAATTCAGTTAACATTTCTATAAACACAGTGAGAAGTTTTACAACACCAGGTTAAAGTCCAACAGGTTTGTTTCGATGTCACTAGCTTTCGGAGCACTGCTCCTTCCTCAGGTGAATGAAGAGGTATGTTCCAGAAACATATATATCGACAAAGTCAGAGATGCAAGACAATGCTTGAAATGCGAGCATTAGCAGGTGATTAAATCTTTACAGATCCAGAGATGGGGTAACCCCAGGTTAAAGAGATGTAAATTGTGTCAAGCCAGGACTGTTGGTAGGATTTCGCAGGCCAGATGGTGGGGGATGAATGTAATGCAACATGAATCCCAGGTCCCGGTTGAGGCCACACTCATGCGTGCGGAACTTGGCTATAAGTTTCTGCTCGATGATTCTGCGTTGTCGAGCGTCCTGAAGGCCGCCTTGGAGAACGCTTACCCGGAGATCAGAGGCTGAATGCCCTTGACTGCTGAAGTGTTCCCCGACTGGAAGGGAACATTCCTGCCTGGTGATTGTCGTGCGATGTCCGTTCATTCGTTGTCGCAGCGTCTGCATGGTCTCGCCAATGTACCACGCTTCGGGACATCCTTTCCTGCAGCGTATGAGGTAGACAACGTTGGCCGAGTCGCACGAGTCGCACAAGGCCAACTTTGTCTACCTCATACGCTGCCGGAAAGGATGTCCCGAAGCGTGGTACATTGGCTAGACCATGCAGACGCTGCAACAACGAATGAACGGACATCGCGCGACAATCACCAGGCAGGAATGTTCCCTTCCAGTCGGGGAACGCTTCAGCAGTCAAGGGCATTCAGCCTCTGATCTCCGGGTAAGCGTTCTCCAAGGCGGCCTTCAGGACGCGCGACAATGCAGAATCGCCGAGCAGAAGCTTATAGCCAAGTTCCGCACGCATGAGTGCGGCCTCAACCGAGACCTGGGATTCATGTCGCATTACATTCATCCCCCACCATCTGGCCTGCAAAATACTACCAACTGACCTGGCTTGACACATTTCACACCTCTTTAACCTGGGGTTACCCCAACTCTGGATCTGTAAAGATTTAATCACCTGCTAATGCTCGTATTCCAAGCATTGTCTTGCATCTTTGAATCTGTCTATATATATGTTTCTGGAACATACCTCTTCATTCACCTGAGGAAGGAGCAGTGCTCCGAAAGCTAGTGACATCGAAACAAACCTGTTGGACTTTAACCTGGTGTTGTAAAACTTCTCACTGTGCTCACCCCAGTCCAACGCCGGCATCTCCACATCATTTCTATAAACACACACAGTAAACATTTTTATCAACTACAACCATAAATACCCCAAACAGCTACAGTTCTCTCTCTATATATATAACCCTTAATAACGTCCCTTTCTGCTGTTTCAACTTTGATAACAACATCCAATAAAACCAGAAAACCCCTATGTACAAAAACAGTCGGTTTGAATTATTTATAGAAAGCAGAAAACAGTTATCACTTTTAAATTATCAAGTGATCTGGACACCTTTGAACATGCAGAGAGAGAGAGGAGAAGCCTTCTTTTTCTGAAGCCAGCTCCCAGCTCAAAACAAAAATAAAAGTCAGAGCCACAGCCCAGCTCCACCCACACAATGACATCACTGAAGCCATTTGATAAACACACATTTATTAAAGGGACACTCCCATGACACCTCCCCCCAAGAAAAAGAAATAAACCATCATCTTCAAAGATGGTTTCATTTTTCATCTTTTCACTTTCCTTGAAGAAAAATTGACAGTAAATATAATATTTTTTAAACAAAAAAAAATTGGCAATCATTCATAATAATACAGTCCATTTTACTTCTTCTTCCACCATGGAACATTCGTGACAAAGCCTCGGCTATCACGTTTTCTTGTTCTGCCACAGGTATACTTTTAAATGAAATGGCTGTAACAATAAACTCCATCGAAACAGTTTGGCATTTTTATTCCTGAATCGCTCCAAAAACGTCAATGGATTATGATCACTATTTTATAATTGTTTCAGGCAAATTGCTGTCCACACAATTGTGAAAATGTTGCAAAACCAGCACCAAGTTTAAAGTCTTCTCAATCGTTGAATACTCCCTCTGGTGATTGTTCAATTTCTTTGAAAAATAACCATTAGGCTGCTCTATTTCTTCGTCATCTTCTTGCAAGAGCACAGCACCTACGCCCAGGTCACTTGCATTAACCGCCACTTTGAATGGTTTTGTGTAATTTGGAGTGGCCAACACAGGAGCAGTGGTTAACACAGCCTTCAGGCCATCAAATGCCTGTTGGCACTCTGCCATCCACTGAAATTTGCTACGTTTCTTCAGCAAGTCTGTCAGTGGAGCAACCACTCTGCTAAAATTCGACACACATTTTCAGTAAAACCTACTCATGCCAAGAAATCGCATTATTTCCCGTTGTGTCAAGGGTATTGGAAACTCCTCAATAACTTTTGTTTTCACATCCCGTAGGAACCATTTGACCCTGTCCAATTGTACAGCCAAAGAACGTAACTTGGGCTTTCCAAATTCACTTTTGGCTCGGTTTACCACCAAACCCGCTTCCTGAAGTCGATCGAATAACTTCATCAGATGCTTCAAAAGTTCTTTCCATGTCTGACTAAAAGTCACCAGATCGTCGATGTATACCGCACAATTGGGTAATCCTGAAACAACTTTGTTAGTTCACCGTTGAAATGTGGCTGGGGCGTTTTTCATGCCAAATGGCATAACTTTGAATTGGTACATACCATCTGGAGTCACAAAAGCTGAAATCTCCTTCGCCCTTTCGGATAAAGGTACCTGCCAGGAACCTTTAAATAAATCCAGTTTGGAAAAAAAAGCTGATTGTCCTATCTTCTCAATGAAATCCTCCAAGCGTGGGGTTGGATAAGAATCTGTTCTTGTAACTGCATTAACTTTTCTATAGTTCACACACAATCGTTGGGGTACCTGAGAAACCCAGCCATGTCACTAATCTATACCCTTGTTTTCGGTGGCTTGTAAATTTGTAAATTTCCGATACCTCCCCCTCCCCCACCCCCGTTCTAGAAACTACCTTGTCCTGTATTCCCTGTGGTAGAATGAGCAGAAAGGTAAAAACCTGCCTTTACACAAAATCCCTTACCTGGAGATATCGGAACCAATTCCCTCCCGGCAATTCAAACTTCACTTCCAGATCCTCCAGACTGGGGAAGCTCCCATCAATAAATAGATTCCCCAGCCTCTCAATACCCGCTCTCTGCCACCTCTGAAACCCCCCATCCATCTTCCCCGGCACAAACCGGAGATTACCACAGATTGGAGCTCACACCGACACTCCCTGTACTCCCATATGCTTCCGCCATTGCCCCCAGACTCTCAGGACCGCCACTACCACGGGGCTTGTGGAGTACCGGGCCAGCGAGCACGGCAGAGGTGCCGTTATCAATGCCCCCAAACTTGTGCCCTTACATGATGCCGCCTCCACCTGCTCCCACATCGGCCCCTCCCCAATTACCCACTTCCTAATCATGGCTATATTTGCCGCCCAGTAGTAGTTGCTAAGGTTCGGCAGTGCCAGCCCTCCCTCCCCTCGGCTCCGTTCCAGCAACACTTTCTTTACTGGCGGGGTTTTACCCGCCCACACAACCCCAGATATCACCCCGTTCACCCGCTTAAAAAAGGCCTTTGGAATAAAAAGAGGGAGACACTGAAAAACAAACAAAAATCTTGGGAGAACCGTCACCTTTACGGTCTGTACCCTCCCCGCCAGTGACAACAAGAGCATGTCCCACCTCCGAAGTCCTCCTTCATTTGTTCCACTAATCGTTCCTGATTTAATTTGTGTAGCTGCTCCCCTCTCCGCGCCACCTGAATACCCAGGTAACGAAAACTACCACCCACCACTTTAAACGGCAAGTCCTCAAGCCTCCTCCCCTGCCTCCTCGCTTGGATCACATAAACTTCACTTTTACTCATATTCAATTTGTACCCTGAGAACCGGCCAAATTCCCCGAAGGTCCCCCGCAGGGGGGGTGATAGAGAAGAGGTAACCACACCCAAGGTACTGGACAAGAATAGCTGGGTTACAGTCAGGGGAAAAAAACCAAACAGGCAGACAGTGCAGGGATCCCTCGTGGCCGTTCCCCTTCAAAACAAATATACCGTTTTGGATGCTGTTGGGGGGATGACCTACCGGGGGAAGGCCCTAGCGGCCAGGTCTCTGGCACTGAGTCTGGCTCTGGGGCTCAGAAAGGAAGGGGGGAGAATAGAAAAGCAATAGTTGTAGGAGATTCAATGGTTGGGGAATAGACAGGAAATTCTGTGGTCGCGAGCGAGACTGCCGGAAGGTATGTTGCCTCCTGGGTGCCAGGGCCAGGGATGTCTTGGATCGTGTCTTCAGGATCCTTAAGGGGGAGGAGGAGCAGCCAGAAGTCGTGGTGCACATTGGTACCAACGACGTAGGTAGGAAAAGGGGTGTGGAGGTAATAAACGAGTTTAGGGAGTTAGGCTGGAAGTTAAAAGCCAGGACAGACAGAGTTGTCATCTCTGGTTTGTTGCCGGTGCCACGTGATAGCGAGGCTAGAAATAGGGAGAGAGTGCAGCTGAACACGTGGCTGCAGGAATGGTGTAGGAGGGAGGGCTTCAGGTATTTGGATAATTGGAGCGCATTCTGGAGAAGGTGGGACCTGTACAAGCAGGACGGGTTGCATCTGAACCAGAGGGGCACCAATATCCTGGGAGGGAGGTTTTCTAGTACTCTTCGGGAGGGTTTAAACTAATTTGGCAGGGGAATGGGAACCGGATTTGTAGTCCAGCAACTAAGGTAGCCGATATTCAGGACGCCAAAGCGTGTAATGAGGCAGTGGGGAGGGGAACACTGACAAAGGAGAGTACCTGCAGGCACGGAGATGGGTTGAAGTGCATATACTTCAACGTTAGAAACATCAGGAATAAGGTGGGTGAACTTAAGGCATGGGTCGGTACTTGGGACTACGATGTGGTGGCCATCACGGAAACTTGGATAGAAGAGGGGCAGAAATGGTTGTTGGAGGTCCCTGGTTATAGATGTTTCAATAAGATTAGGGAGGGTGGTAAAAGAGGTGGGGGTGGGGGGGGGGGGGGTGGCATTGTTAATTAGAGATAGTATAACAGCTGCAGAAAGGCAGTTCGAGGAGTATCAGCCTACTGAGGTAGTATGGGTTGAAGACAGAAATAGGAAAGGAGCAGTCACCTTGTTAGGAGTTTTCTATAGGCCCCCCAATAGTAGCAGAGATGTGGAGGAACAGATTGGGAAACAGATTTTGGAAAGGTGCAGAAGTCCCAGGGTAGTAGTCATGGGTGACTTTAACTTCCCAAACATTGAGTGGAAACTCTTTAGATCAAATAGTTTGGATGGGGTGGTGTTTGTGCAGTGTGTCCAGGAAGCTTTTCTAACACAGTATGTAGATTGTCCGACCAGAGGAGAGGCAATATTGGATTTAGTACTGGGTAATGAACCAGGGCAAGTGATAGATTTGTTAGTGGGGGAGCATTTTGGAGATAGTGACCACAATTCTGTGACTTTCACTTTAGCAATGGAGAGGGATAGGTACGTGCAACAGGGCAAGGTTTACAATTGGGGGAAGGGTAAATACGATGATGTCAGACAAGAATTGAAGTGCATAAGTTGGGAACATAGGCTGGCAGGGAAGGACACAAGTGAAATGTGGAACTTGTTCAAGGAACAGGTGCTACGTGTCCTTGATATGTATGTCCCTGTCAGGCAGGGAAGAGATGGTCGAGTGAGGGAACCATGGTTGACAAGAGAGGTTGAATGTCTTGTTAAGAGGAAAATGGAGACTTATGTAAGGCTGAGGAAACAAGATTCAGACAGGGCATTGGAGGGATACAAGATAGCCAGGAGGGAACTGAAGAAAGGGATTAGGAGAGCTAAGAGAGGGCATGAACAATCTTTGGCGGGTAGGATCAAGGAAAACCCCAAGGCCTTTTACACATATGTGAGAAATATGAGAATGACTCGAGCGAGGGTAGGTCCGATCAAGGACAGTAGCGTGAGATTGTGTATTGAGTCTGAAGAGATAGGAGAGGTCTTGAACAGGTACTTTTCTTCTGTATTTACAAATGAGAGGGGCCATATTGTTGGAGAGGACAGTGTGAAACAGACTGGTAAGCTCCAGGAAATACTTGTTCAGAAGGAAGATGTGTTGGGCATTTTGAAAAACTTGAGGATAGACAAGTCCCCCGGGCCTGACGGGGTATATCCAAGGATTCTATGGGAAGCAAGAGATGAAATTGCAGAGCCGTTGGCAATGATCTTTTCGTCCTCACTGTCAACAGGGGTGGTACCAGGGGATTGGAGAGTGGCAAATGTCGTGCCCCTGTTCAAAAAAGGGACTAGGGATAACCCTGGGAATTACAGGCCAGTTAGTCTTACTTGGGTGGTAGGCAAAGTAATGGAAAGGGTACTGAAGGATAGGATTTCTGAGCATCTGGAAAGACACTGCTTGATTATGGATAGTCAGCACGGATTTGTGAGGGGTAGGTCTTGCCTTACAAGTCTTATTGAATTCTTTGAGGGGGTGACCAAGCATGTGGATGGAGGTAAAGCAGTGGATGTAGTGTACATGGATTTTAGGAAGGCATTTGATAAGGTTCCCCATGGTAGGCTTGTGCAGAAAGTAAGGAGGCATGGGATAGTGGGAAATTTGGCCAGTTGGATAACGAACTGGCTAACTGATAGAAGTCAGAGAGTGGTGGTGGATGGCAAATATTCAGCCTGGATCCCAGTTACTAGTGACGTACCGCAGGGATCAGTTCTGGGTCCTCTGCTGTTTGTGATTTTCATTAATGACTTGGATGAGGGAGTTGAAGGGTGGGACAGTAAATTTGCAGACGATACGAAGATTGGTGGAGTTGTGGATAGTGAGGAGGGCTGTTGTCAGCTCCAAAGAGACATAGATAGGAAGCAGAGCTGGGCTGAGAAGTGGCAGATGGAGTTTAACCCTGAAAAGTGTGAGGTTGTCCATTTTGGAAGGACAAA
The DNA here is from genome assembly GCF_047496885.1 of Scyliorhinus torazame. NCBI lineage: Eukaryota > Metazoa > Chordata > Chondrichthyes > Carcharhiniformes > Scyliorhinidae > Scyliorhinus > Scyliorhinus torazame. The sequence goes on along the minus strand of NC_092722.1, from coordinate 73,690,750 downwards.
TATGAATGCGGAATACAGGGTTAACAGTAGAGTTCTTGGCAATGTGGAGGAGCAGAGAGATCTTGGGGTCTATGTTCATACATCTTTGAAAGTTGCCACTCAAGTGGATAGAGCTGTGAAGAAGGTCTATGGTGTACTAGCGTTCATTAACAGAGGGATTGAATTTAAGAGCCGTGAGGTGATGATGCAGCTGTACAAAACTTTGGTAAGGCCACATTTGGAGTACTGTGTACAGTTCTGGTCGCCTCATTTTAGGAAGAATGTGGAAGCTTTGGAAAAGGTGCAAAGGAGATTTACCAGGATGTTGCCTGGAATGGAGAGTAGGTCTTACGAGGAAAGGTTGAGGGTGCTAGGTCTTTTCTCATTATAACGGAGAAGGGTGAGGAGCGACTTGATAGACGTTTATAAGATGATCAGGGGAATAGATAGAATAGACAGTCAGAGACTTTTTCCCCGGGTGGAACAAACCATTATAAGGGGACATAAATTTAAGGTGAATGGTGGAAGATATAGGGGGGATGTCAGAGGTAGGTTCTTTACCCAGAGAGTAGTGGGGGCATGGAATGCACTGCCTGTGGAAGTAGTTGAGTTGGAAACATTAGGGACCTTCAAGCAGCTGTTGGATAGGTACATGGATTACGGTAAAATGATATAGTGTAGATTTATTTGTTCTTAAGGGCAGCATGGTAGCATTGTGGATAGCACAATTGCTTCACAGCTCCAGGGTCCCAGGTTCGATTCCGGCTTGGGTCACTGTCTGTGCGGAGTCTGCACATCCTCCCCGTGTCTGCGTGGGTTTCCTCCGGGTGCTCCGGTTTCCTCCCACAGTCCAAAAATGTGCAGGTTAGGTGGATTGGCCATGATAAATTGCCCTTAGTGTCCAAAATTGCCCTTAGTGTTGGGTGGAGGTGTTGACTTTGGGTAGGGTGCTCTTTCCAAGAGCCGGTGCAGACTCAATGGGCCGAATGGCTTCCTTCTGCACTGTAAATTCAATGATAATCTAAGATTAATCTAGGACAAAGGTTCGGCACAACATCGTGGGCCGAAGGGCCTGTTCTGTGCTGTATTTTTCTATGTTCTATGTTCTATAATCTCCCCCATTACCCCAAAAGGATTGGAAAACATAGGAGTAGGTCTTCTGCATACAGCGAGTCCCCTGGACTAGCCCCTTCCAGTCCTTTGACTCTCTCAGTGCCATCGCCAATGGCTCTATAGCCAAGGCAAACAACAGTGGGGAGAGGGGACATCGTTGCCTCGTCCCCCGGTGCAATCTAAAATAGTCCGAGCTCACCCAGTTTGACCGCACGCTCACCACCAGTGCCTGGTACAGCAAGCGAACCCAGTCAATGAAGCCCTGCCCTAACCCGAACCGTTCCAGGACCTCCCACAGATAATTCCATTCCACCCGGTTGAAGGCTTTCCCCACGTCCATAGTGACCACCGCCTCCGCCTCCCTCCCATCGGAGGGTATCAGGAGCACATTCAGGAGCCTTCTAACATTGGCCGTTAACTGCCTATCCTTAACAAACCCTGCTTGGTCTTCCCCTATCACCCCTGGAACACAGTTCTCTATCCTCGAGGTCAGGGTTTTTACCAGCAATTTGACATCAACATTTAATAGTTGGTCTGTATGACCCACATTTCTCTGGGTCTTTCTCCCACTTCAGAATGAATGAGATCGAAGCCTGTGACATTGTTGGGGGAAGGACACCCTGCTCCTTTGCCTCATTAAATGTCCACACCAGCAGCGGGCCCAGCATACCAGAAAACTTCTTGTAAAATTCCACTGGGTAACCGTCCGGTCCCGGGGCCTTGCCCGACTTCATGGCCTCCAATCCCTCTAGTATTTCCCCGATCCCGATCGGGGCTCCCAGCCCCTCCACCAACCCTTCCTCCACCTTCGGAACCTTCAACTTTTCCAAGAACTGCCTCATCCACTCCACCCCAGCTGGAGGCTCCGACTCATACAACTGACTGTTAAACTCCTTAAACACCACAATCACCCCCGCTGGGTCCAGTACCGTGTTTCCTCCTCTGTCCTTCACTCTTCCTATCTCCCTGGCCGCCTCCCTTTTCCTTAGCTGGTGTGCTAGCATCCTACTGGCCTTCTCTCCATGCTCCTATATCGCCCCTCTCGCCTCCCTCAACTGCCCCACCACCTTCCCTGTAGATAACAGTCCAAACTCCATCTGCAGCCTCTGCCGCTCCATCAACAACCCTGCCACTGGGACTTCAGAATACCTTCTATCCATTTGGAGTATCTCCCTAACCAACCTATCTGTCTCTGCCCGTTCCACCTTCTCTCTGTGAGCCCGCATTGAAATTAGCTACCCCCAACCACCGCCTTCAGCGCTTCCCACACCGTTGCTGCCGAAACTTCCCCCGTATCATTTATCTCCAAATAATTCTGGATGGCCCCCCTCGCCCGCTCGCACACCCCCTCATTCGCTAACAGTCCTGCATCCAATCTCCATTGCAGGCGCTGACCCGCCTCCTTGCTCACTCGTAATTTCACCCAGTGTGGGGCATGGTCTGACACAACAATCGCCGAATACTCGGTATCCACCACCCCCACCAGCAAAGTCTTGTTCAAAACGAAAAAAACAATCCGGGAGTACACTTGAACCTGGGAGAAAAAAGAAAACTCCTTCACTCTTGGCCGATCAAACCTCCATGGATCTACCCCTCCCCCCAACCTTTTTAGCTGCTTCGCCGCAGCTGGCGTCCTCCCTGTCCTTGAACTCGACCGATCTAACCTCGGTTCAATGACCGTATTAAAGTCCCCTCCCATGATCAACCTATGTGAGTCCAGGTCCGGAATCTTCCCCAACACCCGCCTCATAAACTCCGCGTCATCCCGGTTTGGTGCATAAATATTTACTAAGACCACCGCCATCCCCTCCAACTTCCCATTTACCATAACATAACTACCCCCCCTGAATCCGCCACTATGCTCCCTGCCTCAAATGAAACCCGCTTATTAATCAAGATCGTAACCTCCCTAGTTTTAGAATCTAGCTGTGAATGAAATACCTGCCCAACCCAACCCTTCCTCAGCCTAGTCTGATCCACCACCCTCAGGTGTGTCTCTTGTAACACTGCCACGTCCGCCTTCAGCCTCTTCAGATGAGCGAACACACGAGCCCTCTTGACCGGTCCATTCAGCCCTCTCACGTTCCATGTGATCAACCTGGTTGGGGGGAACCCCACCCCCCACCGCCCCTGCCGATCAACCATCACCCTTCTTTGGCCAGCCTCCGGTCCGCGTCCTGCGCCTCCTCAGGCCCGCCCTCGGGTGTACACCGTCATTGATCTCCCATTTGTTTCTAAGCGCCAGTCCCTCCCCTGTCAGCATAACAGTTCCCCCCTCCCACCCCCTACCGCAAACACAACAACACTCCCAACCCTCCCCCCCCCCCGTAAGAAACAAGTCACCTGCTTGCCCCCACTTCACCTCCGGGAGCTAGCCCGCCCAGCTAGCCTGGTAGCCCCCACCCATGGCGCCAAGCATTCTACCCCCCACTGATCTCTCTCCCCCCCGCTCAAACATACATATGCAAATTACAATCCCCAACAAAGACAAAGAAGAAAATTCCACCCATCATCACCCAATTAGAACAAGGTTAACCCACATACAACACTGAGCAACGGCCCAAAGCTTGGTACAAAACGAATACATACAAAACCCAAAATGAAAAGAAATTTGCAGCACAAGTACAGAATTACCCGTCCCCGAGTTCAATGTCCACCATCATCTGCCAGTCGCCTGTATTTCACAAAGGTCATTGCTTCTTCCGACGATGCGAAATAGAGTTCTTGACCTTCATAGGTGACCCACAAACGAGCTGGGTACAGCATGCCGAACTTCACCCCCTTCCTAAAGAAGGCCGATTTTACTTTGTTGAAGCTCACCCTTCTCTTCGTCAGTTCTGCACCCAAGTGCCGGTAAATGCGCAGCTCGTTGTCTTCCCATTTGTAGCTGCTCGTCTGCCTGGCTCACCTCAAGGTCTGCCCCTTGTCCAGGAACTGGTGCAATCGCACCACCATCACCCTCGGTGGCTCATTCATCCGTGGCTTCCTCACAAGCGCTCTCTGCGCCCTGTCCACCTCCAAGGGCCGAGTAAACGCACCTTGTCCCATCAGCTTCTCGAGCATATGCACCACGTATGCCCCTGCATCCGATCCCTTTATTGGCGACCCTGATGGGACTCGATTAGAAGTGACTTTGTTACTCCGAGAGAGAGCCCACAACTTTGAATTAAATTGGAAAAAGGAAAAGAAACCATAAGCGCAAGTTTCGTCTTGGCTAAATAACCGAATTTCGGAAGTTGCACTAACCGCATGCATAACTAACAGGGAAGGGTAAGGTAAACATGTCAGACTTGCGAGCAAATCTAGAGGGATTGTGAACTGGAATATAGCCATAAGCCGTACCCGCAGTTTGATCAACTCCTTATTCCCCCTGTTCCAAATTAAAAGTAGAGAAGAGATGGCAGCGCAATTAGTAGAAAGGATGATGAATCCGCAACCCGAGGTTACAGTAGTCGATAAGTCAGAACAGTGCCCCGTATGGGAGGATGTGTTCAGGAAGTATTTAAAGGGGAAAGGATGGCCCCTTTGGTCGACGTTTTGTGCAATCAGTGAGACAGGTCCAGGAAAGATAGGACAGACTTGGTGGGAGAATCTATGTGAGATATATGAGAAGAATGCAGCGAAATTTGGAAAGCCAATGGCAATAGTGTGTTGCTTGGCTCAGTTACGAGGAACTGAGGAGGTCGGAGAGACACTGCGCGGTCAGTTAAGAGAGCAGGAGGAGGAGAATAAGAGAAACAATGAGGAACTCCGGGAGATGTTAGCCGGTAAGGAAAGGGAAATCGCCGATGTTAAACGCGCCCACCAGTCCTGTACAGTACACCTTAGTAGCTTCCAAACCCAGTACGACATGGCCTATCAAAACAAACAACGTGTGGTCTTGGTAAGAGAGGAGACTGAACACTAGGTCACTCAACTAACCAGCAAATGTGCCGATTTACAGGCAGCTTTAAGAACGCTCCACCAGGCTATTCTCCGGAAACGGCGCGATGTCCACCGACTGGCGCCCAAAACGGCGCAAATCAGACGGGCATCGTGCCGCCCCAAAGGTGCGGAATGCTCCGCATCTTTGGGGGCCGAGCCCCAACCTTGAGGGGCTAGGTCGGCGGCGGACGACTTTCCGCCCCGCCAGCTGGCGGAAAAGGCCTTTGGTACCCCGCCAGCTGGCACGGAAATGACATCTCCGGGCGGCGCATGCGCGGGAGCATCAGCGGCTGCTGACAGCTTCCCACGCATGCGCAGTGGAGGGAGTCTCTTCTGCCTCCGCCATGGTGGAGACCGTGGCGGAGGCGGAAGGGAAAGAGTGCCCCTATGGCACAGGCCCGCCCGCGGATCGGTGGGCCCCGATCGCGGGCCAGGCCACCGTGGGGGCACCCCCCCGGGGCCAGATCGCCCCACCCCCCCCCCCCCCCCCAGGACCCCAGAGCCCGCCCGTGCTGCCTTGTCCCGCCGGTAAGGTAGGTGGTTTAATTTACGCCGGCGGGACAGGCATTTTTGCGGCGGGACTTCGGCCCACTCGGGCCGGAGAATCGCGCGGGGGGGCCCTGCCAACCGGCGCGGCGCGATGCCTGCCCCCGCCGAATCACCGGTGCCGGAGACTTCGGCAACCGGCGGGGGCGGGATTCACGCCAGCCCCCAGCGATTCTCCGACCCGGCGGGGGGTCGGAGAATCTCGCCCAAGATGTCAGAAGTAATGGGCGAAATTCTCCTACCCGCCCCGCCACATTTCTGCGCCGACCGGCCGGCGGGAGTCTCCGTAACACCGGCCGGTCAATGGGGTTTCCCATTGTGGGGCAGCCCCATGCCGTCGGGAAACCCCCAGGCGCCGGCAAAACGGAGACTCCCGCAGGCGGAGAATGACGCCCAATGTCCTTTTGGTCAAGTTAGCCATCCTAAATCCCATTTGATTACTTATCACTGCTATGTCCTAAAAGTACATGTTTAATGGTTAATAATGATTACTCAGTCCTATAATTCATCTCAATCCTTAAGAAAACAACTTATGTAAAACTACTCTAGTGGTATGCTAACAATTCAGTTTTAAGAGGTATCATCGCTGGACCCCCCCTTCAATCCCCTCTTTTGGCCCTTGGCTAGTCCACGAATAGGCCATTAAAGAGACATACTGAATTTATTGAAGTCCGGCTGATGTGTGGAATATTCAACAGGTAAGAGCTGCAACAGTTCCCCTGTAACTAGGGGGCAACAGTCTGTCTGCCATTTCCTAATGCGGAGTCTGAGGCAACAGAGGATAATAAAAAAGACGAACAATATAAACAGCCACAAAAGTACAGCATGCGATACAACACGTATCCATGGATGGATATTGGCATTCAGTCCCGAATTCTATATTGTGGAGAAAAAGTTCTGTGACTGAAACAGTTCCGCAGCCTTCTCGGCGTGAGTCTGGATGAGCTCCCACTCCTTGTTCCAGAGGTGGTCAATTGGCGTTGCCTCCTCCCGAAGTCCTTCCCAATCGGCCCACAAGCACGGGATGCTTGGAAGTCCCTTCTGGACATATCGGCGAATCCGCTGGTCATCGTCAGTTCGCTCGAGGTCATCCGCGTTCACAATGGACACATCCCTGTATGGAGTCAGTTCATGTCGGCCAAAGTAATAGACTCAGATAAATTGGTTAGAACAACATTATCCCCAGGCAATTCACACACAATGCCTCGCTTGGTATAGTTGTTATACGACGTAACTCATTAATTGTTGTCTGATATGGCTACAATTGTTTAAGTGCCTTCCGCACAAGCTGATTGACTTGCTGGCTAAGGTCTGTAGCCGTTTTGGCATCCTGGTATATATCCTGAACGGCAGCTCTCATTTGCCCTTTCATAACCTCAATCCCTTCATTTATCTCCGCAATGTCAAGGCCGTTCAGTTCCACTATGTCTCTCTGTTGTCGCTTACGTATTTTCCAGCAACTCCTGGCCAAAATCCCCCTCTCCAAGGCTACAAACAATCCTAGACCACAGCAATGGATTGGTAAGTGTAGATTGGCGACATCAATCATAACTCTTACATGTCCATATCCTGATACTATCGTCACTGATTCATCATCGTCACTGATTCATCAGTGAGGGTCAGAACTAACCCATGTCCCACAGTATGGCCAGTGATATGTTCATCACATTCGGGCTTGGGGGTTGTCCTTGGACTCGTGGTTGTAATCGAGCCAAAGCTCGCCGGTGTCACAGTGGTGGTGGTAGGCTTCGGCCTGGTCCCCACCCATACCCGGTGGAGTCCTTGCTTCCTACAATATCCCACCCGATTCTCGGACTCCTGCGCTGACTGGCTGCCGACCTCACTTCCCCGATACAAAGCTGTTAACCTATCGCATATCATCATGATTTTCAGTACGGTTAGGTGCCTGGCAGGGATCTATTCAGTAAATTACCAGACGGTCCCCCATAACTTACTAGTTCACAATCGGGTGATTTGGGCCATCGATGGCATGTAGCGTTCCCTGATTGGCTATTTTAAAAACAGTGTCATCCTGCATGGGGGCAAAGGTCCTGCGTCCCAGCTTTCCGTATCACCTGTAACTCCCATGATCCTGGGTTCCCAACTGATATAGGGCCCAGGTATTTCGGAATTGCACGTAATTCGTATAAGCTGCCCCGCAGGAACGTGGAGAGTCCTGTTTGTGCATACATCCTGAGTGTCATCAGAATAAAGGCCTATACCACTCCTCCCCTTTGCATCTCTCACAACATTAACAGCATCCCGACACACCGCGCGACATTAGTATAAATGCGATCACGGGACTTGGCTTCAGCAATGTCCGGCTCCTTCCGCGTCCCTGGCGAGGTGGTCGATGTTGATGACTGCAACCAAATTTGAGATGGGATCCTGAGGTGTGCGAGCAATAGAATCCTGTAGGAATAAACAAAGACCTTCCGGTGCTCAATTAGTATTATATCATTTGCATCATCGCCATTCCTTCCTCGTATACATCCTCTCCGTGCCTTAGTCCCATATCCTGAGCCACTCTGGTGACCCATCTACAAACCCAGATAAGTCCCATTACAAGTGCCGCAGCTGGCAATGCCATGGCTACCCCCTGCTCCTTGGGTTCGCCGACCCACCGGAGGGTTCTCTCAATCCTTGTGACTATGGGATGACTGATGAGGGTATGGTTTCAACTGCGTCCAATGCCGCCCCCACGGACCCGGTTTCTCGTCTATTAAGGCACATATTTGTCCAGCGATGATTACTGCATAGGGTCCCTCCCATCAAATCCCGGTCCCTTTTTACCTGTCATGAGTTTGACCATGACCCTATCTCCTGGTGTCCTGGTAGTGAAGGGGTATCCTTTCCAGTCAGTTTGGTCCAATCTCTATGTTGTTGCTGTGCAATTACCTGACCCATGCAGGCGGTTTACCAGATCTTGCATGCATTGGAGTACAGTGCCTTTGCTTATCTCAAGTTCTGCTCCTCCAGTTATCACCTCCTCCGGGCGGCGCATTGCTCTTCCTGGCATGAACTCAAAAGGGGCTAGACACGTTCCCCAGGCGGGGGTGGCTCTTTGTCGCAACAATTTTGCAGGCAGGGCCCATACCCAATTATTCCCTTCCTGCAATATAGCTTTGGCTAGGCTATTTTCAAGGATTGGTTCATCCGCTCTAGCATTCCCGAGCTTTGAGGATGGTGCGGGATGTGGAATCTTTGCTGGATGCCAAAAACCCCACAAGCCTCCCTCATGACCTTCTCTGTGAAATGGGCCCCTTGGTCAGAATCCAGTTGAAGTGGCACCCCCACCTTGGTATTATTTCATTAGCTAATATCAAAACCACGGTACTAGCAGTGGCATCCTTACAGGAGAATCCACCGGGTGAATTGATCTACAATCACCAAACAGTATGTCCTACCCTGTACCTGAGGCAAAGGCCCAGTAAAATCTAGTTGCAAATTTTCCCATGGTCCCTTGGGCCGGGGGCTGACTTCCCATTTATCTTGCAGGGACGGCCTGGTTCCACCAGGGGGCACTGTATGCATCGCTGGCAGAATTTGGCCACATCCCTGTCCATTCCCTTCCAGCACCAACATTCCATTAATAGTTTGATCATATAGTCCCTCCCTGTGCGTGCTTATCCATGGTATATGTCCAACATGGATTGTTGCACGGCCTCGGAGGCTATTATCGTTCCCTCTCTCCTCCATATTCCTTCATGGCCTATCCGCCTCCCATTATTTCTCTACCCCCCCTTTTCCTCCACTAGTTCTTGTTCTTGCACCTGCCTTACATCAATATCAGCATTGTCTGCGGCCTCCACGGCTGCTATTCCTGGAGTCTGCATCCCTCACCTGTTCCTGCTCTAATAGGTCTCTCGCAGCCTGATCGGCCCAACTGTTAGCTTACTGCGCATAATTCTCAATTCTCCGATGGGCCTAGACCTTAATCACGGCTGCTTCTAAGGGCTGTCGGGCGGCCAGGATCAAGTCCCTGATTAAATTCTCATGCTGTATGTGTCCTCCACTGGAGGTCACAAACTCCCGCCTACTCCAAGCTGTCATATAGGCATGAACTATGCCAGAAGCGCCCCATTCCAGGGCCTTCGTTAGAGCTATTAATCCAGCTATTTGTGCTGAGTGGTTCCCGGGGATCTGTTCTCCTGCAATCAACTCACCTTCAGTATCCTCCTCTCCGATATACTTCCTTGCTCCATCCACATACAAGTTGCTCACTTCCTCTCCCACCAGTGGCTCTTCTGCCAAGCCTCCACTAGTGTCCTCTACTTCCACAACACATTCATGCTCCGTTCCTTGTATTGTTAACCCTATCGTGGGATTTTCCCTCATATCTTTACAGTTTTCCACATGTCTGTCCCCAGGTAAAATATTAGCTTCCCACTTAGAGCGTCTACTACCCGAGACACCCTTCAGTCTTCCAGCCTCTAAGAGTTGAACAATAGTATGAGGGCTATGAGGATTATCTTACCCATCAGGGCGAAGGGTTCTGATGCATTTATTGCCCATGAAGCGCATGCCAAAGGCCGCACACATTGGTGCATGCCTGTGGCTACCGCATCCATTTGGGCACAGTAATATCCCACTGGTCTTAATTCAACCCCATGCCTCTGGGCTACTACATCGGCCTATATTCCACTAGCCTCCTGGCAGAAGATATGGAATGGCTTACTGAGGCCTGGCCACTCCAGGGTGGCCCCTTCACCATTACTTGTGTAGATTGGAAAAGCCTGCATCTCCTCCCCGCACTCTACTCTGTCTTTGCTAGCCCTTCCCCACTTTGCTAAATCTTGTAGGGGTTTCACAAGGGTTGCTTCCCCCTCCACGAGATTTTAAATCACGTCGGCTATTGCTGCGCTACTAAAAGTCACTTAGAAATTCTCAAATCCTCAAAGCTACTGCAAATTTTGTTCCACTGGCAGTTACCCAGAAAGTAAAACACAAAAGATCCATTTGGACAAGTCAATATCAAAATTTGCAATTCTTCTGAAATGAAAACCTCTTCAGCTGTCAATTTAAAATTAAAATTCTTAATGCCTGTGTTAAGGGCAGGGTTTAGAGAATCCCAAAGTGTATCATGGAGTTCACCTGACCCTCAACTTTTAATAGATTGTGGTATGGGGAGCACACGGCTTACTCTACAGATGTGGTACAGCAGAAAATGGACCAGTGGTTTTTAAAACAAAACAATGTTTATTCTATGAACTCAAGTTAACCTTTTTAAAACAGTGAATATCTTAGCAACCTGTAAATCAAATACACCCTCCAAAGAATACCACACTAAGTAACCCTGTAAGCTGTCCTTCTAACATCCAAAAGACTTAACAACCTTTAAACAGGAGCACATTAGATTTATATTCAATACTGAGACCTTTTTTACAATTCTAAGTTCACCCAAATGATCCATAGATAGTCTTTGGATGGAATAGATCAACAGCAGTTCAGCCCTCAGACACACCAAAGCTTTTCTCAAACTGAAACTAAAAGCAGAAGTAGAGCTCAGCTCCACCCACACTCTGACATCACTGCAGTAACATGAGCAGCTCCATTTCTTAAAGGTGCATTTCTTAAACACCCATTTCTTAAAGGGTACTCTCACGTGACACCTGTAAAAAAAACACCTTTAGCTGTTAACAGGCAAGGGTTAATTATCTGCTGTATGAAGAGAGGCGGGGTAAAAGCCTTCAACTGGACGTCATTACATCACCACTCTCCTTTGTTTGACTTAACCAGAAGCACGAGGAGGGATTTTTATCAGCCTCTAATCTACACCCATTTTTGGTCCCTCAAACTTTGTTTCCTTTCTTCCGACCAATCAATTGTTTCAGGAATAATTATTTTTCAAACTGACCCAAAGTTTTAACACAAAATCAATCCAATACAGGATCAGACATAATCAATTTAGATATCTCAAGCCCCAATCAATCCTTTTAAATTAAAATGGTCTCATTCTTTCATGTGTGAATTTATATCCGGATTGAAATTCCCACATGTGATTCAGAATAATCCTGGAATCATGCCTCTGGCCAGAAACATGACTTCAGGTTTTTGTCAATTGTTTGGACTTGAAGCACTTAAATGATTAAATATTTTTTTTTAAACGCAACTTCAGGCAGCAAGTGTTTTGAAACGAAAATAATCATTCCTCAGAAAGATAAATCTTAATAATAACATTACTCCACAAATCTCCTCCAAATAAACTTAGCACGTTACTTCTGCTCGTAAAGTTCACAGCAGCCTTTGTTTTTGGAGTGCTGCAAGCTGGCATTCTTTCGGTTAAAGTAATGAACAAGGTTCACTACCCTATTTCATTATAAAAGTTAAACTGTTTGTTTGATTCATTTATCTTTCTTTTTTCCATTTAATTCAATCCTCAACACCTGGGGCGTGATTCTCCGACCCCCCACAGGTCGGAGAATCACCAGGGGCTGGCGTGAATCCCGCCCCCGCCGTGTCCCGAATTCTCTGCCACAAGAGATTCGGCGGGGGCGGGAATCGCGCCGCACCGGTCGGCGGGAAATCCGCCGGCCGGCGGGCCCACCCCCGGCAATTCTCCGGCCCGCGATGGGCCGAAGTCCCGCCGCTGGCAGCCCCTGCCCGCAGGCGTGGATTAAACCTCCTTTTGAACAGCGGGACAAGGCGGGCGGGCAGGGTCCGGGGTTCCGGGGGGGGGGGACGGACGTGGGGCGATCTGGCCCCAGGGGATGCCCCCCCCCGGTGGCCTGGCCCGCGATCGGGGCCCACTGATCCGCGGGCGGGCCTGTGCCGTGGGGCACTCTTTTTCTTCCGCCTTCGCCATGGTCTTCACTATGGCGGAGGTGGAAGAGACCCCCTCCCCTGCGCATGCGCAGGAATGCTGTGAGCGACCGCTGACGCTCCCGCGCATGCGCCGCCCGGCGAAGACCTTTCGGCGCCGGCTGGTGTGGCGCCAAAGGCCTTTCCCGCCAGCCGGCGGAGCGGAAACCACTCCGGCGCGGGCCTAGCCCCTCAAGGTGAGGGCTTGGCCCCTAAAGGTGCAGAGCACCTTTGGGGCGGCCCGACGCTGGAGTGATCCGCGCCGTTTTTGGCGCTGGGTAGCGGACATCACGCCAGTTTGCGGAGAATCCCATTCCAGATTTCATAGGCATGACCAATCGTTTAGTAAATTTAAATCTCAAAAGAATTTCACTCAAACACATTATGAGCGACCAAACCTTTGTTCCCTCACAGGGGTGATGCATGCTCAGAATTTCTATTTTTAACTGCCGTTATTCAATTCCCATACATCCACAATTTAATCTTGTGTCAAGTAATTTCCACACATGTTTCAGGGCAATTTAAAAACCAATCACTAGCATGCTAAAACAGTTAACTTTGCAAAGCAACAAGGGCCCCTGCAACACTATCAATAGGACATTATGCACATCGGATCTGCTCAGCAGGGAACTATTGGTTTAATCCCTCAGCAATTAGCACTGACGCGACCATTAGAGAGGTGCTAGCCAAACACAAAGGTGCTTTTGCCCAGCACAAACATGATTGTGGGCAGATTACAGGCACAGTTATGATTTCAAGTCTCGATCCCAAACCCCAGAGGCAATACGGATTTCCCCAGCAGGCTGAGAGCGAGATTTCAAAGGTCATCAATAGCCGACTGAAACAAGGAGTAATTCGACCCATAGCTTCCACTAACAATGCCCCGATTTGGCCAATAAAGAAACCAAACGGCTCATGGCGACTCACGATTGACTATCGCGAATTAAATGAAGTTACCCCTTGAACAGCCCCCACCATTGCCACGAGTCCCGCTACCATGCTTAATCAGGGAGTGCAAGTGAGATATTTCACTGTGCTGGACATTAGCAATGGTTTCTGGTCCATTCCTCTAGACCGTGCTTGCCAATATAAATTTGCGTTCACGTTTCAAGGTCAGCAGTACACATGGACGTGTCTCTCACAAGGATTCCATCACGCCCCCTCCATTTTTCACAGACAGCTAGCTACTGGTCTCCCGCCCCGAATGCCTCATTCAATATGTAGGCGGCCTGCTCCTGCAAACTGACACCAAGGAAGAGCACGTGGTTCTGCTAGCTGAATTGCTAGCCCTGCTCCAGTCCATCGGATGTAAAGTAAATCCCCAAAAGGCCCAAATACCGAGGGAGAAGGTACTCTATTTAGGGACAATTAGCACCCACGGCAAAAGAGAGACTGAACAGAAGCAAATAGACTCCACAGTTAAATTGCCCCTGCCCCGTAATGTAACCGCACTCCATTCATTCCTAGGTTTAGTGGGATACTGTAGGAATCACATAGATGGGTTTGCCACCAAAGCCGCCCCGCTCTCGGAGCTCTTGAAAAGGAACGCACCCTGGAATTGGCTCCCACCGCACACAGACGCCATCAATAATTTAAAGCGCACCCGAGGAACAGCCCCCGCTTTACAAGTTCCCGACCCTGACTTGCCATATGCGATAGAAGTAGCAACCACTGACCAAACACTATCAGCAGTACTCCTACAGGAACGCCATGACCGATTAGGACCAGTGGCCTGTGCTTCCAGAGTTTTAGACCCAGTAGAACAGAGATTTTCTGGCTGTGAACGACACTTGCTTGCAGTCTTTTGGGCAGTTCAGTATTTCGCATACTTTACAGGCCTCAACCCAGTCACTATTCTCACCGAGCACACCCCCACTCAACTTTTGTTCGACTGCAGATTAAAGGACGGTTCTGTTAGCCAAGTCACAGCAGCTCACTGGACACTATTACTACAAGGAAGGGACAACTCCGTTAAGCGTATCAAGATCCACACATTTTTAGCGGCCAATTTGCAATATGCAGGGACCCAACATGAATGCCAGATCATTACAGCCAAACATTTTATTCCCAAGTCACTACAGGCACGTGCAGGCAGCGAGAAACCAGGTTCCCAAAACTCAGGGGACACATTTAAAATCTATGTGGATGGCTCCTCCACTAAAGAGGATGGTGTTAGGATCACTGGATGCAGCATTTATATGGAGGATTCCAAGGGACGTTCACTAAAAGAGGTATCTTTAAAATTGCCAGGACATTTAGGAGCACAGGCAGCAGAGCTCGCAGCCGTAGCCTATGTAATTGATCACCCAGACCCTTTCTCAATGCCTGCGGACATACATTCAGACAGCCTGTATGTTTGCAACAGTTTAACTGAATTCCTCCCCCTATGGGAAGCTCGTGGTTTTGTGTCCGCTGACGGAACACCCCTACCCTCCGCCCCTGTACTGAAACACATCCTTAAAGAAGCAGCCGGCCGCACATATGGCATCATTGAAGTGAAAAGTCACCACGCACCTCCCCACCTGGTAATCTCAATGCAGACGCCTTAGCTAAAGCCGGAGCCCACAATGGTCACTTCTGGTGACCACCCGAATGCGAGCAGATGCACGCACTCCAGGTATCCCAAACCAATATCGAAGATCTGTCCCAAGCACAGAAGGCAGACGAGTCCCTTAAACAGGTTTTGAATGGCACCTACCCAGCCCTTTATGATAAATGGAAGGACACATTAACTATACAGGACGGCATAGTTTTAAAGGACGGAATTTATGTGGTCACCACCCAGGACAGAAACCAGTTAATATACCAGTTCCATGACGGACACGGACATCAGGGAATAGACACCACCATTGCCCATTTAAAACCTCTGTGTTGGTGGGATGAATTGAAAAGCGATGTCAGAGAATTGCCTAATTTGTGCTCAAAACAATCCCGATCGTTATGCAAAGAAGGGACAATTAAGACACACCCGACCTGTAGAGGGCCCCTGGGCAAATCTTCAAATCGATTACATTGATCCCCTCCCCCCCTGCAGAAATGGTTTCAAATATGTTCTGGTCGTTATCGATACATTCACTAAGTGGGTCGAAGCATTTCCCACTCGATCCAACACAGCAAAGGCCACCGCTAAAATCTTGACCCATCAGATATTTACGCGCTGGGATGTTCCACGCAGCATTGAGTCAGATCAAGGTTCCCACTTCATCGGCAGGGTAATGCAGAACGTAATGACAATATTTGTCATTAAACAGAAATGCCACAGAGCATACCACCCCCAGTCCAGCGGTATAGTAGAACGCATGAACCATACTTTAAAAACGACCATTAGGAAGACGGTGCAGCAGAACAAGACCACTTGGGATGCAGTACTTCCCTTCACCCTCATGTTCATTAGAAACACAGTTTCCAGTTCCACAGGTTTCATCCCCCACACGCTCATGATAGGGAGACCCATGAAAGGCATTGAATATTTACTAGGACTCGATTTGGCAAATCCTGCAATAATCGCCCTCACCCACGAAAAAGCAGTACAGCAGGTCACAGAAAACATTAAAGCGGCACAACTGGTTGCTGCTGTCTGACTAGGTGCTAGAAAAAGGCAGAGTAAAGCCAGCTTTGACAAAAAGGTCCACCCCACAGAATACACAGTCTGCCAGCAAGTTATGATCTCGTTGTACAACCCAAGCTCCTTCCTATCCCCTAAATTCGCAGGCCCCTACTCCATTTCTGACAAAGTAAGCCCCTCTGTTTACAAAATAGCGTACCCTACTGGTAAGACTGGTTGGTTCCATATCAACCAACTCAAAGCCTACGGAGCCCACCGTAACCAAGCCCACCACGTCACCTTGGCAATTGGAGATGACGATGCCCCGCCCACTGAAGCACCTGCCCTGCTCCCGATCCAACCACTCCCCCCCTCAAAACGACACCCCTCCCTTAACCCCGCCCATAAATGCAGACTTTGCACTTGAACTAAACTCGGATCATGACCTCCTGGATTTAACTAGTAACCCTGACGACTTGCTTGATCTCTCTGAAAACAGTGACCCCCCCCCACCGTTCTAGACACCCTACAGGACACTGATCCGCCGGACCTACTTGAGACACATGATTGGCTTGACTCTCCCCTGAGCAAAGACTTGTTTCAATTCAGCCCCATGCCTGACTAGAGCTACCCACGACTTATCCGCCCTCCCCTTGCAGCATTGCTTCCACTCCCCGGACCCCAGATCAGGACTACCCTCCGACACGCCACAACCCCAATCCTCCACTATGGCATCGTTACCCTTCTCGCCGATTGGTATGACATGACGGATCAGGCAATTCACAGGCCCACACGGCAAACGTCCAGAGTAACGGTATGAACCTGCAGACGCGAGTCTGGCAGCCAGGAGATAAAGATGATTCAGACAATGAGCCTCTTCTGGGAAATGATTTACGGAACAATTGATGTACGCAAATATCTGAGGTGTCCAGGTGATGATAAGCGGATGCCTACTAAGAATCAAGGTGTCCAATTTCTGATGGAGCCGGCCCGCACTCTTCTTCTTCTTCTTCTTCCTCACCTCTCTTTTTAACACATGGCCCGATACCACATCGCACAAGAATTTGTTTAGGCAGTCAACGACACAATCTCTGGGCACAGCCTTGCTATCCCCAGGGAGCGAGATTTCACATGGATACAAACTCTTCCCATTCGTTACGGTCACCCAAGTGGGGAGACACGGCATTAATCCCCGCCCTACCTAAGGGCTTCAAAAACTGGGCCAGTAAAACTCAGGTAGTGGAGAAACGGCATTTCCCCCACCCTACCCGGGGACCCTACTGTTGGGGGACATTTTCTGACACTGGACTATGATATAAATTATAGGTGGCTCTGTAACTACATTTTTGCTCCTATATTACTTTTGAATAGATCTGCTGAGACAAAAGGTACTCATTGGCTTAGATGCCTGTGTAGAAGAGGCAATTTGTAGGAATAGATAGTGTATACACAATGCTTGTTAATATCAGAAAGGACACAAAATGGCTGTTAGCTAACACAGCAATACTAAAGACACAAAATGGCTGAACCAGCCACATTCCAGAACAAACTGTGTAAACTATCTCATGAGAACCAGGCGTGGGTATTGATAGGGAGTATTTCAATAGCCGCTGATAATAGCTTCACAGAACAAGGAGCACAATGTATCCTTAATAGCTCAAGGTCCCCAGCTGCAGACAGGACATATCCTTATGTTAGGCTTGAGTGACTTTTGCATGAAGTTAGGAGCTGGTGAGACAACACCCACTTTAACCATATATGTTTTTAACTGGGATGCTAAGAAAATTGATTGACTGCATGCAATGAATTGTGACGTGAATATAGTTGATTGATTGTATGTAAATGAGAATGCAACTAATTCCGCCCCTTGAATTTGTACGTTAACCCAATGCGAACCTTAGCTCAAGTGAGAAAGAGTATTGCGAGGCTGCGGAGCATCCAAATCTTTCTCCCAGATCTGACATAATAAACTGCTTCTTTTCTCACTCAAAAAGGCCTACGTGTGAATATTTTCACCTGTAACACCACCTATTTGTCACCTGTAGCAGCCCAAACGCATGCCATGTCACCCTCAAATTCGCTGGAATGGTTTTCTGCACGCTTCATTGTCTTGGGCAGGTCTTAATCTTCACATCCAACCTGACCATATCCCCTCTGTTTGGTTGTGGGATCAAGAATGTGTTCCACAACGCTCCATACTCTAAACCCTTTTCTCTTCCAACTTTCTCAAGACCCCTTTGGTCACTCCCACCTGCTATTTACACGTTCGATACAACGATTGCTGATTACTGCTGCTATACACGGAACCCCTCTGTGCCCCTGGGACAAAACTTGATAAAACTGGCCGCCCTATAATTCGCTGGTTAAGCAAAGCCTCAACCTCCCATGGTTGTGATTTAAGATGGAGACTGGTTGAAGAAAGTATCCGCCCACTCCGAACATCGACCACACAAGCTGTGAGATACTCGAACACTGAATTCTGCACTTTCAATTTGCATTTCTGGTTTCTCTCCAAAATAATTTTTTTTTTAAATGGGGGAGTCACACATGGTGACAATCATAAAGGGTATTTGGAATTAAGAGAGAAAGACCAATAAATACAGATATTAACCAAAGATAATAACACAATACTATCGTTGATTCCCAAGGAATACACAGAAAAGACACGGAAAACAGACAACCTACAGAATGAATCCAGGACCCCTACTCTTCGCAATGATCATCGCTGGACTTACTGAACTCCGCGCGCAACACAATACGAACTTACTCCATGCTGGGAAACTGTGGTGTGCACCACCAAGTGCAGGGGAATGTGAGGACGGTATTTTATGGGGAAAACCCAACAGAGGCATCCTATTTGGATGTAATGATCAAAGGGCAGTGTACAAAAGGCCCAACGGGAACACATCTACATCAGCACAACTGGAAAAGGGGATTGCTGGGAACTTATGAATGAAGGGAGTCTCGAAATTGGATGTTTAAGGAGAAGTTCAGGGAACACATTAGGAATCAGACAAAACTGCCCCGGGGCACCCACTAAAGGTAACTTAGTATTACACAGAATTAGAGTAAGACATAAGCCAGCCCCAAACACCACCACCCCACAGACCACCTCCAGTCAGGTCACCAACCAGCAACTGTTAGAGATCGAGACTAAAACCCCAACCTGGTGGGAAAACTTTGCAAAATGGAACCCCCTCTCCTACGTAGTCGAGACCCTCCTCCTAATTGAGGTAATTTATATTGTCATCCTCACATTCCAACTCGGTAAATGGAAGGTGTCATAATATACACACAAGTATATGATGGTGCACAGACAGACAGTGAGTGACACAAAGGATGACCAATGAACATACAGAATACAGTAGCCAATCACCAGACAGGACACGGCCACTATAAAGCCAGAGGGCACTAGTTTTCCCGATCTCTTGGGATGCAGCCTCTGAGACAGTCAGAGCCTGTGAGCAGCAACTAGAACATCCACCATGTGGTAGTAAGATAGCCTCAGGTCTCCAGTCAACTTAGCATAGTGTCAACCCACAGTTCAAGCATGTTTAATAGTTAAGAGTTTAATAAAACAGAGTTACATTTCTTCAAGTGTTGGAAGCCTGTCTCTCTCACTGCTGCAGTAAATGCAGTCCTCGCAGACCCAGCTTACCCAACACATCAGAAGGCAAAAGCCTCCCACCCACAGATATACACGGTCCGAGCCCCCCTTTCGGAATTCAATAAAAAGGAATCCTAAGAATGTCAGCTTATAAACAAATGTAAGAACTGCTGCTGAAATGAGTCATTTGTGCCCTTTTAGGTTTCAGGACAAGTAGAATGAATGAGGTGCTGTTGCTTTAAATTTTGTGTTGTAAATAAAGTTCTTTGATATGTGAGCAAGCAGCATGAGAGTAGGCTAGCTTAGAGGTTAGTTACTAATGAACTGTGTGTATGAATGTATTTTTAAATGAGATAATAATCAGTAATGTATTTAATTTGATGAACTGTGTGTAATAGTAATGAATTCGGTAAAACTGTGCAATGAATTTCTAGGACAGAATAGAGTAGGACCTGAACTGACTGACAGGTGACTGACCAAACAAGGTAGACATGGGCTCGAGTCTGTGATCCACCACGCTTCGCGTGACAGGATCAAGAGGATGGCTATGTGGCCATCTAAAATGGCCGCCCGCAAAGGATAAATGGAATTGTGGTCAAGTTGGGACACAAACAATACACAGCCTCTGTGTATTGAGCAAAGGAAAACCAGACCAACTTTAAACTTGTACCTGTTAAAGGTCAATCACCGATTTCCCCAGGGCAATAGACTCAAATCAAGGAATAGCAACAGTAGCAGACTCCCCGGCGCCACCTCCCCTTATCTGGAAAGGCCTACGCACTTGGAACAATAATGACTTGGACCCGCCCAGCCATCGAGGTACCCGCCTCTAATTGGCCAGTATCGATCAGAGTGATCGAGACCCTATCTCTCCATTGGATCCTGAGTTAACCCCGCCCAAAAGGGCGCGAAAGAGAAGAAGGATAAGAGGCCCTGCGCACTAGGGATTGGTCTCTTTTGGGACCGGCCTGTGCCCACTCCAACTGCACCAAACGACCAGCCAAGTTCAAGAGCGTGATCGCTACCTGAGAGAGACAAGCCTCAGCCGAGACAAATCTGATGATTTCCAGCCGACACACGTGGGGACTCAGATAAAGGCCTTATCTACCTGCACAGAGCCAATCATCCAGAAGTAAGTAAAGGTCATCTTAGGTGTAGTTTAATGCTTGGCCGTGTGTACCATTGCACAGAGAGATAAGTCTTGTGTTTAATAATAAACTGTCTTTTGAACTAACATACTGGTTGTGTGGTCAAACACACTCGCTGCTTGTGATTTATTAATAAAGGGAGCAACACCCTGCCCAAACCCAAACTGCCCCAGGACCTCCCACAGATAATTCCATTCTACCCAGTCAAAGGCCTTCTCCCCATCCATAGCGACCACCACCTTCTCTCGGAAGGCACCATGAATACATTCAAGAGCCTTCTAACATTTGCTGTTAGCTGCCTGCCTTTGACAAACCCCGTCTGGTCTTCCCCTATCACCCCTGGAACACAGTCCTCTATCCTCAAGGCCAGAATTTTGACCAGCAATTTGACAAGGACATTAAGTGGGGAGATTGATCTGAATGACCCACATTGCTCTCGGTCCTTCTCCCGCTTCAGGATCAATGAGATCGAAGTCTGTGACATTGTTGGGGGAAGGACACCTTGCTCCCTTGCCTCATTAAATGCCCTCGCCAGCAGCAGGCCCAACATCCCAGAAAGCCTCTTGCAAAATCCCACTCGGTAACCGTCCGGTCCCAGGGCCTTGCCCGACTGCATGTCCACCAATCCCTCTGCTACTTCTACAATGCCGATCAGGGCTCCCAACCACTCCACCAACCCTTCCTCCACCTTTGAAAACTTCAACCCTTCAAAAAACTGCCTCATCCCCTCCACTCCACGGGGGCTCCGACTCATACATCCGACTGTAAAACTGCTTGAATACCCCGTTCACACCCGCTGGGTCCAAGACCGTGTTCCTCCCTCTGAAGGGAGGGGATAGGGAGAGCTGTAGAGGCTCAAGAAGGTACAGAGATAGTGAGGGGAGATGCAGCTCGAGGAAGGTACAGAGATAGGAAGGGGTGTAGAGGCTGGAGGAGGCTAAATCAAAGAGGGAGGGGTGGAGGGGCTGGAGGAGGTTACTGAAATAGGGACTGGAAGAAGTCCCAGAGGTGGTCACAGAGTTAGGGAGGGGTTTAGTTGCTGGAAGAGGTTACATAAATAGGGAAGGGCTTAGACAATGGAGGAGGACACCAAGATAGAGAGGATCATAGGGGCTGGAAGTTACAGAGATAGGGAGGGTTGTAAGGAACCGAGGAGATTTCAGATACAGGAAGGAGTGTATAGGCTGGAGAAGTTTACAGAGATATGCAGGGTGTAGAGTTCGGAGGAAGTTACCGAGATAGGGAGGTGTATGGGGCTGGAGGAGGTTGCAGAGATAGGGAGGTGTGTTGTGGCTGGAGAGTTTACAGAGGTAATGAGGAACGTAGGAACTGGTGCAGGCTACAGAGATAGGGTGGGTTGTCGTGGCAGGAGGAGGCTACAGAGATAATGTGGGGTTTAGTGGCTGAAGAGATCAGGAGGGATGTAGGCACTGGAGAAGATTTCAGAGATAGGGAGGGGTGCAGGGGCTGGAGGAGGATACAGAGATAGGGAGGGGAGTTGCAGTTCGAGGAGATTACAGAGAAAGGGAGGAGAGTTGCAGCTAGAGGAGGTTACAGAGATAGGGAGGGGGGTAGGGACTGGAGGAGGTGACAGAGATAGAGAGGGGTATAGAGCCTGGAGGAGGTTACTGAGATAGGGAGGTGTCTAGGGGCTGGAGGAAGTTCCAGAAAAGGGAAGGTGTAGGGGCTGGAGGCCGCTATATATCTGGAAATTCCTCAAACTTGGCGCTGGAAGAGCTTACACAGATATGGAGGTTTGTCAATACAGGCAAAGGTTACAGAGATAGTGAGGATCGTAGGGACTGGAGGAGATTACAGAGACAGGGAGGGTTGTAGGATCTCAAGGAGGTTTCAGGTACAGAGATAGGGAGGTGTATGAGGCTGAAGGAGTTTACAGAGATAGGGAGGGGTGTAGGGGCTGGAAGTGGTTCCAAAGATAGAGTAAGAAATCTTACAACACCAGGTTAAAGTCCAACAGGTTTGTTTCAAACACTAGTTTTCGGAGCGCTGCTCCTTCCTCAGGTGAATGAAGAGGTATGTTCCGGAAACATATAAATAGACAAAGTCAAAGATGCCAGACAATGCTTGGAATGCGAACATTAGCAGTGAATGAAGTGTTTACAGATCCAGAGATAGGGGTAACCCCAGGTTAAAGAGGTGTGAATTGTCTCAAGCCAGGACAGTTGGTAGGATTTCGCAAGCCCAGGCCAGATGGTGGGGGGTGAATGTAATGTGACATGAATCCCAGGTCCGCACACATGAGTACGGCCTCAACCGGGACCTGGGATTCATGTTGTGAAGTACAACACAACCATGATATCACAGCAGAGTTGCTTGAGGGGGTTACAGACATAGGCAGGGGCGTAAGGGCTGGAGGAGATTACAGAGATAGCGAGCATCCTTGGGGCTGGCAAAGGTTACAGAGATAGTGAGGATCATAGGGGCTGAAGGAGGTTGCAGAGATAAAAAAGGGGCATGGAGGTTGGAGGAGGTTTCCGAGATAGGGAACGGTATCGGGGCTGGAGGAGATTTCAGAGATAGGGAGGGGTATCGGGGCTGGAGGAGGTTTCAGAGATAGGGAGAGTATCGGGGCTGGAGGAGGTTACAGAGATAGGGACTGGTGTAGGGGCTGGAGGAGGTTACAAAGATAGGGTGGGGTGTAAGGGCTGGAGGAGGTTTCAGAGATAGGGAGGGGCTTCGGAGCTGGAGAGAGTTTCAGAGATTGGGCGGGGTGAAGGGGTTGGAGGAGTGATGTGTTGGGTGTTCTGGATCACATACAGGTCACGAACACTTGAAGTACTGCAACACTATTTTATTAAAAGGTTAACTATTTAAACATACTTGAACTGTGGGTAAATACGATACCAGCTTTAACTAAAGACCTTTGCCTTGTCCTAACCAGTTGATGCACTCAGCACATGGTGAATGTCTGTGTTGCAGGCTGTGAGCTCTGTGCTCCTAGCTAGCTGCTGCTTGAATGAGCGGGAGCTCTGATGTCCTCTGTCTTTATAGTGCATGTGCTCTCACTGGTGATTGGCTGCGGTGTTGTGTATGTTGATTGGTCCCACTGTGTGTCCATCAGTGTGTGTCTGCACCATGATATACTGGTGTATATTATGACATCCCCCCTTTTATATAAAAAAATGTGCCTGCGTGACAATAAATAGAGTGTGGTGAATGTTCCTGACTACGTGTGTGCGGAATATTTACAGGACTATGTACATAAAACTAAGCTATTTACATGGAAAGGTGCCTGGTGCAGAAAAAAACAGTTTGTCACACAAATAACGAGATGAACACTATATACAAACCACTTGAACGATTAAACTAAAGAACAGAACAGACCAGAGAGTCCATTAGTGCAAAGTTCGCAAATTAAGTCTCTGAGGTGGGCGACAGATTCTGGTTGACCGCCTCAAGGGCGGGTCAGGAGCCACCAGCTGAGGACGGGCTGGACTGCGTCAGAGTGAGGAGGATGCAGAGTAACCGGAATCTCTGCATAGTCCAGGTCAGGGACAACAGGAGTGTGTCGCACTGGCAGAGGATCATGTAGCGAGAGCGGAACGAGACGAAGGGCACGCCGATTACGGCGCAGAATGGAACCATTCGGTAGACGAACCAGAACGAGCGGGGGGCCACCTGCCGAAGAACCACAGCGGTTGCAGACCAGCCACCATCCGGAAGATGGATGCGGACGTTGTCATCTGGAGCCAGAGCAGGGAGATCAGCTGCTCGGGAGTCATGAGCCTCCTTGTGCTGTGCACGAGATAGTTGTATTCGTTGAAGGACCGGAACGTGGTTGAGGTCTGGGACGTGAATGGACGGCACCATCGCCCTCAGGGTGCGACCCATGAGCAGCTGGGCTGGCGACAGGCCAGTGGACAGTGGGGCCGAGCGATAGGCCAGCAAGGCGAGGTAGAAATCGGATCCTGCATCGGCAGCCTTGCAGAGGAGCCGTTTGACTATGTGGACGCCCTTCTCCGCTTTGCCATTGGATTGGGGATACAGAGGACTGGATGTCACATGCACAAAGCTGTACCTCCTGGCAAAGTTGGACCATTCCTGGCTTGCGAAGCAGGGGCCAATGTCCGACATCACAGTGAGTGGGATGCCGTGTCGAACAAAGGTGTCCTTACAGGCACGGATGACTGCAGACGATGTGATGTCGTGCAAACGTACCACCTCCGGGTAGTTTGAAAAATACTCTACAATCAGAACATAGTCCCTGCCCAGTGCGTGGAACAGGTCGATGCTGACCTTGGACCAAGGGGACGTGACCAACTCATGGGGCTGCAGGGTCTCACGTGGTTGGGCCGGCTGGAACCACTGACAGGTGGGGCAGTTGGGCACTGTGTTGGCGATGTCGTCATTAATGCCGGGCCAGTACACTGCCCCTCGGGCCCTCCGTAAGTACTTCTCCACGCCAAGATGGCCCTCGTGTAGCTGTTCCAAGACGAGCTGACGCATGCTGTGCGGGATAACAATGCGGTCCAGCTTCAGGAGGACGCCATCGACTACCGCCAGATCGTAACTGATGTTGTAGAACTGCGGGCATTGGCCCTTGAGCCACCCGTCTGTTAGGTGGCGCATGACACGCTGTAGCAGGGGGGTCAGCCGCAGTCTCGCGGCGAATTTGGACGAGGCGTTCATCCGTGGCCGGTAGATTGGAGACCATGAGGGCCACATGGGCGTCAACCTGGCAGACGAATCCCGCTGGGTCACACGGGGTGTTGACTGCCCTGGACAGAGCGTCGGCTATGATCAGGTCTTTGCCCGAGGTGTATACGAGCTGAAAGTCGTATCGCTGGAGTTTGAGCAGAATGCGCTAGAGGCGAGGCGTCATGTCGTTCAAGTCTTTTTGTGTTATATTGACCAGCGAGCGATGGTCGGTCTCGACGGTGAATTGGGGAAGGCCGTACACATAATCATGAAATTTGACGACACCGGTCAACAGGCCCAGGTACTCCTTTTCTATTTGCGCGTAGCGCTGTTCCGTGGGGGTCATGGCGCGTGATGCATATGCAACGGGTGCCCATGATGAGGCCTCATTGCGTTGCAGGATCACTGCCCCAATGCCAGATTGGCTGGCATCGGTCGAAATTTTGTCTCTTTCGCTGGATCAAAAAACGCCAATACCTGGGCCATGGTAAGTTTGGTTTTAAGTTCTGTCCATTCGCTCTCGTGGGCAGGAAGCCATTGGAAGTCTGTCGTCTTGCTGGCCAGGTTCCTGAGAGCTGTGGTATGAGAGGCGAGGTTAGGGATGAACGTCCCTAGGAAGTTGACCATGCCCAGAAATCGGAGGACCGCCTTCTTGTCCTCTGGCTTTTTCATGACTGTGATGGCAGCCACCTTGTCCGCATCCGGCCGCACACCCAACTGGGAGATGTGGTCCCCTAGGAACTTGAGTTCCGTCTGGCCGAAGGAGCATTTGGCTCTGTTGAGGCGTAGGCCCTGCTCCCATATGCGTTTGAACATGCGCTGGAGGCGACTTGATTATGTCGTCAACATAGACGCGAACACCTTCAATGCCTTCCATTATTTGTTCCATGATCCTGTGGAATACTTCTGACGCCGATATGATCCCAAACGGCATCCTGTTGTAACAATATCTGCCAAAAGGGGTGTTAAAGGTACACAGTTTCCTGCTGGATCTGTCTAGTTGAATTTGCCAGAATCCTTTCGTGGCGTCAAGTTTGGTGAAGAGCTTGGCCCGAGCCAACTCGCACGTGATCTCTTCGCGCTTGGGGATTGGGTAATGCTCCCTCATTATGTTGCGATTCAGATCCTTTGGATCAATGCAGATTCTGAGCTCGCCGGAAGACTTCTTTATGCACACCATGGAACTGACCCAGTCGGTTGGTTCCATAACTCTGGAGGTCACTCCTTGGTCTTGGAGGTCCTGCAGCTGCTGCTTGAGGCGGTCCTTGAGGGGTGCTGGGGCTCTGCGAGGTGCAAGCACCACAGGCGTGGCGTTCTGTTTGAGTATGATCTTGTAAGTATATGGGAGCGTGCCCATGCATTCGAAGACGTCCTGGTGCTGGTCGATGATGGCGTTGAGTTGCGCCCTGAAGTCAGCATCCTGGAAGGCAGATGTGTCATCAGGAGAGAGAGAGCAAACTCTTTGAACGAGGTTTAGCAATTTGCACGCCTGTGCGCCAAGCAGAGAGTCCTTCGAGGAGCCCACGATCTCAAAAGGAAGGATTTTTTTTGTGACTTGTACATCACTTCAAGTTGGCATGAGCCGGTAGCAGGAATGATGTTGCCATTGTAGTCCAATAGCTGGCAGGCCGATGGGAGAATCGTTGGTTTGACACGAAGGCTTTGGAAAGCAGACCTTGCCATGAGATTGGCGGAGGCACCAGTGTCCAGGCAGAATCGTATTTGGGACCGGTTGACCTTCAGGGTGGCACACCACTCATCGTCTGGATCGATGCTGTATACTGACAGCGGCTGGTGTCTTTGCTTCGGGGACTGCCTGTTTTTCGTTACGGCACCGACTCGAAAAGGCGCATTCGCGTCCTCGGTGTCTCTGCTGTGTGGGAGGTCCGCATCGGACTCGGTGACCGTCGGTTGAATTGCCCGAACATTCCTGCGAGGCTGGCTGAAGCGATATGAATTGGAAGGCTGAGCTGCTCGACAGCAGGCAGCATAGTGGCCAAGTCTTCCACATCGTAGGCATTGTCGAGATTTTGCGGGGCATTGCCGCTTTAAATGGGCGGAGCCACAGTTGCCGCACGTCGTGACGTCAGCACGTTCGCTGCGCCACTGCGCATGCGTGGTGCGGTCCTGCATTGTGCGCACCTGCGCATTACGTTCCTCCATGTCGCTGTCCCCTCGTTTGGTGCGTTCAAGCGCGGGAGTCAGCGAAAAGCGGGCGAAATGGCCGCCCTCATCCAGGCTGAGGCCCTGGAGGTGTTCAATCACTTGGACCCGTTCTGCCTTGTGGGGACCTTGCCGCGCTGTTTCAGCCGCTTGTATGTGGGAGTACCGACTGGTGGCATTTTCATGTAGGTGATTGGCTGCGGTGTTGTGTATGTTGATTGGTCCCACTGTGTGTCCATCAGTGTGTGTCTGCACCATGATATACTGGTGTATATTATGACAAGGAGGTTACAGAGGTAGTGTGAATCGTAGTGGCTGTTTGGGGTTACAGAGATAGGGAGTGATATAGGGGCTGGATGCGGTTATAGAGATATGGAGGGGAATAGGGGCTGGAGGAGGTTTCAGAGATAGGGAGGGGTATCGGGGCTGAAGGAGGTTTCGGAGATAGGGAGGTGTCTAGGGGCTAGAGGATGGCACAGATGTAGGGAATGGTGTAGGGGTTCGAGGAGGTTACCGAGATAAGCAGGGGTGTAGGGGTTGGCGGTGTTTATAGATATATGGAGGGGTGTAGGTGCTGACAGAGGCTACAGAGATAGGAAGGAGAGTAGGGCCTGAGGAGATTACAGAGATAGTGAGAAGTATAGGAACTGGAGGAGTTGTAAATATATGGAGGGGAATAGGTGCTGAATGAGGCTACAACGATAGGGAGGGTAATAGGGGCTGGAGGAGGTTACAGATATAGGGACTGGTGTAGGGGCCGGAGGAGGTTACAAAGATAGTGATGGGTATAGGGCTGGAGGAGGTTACAGAGATAGGTGTCATAATATGCAACCATGCAGATAATGATAGACAGACAGGAAGCTAATGAACACAGAGAACAGGACATGACCAATGAGAAGGCAGGACACTCAGGGGTGGTATCTCACTATAAAAGGCATGAGGCACTCACACTCCATCTCTTTCCACTGATGAACATCTACAGAGTATGTACAGTATCACACCTCCAGCACGTGGCTAAGAGCTAGTCTGGTTCAGTCAGACAGAGTAACCACACTTAGGTTAGCAAAGAGTCGAACTCATAGACAACTGTGCTAACTGCTACTGGTTCAATAAATCAGATTGAACTACCTTCAAGGCCTGGAGTATCTTATGGTCAAAGCTGCATCCAGTTGCAGCCTGTGTTATCCCAACACATCATGATACCAGGAGACTGCTTAATCTAGGTGGTTTACCGCAGTCCGTTCCGTGACGATCAGTGAATGTATCCCGGCACCATGGAGAAGATTCAGGCTCCTCACCAGCTCAAGACCTCCGGCAATCTCAGTGCGGATATTCAAGCAAAAGTTTCTGCTGTACATCGAAGCTTCAGACCTCGTGGGTGCGTCTGATACAAGAAAGATCGCGCTTCTCCTCTCAACAGCGGGTGATCAAGCCATCAAACTCTTCAACTCTTTTCAGTTCACCGAAGGCCAGGACAAGACAAAGTTTCAGACCATCCTGGACAAGTTTGACAGTCACTGTGAAGTGGACACCAATGAAATCTTCGAGCGCTACATATTCAAACAGCATCTACAAGGTAAAGATGAATCTTTCAACTCCTTCTTAACTAACCTCCGCCTGCTAGCGCTGTCCTGCAACTTTGGTGATATTGCTGACTCCATGATCAGAGACCAAATGGTTTTTGGAGTTCACTCTGATCCTCTGAGAGAGCAGCTACTAAAAATCAAGCGTATGACCCTGCCAGTGGCGATTGAAACATGCACAGTGCATGAGCACGCCAAAAATCGCTATGCCCAGTACAAATCGGCTGAAAATGAGAAACTTGCCTCCCACAAGGCAGAGAGTGTGCAGGCCATCTCCCGGATGCAGCGCTTCAGCATTGATGAAAGCGACCATTTTGCGCGCTTTTCCCGGGGCCCCACGCATGCGAACGGGATAACGAAGAGCTGACACCCGCACTGCGCATGTGCGATACGCTTGGAGCGTCAGGACACCGACATCATGACATCATCGAACTGCGGCAACGCCCACTTAAAGAAACACTGCCCTGCAAGAGGCAGGCGATGTTTAAACTGCAGGAAGCCTGGACACTATGCAGCCTTGTGCAGGTCTGCACCACCAGTCAGGGCCCAGCACTCCCAATTCCGATGACAGCACGTTCAGAGTGTGCAACGATTACAGGATTCTGATCCTGGCAGCACAACGGAACCAGAGGAAGAATGCCTGGACTCCGCCTACTGTGTGGGCATCATTACCAAATGTGAATATGCCACATCCAACTCATCACAAAGTCAATCCATCCTCGCTGTGGATTCTGCGGATGAATGGCGTGCGGTGATGCAGGTCAACCACTGCTCCATCCAGTTCAAGCTGGACACAGGTGCTTCTGCCAACCTCCTCTCACAGGCAGATTTCAAACGCATCAAGAAACTCCCCAAGGTCCTTCCAGCAGCCTGCAGGCTCCTGGACTACAACGGAAATGCCATCACGGCACTGGGATCCTGCCATCTCCTCGTCTCCACCCGGAGCACCCATGCACGGTTACGTTTTGAAATTGTCAAGCCAGACAGGGCATCCCTACTTGGCGCACACGCCTGCAAGCAGCTGAACCTCATGCAGCGGGTTTACACAACGACATCCTCCAATGTGGATCTTCAGGCCGGCATTGATGACATCCTCGCTCAGTATCCAGATGTGCTCAACGGGATGGGCACGCTGCCATATCGATACAAGATTCTGCTACGACCTGATGCCAAGCCAGTGATCCACGTACCGCGCTGGGTCCCGGCTCCGCTGAGAGAGCGCCTGAAGGCACAGCTCAAGGATCTTCAGCAACAGGGCATCATTTCCAAGGTAACCAAGTCGAGTGACTGGGTCAGCTTGATGGTATGTGTTAGAAAGCCTTCGGGAGACCTGCGCATCTGCATTGATCCCAAGGATCTCAATAAGAATATAATGCGTGAACATTACCCCATCCCAAAGCGGGAGGAACTCACCAGTGAGATGGCACAAGAATATTTTTTCACCAAGTTAGATGCGTCACATGGATTTTGGCAAATCCAGCTGGGTGAGTCCAGCAGAAGGCTCTGCACCTTCAACACACCGTTTGGCAGATACTGCTCTAATCGCATGCCGTTTGGCATTGTCTCGGCATCGGAGATCTTTCGTCGCATCATGGAGCAGATGATGGAGGGCATTGAAGAGGATCGTGTGTACGTGGATGACTTCACCATATGGTCCACGACCCCTGAAGAGCATGTTTCCCGTCTCCAGCAGGTATTCCGCCGTGTCCATGCCAATGGCCTGAAGCTGAACAGGTCCAAATGTTGCTTTGGCATGTCGACACTCAAGTTCCGAGGTGACCAGATCTCTCAGCAGGGCATGCGCCCGGACACAGACAAGGTCAAGGCCATCGAAGCCATGAAGGTCCCTGAAGAAAAGAAGGCGGTGTTGCGCTTCCTGGGCATGGTCAATTTTCTGGGCAAGTTCATCCCAAACCTGGCCTCTCACACCACGACCCTACGAAACCTGGTGAAAAAGTCCACTGCCTTTGCGTGGAAGGCAGCAAATCAGGCAGAGTGGTTGGAGCTGAAAGCCAAGCTCACCACTGCACCCGTCTTGGCATTTCTCGACCCAGACAGGGAGACAAAGATCTAAACAGATGCGAGCCAGGATGGCATCGGTGCGGTGCTGCTCCAACGCGATGACACTTCATCCTGGGCACCGGTAGCCTACGCATCGAGGGCCATGACGCCCACCGAAACAAGGAATGCGCAAATAGAGGAATGCCTGGGTCTTCTCACTGGCAGTCTCAAAGTTTCACGACTATGTCTACGGCCTGCTGACATTCACTGTCGAGACGGATCATAGGCCTCTGGTCCACATTATCCACAAGGACCTGAACGACATGACGCCTCGCTTGCAGCACATCCTCGTCAAACTCAGAAGGTATGACTTTGACTTAGTGCACACGCCTGGCAAGGAGCTCATCATCGCTGATGCATTGTCCCGCTCCATCACATTGCCTAGTGAACCGCTGGAAATCATCCGGCAGATTGAATCACAGGTGCAGCTGTGTGCTCGCACCCTCCCGGTGTCTGATGAGAAGGTGGTTCATATCCACAAGGAGACAGCCAAAGACCCCCTCTTGCAGCGTGTCATTCACCACCTAGCCAATGGCTGGCAAAAAGGGCAGTGCCCTCAATTTTATAATGTAAAGGACGACCTGACGGTGATTGATGGTATCCTCCTCAAGCTGGACCGGATTGTCATTCCGCTCAGTCTCCAGAGCTTGGTGCTCCGCCAAATCCATGAGGGACACCTGGGCGTCGAGAAGTGCAGACGCAGAGCCAGGCAGGCTGTCTACTGGCCCGGTATTAACCAGGACATCTCGAACATGGTCCTCAACTGTGCGACCTGTCAACTCTTCCAGCCAGCTCAGAGCAAGGAGACGCTCCAGCAGCATGAAATCCAGACCTCCCCGTGGTCCAAGGTTGGCATCGACCTCTTTCATGCAAATGGTCATGATTACGTGTTAATCATTGATTACTTCTCCAATTACCCTGAACTCGTGAAGCTCTCAGACCTCACATCTCGGACCATCATCAAGTCCTGTAAGGAGACGTTCTCCAAGCATGGTATCCCACTCACTGTCATGAGTGACAATGGCCCGTGCTCCAACAGCCACGAGTGGTTTATGTTTGCCAAGTCATACCACTTCAAACATGTCACTTCCAGCCCACGCTATCCGCAGTCCAATGGAAAGGTTGAAAAAGGGGTGCACATTGTGAAACAGCTCATCTGCAAGGCCGCGGATTCTGCTTCTGACATCTACCTCGCGCCGCTTTCATACAGGGCGACCCCACTGTCCACTGGCATGTCGCCGGTTCAATTCCTGATGAACAGGGACCTGCGGACGACACTTCCAGCCATACACTTGCCCAACCTGGATCACCTCCCGGTGCTGCAGAAGGTGCAGCAGCTCCGAAACCAGCAAAAGCAGGGCTATGATGCTCACGCCACCGATTTGCCCGTGTTATCCCCGGCAGACACTGTCAGGATCAAGGTACCGGATGGTGGCTGGTCTGCTCCAGCAGTCGTTTGACAGGCTGCGCCCCGCTCGTATGTTGTACGTATGGCTGATGGTTCTGTTGTGCGATGAAACAGACGGGCACTGCGCAAGGTTGCCCGCCCGCAACAGCTTTCTTCTCCATTTCTGTCCGTTGTTTTGCCACCTCCTGATACCTCGAACTACGAGGCCACCAGTCAGGCTTCCATCCCGCCTGTCAAGGCGCCGTCGTCCCCACCACCACCTCTCCGGCGGTCGACAAGGATCAGACCCAAGCCCCAGAGACTGGACTTATGAACATTTGTTTTGTTTGCTATGTTCTGTTTTCTCGCATTAGACAGCTGTCTTCACATGTAAATATGTTCACAAATGCCACCGCTTGTACATATGTTAGCATATACCACCACATTTAAATACATTCCCACATGCCAACAGAACATACAAAAAAAAGGGGCGATGTCATGATATGCAAACATGCAGATAATGATATACAGAGAGGCAGCTAATGAACACAGAGAACAGGACATGACCAATGAGCAGGCAGGACACTCAGGGGTGGTATCTCACTATAAAAGGCTGAGGCACTCACACTCCGTCTCTTTCCACTGATGAACATCTACAGAGTGAGTCAGGGTGTATGTACACTATCACACCTCCAGCACGTGGCTAAGAGATAGTCTGGTTCAGTCAGAGAGAGTAACCGCTCTTAGGTTAGCAGAGAGTCGAACTCTTAGAAAACTGTGCTACTGGTTCAATAAATCAGATTGAACTAACTTCAAGGTCTGGAGTATCTTTTGGTGAAAGCTGCATCCAGTTGCAGCCTGTGTTATCCCAGAGTACATAACACATCAATAGGGACTGGTGTAGGGGCTGGAGCAAGTTTCAGAGATAAGAAGGGATATAGGGACTGGAGGAGGTATCAGAGATATGGAGGGGCATAGAGGCTGGAGGAGGTTTCGGAGTAGTGAGGGGCCTAGGGGTTGAAGAAGGTTTCAGAGATAGGGAGGGGTGTCGGGGTTGGAGGAGTTTACAGAGATAGGGAGCATTTTAGGGGGTGGCGAATGATACAAAGCTAGTGAGAATCATCGTGGCAGTATGAGGTTACAGAGATAGGGGGCGGGATTATCCAATCATGGGGCTAAGTGTTGACGCCGTCGTAAACGCTGGAGCGTTTTACGATGGCGTCACCTGGCCATTAGGAGCAGCGATCCTGCGCCGTGCAGGGGACCAGCATGGCACTGGTGCATTTCACGCAGCTCCAGCTGCCGATACGTGCCCCCGCATGCGTGCCGCGCCGGGTCCGTGCATGCGCGTGGGTTGCCATCACCGCCCCAGCCCCCGGGCAACATGGCGGAGCCCTACAGGGGCCCGGCGTGGAGGAACATAGGCCCCCCCCCCGGAATTAACCCACCTGCCAATTGGTAGCACCCGATCGCGGGACTGGCCAACGTGGAGGCCTCCCGCAGAGTCGGATTCCCCCTCCCCCCCACCAGGACGGCCCCCGCAGCCAGAACGCCGAGGTCCAGCCGGGTAGGAACACACGTGAACAGCGCTGGCGGGACTCGGCGGGCATTTGGTGGCCCGGCGCTATAGGATTCCCCGCCCCCGCCGATCCCCAGCCCGGCGTGGGATCGGAGAATCCCGACCCGGGAGTGGTGTGGTGGCTGGATGGACTTACAGAGATAGGGAGGGGAGTAGGGACTAGAGGAGGTTGCAGAGATAGGTAGGTGTATAGGTGCTAGGTGAGATTACAGAGGTAGGGCTGGGTGTAGAGACTGGAGGAGGCTACAGAGATCAGGAGTGTTGTAGGGGCTAGAGGATGTTACAGAGATAGGGAGAGGTGTAGGGGCTGGCGGAGGTTGCAGAGATAGGGAAGGGTTTAGGGGCTGGCGGAGGTTGCAGAGATAGGGAGGGGTGTAGGGGTGAGAGGAGGTTACAGAGATAGGGAGGGGTGTAGGGGCTGGGGGGGTTACAGAGATAGGGAGGTGTGTAGGGGCTGGAGGGGGTTACAGAGATAGGGAGGGGTGTAGGGGTTAGAGGAGGTTACAGAGATAGGGAGGGGTGTAGGGGCTGGATACGCTTACAGAGATGGGGAGTGTTGTCGGGGTTGGAGGATGTTACGGAGATAGGGAGTGATATAGTGGCTGGAGGAGTTTACAGAGCTAGGGAGGATGTAGGGACTGGAGGAGGTTTCAGATAGAGGGTGGAGTCGAGGGGCTGTAGGTGTTTACAGAGATAGGGAGGGGTGTAGGTACTGGAGGAGGTTACAGAGATAGGGAGGGATCTAGCGGCTGGAGGATGTTACGGAATTTTGAAGGATTGTAGGGACTAGAGGAGGTTTCAGATAGAGGGTGGATTCGAGGGTCTGTCGGTGTTTACAGAGATAGGGAGGGGTGTAGGTGCTGGAGGAGGTTATAGAGATAGGGAGGTTTGTAGGGGCTGGAGGAGGTTATAGTGATAGGGGGGTTTGTAGGGGCTGTAGGAGGTTATAGAGATAGGGAGGTTTGTAGGGGCTGTAGGAGGTTACAGAGATGGGAAGGGGTATAGGAGTTGAAGGGGATTGCAGAAATTGGGGGATTTTAGAGGCTGGAGGAAGTTAGAGGGATAGGGAGGATGTTAGGGGCTGGAGGAGTTGACATGCCAACTGAAATGCAGGGCCCTCGTCCTGGGCTGGCTTACAGCAGTCCCAGCAATGTTCAGCAGGTGAGGCAGGCTGGGAACTGGCAACTCCCCTGGTAATGAAACAGGGAGCCTGAGCACTCACAAAACCGATGGCTAAGTCCGTCCCCTCCCTCATCCAGTCAGATAGCTACCATAGCAACCTACCCTCGACTGGGCCAAAACCCTTTTGGATTAAATGATAGTAATTAATGAAGAGAGGGATGGGTAAGAATTTAGTGTCCCTGTGAAGCAAAAATCCATCTACAATTTGATGAATGATATCTCAAAATTAGAGGAAAAGATTTCCCTGAACATTCCTCCCACTTAAATGCTTGGCCTTCTTGCTTTGACAGGCTTGCACAAATATTTGCTCTCGATCATCCACAGTCAGCAAACAAAGCCTCCCTTTCACCCTGCATCAGTGGGAGGGACAATAAATTAACCATCTCATCTCCTCAGAACTGGGACCGAGAGAGAGAAAAAGATTGAGTGGAGGTTCCGCCTTTACAGACTGGCGCCTTACAGTCCCTCTCACCCTCCCTATCTCTGAAACCTCCTCCAGGCCCTGCACACCTGCCTATCTTTGCAATCTCCTCTAACCCTCAATGACTCTGAAACCTCCTCCTGCACCTACAACGCACCCTATTTTTGTAACCTCCTCCAGCTCCTACAACCCTCACTGTCCCTGATACCTCCTCCAGCACCTACAACCCTCCCTATTTCTGTAACCTTCTCCAGCCCCGAAAACATTCCCTATTTCTGAAACCTCCTCCAGTCCCTGCAATCCTTCCTATCTCTGTAAATCTTCTCCAGCCCCTACAACCCTCACTAACTCTGTAACCTCCTCCAGCCCCTTGCGCCAGTCAAACAGCTACTCAACTATGGTGTTCCTATAAAAGCAGCCTGTCAGAGTTTTGGTGAACACGTTAAAAAGGAGGAGAGTAGCTAATTTGAGCGTTGGACCCTTAGAGGAATAAACTGGGCAAGGGGATGGATTAAGAACAGGGAAGAAGGAAATAGCTTAGGGCAAGATATTCAGGTACTGCCCACTGGTACAATCTTCTGGTTCCCCCAAAGATGTATCCCTCCACTCCCACCACCTTGCAGTTGGTTCCTCAGCAGGGGGATAGGCGAGCCACACAGCCAATGGTGAGCTGCCTTTGCAACCCTAAAACACGTCGGGATTTGGGGGAATAGGTGTTGGAGTGCAGAAAATCCCACCTGTTTTCTTTGCAGAAGCATTTTCCATCTGCTATCACAGTAGAAGACACGAAAGCTTCCCTTGAACAGCAGTAAATTCAGAGGGAAATGGGTGTGGAGAACTTAAAACAATTAAGATGGCTTGAGAAAATATTCTTTGAAATCAGATGGGATGCATCCCCTGGGTCTGAAACCAAATTAGGTGCTGCCGCCATTGGATCCCCCTCAAGGCCCAGCTGCGGCTATCATCTTTGTCCTTTTCAACAAAAGAATGCCGAACCTGCCACCCCTTGCATTTCACCAATATGGAGATGAGACATTTTTTGCTACCTTGACTCCACAGCTGCTGTAATATTGGGCTGGCTTCTTCGTTCCTGAGAGTAAGTGTTTACGCCAGGGCAGGATTCATGGACTCTCCCAACAGCAAAACTGGCGCTGAACCTGGATCGATTCAGCGACTGTGGACAGGCTAGCACCAGCGCCACGTGGAACAAAATCAATTCCAGTGAAAAACAGTGCGGGATTCACCGGGTCTGTGATTGACACTCAGGTGGCTGACAAGCTGCAGTTGCATATGCACATTAAAATCCCCACACATACTCATCCCAGCCAATAAGATGGCACTGGTTGTTGTGGAGCACGCCCTTATAGCTGATGGGTCGACTGGAGCCAGAGGGCACCTAACCTAGGGGAACATCTGTACGACCTGTGGCCCTAAGTTCACAGTGGGCTGTCAATGGCGTGCGCAACTGTATGGCTGCCTTTCTGGCTGCGGCAATGATGTTCCGTGCCCGTCCACGCCGACTCCACAGCCCACCTCCTGGCTGGTCACCCCCCGCAACTCCGCCTGGCATAAGTCCCCTGGCCAGTGGCACAACTGTCAGTAAATGATAGCAATGTTGGACACTTTCCGTACCTCTACTCTCTCCCTCAGCAGCCACGAAGCTGGTTTGACGGTTTTTGAAAGCACAAGTGAATCGCGCCATCGGAAACTCAGTGCATCGGAGGCGGAGAATCGCAGAGGCCCAGGAGAATATAGGTGAGGCCCGCTAATGATATGCCAACGGTGTTTACTGTACATGCGTTCCGGACCGCATTCTCCACGAGCAGGATGCTGCTGTCAAGTCAAAAAGACATTCAGACCATCACACAAATGAGTAATGTGTCATGTCAGTTTCAATGGAGGTGTGATGCCAGGTATGTAGGCCATATGTCTGGGTTAGCCCCTCTGTCTTACGGCGCCGAGGTCCCAGGTTCGATCCCGGCTCTGGGTCACTGTCCATGTGGAGTTTGCACATTCTCCCCTTGTCTGCGTGGGTTTCGCCCCCACAACCCAAAGATGTGCAGAGTAGATGGATTGGCCACGCTAAATTACCCCTTAATTGGAAAAAATTAATTGGGTAATCTAAATTTTTAAAAAAATGTAGGCCATTTGTCCCAAAGACTGGAACACCGTATCAAACAGCCTGTCCCTTTGTATGTTCGCAATAGGTAGAGTTCTAGCTGCACACAACTAGCCTGTGTTTGCAAAACTGAGAACACAATCTCCAACAGTAAATGCAATTCTGCGACTGAACAGCACTTACTGAACAATCGCACAGTACTAAGAATGTGGCTCACGTACGTGTGCTCAATATTACATTTATTCTGACACAGTGACCTGCCCTCTGCGGGCAAAATAAAACGTGTCCATGCATTCTGTCTTTTCCAGACACACAAAAACTTTGGGGACTCTCCGATGGTGCATTCCCATTGTCAATACCTCAACCCGTCAGAATCCACTTGCCACCCAATCAGACCCCTTTTTGTCATGTAGAGGAAACTGTCATGCCCTCTGAAATTTTGCATGCTTGTGTCGGCCCTGATGAATCCAAGGTGAAAACCCTCCGTGGGATGTCCCTTTTTCAGCCGTAGTCAAGTTATGGAAATAGATAAATTAGTGCGAGGGTGGGGGAGGAGGGGGGGGCATGGGGGGGGGGGGGGGGGGGGGGAGGGGAAGGGGGATGGGGGGATATGTCAGATGGACTATAATGTGGAAAAATGTGAGATTGTCACTTTGGCAGGAACTATAGAAAAGCATTGAACTATTAAAATGGAGAGAAATTGAGGAGCTCTGCAGTACAGAGGGATCTGGGCATCCTGGTACATTAATCTCACAATGTTGGTGCAGTGAGTGATCAGGAAGGCAAATGAAGAGTTCGTGTTCACAGCAAGGGGGAGTGGAATATAAACGTCGGCAAGTTTTACTGCGGCTGTTCAGGGTCTTGGTGCGTCCGCAGTCAGAGTACTGCGCAGAGTTTTGGTCTCCTTCGTTGAGGGAGGATATAACTGCTCTGGAAGCAGTTCAAAGAAGGTTCGCTCAACTGGTTCCTGGAATGAAGGGGGAGGGGGTCTTGGGTTTGTCTACAGGGAGCAGAGTGGAGCAGCGAAAGTGTGCTGGGCCTAT
Source organism: Scyliorhinus torazame (assembly GCF_047496885.1). NCBI lineage: Eukaryota > Metazoa > Chordata > Chondrichthyes > Carcharhiniformes > Scyliorhinidae > Scyliorhinus > Scyliorhinus torazame. The sequence goes on along the minus strand of NC_092722.1, from coordinate 73,651,891 downwards.
AACCCAGAGGTCAATGGATCAAAACCATTCTCTGCTAGTTATATTTTTTAGGGCGGCAGGGTAGCACAGTGGTTAACACTGTTGCTTCACAGCACCAGGGTCCCAGGTTCGATTCCCGGCTTGGGTCACTGTCTGTGAGGAGCCTGCACGTTCTCCCTGTGACTGAGTGTATTTACTCCGGTTGCTCCGGTTTCCTCCCACAAGTCCTGAAAGACGTGCTATTAGGTAATTTGGACATTCTGAATTCTCCCTCTGTGTACCCGAACAGGCGCCAGAATGTGGCGACTAGGGGCTTTCCTCAGTAACTTCATTGCAGTGTAAATGTAAGCGGGGCTTCAGCTGGTAAGATGCACGTTGAGGGAACAAGGTGGCACCACAAGCAACCACTTTGGGGGTCCTGGAACAAAGGGAGACCCCAGAGCGGAGGGGCGCGTCCACCAGATAAGTGTGGTTGAGAGAGAGACACACACTGGGGAACAGAACAATATAGAGAGAGGACAGATCAAAGAATGGAGGGATAGAGAAAGATGACACACTGGTAACAGAGGGATATAGAGAGAGGACACACTGGTGAACAGAGGGATGTAGAGAGAGGACACACTGGTGAACAGAGGGATGGAGAGAGAGGGCACACTGGTGAACAGAGGGATATAGAGAGAAGCCGCACTGGGTAACGGAGGGATATAGAGAGAGGACACACTGGTAACAGAGGGATATAGAGAGAGGACACACTGGTGAACAGAGGGATGTAGAGAGAGGACACACTGGTGAACAGAGGGATGGAGAGAGAGGACACACTGGTGAACAGAGGGATATAGAGAGAGGACACACTGGTGAACAGAGGGATGTAGAGAGAGGACACACTGGTGAACAGAGGGATATAGAGAGAGGACACACTGGTGAACAGAGGGATATAGAGAGAGGACACACTGGTGAACAGGGGGATAGAGAGAGAGGACACACTGGTGAACAGAGGGATATAGAGAGAGGACACACTGGTGAACAGAGGGATATAGAGAGAGGACACACTGGTGAACAGAGGGATATAGAGAGAGGACACACTGGTGAACAGTGGGATATAGAGAGAGGACACACTGGTGAACAGAGGGATATAGAGAGAGGACACACTGGTGAACAGGGGGATATAGAGAGAGGACACACTGGTGAACAGAGGGATATAGAGAGAGGACACACTGGTGAACAGAGGGATGGAGAGAGAGGGCACACTGGTGAACAGAGGGATATAGAGAGAAGCCGCACTGGGTAACGGAGGGATATAGAGAGAGGACACACTGGTGAACAGAGGGATATAAAGTGAGGACACACTGGTGAACAGAGGGATGTAGAGAGAGAGCACACTGGTGAACAGAGGGATGTAGAGAGAGGACACACTGGTGAACAGAGGGATGTAGAGAGAGGACACACTGGTGAACAGAGGGATATAGAGAGAGGACACACTGGTGAACAGAGGGATGTAGAGAGAGGACACACTGGTGAACAGAGGGATGGAGAGAGAGGACACACTGGTGAACAGAGGGATGTAGAGAGAGGACACACTGGTGAACAGAGGGATATAGAGAGAGGACACACTGGTGAACAGAGGGATATAAAGTGAGGACACACTGGTGAACAGAGGGATGTAGAGAGAGAGCACACTGGTGAACAGAGGGATGTAGAGAGAGGACACACTGGTGAACAGAGGGATGTAGAGAGAGGACACACTGGTGAACAGAGGGATATAGAGAGAGGACACACTGGTGAACAGAGGGATGTAGAGAGAAGCCACACTGGTGAACAGAGGGATATAGAGAGAGGACACACTGGTGAACAGAGGGATATAGAGAGCGGACACACTGGTGAACAGAGGGATGTAGAGAGAGGACACACTGGGAACAGGGGGATAGAGAGAGAGGACACACTGGTGAACAGAGGGATATAGAGAGAGGACACACTGGTGAACAGAGGGATGTAGAGAGAAGCCACACTGGTGAACAGAGGGATGTAGAGAGAGGACACACTGGTGAACAGAGGGATATAGAGAGAGGACACACTGGTGAACAGAGGGATGTAGAGAGAGGACACACTGGTGAACAGAGGGATGTAGAGAGAGGACACACTGGTGAACAGAGGGATGTAGAGAGAGGACACACTGGTGAACAGAGGGATATAGAGAGAGGACACACTGGTGAACAGAGGGATATAGAGAGCGGACACACTGGTGAACAGAGGGATGTAGAGAGAGGACACACTGGGAACAGGGGGATAGAGAGAGAGGACACACTGGTGAACAGAGGGATATAGAGAGAGGACACACTGGTGAACAGAGGGATGTAGAGAGAAGCCACACTGGTGAACAGAGGGATGTAGAGAGAGGGCACACTGGTGAACAGAGGGATATGGAGAGAGGACACACTGGTGAACAGAGGGATATGGAGAGAGGACACACTGGGTAACAGAGAGATATAGAGAGAGGACATGATGGTGAACAGAGGGATATAGAGAGAGAGAACATACTGGGGAACAGAGGGGTATAGACAGAGGACACACTGGGAAACAGAGGGATAAATTAACAGCCTCTTCTTATCAGCGTGAGTGAACACACCCAAAAATGAATGAATCTTGTAACATTTTCCGGCTTGTGCTTAACCAAAACTTGTCGATCAGGAAGTCTTAGTGCTTTTGACAAATACATTCCTTTGATCACACCCCTGAAGCAGACAGCTCCCCGCCCTGCCTGATCCAGCAGCTCAGTTCAAAGGTACATCTGTGTCATTCACCCTGTCTGACAGGCTACGGGAAAGTCCTTATCCGACTCCCTTCCTGCAAAGCTCCGGGGAACAGGACCAACTCTCTCTGAGAGGAGCTGCCAAAATCCGGGTGTGGGCAAGGATTTGCGGAATCTCCCGGCAGCAGATGTGAGTTTACAGGTATGGAAACTCTGTGTATCGTGAACAATTGTCAAATCGGTCTGGGAAGTCAGATTGGAGACATGAAAATAGTGCAGAGACACAGCAAGGAATGGGTAGATGAGGAAGGGAGAGGTACGGAGTTAAGCATGCTCAACAACTTTCCTGTCAAACTCTCCCAGGACAAGTACTGCAAGGGGTTAGGTACAGGGTAAAGTCACCATAGTCCCAGAGGTTGCTCTCTCCTTTGAGGGGCAGAGCAGAATGACGATCAGAATGAAAATCACCACACCTAAGGGAGGGTCAAGGTTGAGAAGGTGGGTCTTATTGAATAACCTCAACCGGTACGGGAATTGAACCCGCGCTGCTGGTCTTGTTGTGCATCACAAACCAGCTGTCCAGCGAACTGAGCTAAACCAGCCCTGAAACAGAGCAAAGTTCCCGCTACACTGCCCCCAACAAACACTCCCAGGCCAGATTCAGCACAAGGTTAGATGCAGAATAAAGCTCTCTCTACAATGCTGCATTAACACCCAACTCTCCTCACACTCACCTGACCTAAAGTTACTCCAAGCTCTATCTCAAATACTAATCCGAAAACTAACCCTAACCCGAGTCCTAACAGTAGCCCTAACCACAGCCCTATCTGTAACTGCAACCCGAACTTTAACTCCAACCAGCTCCAAATATAAATCTAGGCCTAACTCTAACGATGATCCTAAAGGTTACTCTGACTCTAACTCTAACCCTAACTCTAACCTTAAAACTAACCCTAACCCTATTGATGACCGTAAAAGTAACTCTGGACGTGATCTAACCAAATTGGAACAGAATCCCATGACGAGTGCGTTTAGCCAGGTGTTTCCCCACGCTCGCAGCACCAAGAAACACCAGGCTATCTATCGGGACTCTGGGTCAATTCGGGATCTCAGTGGGGAACGCCCGCCGAAGACGCACTGAGTACCGTTTCCTGCACTGAGAAGCTCTGCTTTCCGGAACTCCTCAATACAGGAGGAGGTCAGGAAGCCATTTTAAAATGGCATCCCAATCTCTCGACCCCTTGACACGACCTGCGAACCTCCCCAAAGTCCCAACTCACCTATAAGGGGATCTTCGGGCCTCCACGCACTCAACCTCACATGCGCAGGGCACCCCTGGACCTGATCCCCGGTGAAGGGAAAATGCTAGCCTGGCACTCTGGCAGCTCCCCTGCCGACTGACAGTGCCACCTGGGCAGTTCAAGGCTGGCATTCAGGTGGCACTGCCAGGATGCCTGGCTGACACTACCAAGGTGTCTGGGTGGTGGCAGCAGTGCCACTGTGTCACCTTGGCCAGAGGGTAAACATCTGGGAGCCTCCAAAATTCTGGGAGACCCCTACAGGTGCCATTCTGTCTGGTCTCCGTTTATGGGAACCAACACTGAATGGTGCTCGCTCGAGGTCTCCGAGGCTAAGGGGTTAGATCCCAACACCTCGGGTAGATCGGGAAGCAGAATTGCAAAATAGTGATCCAGCCCAGGGTGAGATTCAGATCTTTTGGCACAACGCGGCCAGAAGATCGTGCCCTCTGACTCAGACCTTAACCTTATAACTAACCCTAACTCTTATGATGACTCTAAAAGTAATTCAGAATCTAACCCTAACCCTAACTATAATATTTGCTCAGACCAACTCTGACCCTAGTCAAACCGTTAAAACTAACCCTAACATTCAGCCTAGCCCTAACCCCAATCTTTAAACCACCCCTACCCCGATTGATAAGCCTGAAACAAACTCCAATCTGATTCCTTATCCTAACTTCAACCATCAAATTAACTGTGACAAACTCTAACTCTAATCCCAACCTCAAAACTACCCCTAAGGCGAGTCCTAACCTTAACCTTAAAACTAACCCTAACTCTAACCTTCACCCTAACTTTAATCCAAACCCTAACCTTACCCATAACCTGAGACTGTCACCCTTTGTTCTAGACTCCTCCCCTCCCCCTACAACTAGAGGGAACAGCATTCCTGATCCGGAATGTCAAACCCTGTCACAATTGGTAGCCCAGTGGGTTAGCCCTGCAGCCTCATGGCGCTGAGATCCCAGGTTTGATCCCGGCTCTGGGTCACTGTCAATGCGGAGTTTGCACATTCTCCCCGTGTCTGCATGAGTTTCGCCCCAACAACTCAAAGTTGTGCAGGGTAGGTGGATTGGCCACGCAAAATTGCCCCTTAATTGGAAAAAATGAATTGGTGTTTCTCTATTTACTTGCTATAAATATGTCGGTTAATAAGGTCGCCTTTCTTAATCTTAATTATGCGTATGCTTTCAGAGTCGCCAGGTATCTCTCGATACCGCCACAAGGTTCAACCCGAATACTGATCAAAGAGCCAATACACCAGTTAGTTAGTTCAAAGTCAATGGTATTTATTTACACACAGTATGATTTGCTCATGCACAATAACACTACAGGCTAAACTATATCTATCACTAACACCTATACTTAACTTCGGGTGCCCACTTAGGTCAGAGGAACAATGGCCGTTGTTCGGATCTGAGGCTGTTGGGTTTGAAGAGGTAACAGGAGTACAGCTAAGGTCGTCCGTCTGGTAGCGAGCGTTGACCTTGAACTTACTTGCTTCTGGTGATGCTGGTGGAAGGGTCTCTCCGCTTGAGAGCCGAATCCAAGAGAGAGAACCTTTGGCGGGGGTTACTTCTTATACTTGGAGGGGCTTTGCGCCCTTTTAGGCGGGCCTTAAACTTGGCCCCAATTAATTGGGCAGCTTCTTAATCATTGTCATTGATCTAAGCCAATAAAGGAGCGGGTGCCTTGAGGCAGGGCATGTCCTAGGTAGCCGTTGGCCTGGCTTTGTTTGTGTCTTTTGGTTGGGGTAGTGGCGCCGGAATGTCTGAGACAGTATCGGCTACCTGATCATTCGTCCTTTATTCCCAGAGATGGGCCATCAATATGTAAATCGACCCAGAGTTTCGATTCCGTCTGCAAACTGCCTTCCAAATATACATTCAGGCTCTGTGCCTGCTTGTTGCTTTGCATTGTCCATATTTCCCTATAGGCTCTGCAAGTGTCCATTTTATACACTGAAAGTGGCCATCTCAGATGGCTACACACCCTCCTTGTGATCCTCAACGCGAAGCGTGAAGGATCATATTGCTGAATCTTCTTTGTTCTCTGCCTAAGTCAAGCACCCACAATCAAGGACAGGCTCTACTCTACTCTGTCCTATGGAGTGGAACCTTTACCTAAATTGCTTTATGTACATCACATTATTATAAAATCCTAAGGGGCGCTATGACATTCAGGCAGGCATTACAATTATTTTTCATTTAAAACATGGGAACATCTAACTATTCTTCTCTAAACTATCGTTAGTCAATTAAAAGAATTTACAACAGTATGAACTATACAATAGCAGCATTACATGTCTCGTATCTTCGCGGTCAAGTACAGAATTTCACATCTTTTATTAGAACAAAAAAAAAATTAGTCGATGCACTTTATTTACTTCGAGGGAGTGGGGGGTTTGTTGAAGTCTGAAAATAGGGGGGTCTGAAGGTATATACTGGAGTGCGGGAGGCTTTCCTTCGCCATTTACGAAGCCTCAGTATCTGGATGACACTAACAGTGTTTCCACGATGTATGAAAGGGAATACCATTTGATAATTTATCACACCAGGTTGATGTATCAATGGCTGTCTCTGCGTGTGGTGTATATGAGGGATGGGAAACATTCACGGCCTGTGGGGTAGGGGTCGGGGGGTCGCATCCGCGCGCAACTGTAGTGATCCCACGGAGATGCAAATGTAGATCATGATGTCTGTCTTCATGTCCTCTTTTTCCTTCTTGGTCTTCCTCTGTCTTCTGTTGTTCTGGATTTCCTGTGGACACAAACATAATATCTGTTATTACCTTGTTTAAGATCTCGCATGTCTGTCTGTCTGTCCTTTTATTATCAATTGCCCATTAGATTTGTCACCATATGTGACTCCCTCATTTTTTTAAAAAACCAAATATTTTGGGGATAAGACATACGAAACAAAATACTGTCACAGCGCGAGCAGTCTCGCAGCCTGTGTGATCGATGCGGTGAGTGGGCAGACAATCTCTCCGTCCAGCAGTAAAGTGTTCCATCCCAGTGTTTGAGGATGTAAATAGCATATGGGAGAGCGGCCTAAGGGTCGCCAGAAAACAAACAAAACTTGTGGCAAAGAACATTCTTTAAACCACAGACTAAAAGAGCAGTAAAAGAGTTTCGAACCAAAAGTTCCGAATGGGGTGCGTATGGGCCGCGGCGGGGCAAGAATGGGTGGAATCCCCGGGTAGGACAGTTACCAGTACCATAGATGCACTACCGAAGCGTAGCAGACCAGATGGGGGTCCTCAGGCAGGGCGGGGATCAGTGCCGTTACTCCACTGCCTGAGCGACTGGACAAGAACGGAAAGAATTTGTGTTCATCGTGGATACTGCCTCTTATGATTACCTTCGAATCAGAACAGCAGCTATGAATGGATGTCTGCTGACAAACTTGTTCCTTTAACTGCCACTTGGCGTTAAGAGTGGTTATGACTATTTCAAAATGTGGCGTGGGGCCATGAATAAACTTTAAGTGCACAAACAAACATTCAACATTTAAAATTAACAAACTAAAATAACAAAATCGGGCAGGCTCCATCAGAAAGAAGGACACTATAAATCTCAATTGGTTTCTTTTTACCATCATCTGGACACCTCATTGCTCTATAGCGAAAAGAGTCGCAAAGGGGCTCGTCTGGTGGGAGTCGGACTCTGAGTCATCATCTTCTCCCGGTTGCCACATTCGTGACTGGAGTCGCTGTGCCAAGGCTGCTTGGGGTGAAGTGGGGTCCATCTCATTGTTGCGGATGAGTCTGTAAGGATTGTCGCGGTGCCAATGTTTCGTGTCGAGGTTGGAGGTGGTAGGGGGCCTGGTGCAGAATTGAAATCGTGTGGCGGGTCCATGGGGTCTAATGCATCATTGCTGTCGCTGTCGCTGTCTGTGCCGGTCGAATGAAGGGAGAGGGGGAGTCGTGCCTCTGGGGGTGGAGTGGAAGTGGTGTCCGAGGATGGGCTAGACTGGTTGGCGGAGGGTAGGAATAGGTCGTCCCTGGGCGGGGCCTGTTTGTCTGCTGCTGCAAGTGAGATGTGGTTGCTCTGTGTGCCATCAGCCTTAAGCTGGTTTATGTGAAACCATCCTGACTTGCCATTGGGATAAGTGATCTTATAAACGGAGGGGCTGACTTTCTCTGAAATGGTGTAGGGTCCTGCGAATTTGGGGGTAAGAAATGAACTGGGGTTGTATCGGGAGAGCATGACCTGCTGTCCTACTGAAAATTCTATGGGGTGTACCGTTTTGTCAAAACAAACTTTACTTTGTTTCTTTCGTGTACCAAGCCTAACAGCTGCGGCGAATTGGGCTGCTTTAACATTATCGGGAATCTGCTGTACCGCTTTCTCATAGGTGAGGGCGGTGACTGTGGGGCTGGGCAAATCAAGTCCTAACAAGTATTCAGTTCCCTCATGGGTCGTCCGGTCATGAGGGTGTGGGGGGTGTATCCTGTCAAAGTGGATACCGTGTTCCTTATGAACATGAGTGCAAAGGGGAGAACTGTGTCCATGTGGTGCTGTGCTGTTGCACCATTTTCATGAGAGTTGCCTTGAGGGTTCTATTCATTCTCTCTATGATTCCGCTTGATTGGGGGTGATAGGCAATATGGAATTTTTGTTGAAAATTGTGAGGACATTTTTCATGACGCGTCCTGTAAAATGTGAGCCTTGGTCTGACTCTATACTACGGGGAAGGCCCCATCTTGTGAAGATGTGCTGCGTTAGGATCTTGGCTGTTGTTTAAGCCGTGTTAGTTCTAGATGGAAAAGCTTCCACACATTTCGTGAAAGTGTCGATGACTACCAACACATACATAAAACCATTCTTGCAGGGGGGTAGGGATCCTATATAATCAATCTGTAAATTAGTCCAGGGGCCATTAACAGAGCGGGTGTGACTGAGCTGAGCTTTCTCGCATATCTGTCTGGATTGTTCTGGGAGCAGATTAAACAATTTTCAATGTAATGCGTTACATTGGGTTTTAAATCGGGCCACCAGCGGAGAGGTCTGAGGTGGGCGAGGGTTGCTTCTATCCCTTGATGTCCATGGTTGTCATAGAATTGGCAGATAATTTGGTTTCTGTCTTGGGTGGGGACCACATAAATACCATCCTTTAAAATTATGCCGTCATGTGTTAAAGTGTTTCTGTACTTATCGTAGGGAGCTGGGAATTTACCTTTTAAAATTTCCCTGAGCTGTGCGTCTTCGTTTTGGGCCTGAGCTAAATCTTGAATATTGGTCTGTGAGACCTGGACCGCGTGTACTGGCGCACTCTCGGGGGGGAATCCAAAAGTGACCGTGTCTGGAACCTGTTTTTGCTAGGGCATCTGCCTTAACGTTATCAGGGGGGGAAGAACGATGGTGGCTACGAACTTTAATGATACTGTATTTACAGTCTTTAGCTGTCCTGAGAATATGCTGGAGTAATGGGGTTGAGGGTAGGGGCTTTCCATCTGCGGAAACAAAACCTCTAGATTCCCACAGGTGTAGGAATTCCGTTAAACTATTGCAGACATATAGACTGTCGGAGTATATGTCAGCTGGGGTTGGGAACGAGTCGGGGTGCTCTACAATATATGCTACGGCTGCTAATTCTGCTGTCTGCGAACCTAGATGTCCAGGCAATTTCAATGATATCTTCTCTAACCCGCGTCCCTGCACGTCCTCTACATAAATGCCACAACCAGTAATTTGTTTACCGTTCAAAACTGTGGAGGAGCCATCCACATAAATCTTAAGGGGTGCGTCTGTGTCTGTGGGCTGGGGTCGCTGGGGTGTAGTGCCTGGTTTCGGGGGAGCTGACTTGGGTACAAAGGGTCCTGTATTGTGCCTGGTGGTGATGATCTCACACTCATGTGGGGTGCCTGCATACTGTAAATTATCTGCGAGAAACGTGTGTGTTTTTGTCCTTTTTACTGTAATGTCCCGTCCTTGTAAGAGAAGGGTCCATCGGGCAGCGCGAATGTGGCTGACTGTGCCGTCTAGGAGAAGTTGGGTTGGGGTGTGCTCTATTAAAGTGGTTACGGGGTTGAGTCCTGTTATGTAGGCGAAGTATTGAACAGCCCAAAAAACTGCAAGCAAGTGCCTTTCGCAGGCAGAAAATCCTTGCTCAACTGGGTCGAGAACTCGTGAGGCGTATGCTAGGGGCCTAAACGATCGTGTCTTTCCTGAAGGAGCACGGCCGAAAGGGTTCGGTCGGTGATTGCAACCTCAATTGCGTATGGGGAGAGTGGGTCTGGGACCTGTAATGTGGGAGCTGTGCTGAGGGCTCGTTTTAATGCATCCACGGCATCCGTGTGCTGTGGAAGCCATTCCCATGGGGCTTGCTTTTTTAGGAGTTCGGAAAGAGGGGCTGCCTTTGTGGCAAAACCGTCCATGTGGTTCCTGCAGTAGCCAACCAGTCCTAGAAATGACCGGAGAGCTGTGACATTATGGGGCAAGGGTAATTTAACAGTGGAGTCAATGCATTTCTGCTCGATCTCGCGTTTGCCATGGGTGATGACTGTGCCTAAATAAATTACCTTTACCTGGAGAATCTGAGCCTTTTTGGGGTTTACCTTACATCCGATTTTGTGAAGGAGTCCTAAGAATTTGGTGAGAAGCGAAATGTGCTCTCCCTTAGTGTCTGTCTGTAGAAGCAAGTTGTCTACATACGGGACAAGGCAATCGGGTCAGAAAAATTTTGCTAATCCAATCGGCAGCTGTCGGTGGAAAATGGAGGGGGAGTTATGGAAGCCTTGTGGTAGGCACGTCCACGTGTATTGCTGTCCCTGGAAAGTGAAAGCAAATTTATATTGGCACGCTTGGAATGAACCAAAAGCCGTTGCTGATGTCCAAAACCCCCAAAAATTCTGACTGGAGTCCCTGATCTAGCATTGTCCCGGGACCCGTGGCTACGGTGGGGGCTGCTACTGGGGTTACTTTGTTTAGTTCCCTATAATCGATGGTCAGTCACCATGAGCCATCGGGTTTCTTGACGGGCCAAATTGGGGCATTGTTCGTTGTGGCTACTGAATGGAGTAAGCCTTGGTCAAGTAAACTTTGAATGACCTTTCTGATTTCGCCCTCTACTTGTTGGGAAAAACCGTAGTGTTTTGGGGGTTTGGGGTCGGGTCCTGTGATGTTTACTAAACCTGCTATCTTGCCGCAGTCGTGCTTGTGCTGGGCAAAAGAAGCTTTGTGCCTCTGCAAAACGTCTCTAACATCTTTGTCCTGACTAATGGCTCATGGATCAAACCAGAATTCTCCTACTGCGCTAATCCTGTGTGCGTAGTCTCCAACTGTGAGCATGGCGGGGGCTCATGCTGCCTTTGCCATTCTCCACATACATTTGTTTACGGGGTCGAACGAAAGATTGTGGGAGCTCATAAAGTCTATCCCCAAATGTGTTCGGCTGACTGGGGTAGATCGGCGAGAACAACGGGGTGTTTGATTTTAATGTTTCCTATCTGAATCGCTGCAGGGGCTGTGATGTGTCCCTGCTGCAAGTGTCCTGTGAAACCGCTGAGGGTAATGGTGTCTGTGATGGGCCATATATCTCGTTGGAACATTGTGGAGGAATTTAGCGTGGTACGGGACCCTCCTGTGTCCCAAAGAAATTCTATGGCGAGTGCCTGGACTGTGCCTGCTACTACCGGTCTTCCGGACTTGTCCCAAAGGGTGTCGCAGACCCAAGTTGGGGAGTCCGAACACCGTCAATCGGTGCCGTTCATGTCTGCGTTCTCGGAACGGGCGCTAACACTATGAATGGGCTTGGCTCTGTTCTTATTTAGGGTATTTGCCTGCTAGTTTCGCTGTTGTTTCTGGGGGGCATGGCACTCACATGCGTAATGTCCTAATTGTCCACAATTGTAGCACTCGTGGGATTTAGGCTGCTGTGGGCTGTTTCTTCCCTCGTTTACCCATGTGGGGTTTTGATGTGTCCTGACTGGATGCATGTTAGCATCTGCCTGCTCTTCATCTGCTTTTCTGTATTCTGACTTTCCCTGAAGGGACTGTTCCCAAGCTCGGGATAATCTCTTTAGTACCCATTTCTCATTGTGGGTACCGTCTGAGGGGTCATAATTTGCGCAACCTCTCTGCCCTGCTTCGGTCACGTGGGAGACTAAGAGTCAAGTCCATTTGGCCATATTGTCTGGTGTCAAATGGGCGCGGGCTAACTCTCCAAATACTGCTGTGAAATGAATCCACAGGCGTCCAGCAAACGTTGTTGGGTGCTCCGTCCTTTTTCTGCCTACATTTATTGAGGCCTTCTACGGGATCTCCCTTATTGTAGCCGATCGCATCTAGGATCGCTGCATACATTTCCTGGAGGGTGCCTCCTCCTACATTTTGTGGGTCGGGAAGGGCTGCCACGACTGAGGGGTCGAGGCTCAAAATTGTGAGCTTCACTTGCTCTTTTTCATCCAGGCCGTACATGGTCGCCTGTTGTTTAACCCTTGCAAAATAAGGGTGTGGGTCCGATGTGGGTAGGAATGGTGTTATCTTATCGCACGCATCCCTTAATTGGATGACGGTTAATGGGGTGGTGTAGAGAAAATCAGGGTCTCCGTCTCTTGTGGCCCTGCGCTGTGTGGTGACAGGGTTCATGGGATTGTGCTCTGCCTGTGCAGTCGGGAGTGGGGGTGCTTTTCTTTTCTGAGATTTGTCCTGAGTACATATTCCACGTACATAGCGATGGGCAGTTTAATTTAACTCCTGCCAATACGGGCCATTTTCCTGATCTAACTGGGGTCCAAATGTATTCTGGAATCCATTTTGTACAGAAAACAGGGATTGCAGGTCTGCAATTTGCTTTTGGCATTTGTCATGGTCTACCGAGCTCTGCCTTTGTCCGTCGTGGAACTCTGCAGTGCTCGTAGGGCTCCTTTTAAATCCTGACATTGTTTCTTTAATTACTCAACTTGAAGTTCTGTCTCTTCTCGTACCAACACCGCATGTTGCGTGTCATGGTAGGCCTTATCGTATTGTGACTGAAAACTGATTAGGTGAGTGAGACAAGATTGGTGTGCCCGTTTGACATCAGCCATCTCCTTGTCCTTCGCCGCTAACTGCTCTCTAAGTCGTCTGTTAACTTTTTCATACTCGCTAACGTCTCCCTCACTATTTTTCTCTCTGTCTTCAATCTCTCTGCGGAGCATCTTCATGACCTCCTCTGTGCCTCGCAATTGTGCCAAGCAGGACACGATTGCCATCGACTTACGAGCTTTCCCTAAGCTTTTCTTATGAATCTCGGTCAGGTTCTCCCACCAAATCTGTCCTATACTTCCGGGACCTATTTCCTCATTTGCACAAAATTCGCTCCAAAGGGGCCATCCTTTCCCTTTGAGATATTTCCGAATTTCCTCTTCCCATATGGGACACTGCCCTGCTCTATTGGTCGCTGCAACCTCAAATTCCTGGGGGTTCATAAGGCATTCCATTGCCTTCATTGCCATCTCTTCTGTTATCTATGGGTTTCTACCGAATTTGGAACAGGGGGGAATAAAGTGGTGATGTAAACACGGGTACGCCTTACGCTATTTTCCGGTCGACAAAACTCCCGACAGTTTTACGCAACAAAATCTATCAAGGTTACCTTATATATCCCTTGTTCGTACGCATGCAAATAACACACTTCCGAATCTTGGTGGTTTGATCGATATTGGTCTTACGCTTGTGGTTTTTACTTTTTCCAATTTGTTTTCTAATTCAAATTTGGGTTCTCTCGGAGTGACAAAGCCACTTCTAGGTCGAGTCCCATCAGATGTCGCCAGTAATGTTGCTCTGTTTACTTGCTATAAATATGGTGGTTAATAAGGTCGCCTTTCTTAATCCTAATTATGAGTATGCTTTCAGAGTCACCAGGTATCTCTCGATACCGCCACAAGGTTCAACCCGAATACCAATCAAAGAGCCAATACACCAGTTAGTTAGTTCAAAGTCAATGGTATTTATTTACACACAGTATGATTTATTAATGCACAATAATACTACAAGCTAAACTATCTCTATCACTAACACCTATACTTAACTTCGGGTGCCCACTTAGGCCAGAGGAACAATGGCCATTGTTCGGATCTGAGGCTGTTGGGTTTGAAGAGGAACAGGAATACAGCTAAGGTCGTCCGTCTGGTAGCGAGCGTTGACCTTGAACTTACTTGCTTCTGGTGATGCTGGTGGAAGGGTCTCTCCGCTTGAGAGCCGAATCCAAGAGAGAGAACCTTTGGCGGGGGTTCCTTCTTATACTTGAAGGGGCTTCGCGCGCTTTTAGGCGGGCCTTAAACTTGGTCCCAATTAATTGGGCAGCTTCTTGATCATTGTCATCGATCTAAACCAATTCCTTGATGGCTGGGCATGTCCTAGGTGGCCGTTGGCCTGGCTTTGTTTGTGTCTTCTTGCTGGGGTAGTGGCGCCGGACTGTCTGAGACACTATCGGCTACCTGAGCATTAGTCCTTTATTCCCGGAGATGGGCCATCAATATGTAAATCGACCCAGAGTTTTGATTCCGTCTGCAAACTACCTTCCAAATATACATTCAGGCTCTGTGCCTGCTTGTTGCGTTGCATTGTCCATATTTCTCTATAGGCTCTGCGAGTGTCCATTTTATACACTGAAAGTGGCCATCCCAGATGGCTACATTGGGTACTCTAAATTTATTTTTAAAAACATTGTCACAATTTTATACGTTTCAATTGGATCCCCTGACATTTTTCTACTCTAGTGAAAACAGACCCAGGTGACCCAATCACTCCTCAGCCGACAATCCTGCTGAACCTTCGTTGGACTCCCACAATGGCAAGTATATCCTTTCAAGATAAGGAGACGAAAACTGCACACAATACTCCAGCTGTGGTCTCTCATCGGCGCTGTGCAGCTGCGGTAACATATCCTTACTCCAGTGCTCAAGTCCTCTTGCAGTGAAGGCCTATACACTATTTGCCTTCCTAACCTCTCACTGGAGCTGAGTGTTTGCTTTCAGTGACTGGTGTACAAGGACACCCTGGTCCCCATGAACGTCAACCTTTTCCAATCTATCTAGATGTACGAGGTAAGTTTTTTACACAGAGGGTAGTGGGAGCCTGAAACTCGCTGCCGGAGGAGGTGGTGGAAGCAGGGACGATAGTGACATTGAAGGGGCATCGTGACAAATACATGAATAGGATGGGAATAGAGGGATATGGACCCCGGAAGTGTAGAAGATTTTAGTTTAGACGGGCAGCATGGTTGGCGCAGGATTGGAGTGCTGAAGGGCCTGTTCCTGTGCTGTACTTTTCTATGTTCTTTGTGTCACCATTTAAATAATATTCAGCCATTCTGTTTCTCTGTTGCAAATGGATAACTTCACATTTACCCATGTTATACTGCATCTGCCATGTATTTACCCCTCACTAAAATGGCCCCGTATCTCAAAACTGTGACCCCTTGTTTTACACCCCACAGCCAAAGGAATCCTAATGCTAACACAAAGCCTAATGCTAACCATCGCCCTAACCCCATCCCTAATCAAAACCATTAACACAAACACATAACCCTAAATCTAACATGTAAACCCGGATCCTAAGCAAGTGGACATATTAGGGACAGAAAGCATCGTTTTGTGAAGGGAAGGTTGTGTCTCACTAACTTGATTGAGTTTTTTGAGAAAGTGACGAAGATGATTGATGAAGGTACGGCAGTGGATGATGTCTACATGGACTTCAGTAAGGCCTTTGACAAGATACCTCATGGCAGACTGGTACAGAAGGTGAAGTCACACAGGATCGGAGATGAGCTGGCGAGATGGGTACAGAACTGGCTCGTTAATAGAAGGCAGAGTATAGCAGTGGAAGGGTCCTTTTCTGAATGAGGGCTGTGACAAGTGGTGTTCCACAGGGATCGGTGCTAGGACCTTTGCTGTTCGTAGTATATATAAATGATTTGGATGAAAATGTAACTGGTCTAATTAGTAAGTTTGTGGATGACACAAAGGTTGGTGGAATTGTGGACAGTGAAGAGGACTGTCAGAGGATACAGCAGGAAATAGACCGGTTGGAGACTTGGTTGGGCAGAGAGATGGCAGATGGAGTTTAATCCGGATAAATGTGAGGTAATGCATTTTGGAAGGTCTAATACAGGTGGGAAATATGCAGTACATGGCAGAACACTTAAGAGTATTGACAGGCAGAGGGATCTGGGTGTACACATCCACAGGTCGCTGAAAGTGGCACCATAGGTGGAGAAGATAGCCTAGAAGGCATACGGCATGCTTGCTTTCATCAGCCGGAGCATTAAGTATAAGAATTGGCAAGTCATGCTGCAGCTGAAAAGAACTTTCATGAGGCCACACTTTACGGTGTTCAATTCTGGTCGCACACTACCAGAAGGATGTGGAGGCTTCAGAGAGGGTGCAGAAGAGATTTACTAGGATGTTGCCTGGTATGGAGGGCATTAGCTATGAGGAGAGGTTGGATAAACTCAGTTTGTTCTCATCAAATCGACGGAGGTAGAGGGGCGACCTGATAGAAGTCTACAAAATTATGAGGGGCATGGACAGAATGGATATTCAGAAGTTTTTTTCCCAGGGCGGAAGTGTCAATTATTGGGGGACATAGGTTGAAGGTGCGAGGGGAAAAGTTTAGAGAAAATATGCAAGGGAGGTTTTTTACACTGAGGGTAGGGGGTGCTTGGAGCTTGCTGCCGGAGGATGTGGTGGAAGCAGTACGATAGTGACGTTTCAGGGGCCCCGTGACAAATACATGAATTGGATGGGAATAGAAGGATTTGGATCCAAAAGTGCAGAAGGTTTTAGATTAGACGGGCAGAATGGGCAGCGCAGGCTTGGAGGGCCAAAGGGCCTGTTCCTGTGCTGTACTTTTCTTTGTTCTTCTTTGATCCACCTCTTCACCCCTAACCCTAACCCTAACATCTAAATCTGATAATAACCGTTACACCCTGACCTTAACCCTAACCCTGTATATAACCCTATCATTAGCTCCTAACCGTTAGACCCTAAATCTAACCCAAACCCTGTCCCTAATCCTAAACATAACCCTAACCCTAAATCTAACCCTTTCTGTCACACTTACGATAACCATTAGCATCCAACACATACCTAACCAAACCCTAAATCTAACTCTAACACTATCACTAACCCTAACTCCAACAATAACCATTAGCCCTAATGCTAACTCTAACACTAAACCAGAACTGTAACCCTAACCTAAAACCTAGCTCTAACAGTAGCCATTAGCCCCTAAACCCAACCATTAGCCAAAATCTAACCCAAACCCTATTTCTAGCCCTAGCCCTAACCATTAGCCGCTAACCCAAACCCTAAACCAGGCATTAACCCTAACTGTAATACTCACTCAAATACTACATCTAACCCTAACCATTCGTCCCTAGCCCTAATACTAAACCAGACCCCAAAACTTCACCCTAACCCTGACCCTGACCCTAGCCCTAACTCTAACCATGACTATTATGGGCCAGGGTTTAGAGAACCACAATGTGTAACATGGAGTTCACCTGACCCACAGCTTTTAATAGATTGTGGTGTGGGGAGCACATGGCCCACTCTACAGGTGTGGTACAGCAGAAATGGAAAAGTATTTTTTAAAGCAAAACAATGTTTATTCTATGAACTCAAGTTAACCTTTTCAAAACATTCAGTAAACATCTTAGCAACCATTAATACAAATACAACCCCCAAAGAATACAACACTCAGTAATTTCATAGAAATAGAGTTTCATAGAATTTACAGTGCAGAAGGAGGCCATTCGGCCCATCGAGTCTGCACCGGCTCCTGGAAAGAGCACCATACCCAAGGTCAACACCTCCACCCTATCCCCATAACCCAGTAACCCCACCCAACACTAAGGGCAATTTTGAACACTAAGGGCAATTTATCATGGCCAATCCACCTAACCCGCACATCTTTGGACTGTGGGAGGAAACCGGAGCACCCGGAGGAAACCCACGCACACACGGGGAGGATGTGCAGACTCCGCACAGACAGTGACCCAAGCCGGAATCGAACCTGGGACCCTGGAGCTGTGAAGCAATTGTGCTATCCACAAGGCTACCGTGCTGCCCAAATGTTAATAACTTCCCAAACACCATCCAGAAGACAGACGAAACACCTTTGAACAGAAGCATATTAGGTTTACAGTCACGACTGAGAACATTTATAATTCTGAATTCACCAATTGATCAAGAGATAGTCTTTTGATGGCAGAGAGAACAGCAGTACACCTGCTTGGTCTGGCTTCAGCTCCAACACTGAAAACTAAACTAAAACACACCTTGCAGCCTGTTCAAAAACGAAAGTAAAAAGCTGACAGACAGCCCAGCTCCACCCACACTCTGACATCACTGCAGTAATAAACACCCATTTCTTAAAGGTACTCTCACTACAGATATTTGTATACACACCCATTTATAAACACCCATTTCTTAAAGGTGCTCTCACTTGGCAATGACCCAGAGCCTAATCCTAACCCGAACTCTAACCCGAACAATAACCATTAGCCCCAACCTTGACCCAAACCCTGACTTTCTAACAGTAGCCATTAGCTCTTAATTCTATCCCAAATGCTAACGCTCACCCAAAACTGAACACTGAACTATAAACCTAATCCCTAACCCCAACACTAACCCTAACTCTAACCCTAATTCTAACCCTAAACCAGACACCTAAACCTAACCTTAATCCTAACCATAATTCCCAACATTAAGCAGAACCCTATCCCCAAACATTAAACCAGACCCATAACCCTAATTCCCAGCCCTACCACCCCTAGGCCCTAACTCCTAACCCATAACCACACACCCTGAACCACCCAAATAATGTCTCATAATTCTGATTTGATTCTACCTGCAGATTCCGACAAATCCCAGGATCCATTCGGATTCAACCAACCAGCCAACTGGCCAATGAACCAATGAGCAATACAAACAGCTGGATAACCAATCAATCGACAAACCAACCAATGAATTAACTGGTTTGTCAACCAACCAAACAACGAGGCAGCAATTCCACCAAGCAGAGTAATTTATCAAGATCTTTCAGAACGCAACTCATTTGTTTGAACAGAGCAGGTCGCGTGACACCAGAAGTGAGGAGATCGACCCCTAACACCTGGCTCCTGACTCCCTCCACATCTCTACCCCCCACTACCCGCCAAGGACTGGTGTCCACTCATTCGCCTGTTCTGTGTCCAATGGTAAAGGCTGAAGACGGGGCCCACAATCAGTACAGACATTCTCTTTGGGTTGGACCACGCTGATTGGTCAAGGATAAAACAACAAAGCAGGAACCACACCTCCGTTGATCTGAGAGTCGGACACTCAACCTCTTGCCCCGCCTCGAAATGCCTGATCGAAGGTGAAGGGGGAGGATTCTGGAACTGAGCACACCATCTGTGCCCCTTGCTGCCATGTCCCGATTCAGCGCAAGGACCTGGAATGTTCCACAAGTCACAGTGTTCCCACCGGCTGTGAGAGACTCTGAAGACTTCGGCCTGTCCGAATATGAGGGCCTGGACCCTGGACCCCTGGGCCTGGTGGCAGCCCGGATCCAACTCTTCGATGAGAGGGAACGGGACCCGTATGGCAGCAGCCCCTCAATACTTCAACTCCTCAATGAAGGAACGTCACAGGAACAGAAAGGGAGCAGAACTCTGGGATATCAGGTAGAAACCTCTACAAAAGAACTGCTCACACAATTTCAATCAATGCATCAACAGAGAAAGAGAGAGAGAGACAGGCAGAGAGAGAGAGAGAGGGGGAGACGAGAGAGAGAGAGAGAAAGACCGAGGGAGGGAGACAAGAGAGAGACAGAGAGACAAACAGAGAGTTAGAGAGAGGGGTGGAGAGAGAGTGAGACAGACAGTGAGAGAGAGAGACGTGAGAGAGACAGAGGCAGAGAGAGACAGAGAGAGAGAGATAGACAGAGAGAGAGTCAGAGAGACAGAGAGAGAGAGAGAGAGAGATTGAGGCAGAGAGAAAGACAGAGTGACAGAGGGAGAGAGAGAGAGACATAAAGACAGATGGAGAGAGAGAGAGAGAGAGGTAGAGAGACAGAGGTAGAGGAACAGATAAAGAGATAGAGATAGAGGGCCTAATCAAACAGAATTGCAACAGAGTCCTGTGACGTAGCACCGAAAAATACCATGCGGCCTATTGGGACTTTGTTTCAATTCGGGGCCTCAGGGAGAACAATTTGCTGAAGCCGCATGTAGTCCCATTTCCTGCTTTCAGGAGTTCTGCTCACCGGAACTGCTCAGTTCCGCCCCCCTCCCCCCAATCCCAACTCATCTGTAAGGAGGTACCCGAGCCCCCAAGTGCCTTTCCACCTGTTTACTGTTTATGGGGACCAGCATGAAAGGCACTCGCCTCAGGTCTCCGAGAGGGTTAGAACCCAGGGTCTCGATAGATCCGGCTAGTGCATAGTCGAGTAAGACGAGCTACTCACTCTAACATGCACATTTTTCAGATAGCGATCCCATCCATAATGGGTGGGATTCAGATTGCAGCGTCTCACAAGGTCGTGTTAGATCTCACGAGGTGAGGGAGCAGAGTAGATCCCTGAAGAGGGAACTCCCAGCATCTACCGGCAGCGTCGCCTTTAGGGTGTAACGCAGCTGATAGGTCGTGCCAAGAGAGAGAGACAGAGAGAGAGGAGGGAGAGGGTGAGGCAGAGAAAGAGCGAAAGAGACAGAGAGGCAGATGATAGAGAGCCAGAGAGAGAAAGTCAGAGAGAAAGAGAGGGTTTAGGGTTAGGGTCAGGCTTAGTATTGGGATTAGCATCTAGGTTTATGATTCAGTGTTCGGTCTTGGGTTAGCATTAGGGTTAGAGATAAGGGCTATTGGTTACTGTTAGAGTTAGGGTTGGGGTTAGTTGCTCATTGTTACTGTTAGAGTTAGGGTTTGGGTTAGGGTTAGGGTCGGAGTTAGATTTAGGGCTCGGGTTCGGGTCAGGATTGGAGATGGGGTTAGGTGCTAATGGCCACTGTTAGAGAGTAAGGCTTTGGATTAGAGCTGGGGCTAATAGTTACTGTTAGGGTTAGATTTCGGGTTAGAGTTAGGGTTAGGGTTATGGCTAGAGTTTAGGCTATGGTCAGGATTGGAGTCAGGGTTAGGTTTTTGAGTCTGGTTTAGTATAGGGCTAGGGGCTATTGGTTCAGGTTAGTGTTAATGTTAGAGTGAGTGATAAAGTTGGAGTTTGAGTTAGATGTCTGGGTTAGGGCTGGCAGCTGATGGTTAGGGATAGGATTTGGGTTAGATTTAAGGTTATGATTAAGGTTGAGGGGCTAATGTCTACTGCTAGAGTGAGGTTTGGGTTAGTATTATGATAATAATCTTTATTAGTATCACAAGTTGGCTTACATTAAAATCAAATTACTGCGGATGCTGGAATCTGAAACCAAAAGAGAAAATGCTGGATTATGTCAGCAGGTCTGACAGCATCTGTAGGGAGAGAACAAAGCTAATGTTTCAAGTCCATATGAGCCTTTGTCAAAGCTAATGGGCATAGAAAGAGGGAGATATTTATACCGTAGGGAATGAAAGATGAGTCATCGCCACAGAAACCAAGGGATAAGAATGCGATTGGCAGTCCTAAGAGAGAATAAAAGGTATGAAAGGCCAAACAATAGAGAAATTAAAATCAGAGGGTGAGCTGTGTCAGATGTAGATGTGGGGGAGGGGGGGGGGGCGATATGGGTGGGAGAGAGGTAAAATGATAAAAAGAGGGGAAGGATGAAGCAAAGGAGACTAGCTACGCATGCCGTTTTATGGGGTGTGAAGAACATTCCTTGTTCCAGACCTACCCGGACCCCCTCCCACAACTCCTTTACCGATACATTGATGACTATTTTGGTGCCGCTTCATGCTCTCGTCCGGACCTGGAAAAATGCGTCAACTTCGCTTCCAGTTTCCACCCCTCCATCACTTTCACCTGGTCCATCTCAGCCACTTCCCTTCCCTTCCTTGATCTTTCTGTCTCCATTTCTGGTAATAGACTATCTAGTAATATCTATTACAAGCCCACTGACTCCCACTGCTATCTGGACTGCAGCTCTTTGCACCCTACACCCTGTAAGGACTCCATCCCTTTCTCTCAGATCCTTCGCCTCCGTCGTCGCATTTGTTCCGATGATGCCACTTTTCAAGGTGATGCTCCGAAAATGTGTTCTTCGTTCCTCAACCGTGATTTCCCACCTACAATATTGACAGGGCCCTCAACAGCGAACGGGCCATCGTCCACGCCATTACACTCGCCCCCCTCCCCTCCCTCCCAGAACAAGGATAGAGTCCCCCTTGTTCTCACATTTCACCCCCCAGTCTCCATATGTAAAGCGTAATCCTCCGTCATTTTCACCAACTCCAGCGTGATGCCACCACCAAACACATCTTCCCTTCTCTCCCTCTGTCAGCATCCCGCAGAGACCGTTCCCCCCGAGATAATCTAGTCCACTCCTCCACCATACCCAGCACCTCTCCCATCGCCCATGGCACCTTCCCATGCAATCGCAGAAGGTGTAACACCTGCCTCTTTACCTCTTCCATGCTTAACATCCCAGGATAAAAACACTCATTCCAGCATTTTCCTTGCACCTCTTTCAATTTGGTCCATTGCATTCGCTGCTCCCAATGTGGTCTCCTCTATATCGGAGAGACAAAACGTAGACTAGGTGATAGCTTTGCTGAGCACCTTCAGTCTGTGCGCATTCAGGAGCCTGACCTTCCCGTTGCTTGGCATTTTAACACAAGACCCTGCTCCCATGCCCACATGTCTATCTGTCCTTGGTCTATTGGTCCTTGGTTCCAATGAAGCTCAACGCAAACTGGAGGAACAACATCTCATCTTCCGGTTAGGCATGCTACAGCCTTCCAGTCTCAACAGTGAATTCAACAACTTCAGATGATTAGCTCTACCCCACCTTGACCGCTTGTTTTCATTCCATTTCATTTGAACTGTCTTTTACCTTTTATTTCTTCTTTATATATATTTCCCCCCACTTTTTCCTCCTATTTTATCCCACATTTCCTTACCTTTTCTCCCCTTTGCTTCCCCTTCCCCCATTTTTCTAATTTTACCTCTCTTCCACCCATGTCCCCCCTCCCCCACATCCCCCCTCCTCCCACATCTACATATGTCACAGTTTACCCTCTGATTTAAGTTTCTCTGATGTTTGGCCTTTCACACCTTTTATTCTCCCCGGGGACTGCCATGAGCACTCTTTTCCCTTGGTTTCTGTGGCTATGACTCATCTTTCATTCCCTCACCCCACAGTATAAATATTTCCCACTTTCTCGGCCTTTTAGCTTTGACAAAGGGTCATATGGACCCAAAACATTAGCTCTTTTCTCTTCTTACAGATGCTGCCATACCTGCTGAGATTTTCCAGCATTTTCTCTTTCGGCTTACATTAACACTGCAATGAAGTTACTGTGAAAACCCCGAGTACAATGAGGTAGAATTCAGAATGTCCAATTCGCCTAACAAGCATGTCTTTCGGGACTTTTTGGGAGGAAACCGGAGCGCCAGGTGGAAACCCACGCAGACACGGGGAGAACATGGAGTCTCCACACAGACAGTCACCCAAACGGGAATCGAACCTGGAACCCTGGCGTTGTGAAGCAACAGTGCTGACCACTGTGCTACCGTGCCAGATACAGGTCTGGTTTAGTAGTAGAGTTAGCATTAGGGTTATGACCTAATGGTTACTGTTGGAGTTACGGATAGTGATAGAGTGAGAGTTAGATTTAGGGTCATAGTTGTATTAGGGTTAGGGTTCTGATTCGGGTTAGGGATAGGGTTTGGGTTAGATTTAGGATTAGGGTTAGGGTTTTGGTTGGAGTTAAGGATAGGGTTATATATAGAGTTAGTGTTACGGTCGAGGCTGGGGTCAGGGTTTGGGTTTGGGTGTTAGAGACAGGGTTTTTGTTTTTTTGTGTTTTTATACATTTAGAGTACCCAATAATTTTTTTTCCAATTAAGGGGCAATTTAGCGTGGACAATCCACCTAACCTGTACATCTTTGGGTTGTGCGGGTGAAACCCACGCAGACATGGAGAGAATGTGCATACCCCATATGGACAGTGACGCAGGGCCGGGATTCGAACCCGGGTCCTCAGCGCTGCAATCCCGGTGCTAACCATTGCGCCACATGCTGCCCTCTTAGAGATAGGGTTAGGGTTATGGGTTAGTGCTAATGGTTTGGATTAGGGTTGTGGTTAGGGCTATGGTTAGCGTTGGGATTTGGGTTAGCATTAGGATTTCTTTGGCTGTGGGGACTAAAACAAGGGAAGAGAGCCTTGGGATACAGGGCCATTTGACTGATGGGAAAATATGGTAGCACAATGGGTAGCACTGTTGCTTCACAGCTCCAGGGTCCCAGGTTCGATTCCCGGCTTGGGTCACTGTGTGGAGTCTGCACGTTCTCCCTGTGCCTGCATGGGTTTCCTCCGGGTGCTCCGGTTTCCTCCCACAAGTCCAGAAGGATGTGCTGTTAGGTTGTTTGGGCATTCTGAATTCTCCCTCTGTGTACCCGAAGAGGCGCCAGAGTGTGCGGGATGTGGCGACTAGGGGCTTTTCACAGTAACTTCATTGCAGTGTTAATGTAAGCCTATTTGTGACACTAAAGATGATTATTATAAAGTGGAGTAAATGTGAAGTTATGCATTTCCAACCGAGAAACAGAATGGCAGAATATTACTTAAATGGTGACAGATTGGGAAAGGTTGACGTTCATAGGGACCAGGGTGTCCTCGTACACCAGTCAGTTAAAGCAAACACGCAGCTCCAGCGAGCGGTTAGGAAGGCAAATGGTGTGTTGGCCTTCATTGCAAAAGGACTTGAGCACAGGAGCAAGGATGTGTTACCGCAGCTATACAGTGTTCAGTTTTGGTCTCCTTATCTAGAAAAGATATACTTGCCATTGTGGGAGTGCAAGAAAGGTTCAGCAGACTGATTCTTGGGATGACAAGATTGTCGGATGAGAAGCGATTGGTTCGACTGCGTCTGTATTCACTGGAGTAGAAGAATGTGAGGGGATCTGATTTAAACGTATAAAATTCTAACAGGGTTGGACAGTCTGGAGCAGGAGTGCTGTTCCCTCTAGTTTTGGGGCAGGGTGGTCCAGAACAAGGGGTCACAGTCTCAGGATACGGGTTAGGGTTCGGGTTTGGATTAATGTTAGGGTGAAGGTTAGAGTTAGGGTTAGTTTTAAGGTTAGGGTTAGGACTGGGCTCAGGGGCAGTTTGGAGGTTAGGATTCGGGTTAGAGTTAGTCACTCTTAATTTGAGGGTTAAGGTTAGGATAAGGGTTCAAGATAGAGTTTCTTTTAGGGTTATCATTCGGTGTATGGATAATATAAAGATTGGGAGCAGGGCTAAGCTGAAGGTTGGGGTTAGCTTTAAGGGAAGAATTAGTGTTTGAGTTGTTCATAGCAAATATTAGAGTTAGAGTTAGGGTCAGAGTCCAAGTTATTTTTAGGGTTATGGTAAAAGTTAGGATTAATTTTAAGGTTCGGGTCAGAATCAGAGCACACGGTATATCGGCCATGTGGCGCATGAAAGGCTGCGCGGCATGGCCAGGAGGTCCCTCGATCTTGCGACATGTCGGGGTCTGAATCCTGCCCATTGTGGGCTAGATCATTATTTTGCAAGTCTGCTCCCCTGATCTCCATAGAACTACGCAAGCTGTTGGGATCTAACCCCTTAGCCTCAGAGACCTTTCAGCGCTGGTTCCCCATAAACAGGGACCAGACAGAATGGCACTTGGGGGGGGGGGTCTCCCAGGGGATCAGTGTACCTCAGGTGCTTGCCCTCTGGGCAGGGTGGCACCCTGGCACAGCTGCTGGCACCCATACACCTTGGCAGTACCAGCCTGGCACCCTGTCACTGCTAACCTGGCGCCCAGGCCATGTCACTAAGGTGCCAGCCTAACACTGCACAGCTGGCACAGGCATTTGTCAGGGGTACTGCAGAGGTGCCAAGTTGGCATTTTCCCTGCGCTGTGGCTCAGGCCTGCGGATACCCTGCGCATGTGAGGTGGGATCTCGAGGACCCTCTTATAGGTGAGTTGGGGCTCTAGGGTTGCATCAGGGGGTCGAGAGATTGGACATCAGTCAATCTCCATCTTCATTGTTGTGGGCAAAATCTTGGAAAGGTTTATAAGAGATAGGGTGTATAATCATCTGGAAAGGAATAATTTGATTAGACATAGTCAACACGGTTTCGTGAAGGGTAAGTCGTGCCTCACAAACCTTATTGAGTTCTTTGAGAAGGTGACCAAACAGGTGGATGAGGGTAAAGCAGTTGATGTGGTGCATATTGATTTCAGTAAAGCGTTTGATAAGGTTCCCCACGGTAGGCTACTGCAGAAAATACGGAAGCATGGGATTCAGGGAGATTTAGCAGTTTGGATCAGAAATTGGCTATCTGGAAGAAGACAAAGGGTGGTGGTTGATGGGAAGTGTTCAGACTGGAGTCCAGTTACTAGTGGTGTACCACAAGGATCTGTTTTGGGGCCACTGCTGTTTGTCACTTTCATAAATGACCTGGAGGAGGGCATAGAAGGATGGGTGAGTAAATTTGCAGATGACACTAAAGTCGGTGGAGTTGTGGACAGTGCGGAAGGATGTTACAAGTTGCAGAGGGACATAGATAAGCTGCAGCGCTGGGCTGAGAGGTGGCAAATGGAGTTTAATGCAGAAAAGTGTGAGGTGATTCATTTTGGAAGGAATAACAGGAAGACAGAGTACGGGGCTAATGGTAAGATTCTTGGCAGTGTGGATGAGCAGAGAGATCTCGGTGTCCATGTACATAGATCCCTGAAAGTTGCCACTCAGGTTGAGAGGGTTGTTAAGAAGGCATACGGTGTGTTAGCTTTTATTGGTAGAGGGATTGAGTTTCGGAGCCATGAGGTCATGTTGCAGCTGTACAAAACTCTGGTGTGGCCGCATTTAGAGTATTGCGTGCAATTCTGGTCACCGCATTATAGGAAGGATGTGGAAGCATTGGAAAGGGTGCAGAGGAGATTTATCAGAATGTTGCCTGGTATGGAGGGAAGATCTTATGAGGAAAGGCTGAGGGACTTGAGGCTGTTTTCGTTAGAGAGAAGAAGGTTAAGAGGTGACTTAATTGAGGCATACAAGATGATCAGAGGATTGAATAGGGTGGACAGTGAGAGCTTTTTTCCCCGGATGGTAATGTCTAGCACGAGGGGACATAGCTTTAAATTGAGGGGAGATAGATATAAGACAGACGTAAGAGGTAGGTTCTTTACTCAGAGAGTAGTAAGGGTGTGGAATGCCCTGCCTGCAACAGTAGTGGACTTGCCAACACTAAGGGTATTCAAATGGTCATTGGATAGACATATGGACGATAAGGGAATAGTGTCGATTGGCTTTAGAGTGGTTTCACAGGTCGGCGCGACATCAAGGGCTGAAGGGCCTGTACTGTGCTGTAATGTTCTATGTTCATTGAGGAGTTCAGGCAAGCGGATCTCCTCAGTGCAGGAAACGGGACAAGGATCTCCCAGTGCAGGAAACGGGACAAGGATCTCCCAGTGCAGGAAACGGGATAAGGATCTCCCAGTGCAGGAAACGGGACAAGGATCTCCCAGTGCAGGAAACGGGACAAGGATCTCCCAGTGCAGGAAACGGGACAAGGATCTCCCAGTGCAGGAAACGGGACAAGGATCTCCCAGTGCAGGAAACGGGACAAGGATCTCCCAGTGCAGGAAACGGGACAAGGATCTCCCAGTGCAGGAAACGGGACAAGGATCTCCCAGTGCAGGAAACGGGACAAGGATCTCCCAGTGCAGGAAACGGGACAAGGATCTCCCAGTGCAGGAAACGGGACAAGGATCTCCCAGTGCAGGAAACGGGACAAGGATCTCCCAGTGCAGGAAACGGGACAAGGATCTCCCCAGTGCAGGAAACGGGACAAGGATCTCCCAGTGCAGGAAACGGGACAAGGATCTCCCAGTGCAGGAAACGGGACAAGGATCTCCCCAGTGCAGGAAACGGGACAAGGATCTCCCAGTGCAGGAAACGGGACAAGGATCTCCCAGTGCAGGAAACGGGACAAGGATCTCCCAGTGCAGGAAACGGGATAAGGATCTCCCAGTGCAGGAAACGGGACAAGGATCTCCCAGTGCAGGAAACGGGAGAAGGATCTCCCAGTGCAGGAAACGGGACAAGGATCTCCCAGTGCAGGAAACGGGACAAGGATCTCCCAGTGCAGGAAACGGGACAAGGATCTCCTCTGCAGGAAACGGGATAAGGATCTCCCAGTGCAGGAAACGGGACAAGGATCTCCCAGTGCAGAAAACGGGACAAGGATCTCCCAGTGCAGGAAACGGGACAAGGATCTCCCAGTACAGGAAACGGGACAAGGATCTCCCAGTGCAGGAAACGGGACAAGGATCTCCCCAGTGCAGGAAACGGGACAAGGATCTCCCAGTGCAGGAAACGGGACAAGGATCTCCCAGTGCAGGAAACGGGACAAGGATCTCCTCTGCAGGAAACGGGATAAGGATCTCCCAGTGCAGGAAACGGGACAAGGATCTCCCAGTGCAGAAAACGGGACAAGGATCTCCCAGTGCAGGAAACGGGACAAGGATCTCCCAGTACAGGAAACGGGACAAGGATCTCCCAGTGCAGGAAACGGGACAAGGATCTCCCCAGTGCAGGAAACGGGACAAGGATCTCCCAGTGCAGGAAACGGGACAAGGATCTCCCAGTGCAGGAAACGGGACAAGGATCTCCCCTGTGCAGGAAACGGGATAAGAATCTCCCAGTGCAGGAAACGGGACAAGGATCTCCCCAGTGCAGGAAACGGGACAAGGATCTCCCAGTGCAGGAAATGGGACAAGGATCTCCCAGTGCAGGAAACGGGACAAGGATCTCCCAGTGCAGGAAACGGGACAAGGATCTCCTCAGTGCAGGAAACGGGACAAGGATCTCCCAGTGCAGGAAACGTGACAAGGATCTCCCCAGTGCAGGAAACGGGACAAGGATCTCCCCAGTGCAGGAAACGGGACAAGGATCTCCCAGTGCAGGAAAGGGGACAAGGATCTCCCAGTGCAGGAAACGGGACCAAGTGCGTCCTTCCTTGGCGGGCAATCCCCACTGAGACCCCGAATTGAAACAGAGTCCCGATAGTGGGCAGCGGTAGCAGAAGTGGATAGCACTGTGGCTTCACAGCTCCAGGGTCCCAGGTTGTATTCCCGGCTTGGGTCACTGTCTGTGCGGAGTCTGCACGTCCTCCCCTTGTGTGCGTGGGTTTCCTTCGGGTGCTCTGGTTTCCTCCCACAGTCCAAAGATGTGCAGATTAGGTGGACTGGCCATGCTAAATTGCCCTTAGTGACCAAAAAAAGGTTTAGAGGGGTTAGTGGGTTACCGGGATAGGGTGGGTGAGGCTTAAGTGGGTCGGTGCACTCGATGGGCCGAATGGCCTCCTTCTGCATTGTATGTTCTATGTTCTAGATAGCCTGGTGTTTCTTGGTGCTGCGAGCGTGGGGAAACACCTGGCTAAACGCACTCGTCATGGGATTCTGTTCCAATTTGGTTAGATCACGTCCAGAGTTACTTTTACGGTCATCAATAGGGTTAGGGTTAGTTTTAAGGTTAGAGTTAGGGTTAGAGTTAGAGTCAGAGTAACCTTTAGGATCATCGTTAGAGTTAGGCCTAGATTTATATTTGGAGTTGGTTGGAGTTAAAGTTTGGGTTACAGTTACAGATAGGGCTGTGGTTAGGGCGACTGTTAGGACTCGGGTTAGGGTTACTTTTAGGATTAGTATTTGAGATAGAGCTTGGAATAACTTTAGGTCAGGTGAGTGTGAGGCGGAGAGTTGGGTGTTAATGCAGCATTGTAGAGAGAGCTTTATTCTGCATCTAACCTTGTGCTGAATCTGGCCTGGGAGTGTTTGATGGGGACAGTGTAGAGGGAGCTTTACTCTGTATCTAACCCCGTGCTGTCCCTGTCCTGGGAGTGTTTGATGGGGACAGTGTAGAGGGAGCTTCACTCTGTATCTAACCCCATGCTGCACCTGTCCTGGGAGTGTTTGATGGGGACAGTGTAGAGGGAGCTTTACTCTGTATCTAACCCCGTGCTGTACCTGTCCTGGGAGTGTTTGATGGGACTGTGTAGAGGGAGCTTTACTCTGTATCTAACCCCATGCTGTACCTGTCCTGGGAGTGTTTGATGGGGGGAGTGTAGAGGGAGCTTCACTCTGTATCAGGGCTGGTTTAGCTCCGTGGGTTAGACTGCTGGTTTATGATGCAAAATAAGGCCACCAGTGCAGGTTCCATACCTGTACTTGTACCGCCTGAGGGTATTCACTAAGATCCATCTTCTCAACCTTGTCCTCACCTGAGGTGTGGTGATCCTCGGGTTAAACCACTACCTGACAGCTCTCCCTCGCAAAATGTAAAGCAGCGGATGGCCATCTGGGACTATTGTGATGTTAGATTTATCTTTATCTAAACCTGTGCTGTCCCCGTCCTGGGAGTGTTTCATGGGGACAGTATCGAGGGGTATCTATTCTGTATCTAACCCCATGATGAACCTGCCCTGGGAGTAAATGATCAGAACAGTGTAGAGTGAGCTTTGCGCTGCATCTAACTCCATGATGTACGTGTCCTGGGAGGCTTTGATGGGGACACTGTGGAGGGAGCTTTACTCTGTATCTAACCCCGTGCTGTACCTGTCCTGGGAGTGTTTGATGGGGACAGTGTAGAGGGAGTTTTACTCTGTATCGAACCCCGTGCTGTACCTGTCCTGGGAGTGTTTGATGGGGACAGTGTGGAGGGAGCTTTACTCTGTATCTAACCCCGTGCTGTACCTGTCCTGGGAGTGTTTGATGGGGACAGTGTAGAGGGATCTTTACTCTGTATCTAACTCCATGCTGTACCTGTCCTGGGAGTGTTTGATGGGACAGTGTAGAGGGAGCTTTACTCTGTATCTAACTCCATGCTGTACCTGTCCTGGGAGTGTTTGATGGGGACAGTGTAGAGGGAGCTTTACTCTGTATCTAACCCCGTGCTGTATCTGTCCTGGGAGTGTTTGATGGGGACAGTGTAGAGGGAGCTTTACTTTGTATTTAACCCCGTGCTGTACCTGTCGTGGGAGTGTTTGATGGGGATAGTGTGGAGGGAGATTTACTCTGTATCTAACCCCGTGCTGTCCCTGTCCTGGGAGTGTTCCATGGGACAGTGTAGAGGGAGCTTTACTCTGTATCTAACCCTGAGCTGTACCTGTTCTGGGAGTGTTTGATGGGGACAGTGTAAAGGGAGCTTTACT
Source organism: Scyliorhinus torazame (assembly GCF_047496885.1). NCBI lineage: Eukaryota > Metazoa > Chordata > Chondrichthyes > Carcharhiniformes > Scyliorhinidae > Scyliorhinus > Scyliorhinus torazame. Next base: position 73,620,580 of record NC_092722.1, on the reverse strand, counting down.
CTGTATCTAACCCTGTGCTGTATCTGTCCTGGGAGTGTTTGATGGGGACAGTGTAGAGGGAGTTTTACTCTGTATTTCGTCCTGTGCTGTACCTGTCGTGGGAGTGTTTGATGGGGATAGTGTGGAGGGAGATTTACTCTGTATCTAACCCCGTGCTGTCCCTGTCCTGGGAGTGTTCCATGGGACAGTGTAGAGGGAGCTTTACTCTGTATCTAACCCGTGCTGTACCTGTCCTGGGAGTGTTTGATGGGGACAGTGTAGAGGGAGCTTTACTCTGTATCTAACCCCGTACTGTACCTGCCTGGGAGTGTTTGATGGGGACAGTGTAGATCAGCCATTTTCAAACTCGGGTCGCAGCCCGTGGGTGTGTCACGGGCGGATGTCGGGAGGGTCGCGGTGCAATCCATCGCAGCATTCCCGATCGTGGGAATTAATGTGCAATGGATGCAGCACCTGGTATTTAAAACTTCCGTCTGCGACTGGCTTTATTAATGACGACCGCGATCGGCTTTAAAAATGGCGACCGGTTTTAAAAATGATGGCCGCCAGCGTTTTTCCGAATGGTGGGGCACTGCGCATGCCTGCCCGCTCATCAGTACGCATGCCCTGAGCCCAGCAAGAAACACCGCCTCCTCCTGACGTCAGCGTGCTGACCCAGGAGAAGATTTTTCTTTATACTCAGTGCAATCATCCTGCCTGAAGCGACGTCAGCGAGCAGGTCACGCATCCCGAACACTGACGTCACGTGCTCATGGTGCGATTGTGATTCCTCCATTTTGTCAGCAGCAAACAAGCAACAGGTCTGTAAAATTTAAATCTGATCGTATTGTAATAAGGAAGAGAGGGCCAGAGACACAATCAGGCCAGGATCTCACAACTAAACCTGTTGGCGAGAGTGGCTCAGGAGAATCCACAACAGGACAGAGCAGTGGTGGTGTGAGCTGTTCAGGAGAGTCCACAGCAGGACAGAGCAGTGGTGGTGTGAGCTGTTCAGGACAATCCACAGACGGACAAAGCAGTGGTGGTGTGAGCTGTTCAGGAGGGTCCACAACAGGACAAAGCAGTGGTGGTGTGAGCTGTTCAGGAGGGTCCACAACAGGACAAAGCAGTGGTGGTGTGAGCTGTTCAGGAGAATCCACAACAGGACAGAGCAGTGGTGGTGTGAGCTGTTCAGGACAATCCACAGACGGACAAAGCAGTGGTGGTGTGAGCTGTTCAGGAGGGTCCACAACAGGACAAAGCAGTGGTGGTGTGAGCTGTTCAGGAGGGTCCACAACAGGACAAAGCAGTGGTGGTGTGAGCTGTTCGGGACAATCCACAGACAGACAAAGCAGTGCTGGTGTGAGCTGTTCAGGAGAGTCCACAACAGGACAAAGCAGTGGTGGTGTGAGCTGTTCAGGAGGGTCCACAACAGGACAAAGCGGTGGTGGTGTGAGCTATTCAGGAGAATCTACAACAGGACAAAGCAGTGGTGGTGTGAGCTGTTCAGGAGAATCTACAACAGGACAAAGCAGTGGTGGTGTGAGCTGTTCAGGAGAGTCCACAACAGGATAAAGCAGTGGTGGTGTGAGCTGTTCAGGAGAGTCCACAACAGGACAAAGCAGTGGTGGTGTGAGCTGTTCAGGAGAGTCCACAACAGGACAAAGCAGTGGTGGTGTGAGCTGTTCAGGAGGGTCCACAACAGGACAAAGCAGTGGTGGTGTGAGCTCCAGGAGAGTCCACAACAGGACAAAGCAGTGGTGGTGTGAGCTGTTCAGGAGGGTCCACAACAGGACAAAGCAGTGCTGGTGTGAGCTGTTCAGGAGAATCCACAACAGGACAAAGCAGTGGTGGTGTGAGCTGTTCAGGAGAGTCCACAACAGGACAAAGCAGTGGTGGTGTGAGCTGTTCAGGAGAATCCACAACAGGACAAAGCAGTGGTGGTGTGAGCTGTTCAGGAGGGTCCACAACAGGATAAAGCAGTGCTGGTGTGAGCTGTTCAGGAGAGTCCACAACAGGTCAAAGCAGTGGTGGTGTGAGCTGTTCAGGAGAATCCACAACAGGACAAAGCAGTGGTGGTGTGAGCTGTACAGGAGCGTCTACAACAGGACAAAGCAGTGGTGGTGTGAGCTGTTCAGGAGAGTCCACAACAGGACAAAGCAGTGGTGGTGTGAGCTGTTCAGAAGGGTCCACAACAGGACAAAGCAGTGGTGGTGTGAGCTGTTCGGGACAATCCACAGACAGACAAAGCAGTGCTGGTGTGAGCTGTTCAGGAGAATCCACAACAGGACAAAGCAGTGGTGGTGTGAGCTGTTCAGGAGGGTCCACAACAGGACAAAGCAGTGGTGGTGTGAGCTGTTCAGGAGAATCTACAACAGGACAAAGCAGTGGTGGTGTGAGCTGTACAGGAGAGTCTACAACAGGACAAAGCAGTGGTGGTGTGAGCTGTTCAGGAGGGTCCACAACAGGACAAAGCAGTGGTGGTGTGAGCTGTTCAGGAGAATCTACAACAGGACAAAGCAGTGGTGGTGTGAGCTGTACAGGAGAGTCTACAACAGGACAAAGCAGTGGTGGTGTGAGCTGTTCAGGAGGGTCCACAACAGGACAAAGCAGTTGTGGTGTGAGCTGTTCAGGAGAATCTACAACAGGACAAAGCAGTGGTGGTGTGAGCTGTACAGGAGAGTCTACAACAGGACAAAGCAGTGGTGGTGTGAGCTGTTCAGGAGGGTCCACAACAGGACAAAGCAGTGGTGGTGTGAGCTGTTCAGGAGGGTCCACAACAGGACAACGCAGTGGTGGTGTGAGCTGTTCAGGAGAATCTACAACAGGACAAAGCAGTGGTTGTGTGAGCTGTTCAGGAGAGTCTACAACAGGACAAAGCAGTGGTGGTGTGAGCTGTTCAGGAGAGTCCACAACAGGACAAAGCAGTGGTGGTGTGAGCTGTTCAGGAGAATCTACAACAGGACAAAGCAGTGGTGGTGTGAGCTCCAGGAGAGTCCACAACAGGACAAAGCAGTGGTGGTGTGAGCTGTTCAGGAGAGTCCACAACAGGACAAAGCGGTGGTGGTGTGAGCTGTTCAGGAGAGTCCACAACAGGACAAAGCAGTGGTGGTGTGAGCTGTTCAGGAGAATCCACAACAGGACAAAGCAGTGGTGGTGTGAGCTGTTCAGGAGAATCTACAACAGGACAAAGCAGTGGTGGTGTGAGCTGTTCAGGAGGGTCCACAACAGGACAAAGCAGTGGTGGTGTGAGCTGTTCAGGAGAGTCTACAACAGGACAGAGCAGTGGTGGTGTGAGCTCCAGGAGAGTCCACATCAGGACAAAGCAGTGGTGGTGTGAGCTCCAGGAGAGTCCACAACAGGACAGAGCAGTGGTGGTGTGAGCTGTTCAGGAGAGTCCACAGCAGGACAAAGCAGTGGTGGTGTGAGCTCCAGGAGAGTCCACAACAGGACAAAGCAGTGCTGGTGTGAGCTGTTCAGGAGAATCTACAACAGGACAAAGCAGTGGTGGTGTGAGCTGGTCAGGAGGGTCCACAACAGGACAAAGCAGTGCTGGTGTGAGCTGTTCAGGAGGGTCCACAACAGGACAAAGCAGTGGTGGTGTGAGCTGTTCAGGAGGGTCCACAACAGGACAAAGCAGTGCTGGTGTGAGCTGTTCAGGAGGGTCCACAACAGGACAAAGCAGAGCTGGTGTGAGCAGTTCAGGAGAGTCCACAACAGGACAAAGCAGTGGTGGTGTGAGCTCCAGGAGAGTCCACAACAGGACAAAGCAGTGGTGGTGTGAGCTGTTCAGGAGAGTCCACAACAGGACAACGCAGTGGTGGTGTGAGCTCCAGGACATCTGATGGACAACCCATACAGAAATGTAACATTGAATGACAAATCAAGTGAGGTCATGAGGACCAAGCAGGCTCACCTGTCGCATTAAAGGTACTCAAAATTGGTGGGTCGTGAAGGTCGGCCGTCATAGGTCACGAAGGCTGGCCGTTCGGAAAAAATGGATCCCCAGAAAAGAAGTTTGCAAAACACTGGTGCAGAGGAAGCTTTGTTTTGCATGTAATTCCGTGCTGCACCTCTCCTGGGGCTGTTTGACGGGGATAGCATTGAGGCAATTTTGCCCTATATCTTACCCTATGCCATACCCTAGGCAGCACGGTAGCATAGTGATTAGCACAATTGCTTCACAGCTCCTGGGTCCCAGGTTCGATTCCGGCTTGGGTCACTGTCTGTGCGGAGTCTGCACATCCTCCCCGTGTGTGCGTGGGTTTCCTCCGGGTGCTCCAGTTTCCTCCCACAGTCCAAAGATGTGCAGGTTAGGTGGATTGGCCATGCTAAATTGCACTTAATGTTGGTGGGGTTACTGGGTTATGGGGTTGGGGTGGAGGGTGCTCTTGGGTAGGGTGGTCTGGGGCTGGTTTAGCACACTGGGCTAAATCGCTGGCTTTTAAAGACGACCAAGGCAGGCCAGCAACACGGTTCAATTCCCGTACCAGCCTCCCCGAACAGGTGCCGGAATGTGGCGACTAGGGGCTTTTCACAGTAACTTCATTGAAGCCTACTCGTGACAATAAGCAATTTTCATTTTCGTTTCATTCTTTCAAAGAGCCGGTGCAGACTCGATGGGCTGAATGGCCTCCTTCTGCACTGTAAATTCTATGATTCGATGATTCTATGATCCCATCCTTGTCCTGGGAGTGTTTGATGGGGAAAGTGTGCAGGGAGCTTTGCATCTAACCCCTCTTTGGCTTTCCCCGGTCAGTAATGTGTGAGCGCCACACGATCAGAAGGTCAGTACTGAGGGAGTGCCGCACTGTCAGAGAGTCTGTACTGAGGGAGTGGTGCACTGTCAGAGGGTCAGTACTGAGGGAGTGCCGCACTGTCAGAGAGTCTGTACTGAGGGAGTGCCGCACTGTCAGAGGGTCAGTGCTGAGGGAGTGCTGCACCGTCAGAGGGTCAGTACTGAGGGAGTGCGGCACTGTCAGAGGGTCAGTACTGAGGGAGTGCTGCACTGTCAGAGGGTCAGTACTGAGGGAGTGCTGCACTGTCAGAGAGTCTGTACTGAGGGAGTGCTGCACTGCCAGAGAGACAGTACTGAGGGAGTGCCACACTGTCAGAGAGTCTGTACTGAGGGAGTGCTGCACTGTCAGAGAGTCAGTACTGAGGGAGTGCTGCACTGTCAGAGGGTCAGTAATGAGGAGCTGCCCTGTCAGAGGGTCAATACTGAGGGAGTGCCGCACTGTCAGAGAGTCTGGACTGAGGGACTGCTGCACTGTCAGAGAGTCTGTACTGAGGGAGTGCCGCACTGTCAGAGAGTCTGGACTGAGGGAGTGCCGCACTGTCAGAGAGTCTGGACTGAGGGACTGCTGCACTGTCAGAGAGTCTGTACTGAGGGAGTGCTGCACTGTCAGAGAGTCTGGACTGAGGGAGTGCTGCACTGCCAGAGAGTCAGTGCTGAGGGAGTGCCACACTGTCAGAGAGTCTGTACTGAGCGAGTGCTGCACTGTCAGAGGGTCAGTAATGAGGAGCTGCCCTGTCAGAGGGTCAATACTGAGGGAGTGCCATGCTGTCGGGGGGTCAGTGCTGACGGACTGCTGCACTGTCAAGGGTCAGTACTGAGCGAGTGCAGTACTGTCGGACTGTGAGTACTGAGGGAGTGCTGTACTATCAGAGGGTTAATACTGAGGGAGTACCGCACTGTCAGACGGTGAGTGCTCAGGAAGTGCCGGAGTGTCAGAGGGTCAGTAATAAAGGAAAGCCACACTGTCAGAGGGTCAGTAATGAGGTGCTGCCCTGTCAGAGGGTCAGTACTGAGGGAGTGCTGTACTGTCAGAGGGTCAGTACTGAGGGAGTGCTGCCCTGTCAGAGGGTCAGTAATGAGGGAGTGCTGCCCTGTCAGAGGGTCAGTAATGAGGGAGTGCAGCACTGTCAGAGGGTCAGTAATGAGGGAGTGCTGCCCTGTCAGAGGGTCAGTAATGAGGGAGTGCAGCACTGTCAGAGGGTCAGTAATGAGGGAGTGCAGCACTGTCAGAGGGTCAGTAATGAGGGAGTGCAGCACTGTCAGAGGGTCCGTTCGGAGGGAGTGCCGCGCTTTCGGATGTGACATCTACCACATGTGTCATTCTCTCATATACTCTAAGCTGCTCAAACCAGTTGTCTTTGTCTTAATACCTGATTTGTCAGTTGACGCCCAATTCATGTATTCTCTTGTTGCAGCTGTTACATTCATTAACTAGCCGCAGTGATTGCTGATGAGTCACATCTGCGTCACTGAATAATAATCATACCATTTAGAAACGTTTACATAACAAGTAAACACTTGAACAGCACGGGGTTAGATACAGAGTAAAACTCGCTCTAAACTGACCCCATCAAACACTCCCAGGACAGGTACAGCACGGGGTTAGATACAGAGTAAAACTCGCTCTACACTGTCCCCATTAAACACTCCCAGGATAGGTACATCACAGGGTTAGATACAGAGTAAAGCTCCCGCTACACTGTCGCATCAAATACTCCCAGGACAGGTACAGCATGGGGTTAGATACAGAGGAAAGCTCCCTCTACACTGTCCCCATCAAACACTTCCAGTACAGATACAGCACGGGGTTAGATACAGAGTAAAGCTCCCTCTACACTGTCCCCATCAAACACTTCCAGTACAGGTACAGCACGGGGTTAGAGACAGAGTAAAACTCTCTCTGAACTGTCCCCATCAAACACTCCCAGTACAGGTACAGCACGGGGTTAGATACAGAGTAAAACTCTCTCTAAACTGTCCCCATCAAACACTCCCAGGACAGGTACAGCACGGGGTTAGATACAGAGTAAAACTCGCTCTAAACTGTCCTGATCAAACACTCCCAGGACAGGTACAGCACGGGGTTAGACACAGAGGAAAGCTCCCTCTATATTGCATCAATCAAATACCCCCAGGACAGGTCTGGCATGGGGTTAGATACAGAGTAAAGCTCCCTCTTCACTGTCCCCATCAAACATTCCCAGGACTGATACAGCACGGGGTTAGATACAGAGTAACGCTCCCTCCAGACTGTCCCTTCACCAGGCACGCACGGTCTGGCCGGTAGAAGTGCGGTTTGCACTCCGCACAGACCTGGCAGTCTCTCGTGATAGCTCTGACTTCCTCGATGGAGTAGGGCAGATTGCGGGCCTTTATGAAGTGATAAAAGCGGGTGACCCCTGGGTGACAGAGATCGTCGTGCAGGGTCCGGAGTCGGTCCACTCGGGATAGGGCATCGGGGGGCTCGTTGAGTTTGCCGGGGCGATACAAAATCTCGTAATTGTAGGTGGAGAGCTCGATCATCCACCTCAAGATCCTATCATTTTTGATCTTACCCCGCTGTGTGTTGTTAAACATGAAGGCAACCGACCGTTGGTCAGTGAGGAGAGTGAATCTCCTGCCGGCCAGGTAATGCCTCCAATACCGCACAGCTTCAACGATAGCTTGGGCCTCCTTTTCGACAGAGGAATGCCGAATTTCGGAGGCATGGAGGGTGCGGGAAAAGAATGCCACGGCCTGCCTGGTTGAGGGTGGCGGCCAGAGCGACGTCTGATGCATCGCTCTCGACTTGGAAGGGGAGTGTCTCGTCGACCGCGTGCATCGCGACCTTGGCGATGTCAGCTTTTATACGGTTGAAGGCCTGGTGAGCCTCGGCTGTCAGGGGAAAATCTGCCGTGGAGGAGTGGGGGGCCTTGTCCGCATAGTTAGGGACCCACTGGGTGTACTACGAGAAGAACCCCAGGCATCGTTTGGGAGCCTTGGGGCAGTATGGAAGGGGGAGTTCCATGAGGGGGCGCATGCGATCGGGGTCGGGCCCTAGAACTCCGTTCTGAACCACACAGCCGAGGATGGCTAATCGGTTCATGCTGAACACGCACTTCTCCTTGTTGTAGGTTAGGTTGAGGAGTTTGGCGGTGTAGAGGAATTTGGAAAGGTTAGCGTCGTGGTCCTGCTGGTCGTGGCAGCAGATGGTGACATTATCCAGGTACGGGAAAGTGGCCCGCAGTCCGTACCGGTCAACCATTCGGTCCATCTCCCATTGGAAGACCGAGACCCCGTTAGTGACGCCGAAGAGAACCCTAAGGAAGTGGTAAAGGCGGCCGTCCGCTTCAAACACGGTGTACGGGCGGTCCGCCTTGCGAATGGGGAGCTGGTGGTAGGCAGATTTCAGGTCCACTGTCGAGAAGACCCGGTACTGTGCAATCTGATTGACCATGTCAGATATGCGCGGGAGGGGGTACGCGTCGAGCTGCATGTACCGATTGATGGTCTATCTGTAGTCAACGACCATCCTGTTTTTCTCCCCAGTTTTCACCACTACCACTTGGGCTCTCCAGGGGCTGTTGCTGGCCTCGATAATACCTTCCCGCAGCAGCCGCTGGACCTCAGACCTGATGAAGGTCCTGTCCTGGGCACTGTACCGTCTGCTCCTGGTGGCGACGGGTTTACAATCCAAGGTGAGGTTCGCAAACAGGGAAGGTGGGTCGACCTTAAGAGTCGTGAAGCCGCATACAGTAAGGGGTGGTAGGGGCCCGCCGAATTTCAGGGTTAGGCTCTGGAGGTTGCACTGGAAGTCCAGGTCGAGTAGCAAGGCAGCGCAGAGGTTGGGGAGGACATAGAGCCGGAAGCCGCTGAACTCTACGTCCTGGATGGTGAGGGTGGCGGTGCAATATCCCCGGATCACCATGGAGTGGGATCCGGAGGCCGGGGAGATTCTCTGGTTGTCGGGGTGTACCGCGAGGGAGCAGCGCCTTACCGTATCGGGTGGATGAAGCTCTCAGTGCTCCCGGAGTCCAGAAGGCAGGATATCTTGTGCCCGTCGACCTTCACTGTTGATCGTGATGGAGGCCAGACGTGTCTGGTCAGCGGCGGTTGCAGGCGATGAGCGGCCCGATGAGGTGCCCGACGAGCAGGGGTCCTGAGGCGGGGAAGATGGTGGCGCCCACGGGCCCCACGTGTTGTGAGGCGAGCTAGATGGCGGTGCCTGCGGGTCGCACATGGCGGGTGCCGGGACAACAGCGGCGACTGAGTGGGCCTGTCACACAGCAGCGAAATGTCCTTTTATCCCGCAGGCCTTGCAGAGCGCGCTCCGTGCCAGGAAGCGCCGTCGGGGGTGTTTTGAGTGTCCGCAGAAGTAGCACTTGAGTCCCCTGGGGTTGGTTGGCTGGGGGGGGTCGCTGATGGGGTCCACAGTGGGGTGTTCTCTGGCGGGGTCCACGATGCCCAGGAGGGGTGGGCCGTGCGGTCGGGAGCATACGGCTGTATATTGCGTGAGGCGACTGTGAGCGAGAGCGCTAGTTTCTTGGTCGCCGCAAGACCGAGGGTAGCCCCTTCTAAGAGGCGTGGCGGATCTAGGCCGACCCTATGCCCGTAACGAACGCGTCTCTAAGTAGCAGGTCAGAATGTTCAGCGGCCGAAATGGCTTGGCAATCACGCCTCTCACCAGGACGTGCAGGGCATGCCAGAAATCTTCCACAGATTCACCGGGGAGTTGATGCCGCGGGGACAGGAGGTGTCTGGCGTAGAGCATGTTGGTCTGCTGAGTGTAGTTCTCCTTCAGTAGCGCCATGGCCTCAGCGTAGGTCGGCGCGTCCCGGATGAGGGGAAAGATATCGGAACTCAGCCGCATGTAAAAGATCTGGAGCTTCTGTGTCCCTGGGATGGGTCTGTCGCAGATCCGATGTATGTTCAAAGCAAACCAGCCAATGTGCGAAGGCCGACTTGGCCATGTGTGTTTGAGGGTGCAGCTGCAGGCGATCAGGCTTGATGCGGAGATCCATCGTTGTAAAATCTCTGAATAATAAATTGATGCATTATCAATTACGACGAGACAAGAGTAGAGAGTAATCGAGGCTTTATTACACAGAGATGTGGAGCCGACCGCAGCTGCTGCCGAAATGGCTGCAGCTCGGAGAGCCCACACATTTATACTCCGCCTACTGGGTGGAGCCAGCAGGCAGGGATCTACCCCCGTACCTGTAGTTCAGGGGCCTTACCGTAATACCCTCATATGCAGTATACATAATACAACAGTGGGGACCACCACAGCTAGATACAGAGTAAAGCTCCCTCTACACTGTCCCCATCAAACATTTCCTCGGACAGGTACAGCACGGGGTTAGATAGAGAGTAAGCTCCCTCCACACTGTCCCCATCAAACACTCCCAGGACAGGGACAGCACGGGGTTAGATACAGAGTAAAGCTCCCTCTACACTGTCCCCATCAAACACTCCCAGGACAGGTACAGCACGGGGTTAGATACAGAGTAAAGCTCCCTCCACACTGTCCCCATCAAACATTTCCTCAGACAGATACAGCACGGGGTTAGATAGAGAGTAAAGCTCCCTCTACACTGTCCCCATCAAACACCCCCAGGACAGGGACAGCACGGGGTTAGATACAGAGTAAAGCTCCCTCTACACTGTCCCCATCAAACACTCCCAGGACAGGTACAGCACGGGGTTAGATACAGAGTAAAGCTCCCTATACACTGTCCCCATCAAACACTTCCAGGACAGGTACAGCACAGGGTTAGATACAGAGTAAAGCTCCCTCTACACTGTCCCCATCAGAAACCCCCAGGACAGGCACAGCACGGAGTTAGATACAGAGTAAAGCTCCCTCTACACTGTCCCCATCGAACACTCCCAGGACAGGTACAGCATGGGGTTAGATACAGAGTAAAGCTCCCTCTACACTGACCCCATCAAACACTCCCAGGACAGGCACAGCACAGGGTTAGATACAGAGTAAAGCTTGCTCTACACTGTCCCCATCAAACATTCCCAGGACAGGTACAGCATGGGGTGATATACAGAGTAAAGCTCCCTCTACACTGACCCCATCAAACACTCCCAGGACAGGCACAGCACAGGGTTAGATACAGAGTAAAGCTCCCTCTACACTGACCCCATCAAACACTCCCAGGACAGGTACAGCATGGGGTTAGATACAGAGTAAAGCTCCCTCTACACTGACCCCATCAAAGACTCCCAGGACAGGTACAGCACGAGGTTAGATACAGAGTAAAGCTTGCTCTACACTGTCCCCATCAAACATTCCCAGGACTGGTACAGCACGGGGTTAGATACAGAGTAAAGCTCGCTCTACACTGTCCCCATCAAACACTCCCAGGACAGGTACAGCACGGGGTTAGATACAGAGTAAAGCTCCCTCTACACTGACCCCATCAAACACTCCCAGGACAGGTACAGCACGGGGTTAGATACAGAGTAAAGCTCGCTCTACACTGTCCCCATCAAACACTCCCAGGACAGGTAAAGCACGGGGTTAGATACAGAGTAAAGCTCGCTCTACACTGTCCCCATCAAACACTCCCAGGACAGGTACAGCACGGGGTGAGATACAGAGTAAAGCTCCCTCTACACTGACCCCATCAAACACGCCCAGGACAGGCACAGCACAGGGTTAGATACAGAGTAAAGCTCCCTCTACACTGTCCCCATCAAACACTCCCAGGACAGGTAGAGCACGGGGTTAGATACAGAATAAAGCTCGCTCTACACTGTCCCCATCAAACACTCCCAGGACAGGTACAGCACGGGGTTAGATACAGAGAAAAGCTCCCTCTACACTGTTGCCATCAAACACCCCCAGGACAGGGACAGCACGGGGTTAGATACAGAGTAAAGCTCCCTCTACACTGTCCCCATCAAACATTCCCAGGACAGGTACATCACAGGGTTAGATACAGAGTAAAGCTCCCTATACACTGTCCCCATCAAACACTTCCAGGACAGGTACAGCACAGGGTTAGATACAGAGTAAAGCTCCCTCTACACTGTCCCCATCAAACACCCCCAGGACAGGAACAGCACGGAGTTAGATACAGAGTAAAGCTCCCTCTACACTGTCCCCATCAAACACTCCCAGGACAGGTACAGCACGGGGTTAGATACAGAGTAAAGCTCCCTCTACACTGACCCCATCAAACACTCCCAGGACAGGCACAGCACAGGGTTAGATACAGAGTAAAGCTCCCTCTACACTGACCCCATCAAACACTCCCAGGACAGGTACAGCATGGGGTTAGATACAGAGTAAAGCTCCCTCTACACTGACCCCATCAAAGACTCCCAGGACAGGTACAGCACGAGGTTAGATACAGAGTAAAGCTTGCTCTACACTGTCCCCATCAAACATTCCCAGGACTGGTACAGCACGGGGTTAGATACAGAGTAAAGCTCGCTCTACACTGTCCCCATCAAACACTCCCAGGACAGGTACAGCACGGGGTTAGATACAGAGTAAAGCTCCCTCTACACTGACCCCATCAAACACTCCCAGGACAGGTACAGCACGGGGTTAGATACAGAGTAAAGCTCGCTCTACACTGTCCCCATCAAACACTCCCAGGACAGGTAAAGCACGGGGTTAGATACAGAGTAAAGCTCGCTCTACACTGTCCCCATCAAACACTCCCAGGACAGGTACAGCACGGGGTGAGATACAGAGTAAAGCTCCCTCTACACTGACCCCATCAAACACACCCAGGACAGGCACAGCACAGGGTTAGATACAGAGTAAAGCTCCCTCTACACTGTCCCCATCAAACACTCCCAGGACAGGTAGAGCACGGGGTTAGATACAGAATAAAGCTCGCTCTACACTGTCCCCATCAAACACTCCCAGGACAGGTACAGCACGGGGTTAGATACAGAGAAAAGCTCCCTCTACACTGTTGCCATCAAACACCCCCAGGACAGGGACAGCACGGGGTTAGATACAGAGTAAAGCTCCCTCTACACTGTCCCCATCAAACATTCCCAGGACAGGTACATCACAGGGTTAGATACAGAGTAAAGCTCCCTATACACTGTCCCCATCAAACACTTCCAGGACAGGTACAGCACAGGGTTAGATACAGAGTAAAGCTCCCTCTACACTGTCCCCATCAAACACCCCCAGGACAGGAACAGCACGGAGTTAGATACAGAGTAAAGCTCCCTCTACACTGTCCCCATCAAACACTCCCAGGACAGGTACAGCACGGGGTTAGCTACAGAGTAAAGCTCCCTCTACACTGACCCCATCAAACACTCCCAGGACAGGTACAGCACGGGGTTAGATACAGAGTAAAGCTCGCTCTACACTGTCCCCATCAAACACTCCCAGGACAGGTACAGCAAGTTGTTAGATACAGAGTAAAGCTCCCTCTACTCTGACCCCATCAAACACACCCAGGACAGGCACAGCACAGGGTTAGATACAGAGTAAAGCTCCCTCTACACTGTCCCCATCAAACACTCCCAGGACAGGTACAGCACGGGGTTAGATACAGAGTAAAGCTCGCTCTGCACTGTCCCCATCAAACACTCCCAGGACAGGTACAGCACGGGGTTAGATACAGAGTAAAGCTCCCTCTACACTGACCCCATGAAACACAGCCAGGACAGGCACAGCACAGGGTTAGATACAGAGTAAAGCTCCCTCTACACTGTCCCCATCAAACACTCCCAGGACAGGTACAGCACGGGGTTAGATACAGAATAATGCTCCCTCTACACTGTCCCCATCAAACACTCACAGGACAGGTCCAGCACGGGGTTAGATAGAGAATAATGCTCCCTCTACACTGTCCCCATCAAACACTCCCAGGACAGGTACAGCACGGGGTTAGATACAGAGTAAAGCTCCCTCTACACTGTCCCCATCAAACACTCCCAGGACAGGTTCATCACGGGGTTAGATACAGAGTATAGCTTTCTCCACACTGTCCCCATCAAACACTCCCAGGACAGGTAGAGCACGGGGTTAGATACAGAGTAAAGCTCGCTCTACACTGTCCCCATCAAACACTTCCAGGACAGGTACAGCACGGGGTTAGATACAGAGTAAAGCTCCCTCTACACTGTCCCCATCAAACACTCCCAGGACAGTTATAGCACAGGGTTAGATACAGAGTAAAGCTCGCTCTACACTGTCCCCCTCAAATACTCCCAGGACAGGTTCATGACGGGGTTAGATACAGAGTAAAACTTGCTCCACACTGTCCCCATCAAACACTCCCAGGACAGGTAGAGCACGGGGTTAGATACAGAGTAAAGCTCGCTCTACACTGTCCCCATCAAACACTCCCAGGACAGGTACAGCACGGGGTTAGATACAGAGTAAAGCTCCCTCTACACTGTCCCGATCAAACACTCCCAGGACAGTTACAGCACGGGGTTAGGTACTGAGTAAAGCTCCCTCTACACTGTCCCCATCAAACACTCCCAGGACAGGTACAGCATGGGGTTAGATACAGAGTAAAGCTCCCTCTACACGGTCCCCATCAAACACTCCCAGGACAGGTACAGCACGGGGTTAGATACAGAGTAAAGCTCCCTCTACTCTGTCCCCATCAAACACTCCCAGGACAGGTACAGCACGGGGTTAGATACAAAGTAAAGCTCCCTCTACACTGTCCCCATCAAACACTCCCAGGACAGGTATAGAACGGGGTTAGATACAGAGTAAAGCTCCCTCTACACTGTCCCCATCAAACATTCCCAGGACAGCTACAGGACGGGGTTAGATACAGAGTAAAGCTCCCTCTACACTGTCCCCATCAAACACACCCAGGACACGTACAGCACGGGGTTAGATACAGAGTAAATCTCACTCCACACTGTCCCCATCAAACACTCCCAGGACAGGCACAGCACAGGGTTAGATACAGAGTAAATCTCCCTCCACACTGTCCCCATCAAACACTCCCAGGACAGGTTCAGCACGGGGTTAGATACAGAGTAAATCTCCCTCTACACTGTCTCCATCAAACACACCCAGGACAGGTACAGCACGGGGTTAGATACAGAGTAAAGCTCCCTCTACACTGTCCCCATCAAACACTCCCAGGACAGGTACAGCACGGGGTTAGATACAAAGTAAAGCTCCCTCTACACTGTCCCCATCAAACACTCCCAGGACAGGCACAGCACAGGGTTAGATACAGAGTAAATCTCCCTCCACATTGTCCCCATCAAACACTCCCAGGACAGGTTCAGCACGGGGTTAGATACAGAGTAAATCTCCCTCCACACTGTCCCCATCAAACACTCCCAGGACAGGTTCAGCACAGGGTTAGATACAGAGTAAATCTCCCTCTACACTGTCCCCATCAAACACACCCAGGACAGGTACAGCACGGGGTTAGATACAGAGTAATTCTCCCTCCACACTGTCCCCATCAAACACTCCCAGGACAGGTTCAGCACGGGGTTAGATACAGAGTAAATCTCCCTCCATAATGTCCCCATCAAACACTCCCAGGACAGGTTCAGCATGAGGTTAGATACAGAGTAAATCTCCCTCCACACCGTCCCCATCAAACACTCCCAGGACAGGTACAGCACGGGGTTAGATACAGAGTAAAGCTCCCTCTACACTGTCCCCATCAAACACTCCCAGGACAGGTACGTGGGGTTAGATACAGAGTAAAGCTCCCTCTACACTGTCCCCATCAAACACTTCCAGGACAGGTACAGCACGGGGTTAGATACAGAGTAAAGCTCCCTCTACACTGTCCCCATCAAACACTCCCAGGACAGTTATAGCACAGGGTTAGATACAGAGTAAAGCTCCCTCTACACTGTCCCCCTCAAATACTCCCAGGACAGGTTCATGACGGGGTTAGATACAGAGTAAAACTTGCTCCACACTGTCCCCATCAAACACTCCCAGGACAGGTAGAGCACGGGGTTAGAGACAGAGTAAAGCTCCCTCTACACTGTCCCCATCAAACACTCCCAGGACAGGTACAGCATGGGGTTAGATACAGAGTAAAGCTCCCTCTACACTGACCCCATCAAACACTCCCAGGACAGGTACAGCACGGGGTTAGATACAGAGTAAAGCTCCCTCAACACTGTCCCCATCAAACACTCCCAGGACAGGTACAGCACGGGGTTAGATACAGAGTAACGCTCCCTCTACACTGTCCCCATCAAACACTCACAGGACAGGTACAGCACGGGGTTAGATACAGAGTAACGCTCCCTCTACACTGTCCCCATCAAACACTCACAGGACAGGTACAGCACGGGGTTAGATACAGAGTAAAGCTCCCTCTACACTGTCCCCATCAAACACTCCCAGGACAGGTACAGCACGGGGTTAGATACAGAGTAAAGCTCGCTCTACACTGTCCCCATCAAACACTCCCAGGACAGGTAAAGCACGGGGTTAGATACAGAGTAAAGCTCGCTCTACACTGTCCCCATCAAACACTCCCAGGACAGGTACAGCACGGGGTGAGATACAGAGTAAAGCTCCCTCTACACTGACCCCATCAAACACTCCCAGGACAGGTACAGCACGGGGTTAGATACAGAGTAAAGCTCCCTCTACACTGACCCCATCAAACACTCCCAGGACAGGTACAGCACGGGGTTAGATACAGAGTAAAGCTCGCTCTACACTGTCCCCATCAAACACTCCCAGGACAGGTAAAGCACGGGGTTAGATACAGAGTAAAGCTCGCTCTACACTGTCCCCATCAAACACTCCCAGGACAGGTACAGCACGGGGTGAGATACAGAGTAAAGCTCCCTCTACACTGACCCCATCAAACACGCCCAGGACAGGCACAGCACAGGGTTAGATACAGAGTAAAGCTCCCTCTACACTGTCCCCATCAAACACTCCCAGGACAGGTAGAGCACGGGGTTAGATACAGAATAAAGCTCGCTCTACACTGTCCCCATCAAACACTCCCAGGACAGGTACAGCACGGGGTTAGATACAGAGAAAAGCTCCCTCTACACTGTTGCCATCAAACACCCCCAGGACAGGGACAGCACGGGGTTAGATACAGAGTAAAGCTCCCTCTACACTGTCCCCATCAAACATTCCCAGGACAGGTACATCACAGGGTTAGATACAGAGTAAAGCTCCCTATACACTGTCCCCATCAAACACTTCCAGGACAGGTACAGCACAGGGTTAGATACAGAGTAAAGCTCCCTCTACACTGTCCCCATCAAACACCCCCAGGACAGGAACAGCACGGAGTTAGATACAGAGTAAAGCTCCCTCTACACTGTCCCCATCAAACACTCCCAGGACAGGTACAGCACGGGGTTAGCTACAGAGTAAAGCTCCCTCTACACTGACCCCATCAAACACTCCCAGGACAGGCACAGCACGGGGTTAGATACAGAGTAAAGCTCGCTCTACACTGTCCCCATCAAACACTCCCAGGACAGGTACAGCAAGTTGTTAGATACAGAGTAAAGCTCCCTCTACTCTGACCCCATCAAACACACCCAGGACAGGCACAGCACAGGGTTAGATACAGAGTAAAGCTCCCTCTACACTGTCCCCATCAAACACTCCCAGGACAGGTACAGCACGGGGTTAGATACAGAGTAAAGCTCGCTCTGCACTGTCCCCATCAAACACTCCCAGGACAGGTACAGCACGGGGTTAGATACAGAGTAAAGCTCCCTCTACACTGACCCCATGAAACACACCCAGGACAGGCACAGCACAGGGTTAGATACAGAGTAAAGCTCCCTCTACACTGTCCCCATCAAACACTCCCAGGACAGGTACAGCACGGGGTTAGATACAGAATAATGCTCCCTCTACACTGTCCCCATCAAACACTCACAGGACAGGTCCAGCACGGGGTTAGATAGAGAATAATGCTCCCTCTACACTGTCCCCATCAAACACTCCCAGGACAGGTACAGCACGGGGTTAGATACAGAGTAAAGCTCCCTCTACACTGTCCCCATCAAACACTCCCAGGACAGGTTCATCACGGGGTTAGATACAGAGTATAGCTTTCTCCACACTGTCCCCATCAAACACTCCCAGGACAGGTAGAGCACGGGGTTAGATACAGAGTAAAGCTCGCTCTACACTGTCCCCATCAAACACTTCCAGGACAGGTACAGCACGGGGTTAGATACAGAGTAAAGCTCCCTCTACACTGTCCCCATCAAACACTCCCAGGACAGTTATAGCACAGGGTTAGATACAGAGTAAAGCTCGCTCTACACTGTCCCCCTCAAATACTCCCAGGACAGGTTCATGACGGGGTTAGATACAGAGTAAAACTTGCTCCACACTGTCCCCATCAAACACTCCCAGGACAGGTAGAGCACGGGGTTAGATACAGAGTAAAGCTCGCTCTACACTGTCCCCATCAAACACTCCCAGGACAGGTACAGCACGGGGTTAGATACAGAGTAAAGCTCCCTCTACACTGTCCCGATCAAACACTCCCAGGACAGTTACAGCACGGGGTTAGGTACTGAGTAAAGCTCCCTCTACACTGTCCCCATCAAACACTCCCAGGACAGGTACAGCATGGGGTTAGATACAGAGTAAAGCTCCCTCTACACGGTCCCCATCAAACACTCCCAGGACAGGTACAGCACGGGGTTAGATACAGAGTAAAGCTCCCTCTACTCTGTCCCCATCAAACACTCCCAGGACAGGTACAGCACGGGGTTAGATACAAAGTAAAGCTCCCTCTACACTGTCCCCATCAAACACTCCCAGGACAGGTATAGAACGGGGTTAGATACAGAGTAAAGCTCCCTCTACACTGTCCCCATCAAACATTCCCAGGACAGATACAGGACGGGGTTAGATACAGAGTAAAGCTCCCTCTACACTGTCCCCATCAAACACACCCAGGACACGTACAGCACGGGGTTAGATACAGAGTAAATCTCACTCCACACTGTCCCCATCAAACACTCCCAGGACAGGCACAGCACAGGGTTAGATACAGAGTAAATCTCCCTCCACACTGTCCCCATCAAACACTCCCAGGACAGGTTCAGCACGGGGTTAGATACAGAGTAAATCTCCCTCTACACTGTCTCCATCAAACACACCCAGGACAGGTACAGCACGGGGTTAGATACAGAGTAAAGCTCCCTCTACACTGTCCCCATCAAACACTCCCAGGACAGGTACAGCACGGGGTTAGATACAAAGTAAAGCTCCCTCTACACTGTCCCCATCAAACACTCCCAGGACAGGCACAGCACAGGGTTAGATACAGAGTAAATCTCCCTCCACATTGTCCCCATCAAACACTCCCAGGACAGGTTCAGCACGGGGTTAGATACAGAGTAAATCTCCCTCCACACTGTCCCCATCAAACACTCCCAGGACAGGTTCAGCACAGGGTTAGATACAGAGTAAATCTCCCTCTACACTGTCCCCATCAAACACACCCAGGACAGGTACAGCACGGGGTTAGATACAGAGTAATTCTCCCTCCACACTGTCCCCATCAAACACTCCCAGGACAGGTTCAGCACGGGGTTAGATACAGAGTAAATCTCCCTCCATACTGTCCCCATCAAACACTCCCAGGACAGGTTCAGCATGAGGTTAGATACAGAGTAAATCTCCCTCCACACCGTCCCCATCAAACACTCCCAGGACAGGTACAGCACGGGGTTAGATACAGAGTAAAGCTCCCTCTACACTGTCCCCATCAAACACTCCCAGGACAGGTACGTGGGGTTAGATACAGAGTAAAGCTCCCTCTACACTGTCCCCATCAAACACTTCCAGGACAGGTACAGCACGGGGTTAGATACAGAGTAAAGCTCCCTC
Source organism: Scyliorhinus torazame (assembly GCF_047496885.1). Lineage (NCBI taxonomy): Eukaryota > Metazoa > Chordata > Chondrichthyes > Carcharhiniformes > Scyliorhinidae > Scyliorhinus > Scyliorhinus torazame. The sequence goes on along the minus strand of NC_092722.1, from coordinate 73,600,994 downwards.
TACACTGTCCCCATCAAACACTCCCAGGACAGTTATAGCACAGGGTTAGATACAGAGTAAAGCTCCCTCTACACTGTCCCCCTCAAATACTCCCAGGACAGGTTCATGACGGGGTTAGATACAGAGTAAAACTTGCTCCACACTGTCCCCATCAAACACTCCCAGGACAGGTAGAGCACGGGGTTAGAGACAGAGTAAAGCTCCCTCTACACTGTCCCCATCAAACACTCCCAGGACAGGTACAGCATGGGGTTAGATACAGAGTAAAGCTCCCTCTACACTGACCCCATCAAACACTCCCAGGACAGGTACAGCACGGGGTTAGATACAGAGTAAAGCTCCCTCAACACTGTCCCCATCAAACACTCCCAGGACAGGTACAGCACGGGGTTAGATACAGAGTAACGCTCCCTCTACACTGTCCCCATCAAACACTCACAGGACAGGTACAGCACGGGGTTAGATACAGAGTAACGCTCCCTCTACACTGTCCCCATCAAACACTCACAGGACAGGTACAGCACGGGGTTAGATACAGAGGAAAGCTCCCTCTACACTGTCCCCATCAAACACTCCCAGGACAGGTACAGCACGGGGTTAGATACAGAGTAAAGCTCGCTCTACACTGTCCCCATCAAACACTCCCAGGACAGGTAAAGCACGGGGTTAGATACAGAGTAAAGCTCGCTCTACACTGTCCCCATCAAACACTCCCAGGACAGGTACAGCACGGGGTGAGATACAGAGTAAAGCTCCCTCTACACTGACCCCATCAAACACGCCCAGGACAGGCACAGCACAGGGTTAGATACAGAGTAAAGCTCCCTCTACACTGTCCCCATCAAACACTCCCAGGACAGGTAGAGCACGGGGTTAGATACAGAATAAAGCTCGCTCTACACTGTCCCCATCAAACACTCCCAGGACAGGTACAGCACGGGGTTAGATACAGAGAAAAGCTCCCTCTACACTGTTGTCATCAAACACCCCCAGGACAGGGACAGCACGGGGTTAGATACAGAGTAAAGCTCCCTCTACACTGTCCCCATCAAACATTCCCAGGACAGGTACATCACAGGGTTAGATACAGAGTAAAGCTCCCTATACACTGTCCCCATCAAACACTTCCAGGACAGGTACAGCACAGGGTTAGATACAGAGTAAAGCTCCCTCTACACTGTCCCCATCAAACACCCCCAGGACAGGAACAGCACGGAGTTAGATACAGAGTAAAGCTCCCTCTACACTGTCCCCATCAAACACTCCCAGGACAGGTACAGCACGGGGTTAGATACAGAGTAAAGCTCCCTCTACACTGACCCCATCAAACACTCCCAGGACAGGCACAGCACAGGGTTAGATACAGAGTAAAGCTCCCTCTACACTGACCCCATCAAACACTCCCAGGATAGGTACAGCATGGGGTTAGATACAGAGTAAAGCTCCCTCTACACTGACCCCATCAAAGACTCCCAGGACAGGTACAGCACGAGGTTAGATACAGAGTAAAGCTTGCTCTACACTGTCCCCATCAAACATTCCCAGGACTGGTACAGCACGGGGTTAGATACAGAGTAAAGCTCGCTCTACACTGTCCCCATCAAACACTCCCAGGACAGGTACAGCACGGGGTTAGATACAGAGTAAAGCTCCCTCTACACTGACCCCATCAAACACTCCCAGGACAGGTACAGCACGGGGTTAGATACAGAGTAAAGCTCGCTCTACACTGTCCCCATCAAACACTCCCAGGACAGGTAAAGCACGGGGTTAGATACAGAGTAAAGCTCGCTCTACACTGTCCCCATCAAACACTCCCAGGACAGGTACAGCACGGGGTGAGATACAGAGTAAAGCTCCCTCTACACTGACCCCATCAAACACGCCCAGGACAGGCACAGCACAGGGTTAGATACAGAGTAAAGCTCCCTCTACACTGTCCCCATCAAACACTCCCTGGACAGGTAGAGCACGGGGTTAGATACAGAATAAAGCTCGCTCTACACTGTCCCCATCAAACACTCCCAGGACAGGTACAGCACGGGGTTAGATACAGAGAAAAGCTCCCTCTACACTGTTGCCATCAAACACCCCCAGGACAGGGACAGCACGGGGTTAGATACAGAGTAAAGCTCCCTCTACACTGTCCCCATCAAACATTCCCAGGACAGGTACATCACAGGGTTAGATACAGAGTAAAGCTCCCTATACACTGTCCCCATCAAACACTTCCAGGACAGGTACAGCACAGGGTTAGATACAGAGTAAAGCTCCCTCTACACTGTCCCCATCAAACACTCCCAGGACAGGTACAGCACGGGGTTAGATACAGAGTAAAGCTCCCTCTACACTGACCCCATGAAACACACCCAGGACAGGCACAGCACAGGGTTAGATACAGAGTAAAGCTCCCTCTACACTGTCCCCATCAAACACTCCCAGGACAGGTACAGCACGGGGTTAGATACAGAATAATGCTCCCTCTACACTGTCCCCATCAAACACTCACAGGACAGGTCCAGCACGGGGTTAGATAGAGAATAATGCTCCCTCTACACTGTCCCCATCAAACACTCCCAGGACAGGTACAGCACGGGGTTAGATACAGAGTAAAGCTCCCTCTACACTGTCCCCATCAAACACTCCCAGGACAGGTTCATCACGGGGTTAGATACAGAGTATAGCTTTCTCCACACTGTCCCCATCAAACACTCCCAGGACAGGTAGAGCACGGGGTTAGATACAGAGTAAAGCTCGCTCTACACTGTCCCCATCAAACACTTCCAGGACAGGTACAGCACGGGGTTAGATACAGAGTAAAGCTCCCTCTTCACTGTCCCCATCAAACACTCCCAGGACAGTTATAGCACAGGGTTAGATACAGAGTAAAGCTCGCTCTACACTGTCCCCCTCAAATACTCCCAGGACAGGTTCATGACGGGGTTAGATACAGAGTAAAACTTGCTCCACACTGTCCCCATCAAACACTCCCAGGACAGGTAGAGCACGGGGTTAGATACAGAGTAAAGCTCGCTCTACACTGTCCCCATCAAACACTCCCAGGACAGGTACAGCACGGGGTTAGATACAGAGTAAAGCTCCCTCTACACTGTCCCGATCAAACACTCCCAGGACAGTTACAGCACGGGGTTAGGTACTGAGTAAAGCTCCCTCTACACTGTCCCCATCAAACACTCCCAGGACAGGTACAGCATGGGGTTAGATACAGAGTAAAGCTCCCTCTACACGGTCCCCATCAAACACTCCCAGGACAGGTACAGCACGGGGTTAGATACAGAGTAAAGCTCCCTCTACTCTGTCCCCATCAAACACTCCCAGGACAGGTACAGCACGGGGTTAGATACAAAGTAAAGCTCCCTCTACACTGTCCCCATCAAACACTCCCAGGACAGGTATAGAACGGGGTTAGATACAGAGTAAAGCTCCCTCTACACTGTCCCCATCAAACATTCCCAGGACAGATACAGGACGGGGTTAGATACAGAGTAAAGCTCCCTCTACACTGTCCCCATCAAACACACCCAGGACACGTACAGCACGGGGTTAGATACAGAGTAAATCTCACTCCACACTGTCCCCATCAAACACTCCCAGGACAGGCACAGCACAGGGTTAGATACAGAGTAAATCTCCCTCCACACTGTCCCCATCAAACACTCCCAGGACAGGTTCAGCACGGGGTTAGATACAGAGTAAATCTCCCTCTACACTGTCTCCATCAAACACACCCAGGACAGGTACAGCACGGGGTTAGATACAGAGTAAAGCTCCCTCTACACTGTCCCCATCAAACACTCCCAGGACAGGTACAGCACGGGGTTAGATACAAAGTAAAGCTCCCTCTACACTGTCCCCATCAAACACTCCCAGGACAGGCACAGCACAGGGTTAGATACAGAGTAAATCTCCCTCCACATTGTCCCCATCAAACACTCCCAGGACAGGTTCAGCACGGGGTTAGATACAGAGTAAATCTCCCTCCACACTGTCCCCATCAAACACTCCCAGGACAGGTTCAGCACAGGGTTAGATACAGAGTAAATCTCCCTCTACACTGTCCCCATCAAACACACCCAGGACAGGTACAGCACGGGGTTAGATACAGAGTAAATCTCCCTCCACACTGTCCCCATCAAACACTCCCAGGACAGGTTCAGCACGGGGTTAGATACAGAGTAAATCTCCCTCCATACTGTCCCCATCAAACACTCCCAGGACAGGTTCAGCACGGGGTTAGATACAGAGTAAATCTCCCTCCACACCGTCCCCATCAAACACTCCCAGGACAGGTACAGCACGGGGTTAGATACAGAGTAAAGCTCCCTCTACACTGTCCCCATCAAACACTCCCAGGACAGGTACGTGGGGTTAGATACAGAGTAAAGCTCCCTCTACACTGTCCCCATCAAACACTTCCAGGACAGGTACAGCACGGGGTTAGATACAGAGTAAAGCTCCCTCTACACTGTCCCCATCAAACACTCCCAGGACAGTTATAGCACAGGGTTAGATACAGAGTAAAGCTCGCTCTACACTGTCCCCCTCAAATACTCCCAGGACAGGTTCATGACGGGGTTAGATACAGAGTAAAACTTGCTCCACACTGTCCCCATCAAACACTCCCAGGACAGGTAGAGCACGGGGTTAGAGACAGAGTAAAGCTCCCTCTACACTGTCCCCATCAAACACTCCCAGGACAGGTACAGCATGGGGTTAGATACAGAGTAAAGCTCCCTCTACACTGACCCCATCAAACACTCCCAGGACAGGTACAGCACGGGGTTAGATACAGAGTAAAGCTCCCTCAACACTGTCCCCATCAAACACTCCCAGGACAGGTACAGCACGGGGTTAGATACAGAGTAACGCTCCCTCTACACTGTCCCCATCAAACACTCACAGGACAGGTACAGCACGGGGTTAGATACAGAGTAACGCTCCCTCTACACTGTCCCCATCAAACACTCACAGGACAGGTACAGCACGGGGTTAGATACAGAGTAAAGCTCCCTCTACACTGTCCCCATCAAACACTCCCAGGACAGGTACAGCACGGGGTTAGATACAGAGTAAAGCTCGCTCTACACTGTCCCCATCAAACACTCCCAGGACAGGTAAAGCACGGGGTTAGATACAGAGTAAAGCTCGCTCTACACTGTCCCCATCAAACACTCCCAGGACAGGTACAGCACGGGGTGAGATACAGAGTAAAGCTCCCTCTACACTGACCCCATCAAACACGCCCAGGACAGGCACAGCACAGGGTTAGATACAGAGTAAAGCTCCCTCTACACTGTCCCCATCAAACACTCCCAGGACAGGTAGAGCACGGGGTTAGATACAGAATAAAGCTCGCTCTACACTGTCCCCATCAAACACTCCCAGGACAGGTACAGCACGGGGTTAGATACAGAGAAAAGCTCCCTCTACACTGTTGCCATCAAACACCCCCAGGACAGGGACAGCACGGGGTTAGATACAGAGTAAAGCTCCCTCTACACTGTCCCCATCAAACATTCCCAGGACAGGTACATCACAGGGTTAGATACAGAGTAAAGCTCCCTATACACTGTCCCCATCAAACACTTCCAGGACAGGTACAGCACAGGGTTAGATACAGAGTAAAGCTCCCTCTACACTGTCCCCATCAAACACCCCCAGGACAGGAACAGCACGGAGTTAGATACAGAGTAAAGCTCCCTCTACACTGTCCCCATCAAACACTCCCAGGACAGGTACAGCACGGGGTTAGATACAGAGTAAAGCTCCCTCTACACTGACCCCATCAAACACTCCCAGGACAGGCACAGCACAGGGTTAGATACAGAGTAAAGCTACCTCTACACTGACCCCATCAAACACTCCCAGGACAGGTACAGCATGGGGTTAGATACAGAGTAAAGCTCCCTCTACACTGACCCCATCAAAGACTCCCAGGACAGGTACAGCACGAGGTTAGATACAGAGTAAAGCTTGCTCTGCACTGTCCCCATCAAACATTCCCAGGACTGGTACAGCACGGGGTTAGATACAGAGTAAAGCTCGGTCTACACTGTCCCCATCAAACACTCCCAGGACAGGTACAGCACGGGGTTAGATACAGAGTAAAGCTCCCTCTACACTGACCCCATCAAACACTCCCAGGACAGGTACAGCACGGGGTTAGATACAGAGTAAAGCTCGCTCTACACTGTCCCCATCAAACACTCCCAGGACAGGTAAAGCACGGGGTTAGATACAGAGTAAAGCTCGCTCTACACTGTCCCCATCAAACACTCCCAGGACAGGTACAGCACGGGGTGAGATACAGAGTAAAGCTCCCTCTACACTGACCCCATCAAACACGCCCAGGACAGGCACAGCACAGGGTTAGATACAGAGTAAAGCTCCCTCTACACTGTCCCCATCAAACACTCCCAGGACAGGTAGAGCACGGGGTTAGATACAGAATAAAGCTTGCTCTACACTGTCCCCATCAAACACTCCCAGGACAGGTACAGCACGGGGTTAGATACAGAGAAAAGCTCCCTCTACACTGTTGCCATCAAACACCCCCAGGACAGGGACAGCACGGGGTTAGATACAGAGTAAAGCTCCCTCTACACTGTCCCCATCAAACATTCCCAGGACAGGTACATCACAGGGTTAGATACAGAGTAAAGCTCCCTATACACTGTCCCCATCAAACACTTCCAGGACAGGTACAGCACAGGGTTAGATACAGAGTAAAGCTCCCTCTACACTGTCCCCATCAAACACCCCCAGGACAGGAACAGCACGGAGTTAGATACAGAGTAAAGCTCCCTCTACACTGTCCCCATCAAACACTCCCAGGACAGGTACAGCACGGGGTTAGCTACAGAGTAAAGCTCCCTCTACACTGACCCCATCAAACACTCCCAGGACAGGTACAGCACGGGGTTAGATACTGAGTAAAGCTCGCTCTACACTGTCCCCATCAAACACTCCCAGGACAGGTACAGCAAGTTGTTAGATACAGAGTAAAGCTCCCTCTACTCTGACCCCATCAAACACACCCAGGACAGGCACAGCACAGGGTTAGATACAGAGTAAAGCTCCCTCTACACTGTCCCCATCAAACACTCCCAGGACAGGTACAGCACGGGGTTAGATACAGAGTAAAGCTCGCTCTGCACTGTCCCCATCAAACACTCCCAGGACAGGTACAGCACGGGGTTAGATACAGAGTAAAGCTCCCTCTACACTGACCCCATGAAACACACCCAGGACAGGCACAGCACAGGGTTAGATACAGAGTAAAGCTCCCTCTACACTGTCCCCATCAAACACTCCCAGGACAGGTACAGCACGGGGTGAGATACAGAGTAAAGCTCCCTCTACACTGACCCCATCAAACACGCCCAGGACAGGCACAGCACAGGGTTAGATACAGAGTAAAGCTCCCTCTACACTGTCCCCATCAAACACTCCCAGGACAGGTAGAGCACGGGGTTAGATACAGAATAAAGCTCGCTCTACACTGTCCCCATCAAACACTCCCAGGACAGGTACAGCACGGGGTTAGATACAGAGAAAAGCTCCCTCTACACTGTTGCCATCAAACACCCCCAGGACAGGGACAGCACGGGGTTAGATACAGAGTAAAGCTCCCTCTACACTGTCCCCATCAAACATTCCCAGGACAGGTACATCACAGGGTTAGATACAGAGTAAAGCTCCCTATACACTGTCCCCATCAAACACTTCCAGGACAGGTACAGCACAGGGTTAGATACAGAGTAAAGCTCCCTCTACACTGTCCCCATCAAACACCCCCAGGACAGGAACAGCACGGAGTTAGATACAGAGTAAAGCTCCCTCTACACTGTCCCCATCAAACACTCCCAGGACAGGTACAGCACGGGGTTAGATACAGAGTAAAGCTCCCTCTACACTGACCCCATCAAACACTCCCAGGACAGGCACAGCACAGGGTTAGATACAGAGTAAAGCTCCCTCTACACTGACCCCATCAAACACTCCCAGGACAGGTACAGCATGGGGTTAGATACAGAGTAAAGCTCCCTCTACACTGACCCCATCAAAGACTCCCAGGACAGGTACAGCACGAGGTTAGATACAGAGTAAATCTTGCTCTACACTGTCCCCATCAAACATTCCCAGGACTGGTACAGCACGGGGTTAGATACAGAGTAAAGCTCGCTCTACACTGTCCCCATCAAACACTCCCAGGACAGGTACAGCACGGGGTTAGATACAGAGTAAAGCTCCCTCTACACTGACCCCATCAAACACTCCCAGGACAGGTACAGCACGGGGTTAGATACAGAGTAAAGCTCGCTCTACACTGTCCCCATCAAACACTCCCAGGACAGGTAAAGCACGGGGTTAGATACAGAGTAAAGCTCGCTCTACACTGTCCCCATCAAACACTCCCAGGACAGGTACAGCACGGGGTGAGATACAGAGTAAAGCTCCCTCTACACTGACCCCATCAAACACGCCCAGGACAGGCACAGCACAGGGTTAGATACAGAGTAAAGCTCCCTCTACACTGTCCCCATCAAACACTCCCAGGACAGGTAGAGCACGGGGTTAGATACAGAATAAAGCTCGCTCTACACTGTCCCCATCAAACACTCCCAGGACAGGTACAGCACGGGGTTAGATACAGAGAAAAGCTCCCTCTACACTGTTGCCATCAAACACCCCCAGGACAGGGACAGCACGGGGTTAGATACAGAGTAAAGCTCCCTCTACACTGTCCCCATCAAACATTCCCAGGACAGGTACATCACAGGGTTAGATACAGAGTAAAGCTCCCTATACACTGTCCCCATCAAACACTTCCAGGACAGGTACAGCACAGGGTTAGATACAGAGTAAAGCTCCCTCTACACTGTCCCCATCAAACACCCCCAGGACAGGAACAGCACGGAGTTAGATACAGAGTAAAGCTCCCTCTACACTGTCCCCATCAAACACTCCCAGGACAGGTACAGCACGGGGTTAGCTACAGAGTAAAGCTCCCTCTACACTGACCCCATCAAACACTCCCAGGACAGGTACAGCACGGGGTTAGATACAGAGTAAAGCTCGCTCTACACTGTCCCCATCAAACACTCCCAGGACAGGTACAGCAAGTTGTTAGATACAGAGTAAAGCTCCCTCTACTCTGACCCCATCAAACACACCCAGGACAGGCACAGCACAGGGTTAGATACAGAGTAAAGCTCCCTCTACACTGTCCCCATCAAACACTCCCAGGACAGGTACAGCACGGGGTTAGATACAGAGTAAAGCTCGCTCTGCACTGTCCCCATCAAACACTCCCAGGACAGGTACAGCACGGGGTTAGATACAGAGTAAAGCTCCCTCTACACTGACCCCATGAAACACACCCAGGACAGGCACAGCACAGGGTTAGATACAGAGTAAAGCTCCCTCTACACTGTCCCCATCAAACACTCCCAGGACAGGTACAGCACGGGGTTAGATACAGAATAATGCTCCCTCTACACTGTCCCCATCAAACACTCACAGGACAGGTCCAGCACGGGGTTAGATAGAGAATAATGCTCCCTCTACACTGTCCCCATCAAACACTCCCAGGACAGGTACAGCACGGGGTTAGATACAGAGTAAAGCTCCCTCTACACTGTCCCCATCAAACACTCCCAGGACAGGTTCATCACGGGGTTAGATACAGAGTATAGCTTTCTCCACACTGTCCCCATCAAACACTCCCAGGACAGGTAGAGCACGGGGTTAGATACAGAGTAAAGCTCGCTCTACACTGTCCCCATCAAACACTTCCAGGACAGGTACAGCACGGGGTTAGATACAGAGTAAAGCTCCCTCTACACTGTCCCCATCAAACACTCCCAGGACAGTTATAGCACAGGGTTAGATACAGAGTAAAGCTCGCTCTACACTGTCCCCCTCAAATACTCCCAGGACAGGTTCATGACGGGGTTAGATACAGAGTAAAACTTGCTCCACACTGTCCCCATCAAACACTCCCAGGACAGGTAGAGCACGGGGTTAGATACAGAGTAAAGCTCGCTCTACACTGTCCCCATCAAACACTCCCAGGACAGGTACAGCACGGGGTTAGATACAGAGTAAAGCTCCCTCTACACTGTCCCGATCAAACACTCCCAGGACAGTTACAGCACGGGGTTAGGTACTGAGTAAAGCTCCCTCTACACTGTCCCCATCAAACACTCCCAGGACAGGTACAGCATGGGGTTAGATACAGAGTAAAGCTCCCTCTACACGGTCCCCATCAAACACTCCCAGGACAGGTACAGCACGGGGTTAGATACAGAGCAAAGCTCCCTCTACTCTGTCCCCATCAAACACTCCCAGGACAGGTACAGCACGGGGTTAGATACAAAGTAAAGCTCCCTCTACACTGTCCCCATCAAACACTCCCAGGACAGGTATAGAACGGGGTTAGATACAGAGTAAAGCTCCCTCTACACTGTCCCCATCAAACATTCCCAGGACAGATACAGGACGGGGTTAGATACAGAGTAAAGCTCCCTCTACACTGTCCCCATCAAACACACCCAGGACACGTACAGCACGGGGTTAGATACAGAGTAAATCTCACTCCACACTGTCCCCATCAAACACTCCCAGGACAGGCACAGCACAGGGTTAGATACAGAGTAAATCTCCCTCCACACTGTCCCCATCAAACACTCCCAGGACAGGTTCAGCACGGGGTTAGATACAGAGTAAATCTCCCTCTACACTGTCTCCATCAAACACACCCAGGACAGGTACAGCACGGGGTTAGATACAGAGTAAAGCTCCCTCTACACTGTCCCCATCAAACACTCCCAGGACAGGTACAGCACGGGGTTAGATACAAAGTAAAGCTCCCTCTACACTGTCCCCATCAAACACTCCCAGGACAGGCACAGCACAGGGTTAGATACAGAGTAAATCTCCCTCCACATTGTCCCCATCAAACACTCCCAGGACAGGTTCAGCACGGGGTTAGATACAGAGTAAATCTCCCTCCACACTGTCCCCATCAAACACTCCCAGGACAGGTTCAGCACAGGGTTAGATACAGAGTAAATCTCCCTCTACACTGTCCCCATCAAACACACCCAGGACAGGTACAGCACGGGGTTAGATACAGAGTAAATCTCCCTCCACACTGTCCCCATCAAACACTCCCAGGACAGGTTCAGCACGGGGTTAGATACAGAGTAAATCTCCCTCCATACTGTCCCCATCAAACACTCCCAGGACAGGTTCAGCACGGGGTTAGATACAGAGTAAATCTCCCTCCACACCGTCCCCATCAAACACTCCCAGGACAGGTACAGCACGGGGTTAGATACAGAGTAAAGCTCCCTCTACACTGTCCCCATCAAACACTCCCAGGACAGGTACGTGGGGTTAGATACAGAGTAAATCTCCCTCTACACTGTCCCCATCAAACACTTCCAGGACAGGTACAGCACGGGGTTAGATACAGAGTAAAGCTCCCTCTACACTGTCCCCATCAAACACTCCCAGGACAGTTATAGCACAGGGTTAGATACAGAGTAAAGCTCGCTCTACACTGTCCCCCTCAAATACTCCCAGGACAGGTTCATGACGGGGTTAGATACAGAGTAAAACTTGCTCCACACTGTCCCCATCAAACACTCCCAGGACAGGTAGAGCACGGGGTTAGAGACAGAGTAAAGCTCCCTCTACACTGTTCCCATCAAACACTCCCAGGACAGGTACAGCATGGGGTTAGATACAGAGTAAAGCTCCCTCTACACTGACCCCATCAAACACTCCCAGGACAGATACAGCACGGGGTTAGATACAGAGTAAAGCTCCCTCAACACTGTCCCCATCAAACACTCCCAGGACAGGTACAGCACGGGGTTAGATACAGAGTAACGCTCCCTCTACACTGTCCCCATCAAACACTCACAGGACAGGTACAGCACGGGGTTAGATACAGAGTAACGCTCCCTCTACACTGTCCCCATCAAACACTCACAGGACAGGTAGAGCACGGGGTTAGAGACAGAGTAAAGCTCCCTCTACACTGTCCCCATCAAACACTCACAGGACAGGTAGAGCACGGGGTTAGAGACAGAGTAAAGCTCCCTCTACACTGTCCCCATCAAACACTCACAGGACAGGTAGAGCACGGGGTTAGAGACAGAGTAAAGCTCCCTCTACACTGTCCCCATCAAACACTCACAGGACAGGTAGAGCACGGGGTTAGAGACAGAGTAAAGCTCCCTCTACACTGTCCCCATCAAACACTCACAGGACAGGTAGAGCACGGGGTTAGAGACAGAGTAAAGCTCCCTCTACACTGTCCCCATCAAACACTCACAGGACAGGTAGAGCACGGGGTTAGACACAGAGTAAAGCTCCCTCCACACTGTCCCCGTTAGACTGACCCAGGACAGGTACAGCACGGGGTTAGATACAGAGTAAAGCTCCCTCTACACTGTCCCCGTTAGACTGACCCAGGACAGGGACAGCACGGGGTTAGATACAGAGTAAAGCTCCCTCCACACTGTCCCCGTTAGACTGACCCAGGACAGGTACAGCACGGGGTTAGATACAGAGTAAAGCTCCCTCCACACTGTCCCCGTTAGACTGACCCAGGACAGGTACAGCACGGGGTTAGATACAGAGTAAAGCTCCCTCCACACTGTCCCCGTTAGACTGACCCAGGACAGGTGCAGCACAGGTGATGGATGCCACTCGGGTGATTGCTTTGAATGAGTTCACACTCGGGTTGTTTAATTCTGATGCTTTCGTCCTGGGCTAGTTTCCTGATTCTTCGTTTGAAACCTGCTATTTTGAGAGACTATATTCAGCCGATGTTCACCTTGATAAATCCATTTATCAATCTGTTCTCGGCTTTGCATGAACGACCATCCTGAAATCTTAATCTCCTGAATTTGGTGCCAAAGGTCGTGGTCTTGTCCCTGACATAATTATTTTGTTTTTTTGGGGGTGACTATCGTGGCCTCGTTTTGAGCAGTCAAAGCCTTTATCGAATCTAATCTTCCTCACCCTGATAAATCCGGGTCAAATAATTGTTTTCCATCGTCAGGAGCTCAGTCAGTGCCCAAAATCGTCTTCATTTGGAGAATGTATGTGTAACTGGGAGGCGATGGGTGACAGGGTTAATCACCCTCCTCTGATAGGGAAACGGTGTGCCTGAACTCTCACTGAGACTTTGAAGAAGTTTCAATCTGCCCAGCTCATTTAGATTCCTGGCAAGGGCGTGTAACTGGGATGTTTCTACGTCTTGGTTGGTATCCATGGAGACGTATAGATTTTTCTGTATGATTACAATCCTGACACAGCACGTAGATTGGCATTTCCAACCAATTTAGATTCAAAATCTCCAATTCAAAATTATGTTATTAATTCACCAATTGTCTCCCAGTGTGAGCGAAATGTTCCCCAGTGACCCCTGACTTAGGGAGTCGGGTGAATCAGTCCGGGTTCCTGCTCCTGATCCCTGTCCAGTGACCCCAGGCTTAGGGAGGAGGTGAATCAGCCCGGGTTCCTGCTCCTGGTCCCTGTCTAGTGACCCTGGGTTAGGGAGGGAGTGAATCAGTCCAGGTTCCTGCTCCTGATCCCTGTCCAGTGACCCCTGGGTTAGGGAGGGAGTGAATCAGCCCGGGTTCCTGCTCCTGATCCCTGTCCAGTGACCCTGGGTTAGGGAGGGGGTGAATCACTCCAGGTTCCTGCTCCTGATCCCTGTCCAGTGGCCCCTGGGTTGGGGAGGGGGAGTGAATCAGCCCGGGTTCCTGCTCCTGATCCCTGTTCAGTGACACTGGGTTAGGGAGGGGGTGAATCATCAGTCCGGGTTCCTGCTCCTGCTCCTTGTCCAGTGACCCTGGGTTAGGGAGGGGGTGAATCATCCTGGGTTCCTGCTCCTGATCCCTTTCCAGTGACCCTGGGTTAGGGAGGGGGGTGAATCAGCCCGGGTTCCTGCTCCTGATCCCTGTCCAGTGACCCTGGGTTAGGGAGGGGGGTGAATCATCCCGGGTTCCTGCTCCTGATCCCTGTCCAGTGACCCTGGGTTAGGGAGGGGGGTGAATCATCCCGGGTTCCTGCTCCTGATCCCTGTCCAGTGACCCCTGGGTTAGGGAGGGAGTGAATCAGCCCGGGTTCCTGCTCCTGATCCCTGTCCAGTGACCCTGGGTTAGGGAGGGGGTGAATCAGCCCGGGTTCCTGCTCCTGATCCCAGTCCAGTGACCCTGGGTTAGGGAGGGGTTGAATCAACCCGGATTCCTGCTCCTGATCCCTGTCACCTCTGGATTAGGGGGTGGGTGGTGAATCTGACTGGGTTACACACATCGGGCATTTGGTGATATGCATCACTGTAAATACACAAGGGGTTAATGTAAATACACTACAACTACGTAAACACTATAGGGAGCACCAGAGACATCATGACATGCAGACATACAGCTAATGAACACTTAGAATAGGACACGACCAATGGTCAGTCAAGACACCCAGAGGTGACACTACCACCAGGGGGCAACCCATATTAAAGGACAGGGCTCACATGCTCTTTCTCTTTCCACAGTTGACACTCAGGGAGAGGCACAGGGGCAGACCGGAAGCATCATACCCACCGCATGGCTTAGAGCAGACTGGTTAGTTAGACTGAGTTACTATAGCAAGATTAGCAGGAGAGTCAAACTCAAGTAGGAGAATTGTTAACTGTTCAATGAATGTGTTAAACCTATCTCCAAGTCTGAACCTTCCTTTGTCAGAGCATACATCAAGGAAGCAGCTTATGCTACATGAAGAAACGTAACACAACAGGGCAGGCCGATCCCCTATCGCGGGGATGGAGGGGGATGGGAGGGGGGGGGGGGCGGGGGGTGACGATGGGAGGGGTGGTGGTGATGGGAGGGGGTGGTAGGGGGGGATGAACCCTCTCTCTCAGCTCCACCCCATGCCCTGACTCTGTGACCCAGTGGCTCATCTATCTTTGATGCTCTGCTTTCTTGAAGGCCAAGAAAACGAAGAAGAATGTTCCCGAATATGTGACTCTCTCTAGATACCAGCCCCCGAACAGTGTGCTGCTGGGGGCCGATACGATCGCTGATAACAGACCACGAACGCGTCTCAGCGCCATATTTAATTCCACGTCAGTCAACAAGGTAATACACAACTTCCGTCCACTAAACTCCTTCTGAAACCCTCCTCCCTGCCCTCGTTACCTCCGGACTCGACTGCTCCCAATGCACTCCATATTCCTGAGCTCTTCTGAAACTCTGCTAGCCTCCCATTCCCCTCCTGAGACCAAACTCAGACCCAGCCCCATTCACCCATCAGCCGAAAGCGGAGGGACAAGAATTCTTCGAGTGTGTTGAGAAAAATGATCCCCTGTCCAATGAGAGAAGAGGCGTCGCTGAGACTGACTTTGTGGTATGAGGGGGTCTGAGTGTGTCAACTGTCATTGAGAGGATATTTAGGAAATAGTGATCATTGTATCAAAAATTTTAAGTTGACCCTGGAGCAGAACGAAGAACAATCCAGCGTAGGCACAGGAGAAGGTTGTTCTCCACATCCATCTCAAGCCTGTTATACAGGAACAGGAGAAGGTGCATTCAGCCCCTCTCGAGCCTGTTATACAGGAACAGGAGGAGGTGCATTCAGCCCCTCTAGAGCCTGTTACACAGGAACACGAGGAGGCCCATTCAGCCCCTCTCGAGCCTGTTACACAGGAACACGAGGAGGCCCATTCAGCTCCTCTGAAGCCTGATACAGTGGAACAGGAGGAGGCCCATTCATCCCCTCTCAAGGCTGTTACACAGGAACAGGAGGTGGCAATTCAGCACATGGGTCTCCTGCTGGGAGGAAGCAACCCTGATAATTTCTGGATGTTTGAGTTTGATCAGTTACCAATGTTGACCTGTCCGCTTAGGAATCTGAGAAAGTGGAGGAGTTGTACCAGAAGTTGTCTGAGTTCAGCCTGTTCGGTCTGCCGCGACTGGCCGAAAACCTGCGGGATGACTGGGAGATCCGCGAGGGGGAGGAGTCCAGAATCCATCTCCAGAACTCGTGGAGGGACATCGTCAAAGGGCATGAGGTGAGAGGCTGCTGGGCCCAGGAAGGCTGCACAATTTATACACACACATCTCAACCCTTCTGATGCACCCTTGCTTTGCTGAAGGATCAGTTAATCTATAAGTGATGGGGAACGAGTCGGTGTATTATTTGTTGCCTCCCTCTCTCTGTCATTCTTTCTGTTCCACTCTCTCTCTCTCTCTGTCTTTGTATGCCTGTCTCTCTCTCTCTCTCTCCCTCACTATCTCCCATCTGTCTCTCTCTCTGTCAGTCTCACTCTCTCTCTCTCTGTCTGTCTCTCTGTCTGCCTCTTTCCCTGTCTCTTTATGTCTCTCTGTCTCTCAGTCTCTCTCTCTCTCTCTGTCTCTCTCTGTCTCTCTCTCTCCTTCACTCTCTGTCTGCCTCTCTGCCTCTCTTCGAATCTATCTCTCCCTCCATCTCTCTCTCTGTCTGTCTATGCCTCTCTGTCCCTTTCTCTCCCTCTTCTCTCCCTCTCTGTCTGACTCTCGCTCTTTCTCTCTCTGTCTGTCTCTTTGTCTTGCTCCGTCTCTCTCACTGTCTCTCTCGCTTTGTCTCTCTGTCTCTGTATCTCTCTGTCTCTCTCTTTCTGCCTCTTTCTGTCTCTCTCTCACTCTGACACTCTATGTCTCTCTCTGTGTCTCTCTCTCTCACTCACTCTCTCTGTCTGTCTGTCTCTCCCTGTCTCTCTACCTCCCTGTCTCTTTCTCTCTGTCCCTCTCTGTTTGCCTCCCTCCAATGTCTCTCTCTGACTCTCTCCCTCTCCCTCTCTCCCTCTCTCTCTGTCCCTCTCTCTCTCTCTCTCTCTCTCCCTGGGCGGGATTCTCTCAGCCCGTGGCCAGGCCGGAGAATCCCCGCGATTGGGCTACTCCGCCCCAACGCCAGCGCCCGATTCCCCGCAGAGCGGAGAATCGGCGCCATTGGTGCGGCGCCGGTGGCGGCCCGCTCTACGCGGGCGGCCCCCCGATTCTCGGGCCGGGATGGGCCGAGCGGCCATCGTGGAAACACTGAGTCCCGCCAGGGCCGCCCACACCTGCTCTCAGCCGGCGGGAACTCAGCGTGGAAGAGTCGGGTGGTTGCCTGTGGGGGGGGGGGGGGGGGCGCCGACACCGGGTGGGGCCTCTGATGCAGCCTGGCCCGCGATCGTGGGGTCGGCCTCTCTGGCTGAGGGACTCATTTCCTACGCGCCGGACCCTGTAATCCTGCGCCATGTTGCGTTGGGGCCGGCGCATTGAAGGAGGCCAATGCGCATGTGCGCGTTGGTGCCGGCGCCACTGCGCATGCCCGGATCCCGCGGCACCCAGTCTGCGCCGAGATCGGCAGAAATAGTCCTGGCATCGGCCCGTTCACGTCGTCATAAAACACAACGCTGTTTACGACAGCATGGACACTCTGCCGCGGGATGGGAGAATCCCGCGTCCTATCTCTGTTACGTTCTAGTGGTTGCAATGATTGAGTCAGTGCACCACAGAATGTCTAGTTCATGATTAGTTAAGATTTATTATATTACAATAACGTGGGTAGGAAGCAATACTAATACTGGTAATTGTCATGTGAGAGTACCTTTAAGAAATGGGTGTTTATTACTGCAGTGATGTCAGAGAGTGGGTGGAGCTGGGCTGTCTGTCAGCTTTTTACTTTTGTGTTAGGCTGTTTGCTGCAGGATGTGTTTCAGTTTTGTTTTCAGTGTTGGTACTGAAGCCAGACAGAGCAGGTGTACTGTTGATCTCTCTGCCATCGAAAGACTATCTCTTGATAAGTTGATGAATTCAGAATTATAAATGTTTTCAGTAGTGACTTTAACCTGATGTGCTTCTGTTGAAGGTTTTGTTTTTAAGTTGTATGGATGTTAAAAGGAAAGCTTAAAGGATTACTGAGTGTTGTAGTCTTTGGGGGTTGTATTTGAATTGATGGTTGCTAAGATGTTCACTGTATGTTTTAAAAAGGTTAAGTTGAGTTCATAGAATAATCATTGTTTTGCTTTAAAAAATACTTTTCCATTTCTGCTGCACCACACCTGTAGAGTGGGCCGTGTGCTCCCCATACCACTATCTAGTAAAAGTTGTGGGCCAGGTGAACTCCACGATACATGGTTCTCTAAACCCTGGCCCATAACACTAACAAACTGTAAACTGTTAACAACTAGAATACGGGAGCTAATACTAAACACAACTATCCAAGACGACTCATAATTCAGACACCCCGAGGTTGCAGTGTCACCTGGTGTAGTTCTACTTCCACCTGCTGGTTGGAGGTCTAACATATTAACATGCAGTATTGCTTATACATATGCTTACATTTTCTCCCTGTCTCTCTCTCTGCCTCACTGTCTCTCTCTCTTTGTCTCTCTCTCTATCTCTTTCGGTCACTCTCTCTGTCTCTCTCACTCTGCATACGTGCCTCTCTGTCTCTGTCCCTCTGTCTCTCTCTCTCACTCTGACTCTCTATGTCTCTCTCTGTCTGTCTCTCTCTCATTCACTCTCTGCCTCTGTGTCTCTCACCATCTCTCTCTATTTCTCTCTCTCTCTCTCTCCCTGTCTCTCTCTCTCCCATTGTCTCTAATTTGTCTCTCTCTCTGTCTCTCTCCCTCGATCTCTGTTGTATTATGCTGCTTCGGATAACACAGGCTGCTACTTGATGCAGTCTTAACTAAAGGATGCTCCAGACTCTGAAATGTGTTACAACGTGTTTATTGAACAATTCACACAGTTCTCAAATAAGTTCGACTCTCTACTAATCTAACTGTAGTAACTCAGTCTAACTGTACCAGCTTGCTCTAAGCCACGTGCTGGGGTGTGATGCTGCTGATCAACCCTGTCTAACTCTCTAGATGTCTGTCTGTGGAAAGAGGCAGGGTGTGAGTGCCTCATCCCTTTTATAGTGTTTATGTCATGCCCCCTTGTGGTGATGCCACCTCTGAGTGTCCTGACTGCCCATTGGTTGTGTCCTATTCATTGGTTGCATGTTTGCATATCATGACATCTCCCCTTTTTTTTTAGATGTATATACATGTGAATGTGTCTGTCTAATGTGACTGACTGAGAAATACAGAACAGAACAAACAAAACAAATGTTCATAAGTCCAGTCTCTGAGGCTTGCGTCTGATCCTCGTCGACCGCCGGAGAGGTGGTGGAGGGGATGACGGTGTTTTGACAGGCGAGTGGGAGGCACAACTGGTGGCCTCGTGGTTCGAGGTGTCTGGAGGTGGAAATTCGACATGTGGAAATGGAGGGGACAGTGGTTGTGGGTAAGCAACTTTTCGCAGTGCCCTTCGATTCCTTCGCACAATGGAGCCATCAACCAGACGTATAACATAGGATCTGGGCACGGCCTTTCGAACAACGACAGCCGGAGCAGACTGTCATGATATTCAAACACACACATCATGATAGACACACCAACAGACAAATCAGAACACACAACACCACAACCAATGACAGAAAGATATAAAAGCACAGACACAACCCCTGGTGGTCAGGAAGAGCGGCAGAGGAGAACCAGGACACAGCTATTGCCGGGGACACTCAGGGAGACAGCACGTGCAGAGTGTCCAGTACGAACTGTATTATAAGAGTTATAATAAAATAGAGTTGTACCACATACAACTGTGTTGGCTCATCTGTGCACCAGAGCACCCAACACCACATGGTACAGGAGTGGATCGATACCTGCCGGCATACATCCAGTGTACAGAGACAACCAGCAGTGCCCAGACATGATGTACGAGCTCCCGGTTCCGCAGGCGCTCCAGTGCGACGGCGACCTCCACGAAAACTGGCGGCGATTCCGGCAAATGTTCGAGATGTTCCTGGCGGCAGCTCAACTCCAAGACCTGGATGATAGCGAAAAAATTGAATTTCTCCTCATCGTCGCCGGTGCAAGGGCAAGAGCAATGTTCAGAAGGTTCAGGTTCTTCAGGAGGCAGCAAAGGCACGATTACCAGGCAGTCATGGGCAAATTCGCCAAGTACTGTGAAGAATACGCAATCCAATGGGGACTTAAAGGTAAGAAAAGCTGCAGTACTCACCTCGTGGCTGGGATCCCGGAGCCCGAGGTCCCGGGCCTGAGAAAAGGCTGGGTCGAGGTCGGCGGCCATCTTGCTAAAGGTATAACGCTAGCACAGTTGCGCGAGAAGTGCGCAGAACCGGAAGTTTCGTTTGCGCATGCGCAATATGGTGCGCATGCGCAGTTAAGAAAACGGCCATCGGTAAAGGAACAGCGATCTGAGCATGCGCAGTCGCTTCCTACGTGCTACATACCGAGCGTCAGGGTGTCAGAGGCCCCAGACTGCACCAATTTAAAAGGGAAACGTCCCAAATCCAATTTAAAAGGGAAACGTCCCAAATCAAAAAAACAAAAATCTGTTAAAGCTGTAAAACAACCTTCCTTCACCTGGAATGACAGCACAGTGCCGCAAATTGACCCAGGAGATGAATTTAACCTCCGAAGAACCCTCCGACAAGCAGTTACCTACGCACAAGCCGATGATTCCGACCTTGAATACTTCGATGACGATTTTTACAGTGTTTCCGGACCTCGCGAGCCCAATGATAGCTCCGTGGTCCTATACGACTATGACTCGGACGAACCTTTCGTGTTGCACATTGGCGGCCCCCATATTGAATCCGACGCAGATGCGGATTCATTTTTCGGATTTGAGGATCTTCAACCCAGCAGATATGACGTTCCAACTTATCAGTACCGAATGATGCTGCAGCCTGACATTACCAGACAGGGAGCGGTGCAAGCACACGGAGAGTGCCCTGCTGCCACACAGAGCGTGGTCCACGTCCCGCTCAACGTTCCCGACTCTATGAAAGAAGACATGCAAGACTCCAGAGTGCAGTCCTCGCATGAACCAGAAGTGACTCCAGTGTCACAAGCTTCCACAGCAAGCTCGTGGACAGCCTCCACGATAGAAGCAACGCAAGACTCCAGAGCGCAGTCCTTGCACGAACAAGAAGTGACTCCAGTGTCACAAGTCTCCACAGAGAGCTCGTGGACAGCCTCCACGATAGAAGCAACGCAAGACTCCAGAGCGCAGTCCTTGCACGAACAAGAAGTGACTCCAGTGTCACAAGCCTCCACAGAGAGCTCGTGGACGGACTCCACGATGGAAGGAACGCAAGACTCCAGAGCGCAGTCCTTGCAGGAACAAGACCATGAGGGTCTAGCAACCTCTCCTGACCAACCAGCGGCAGACGATGCAAGTCTGCCATGCTCCCGTGAACAGCAAAAAGGCTATAACAGCCTACCATGCTCCACTACACAGCAGCATGACCATGACGGTCTCTCACGCTACAATAAAGGGCACAGCGCTGAAGACTGTTCAAGCCCAACTGAAGACAAGCCAAAGGAATCGCCTCGTCCAAGCCCGAAGAAAAAAGGTTTATGCGCTGACCTTCAGGATCATTGTAGCCGAACAGAGATCAATAATGCAGCACGGCCACAGAAGGATGCTGAGGATTTGCTAACAAAATTAATTGTATGTTTAACTTGCAAGGAGCAGACTGAGAATTGCCAGTGTTTTAGTACGGATCGAAAAAATGGACAAGACATTAATCCTCAGGTAATGGAAATAACACAACCTGAATCATATCTACAGCAGGGACAAATGTCTCCCTTCAATACAATACCGCAAAATCCCAACTTCGGAGACCAGCAGTTAGTCAGTAATGACTCTTCAAACCTGGAGGGGAACATTAATTGCATTGAACCTATACACACTCCACTGATTATTGAGCAGAACATTGGAGCAAGAATCCTGAGGACACCGACATCGAGTAGCCAGATAACGAATTTAACACCCACAGCAGTTTCAAGTGAACCAAGTGTGCTTTCCACTAATGATGAAGATGCAGATAAGGTCGACCCGAGTATCCATTGTACCACACTAACCCCAGTGCTTAAGCAGTTATGTATGGGGAGTATAATGTGGGCAATTGAGAACAGTAAAAAAGAGACTGTGACCATGCCAGTCCCAGCAAAATCAGACCCAGAGACCATGAAGGCATGTACATCAAACAAAGTTACATATGAGGTACCTGAGAAGAAAAGTGAAACGGAATGTTCTTTGGAAAATGGTACAATGTCGATAGAAACAGTGGATACTATATTCGAGACCATACATATGGGAGAATTTGGGGGTAATAAACAAGGTTCTGCAATGTCTGGGGGAAGATTTAAAGTTCCAAAGAAGAAAAGCCCAAATGAAGGACAATGGCAAGACAATGACAGTCCACCGACATGGTGTGCACCACCAGATGAAAACTCTGACAATTTACCCAACCCTAGTGAACAGCAAGCTGCTAATGACGATCTATCCACGGGATGTGAGACGAGTGACGACAGCATCCCACTTCCCATGCAAAAGGTGCAAGGTGACAGACCTCGCCTAGTGCGTACCGAGGCACTCAACGATCACGGTGGGACCACTGACGACTGCGGTGGCGGCGCACCGCTTCCACCCTCGATGGCTCGAGCCTCTCCACTGGTTGGTGCATTCCTGCATGTTCCGACTCCAGAAGTGCAGCTTCAGGGAATCTCGGCTGCCTCCAGTGAACCTGTTGGGACTCCGGACGGGGGGCATCGACGGAAGGCAGACCGGACTCCAGATGGGGAGCAGCCAAGCGCCGACTCTGATCTGCGCACGCCAGACCTTGCTCTGGACGGGCGGTGTCGCGGCCTCGGTGATGGCACGCTCAGGGTGACGGCAGATGCCACGGCGACAGGGAATGGATCGCGTGGCAGTCCCACTGGGTCGGCAGTGGCAACCAGCACCGGCGGTCCAAGATGGACACACCAACTCGCGCCAGCGCCAGACGTTGATGCGAGCAACAATTCTCTCTCCAAGGCGACATGCTTCGACGTTTCTCTGCGGAGTCGCCCTTCCGGCACAGCAGGTGGCCGGAACCAGCGTACACGGTCTTGGCCAACTTCCACATCTGGCACAGTCATCGCCTTGCATGATATTAGTGATGGTGCTACTTCGATGGCAACGACCCATCGGCTACAAGATGCCGTCCACCACAAACATAAAAAGAAAACAGACTCCACCTTGTTCCTGGCATGCAGGGCGGATGGATTGGTGCGTAGGCGCAATCAGCGGGCTCTGTGCCGCCTTCCACGCTCGCAACTGCACCGTACGCACACGCCGGATCCTCCACTGGTTCCCAAGGATGACTTCGTGGAGATGCCACGGATCATGCCCCTTCCATCGCCACCACAACCAAACCACAGCCAGGGCACCACTAACAAAGATGTTGAATGTTGTATTTGCAAGAATGAAAAAAACCAAGCACTGCATGAAGTACAACAAATGGTAAAGTAGAGACTTCGGCAACAGCATCACCTCCAACAGTCCAAGGTGAACCAGTGTGACCCCAAATCTCCACAGCTGAACCGGCTTGAGGACCAGCCCATTCTTGAGGCGGTCACCCATTAGACTGGACTTATAACGCTGTTAATACGTTCAAAAAGTCAAACACTTCTGTATTATAACCTGTTGTTGTTTATTGTTCCAGATATCGTCTGACCGGACCAATGTTCAAGTTTTTTTTTCTCTCGCATCCAAGTTTTGTTATGGTACAACCTTGTTAGTGTGACGCACCCAACATCGCCCCATGTAAATAGTTACGTCATAAACACACGCTGTACACAACACAAACGCACACTCTTAGATGCACTCACGACACAATTGTATTTATAACCACGTAGGCACTTGTCTTTGTAAAAAAGGGGGATGTCATGATATTCAAACACACACATCATGATAGACACACCAACAGACAAATCAGAACACACAACACCACAACCAATGACAGAAAGATATAAAAGCACAGACACAACCCCTGGTGGTCAGGAAGAGCGGCAGAGGAGAACCAGGACACAGCTATTGCCGGGGACACTCAGGGAGACAGCACGTGCAGAGTGTCCAGTACGAACTGTATTATAAGAGTTAAAATAAAATAGAGTTGTACCACATACAACTGTGTTGGCTCATCTGTGCACCAGAGCACCCAACACCACACAGACCACCCACCACCCGGTATCTTGATCCTGACCGTGTCTGCCGGGGATAGCACGCCCAGATCGGTGGCATGTGCGTCATAGCCCTGCTTCTGGCTGTCGTGAAGCTGCTGCATCTTCTGCAGCACCGGAAGGTGTTCAAGGTTGGGCAGGTGTATGGCTGGAAGCATCGTCCGCAGGTCCCTGTTCATCAGCAGTTGAGCTGGCAAGATGCCAGTGGACAAGGGAGTCGCCCAGTAAGTAGTGCAAGGTGTATGTCGGAAGCGGAGCCCGAGGCCTTGCGGATGAGCTGCTTAACGATGTGCACCCCCTTTTTCGACTTTGCCATTGGACTGCGGATAGTGCGGACTGGAGGTGACATGCCTGAAATTGTAGCTCTTGGCAAACGTGGACCATTCCCGACTGTGGAAGCACGGGCCATTGTCGCTCATGACGGTGTTCGGGATGCCATGCCGTGTGAATGTCTGTTTACACGCTTTGATGACGGTCCGTGAGGTGTGGTCTGGCAGCTTCAGCACCTCAGGATAGTTCAAAAAATAATCAATGATTAAGATATAGTCGCGACAATTCGCGTGGAATAGGTCAATGCCAACCTTGGACCACGGAGAGGTCTCTAGGTCATGTGGTTGGAGCGTCTCCTTGCTCTGTGCTGGTTGGAACCTCTGACAGGATTCGCAGTTCAGGACCATGTCTGTGATGTCCTGGTTGATGGCGGGCCAGTAGACAGCTTGCTGGGCCCTGCGTTTGGACTTTTCTACGCCCAGGTGACCCTCATGAATCTGCCGCAGCACCATGCTCTGGAGACGTAGCGGGATGACTATCCTGTCCAGCTTGAGCAGGGTGCTGCCGATCAGCGTCAGGTCGTCCTTGACGTTGTAGAATTGAGGGCATTGCCCTTTCTGCCAGCCATTGCTGAGGTTGTGGATGACTCGCTGCAACAGGGGGTCTTTGGCCGTCTCTTCTCAGATGAGAACGATCTTCTCATCTGTTGCCGGGAGAGTGCTTGCACACAGTTGTACCTGCAATTCAATGAGCTGGATGACCTCCAGTGGTTCACTGGGTGAGTTGATGGAGCGTGACAATGCATCGGCGATGATGAGCTCCTTGCCAGGGGTGTACACCAAATTGAAATCATACCTCTGGAGTTTGAGCAGAATTCTCTGCAAACAAGGCGTCATGTCGTTCCGATCCTTTTGGATGATGTGGACCAGGGCCTATTATCCGTCTCAACAGTAAATGTTGGCAAACTGTAGACATAATCATGAAATTTGAGGGTGCCGGTGAGAAGACCTAAACACTCCTTCTCAATCTGGGCATATCTGGTCTCAGTGGGTGTCATTGCACGTGACACGTATGCTACTGGTACCCAGAATGACGTGTCATCTCTTTGAAGCAACACCGCCCCAATGCCATCCTGACTCGCATCTGTGGATATCTTGGTCTCTCAGTCTGGGTCAAAGAATGCCAGGACGGGTGCAGTGGTGAGTTTGGCTTTCAGCTCCAGCCACTCTGTTCGGTGCTCCGCCTTCCACTCAAAGGTGGTTGATTTTTTCACCAGGTTGCGTAGGGCCGTGGTGTGTGTGGCCAAATTCGGGATGAACTTGTCAAGAAAATTGACCATTCCCAGAAAGCGTAGTACTGCCTTCTTGTCCTCAGGGACTTTCATTGCCTCGATGGCTTTAATTTTGTCTGTGTCCGGGCGCACACCGTGTTGTGAAATCTGATCGCCCAGGAACTGTGGTGTTGGGCGTTCTGACACACAGATGAGCCAACACGGTTGTATATGGTACAACGCTATTTTATTTAAACTTACTATTTACAGTTTGGTCTTTGCACTCTGCACGTGGGGGTTCCCTGCTTGTGATGTTTTAACAGCTCTTTCTTGTTCCCTTCTCCCCAGACCTACTGACCACCAGGTGTCGTGCTCGTGCTTTTTATGTGGTTGGTGTTCTTGTCTGTGATTGGTTGTGGCGTTGTGTACTCTGATTTGCCTGTTAGTGTGTCCATCATGATGTGTGTGTTTGAATATCATGACAGGAACTTCAGCGTGAATGTCCCAATACAGCACTTGGATCTGTTTAGCTTGAGGCCATGTTCATGTATGCGTTGGAATACTTTCTTGAGTCGCGACACATGTTACTCTGGGGTTGTGGACCAGATTATGATATCGTCAACGTAGACACAAACCCCTTCTATTCCCTCCATCATCTGTTCCATGATGCGATGGAAAATCTCTGATGCCGAGATGATGCCAAATGGCATTCGGTTGTAGCAGAATCTGCCAAAAGGCGTGTTGAAGGTGCAGAGCCTTCTGCTGGATTCTACAAGTTGAATTTGCCAAAATCCTTGGGATGCATCCAATTTTGTGAAGAAGCGCACGTGTGCCAGCTTACTCGTGATTTCTTCCCTCTTCGGGATGGGGTAATGTTCGCGCACAATGTTTTTGTTTCGATCCTTGGGGTCAATGCAGATGCGTAGGTCCCCCAAAGGCTTCTTTACGCACACCATCGAGGTGACCCAGTCAGTTGGTTCACTGACCTTGGAGATGATGCCTTTTTGTTGTAGATTCGTGAGCACTGCCTTCAGGCGCTCTGTCAGTGGAGCAGGGACACATCGTGGTGCGTGGACCACTGGCTTGGCATCAGGCCGCAATAGAATCTTGTACTCGTACGGCAGCATGCCCATCCCGCTAAATACATCTGGGTACGGCAGCACGGTGGCGCAGTGTGTTAGACCTGCTGCCTCACGGCGCCGAGGTCCCAGGTTCGATCCTGGCTCTGGGTCACTGTCCGTGTGGAGTTTGCACATTCTCCCCGTGTTTGAGTGGGTTGCGCCACCGCAACCCAAAGATGTGCAGGCTAGGTGGGTTGGACACACTAAATTGCCCCTTAAGTGGAAAAAATGAATTGGGTACATTAAAAAAAAAATTTTTTTAATAAAAAAATAAATCAAAAATCAAAAAACATCTGGGTACTGGGTTAGTATGTCGTTGATGCTGGCCTGAAGATCCGAATGGGACGGCATCGTGGTGTAGACCCTTTGAATGAGGGTCAGTTGCTTGCAGGCATGCGCACCTAGCAGTGACGCCCTGTCTGGTTTAACAATCTCGAAGCGTAAGCTTGCTTGCGTGTGTCGGCTGGACACCTGCAGATGGCAGGACCCCAGTGCCTTGATTGCGTTTCCATTGTAGTCCAGGAGTTTGCAGGCAGCTGGAAGGATTGTGGGGGGGCCTCTTGATTCTCTTGGGAGTCCACCTGCGAAATCAGGTTGGCGGAGGCACCTGTGTCCAGTTAGAACTGGATGGGGCAGTGGTTGACCTTCATCACTGCATGCCATTCGTCCTCGGAATCCACGGCCAGGATTGATTGGACTCGCGATGTGTCCAGTGTGGCGTATTCGCACTTCGTAATAATGCCCACTCGGTAAGTGTTGTCCAGGTATTCATCATCTGGATCCGTCGCGTTGCCTGGATCAGAGTCATGCATTCGGTGTTGCACACTTCTGATGCGCCGCTGTCGGAATTGGGAGCGCTGGCTCCTGACTGGTGGCGCAAATCTACACAGGGCTGCATAGTGGTTTGGTTTCCCACAGTTTAAACAGCGTTTGCCTCTTGCAGGGCAGTTTTTTTAAAAATGGGCGGTGGCGCAGTTCGACAAGTCATGACGTCGGCATCATGACGCTCAGTGCGTTGTTGCGCATGCGCGGTGAGCTTCTCGGAAGCCTGCACCTGCGCAGTGCGGTTTTCGGCTGCTTCGTGTTCCCAATCGTATTGCGCATGCGTCGGGCCCCGGGAAGAGCGCGCAAAATGGCCGCTTTCATCAACGTGGAGGCGCTGCATCTGGGAGATGGCTTGAACACACTCCACCTCATGGGAGACTTGTTTTTCACTTTCTGCCGTTTTGTACTGTGAATAGCGATTTTTAGAGTGCTCATGCACAGTACACGTTTCAATCGCGACTGGCAGGGTCATGTGCTTGATTTTCAACAATTGCTCTCGCAGAGGATCAGAGTGGACTCCGAAATCTCTGATCATGGAGTCAGTGATATCACCGGAGTTGCACGATTGCGCTAGCAGTCTAATGTTAATTAGATAGGAGTTGTAGGATTCGTCTTTACCATACATTCTGCTTGAAGCTGTAGCGCTCAAAGATTTTGTTGGTGTCCACCTCGCAGTGGCTTTTGAATTTGTCCAGGGTGGTTTGGTACTTCGTTTTGTCCTGCTCTTCGGAAAAGTGAAAGGAGTTGAAGATCTCTATCGCATGGTCACCTGCAGTGGTGAGTAGAAGAGCTATCTTCCGAGCATCGGTCGCACCATTGAGGTCGGATGCTTCCACGTAGAGTTGAAATTCCTGCTTGAATGATCGCCAGTTGGCACTAAGATTGCCGGTGGTCCTGAGCTGATGAGAAGCCTGAATCTTGTCCATTGTGCCTGTATTCAGTAGCTGGTTGTCACGGATCTTGCTGAGTTGAACTAAATAGATTGAACAGTGTTATGGGCGAGGCGTTTTCAGAACCCCAAAATGTATCATGGAGTTCAACCAATCTCTCCCTTTAATGGATTTGTTGCTTTTCCGAGCAGACGGCTTTTCCCTAGGTGTGGGATACAATTATGGACACGTGGGTTTTTAAACACAAAACACTGTTTATTCCATGGAGTCAACTTAACATCTAAAAGAAACATTGGATCTCTTAACACCCCTTACTTCAAAGATAACTCAGAAAATATTGCAACAGTAAATAATTCCTTAAAATGTTCCTTCAAACTTCCAAGAGACTTAACACCTTTAAACAGTATCACATCAGGTTAAAGGATATATATATTTTCTGCAGAATGTCAGAGATATATTAGCTTGGTTGATTTCAGCTCTAGCACCTTGTAAAACCAGCCAGGCACTTTTTAGCTGCTCTCAGCAAAACCAGCCGGGCACTTTTCAAACTGCTTTTTAAACTGAAACTAAAAACCTGAAAAATGGCTGACCTAAAGCCCAGCCCCACCCACTCTCTGACATCACTGTTTTCTTAAAGGTACATTGCTTACACATCCATTTCTTAAAGGCACTCTTGCATGACACCTCCCCCCAAGAAAAAAAAATAAACCATCAACTTCAAGATGGTTTCATTTTTCACTTTTGCACCATCCACTAAGAAATGTACACAGCAAATATACCTTTTTCATTTTTTTAAGAAAAACAATACATGCAAACAGGTATAACAATATAGTCCATTTTTCTTCGTTCTTCTTCCTCCAACCAAAATCCTTCACGATTGACAGTCTCTTTGAACAAAGTCTCTGCATGATCCATCCATTCCTCTACTCTTCGGCATTTCTCTTTAGAATCAGAAATTTTAGTTCAATCTGACCACAGAGTCCCTTGCAATGCTCCAATACAGGAACATTGATGATCACAGTTTTCAGGCAGTCAAATGCCTGTTGAAAGTCCGCTGTCCATTGAAATTTTTTAGGTTTCTTTAGCAAGCCCATCAGTGGAGTAATCACGCCACAAATCTTTTGCACAAAGGTTCAATCAAATTCATTCATGTTAAGAGATCGCATTGCCTCCCTTCATCTTGAGGGTATCGGAAACTCCTCAAGGAAAGTGATTTGGGCTTCTCCAAATTCACTTTCGGCTAGGTTCATCAACAAACCCGCCTCCTGAAGTCGATCGAAGAACTCCATATGATGTTTAAATGTTCTTTCCACATCTGGAAGTTGGAAATAAAAGCAGGTTGTCCCACTTTCTCAATGCAATCCTTCAATGGTGGGATAGGATAAGAGTCCGTTCTTGTAACTGCATTCACCTTTCTATAGTCCACACACAACCGTTGAGTACCATCTGGTTTAGGTACCATCACTATGGGTGAGCTCCATTGGCTGCAACCCACTTCAATTATGCCATTTTTAAGCATACGTTCAATCTCTTTGTTAACCTGTGCCAATTTTAAAGGATTAAGACTATCTGGATGTTGTTTGATAGGAACAGGATTTCCCACATCTACATCATGTATAGCCATTTTCGTACTTCCCAATTTATCTCTACAAACTTGCCCATGTGCTATCAATGACTCTTTCAGGTCAGTTTGTTTTTCCTCTGGAAGGTAACTTAACAATTCATCCCAATTTTTAAGAATATCCTCATTTTCCAATTTAATTTGAGGAATGTCAAATTCACAGTCATCTGGATTTGGTTCGTCACTTTGAGTTAGAATCATTAAAACCTCCTTTTTCTCTCCTTCCCTTTCAAAGTACCTTTTAAGCATATTCACATGACACACTCAGTGAGTCTTCCTTCTATCTGGTGTTTTTACCACATAATTCACCTCACTTAATTTCCTTTCAATCTGATACGGTCCACAAAACCTAGCTTTTAAAGGCTCACCTACCACTGATAACAACACTAAAACTTTATCCCCACTGGCAAAACTACGAACTTTGGCTTTCTTGTCCGCTACCCGTTTCATCACATTTTGTGCAACTTTCAAATGTTGTCCAGCCAATTCACCTGCTCTATTTAATCGTTCCCTAAAATTTTACACGTAGTCCAATAATGACATTTCCGATTTCTCACCCACCAATTTTTCCTGAATCAATTTAAATGGTCCTCCTACCTCATGACCAAAAAATAGTTCAAAAGGACTAAATTTGGTAGACTCATTAGGTGCACCCCTAATTGCAAACAATACGAATGGGATTCCTTCATCCCAATCCTCTGGATAATCTTGACAATACGCCCTCAACATTGTCTTTAATGTCTGATGCCACCTTTCTAACGCTCCCTGCGATTCTGGATGGTACGCAGTTGATTTAAATTGTTTTATTCCTAAGCTATCCATAACTTCTTTGAATAACTTTGAAGTAAAATTTGTTCCTTGATCCGATTGAATTTCTGTGGGTAGTCCAGATCTAGTAAAGAATTTAAGTAACTCCTCCACAATCCTTTTAGCTGTAATATTACGTACTGGAATGGCCTCTGGAAACTGAGTAGACACATCCATTACAGTCAAAAGATATTGATTTCCACTTTTTGTTTTAGGAAGCGATCCTACACAATCGATTAGGACCCTTGCAAAAGGTTCCTCAAATGCTGGAAGGGGTATTAAGGGTGCTGGTTTTATCACTGCTTGAGGTTTCCCTATCACTTGACATGTGTGCCATGATTGACAAAATTTAACTACATCTTTATGTAGTCCAGGCCAATAAAAATGTTTCTGAATTTTAGCTTGAGTTTTCCTTATTCCCAAATGACCTCCCACTGGTACCTCATGTGCAACTCGCAACAACTCCTTCCTATACCCTACCAGTGTTGATTCCCAAATTTCTTTCTCTGTCAGTCTGGCCTCAATAAAAGTTGAGATGGATTCGCACGTAAAAAGAAGTTATTTATTTAGCTTGCAAGCTTAATTCATCTTACAGAAACATAAGAGACATCCAGTCTCCTACACTCCAGAAAGCGACTGAACAAAGAGACAAAAGGATCTCTGCAAAATCAATTCAAATGGTATCAAGTTTCACATACTCGACGCCCATAGGTCAGCCTATATCCCTCCTGACCTGTTTGATCTATTCTGATTGGCTCACTTCCAATCCCTTTCTCTGGCCCCTATCAATGCAGCATCACTCTCATAGACACACCTCTTCCTGCTTTTTCCATGCGGTCTCAAATCCCTTTGTCCCTAACTGCCAGAATCAAAGTGGCTTATTTCTACATTACATTAACTAGTATCTCTAAAGTAACTATTTTATATCACATTCGTCACCAGCAATACTATTTGATGAACTTCTGCCCACTTTTCATCCGCCTGCATATGTACAGGTCTCCATTTTCTCATCAAGACATCATTTTTACGGTAATAACGCTCTGGTATACTCTCAAATTCCTCTTCCGTATATGCTTTCTGATATATCCGTTTTATTTCTACATCTTTCTGTTGTAACTCCGCCAATTTTCCTGAACTAAAAATATCCGCCTCATCCTCCACCTGTTCTTGTTCTTTTTCAACCATCTGATCAAAAATCGTTTCTGATAATTGCACTTCAACTTCATCTTCACTCTTTGATTTCTCCTCTTGTCTTAACCTGTGACTTTGCGACCTTGTTACCACACAATCCAGAAAAATTCCAGGATATTCGTCCTTCAACACTTCAGTTGACTGATTTTCCATTGGCTTATCAACCACAGTAGGCATCACTCCCACCTGCGATCCAGTTATATCATTACCCAAGATAAACTGTAGTCCTGGACAAGATAGTTTATTCATTACTCCTACTATAATCCCGGGAACTACAGGCCGGTGAGCCTTACTTCAGTGGTAGGGAAATTACTGGAGAGAATTCTTCGAGACAGGATCTACTCCCATTTGGAAGCAAATGGACGTATTAGTGAGAGGCAGCACGGTTTTGTGAAGGGGAGGTCGTGTCTCACTAACTTGATAGAGTTTTTCGAGGAGGTCACTAAGATGATTGATGCAGGTAGGGCAGTAGATGTTGTCTATATGGACTTCAGTAAGGCCTTTGACAAGGTCCCTCATGGTAGACTAGTACAAAAGGTGAAGTCACACGGGATCAGGGGTGAGCTGGCAAGGTGGATACAGAACTGGCTAGGCCATAGAAGGCAGAGAGTAGCAATGGAGGGATGCTTTTCTAATTGGAGGGCTGTGACCAGTGGTGTTCCACAGGGATCAGTGCTGGGACCTTTGCTCTTTGTAGTATATATAAATGATTTGGAGGAAAATGTAACTGGTCTGATTAGTAAGTTTGCAGACGACACAAAGGTTGGTGGAATTGCGGATAGCGATGAGGACTGTCGGAGGATACAGCAGGATTTAGATTGTCTGGAGACTTGGGCGGAGAGATGGCAGATGGAGTTTAATCCGGACAAATGTGAGGTAATGCATTTTGGAAGGTCTAATGCAGGTAGGGAATATACAGTGAATGGTAGAACCCTCAAGAGTATTGAAAGTCAAAGAGATCTAGGAGTACAGGTCCACAGGTCATTGAAAGGGGCAACACAGGTGGAGAAGGTAGTCAAGAAGGCATACGGCATGCTTGCCTTCATTGTCCGGGGCATTGAGTATAAGAATTGGCAAGTCATGTTGCAGCTGTATAGAACCTTAGTTAGGCCACACTTGGAGTATAGTGTTCAATTCTGGTCGCCACACTACCAGAAGGATGTGGAGGCTTTAGAGAGGGTGCAGAAGAGATTTACCAGAATGTTGCCTGGTATGGAGGGCATTAGCTATGAGGAGCGATTGAATAAACTTGGTTTGTTCTCACTGGAACGAAGGAGGTTGAGGGGAGACCTGATAGAGGTATATAAAATTATGAGGATATAGACAGAGTGGATAGTCAGAGGCTTTTCCCCAGGGTAGAGGGGTCAATTACGAGGGGGCATGGGTTTAAGGTGAGAGGGGCAAGGTTTAGAGTAGATGTACGAGGCAAGTTTTTTACGCAGAGGGTAGTGGGTGCCTGGAACTCGCTGCCGGAGGAGGTAGTGGAAGCAGGGACGATAGGGACATTTAAGGGGCATCTTGACAAATATATGAATAGGATGGGAATAGAAGGATATGGACCCAGGAATTGTAGAAGACTGTAGTTTAGTCAGGCAGCATGGTCGGCACGGGCTTGGAGGGCCGAAGGGCCTGTTCCTGTGCTGTACATTTCTTTGTTCTTTGTTCTTTGTACTACCACTTCACCACTCTTCACTGGACTTTCCAACCTTACCTTATATAATGGACCGCATCTTCTCTCACCCTGAATTTCACATATCACCATGTTTTCTGGCAACATTCTTCCCAAACGACATAATTCCTCATCTCTTACCATTAAAGATTGACGAGCCCCTGTCTCTCTTAAAATTGTGACTTCTTTACCTGCTCCGCCTGATACACATGAGTAAACTTGACCCACATAAGTAAATTCTTCAAAGACATCTGGCACCTTCTTAACAATTACTTCTTGAACAGGCTGTACAATCGTTTGCACCCCCTTCACTTCCCTTGGGCTTTCCTTTACCGCTCTAACTGTCTTATCCTGTTTTACCACATCAGCCTTCCCAGTGCTTTTCATCAACCACCAACACTGTGACTTTACATGGCCTAGTTTATTACAGTGAAAACATCTGAAACTTTTCAATTCTTTTCCACCCTCCTGGATTTCTTTTTTAATCTGAGGTACACTCTCTTTATTGTCTCCCATCCGATCACCTTTACCTTTACCACTTGAGTATTTCTCATGTCCCCAGTTTCTATCCCTCATCGGCTGAAACTGATGTTGGAAATCAATCTTTGATTTATGAACTAATTCATAATCGTCTGCCATTTCCGCTGCTAATCTCACAGTTTTAACCCTCTGTTCTTCCACATGAGTTCTCACTACATCAGGAATTGAATTTTTAAACTCCTCCAAAAGTTTAATTTCTCTGAGAGCTTCATACGTTTGGTGTATTTTCAAAGCCCTTATCCACCGATCAAAAGTTTGAGCCTTTCAAACTCCATGTATATTTGACCAAATTCTTTCCTTAAATTTGTGAACCTTTGTCTGTAAGCTCCAGGCACTAGCTCATATGCACTTAAGATGGATTTCTTCACTTCTCATATGTTCCAGACACCTCCTCCGGTAGTGATGCAAACACTTCACTAGCTCCTCCTACCAGCTTTGTTTGAATCAGTAACACCCACATGTCCTGTGGCCATTTCATTTGTTTAGCTACCTTCTCAAATGAAATGAAAAAGGCTTCCACTTCCTTCTCGTCAAACCTTGGCAATACTTGGACATATTTAAATAGATCCTCACCAAGCCTTCGACTATGACGCTCTTTCTCACTATCCTCATCACTATCATCCAACTGTACGTTTCCCTTTACGTCTGCCAATTTTAACTGATTGTCATGTTTCATGGCCATTTTCTGAAGTTCAAACTCCCTCTCTTTATCTTTTTCCCTGATCTGTATTTCCCTTTCTTTTTCTTTTTGTTCTGCTCGGGCTATTCTTTCTTTTCTCCTTTCTTCTCTCTCCTTTTCTTTTTCCTCTCTCTCTCTTTCTCTGTCTTTTTCCTCTCTCTCACTCTCGTATTCCAGCCACTTTAATTCTTTCTCATATTCCATTTGTTTAATTTGCAGCTGAATTTTTGCCATTTCCAATGAGTCAAACTCGATCTCAGGCAACTTTAAATGTTTAACCACCACCATAATTACCTCATCTTTTCGCATTTTGTCAGGTAATGTTAACTGCAATGTTTTTGCCAAATCTAACAGTCTTCTTTTCGTTTCTGTCCATAAGGTACTACGTGTGACCTTCTCCACCCCCAAAAACTTCTGAGCCTCTGAAAGAGCCATTGTTCACAACACTCTCCCCACTTAAACTAAAATACCACACCGGAAAAGCAACAATCCTTTAAGTTCACAAAAGCCAATCCAATAGATAGACTTTTATCCCCCTTGAGCCCCCAATTGTTATGGGCGAGGCGTTTTCAGAACCCCAAAATGTATCATGGAGTTCAACCAACCTCCCCCTTTAATGGATTTGTTGCTTTTCCGAGCACGCGGCTTTTCCCTAGGTGTGGGATTACAATTATGGACACGTGGGTTTTTAAACACAAAACACTGTTTATTCCATGAACTCAACTTAACATCTTAAATAAACATTGGATCTCTTAACACTCCTTACTTCAAAGATAACTCAGAAATATTGCAACAGTAAATAATTCCTTAAAATGTTCCTTCAAACTTCCAAGAGACTTAACACCTTTAAACAGTATCACATCAGGTTAAAGGATATATATATTTTCTGTAGAATGGCAGAGATATATTAGCTTGGTTGATTTCAGCCCAGCACCTTGTAAAACCAGCCAGGCACATTTTAGCTGCTCTCAGAAAAACCAGCCAGGCACTTTTCAAACTGCTTTTTAAACTGAAACTAAAAACCTGCAAAATGGCTGACCTAAAGCCCAGCCCCACCCACTCTCTGACATCACTGTTTTCTTAAAGGTACATTGCTTACACATCCACTTCTTAAACGCACTCTTGCATGACAACACTCACTCCTGGTATCATGTTGTGTTATGCTGCTTCGGATAACACAGGCTGCTACTTGATGCAGTCTTTGCTAAAGGACTCTGAAATGAGTTCAACGTGTTTATTGAACTATTAACACAGTTCTCAAATGAGTTTGACTCTTTGCTAATCTAACTGTAGTAACTCAGTCTAACTGTACCAGCTTGCTCTAAGCCACTGGTGCACAATCAATTACTCTCGAGACAAGGTGAGTTATAACTAATAGGCTTTAATCGGCTAGAACTGGACCCAGCAGCTTCGATACAGAAAGTGAAGGCTGCTGGGACGGCATTGGTTCTTATACTCCGCCTCTCAGGGCGGAGCTATGTACGTTAGCCAATGGTAGACTCCTAGGTCTAGCCAATGGTCATCCACCTCTCAGGTACTGCAATACCTGGTATTACCACAGCCACGTGCTGGGGCGTGATGCTGCTGATCAACCCTGTCTAACTCTCTAGATGTCTGTCTGTGGAAAGAGGCAGGGTGTGAGTGCCTCATCCCTTTTATAGTGTTTATGTCATGCCCCCTTGTAGTGATGCCACCCCTGAGTGTCCTGACTGCCCATTGGTTGTGTCCTATTCTGAGTGTTCATTGGTTGCATGTTTGCATATCATTACACTCTCTGTGTCACTCTCTCCGTCTGTCTCTCCCTCCCACTGTCTCTCTCTGACTCTCTCCCTCTCTCTCTGTCTGTCTGTCTCTCAGCCTGTCTCTTTCAGTCTCTCTCTCTCACTGTCTCTCTCCCTGTTCTCTCTCACTCCGTCTCTCACTCTTTACCTCTCTGTCTCTTTCTCTCTCTCAGTGTCGCTGTTTCTGTTTCTGTCTCACCGTCTATCTCTTTGCCTGTCTCTCTTTCTGTCTCTCTCTCTCTCTGTCTATCTCTCAGTCTGTCTCTCAGTCTGCCTGTCTCTCTATCTGCCGATCAGCCTCTCTGTCTGTCTCTCTCTGCCTCTCTCTCCACCTGTCCACGCCTCACTGTCTCTTTCTCTCTCTATCTCCCCCCCCCTCTCTCTCTATGTGACTCTCTCTGTCTCTATGACCGCCTCCCTTTCTCTCTCTCTTTCCCTCTTTGTCTCTCTCTGTGTCACTCACAGTCTCTCTCTGTGACTTTCTCTCCATCTGTCTTTCTCTGTCTCTCTCCCTCACTGTTGCTCTCACTGTCTATCAGTCTCTCTCTGCCTCTCTCTGTCTCTCTCTTATATATAGACAAAGTCAAAGATGCAAGCCAATGCTTAGAATGCGAGCATTTGCAGTTAATTAAGTGTTTACAGATCCAGAGATGGGGTAACCCCAGGTTAAAGAGGTGTGAATTGTGTCAAGCCAGGACAGTTGGTAGGATTTCGCAGGCCAGATGGTGGGGGATGAATGTAATGCGACATGAATCCCAGGTCCCGGTTGAGGCCGCACTCATGTGTGCGGAACTTGGCTATAAGTTTCTGCTCGGCGATTCTGCGTTGTCGCGCGTCCTGAAGGCCGCCTTGGAGAACTCTTACCCGGAGATCAGAGGCTGAATGCCCTTGACTGCTGAAGTGCTCCCCGACTGGAAGGGAACATTCCTGCCTGGTGATTGTCGCGCGATGTCCGTTCATTCGTTGTCGCAGTGTCTGCATGGTCTTGCCAATGTACCACGCTTCGGGACATCCTTTCCTGCAGCGTATGAGGTAGACAACGTTGGCCGAGTCGCACGAGTATGTACCGTGTACCTGGTGGGTGGTGTTCTCACATGTAATGGTGGTATGCATGTCGATGATCTGGCACGTCTTGCAGAGATTGCCATGGCAGGGTTGTGTGGTGTCGTGCGCGCTGTTCTGAAGGCTGGGTAGTTTGCTGCAAACAATGGTTTGTTTGAGGTTGCGCGGTTGTTTGAAGGCAAGTAGTGGGGGTGTGGGGATGACCTTGGCAAGATGTTCATCGTCATCAATGACATGTTGAAGGCTGTGAAGAAGATGACGTAGTTTCTCCGCTCCGGGAAAGTACTGGACGACGAAGGGTATTCTGTCGGTTGTGTCCCGTGTTTGTCTTCTGAGGAGGTCGGTGCGGTTTTTCGCTGTGGCGCGTTGGAACTGTCATATCACGTTCGTACAAGGGCATCTTTCAGTGTCTGTAGATGTCTGTTACGCTCCTCCTCGTCTGAGCAGATCCTGTGTATACGGAGCGCTTGTCCATAGGGGATGGCTTCTTTAATGTGTTTTGGGTGGAAGCTGGAGAAGTGGAGCATCGTGAGGTTATCCATGGGTTTGCGGTAAAGCGAAGTGCTGAGGTGACCGTCTTTGATGGAGATAGTGTGTCCAAGAATGGAACTGATTTTGGAGAGTAGTCCATGGTGAGTCTGATGGTGGGATGGAACTTATTGATGTCACCGTGTTGTCGTTTCAGTGATTCTTTGCCGTGGGTCCATAGGAAAAAAATATCATCGATGTATCTGGTGTATAACGTCGGTTGAAGGTCCTGTGCAGTGAGGAGGTCTTGTTCAAACTTGTGTTATTTAGGATGGTTGGCGTAGTGTCCAAAAAGACCACAGTAAAGCTTTTAATTAAACAAAGCTATGATTTTATTTCCACTCCTAAACTGGGTTTTGACACTTAGTCCTTCAGAATACAGAATTGATCAATAGCATCTAACTACACACATCTACTGCTAATCTCATTACTATTATAAACTATTATCTAACCTTCTCACACTAACTGCTCTTGTGACCTTCACTAGCTGTCTCCTGCATACACTCCTCCCCTAAGGTCGAGCATCACTGCTTTTATTGTTGTATCTGCAACTCCCTCTAGTGGCTACTCAGAATATTACTTTAACCCTTGTATTCATAGAGTATAGATGTTTACAGCATGGAAACAGGCCCTTTGGTCCAGCTTGTCCATGCTGATAGTTATGATAATACCATATCCCTGTCTCTTCTCTGGGCATGATCTTCCAGCTCCCGGTACACTCAGGCTCAAGCGTAAAGAGGTTGGTGAATAGTGGGAGAGGCCAAAAACGAGATCCGCGCCGGGCACCAAACAACCGGCCCGCTCCTGTAGGCGAAATCAGGACCTCGCTGTAGCGTGGCAAGAAACCAATTATCACCACTTAAGCCCCATTTCCATAGAATTAACGAGAGTGACCCAATATATAATGGCCTTGTTGCCAATCGGAATACTATCCCACCAGCATCACCAAAAATGTTGCTCTTTAGGGTTGCCAATATGATACTGAGGCTCTTTTTTATGATATGATGTTATGTCCCAACAGCGTCGCCAATACTGTGGGTGTTTCTATTTCTCTTATTGAACCACAAGGCTTTCCCGTATATCAGTCAAATGACCACACAACCAGTTAGTCAGTTCAAGTTCAAAGATGGTTTATTTACACACAAGGGTTATTCCGACATGCAAGCACAATGTACTACAAGTTAAACTACAACTATCAACTACAATAACCTATACTTAACTTCAGGCGACCGACGCTGTGCAGATGGATAAGGACTTTATCTTGACCTCATGTGGCTGGTTTGAAGAAGTGGCTCTGTCTCTGCTGGGCTCAACCGTCAGGTCGTGATCGTTGGTCTTGAACTTGGCTGTCTGGTTGTTATGCTGCAGTTAGGCTGGCGCAGACTGGATCCAAAAGAGGCTGGCATAGGCCGGGTCCAAAAGAGACCGAACACATGACTGTGTTCCCTTTTATCCCTCTGGGATTTCACGCTCTTTGGGGCGGTCTTTAATCTTGGACCCAATAATTCGGCAGGCTTCGATCACTGCCTTCGATTTTGGCCAATAAAGGGGCGGTGCCTTGATGGCTGGACGGGTCCTTCGCGGTCATTGACCTTGGCGGTTGGGCTCTCTCAGCAAAGGGGGGTTGCACCGATCAGTCTGTGTCTATATCGGTTTCTTGAGTGCAGTCTTATTGTTCTGGGGAAATGGGCCATTAAAATGCAAACGAGCAGGGGTTTCGATCCGGTCTCGCTACCTGCGGTTTCGAATACACAGAAGCTCTGTATCTGTCTGAGTCCTAAGTTGGCCATAATTCCCATGGTCCTTTGCAGGTGGCCATCTCAGATGACTACAGGCTCCGTCATTCAGCGGCCTCCTCAGCAAATAATCACGCTGGTGCCAATTAGTACTCCTTTTGAAAAATGTGAACCTGGCGGAAGGGCTTCCGTGGGGAGCCGAGGAGGTGTGTGGCCATCTTTGCTCACAGGCAAAGAGTGTGCTGGGCTTGCTGCCCCTGTGCTCGGTGGGAGATGGGGG
The DNA here is from genome assembly GCF_047496885.1 of Scyliorhinus torazame. Lineage (NCBI taxonomy): Eukaryota > Metazoa > Chordata > Chondrichthyes > Carcharhiniformes > Scyliorhinidae > Scyliorhinus > Scyliorhinus torazame. The sequence goes on along the minus strand of NC_092722.1, from coordinate 73,560,576 downwards.
ACCCTGGGCTAGAGTGGGCTACCATGTGAGGGTGGCGGACGGGAAGCGCTGGGGGCAACTTGGGGGGTAATCACTCACAGCACCACCAGGCCAACCCCTGGATCCCAACCCCATTCTAAGGCAACCCTGCCCGTTAGCTCCACCGATCACCCATAACTCCTACTGCCTGCCGAGGCCCTCTGTCTCTCTCTCTCTCTGTCTCTCTCTCTCTGTGTTTCTGTCTCTCTCTCTGTCCCTCTCTGTCTATCTCTCTGCTGTCTCTCTGGCTGCCTATCTGCCTCTCTGTACGTCTCTCTTTGTCTCTCTCTGTGTCTCTCTCTCTGTCTGTCTCTGTCTCTCTCTCTCCTTCTGTCTTTCTTTCTGTGTCTGACTCTCACCCTGTCCCTATGACTATCTCCCTATCTCTTTCTCTGTGTGTCTCTATCTCTCTGTCTTTTTCTCTCTCTTTCTCTGCCTCTCCCTCCTATGGTGTTCTTGATAATTCTCTTATCAGGGTGGATGTTGTAGTGGTCACAAAGACCACAGAAGCTAAGTTCATTAACAAAGCTAACTTTTATTTACACTACTTATTAAAGCTCGACCATTTACACCTATCGTAAACAATAATCTAATCTATAATCTGCACTCAACAACACTAGACTCAACACTCTATCTATAACAGTACTGAACTCTCTATCACTGCTCTCTCTAGCTCTCCTCTCCAGCTCTCTCCCAGAAGTCTGTGAGACACTACTTTATATAGTTCTGCATCTAGCTCTATCTTGATGCCCTTCATGTATCTTTTACACTATACTTTGTCTCAGGCAGAGGGTATGACAATTCTGTTTCCTTTTAACAGGAACCCTTTTATCACGGTCAAATCATCTTTGTGCTTTGAAAATTTCGACAACTGCCATTCGGCCATCCTTCACTTAGGATTTTGATTCCCCGTTAAAGAACTGTGACTTTTTCAGTTTCATCGCTGATCAGCTTTAGCTTTGCATCAGACACAGGGAGCATGTCTGCAACAAATGCAGCATGTGCTTCCACATGAAGAACAACTTCCAATGCTTTCTCATCATTATTGCTTGTGGCTCTTGATAAACAACGAGTTCTTTGCCTGGGGTGTAAACTAATGTGAAGTCATATCTGTGGTGTTGGGTTCTCTGGTGCACAGATGAGCCAACACAGTTGTATGTGGTACAACTCTATTTTATTTTAACTCTTATAATACAGTTCGTTCTGGATACTCTGCACGTGCTGTCTCCCTGAGTGTGTCATGTAGCAGGTCTGTCCTGGTCCTCGTTTCCAGCTAATACTGACCACCGGGTGTCGTGTTTGTGCTTTTATATCTTTCTGTGATTGGTTGTGGTGTTGTGTGTTCTGATTTGTCTGTTGGTGTGTCTATCATGTTGTGTGTTTGAATATCATGACATCCCCCCTTTTTACAAAGATATGTGCCTACGTGGTTATAAATATAATCATGTCGTGAGTGCATCTAAGAGTGTGTGCGTGTGTTGTGTACAGCGTGTGTATATGACGTAACTATTTACATGGGGCGATGTTGGGTGCATCTCACTAACAAGGCTGTACCATAACAAAACATGAATGCGAGAAAAAAAACAACTTGAACAGTGGTCCGGTCAGACGATATCTGGAACGATAAACAACAACAGGTTATAATACAGAAGTGTTTGACTTTTTGAACGTATGAACAGCGTTATAAGTCCAGACTAATGGGTGACCGCCTCAAGAATAGGCTGGTCCTCAAGCCGGTTCAGCTGTGGAGATTTGGGGTCACACTGGTTCACCTTGGACTGTTGGAGGTGATGCTGTTGCCGAAGTCTCTACTTTTCCATTTGTTTTACTTCGTGCAGTGCTTGGTTTTTCATTCGTGCAAATATAACATTCAACATCTTTGTTAGTGTTGCCTTGGCTGTGGTTTGGTTCTGGTGGCGATGGAAGGGGCATGATCCGTGGCATCTCCACGAAGTCATCCTTGGGAACCAGTGGAGGATCCGGCGTGATCGTACGGTTCAGTTGCGAGCGTGGAAGGCGGCGCAAAGCTCGCTGATTGCGCCTACGCACCAATCCATCCGCCCTGCATGCCAGGAACAAGGTGGAGTCTTTTTTCTTTTTATGTTTGTGGTGGACGGCATCTTGTAGCCGATGGGTTGTTGCCATCAAAGTAGCACCATCACTAATATCATGCAAGGCGATGACTGTGCCAGATGTGGAAGTTGGCCGAGACCGTGCACGCTGGTTCCGGCCACCTGCTGTGCCGGAAGGGCGACTCCGCAGAGAAACGTCGAAGCATGTCGCCTTGGAGAGAGAATTGTTGCTCGCATCAACGTCTGGCGATGGCGCGAATTGGTGTGTCCGTCTTGGACCGCCGGTGCTGGTCGCCACTGCCAACCCAGTGGGACTGCCACGTGATCCATTCCCTGTCGCCGTGGCATCCGCCGTCACCCTGAGCGTGCCATCACCGAGGCGGAGCAAGGTCTGGCGTGCGCGAATCAGAGTCGTCGCTTGGCTGCTCCCCATCTGGAGTCCGGTCTGCCTTCCGTCGATGCTCCCCGTCCGGAGTCCCAACAGGTTCACTGGAGGCAGCCGAGATTCCCTGAAGCTGCACTTCTGGAGTCGGAACATGCAGGAATGCACCAACCAGTGGAGAGGCTCGAGCCATCGAGGGTGGAAGCGGTGTGCCACCACCGCAGTCGTCAGTGGTCCCACCATGATCGTCGAGTGCCTCGGTACGCACTAGGCGAGGTCTGTCACCTTGCACCTTTTGCATGGGAAGTGGGATGCTGTCGTCACTCGTCTCACATCCCGTGGATAGATCCTCATTAGCAGCTTGCTGTTCACTAGGGTTGGGTAAATTGTCAGAGTTTTCATCTGGTGGTGCACACCATGTCGGTGGACTGTCATTGTCTTGCCGTTGTCCTTCATTTGGGCTTTTCTTCTTTGGAATTTTAAATCTTCCCCCAGACATTGCAGAACCTTGTTTATTACCCCCAAATTCTCCCAAATGTATGTCTCGAATAGAGGATCCAATGTTTCTATCGACATTGTACTATTTTCCAAAGAACATTCTGTTTTACTTTTCTTCTCAGGTACCTCATATGTATCTTTGTCTAATGTACATGCCTTCATGGGCTCTGGGTCTGATTTTGCTGGGACTGACATGGTCACAGTCTCTCTTTTACTGTTCTCAATTGCCCACATTATACTCCCCATACATAACTGCTTAATCACTGGGGTTAGTGTGGTACAATGGATAATCGGGTCGACCTTATCTGCATCTTCACCATTAGTGGAAAGCACACTTGGTTCACTTGAAACTGCTGCGGGTTTTAAATTCGTTATTTGGCTACTCGATGTCGGTGTCCTCAGGATTCTTGCTCCAATGTTCTGCTCATTTATCTGTGGAGTGTGTATAGGTTCAATGCAATTAATGTTCCCCTCAAGGTTTGAAGAGTCATTACTGACTAACTGCTGGTCTCCGAAGTTGGGACTTTGCGGCGTTGTGTTGAAGGGAGACATTTGTCCCTGCTGTAGATATGATTCAGGTTGTGTTATTTCCATTACCTGAGGATCAATGTCTTGTCCATTTTTTCGATCCGTACTAAAACACTGGCAATTCTCAGTCTGCTCCTTGCAAGTTAAACATTCAATTAATTTTGTTAGCAAATCCTCAGCATCCTTCTGTGGCCGTGCAGCATTATTAATCTCTGTTCGGCTATAATGATCCTGAAGGTCAGCGCATAAACCTTTTTTCTTCGGGCTTGGAAGAGGCGATTCCTTTGGCTTGTCTTCAGTTGGGCTTGAACAGTCTTCAGCGCTGTGCCCTTCATTGTAGCATGAGAGACCGTCATGGTCATGCTGCTGTGTAGTGGAGCATGGTAGGCTGTTATAGCCTTCTTGCTGTTCACGTGAGCATGGCAGAATTGCATCGTCTGCCGCTGGTTGGTCAGGAGAGGTTGCTAGACCCTCATGGTCTTGTTCCTGCAAGGACCGCACATTGGAGTCTTGCGTTGCTTCTATCGTGGAGGCTGTCCACGAGCTCTCTGTGGAGGCTTGTGACACTGGAGTCACTTCTTGTTCGTGCAAGGACTGCGCTCTGGAGTCTTCCGTTGCTTCTATCGTGGAGGCTGTCCACAAGCTCTCTGTGGAGGCTTGTGACTCTGGAGTCACTTCTTGTTCATGCAAGGACTGCGCTCTGGAGTCTTGCGTTGCTTCTATCGTGGAGGCTGTCCACGAGCTCTCTGTGGAGGCTTGTGACACTGGAGTCACTTCTTGTTCGTGCAAGGACTGCGCTCTGGAGTCTTGCGTTTCTGCAATTGTGGAGTCTGTCCACGAGCTTGCTGTGGAGGCTTGTGACTCTGGAGTCACTTCTGGTTCATGCGAGGATTGCGCTCTGGAGTCTTGCATGTTTTCTTTCATAGAGTCGGGAACGTTGAGCGGGACGTGTACCACGCTCTGTGTGGCAGCAGGGCGCTCTCTGTGTGCTTGCACCGCTCCCTGTCTGTTAATGTCAGGCTGCAGCATCATCCGGTACTGATAAGTTGGGACGTCATATCTGCTGGATTGAAGATCCTCAAATCCGAAAAATGAATCCGCATCTGCGTCAGATTCAATGTGGGGGCCGCCAATGTGCAACACGAAAGGTTCATCCGAGTCATAGTCGTATAGGACCACGGAGCTATCATTGGGCTCGCGAGGTCCGGAAACACTGTAAAGATCGTCATCGAAGTATTCGAGGTCGGAATCATCGGCTTGTGCGTAGGTAACTGCTTGTCGGAGGGTTCTTCGGAGGTCAAATTCATCTCCTGGGTCAATTTGCGGCAATGTGCTGTCATTCCAGGTGAGGGAAGGTTGTTTTACAGCTTTAACAGATTTTTGTTTTTTTGATTTGGGACGTTTCCCCTTTAAATTGGTTCAGTCTGGGGCCTCTGACATCCTGATGCTCGGTATGTTGCACGTAGGAAGCGACTGCGCATGCTCAGATCGCTGTTCCTTTACCGATGGCCGTTTTCTTGACTGCGCATGCGCAGCATCTCGCGCATGCGCAAACGAAATTTCCGGTTCTGCGCACTGCTCGCGCAACTGTGCTAGCGTGATACCTTTAGCAAGATGGCCGCCGACCTCGACCCAGCCCTCTCTCAGGCCCGGGATTTCGGCCTCTGGGAATTCGGGCTCCGGGATCCCGGCCACGAGGTGAGTACTGCCGCTTTTCTTACCTTTACTTGCCGATTGGATTGCGTTTTCTTCACAGTACTTGGAGAATTTGTCCAGGACTGCCTGGTAATCGTACCTTTGCTGCCTCTGAAGAACCTGAACCTTGTGAATATTTCTCTTGCCCTTGCACCGGCGATGGTGAGGAGAAATTCAATTTTTTCGCTATCATCCAGGTCTTGGAGTTCAGCTGCCACCAGGAACAATTCGAACACTTGCCGGAATCGCCGCCAGTTTTCGCGGAGATCGCCGTGGCACTGGAGCGGCTGCGGAACCGGGAGCTCTATCATTTTGCCTGGGCACTGCTGGTTGTCTCTGTACACTGAGGTATGCCGGCAGGTATCGATCCACTCCTGTACCATGTGGTGTTGGGTGCTCTGGTGCACAGATGAGCCAACACAGTTGTATGTGGTACAACTCTATTTTATTTTAACTCTTATAATACAGTTCGTTCTGGATACTCTGCACGTGCTGTCTCCCTGAGTGTGTCATGTAGCAGGTCTGTCCTGGTCCTCGTCTCCAGCTAATACTGACCACCGGGTGTCGTGTTTGTGCTTTTATATCTTCCTGTGATTGGTTGTGGTGGTGTGTGTTCTGATTTGTCTGTTGGTGTGTCTATCATGATGTGTGTGTTTGAATATCATGACAATATCTTCTTAGCTTCATCATCATACGCTAAAGTCTTGGTGACATGTCATTGAGATCTTTCTTTATGATGTTTACCAGCGGACGATGACCTGCTCCCATAACAAAATGTGGTAGGCCGTACACATAATAGTGAAATTTACTGATGCCCGTTAACAGGCCTAGACATTCTTTTTCTATTTGTGCATACCTTTTCTCTGTCTGTGTCATAGCGTGAAATGCGTATGCAACTGGCTTCCATTCATCATTTTCTGGTTTTTGGAGCAGAACTGCACCAATGCCACCCTGGCTGGCATCTGTTGATATCTTTGTCTCCTTCGTGGAATCAAAAAATGCTAAGACCGGAGCTGTGGTTCGTGCTGATTTCATGTCTTGCCACTCAGCTGCAAGCTGAGGTGTCTGTAGTGATCTCTGTATATGAATATACATGATCAATGTATGTAAATGTAGTACAATAATTTCAACACTAGATGTCTCACTATCAGATGGTATAAGAACGATTTTCCCGCTCTTACTGAGAGAGTGTGCTTCAGGAGAGTGAAGAGACAAGACCTATATTAGCTAGAGAGAGAGAGGTTATAAGTTATTTCATTATTACATTGTGTAGTTAGTTAGTTATCGTTATTGTATTTTATTTATTTTTCTCGTTGAGCATTAAGTACAAAGGGCTCACATAATATTACTTATATTACTCATTAAATTAGTTAAACTTTCAAAGAAGACTATTGGTCATTTCATCAACTCGGCTGGTTCAAAGAGTAATATATATATTATGTAAAGTAATATAACAGTGTCCACAGAAATTCAACCTTCTTTTTGATCAGGTTTTGTAAAGCTGCTGTTCTGCTGGACAGATTGGGAATAAACTTGCACATGAAATTAACTACCACCAGCATCCGTAGAATTGCCTTCTTATCCATCGGTATTGGCATCTGACCAATGGCAAGAATCTTAGCTTGATCTGGTTGTCCACCTTCGGTTGATATCACATCGCCAAGAAAGTTCAGTTTCTGGATGCCAATTTGGCACTTTTCTCTGTTCAGTTTTAACCCATAGGAATTAACTCCTGTTAGGACTTTCATTAGCCTTTCACAATGTTCTTCCGGAGAGTTGGACCATATGATCACATCATCTACATACACACAAACACCTGGTATTCCTTCAATTAGTCTCCATCGCAAGGTGGAAGATTTCTGAAGCTGATACTGTCATGTGAGAGTACCTTTAATAAATGGGTGTTTATTACTGCAGTGATGTCAGAGAGTGGGTGGAGCTGGGCTGTCTGTCAGCTTTTTATTTTCGTTTTAGGCTGTTTGCTGCAGGGTGTGTTTTAGTTTTGTTTTCAGAGCTGGATAGCTGCAGTCACAGCCAAAAGGTGTATTAGTCTCTCTCTGTAATCTAAAGTCTGTAAATCGATCCTGGTGATTTAAAACTAATAACAGTAGTGACTTTAACCTGATGTGCTTCTGGTAAAAGGTGTTTTAAGTCTTATGGATGTTAAAAGGAAAGCTTAAAGGATTACTTAGTGTTGTATTCTTTGAGGGTTGTATTTGAATTGATGGTTGCTAAAATGTTCACTGTATGTTTTAAAAAGGTTAACTTGAGTTCATAGAATAAACATTGTTTTGCTTTAAAAAATACATTTCCATTCCTGATGTACCACACCTGTAGAGTGGGGCATGTGCTCCCCATACCACAATCTAGTAAAAATTGTGGGTCAGGTGAACTCCATGATACACTTTGGGGTTCTCTAAACCCTTACCCATAACAAGTATTATGACAAAAGGTAATCGGTTAAAACAATATCGGCCAAAGGGAATGTTAAAGATACACAATTTTCTGCTTCTACTATCGAGACATAGTTGCCAGAATCCCTTGGAAGCATCCAATTTAGTGAAATATTTGGCATGCGGTTTCTGCAGTTATCGCTTCTCTTTTTGGGATGGGATAGTGTTCTCATCTTATATTATTGTTCAAGTCTTTTAGGTCAATGCACACTGTCATGTCTCCATTTGGTTTGCGCACGCACCATAGAGCTTACCTAGTCTGTCGGCTCACTTACTTTCAATATGATATCACATTCTTGCATTCTATCTAACTCATCCTTGAAACCGTCTCTTAATGGCGCTGGCATTCTTCTGGGCGCATGTATTACTGACTTAGCATCAAGTTTGAGTTTGATGCTGTATGTGAATGGCAAAGTGCCCATTCCATTAAAGTAATGGGGTGGAATTCTCCGACCCCCCGCCCGGTCGGAGAATCGCCGGGGGCTGGCGTGAATCCCGCCCCCGCCGGTTGCCGAATTCTCCAGCACCGGATATTCGGCAGGGGCGGGAATTGCACCACGCCGGTTGGCGGGCCCCCCCCCAGGCGATTCTCCGGCCCGGATGGGCTGAAGTCCCGCTGCTGGAATGCCTGTTCCGCCGGCGTGGATTAAACCATCTCTCTTACCAGCGGGACAAGGCGGTGCGGGCGGGCTCCGGGGTCCTGGGGGGGGCACGGGGCAATCTGGCCCCGGGGGGTGCCCCCACGGTGGCCTGGCCCGCGATCGGGGCCCACCGATCCGCGGGCGGGCCTGTGCCGTGGGGGCACTCTTTTCCTTCCGCCTTCGCCACGGTCTCCACCATGGCAGAGGCGGAAGAGACCCCCTCCACTGCGCATGCGCGGGGATGCCGTGAGCGGCCGCTGACGCTCCCGCGCATGCGCCGCCCGGCAAAGTCAGTTTCGCGCCAGCTCGCGGGGTACCAAAGGCCTTTCCCTCCAGCTGGCGGGGCGGAAATCAGTCCGGCTCGGGCCTAGCTCCTCAAGGTTAGGGCTCGGACGCTCAAGATGCAGAGGATTCCCCACCATTGGGGCGGCGCGATGCCGGACTGAATCGCACCATTTTTGGCGCCGGTCGGCGGACATCGCACCGATTGCGGAGAATTCCGCCCATGCTTGCATTTGCTCAAAATGTCTTCAATTCAATCATGTAGTGATCCATTTAAACTGTTGGCTGTGTGGATCCGTTGTACTAAATTTAGTTTAATGCACGCCTTTACACCAATTAACGATGACTTCTTGTCATCCACAATATCAAAGTCTTTTGGCATGCAGATGTCACCATGCTGCACCGTGAGGCAGCAGGAACCTTTGGTCAGTATGGCATTACCATTGTAATGTGTCAATTGGCAGTTTGATTTTCTTATTTTTGGAGTATTGTGTTCTTGTCTTAGATCTGCTTCTGTGATAAAATTTTCATGCTATATCGCGAGCATTTTTTTCCTTTTGCAGGACAAATTTTTCTAAAGTGGGCATTGCCACAGCGTGTGCACGTCATCACGTTAGTGACATCACTTTCAAAATGGCCACCATCAGTGGCGCGCTGTTTTCTGAACTGCGCCACAGCGTTAATGGCGTCAGCCACGTTGCCCGAGTTTGCGCCTTTTTCCTTAGCCCTGAACTCTGCATACTCGTTAGTGGATTGCTCACTGGCTTTGCACAGGCTTATGGCTTCTTCTAAGGACAGAATGAGTCTTTTTAATAATCTGTCTCGCAATCGCTCATCATAAATGCCAAACACTATTTGATCCCTCAACATCGAATCCACAATGGAGGAAAAATTACAGGACTGTGCTCTTAGCCTTAAATCCGTAATAAATGCATCTACCGATTCTCGATTAAGCTGCAGCTTGTTTCTGAACATGTATTGTTTGTATGTCTCATTGACTTGCGGTTTGCAATGCTCATCAAATTTCTCCACGACCCGTTCAAACTTTGTCCGATGCTCTCCGTCTGTGAATTCAAATTAATTAAACAATACTAATGCCTGCAGTCCAGCCAAATTGAGGAAGAGCGCGATTTTTCTGTGATCAGGAGCTGATTCTAACGCAGAGGCAGATAGAAAAACTTCAAATTGCTGTTCGAAATTCTTCCAGTTTAGACCTTCCATCTTGCAATCTGGAAATTGGTGTTGTCTTCGAGATCTATGTAGTGGCTTGATTGTTCTTCTTTTCTTTCTAGACTCTATGCTGTCGTTCTACACTTACAACTTACTTTTTAAGAACATACGCCTGGTACCATGTGGTGTTCTTTGTGATGCTTGTTCTCAGGATGGATGTTGTAGTGTTCACAAAGACCACACTGCTAACATTTATTTACGCTACTCAATTTACTCATGTAGTAACAATAGTTTAATCTATAATCTACACTCAACTACACTAGTCTCAACACTCTAATTATAACTGTACTGAATTCTCTATCACTGTTCTCTCTCGCTCTCCTCTCCAGCTCTCTCCCAGAAGTCTGTGAGTCACTGCTTACTATAGTTCTGCATCTAGCGTCATCTAGTGGTCAATTATGATATGACATTAACCCTGTGTCATCTGTACATATTCTATAATATCACACCTCCGCCTCAGTCTCTCTCTCTCTGTATGTCTGCCTTTCTTTGTCTCTCTCACTGTCTCTCTTTCTGTCTCTGTCTGTCCCTCCTCTGTCTCTCTCTCTGTCTGACTGTCTATGCGTCTCTGTCTCTCTCTCTCCCTCTGTCTTCCTCTCTGTCTGTCTCTCTGTTTGACTCTCTCTCTGTCAGTCCCTCTTTCTGTCTGACTCCCTGTCTGTCTCTCTGACTGCCTCCCCCTTTCCCTCCCTCAGTCTCTCTCGGCGGCATGGTGGCTAGCACTGTTGCTTCACAGCTCCAGGGTCCCTCCTGACTTGGGTCACTGTCTGTGCAGAGTCTGCACATTCTCCCCGTGTCTGTGTGGGTTTCTTCCGGGTACTCCAGTTTCCTCCCACAGTCCAAAGTGTTGTCACTAACTTTAGCCTTAGTTTAATTGCTCTGTTCTATCACCTTTGCTCTTGAGCCGCCAGGTATCTTTCTGATACCGCCACGTGGTTCAAGTCCGAGTAATGATCAATAATCCAATACACCGATTAGTAAGAGTTAAATCAAAGCACATTTATTATATACAGTAATCAATACTCATGCATAAATTCTACATCTAAGCTACTTCCTACAACTAACAGGCCAATACTTAACTTGGAAATGGCCCACCAGGTCAGGGAAACAAATGGCTTTTCGTTCGGGTTCTGAGCCTGCGGGATTCGAAGCTGGTACAGATTGATAGCCAGGAGTGCCTATCTCGTTGCGAGCGTTGAAGTAAGACTTAGGGGATGTTTCGCGATGGCTGGACCGGTCACTGTCAAGGGTTGGTCTGCATTGCTGAGTGATCCGGTCAGAAGAAGAAGCAGAAGGGTGCAGGAGGATGCAGAAGGGGTAGCAGAAGGGTCGATTTGAACTTGGACTCTATTCTTATAGCCCCCAGGGGCTTCCCACCTTTTGGGGCGGATCCTGTACCTGGTTCCAAGTGATTGGACTTTGTCCCAATCACTTGGTTCGATATTCTCCAATGCTGGAGCGATTCCTTGATCGATGGGCGGTCTTGAGGTGATCGTTCACCTCCCTTTGTGTAGGCTCCTGTTGGTGCCGAAAAGTCTGGGTTGGCTTTGTGTGTCTAAATTGTTGCACATTGTTCCCGGGGATTGCTCATTAGTATGTAGATGGCTAGTGTTTTGTTGTGCTGATGGTTCCTGGTATCGATCTTGTCTGGCCTTCCCAGAGGTGAATACACAGTCTACCTGTAGCTGCTTGTTTTAGTCCTGTTGGCTGATTTTCCCATCAGCCTTTGCCGTTCGCCATTTTAAATCGGGGTTAGCCATTCTAAATCGGGAGTTAGCCATTTTAACTGGCTACATTCCCTCCTTGTGATCCTAACGCGAAGCGTGAAGGATCACATCATTATGTTGCTTTCCATTCCCTGACCTGGGGGGGGGGGGGGGGGACACTTCCTTCATGGCCTCTGCACTGACCATAGCTATGCAAAAAATGTTTAACTAACAATTCTAAGGGCGCTATGTCAGACAGGGACATGCATTTACAAAACAATAAACTGGGAACCTCTAACTTATTCTTAATATATTACACTCACTTAAACATTCCATTATCCTACCTTCCTCAATCATACAACAAAATCATAGCATTTCATACAGTCTTCCCTGGCTTGGCAGTCAAGCTCAGGTCATACAGTTTGCTCATGAAAAAGTTCTTTACAGTTCTTCATTTACAATAACAATAAACACAAGTGAATGTACTTTATTATAGATCGCGGGGGTCGGGTAGTGAGGCGGGGTTCTGAAATGCCGTTGGTCTCTGGAGGCAACGTCCATGGACCCTGCCAGAGCCCGTGCCTCCCTAAGACCCAGGGTGTCTTTCTCTAAAAGACGCTGGCGGATCTCTGAGGAGCTCATACCTGCTACGAAGGCATCCCGGATTAGGAGTTCCGTGTGGTCGCTCGCCAAAACTTGCGGGCAGCCACAGCTTCTGCCCAGCACCAGTAGCGCGCGGTAGAACTCCTCCAACGATTCCCCGGGGCTTTGCTGTCTCGTTGCAAGCAGGTGACGTGCGCAGACCTGGTTTACTGAGCGGATATAATGACCGTTTAAAAGTTTGATTGCTGCATCAAAGTCTTCCGGCTCCTCGATGAGGGTGTAGATCCCAGGGCTTACCCTTGAGTGCAGGAGATGCAGTTTCTGCTCCCCCGTAGGTGTGCTTCCAGCCGTCTCAAGGTAGCCTTTGAAACACGCCAGCCAGTGTTTAAAAATCGCCGCTGAGTTCACCGCGTGGGGAATGAGTTGCAGACACTCCGGCTTGATTCGGAGATCCATCTTCTCTGCTTAAGTGTAGTCTATTAAATTGATGCACGATCAATGACTGCAAAGACGAGGTTAAAGCATAACTGAAGACTTTAATAGACTAGAACTGTTCCCCAGCAGCTCAGGTACAGAATGAGGGCTGCTGGGACGGCACCGACTCTTATACCCCGCCTATCTGGACGGAGCTACATACTATACAGCCAATGGTAAACCCCCAGGTTTGACCAATGGAACTTCAGCCTCTCGGGTGCTGCAGTACCTGATAATACCACATTCTGTAGTGCAGGTTCTACCGTACAACCCTTAATATAGGAACACAGCGGTTTACCACAACTATACTTTATTTCTAATGTTTGCAAATACAAACATAAATCCCTTAAAACTATCTTTGTTTTCCTAACACTGTCTGTCTCTCTCTGTATCTCTCTGCCTCTGTCTCTGCCTCTCCCTCTGTTTCCCTGTCTTTCTCTCCCCTCTCTTTGTCTCTGTCCCAATCCGTCCCTCCCTCTGTCTCACTCTCTTTCTCTCTCAGTCTCTCTCTGCTGTCTCTCTCTCCCCTCTCTGTCTCCCTTTCTATGTCTCCCTCAGTCTGTCTCTCGCTTTCTCTCTGTTTCTCTGTCTCTGCCTCTCTCTGTCTTTCTCTATCTCTCTCGCTGTCTCACTCTGTCTCTCTGCCTCTCTCTCTTTGTCTCTCTATGTGTCTCTTCCTCTCTGTCTCTCTCTCCCCCTCCCTCCTCTCCATCTGTACCTCTCACTCCCTCTTTCGCTCTGTCTCCCTCCCTCTCTCTCTGTCTCTATCTGTCTCTCTCTCTCTTTGTCTCTCTCTCTCTCTCTGTCACTCTCTTCCTCTCGATTTGTCTGTCTCTCTGTCATACTCTGCCACTCTCTCCCTCTCTCTATATCTGTCTCTCACTCTGTTACTCTTTCCCTCTCTCTATTTCTGTCTCCCTCTCTCGCTGTCTCTCTCCCTCACTATCCAGGAACTGAATTTCTCTTCTCTGTCTGTACAGAAATTATCCCGGAGACAGAGTCACCAACAGGAGGCTATTTGGGAGTTCCTGCACACAGAGCTCACCTACCTCCGGAAGCTGAAGATAATCACCAATGTGAGTACTCACTGTTGTCGTCCTGCTGACAGGGGAAATTCAGGCCCAGGCTCCACGTCGGACCCGTGCTCGGTAAATCCTCACCTCACTCCGTAAGGAACTGAGGCTCGCACACAGGGGCAAAGAAAGCCCCTGGCTTGACCACGGGCCCTGGGGGCACAGCGTTTGGGTTTCTGGTGGGTCACTGAGCGTGAAGACTTGGCAGCATGGAAATCAGCCACAAATATTCCTTTCCTTGTAAGTCTTGGTCACTTTTTTCACCAACTCCTTCTTCCCTTTCTCGCACCCCACAGCTCTTCATCTCGGGGCTTCTAAATCTTCAGTCAATTGGCATTCTCCAAGAGGTGAGTGGATCATCCTCAGATGTGAGATAAGAGAGAGAGACAGAGAGAGAGAGAGAGCGAGAGAGACAACAGAGAGCGAGAGAGAGAGAGAGACAGACAGAGAAAGAGAGAGAGAGAGAGTCAAAGAGAGAGAGACAGAGACGAGATAGAGCAAGAGACAGAGAGAGAGAGACAGAGAAAGACAGAGAGACAAAAAGAGAGAGAAATAGAGAGGGACAGAGAGGCAGAGAGAGACGGGTAGAGAGAGATACAGAGAAAAAGAGAGCACAACAGAGAGAGAGGGAGACAGAGAGAGTGACAAAGACATAGAGGGAGGCAGAGTGAAAGAGAGAGACAGAGAGAGAGACAGGGATAGAGAGTGACAGAGAGAGAGACAAAGTGACAGCGACAGACAGAGAGAGAGAGAGACAGTGAAAAAGAGAGACAGAGAAAGCGAGAGAGACAGAGACAGAGAGAGAGAGACAGAGAGAGACAGAGAGACAGAGAAATGCATACAGAGACACTGAAGTTCCTCGCCCAGGATTAATTCTCCCGGAATCCAGAGACAGATGGACAAATTTTCCGTTCCTGAGACTGAAGACACAATTCTCCCAAAAGGGAACAAAGTCCACTAGCGTAGCCTTAGTGCCGAGAAACACATGGCTATTCAACACAACTCATATTAAATAAGGGGCTAGAATGAGGAAAGGGCAGCTGTAGCTGCAAATAGCCCCATTTTGTAGCGAGAGATTGGTGCACCATTTTTAAATGGCATCCTGATCTCTGAGGCCCCCAACACGATCCCCGCCCCCCAGCCCAAACACGATATGGGAGGGTCCCCTGCCTGCATCGCACCCGCTAACACCCATGTAAAGCAGCCCCAGCCCAGTCGCGTGGAAAAAAATGCCAGCTTGGCACTGCCACCTTGGCACCATGGCAGTGCCCATGCCAGCTGGTAGTGCCACACGGGCACCTTGGAAATGCCAGGCTGGCCAGGGTGTCCAGGTGGCACTGCCAGGGTGCCCACGTGGCATCGGTAGTGCCAGGACATCACCCTGCCTGATGGGCATGCATCTTGGTGCTTGCGATCCCCTGGGAGACCCCCACGAGTGCAGTTCAGTCCCCATTTGTGGGCATTCGGCGACGGGCTGGAGAATCCAAATTTCTGACCGAATTGGGGGCCGGGCCGCATCCGCGATGCTCCACCCCTCCAAAGCAGCGTACCCGCAGAGTACACCGCGCCACGTTTCCACGGCCTCAGGACATTGGCTGAAGCCTGCGCCCCGATGTTCCACCCCCGACCGGCCAAGTTCTCTACGGCGCGGGACACGCGTGGTCTCACCCATCGGGAACTTAGCGTGCCGGCTGCAAACTCAGTCCAGCGCCGCCGCAGTCGGGGCAGGGCCGATCCGCGGGCAGGGGGGGGGGACATTATTCGGGGCTGGGGGCACTGTGGTGGGTGGTCCGGGGCTCACGAGTTGGCCGAAGGGGTGGACTATTTCACGGGTGCTCTACCCTGCCTTCCTGCTAGCCCCCAGCAAAATGGGGAATGGGTGGCCGTCTTGCCACCGTTCCCACCTAGTCTCCAAATCGGAGAATCTGAGGTGAAGGGGATAAAGCTTCAGATACTTCGTGAATCTGCACATTAGAGTGAGGCTTACCGCCTTGAGAAGCGGTGCCGGATTCGCCAGGTCCATGATTGACACTCAGGAGGCTGACAAGCTGCAGCCCCACATACACACTTCACCCCCCACACTCACCATCCCAGACAACAAGATGGCAGCAAGACGCCCGGCCCCAAGGTTCGCCAATGCTGAAGTGGAGATCCTGCTGGGCACCGTGGAGGAGAGATGGGCGATC
Source organism: Scyliorhinus torazame (assembly GCF_047496885.1). Taxonomy (NCBI): domain Eukaryota; kingdom Metazoa; phylum Chordata; class Chondrichthyes; order Carcharhiniformes; family Scyliorhinidae; genus Scyliorhinus; species Scyliorhinus torazame. The sequence goes on along the minus strand of NC_092722.1, from coordinate 73,544,735 downwards.
CTGTTCCCCGGGGTGGCAAGGAGGCTGCCAGCCTCTGCCATTCGCCGTGCCGGGTGCAGGTGGCAGAGGTGGCCAGCGCCGTGGGCAACACCAGCCGGACCGGCCAACAGTGCCGGGAGAAACTGCATGGCCTACTCAGGGTGGCCAGGGTGAGTAGGCAGCGCTGTGCCCCTGGCACCAACCCCCATCCCACACGCCCGTAATCCCTCCCCCACCATCCCACACATACATGTAGCCCACCACCTGGAGGCAGCCCACCCCCACCCTGCAACACATGCCACCACCCATACCGGCCGTCAAGGCCGGGTGCCCTGGCCACCAGCTGCCTACCTCCTGGGTTGCGTGTGTTGGACTGTCTAACACTGTGCGTTATCTGTGTTGATCTCCCCCCCCCACCCACCACCAACAGGATAAAGCTGCTCATAACCGCCGGGAGCGAGAGAAGACCGGAGGGTAACCACCGGCGGCCCCTCACTGCAGCAGAGCAGAGGGCCCTGGACTTGGTCGGTGGCCTGGAGGAAAGGGAGGTCGCTGGGGTGGAGGTCAGCATCGAGCAAGGAAGTGAGACCCCGCTTAGTTGCGTTTCCCCATGGCACATGTGTCACATCCCCCCACCCCCACACCACGCACACAGCCGCCACCACCCCACACCACCGTCACCCTCACACCATCCCCAGGCCCACACCGCCCGCTCTCCCACACCACCCCCACACGGCTGCTGCATCATCACCACTACTCCCCCATCCCCAACACAACCCCACCCCCTTCTGCAGCAAACCCCCACCACTACAACTCCCCCCCCAGTTCACAATGCAATCATGCGTCTTGTGTTGTGCCTTGCAGGAGCTTCTGGTGATAGGGTGACCGCCTTCGCCCCCGACCCCATTCACAGCCAGAACCCCAAGTGTCGAGCAGCGACAAGGGCAACACCGCCATGGATGGTATATCTCGACCCGCATCCCAGGACACCCCGGAGTTCGAGTCCTCGGATGACACTGACTTCCCATCGCAGCTGTCTCCAACCCCTCCACCATCCCATAGACACCTCGGTTGGGCACTTTAGTGAAGAGGCTGCTGGGCCACTATCTGGTGCGCACCACACAAATGCTGCGGTACAGCAGGTGGAGGTAGGAAGTCCTGAGGGGGCGGGCGGTTGGAGGATAGCCTGATCCCAGGGACTAGCTACCGTCCAGACAGGTTTCGGGCTTCTGGAACGGATGGTCCCATCGATTGTGAAGGTACAGTCGCAGAGCCAGGGACTACATGAGGGGTTGTCGGCGAGCATCCAGCACCTGCAGGGCCAGTTGGAGGAGATGCTGCAGCAGGGCATGGTGCAGACCATATGGGCCACCCAGGCCGGAACCGCAAGGGTGACGTTTGTGGTGGAGGCCTGGGGCACTCAGTGCAGGCAGTGGCCGAGGCTCAGTACAGGACTGCTCTATCACAGGCAGCCATGTGCTAGGGCCACCTGAACATTGCAGCAGTGCTCATTAACGTGGCCCAGTCCCAGAGGGAGATGGCGCAGTCACTGGCTGGTGTGGCACACACCCTGAAGGTGGTGGCACATTCACAGCATGATGTGTTGCAGTCCCAGATGGAGGTGGTCCACTCCCTATGTTCTATGGCCGCGAGTAGCAGACCCTGGCCTCGACGGCAGCTGACCACCAGGACTGGCAGCGCCAAGTGGTTGGCGGTGTCTGTGCCCCTGGCCAGTACCCTCCACTCCCCAAGTCGGTGAAGCTGGAGGTGATCAGCATGTCCCGTGTGTATTGGCCCTGGCGCACACGTTGTGCGGCCTCCCGTGTCTGCCTGGGCCTCAGATTGTGCCCATCCTCACCCTCCCCTGCGTCCTCCTCATCGGATGAGGCCTGGCCTTCATCCTCCTCCTCCAGCACATCGCCCCTCTGCTGCGTGATGTTGTGGCAGCAGGCTGCCACGATGCGGGCGACCCTCCCAGCGCCATACTGCAGGAGGCCGAGGCACTGCTCGATCACACTCCTGTTCGGGGCATGGCCATTATTGTAGCGGGTCAGTCTGTGGCCTCTGGACAGGCATCATCAGCCACGACCGCAGTGGGTAACCCCTGTTGCCCAGGAGCCAACCCCCCAGTCGGGGGTGCTTCTCGAAGAGGCCAGAAACTGTTGAATGTGCCAGGATGAAGGCGTTGTGCACAGTGCCCAGGCATTAGGCACAGAGGTGCACGATGCGCAGCTCATGGCCACATACCAGCTGCGTGTTCATCGAGTGGAACCCTTTTGGTTTGTGAAGATTGGCCTGTCATGAGCTGGTGCTCGTAGGGCGACATGCATCTCATCGATCACCTCCTGGACCCAGGACATCCTGGCGATGGCAGCGAACCCCGCTGCCCGGGCATCCTGGTGGGCTCAGTCCACATTGAAATGGATGTATTGATCCGCCTGTGCATTTAGGGCCTCCATGACAGCACGGATGCATCTGTGCACCGAGCTCTGTGAGATCCCGGTCAGGTCCCCACTCGGCGTCTGGAAGGACCCCATTATGTGGAAATGTAGGGCGACCGTCGCCTTGGCGACCACCGGGAGCGAGTGTCCTCCCCCATTCTCCCGCAATGCCAGGTGCGCCATGATCCGACAGATATGTTGCACTGTCCCCATGCTCATCCGGAGTTGTTGACGGCATACCCTGCCGGGCAGGTCCTCGAATGATAGGCATTGCCGGCACATGCGAGTCCTCATGCGGCACCTCCTTGGCACCTCTTCCTCCTTTTCCTCGGCCTGTTGGGCAGGTGGCTCTCCGTCCTCACTCGCTGATCCTGTTCCTCTGGGACACGCTCCGCTGCTGCAGCTTCCTCCTCCTCGAGCAGCTCCAGCTCGTACAGCCGCAGTGCATCCCCTAGGAGGAAAGCCACTTTTAGGGCAGCACGGTAGCCTTGTGGATAGCACAATTGCTTCACAGCTCCAGGGTCCCAGGTTCGATTCCGGCTTGGGTCACTGTCTGTGCGGAGTCTGCACATCCTCCCCGTGTCTGCGTGGGTTTCCTCCGGGTGCTCCGGTTTCCTCCCACAGTCCAAAGATGTGCAGGTTAGGTGGATTGGCTTTGATAAATTGCCCTTAGTGTCCAAAATTGCCCTTAATGTTGGGTGGGGTTACTGGGTTATGGGGATAGGGTGGAGGTATTGACCTTGGGTAGGGTGCTATTTCCAAGAGCCGGTGCAGACTCGACGGGCCGAATGGCCTCCTTCTGCACTGTAAATTCTATGATAATCTATGACTATTGCTGGTTGAATTCCAAAATCCATTGTCTGCAGCGGGTGAAAGGCCGACATGTTCAATGGTGCAACCCCCCCGTGCCCAGCCAGGTCCACCAGCTATGTGATGGCCCCGGTTGGCACTCCGGAATCTGCCTCTGCATGTCCCCCTCCATCCCTACACCCCTGGCCCGTCTGAGCCTGGCACTGTGAGGGCCATCTAACCCTGCCGCTCATCCCTGCTGCCTGGGGTACCATCAGCTGGCGGGACCCTTGCCAGCAGTACACTCCACAGCTCCCGTCCAGCTCCCCCCTGTAGGGGCTACTGTTGCCGTTGGGTGGGCCGCGTGATGCCCCGCCGGTGGGTGGCTGCTGGTTGGGGGGGGGGGGGGGGGTATGGCTGTGTTTGCGGTGTGGGGATGGGGCTGCGGTGGAGGCATGGTGGGGTGGAGATGTGGGGTCTGGAGTTCGGGGGTGGTGGCGTGGGGGCACCCCTATGGCCAGTGTCACTCTGCAGAACCAGGGGCCACGTTGGGCGGTCCCCACAGTGGGTGGCTCAGCACGATGGCTGCCTTGCAGGCCGCAGCAATGGTGGTCCGTGCCTGGACACCACCCCAGTCCCGTGCGGGGTCACCCCGGCCCCCGGACTGTACCCCCCCCCCCTCACCCTGGCCCTGGCAGCACCCATCCCCACCCCAGCCAACCTGGCTGGAGTCAGGACTGGCAGCCCACGGTCGTGCCCCTGTGTGTCCTGCCTCCTCTCTCTCCCTCAGCAGCCACGACGCCTGTTTCCCGATTTTTAAAAGCACAAGTGAACCTCGCCATCGGGAATTCCCCCCAGTGGAGGTGGAGAATCGCAGCGACCCCGGAGAATACCGGGTCAGGCCCGCTAATGAAATGCAATTAGCGCCTACTGTACGCGCAGAGTAGAACGCAGTGACATCTCTGTCGAGGCACCAGAGAATTGCAATTTGACGTGAACCTGGCGCCTGCCACCATTTCGGCTTAAAAACCGGTTCTTCGCCCAATCATATTTCTCAATTTCAGTGTCGGCCGACAGAGAATCCCGCCCAGGAGCTTCAATCCCAACAACATCCTGGGGGTTACCATGGGCCAGAATCTGAATTTGCACCAGATGTATAAATACTGTGGCTACAACAACAGGTCAGAGGCTGGGAATCCTGCAGAGAGTAACTCACTTCCTGACTCCCATCAAAATACAATCTACAAGGCACAAGTCAGGAGCGTGATGGGATACTCTCCACATGCCTGGATGAGTGCAGATCTCAACAACACTCAAGAAGCTCAACACTATCCAGAACAAAGCAGCCCAGTTCGATTGACAATCTAGCCAAAAACATTCACTCCTTCCATCACTGACGCACAGTAGTAGCCGTGTGTGCCGTCTACAAGACGCACTGCAGTGAGTCACCAAGGCTCCTTCGACAGCACCTTCTAAACCGGTGACTTCTATCATCTAGAAGGACAAGGGGCAGCAGACATATGGGAACACGCCCACCTGCAAGTTCCCCTCTGAGTCACTCACTATCCCGACTGGGAAATATATCAGCCGTTCCTTCACTGTCTGTGATGAACGGTTACTGTATTACTGTACCCTTATCATCATGTAAGGTGATGTCCCCTTTAAGACTGGGCCCATGGGGGACTCCACCTCCGGCTCCGCCCACCTGGGAGCCTTATATAAGGGGCTGCCTTGTGGGCGGCACCCAGTAAGCACACGTCTCGGCACCAGGCTAGTTCTTAACTTATTAAAGCCTTCTTTACCGTTTTACTCTCTAGCGTCGTTATTGCGGGTACAACAATTTAATAAGCACCAGGATGGATGCAGGCCTAAAACCAGAGAAGTTCAATCTGGAAGCACGGACACCGGAGGCAAAGGAAATTTTTAAATACTGGCTCTGATGCTTCGAGGCCTACCTGTTCTCCTCAGAGACTCCCATCCTGGGGCCACGCAAGCTGTGCCTACTCCATGCCTGGGTGAGTCACAGAATCTCGGCCACACTCGAAAAGGCGACTACCAACGAAGAAGTGGTTGAGTTACTACACAAGTGGTTTGTCAAACCCATCAACGAGGTACATGCCCGGCATCTGCTCTCTACCTGCCGGCAGCGTTCGGGGGAATCGCTAGACAAATTTGTAGAAAAACTCATGTACGCTCACCACATCAGGATGTGACAGGGGAAGTCCAAATGAACCTGCACATCAGAGACGCTTTCGTGTCCGGCGTCCGCTCGACCTACATCCGGCAGCAGCTACTCAAAAACGGGGAAAAAGACCTACAGGCAACGCTAACGCTATCCTCCTCGCTGGAAGTGGCCTGACATAATTTGAGCAAGTACCCCGCGGACCCTGCGAGCCCCCCTTGGACTTCCCCAGACTCGGCCACGTTACGGACCTGCGCTGCGCGGCGACCCGCCAAAACCGGGGGCACACCGTGCTACTTCTGCGGGCAGGGCCAGCATCCACGCCCACGCTGCCCAGCCCGATCCGCCATCTGCAGCGACTGCAGGAAAAAGGGGCATTTTGCAAGGGTCTGCCTGGCCAGGCCCAAGGGCCAGAAACACAAAGAACAGCAGACACAAAAATCAGGCTCACAGGCCCGCAGGCCTCTCAATGCGGCTGCGCATCGACCCGACACGCCCCTTTTTGACGTGTTAACCGCCTCGTGCAAATCATGGGGGCGGCCATCTTGTTGCCGGCCAGCTTCTCAACACGACACGTGCGACCGACGGCGGCGGCCATTTTACGAATCCGACTCAGCTAAGGACTCGGACTACCCGCAACTGGGAGCGATCACCCTCGACCAAATGCGGCCAAAACATCTGCAGAAGTCTATGATGAAAGTCCAGGTCAACGGGCGCGACACGCCATGCCTTTTTGACTCCGGGAGCACGGAGAGCTTTATTCATCCTGAGACGGTAAGGCGCTGCTTCTTGCGCACCCATCCCGTATCCCAAACCACAGCCTTCGCATCCGGGTCCCACTCGGTACAAATCAAGGGCTATTGTATTGCAGATCTCTTGATCCAGGGCGCCGAATACACCCGTTTCAAACTGTATATCCTCCCTCACCTCTGCGCTCCCCTGCTGCTCGGACTGGATTTCCAGTGCAGCCACCGAAGCCTGACACTGAAGTTCGGCAGACCCTTGCCCCCCCCCTCACGGTATGCAGCCTTGCGACACTGAAAGATGCACCCCCCTCTCTATTCGCGAACCTCACTCCCGACTGTAAGCCCATCGCCACCAGGAGCCGGCGGTTCAATGCCCAAGACATGACTTTTATCAAGTCAGAGGTCCAGCGTTTACTGGGACAGGGGGTCATCGAGGCTAGCAACAGCCCCTGGAGAGCACAAGTGGTGGTAGTCTGGTCCGGGGAGAAGAAACGGATGGTCATGGATTATAGCCAGACCATAAACCGATTCACGCAGCTTGATGCGTACCCCCTTCCTCGCATCGCGGAAATGGTAAATCGGATCGCCCAATACCGAGTCTTTTCCACGGTCGACCTCAAATCCGCCTACCACCAGCTCCCCATCCGACCAAAAGACCGCCCTATACTACGTTCAAAGCAGCCGGCCGGCTCTTCCACTTCCTCAGGGTCCCCTTTGGCGTCACAAATGGGGTCTCTGTCTTCCAAAGGGCGATGGACCAAATGGTTTGCGGGCTACATACCCGTACTTGGACAGTGTCACCATCTGCGGCCATGACCAGCAGGATCATGACACGAACCTCGAAAAGTTCCTCCAGACCGCCCGAGCCCTCAACCTGACCCATAACGAAGAAAAATGTATTTTCCACACAACCCGGCTGGCCATCCTCGGCTATGTCGTGGAAAACGGGGTCCTAGGTCCCGACTCTGACCGCATGCGTCCCCTAAAGGAACTTCCCCTCCCCCGCAGCCTCAAGGCCCTCAAACGGTGCTTGGGGCTCTTCTCCTATTACGCCCAGTGGATCCCCAACTATGCGGTCAAAGTCCACCCACTCATGAGGACCACGATATTTCCCCTGTCGGCTGAGGCCCGATCGGCCTTCAGCCACATCAAGGCCGACATCATCAAGGCCGCTATGTGTGCGGTGGATGAAACTAACTCCTTCCAGGTAGAGAGCGATGCATCAGACATCGCCCAGGCTGCTACCCTCAACCAGGCATGCAGACGAGTAGCGTTCTTCTCCCGAACCCTCACCGCCACCGAGGTTCGACACTCTGCAGTCGAGAAGGAGGCACAAGCCATTGTGGAGGCTGTGCGGCACTGGAGGCACTACCTAGCCGGTAGGAGGTTCACTCTCGTCACCGACCAACGGTCAGTAGCCTTTATGTTTGATAACGCACAACGAGGCAAAATAAAAAAACTATAAAATTTTGAGGTGGAGGATCGAACTCTCCACCTACACGTACGATATCAAGTATCGTCCCGGGGAGCTCAACGAGCCCCCAGGTGCCCTGTCCCGCGACACTTGCGCCAATGCGCAGGAGGACCGCCTGCAAGCCATCCACAATGACCTCTGTCACCCTGGGGTTACCCGGCTGGTCCACTTTATCAAGTCCCGCAACCTACCTTACTCAACCGAGGAGGTAAAGGCCATGACCAGGGCTTGCCAGATCTGTGCCGAGTGCAAACCGCACTTCTACCGTCCAGACAAGGCTCGTCTCGTGAAGGCCTCGGGGCCCTTTGAGCTACTAAGCATGGACTTCAAGGAGCCCCTCCCGTCCACCAACCACAATACCTATTTCCTCACCGTTATCGACGAGTTCTCCCGCTTCCCATTCGTCATCCCCTGCCCCGACATAACCTCTGCCACCATGATAAAGGCACTGCACAGCATCTTCACCCTGTTTGGTTTCCCCGCTTATACCCACAGCGACAGGGGTACATCGTTCATGAGCGATGAACCACGTCTGTATCTGCTCAGCAAAGGCATGGCCTCGAGCAGAACGACCAATTATAACCCGCGGGGAAACGGGCAGGTGGAGAGGGAGAACGCGACAGTGTGGAAGGCTGTCCTCCTGGCCCTACGGTCGAGAAGTCTCCCAACTACCCGCTGGCAGGAGGTCCTACCCGACCCCCTACACTCCATTAGGTCACCCCTCTGCATGGCCACGAATGAGACCCCTCACAACCAATTGTTTGTCTTCCCCAGGAAGTCTACCCCCGGGGTCTCGCTTCCACCTTGGCTGACAGCTCCGGGACCTGTTCTTCTCCAGAGGCACGCGAGGAGACATAAAACGGACCCCCTGGTCGAGAGGGTCCGATTACTACACGCAAACCCCAGATACGCCTACGTCGAGTACCTCGACGGCAGGCAAGATACAATTTCCCTCCGGGATCTGGCACCCGCTGGTTCCCCCACTACAGATATCCCCTCCCTCACAGACCCCTGCGGGATCTGGCACCCCCCCCCCCCCCCCAGTCCCACTCCCCGTCGGTGGACACTGACCGCGCGCGCACTAGCAACCCCCCCCCCCTCTACACACCCCATCGGCACCGGCACCGCTACCCCCAGCCCCAGTTATTTCTCCTGCGCACGGTCCCCTACCCCGACCCGGACCAAGGCTCCGACCACCGTGCTCCCGAACAAACCCTCAACTAAGACGTCCGTGTCTGCCGCACCACCGCCCGAGCTGAGGAGGTTGATGAGAAGGATCAGGCTGCCAAAACGAATGGACTTATGGTGGCACTTCACCCCCGCCGGACTTTTTTAAAAAACAGGGGGTGAATGTGGTGAACGGTTGCTGTATTACTGTACCCTTACCATCATGTAAGGTGATATCCCCTTTCAGACCGGGCTTGGAACCCTGGGGGACTCCGCCTCCAGCTCCGCCCACCTGGGAGCTGTATATAAGGGGCTGCCTTGTGGGCACCCTGTAAGCACCCGTCTCGGCACCAGGCTAGTTCCTAGCTTATTAAAGCCTTTGTTACCGTTTTATTCTCTGGCGTCGTTATTGAGGGTACAACACTGTTGCTGGGTCAGAATCCTGGAACTCCATTCCTAACAGCACTGTGGGCAATGGGGGGTTGGGCTGGAGCACTCATACCCTCCCCTGGCGATTAGCAAAATAGATTCTCCGCTGGCTCAATCAAGAGGAAGTTTGGCATAGGCCAGTTCGTCCCTGACGCCTTCGCACCCAAGACCTCACGATCCCCACGCTCTCTCTCTGGGTGTCCTCCCCACCCCCCTAAGAGCCAGAAGGACTGAAATGTCAACCTGTGATTCCTACAGGTCGATCCGCGTCAAATCTTCAGCAACATTCAGGAAATCATCCGACTCCATCGGCAAGTCTGGCAGGAAGTGATGTGGCCCGTTCTGAACCAGGCGAAAGTCTCTGGGAACCCGTTGGACCCCGTTCTCCTCTGCCAGGGCTTACAGACGGTGAGGTACATCCCATTGGTTGCTAGGTTGGGTGGGAATAGCGGGGGTGCGGGGGGAAACGTTGCTAGGTGCAGATACAAAATAATCGGGTGGGTCCTCTGCAAACAAGAGCAATGTGATCGAACCTTGTTTTTTTGTCTGAATTAGCCGGGAGCTTGCCGAGCCATTTGTTCACCATTGGTATAATGGCAACCCCTCGGCCAATCAGAGCCCACTTGTAAAGCAATTATTGTGAGAGTCTGAAATTTGGTACTCTTGTGTTTATCCTAACGAATGTGAGAGGGGAAGGTTTGGCCACATGATTCTCTTTGCGGGAATATTCAAAGTTAACCATCCATTATTCACAAGAATCAGAGCCCACAGAATTGGAGGTTAGTTCTTAGCTTCCTCCATCCATCCAGACTTAACTGTTCAACTCTCGAGTGCCTGGACCCACCCTCCTGTGTAACCATCAACTCAGACAAATCCTCGTTGTTAAAATTCTCAACCCCTTTTTCAAACTCGTCCATGGTCCTCGTCCCCTCCCTATCTCTGGAACCACCTACAGCCCCTACACCCCTGCCTATCACCGTAACCTCCCGCATCCAGCAGCTACACCCCTCCCTACCTCTGTAGCCACCTTCAGTCCCTACAACTCTCCCTGCCTATCACTGTAACTTCCCGCACCCAGCAGCTACCGCTCCCTATCCGGTAACCTCCTCCAGCTCCTACACCCATCCATATCCCTGCAACCTCCTCCAGCCCCTACACCCATCCATATCCGGTAACCGCCTCCAGCTCCTACACCCATCCCATATCCGGTAACCTCCTCCAGCTCCTACACCCATCCATATCCCTGCAACCTCCTCCAGCCCCTACACCCATCCCATATCCGGTAACCTCCTCCAGCTTCTACACCCATCCATATCCCTGCAACCTCCTCCAGCCCCTACACCCATCCATATCCCTGCAACCTCCTCCAGCCCCTACACCCATCCCATATCCGGTAACCTCCTCCAGCTCCTACACCCATCCATATCCCTGCAACCTCCTCCAGCCCCTACACCCATCCATATCCGGTAACCTCCTCCAGCCCCTACACCCATCTCATATCCGGTAACCTCCTCCAGCCCCTACACCCATCCCATATCCGGTAACCTCCTCCAGCCCCTACACCCATCCCATATCCGGTAACCTCCTCCAGCTCCTACACCCATCCATATCCCTGCAACCTCCTCCAGCCCCTACACCCATCCCATATCCGGTAACCTCCTCCAGCTCCTACACCCTCCCTATGTCTGTAATCTAGTCCAGCCCCTACAACCCTCCATATCTCTGTAACCTCCCTGGCCCCTACATATAGGGAGCGGGAGGAGGACGGGGGTGAGTGGAGGAGGATGGAATGTGAATGGAGAAGGTCCTGGAAATGGGAGAGGGGTTGGGTGAGTTAGTAGTGGAATGTCTAGGAGGGAGTTTGGAAGATGGAGAGGAGGAATGATGGGATGGAGTGGGTAGGGGAAGATGGGGCACTGTTCAATCGAGGGGGGAGGGGCAGGTGCAGGGTTCGCGTGAGAGACGTGGATGGGGCAGGAGCAGTTGGATAAGTTGAGGAAAAGACAGGGTGTGGGGGCAGTGAGGGAGGAGCAAAAATAAGCTAACAATGTCTGAACTTTCTCTCTCCCCTCACCTCCCTGCATAGTTCCCAGAGCAATTCCACTCGTATATCCATTACTGCCTCTCGGAGGCACACTGTCTCCAGTACACCCATGTCACCCAGCAGAACAACAAACTTTTTGCCATGTATGTCAAGGTAAGTGGCCACCATCACGCCAACATTGGCAGCCATTTTGACTGGGTCCTTGGAGTATTAATTAACGCAGGATAACCGTTTCCCCTTCTCCCTCGGACTCTGCAAGCGGCCACTGAGTCTGGGTCGGAGACAGGGACCTCGTGGGCCTAGGAATTTTGGCTCAATGACCCCAGGGAAGGGATCAGGGTCTCTTCAGCCTATGGATTGAGGCTCACTCACCCCAGGGAGAAGATCACAGCCTCGCAGGCCTGTGGACGTAGGCCCCCTGACTTGTGGATTTAGGCGCATAATAATAATCTTTATTAGTGTCACAAGTAGGCTTACACTAACATTGCAATAAAGTTACTGTGAAAAGCCTTTAGTCGCCACACTCCGGCGCCTGGTTGGGTACACTGAGGGAGAATTCAGAATGTCCAATTCACCTAACAAGCACATCTTTCTCGACTTGTGGGAGGAAACTGGAGCACCTGGAGGAAACCCACACAGACACACGGAGAACGTGCAGACTCGCACAGACAGTGACCCAAGCCGGGAATTGAACCCGGGTCCCTGGCGCTGTGAAGAAACTGTGCTAACCACTGTGCTACCGTGCCGCCCACCGTGACACCAGGAAGCAGATCGGGGCCTGTTGTGCCTGTGGATCTAGACTCACTGGCCCCAGGGAGGGGATAAGGCTTCTTGGGCCTGTGGATTTAGATTTACTGACCTCAGGGAGAAAATTGGGTATTTGCAGGCCATTAGATTTAGGCTCACCGACCCCAGGGAACGGATCAGGAACTTGCAAATCTGTAGATTTAGGCTCACTGACCCGAGGGAAGGGATCAGGGCTTTGCAAGCCTGTGGATTTAGGCTCACTGACCCCAGGGAAGGGATCAGGGCCTTGCAAGCCTGTGGATTTATGCTCTCTCACCTCAGGGAGGGGCTTGGGGCTTCTTGGGCCTGTGGATTTAGGCTCACTAACATCGGGGAGGGGATCAGGGCTTCTTGGGCCTGTCGATTTAGGCTCACTGACACCAGGGAGTGGATCGGGCTTCTTGGGCCTGTGGATTTAGGCTCACTAACTCCAGGGAAGGGATCAGGGCCTTGTAAGCCTGGGGACCTAGGCTCTCTGACCTCAGGGAAGGGATCAGGGCCTTGCGAGCCTGTGGATTTAGGCTCTCTCACCTCAGGGAGGGGATTAGGGCTTCTTGGGCCTGTGGATTTAGGCTTACTGACACCAGGGAGGGGATTGGGCTTCTTGGTCCTTAAGCCTGTGGATTTAGACTCACTGACACTGGGGAGAGGTTCAGGGTCTCCTGGGCTTGTGGATTTAAGCTTACTGACACAGGGGAGAGGATATTGGGCTTGTGGAGTTATGGTTACTGACACCGGGTAGGGGATGTTGGGCCTGTGGAGTTAGGCTCATTAACACCGTGAGGCGATATTGGGCCTTGTGGAGTTAGGCTCACAGATCCCGGGCTGGCGATTGGAGTCACTCGTGCCTGTGGATTTAGGCTCTGCTCTGACCACAAGGACATGCGCCTCTCGGGTCCACTGAAGTTGAGATTTATTTTGTACACATTGTTGCTTTTGTGTAGTGGGCAGAGACACACAAACAGAGCAACAGGATGAGGCTGAACGATATGCTGGTAAAACCTCACCAACGCCTCACTAAGTACCCACTACTACTTCGGGCCATTCTGAAAAAAACAGAGGATGCCATCACCAGGGAAACCATCAGCAGCACGGTAAGGAGAAGCTATCTAACCCTCCTTCTCAAATACCCCGAGACATTCCCCCCTCTCAGGGAGATATCTGCACACTGATTGGTGTCTCTCAGCCTCCTCTTTCTTTCAGGGAGATATCTGTACACTGACTGATGTCCCTCAATCCTCTCTCAGGGAACTATCTGTATGCAGACTGGTGTCCCTCAATCCTCTTTTTATCAGGGAGCTATCTGCACACTAATTGGTGTCCCTCAGCCTCCAAATTTCACTCTCTTCAGGAGATCTATACACTGACTGGTGTTGCACAGTCCCTTCTCTCCCTCTCAGGGAGATATCTGTGATACACCATCAATAATACACAACGAGTGATAAACGTAACTGAGGCTTTAATACACTAAACAGCAACCTCCTGCCTCTGGACACGAACTGGGTCCAGAGGCGGAGACTTGCCACTTTTATACAGAAGCCCGAGGGGAGGAGCCACAGGCGGAGCCAGCCTGGACAAGCCCAGGCATGCACGATACAGCACAATGCATATAATACAACAAAGTGGTTTACCACAATCTGTACACTGACTGGTGTCTCTCAGTCCCCTCTCTCTCTCAGGGAGATATCTGTACACTGACTGGTGTCTCTCTGTCCCTCTCTCTCAGGGAGATATTCTACACTGACTGGTGTCTCTCAGTCCTCTCTCTCTCAGGGTGATATCTGTACACTGACTGGTGTCTCTCTGTCCTCTCTCTCTCAGGAAATATCTGTACACTGACTGGTGTCTCTCAGTCCTCTCTCTCTCAGGGAGATATCTGTACACTGACTGGTGTCTCTCAGTCCTCTCTCTCTCAGGGAGATATCTGTACACTGACTGATGTCTCTCAGTCCCCTCTCTCCCAGGGAGATATCTGTACACTGACTGGTGTCTCTCAGTCCTCTCTCTCTCAGGGTGATATCTGTACACTGACTGGTGTCTCTCTGTCCTCTCTCTCTCAGGAAATATCTGTACACTGACTGGTGTCTCTCAGTCCTCTCTCTCTCAGGGTGATATCTGTACACTGACTGGTGTCTCTCTGTCCTCTCTCAGGAAATATCTGTACACTGACTGGTGTCTCTCAGTCCTCTCTCTCTGTCCTCTCTCTCTCAGGGAAATATCAACTAAAAGGTAAACACTGCAGGTGCTGGAATTCTGAAATAGAAACAGAAAATGCTGGATAAAATTAACCGGTCTGACAATGTCTGGAGAGAGAGACAGATATAATGGTCTGTGTCCATGTGACACATTCTCAGAGCTGAAGGGAGTTAGAAATGTGATGGGTTATATAGTTGGGGGGGCAATGTGGCAGAATAGGAGGTTGTTACGTTCTGTGTTATGGTCGTAGTACAGTTTTACACAGACCATCTAGTTTTTTGACGAGTAACATAATTTATTAAGAAGATCAACACGTGGAAAGATACCTAACGAACCGCAATACAAACGGTAACTGATAATTGACTTCTCCTGGAATACATCTAATGCGACTGTCCTCTAGCATGACTCACTACCGACTCTCAGTCACATGGTGAATTTCTATCGCCACCTGCTGGTCGGAGTCAGAGATAACTATATACATTGATAGAGCTACATTGATGGGCATATGCATTGGCAGAGAGATTGACAAAGATGTCATTGATACAGGACAAAGGGGGTGTTGATGTTAGCATTAGAGTCATAAGAGGTCTCCGGCACAAAGAAGGCCAATTCAAGGAGGTACACCAGGACTTATGCCTTGCAAATAAGGACGCACTGTGCTGTAATTCAGGTTGATGAGGTCCTCAAAAACAGCTAGGCAGGCTTGAAATGTTCCGGAAATAAATAGAAAATCTGGCACAACTCTGTGCTGACAAAGCATCAAACCCGCTTTGAGATTGAATGTGATCCAGGGGCTCCTCGGATGAGAAGTTAATCAAAGCGTGTTGACCTCCCTCCCATCCAAACAAGCAATATGCAAAGACTCACTTTTGCCTCCCTGGTGCCAGGGTCCAGGATGTCTCCGAACGGGTAGAGGGAATCCTGAAGGGGGAGGGCAAACAGGCAGAGGTCGTTGTACATATTGGTACTAACGACATAGGCAGGAAGGGGCATGAGGTCCTGCAGCAGGAGTTCAGGGAGCTAGGCAGAAAGTTAAAAGACAGGACCTCGAGGGTTGTAATCTCGGGATTACTCCCTGTGCCACGTGCCAGTGAGGCTAGAAATAGGAAGATAGAGCAGACAAACACGTGGCTAAACAGCTGGTGTAGGAGGGAGGGTTTCTGTTATCTGGACCACTGGGAGCTCTTCCGGGGCAGGTGTGACCTGTATAAGATGGACGGGTTGCATCTAAACCGGAGAGGCATAAATATCCTGGCCGCGAGATTTGCTAGTGTCACACGGGAGGGTTTAAACTAGTATGGCAGGGGGGTGGGCACGGGAGCAATAGGTCAGAAGGTGGGAGCATTGAGGGAGAACTAGGGAATAGGGACAGTGTGGCTCTGAGGCAGAGCAGACGGGGAGAAGTTGCTGAACACAGCGGGTCTGGTGGCCTGAAGTGCATATGTTTTAATGCAAGGAGCATTACGGGTAAGGCAGATGAACTTAGAGCTTGGATTACTACTTGGAACTATGATGTTGTTGCCATTACAGAGACCTGGTTGAGGGAAGGGCAGGATTGGCAGCTAAACGTTCCAGGATTTAGATGTTTCAGGCGGGATAGAGGGGGATGTAAAAGGGGAGGCGGAGTTGCGCTACTTGTTCAGGAGAGTATCACAGCTATACAGCGAGAGGACACCTCAGAGGGCAGTGAGGCTATATGGGTAGAGATCAGGAATAAGAAGGGTGCAGTCACAATGTTGGGGGTATACTACAGGCCTCCCAACAGCCAGCGGGAGATAGAGGAGCAGATAGGTAGACAGATTTTGGAAAAGAGTAAAAACAACAGGGTTGTGGTGATGGGAGACTTCAACTTCCCCAATATTGACTGGGACTCACTTAGTGCCAGGGGCTTAGACGGGGCAGAGTTTGTAAGGAGCATCCAGGAGGGCTTCTTAAAACAATATGTAAACAGTCCAACTAGGGAAGGGGCGGTACTGAACCTGGTATTGGGGAATGAGCCCGGCCAGGTGGTAGATGTTTCAGTAGGGGAGCATTTCGGTAACAGTGACCACAATTCAGTAAGTTTTAAAGTACTGGTGGACAAGGATAAGAGTGGTCCGAGGATGAATGTGCTAAATTGGGGGAAGGCTAATTATAACAATATTAGGCGGGAACTGAAGAACATAGATTGGGGGCGGATGTTTGAGGGCAAATCAACATCTGACATGTGGGAGGCTTTCAAGTGTCAGTTGAAAGGAATACAGGACAGGCATGTTCCTGTGAGGAAGAAAGATAAATACGGCAATTTTCAGGAACCTTGGATGACGAGTGATATTGTAGGCCTCGTCAAAAAGAAAAAGGAGGCATTTGTCAGGGCTAAAAGGCTGGGAACAGACGAAGCCTATATGGCATATAAGGAAAGTAGGAAGGAACTTAAGCAAGGAGTCAGGAGGGCTAGAAGGGGTCATGAAAAGTCATTGGCAAATAGGGTTAAGGAAAATCCCAAGGCTTTTTACACTTACATAAAAAGCAAGAGGGTAGCCAGGGAAAGGGTTGGCCCACTGAAGGATAGGCAAGGGAATCTATGTGTGGAGCCAGAGGAAATGGGCGAGGTACTAAATGAATACTTTGCATCAGTATTCACCAAAGAGAAGGAATTGGTAGATGTTGAGTCTGGAGAAGGGGGTGTAGATAGCCTGGGTCACATTGTGATCCAAAAAGACGAGGTGTTGGGTGTCTTAAAAAATATTAAGGTAGATAAGTCCCCAGGGCCGGATGGGATCTACCCCAGAATACTGAAGGAGGCTGGAGAGGAAATTGCTGAGGCCTTGACAGAAATCTTTGATTCCTCGCTGTCTTCAGGTGATGTCCCGGAGGACTGGAGAATAGCCAATGTTGTTCCTCTGTTTAAGAAGGGTGGCAGGGATAATCCAGGGAACTACAGGCCGGTGAGCCTTACTTCAGTGGTAGGGAAATTACTGGAGAGAATTCTTCGAGACAGGATCTACTCCCATTTGGAAGCAAATGGACGTATTAGTGAGAGGCAGCACGGTTTTGTGAAGGGGAGGTCGTGTCTCACTAACTTGATAGAGTTTTTCGAGGAGGTCACTAAGATGATTGATGCAGGTAGGGCAGTAGATGTTGTCTATATGGACTTCAGTAAGGCCTTTGACAAGGTCCCTCATGGTAGACTAGTACAAAAGGTGAAGTCACACGGGATCAGGGGTGAACTGGCAAGGTGGATACAGAACTGGCTAGGCCATAGAAGGCAGAGGGTAGCAATGGAGGGATGCTTTTCTAATTGGAGGGCTGTGACCAGTGGTGTTCCACAGGGATCAGTGCTGGGACCTTTGCTCTTTGTAGTATATATAAATGATTTGGAGGAAAATGTAACTGGTCTGATTAGTAAGTTTGCAGACGACACAAAGGTTGGTGGAATTGCGGATAGCGATGAGGACTGTCTGAGGATACAGCAGGATTTAGATTGTCTGGAGACTTGGGCGGAGAGATGGCAGATGGAGTTTAACCTGGACAAATGTGAGGTAATGCATTTTGGAAGGGCTAATGCAGGTAGGGAATATACAGTGAATGGTAGAACCCTCAAGAGTATTGAAAGTCAAAGAGATCTAGGAGTACAGGTCCACAGATCACTGAAAGGGGCTACACAGGTGGAGAAGGTAGTCAAGAAGGCATACGGCATGCTTGCCTTCATTGGCCGGGGCATTGAGTATAAGAATTGGCAAGTCATGTTGCAGCTGTATAGAACCTTAGTTAGGCCACACTTGGCGTATAGTGTTCAATTCTGGTCGCCACACTACCAGAAGGATGTGGAGGCTTTAGAGAGGGTGCAGAAGAGATTTACCAGAATGTTGCCTGGTATGGAGGGCATAAGCTATGAGGAGCGATTGAATAAACTCGGTTTGTTCTCACTGGAACGAAGGAGGTTGAGGGGCGACCTGATAGAGGTATACAAAATTATGAGGGGCATAGACAGAGTGGATAGTCAGAGGCTTTTCCCCAGGGTAGAGGGGTCAATTACTAGGGGGCATAGGTTTAAGGTGAGAGGGGCAAGGTTTAGAGTAGATGTACGAGGCAAGTTTTTTACGCAGAGGGTAGTGGGTGCCTGGAACTCACTACCGGAGGAGGTAGTGGAGGCAGGGACGATAGGGACATTTAAGGGGCATCTTGACAAATATATGAATAGGATGGGAATAGAAGGATACGGACCCAGGAAGTGTAGAAGATTGTAGTTTAGTCAGGCAGTATGGTCGGCACGGGCTTGGAGGGCCGAAGGGCCTGTTCCTGTGCTGTACATTTCTTTGTTCTTCTTTGTTCTTTGTTCTAACCAAAATCGTGTTCTACTGGATTACTAATGGTTTGAACTGGCCCTTTAATTGTTGTCGGGTGCGGACCCGACTCGTGTGAGCGACAACACCCACTCCCACCGGACTCAATATTGCACGTTCGAACGGCAATACTGGGACTGTGACAGTTGGGGAGTATTTATCTAAGATCTTCCTGATTATTCGAGGTTGTAAGCTACCAGACAAGGTCCTGTGAATATCTAAAGTAAGACTCGCTATATTGGAGATCTAATTATAGTACACACAATGTGCCTTGCTTTCACTACCTTCAGTGTACAGGTTAGACTATGACTTAGATGACTATCTTTTCCTTAACGTCGACTAAATATTTCTAATTCTTGAGAGCTAGGCATGGGCAAGTGACCCTCCAGATGGCCTCAGAGGGTGAGAATATGATGAGTCTTAGTTAAATGTCACTCTTATTTATTAAAATAGACATGGATCTGTATGGTAAAATATATACACAAATTATTTAAAGAAAAAAGGGTAATACAAGTGTTTCGATAAATGATACAGTTTGACAGATACAGGATACATGATGAGTTAGCCTTGGAGCTTCTTTAACTACATATTTGCTTAAACTATTAACGTTTCATACTCACATTGACTGGATGTCTCGGAGTTCCATACTCAATCAGGAGTAGAACTCAACAAGTCGAGCTATGTCAGTTTACTCCAATAAACACCCAGTAATCTCCTCAACAGCAGGGCTAAATCGCTGGCTTTGAAAGCAGACCAAGGCAGGCCAGCAGCACGGTTCAATTCCCGTACCAGCCTCCCCGAACAGGCGCCGGAATGTGGCGACTAGGGGCTTTTCACAGTAACTTCATTTGAAGCCTACTTGTGACAATAAGCGATTTTCATTTCATTTCATATCATTTCAAGCGGAACTCTAACCTTCGCAGCTTTTGCTTGAATATTTATATTGTTTTTACACTCAGGGAGAGCTAGGGAGTTGAAGGGGAATTTTAGCATAGCCCCTGCTTCTGAAAAACAAGTTAACTCCCCACAGTTATTTCGAGACAAAGAACAGTCTCTCTCTTGGTTGGCAAGGCCTTAGTTTCAGGGAGGCCTAACAGGGCACCTGTTCCTAAAGATACGAGGTTAATACCACCGGTAGCTATCTCCAGAAAAACACCAGCCTCCCTTCTTGGCAGGGTCTCTTGCCAAGCAGTATCCCCCATAGTAGCAAGGCCGCTCTTACAAGTGATATCCTCCTTTAGTTGGCACAGCTTATTTCCAGACAAGGCCACAAGACTTAATGAGTTTACTACATCTGGACTCTTACAAAGATAATACATATTAAAAAACATTATTGCGATAAATAATGGTTTACATTGATAATGGACTTAATCAGTCACAGTTTTTAATATAGGGTTAAATACATGATTTAATGTAGCATCAGCTCTGATCAGCTTTTAATATAAGGTCAATATATGATTTAATATAAAATCAGTTCTGATCAGCCTTTAATATAGGTGGATACCGCCACAGGACACTCGCCCAACATAATTTCGCCCTATTTTGCATTTAGATGAGCCAGGCACTCATCCAAATTCACAATGTAACATTCCGCCCACAATCTAAACCACAATATCATTGTTAGAATTGAGGGGGCTTCTCTATACTTTGCCATGGCCATGTGAAACAAAATGTGTGCCAGCGGACATGATGGACATGAGATGGAGCTTGGCAGAACCTTTCGTTTAAGCATGGCCATTTTAACGGGGCCAAACCACCTGATCTGCACATCTTTGGACACTAAGGCCTGCTGTGATTCCCGCCCTGTGACATGGGTCCCCGTCGGTGGGAGTCTTCTGGGGAGACCGGGCCTTGATGGTCCCTGCTGCTGCTCGGGGGTCCCAGGTGGCGTGGCGCCACCCTGTTCTGCCTGCTGCCCACCAGATGTGGCAGGGACCTGTCGTGAATGTATTATACCAATAATCCACCACTGTATCAGTACCATGCTTTGGCTTTGTATTTGCATCTATGCTATGCTGCTCCCCTGCCACCTGACGCTGCCAGTCCTGGAGGCCCGCTCTGGTCTCGACCATAGTCTGCACGCTCGAGGCCATGGAGCACAGGGAGTGGAACGTCTCCCTCTGGGACTGCACCATATCACGCTCTGACTGTGCCACCACGTTCTGAGTCGGTGTCACATCAGCCAGTGACTGCGCCATCTCCCTCTGGGACTGGGCCACTTTGGCCAGTGCCTGGGAAATACCGCCGACGTTCCCAGCCATGGCCTGCTGTGACGAGGCCACACTCAGGAGCGCTGCTGCAATTTCCAGGTGACTCTGGGACATGGTTCCTGTGAGGTGGCAACACTGTCCTCGGCCTCGGCCATCGCCCCAGGCCTTAGACACGCTGGTCCATAGCCAAAATCATTGCCCCCAATGCCTCCACTGTGGACGCCACACATGCAGTATTGGCCTTGGTGGCAGGCATGGTCGGCACCACCTCCTGCTGCGACACACGGTTGGACTCCCCCAACTGCACCTGCAGGTGTTGGATGCTCACCGACAACCCCTCATGTAGGCCCTGGCTCTGCGACTGCATCTCCACTATCGATGGGACTGTCTGTTCCAGAAGCTCGAGACCCGTCTGGTTAGCCTGCCCTCCGACCATCCGCCCCCTCGGGTGTTCTTACCTCCACCTGCTATACCGGAGCAGCTGTGTGGTGAGCACCAGATAGTGTCCCAGGAACCTCTTCACTAAAGTGCCCAATCGAGGTGAGTGTCTCTGGGATGGTGGAGGGTGTTGGGGGCAGCTGCTGTGGGAAATCTGTCATCCACCGACACGAGCTGCAGGGTGTCCTGAGTCTCGGGCAGAGGGCTGCTGTCCCCGTCAGTGCTCAGCTCATGGGGGGGGGGGGGCTCCAGCTGAGGCACTGGCTGGGTAGGCGGGGGATGCCAGGTGGACCCACCCCACCACCAGCAGGCCCTGCAGGACACAAGACAAGACGCAGGATTAGACCACAGGCCAGGGTTGTTGGGGGTGGGCGTGGGGTGTGTACGGTGAAGGTGTGGGGGCAGGTGAGGGTGGTGTGGGGGTGAGGATGGAGTATGGGTGAGGATGGTGTGAGAGTGAAGATGGTGTGGGGGTGAGGGTGGTGTGGGGGTGAGGATGGAGTGTGGGTGAGGATGGTGTGGGAGTGAGTCTGGTGTGGGGGTGAGGGTGGTGTGGGGGTGAGGGTGGCGTGGGGGTGAGGGTGGCGTGGGGGTGAGGATGGAGTGTGGGTGAGGATGGTGTGGGAGTGAGTCTGGTGAGGGGGTGAGGATGGTGTGAGGGTGAGGATGCTGTGGGAGTGAGGATGGTGTGGGGGTGAGGGTGGTGAGGGGGTGAGGATGGTGTGGGGGTGAGGATGGTGTGGGGGTGAGGATGGTGTGGGAGTGAGGATGGTGAGGGGGTGAGGATGGTGTGAGCGTGATGGTGGTGTGGGGGTGAGGATGCTGTGGGAGTGAGGATGGTGTGGGGGTGAGGGTGGTGAGGGGGTGAGGATGGTGTGGGGGTGAGGGTGGTGTTGGGGTGAGGATGGTGAGGGGGTGAGGATGGTGAGGGGGTGAGGATGGTGTGAGGGTGAGGGTGGTGTGGGGGTGAGAATGCTGTGGGAGTGAGGATGGTGAGGGGGTGAGGGTGGTGAGGGGGTGAGGATGGTGTGGGGGTGAGGGTGGTGAGGATGGTGAGGGGGTGAGGATGGTGTGGGGGTGAGGATGGTGTGGGAGTGAGGATGGTGTGGGGGTGAGGGTGGTGAGGGGGTGAGGATGGTGTGGGGGTGAGGATGGTGTGGGGGTGAGGGTGGTGAGGGGGTGAGGGTGGTGAGGGGGTGAGGATGGTGAGGGGGTGAGGATGGTCTGGGGGTGAGGATGCTGTGGGAGTGAGGATGGTGTGGGGGTGAGGGTGGTGTGGGAGTGAGGATGGTGTGGGGGTGAGGGTGGTGAGGGGGTGAGGATGGTGTGGGGGTGAGGATGGTGTGGGGGTGAGGGTGGTGTGGGGTGAGGGTGGTGAGGGGGTGAGGATGGTGTGGGGGTGAGGATGGTGTGGGGGTGAGGGTGGTGTGGGGGTGAGGGTGGTGTGGGGTGAGGATGCTGTGGGAGTGAGGATGGTGAGGGGGTGAGAGTGGTGTGGGGTGAGGGTGGTGAGGGGGTGAGGATGGTGTGGGGGTGAGGATGGTGTGGGGGTGAGGGTGGTGTGGGGGTGAGAATGCTGTGGGAGTGAGGATGGTGAGGGGGTGAGGATGGTGTGGGGGTGAGGATGGTGTGGGGGTGAGAATGCTGTGGGATTGAGGATGGTGAGGGGGTGAGAGTGGTGTGGGGTGAGGGTGGTGAGGGGGTGAGGATGGTGTGGGAGTGAGGATGGTGAGGGGGTGAGGGTGGTGAGGGGGTGAGGATGGTGTGGGGGTGAGGATGGTGTGGGGGTGAGAATGCTGTGGGAGTGAGGATGGTGAGGGGGTGAGAGTGGTGTGGGGTGAGGGTGGTGAGGGGGTGAGGATGGTGTGGGGGTGAGGATGGTGTGGGGGTGAGGGTGGTGTGGGGGTGAGAATGCTGTGGGAGTGAGGATGGTGAGGGGGTGAGGGTGGTGAGGGGGTGAGGATGGTGTGGGGGTGAGGGTGGTGAGGATGGTGAGGGGGTGAGGATGGTGTGGGGGTGAGGGTGGTGAGGATGGTGAGGGGGTGAGGATGGTGTGGGGGTGAGGATGGTGTGGGGGTGAGGGTGGTGAGGGGATGAGGATGGTGTGGGGGTGAGGATGGTGAGGGGGTGAGGGTGGTGAGGGGGTGAGGATGGTGTGGGGGTGAGGGTGGTGAGGATGGTGAGGGGGTGAGGATGGTGTGGGGGTGAGGATGGTGTGGGAGTGAGGATGGTGAGGGGGTGAGGGTGGTGAGGGGGTGAGGATGGTGTGGGGTGAGGATGGTGTGGGGGTGAGGGTGGTGTGGGAGTGAGGATGGTGTGGGGGTGAGGGTGGTGAGGGGGTGAGGATGGTGTGGGGGTGAGGGTGGTGAGGATGGTGAGGGGGTGAGGATGGTGTGGGGGTGAGGATGGTGTGGGAGTGAGGATGGTGTGGGGGTGAGGGTGGTGAGGGGGTGAGGATGGTGTGGGGGTGAGGATGGTGTGGGGGTGAGGGTGGTGAGGGGGTGAGGGTGGTGAGGGGGTGAGGATGGTGAGGGGGTGAGGATGGTCTGGGGGTGAGGATGCTGTGGGAGTGAGGTTGGTGTGGGGGTGAGGGTGGTGTGGGGTGAGGGTGGTGTGGGGTGAGGGTGGTGAGGGGGTGAGGATGGTGTGGGGGTGAGGATGGTGTGGGGGTGAGGGTGGTGTGGGGTGAGGATGGTGTGGGGGTGAGGGTGGTGAGGGGGTGAGGATGGTGTGGGGGTGAGGATGGTGTGGGGGTGAGGGTGGTGTGGGGTGAGGGTGGTGAGGGGGTGAGGATGGTGTGGGGGTGAGGGTGGTGTGGGGGTGAGGGTGGTGTGGGGTGAGGATGCTGTGGGAGTGAGGATGGTGAGGGGGTGAGGGTGGTGAGGGGGTGAGGATGGTGTGGGGGTGAGGATGGTGTGGGGGTGAGAATGCTGTGGGAGTGAGGATGGTGAGGGGGTGAGAGTGGTGTGGGGTGAGGGTGGTGAGGGGGTGAGGATGGTGTGGGGGTGAGGATGGTGTGGGGGTGAGGGTGGTGTGGGGTGAGGGTGGTGTGGGGTGAGGGTGGTGTGGGGTGAGGATGGTGTGGGGGTGAGGGTGGTGTGGGGTGAGGGTGGTGTGGGGTGAGGGTGGTGTGGGCGTGAGGGTGGTGTGGGGGTGAGTATGGTGTGGGAGTGAGGGTGGTGTTGGGGTGAGGATGGTTTGGGGGTGAGGATGGAGTTTGCGTGAGGGTGGTGTGGGGGTGAGGATGTTGTGGGGGTGATGATGGTGTGGGGGTTAGGATGGTGTGTGGTGAGGATGGTGTGGGGGTGAGGATGGTGTGGCAGTGAGGATGATGTGGAGGTGGGGGTGAGGGTGGTGTGGGGGTGAGGGTGGTGTTGGGGTGAGGGTGGTGTGTGGGTGAGGATGGTGTGGGGGTGAGGATGATGTGGTTGTGAGGGTGGTGTGGGTGTGAGGGTGGTGTGGGGGTGAGGGTGGTGTGGGGGTGAGGGTGCTGTTGGGGTGAGGGTGGTGTGGGGGTGAGGGTGGTGCGGGGGTGAGGGTGGTGTGGGTGTGAGGGTGGTGTTGGAGTGAGGGTGGTGTGGGTGTGAGGGTGGTGTTGGGGTGAGGGTGGTGTGGGGGTGAGGGTGGTGTGGGTGTGAGGGTGGTGTTGGAGTGAGGGTGGTGTGGGTGTGAGGGTGGTGTTGGGGTGAGGGTGGTGTGGGGGTGAGGGTGGTGTGGGGAGTGAGGGTGGTGTTGGGGTGAGGGTGGTGTGGGTGTGAGGGTGGTGTGGGTGTGCGGGTGGTGTGGTACATTTCATCCTGCCCTGGCATCTTGTCTACCTTTAAGCCTCCCAGGCCACTCAGAATCTCCTCTCTGCCTATGTCAATCTCTTTAATTTTATTCCAGTCCCTGTCCCTGATTTCTGTACCCACATTGTCCCTCTCACGGGGGACCACTGACACAAAATATTCATTTGGAACCCTACCTACGTCCTCCGGCTCCACACACAAATTACCACTGTGGTCCTTAATGGGCCCCACTCTTTCCCAAGTTATCGTTTTAACTTTAATGTACTTGTAAAACAACTGAGGATTTTCCTTTATGAAGGACTAAATAAGTGCTGATTGCGGTTCACACAAAGGTGAGATGACGGAATACGTTCACAGCAGAGCAAAGGTCGGTGAAAGCAAAACTGAAGAACCAGTGAGAGATAACTCAGTGGAGGAGGGGAGTTGTTTGTATTGGGACAGAACAAGGAAGCTGAAAAATAAACTAAATCGAGGTGGAGGAGAAAGGTTGCAGTATAAATTTGTTGAACTCAGGCTTCTGAGGGCTGTCACGTGCCTGGTGGGAAGATGAGTCACTGTCCACTCCAGTTTGTGTTGGGCTTCACTGGAGCATTGAAGCAGGCCAAGGTCAGACATGTGGGCACGAGAGAAAGGAGGTGAGGTAAAATGGTCAGCGACAGGACGGATGGGGGTCATGCTTGTGAGCGAAGGCATTCCGCAAAGTGGTCACCCAGTCTGTGGAATTGGCGGAAGATGATTCTTTGACTGCACAGGCTGGTGGGGTGAAAAGTGAGGAGGGGATGACACAGTGGTTAGCACTGCTGCCTCACAGCTCCAGGGAGCCAGGTTCAATTCCGGCGTTGTGTGACTGTGTGGAGTTTGCACATTCTTCCCGAGTCTGCGTGGGTTTCCTCCGGGTGCTCCGGTTTCACCCACAGTGCAAAGATGTGCAGGTTAGGTGGACTGGCCACGCTAAATTGCTCCTTAGTGTCCAGGAATGTGCAGGTTTGGTGGATTGACGTGCTAAATTGTCTCTTACTGTCAAAAGACGTGAAGGTGAGGTGGGTTAAAGGGTAGCGGGGATAGGGTGGGAAAGTGGGCCCAGCTAGGGTGCTCTCTTAGACGGTGGTGTAGACTCGATGTGCCAATGCCCTCCTTCTACACTGAAAGGATTCTATGGGTTTATCATGGTTCAGGGAGGGAGGGGAAGGGGTGAGGGCAGAGGTGAGGGCATGGTTGAGAGCCACGTCGAACACAGTGGGGGAGGGGGCAATCCACCATGGAGGGAAAAGGCAAACATGTCAGAAACACTCTGTTGAAGGAGTAGTTTCCCTCTCACTGGGGTAGTTTCCACACACACTGACTTGCACTGGGGTATGGGTTCCACACACACTGACTTTCACTGGGGTACGCGTTCCACTCACACTGACTCTCACTGGGGTACGGGTTCCACACACACTGACTCCCACTGGGGTATGGGTTCCACACACACTGACTCTCACTGGGGTACGGGTTCCACACACACTGACTCTCACTGGGGTACAGGTTCCACACACAATGACTCTCACTGGGGTATGGGTTCCACACACACTGACTCTCACTGGGGTACGGGTTCCACACACACTGACTCTCACTGGGGTACAGGTTCCATACACACTGACTCTCACTGGGGTACAGGTTCCACACACACTGACTATCACTGGGGTATGGGTTCCACACACACTGACTCTCACTGGGGTACGGGTTCCACACACACTGACTCTCACTGGGGTACGGGTTCCACACACAATGACTCTCACTGGGGTACGGGTTCCACACACACTGACTCTCACTGGGGTACAGGTTCCACACACACTGACTCTCACTGGGGTACGGGTTCCACACACAATTACTCTCACTGGGGTACGGGTTCCACACACACTGACTCTCACTGGGGTACAGGTTCCATACACACTGACTCTCACTGGGGTACAGGTACCACACACACTGACTATCACTGGGGTATGGGTTCCACACACACTGACTCTCACTGGGGTACGGGTTCCACACACACTGACTCTCACTGGGGTACAGGTTCCATACACTCTGACTCTCACTGGGGTACAGGTACCACACACACTGACTATCACTGGGGTATGGGTTCCACACACACTGACTCTCACTGGGGTATGGGTTGCACACACTGACTCTCACTGGGGTACGGGTTCCACACACACTGACTCTCTCTGGGGTAAGGGTTCCACACACACTGACTCTCACTGGGGTATGGGTTCCACACACACTGACTCTCACTGGGGTATGGGTTCCACACACACTGACTCTCACTGGGGTATGGGTTTCACACACACTGACTCTCACTGGGGTCTGGGTTCCACACACACTGCCTCTCACGGGGGTACGGGTTCCACACACACTGACTCTCACTGGGGTACGGGTTCCACACACTGACTCTCACTGGGGTACGGGTTCCACACACGCTGACTCTCTCTGGGGTAAGGGTTCCACACACACTGACTCTCTCTGGGGTAAGGGTTCCACACACACTGACTCTCACTGGGGTATGGGTTCCACACACACTGACTCGCACTGGGGTACGGTTCCACACACACTGACTCTCACTGGGGTATGGGTTCCACACACACTGACTCTCATTGGGGTACGGGTTCCACACACAATGACTCTCACTGGGGTACGGGTTCCACACACACTGACTCTCACTGGGGTACAGGTTCCACACACACTGACTATCACTGGGATAAGCGTTCCACACACACTGACTCTCACTGGGGTATGGGTTCCACACACACTGACTCTCACTGGGGTACGGGTTCCACACACACTGACTCTCACTGGGGTACGGGTTCCACACACACTGTCTCTCACTGGGGTAAGAGTTCCACACACACTGACTCTCATGGGGGTACGGGTTCCACACACACTGACTCTCACAGGGGTATGGGTTTCACACACACTGACTCTCACGGGGGTACGGGTTCCACACACTGACTCTCACTGGGGTAAGGGTTCCACACACACTGACTCTCACTGGGGTACGGGTTCCACACACTGACTCTCACTGGGGTACGGGTTCCACACACACTGACTCTCACTGGGGTAAGGGTTCCACACACACTGAGTCTCACTGGGGTACGGGTTTCACACACACTGACTCTCACTGGGGTATGGGTTTCACACACACTGACTCTCACTGGGGTAAGGGTTCCACACACACTGAGTCTCACTGGGGTACGGGTTTCACACACACTGACTCTCACTGGGGTAAGAGTTCCACACACACTGATTCTCACGGGGGTACGGGTTCCACACACACTGACTCTCACTGGGGTACGGGTTCCACACACACTGACTCTCACTGGGGTACGGGTTCCACACACACTGACTCTCACTGGGGTATGGGTTCCACACACACTGACTTTCACTGGGGTACGGGTTCCACACACACTGACTCTCTCTGGGGTACGGGTTCCACACACACTGATTCTCACTGGGGTACGGGTTCCACACAAACTGGCACTCACTGGGGTACGGGTCCTACACACACTGACTCTCACTGGGGTATGGGTCCCACATACACTGACTCTCACTGGGGTAAGGGTTCCACACACACTGACTCTCACTGGGGTATGGGTCCCACATACAATGACTCTCACTGGGGTATGGGTTCAACACACACTGACTCTCACTGGGGTAAGGGTTCCATACACACTGACTCACTGGGGTACGGGTTCCACACACACTGACTCTCACTGGGGTAAGTGTTCCACACACACTGACTCTCACTGGGGTATGGGTCCCACATACACTGACTCTCACTGGGGTATGAGTCCCACATACACTGACTCTCACTGGGGTAAGGGTTCCATACACACTGACTCTCACTGGGGAATGGTTCCCACAGACACTGACTCTCACTGGGGTACAGGTTCCACACACACTGACTCTCACTGGGGTACGGGTTCCACACACACTGAATCTCTCTGGGGTAAGGGTTCCACGCACACTGACTATCTCTGGGGTATGGGTTCCACACACACTGACTCTCTCTGGGGTAAGGGTTCCATACACACTGACTCTCACTGGGGTATGGGTTCCACACACACTGACTCTCACTGGGGTATGGGTTTCACACACACTGACTCTCACTGGGGTACGGGTTCCACACACACTGACTCTCACGGGGATACGGGTTCCACACACACTGGCTCTCACTGGGGTGTGGGTTGAACACACACTGACTCTCTCTGGGGTATGGGTTCCACTCACACTGACTCTCACGGGGATACGGGTTCCACACACACTGGCTCTCACTGGGCTACGGGTTCCACACACACTGGCTCTCACTGGGGTACGGCTTCCACACACACTTACTGTCACTGGGGAACGGGTTCCACACACACTGACTCTCACGGGGATACGGGTTCCACACACACTGGCTCTCACTGGGGTACGGGTTCCACACACACTGACTCTCACTGGGGTATGGGTTCCACACACTGACTCCCACTGGGGTATGGGTTCCACACACTGGCTCTCACTGGGGTACGGCTTCCACACACACTTACTGTCACTGGGGAACGGGTTCCACACACACTGACTCTCACGGGGATACGGGTTCCACACACACTGGCTCTCACTGGGGTATAGGTTCCACACACACTGACTCTATCTGGGGTACGGGTTCCACTCACACTGACTCTCACTGGGGTACGGCTTCCACACACACTGACTCTCACTGGGGTACGGGTTCCACACACACTGACACTCTCTGGGGTACGGGTTCCACACACACTGACCATTGCTGGGGTTCGGGTTCCACACGCACTGACTCTCACTGTGGTATGTGTTCCACACACACTGACTCTCTCTGGGGTACGAGTTCCACTCACACTGACTCTAACTGGGGTACAGGTTCCACACACACTGACTCTCACTGAGGCACGGGTTCCACACACACTGACTCTCACTGGGGTACGGGTTCCACTCACACTGACTCTCACTGGGGTACGGGTTCCACATACAATGACTCACTGGGGTAAGTGTTCCACACACACTGACTCTCACTGGGGTAAGTGTTCCACACACACTGACTCTCACTGGGTATGGGTTCCACACACACTGATTCTCACTGGGGTACGGGTTCCACACACACTGACTCTCACTGGGGTACGGGTTCCACACACACTGAGTCACACTGGGGTACGGATTCCACACACTGACTCTCACTGGGGTAAGGGTTCCATACACACTGACTCACTGGGGTACGGGTTCCACACACACTGACTCTCACTGGGGTAAGTGTTCCACACACACTGACTCTCACTGGGGTATGGGTCCCACATACACTGACTCTCACTGGGGTATGAGTCCCACATACACTGACTCTCACTGGGGTAAGGGTTCCATACACACTGACTCTCACTGGGGAATGGTTCCCACAGACACTGACTCTCACTGGGGTACAGGTTCCACACACACTGACTCTCACTGGGGTACGGGTTCCACACACACTGAATCTCTCTGGGGTAAGGGTTCCACGCACACTGACTATCTCTGGGGTATGGGTTCCACACACACTGACTCTCTCTGGGGTAAGGGTTCCATACACACTGACTCTCACTGGGGTATGGGTTCCACACACACTGACTCTCACTGGGGTATGGGTTTCACACACACTGACTCTCACTGGGGTACGGGTTCCACACACACTGACTCTCACGGGGATACGGGTTCCACACACACTGGCTCTCACTGGGGTGTGGGTTGAACACACACTGACTCTCTCTGGGGTATGGGTTCCACTCACACTGACTCTCACGGGGATACGGGTTCCACACACACTGGCTCTCACTGGGCTACGGGTTCCACACACACTGGCTCTCACTGGGGTACGGCTTCCACACACACTTACTGTCACTGGGGAACGGGTTCCACACACACTGACTCTCACGGGGATACGGGTTCCACACACACTGGCTCTCACTGGGGTACGGGTTCCACACACACTGACTCTCACTGGGGTATGGGTTCCACACACACTGACTCTATCTGGGGTACGGGTTCCACTCACACTGACTCTCACTGGGGTACGGCTTCCACACACACTGACTCTCACTGGGGTACGGGTTCCACACACACTGACACTCTCTGGGGTACGGGTTCCACACACACTGACCATTGCTGGGGTTCGGGTTCCACACGCACTGACTCTCACTGTGGTATGTGTTCCACACACACTGACTCTCTCTGGGGTACGAGTTCCACTCACACTGACTCTAACTGGGGTACAGGTTCCACACACACTGACTCTCACTGAGGCACGGGTTCCACACACACTGACTCTCACTGGGGTACGGGTTCCACTCACACTGACTCTCACTGGGGTACGGGTTCCACATACAATGACTCACTGGGGTAAGTGTTCCACACACACTGACTCTCACTGGGGTAAGTGTTCCACACACACTGACTCTCACTGGGTATGGGTTCCACACACACTGATTCTCACTGGGGTACGGGTTCCACACACACTGACTCTCACTGGGGTACGGGTTCCACACACACTGAGTCACACTGGGGTACGGATTCCACACACTGACTCTCACTGGGGGTAAGGGTTCCACACACACTGACTCTCACTGGGGTACGGGTACCACACACTCTGATTCTCACTGGAGTACGGGTTCCACACACACTGACTCTCACTGGGGTATGGATCCCACATACACTGACACTCACTGGGGTAAGGGTTCCACACACACTGACTCTCACTGGGGTATGGGTCCCACATACAATGACTCTCACTGGGGTAAGGGTTCCACACACACTGACTCTCACTGGGGTATGGGTCCCACATACACTGACTCTCACTGGGGTAACGGTTCGACACAGACTGACTCTCACTGGGGTATGGATCCCACATACACTGACACTCACTGGGGTAAGGGTTCCACACACACTGACTCTCACTGGGGTATGGGTCCCACATACAATGACTCTCACTGGGGTAAGGGTTCCACACACACTGACTCTCACTGGGGTATGGGTTTCACACACACTGACTCTCACTGGGGTCTGGGTTCCACACACACTGCCTCTCACGGGGGTACGGGTTCCACACACACTGACTCTCACTGGGGTACGGGTTCCACACACTGACTCTCACTGGGGTACGGGTTCCACACACGCTGACTCTCTCTGGGGTAAGGGTTCCACACACACTGACTCTCACTGGGGTATGGGTTCCACACACACTGACTCGCACTGGGGTACGGTTCCACACACACTGACTCTCACTGGGGTATGGGTTCCACACACACTGACTCTCATTGGGGTACGGGTTCCACACACAATGACTCTCACTGGGGTACGGGTTCCACACACACTGACTCTCACTGGGGTACAGGTTCCACACACACTGACTATCACTGGGATAAGCGTTCCACACACACTGACTCTCACTGGGGTATTGGTTCCACACACACTGACTCTCACTGGGGTACGGGTTCCACACACACTGACTCTCACTGGGGTACGGGTTCCACACACACTGTCTCTCACTGGGGTAAGAGTTCCACACACACTGACTCTCATGGGGGTACGGGTTCCACACACACTGACTCTCACAGGGGTATGGGTTTCACACACACTGACTCTCACGGGGGTACGGGTTCCACACACTGACTCTCACTGGGGTAAGGGTTCCACACACACTGACTCTCACTGGGGTACGGGTTCCACACACTGACTCTCACTGGGGTACGGGTTCCACACACACTGACTCTCACTGGGGTAAGGGTTCCACACACACTGAGTCTCACTGGGGTACGGGTTTCACACACACTGACTCTCACTGGGGTATGGGTTTCACACACACTGACTCTCACTGGGGTAAGGGTTCCACACACACTGAGTCTCACTGGGGTACGGGTTTCACACACACTGACTCTCACTGGGGTAAGAGTTCCACACACACTGATTCTCACGGGGGTACGGGTTCCACACACACTGACTCTCACTGGGGTACGGGTTCCACACACACTGACTCTCACTGGGGTACGGGTTCCACACACACTGACTCTCACTGGGGTATGGGTTCCACACACACTGACTTTCACTGGGGTACGGGTTCCACACACACTGACTCTCTCTGGGGTACGGGTTCCACACACACTGATTCTCACTGGGGTACGGGTTCCACACAAACTGGCACTCACTGGGGTACGGGTCCTACACACACTGACTCTCACTGGGGTATGGGTCCCACATACACTGACTCTCACTGGGGTAAGGGTTCCACACACACTGACTCTCACTGGGGTATGGGTCCCACATACAATGACTCTCACTGGGGTATGGGTTCAACACACACTGACTCTCACTGGGGTAAGGGTTCCATACACACTGACTCACTGGGGTACGGGTTCCACACACACTGACTCTCACTGGGGTAAGTGTTCCACACACACTGACTCTCACTGGGGTATGGGTCCCACATACACTGACTCTCACTGGGGTATGAGTCCCACATACACTGACTCTCACTGGGGTAAGGGTTCCATACACACTGACTCTCACTGGGGAATGGTTCCCACAGACACTGACTCTCACTGGGGTACAGGTTCCACACACACTGACTCTCACTGGGGTACGGGTTCCACACACACTGAATCTCTCTGGGGTAAGGGTTCCACGCACACTGACTATCTCTGGGGTATGGGTTCCACACACACTGACTCTCTCTGGGGTAAGGGTTCCATGCACACTGACTCTCACTGGGGTATGGGTTCCACACACACTGACTCTCACTGGGGTATGGGTTTCACACACACTGACTCTCACTGGGGTACGGGTTCCACTCACACTGACTCTCACGGGGATACGGGTTCCACACACACTGGCTCTCACTGGGCTACGGGTTCCACACACACTGGCTCTCACTGGGGTACGGCTTCCACACACACTTACTGTGACTGGGGAACGGGTTCCACACACACTGACTCTCACGGGGATACGGGTTCCACACACACTGGCTCTCACTGGGGTACGGGTTCCACACACACTGACTCTCACTGGGGTATGGGTTCCACACACTGACTCCCACTGGGGTATGGGTTCCACACACTGGCTCTCACTGGGGTACGGCTTCCACACACACTTACTGTCACTGGGGAACGGGTTCCACACACACTGACTCTCACGGGGATACGGGTTCCACACACTGGCTCTCACTGGGGTATAGGTTCCACACACACTGACTCTATCTGGGGTACGGGTTCCACTCACACTGACTCTCACTGGGGTACGGCTTCCACACACACTGACTCTCACTGGGGTACGGGTTCCACACACACTGACACTCTCTGGGGTACGGGTTCCACACACACTGACCATTGCTGGGGTTCGGGTTCCACACGCACTGACTCTCACTGTGGTATGTGTTCCACACACACTGACTCTCTCTGGGGTACGAGTTCCACTCACACTGACTCTAACTGGGGTACAGGTTCCACACACACTGACTCTCACTGAGTCACGGGTTCCACACACACTGACTCTCACTGGGGTACGGGTTCCACTCACACTGACTCTCACTGGGGTACGGGTTCCACATACAATGACTCACTGGGGTAAGTGTTCCACACACACTGACTCTCACTGGGGTAAGTGTTCCACACACACTGACTCTCACTGGGTATGGGTTCCACACACACTGATTCTCACTGGGGTACGGGTTCCACACACACTGACTCTCACTGGGGTACGGGTTCCACACACACTGAGTCACACTGGGGTACGGATTCCACACACTGACTCTCACTGGGGTAAGGGTTCCATACACACTGACTCACTGGGGTACGGGTTCCACACACACTGACTCTCACTGGGGTAAGTGTTCCACACACACTGACTCTCACTGGGGTATGGGTCCCACATACACTGACTCTCACTGGGGTATGAGTCCCACATACACTGACTCTCACTGGGGTAAGGGTTCCATACACACTGACTCTCACTGGGGAATGGTTCCCACAGACACTGACTCTCACTGGGGTACAGGTTCCACACACACTGACTCTCACTGGGGTACGGGTTCCACACACACTGAATCTCTCTGGGGTAAGGGTTCCACGCACACTGACTATCTCTGGGGTATGGGTTTCACACACACTGACTCTCTCTGGGGTAAGGGTTCCATACACACTGACTCTCACTGGGGTATGGGTTCCACACACACTGACTCTCACTGGGGTATGGGTTTCACACACACTGACTCTCACTGGGGTACGGGTTCCACACACACTGACTCTCACGGGGATACGGGTTCCACACACACTGGCTCTCACTGGGGTGTGGGTTGAACACACACTGACTCTCTCTGGGGTATGGGTTCCACTCACACTGACTCTCACGGGGATACGGGTTCCACACACACTGGCTCTCACTGGGCTACGGGTTCCACACACACTGGCTCTCACTGGGGTACGGCTTCCACACACACTTACTGTCACTGGGGAACGGGTTCCACACACACTGACTCTCACGGGGATACGGGTTCCACACACACTGGCTCTCACTGGGGTACGGGTTCCACACACACTGACTCTCACTGGGGTATGGGTTCCACACACACTGACTCTATCTGGGGTACGGGTTCCACTCACACTGACTCTCACTGGGGTACGGCTTCCACACACACTGACTCTCACTGGGGTACGGGTTCCACACACACTGACACTCTCTGGGGTACGGGTTCCACACACACTGACCATTGCTGGGGTTCGGGTTCCACACGCACTGACTCTCACTGTGGTATGTGTTCCACACACACTGACTCTCTCTGGGGTACGAGTTCCACTCACACTGACTCTAACTGGGGTACAGGTTCCACACACACTGACTCTCACTGAGGCACGGGTTCCACACACACTGACTCTCACTGGGGTACGGGTTCCACTCACACTGACTCTCACTGGGGTACGGGTTCCACATACAATGACTCACTGGGGTAAGTGTTCCACACACACTGACTCTCACTGGGGTAAGTGTTCCACACACACTGACTCTCACTGGGTATGGGTTCCACACACACTGATTCTCACTGGGGTACGGGTTCCACACACACTGACTCTCACTGGGGTACGGGTTCCACACACACTGAGTCACACTGGGGTACGGATTCCACACACTGACTCTCACTGGGGGTAAGGGTTCCACACACACTGACTCTCACTGGGGTACGGGTACCACACACTCTGATTCTCACTGGAGTACGGGTTCCACACACACTGACTCTCACTGGGGTATGGATCCCACATACACTGACACTCACTGGGGTAAGGGTTCCACACACACTGACTCTCACTGGGGTATGGGTCCCACATACAATGACTCTCACTGGGGTAAGGGTTCCACACACACTGACTCTCACTGGGGTATGGGTCCCACATACACTGACTCTCACTGGGGTAACGGTTCGACACAGACTGACTCTCACTGGGGTATGGATCCCACATACACTGACACTCACTGGGGTAAGGGTTCCACACACACTGACTCTCACTGGGGTATGGGTCCCACATACAATGACTCTCACTGGGGTAAGGGTTCCACACACACTGACTCTCACTGGGGTATGGGTCCCACACACACTGACTCTCACTGTGGTATGTGTTCCACACACACTGACTCTCTCTGGGGTACGAGTTCCACTCACACTGACTCTAACTGGGGTACAGGTTCCACACACACTGACTCTCACTGAGGCACGGGTTCCACACACACTGACTCTCACTGGGGTACGGGTTCCACTCACACTGACTCTCACTGGGGTACGGGTTCCACACACACTGACTCTCACTGGGGTACGGGTTCCACACACACTGACTCTCACTGGGGTACGGGTTCCATGCACACTGATTCTCTCTGGGATACGGGTTCTACATACACTGTCTCTCACTGGGGTACGGGTTCCACACACAGTGACTCTCTCTGGGGTACGGGTTCCACACACTGACTCTCACTGGGGTACGGGTTCCACACACAGTGTCTCTCACTGGGGTACGGGTTCCACACACTGACTCTCACTGGGGGTAAGGGTTCCACACACACTGACTCTCACTGGGGTATGGGTTCCACACACACTGACTCTCACTGGGGTACGGGTTCCACACACACTGAGTCACACTGGGGTACGGATTCCACACACTGACTCTCACTGGGGGTAAGGGTTCCACACACACTGATTCTCACTGGGGTACGGGTTCCACACACACTGACTCTCACTGGGGTACGGGTTCCACACACACTGACTCTCACTGGGGTACGGGTTCCACACACACTGACACTCACTGGGGTACGGGTTCCACACACACTGACTCTCACTGGGGTACGGGTTCCACACACACTGACTCTCACTGGGGTACGGGTTCCACACACACACTGACTCTCACTGGGGTACGGGTACCACACACTCTGATTCTCACTGGGGTACGGGTTCCACACACACTGACTCTCACTGGGGTATGGATCCCACATACACTGACACTCACTGGGGTACGGGTTCCACACACACTGACTCTCACTGGGGTATGGGTCCCACACACACTGACTCTCACTGGGGTACGAGTTCCACACACACTGACTCTCACTGGGGTATGGGTCCCACACACACTGACTCTCACTGGGGTAACGGTTCGACACAGACTGACTCTCACTGGGGTATAGGTCCCACATACAATGACTCACTGGGGTAAGTGTTCCACACACACTGACTCTCACTGGGGTAAGTGTTCCACACACACTGACTCTCACTGGGTATGGGTTCCACACACACTGTCTCTCACTGGGAAAGGGGTCCGGCACACACTGACTCTCACTGGGGTAAGGGTTCCACACACACTGTCTCTCACTGGGGAAGGGGTCCGGCACACACTGACACTCACTGGGGTATGGGTTCCACACACACTGACTCTCACTGGGGTACGGGTTCCACACACACTGACTCTCACTGGGGTACGGGTTCCATGCACACTGATTCTCTCTGGGATACGGGTTCTACATACACTGTCTCTCACTGGGGTACGGGTTCCACACACAGTGACTCTCTCTGGGGTACGGGTTCCACACACTGACTCTCACTGGGGTACGGGTTCCACACACACTGTCTCTCACTGGGGTACGGATTCCACACACTGACTCTCACTGGGGGTAAGGGTTCCACACACACTGACTCTCACTGGGGTACGGGTACCACACACTCTGATTCTCACTGGGGTACGGGTTCCACACACACTGACTCTCACTGGGGTATGGATCCCACATACACTGACACTCACTGGGGTAAGGGTTCCACACACACTGACTCTCACTGGGGTATGGGTCCCACATACAATGACTCTCACTGGGGTAACGGTTCGACACAGACTGACTCTCACTGGGGTATAGGTCCCACATACAATGACTCTCACTGGGGTAAGTGTTCCACACACACTGACTCTCACTGGGGTAAGTGTTCCACACACACTGACTCTCACTGGGGTAAGGGTTCCACACACACTGACTCTCACTGGGGAATGGGTGCCACATACACTGACTCTCACTGGGGTACATGACCCACACAAACTGACTCGCACTGGTGTAAGGGTTCCCCACATACTGACTCGCTGGGGTACGGGTTCCACACACACTGACTCTCACTGGGGTATGGTTCTCACACATACTGACTCTCACTGGAGTATAGGTCCCACACACACTGACTCTCACTGGGGTATGGGTTCCACACGCCCTGACTCTCACTGGGGTAGGGGTTCCACACACACTGACTCTCACTGGGGCACGGGTCACACACACACCGACTCTCACTGGGGTACGGGTTCCACACACACTGACTCTCACTGGGGTACTGGTTCCACACTCACTGATTCTCACTGGGGTACGGGTTCCACACACGCTGACTCTCACTGGGGTACGGGTTCCATACACACTGACTCTCACTGGGGTATGGGTCCCACACACACTGACTCTCACTGGGGTACGGGTTCCACACACACTGACTCTCACTGGGGTATGGGTCCCACACACACTGACTCTCACTGGGGTAACGGTTCGACACAGACTGACTCTCACTGGGGTATAGGTCCCACATACAATGACTCACTGGGGTAAGTGTTCTACACACACTGACTCTCACTGGGTTAAGTGTTCCACACACACTGACTCTCACTGGGTATGGGTTCCACACACACTGACTCTCACTGGGGAAGGGGTCCGGCACACACTGACTCTCACTGGGGTAAGGGTTCCACACACACTGACTCTCACTGGGGAATGGGTCCCACATACACTGACTCTCACTGGGGTACATGACCCACACAAACTGACTCGCACTGGTGTAAGAGTTCCACACATACTGACTCGCTGGGGTACGCGTCCCATTCACACTGACTCTCACTGGGGTATGGGTTCCACACACACTGACTCTCACTGGGGTATGGGTCTCACACATACTGAATCTCACTGGAGTATAGGTCCCACACACACTGACTCTCACTGGGGTATGGGTTCCACACGCCCTGACTCTCAATGGGGTCTGAGTCTGACACACACTGACTCTCATTGGTGTACGGGTCACACACACACCGACTCTCACTGAGGTACGGGTTCCACACATACTGACTCTCACTGGGGTACGGGTTCCACACACACTGACTCTCACTGAGGTACGGGTTCCACACATACTGACTCTCACTGGGGTACGGGTTCCACACTCACTGATTCTCACTGGGGTACGGGTTCCACACACACTGACTCTCACTGGGGTACGGGTTCCACACACACTGACTCTCACTGGGGTACGGGTTCCACACACACTGACTCTCACTGGGGTATGGGTTCCACACTCACTGACTCTCACTGGGGTACGGGTTCCACACACACTGACTCTCACTGGGGTCTGGGTTCCACACAGACTGACTCTCACTGGGGTACGGGTTCCACACTCACTGACTCTCACTGGGGTACGGGTTCCACACTCACTGACTCTCACTGGGGTACGGGTTCCACACACACTGACTCTCACTGGGGTCTGGGTTCCACACAGACTGACTCTCACTGGGGTACGGGTTCCACACTCACTGACTCTCACTGGGGTACGGGTTCCACACACACTGACTCTCACTGGGGTATGGGTCCCACACACACTGACTCTCACTGGGGTGCGGGTTCCACACACACACTGACTCTCACTGGGATACAGGTTCCACACACACTGACTCTCACTGGGGTACGGGTTCCACACACACTGACTCTCACTGGGGTACGGGTTCCACACACACACTGACTCTCAGTGGGGTATGGGTTCCACACACACTGACACTCACTGGGGTAGGGGTTCCACACACACTGACTCTCACTGGGGTCTGGGTTCCACACAGACTGACTCTCACTGGGGTACGGGTTCCACACTCACTGACTCTCACTGGGGTACGGGTTCCACACACACTGACTCTCACTGGGGTATGGGTCCCACACACACTGACTCTCATTGGGGTACGGGTTCCACACTCACTGACTCTCACTGGGGTACGGGTTCCACACACACTGACTCTCACTGGGGTATGGGTCCCACACACACTGACTCTCATTGGGGTACGGGTTCCACACTCACTGACTCTCACTGGGGTACGGGTTCCACACACACTGACTCTCACTGGGGTATGGGTCCCACACACACTGACTCTCACTGGAGTACGGGTTCCACACACACTGACTCTCACTGGGGTATGGGTTCCACACACACTGACTCTCACTGGGGTACGGGTTCCACACACACTGACTCTCACTGGGGTACGGGTTCCACACACACGGACTCTCACTGGGGTACGGGTTCCACACACACTGACTCTCACTGGGGTACGGGTTCCACACACACTGACTCTCACTGGGGTACGGGTTCCACACTCACTGACTCTCACTGTTACTCCTGTTTTTCAGCTTGCTGTTGTGGAAAACTTTATCCGGTGTATTGACTCCCAGATGCAAATTCGTGAAGAACAACAGAAACTGGAATTGATTGCAAAGAGAATTTGTCAGTATGATGTTGTTGACAGCAGCAGTGATGAGGTTGATCGGGTGAGTGGGTTTGGTTTATTTCGAGAATAACACATCCAGATAAATTTTCAGATTGGAATCTAATCGAGGGGTTCAGGGTGGTTTTTTCTAGAATTACAGATACCCTGGAGTGAGTTACAGACTGGAATCTAATCATGGGGTTCAGGGGGATTTATATATATAATATAGCTGGGACCAGTGTTCTGGCGAAAAGAATAAATAGGGTGGTCAATAGGACTTTAAACTATAGATTGGGGGGGGAAGGGAAAGTCAGGGAACCAAGAGGTGAAGTAATCAGTGGGAAGCGTAGCTGCTTATGAATACAAAAAAACACGAACAGACAAAACCCAAGAGTGGTTACGATTGTCCCCATCCCACAAAATATGACACAGTGTATGGAAAGGCTCAGTAAACCAAGGTCCACCACACTAAGAAAACAAAAAGGGACGGTCAATAGAGAATTAAAGGTGCTATATTTAAATGCGCGCAGTGTACGGAACAAGGTAGATGAGCTTGTGGCCCAGATTGTGACTGGCAGGTATGATGTGGTAGGCATCACAGAGTCATGGTTGCAGGGGGTTCTGGACTGGCATTTAAACATCCAGGGATTCACAACCTATCGAAAAGACAGGGAGGTGGGCAGAGGGGGCGGGGTTGCCTTGTTAATTAGGAATGAAATTAAATCAATAGCACTAAATGACATAGGGTCAGATGATGTGGAGTCTGTGTGGGTAGAGTTGAGGAACCACAAAGGCAAAAAAACCATAATGGGAGTTTTGTACAGGCCTCCTAACAGTGGTCAGGACCGGGGGCACAAAATGCACCGCGAAATAGAAAGTGCATGTCAGAAAGGCAAGGTCACAGTGATCATGGGGGACTTCAATATGCAGGTGGACTGGGTAAATAATGCTGCCAGTGGACCCAAGGAAAGGGAATTCATTGAATGTTTACAGGAGGGCTTTTTGGAACAGCTTGTGATGGAGCCCACGAGGGAACAGGCCATTCTGGACTTAGTGTTATGTAATGAGCCAGACTTGATTAAAGATCTTAAAGTAAGGGAGCACTTAGGAGGCAGTGATCATAATATGGTAGAATTCAATCTCCAATTTGAAAGAAAGAAGGTAGAATCAGATGTAAAGGTGTTACAGTTAAATAAAGGTAACTACAGGGGCATGAGGGAGGAACTGACGAAAATCGACTGGGAGCAGAGCCTAGTGGGAAAGACAGTAGAACAGCAATGGCAGGAGTTTCTGGGAGTAATTGAGGACACAGTGCAGAGGTTCATCCCAAAGAAAAGAAAGGTTATCAGAGGGGGGATTAGGCAGCCATGGCTGACAAAGGAAGTTAGGGAATGCATCAAAGCAAAAGAGAAAGCCTATAATGTGGCAAAGAGTAGTGGGAAGTTAAAAGATTGGGAAGGCTACAAAAACAAACAGAGGATAACAAAGAGAGAAATAAGGAAAGAGAGGATCAAATATGAAGGTAGGCTAGCCAGTAACATTAGGAATGATAGTAAAAGTTTCTTTAAATACATTAAAAACAAACGGGAGGCAAAAGTTGACATTGGGCCGCTCCAAATGACGCTGGTAATTTTGTGATGGGAGACAAGGAAATAGCTGAGGAACTAAATAAGTACTTTGCGTCAGTCATCACAGTAGAAGACATGAGTAATATCCCACCAATTCCGGAGAGTCAGGGGGCAGAGTTGAATATGGTAGCCATCACAAAGGAGAAAGTGCTAGAGAAACTAAGAGGTCTAAAAATTGATAAACCTCCGGGCCCAGATGGACTACATCCTAGAGTTCTAAAGGAGATAGCTGAAGAAATAGTGGAGGCGTTAGTTATGATCTTTCAAAAGTCACTGGAGTCCGGGAAAGTCCCAGAGGATTGGAAAATCGCTGTTGTAACCCCCCTGTTCAAGAAGGGAACAAGGAAAAAGATGGAAAATTATAGGCCAATTAGCCTAACCTCGGTTGTTGGCAAGATTCTAGAATCCATTGTTAAGGGTGAGATTTCTAAATTCTTGGAAGTGCAGGGTCAGATTAGGACAAGTCAGCATGGATTTAGTAAGGGGAGGTCGTGCCTGACAAACCTGTTAGAGTTCTTTGAAGAGATAACAAATAGGTTAGACCAAGGAGAGCCAATGGATGTTATCTATCTTGACTTCCAAAAGGCCTTTGATAAGGTGCCTCACGGGAGACTGCTGAGTAAAATAAGGGCCCATGGTATTCGAGGCAAGGTACTAACATGGATTGACGATTGGCTGTCAGGCAGAAGGCAGAGAGTTGGGATAAAAGGTTATTTTTCGGAATGGCAACCGGTGACGAGTGGTGTCCCGCAGGGTTCAGTATTGGGGCCACAGCTGTTCTCTTTATATATTAACGATCTAGATGACGGGACTGGGGGCATTCTGGCTAAGTTTGCCGATGATACAAAGATAGGTGGAGGGGCAGGTAGTATGGAGGAGGTGGGGAGGCTGCAGAAAGATTTAGACAGTTTAGGAGAGTGGTCCAAGAAATGGCTGATGAAATTCAACGTGGGCAAGTGCAAGGTCTTGCACTTTGGAAAAAAGAATAGAGGCATGGACTATTTTCTAAACGGTGACAAAATTCATAATGCTGAAGTGCAAAGGGACTTGGGAGTCCTAGTCCAGGATTCTCTAAAGGTAAACTTGCAGGTTGAGTCCGTAATTAAGAAAGCAAATGCAATGTTGTCATTCATCTCAAGAGGCTTGGAATATAAAAGCAGGGATGTACTTCTGAAGCTTTATAAAGCATTAGTTAGGCCCCATTTAGAATACTGTGAGCAATTTTGGGCCCCACACCTCAAGGACATATTGGCACTGGAGCGGGTCCAGCGGAGATTCACACGGATGATCCCAGGAATGGTAGGCCTAACATACGATGAACGTCTGAGGATCCTGGGATTATATTCATTGGAGTTTAGGAGGTTGAGGGGAGATCTAATAGAAACTCACAAGATAATGAATGGCTTAGATAGGGTGGACGTAGGGAAGTTGTTTCCATTAGCAGGGGAGACTAGGACCCGGGGGCACAGCCTTAGAATAAAAGGGAGTCACTTTAGAACA
Source organism: Scyliorhinus torazame (assembly GCF_047496885.1). Classification (NCBI taxonomy): domain Eukaryota; kingdom Metazoa; phylum Chordata; class Chondrichthyes; order Carcharhiniformes; family Scyliorhinidae; genus Scyliorhinus; species Scyliorhinus torazame. The sequence goes on along the minus strand of NC_092722.1, from coordinate 73,500,546 downwards.
GAGATGAGGAGAAATTTCTTCAGCCAGAGAGTGGTGGGTCTGTGGAATTCATTGCCACAGAGGGCGGTGGAGGCCGGGACGTTGAGTGTCTTTAAGACAGAAGTTGATAAATTCTTGATTTCTCGAGGAATTAAGGGCTATGGAGAGAGAGCGGGTAAATGGAGTTGAAATCAGCCATGATTGAATGGCGGAGTGGGCTCGATGGGCCGAATGGCCTTACTTCCGCTCCTATGTCTTATGGTCTTAATAACAGATACCAGCGAGTGAGTTACAGACTGGAATCTAATCAAGGGGTTCGGGGTGGTTTATATGTAGAATAACAGATACCCGGGAGTGAGTTACAGACTGGAATCTAATCGAGGGGTTCGGTGTGGTTTATATATAGAATAACAGACACCCGGGAGTGAATTGCAGACTGGAATCTAATCAAGGGGTTCGGGGTGGTTTATATATAGAATAACAGTTACCCAGGAGTGAGTTACAGACTGGAATCTAATCGAGGGGTTCGGGGTGGTTTATATGTAGAATAACAGATACCCGGGAGTGAGTTACAGACTGGAATCTAATCGAGGGGTTCGGGGTGGTTTATATGTAGAATAACAGATACCCGGGAGTGAGTTGCAGACTGGAATCTAATCGAGGGGTTCGGGGTGGTTTATATATAGAATAACAGATACCCGGGAGTGAGTTATAGACTGGAATCTAATCGAGGGGTTCGGGGTGGTTTATATATAGAATAACAGTTACCCGGGAGTGAGTTACAGACTGGAATCTAATCGAGGGGTTCAGGGTGGTTTATATGTAGAATAACAGATACCCGGGAGTGAGTTACAGACTGGAATCTAATCGAGGGGTTCGGGGGGTTTATATATAGAATAACAGATACATAGGAGTGAGTTACAGACTGGAATCTAATCGAGGAGTTTGGGTGGTTTATATATAGAATAACAGATACCCGGGAGTGAGTTACAGACTGGAATTTAATCGAGGGGTTCAGGGTGGTTTATATATAGAATAACAGATACATAGGAGTGAGTTACAGACTGGAATCTCATCGAGGAGTTTGGGGTGGTTTACATAGAGAATAACAGATAACCGGGAGTGAGTAACAGACTGGAATTTAATCGAGGGGTTCAGGGTGGTTTATATATAGAATAACAGATACATAGGAGTGAGTTACAGACTGGAATCTAATCGAGGAGTTTGGGGTGGTTTATATATAGAATAACAGATACCCGGGAGTGAGTTACAGACTGGAATTTAATCGAGGGGTTCAGGGGGGTTTATATGTAGAATAACAGATACCCGGGAGTGAGTTAGACTGGAATCTAATCGAGGGGTTCAAGGGGGTTTATATATAGAATAACAGGTACTCGGGAGTAAGTTACAGTCTGGCATCTAATCGAGGGATTCAGGGTGGTTTATATCTAGAATAACAGATACCCAGGAGTGAGTTACAGACTGGAATCTAAGCGAGGGGTTAGGGATGGTTTATATATAGAATAACAGATACCCAGGAGTGAGTTACAGACTGGAATCTAACCAAGGGGTTCGGGGTGATCTATATAGAGAATAACAGAAACCCGGGAGTGAGTTACAGACTGGAATCTAATCGAGGAGTTCTGGGTGGTTTATATAGAGAATAACAGGTATCCAGGAGTGAGTTCCAGACTGGAATCTAATCGAGGGGTTCTGGGTGGTTTATATATGGAACAACAGATACCCGGGAGTGAGTTACAGACTGGAATCTAATCGAGGGGTTCCGGGTGGTTTATATATAGAATAACAGATACCCGGGAGTGAGTTACAGACTGGAATCTAAACGAGGGGTTCGGGGTGGTTTATATGTAGAATAACAGATACCCGGGAGTTAGTTACAGACTGGAATCTAATCGAGGGGTTCGGTGTGGTTTATATATAGAATAACAGATACCCGGGAGTGAGTTGCAGACTGGAATCTAATCAAGGGGTTCGGGGTGGTTTACATATAGAATAACAGTTACCCAGGAGTGAGTTACAGACTGGAATCTAATCGAGGGGTTCGGGGTGGTTTATATGTAGAATAACAGATACCCGGGAGTGAGTTACAGACTGGAATCTAATCGAGGGGTTCGGGATGATTTATATGTAGAATAACAGATACCCGGGAGTGAGTTGCAGACTGGAATCTAATCGAGGGGTTCGGGGTGGTTTATATATAGAATAACAGATACCCGGGAGTGAGTTACAGACTGGAATCTAATCGAGGGGTTCGGTGTGGTTTATATATAGAATAACAGATACCCGGGAGTGAGTTGCAGACTGGAATCTAATCAAGGGGTTCGGGGTGGTTTATATATAGAATAACAGTTACCCAGGAGTGAGTTACAGACTGGAATCTAATCGAGGGGTTCGGGGTGGTTTATATGTAGAATAACAGATACCCAGGAGTGAGTTACAGACTGGAATCTAATCGAGGGGTTCGGGGTGATTTATATGTAGAATAACAGATACCCGGGAGTGAGTTGCAGACTGGAATCTAATCGAGGGGTTCGGGATGGTTTATATATAGAATAACAGATACCCGGTAGTGAGTTACAGACTGGAATTTAATCGAGGAGTTCTGGGTGGTTTATATAGAGAATAACAGGTATCATAGGACTGTTATACATAGGAGTGAGTTACAGACTGGAATCTAATCGAGGGGTTCTGTGTGGTTTATATATGGAACAACAGATACCCGGGAGTGAGTTACAGACTGGAATCTAATCGAGGGTTTGGGGTGGTTTATATATTCCTGGCTTGGGTGACTGTGCGGAGTCTGCACGTTCTCCCCGTGTCTGCGTGGATTTCCTCTGGGTGCTCCGGTTCCTCCCACAGTTCACAAATGTGCAGGTTAGGTGGATTGGCCATGATCAATTGCCCTTTGTGTCCAAAAAGGTTAGGTGGGGTTACAGGGTTACCATGATAGGGTGGAGGCTTTGGCTTAAGTAGGGTGCTCTTTCCAATGGTTGGTGCAGACTCGATGGGCCAAATGACCTCCTTCTGCACTGTAAATTTGATGATTCTATGAGTGGTTCAGGGTGGTTTATATGTAGAATATCAGATACCCGAGAGTGAGTTACAGACTGGAATCTAATTGAGAAGTTTGGAGTGGTTTATGTATAGAATAACAGAAACCTGAGAGTGAGTTACAGACTGGAATCTAATCGAGGGGTTCAGGGTGGTTAAAATATAGAATAACAGAAACCCGGGAGTGAGTTACAGACTAGAATCCAATCCAAGTGCTCAGTCTGGTTTATAGATAGAATAACAGATACCCGGGAGTGTACAGATTGGGATCTAATCGAGGGGTTCAGGGTGGGTTAGGTGGGGGATTTTGTGTCAATGTGTTTGGATGGTTTGCTATGTGCTGTTGATGTTTTTGCTCGTTTACAGAATGTGAAGGAATTATCGGTTCTGGATCTGACTCTGCCGATGGTGGGTATCGGACCTCACTATGTCCGAATATTGCTCCAGGAAGGCAGCTTGAAGATGAAGGAAGGACGAGATAGCAAGGTACCGGAATCCGGGGAATTATCTCACACAGCTTTATTTCCCTCTACCCACCCCCCCCCCCCCACCCCCACCTCCACAAATCTATATATCTCCATCTCCCCCTCTTGATCACTCCATCCCTCTATCTCTCTGTCTGCCAGCCCCTTCCTCTCCCATTCTCCTTCTCTCCCTTCCTCCCCCCTTCCCCTCTACCTGCTGCACGTCACTCCCTCAGTCATTCACAACAATCTGTCCATCTCTCCTCCTTCCTCCCCTTGCACCCTTCCTCGTTCCCCCTTCACGCTGTCTTTCCTTCTCTCCCTCTCTCTTGTCCTCTCTATCTCACTCATGCCCTCTCTCCCTCTTGTCTTATTTCCAGCCCTCACTCTTGCCCTAACTCGTGCTCTTCCTTGCCCTCCCTCTTGCATCTCTCCCTTCCGTCTTGCCTTCTCTCCCTCTTTCGTGCCCTCCCTTCCCCTCTCTTGCCCTCTCTCCTTTTCTTGTCATCTCTCCCTCTCTCTGTCTCTCTCTTTCTCTCGCTCCCTCCCACTCTCCCAAGCTCTTTCCCTCTCTCCCTTGCCCTCTTGCCCGCTCTATCTTGTCCTCTATCCCTCTCTCTTGTCCTCTCTCTCACTCTTTTCCCCATCTTTGCTGTCCTATATCCCTCTCTGTTGTCCTTTTCCCCTCTCTATCTTGCCCTCTCTTCCTCTCTCTTGATCTGTCTCTCTCCCTCTCTCTTGCCCTCCTCCTTCTCTCTTGCCCTCTCTCCCTCCCTCTCTTGCCCTCTCTCCTTCTCTCTGGCCTTGCCTCCCTCTCTCTTGCCCTCTTGCCTTCTCACTTGCCCTCTCTCCCTCTCTTGCCCTCTCTACTCCTCTCTTGTCCTCTCTCTCTCCCTTGTTCTTGCCCTCTCTCCCTCCCTTCCTTGCCCTCTCTCCTTCTCCCTTGCCCTATCTCCTTCTCCCTTGCCCTCTCTATCTCTCTTGCCCTCTCTACATCTGTCTTGCCCTCTCTCCCACTCTCTTGCCCTCTCTCCTCCTCTCTTGCCCTCTCTCCTCTTCTCTTGCCCTCTCTCCCTCTCTTGCCCTCTCTCTCTCTCTCTTGCCCTCTCTCTTGCCCTCTCTCTTGCCCTCTCTCTTGCCCTCTCTCTCCCTCTCTTGCTCTCTCTCCCTCTCTTGCTCTCTCTCCCTCTCTCTTTTCTCTCTCTCTCTCTCTTGCCCCTTCTCTCCCTCTCTCGCCCTCTCGCTTGCCCCCTCTCCTTCTCTCTTGTCCTCTCTGTCTTGCCCTGTCTCTCTTGCCCTTTCTCTCGCTTTCTCTTGCCCTCTCTCTCACTGCCTCCCTCTCAACATTTCTCTTGCCCTCTCTCTCATCCTTTCTCCTTCTCTTTTGCCCTCTACAAAATTATGAGGGGCATGGGCAGAGTGGCCAGTCAGAAGCTTTCTCCCAGAGTGGAAGAGTCAATTACTCAGGGACATAGGTTTAAGGTGCGAGGGGCAAAGTTTAGAGGAGATGTGTGAGGGAGGTTTTTTACACAGAGAATAGTGGGTGTGATATTATCATAAATGAAAGAGCTGCAAGGGTTAATGAAATGTCTAGATCAGCCACGAGAGGGAGCTGGAGTTATAAGTATATACACCATTAATGCTCAGCCTTGTGGGGGAGAGACGTTGAAGGAGATAGCTAGAGTACAGGCTGAAGGAAAGATAGTGTGAGTGAGAGCAGATCATAGTTTATAATAGTGTAGAGATTAGTAGTAGATGAGTGTAGATTGTACGTTAATTATCAATTGTGTATTATATAGGAGTAAGTGGTGAATCCAATTAAGTAGTGTTAATACATTTATAGCTTTGTTCAAGTTAAAGCTAAATTTTGTGATCTTTGTGAACACTACGCCAACCATCCTGAATTTAGTAATTAATAGCATAGCCATTAATGCTGTGTCGCAGCACAGAAAACTGCCTACAATGGCAGGTGGCCATTTTGAGAGTGACGTCACAAGCGTGATGATGCGCACACGCTGTGGCCACGCTCACATTAAAAAACGTTGCCTGGCAAAAGGCAAACAATGTTCCAAGTGTTGCAAGTTCAACCACTTTGCAGCACCGTGTCATTTCTCAGCAACCTCTCCAGTAACCACATTTTAAAAATCCTACCATGACTACAGAAAGATCCATAAATGGCTCAGATATACCATTTAAAATTGATACAGGAGCACATGCAAATCTTATTATAGAAAAGAATTTAAGACAAGCATACAGTATACCTCTAATACAGAAATCTACTTGTCGACTGACCGATTACAATGGTAACACCATACCACAAGCGGTTCCTGCTGTCTCATTGTTAGAAATGGCGACATCGAAATACCAATCGACTTTGATATTATGGAAGATAAGTCAGCGCTAATTGGGGTGGATGTTTGAAGTAAATTAATCGTAATAAAGCGGATAAAACCAATAAGCTGAAAGACACGCTACAGCATGAAATTCGTCAACGTTTGGACAAGTATGCACATATTTTCTCGGGAATGCGACCCTACCCTTTACATACTCAATCAAACTAAAAAAGGATGCCAACCCGGTGATACATGCACCAAGACAAGTGCCAGCTCCATTGAGAGAGCGTCTCAAGACCGAGCTTGTCCACATGCAACAGCAAGATGTCATCTCCAAGGTCATTCAACCGACGGACTGGGTCAGTTCGATGGTATGCGTATGCAAACCTAATGGAGACTTAAGGATCTGCATCGATCGAAAAGACCTGAACACCAACATTATGAGGGAACACTACCAAATACCCAAGAGGGAAGAATGATTCAATGAAAGGATCTGTCATACGTGCAGCAAAATCCATTTTTGCTCACCATGGAATACCTTTACACGTTGTCTCTGACAATGGTCCTTGCTTCACAAGCTGGGAGTGGACACAATTTGCAGAAAGGTATAATTTTAATCACATCACGTCAAGCCCATTGTATCCTCAATCAAATGGCAAAGCAGAGAAAGGCGTAGGAATAGTCAAAAAACTTCCATAAAGCAATCGATGACAACAAAGATTTATCTTTGGCACTGTTGACGTACAGAGCCACATCATTGTCATCAAGTTTATTGCCGGCCAGATGTATATGGGAAGAAAAATTCACACCACGTTACCCGAGATAACCTGAGATATCGATTATCAAGAGATACACAACTGCCGAAGATTACGGAAACAGAAACATAAAGAAAACTATGACAAGCACACAAAACCTTCATCAAAATTAAAAGAGGGAGACTACGTACGTATACAAAATCCTGATGGTGGATAGCAACACATAGCTAAAGTTTTTAGACAATTCACACCCAGATTGTACTTCAGACTGAACAAGATTCAATGTTCAGAAGAAATAGAAGAGCACTATTGCAAATAAAACATCATGATCCATCTAAAGCTCAAAACATTATTGCTCAGGATAACATCTTAAAATACATTGACTTTCCTTCCTTGTCACCAATGCAGCAAGACAATTTTGGGAAATCAATTGCATACTTTGACGAAACCACTGAGAAGATTTAACAGAACGAGGAGACTACCGAACAGATTAAATTTGTAATGACTGTAATAACTATTCATTTATCATCAGCAATGTGACTTCACAGTTATTTTGCAACTGAATGTAAAAAAATAATAACAAGTTAATGATTCATGCTCGCTCGTGTAATGTTCAAAGAAAAAATGTCACAAACAAAGTTTATAACTTTTTTTCCAAAGGAAGGGGAATGTGACATTATCATAAATGTCAGAACTGCAAGGGTTAATGAAATGTCTGTATCAGCCACTAGAGGTAGCTAGAGTTACAAGTGTATAAGACATTGATGCTAAGCCTTGTGGGGGAGAGATGTGAAGGAGATAGATGGAGTATAGACTGCAGGAAAGATAGTGTGAGTGAGAGAAGATCATAGTTTATAAAAATGTGGAGATTAGTAGTGGATGAGTGTAGATTATATGTTAATTATCAACTGTGTATTATATAGGAATAAGTGTCAAAACCAATTAAGTAGTGTTAATAAATTTATAGCTTTGTTCAAGTTAAAGCTATGTTATGGTCTCTGTGAACACTACGCCAATCATCCTGAAATTAGCAACACAAAGAACACCACAGAGGGCGCCTAGAACTCTCTCCTCCAGCCTCTTGCTCTGCCACTCATCATATCCTTCCCACTCTCCCCTGACCTCTCCCCACACTTTCCCCTGGATATATTCTCTCTGTATCTCTCTATCAAATGGGGTGAGTGTGGTTGACATATCTGACAGAGAGGGGCATGTTGTGGTGATGTGTCATCTGGAGGGCAGAGTGAGGAAAGACTGATTACTGCCATACGTGGCCCTGGAGATTCTCTGAGCACTCACACCTCATTTTCTGTCTCATTCTCTCAGACAGAGGTCCACTGTCTTTGCTTCACCAGCCTTTCTCCCTCTCTCTTGCCCTCTCTCGTGCCCTTGCTCCCTCTTTCTTGCCCTCTCCCCCTCTCTCTCTCTCACCCACTTTCCCACTCTGTTGCCCTCTCTCTCACCCTCTCTCCCTCTCTCTTGCCCTCTCCTCCCTCTCTCTTGTCCTCCCTATCACCTTCTTTCACACTCTCTCTTGCCCTCTCTCCTCTCTTTCTCTCTCCCTCTCTTGCCCTCTTTCCTCTCTCTCACTCTCCCTCTCCCTTGCTCTCTCTTTCTATCTCTTGCCCTCACTCCTCCCTTGCTCCCTCTCCCTCCTCTCTCTCCTCCTTGCCCTTTCTCTCCCTCTCACTTGCCCTCTCTCGCCATCTCTCTTGCCCATTCTCTCCATTCTTGACCTCTCTCCCTCTCGCGAGTCTTCTCGCTCTCAACCTCTCTCCTTCTCCTCTCTCCCTCTCTCCTTTCTTGCCTCTCTCCCACTCTCGCTTATACTCTCTCCCTCTTGCCCTCTTTCTTGCCTTCCCTCTCTCTTGCCTTCTCTCCTTCTCGCCCTTTCTCTTTCCCTTTCTCTTTCCCTCTCTCTTGACCTTCTATCTTGCCCCCCACTTCCTCTCTGTCTTTCCTTCTCTCCCTCTCTCTTGCCCTCTCTCTCAACCTCTTTCTCACTCTCTTGCCCTCTCTCACTCTCTCATGCCCTCTCTCCTTATTTATTTCTCTCTCCCTCTCTTTCCCTCTCTCTTGCCCTCTTTCCTTCTTTCTTTCTCCCTCCCTTGCCCTCTCTCTTTCCCTCATCCTCTCTTTTGCTCTCCCTCTCCCTCGCTTTTTATAATCAAAGAATTTATAGTGCAGAAGGAGGCTAATCGGCCAATCGCGTCTGCACCGGCTCTTGGAAAGGGCATCCCACTTAAGCCCACACCTCCAGCCTATCCCCATGAACCAGTAACCCCACCCAATCTAAGGGCAATTGATCATGGCCAATCTACCTAACCTGCACATCTTTGGACTGTGGGAGGAAACCGGAGCACCCGGAGGAAACCCACGCACACACGGGGAGGATGTACAGACTCCGCACAGACAGTGTTCCAAGCCGGGAATTGAACCTGGGACCCTGGAGCTGCGAAGCAACTGTGCTAATCACTGTGCTACTGTGCTGCCCCCATTGTGCTACTGTGCACCCCACTGTGCTAACGTGTACCCCTCTCTTGCCCTCTCTCCCTCTCTTGCCCTCTCTCTCTCCCTCTCACTTGCACTCTCCTGCAAATCATCCTATCGTTCCCACTCTCCCCTGACCGCTTCACACTTTCCCCTGGATAGATTCTCTGTATATCTCTCTATCAAATGGAGTGTGTGTGTGGCAGACAGATCTGACAGGGAGGGCCATGTTGTGGTGATGTGTCATCTGGGAAGAAGAGAGAGAAAAGACTAATTGCTACCGTACGTGGTCCTGGAGATTCTCCGAGCACTCACACCTCATCTCCTGTCTCATTCTCTCAGACTGAGGTTCACTGTCTCCTCTTCACCGACCTGTTCCTCATCACTAAACCACTGAAAAAAGGAAATCGGGCAAAGGTCATCCGCCAACCGCTCATGCTTGACAAGATGATCTCCAGAGAGCTCAAAGATCCAGGTCAGCAACGCACGTTGGCATCCTCAAAATCACAACCCCGAAAACAGCAACCTTCAAAATGTAAACCCCCAATGTCACAACACTCAACAACGCAACCCTCAACATCACAACCCACAATATCACAACCCTCAACATCACAACCTTCAACATCACAACCCACAATATCACAACGCTCAACATCACAACCCTCAACATCACAACCCACAATATCACAACCCTCAACATCAGAACCCTCAACATCACAACCTTCAACATCACAACCTTCAACATCACAACCCACAATATCACAACGCTCAACATCACAACCCACAATATCACAACCCACAATATCACAACCCTCAACATCAGAGCACTCAACATCGCCACATTCAACATCACAACCCTCAACATTGCAACTCTCAACATCACAACACCCAACACCACAACCCTCAACATCACAACCCACAATATCACAACCCTCAACATCACAACCCTCAACATCACAACCTTCAACATCACAAACTTCAACATCACAACCCACAATATCACAACGCTCAACATCACAACCCACAATATCACAACCCACAATATCACAACCCTCAACATCAGAACACTCAACATCGCCACATTCAACATCACAACACTCAACATTGCAATGCTCAACATCACAACACTCAACACCACAACCCTCAACATCACAACCCACAATTTCACAACCCTCAACATCACAACCCTCAACATCACAACCCACAATATCACAACCCACAATATCACAACCCTCAACATCAGAACACTCAACATCGCCACATTCAACATCACAACACTCAACATTGCAATGCTCAACATCACAACACTCAACACCACAACCCTCAACATCACAACCCACAATATCACAACCCTCAACATCACAACCCTCAACATCACAACCCACAATATCACAACCCTCAACATCAGAACACTCAACATCGCCACATTCAACATCACAACACTCAACATTGCAACCCACAATATCACAACCCTCAACATCACAACCCACAATATCACAACCCTCAACATCACAACCTTCAACATCACAACCCACAATATCACAACGCTCAACATCACAACCCTCAACATCACAACCCACAATATCACAACCCTCAACATCAGAACCCTCAACATCACAACCTTCAACATCACAACCTTCAACATCACAACCCACAATATCACAACGCTCAACATCACAACCCACAATATCACAACCCACAATATCACAACCCTCAACATCAGAGCACTCAACATCGCCACATTCAACATCACAACCCTCAACATTGCAACTCTCAACATCACAACACCCAACACCACAACCCTCAACATCACAACCCACAATATCACAACCCTCAACATCACAACCCTCAACATCACAACCTTCAACATCACAACCTTCAACATCACAACCCACAATATCACAACGCTCAACATCACAACCCACAATATCACAACCCACAATATCACAACCCTCAACATCAGAACACTCAACATCGCCACATTCAACATCACAACACTCAACATTGCAATGCTCAACATCACAACACTCAACACCACAACCCTCAACATCACAACCCACAATTTCACAACCCTCAACATCACAACCCTCAACATCACAACCCACAATATCACAACCCACAATATCACAACCCTCAACATCAGAACACTCAACATCGCCACATTCAACATCACAACACTCAACATTGCAATGCTCAACATCACAACACTCAACACCACAACCCTCAACATCACAACCCACAATATCACAACCCTCAACATCACAACCCTCAACATCACAACCCACAATATCACAACACTCAACATCACAACCCTCAACATCAGAACACTCAACATCGCCACATTCAACATCACAACACTCAACATTGCAACCCACAATATCACAACCCTCAACATCACAACCCTCAACATCACAACCCTCAACATCACAAACCTCAACATCACAACCCACAATATCACAACCCTCAACATCACAACCCTCAACATCACAACCCTCAACATCACAACCCACAACATCAGAACCCTCAACATGGCAACCCTCAAAATGGCAAGCCTCAACATCTCAACCCTCAACATCTCAACCCTCAACATCGCCACATTCAACATCACAACAATCAACATTGCAACCCTCATCATCACAATACTCAACATCACAACCCACAATATCACAACCCTCAACATCACAACACTCAACATCAGAACACTCAACATCACAACCCACAACATCACAACCCTCAACATCACAACCCACAATATCACAACCCTCAACATCACAACCCTCAACATCACAACACTCAACATCAGAACACTCAACATCACAACCCACAACATCACAACCCTCAACATCACAACCCACAACATCACAACCCTCAACATCACAACCCACAACATCACAACCCACAATATCACAACCCTCAACATCACAACACTCAACATCAGAACACTCAACATCACAACCCACAATATCACAACCCTCAACATCACAACCCTCAACATCACAACCCACAATATCACAACCCTCAACATCACAACCCTCAACATCACAACACTCAACATCGCCACATTCAACATCACAACACTCAACATTGCAAACCTCAACATCACAACCCTCAACATCACAACCCTCAACATCGCCACATTCAACATCACAACACTCAACATTGCAACCCTCATCATCACAATACTCAACATCACAACCCACAATATCACAACCCTCAACATCACAACACTCAACATCAGAACACTCAACATCACAACCCACAACATCACAACCCTCAACATCACAACCCACAATATCACAACCCTCAACATCACAACCCTCAACATCACAACACTCAACATCAGAACACTCAACATCACAACCCACAACATCACAACCCTCAACATCACAACCCACAACATCACAACCCTCAACATCACAACCCACAACATCACAACCCACAATATCTAAACCCTCAACATCACAACACTCAACATCAGAACACTCAACATCACAACCCACAATATCACAACCCTCAACATCACAACCCTCAACATCACAACCCACAATATCACAACCCTCAACATCACAACCCTCAACATCACAACACTCAACATCACAACACTCAACATCGCCACATTCAACATCACAACACTCAACATTGCAAACCTCAACATCACAACCCTCAACATCACAACCCTCAACATCAGAACACTCAACATCGCCACATTCAACATCACAACACTCAAAATCGCAACACTCAACATCACAACCCTCAACATCACAACCCACAATATCACAACCCACAATATCAGAACACTCAACATCACAACATTCAACATCACAACACTCAACATCACAACACTCAACATCACAACCCTCAACATCAGAACCCACAATATCACAACCCTCAACATCAGAACACTCAACATCGCCACATTCAACATCACAACCCTCAACATCACAACACTCAACATCACAACACTCAAAATCGCAACACTCAACATCACAACCCTCAACATCACAACCCACAATATCACAACCCACAATATCAGAACACTCAACATCACAACATTCAACATCACAACCCTCAACATCACAACACTCAACATCACAACCCTCAACATCAGAACCCACAATATCACAACCCTCAACATCAGAACACTCAACATCGCCACATTCAACATCACAACCCTCAACATCACAACTCACAATATCACAACACTCAATATCACAACACTCAACATTGCAACACTCAACATCACAACACTCAACATCACAACACACAATATCACAACCCTCAACATCACAACACTCAACATCACAACACTCAATATGACAATCCACAGCATCACAACACTCAACGTCGCAACACTCAACATCACAACCCTCAACATCAGAACACTCAACATCGCCATACTCAACATCACAACACTCAACTTTGCAACCCTCAACATCGCAACACTCAACATCGACATACTCAACATCACAACACTCAACATTGCAACGCTCAACATCACAACACTCAACATCACAACCCACAATATCACAACCCTCAACATCAGAACACTCAACATCGCCACATTCAACATCACAACACTCAACATTGCAACGCTCAACATCACAACACTCAAAATCACAACACTCAACATCACAACCCTCAACATCACAACCCACAATATCACAACCCTCAACATCACAACCTTCAACATCACAACCCACAATATCACAACACTCAACATCACAACACTCAACATCACAACCCACAATATCACAACCCTCAACATCAGAACACTCAACATCGCCACATTCAACATTGCAAACCACAACATCACAACCCTCAACATCACAACCCACAATATCACAACCCTCAACATCACAACACTCAACGTTGCAACCCTCAACATCACAACATTCAACATCACAACAAACAATATAACAACCCTCAACAACACAACATTCAACATTGCAAACCTCAACATCACAACACTCAATATGACAATCCACAGCATCACAACACTCAACGTCGCAACACTCAACATCACAACCCTCAACATCAGAACACTCAACATCGCCACATTCAACATCACAACCCTCAACATCACAACCCTCAGCATCAGAACCCACAATATCACAACCCTCAACATCAGAACACTCAACATGGCCATACTCAACATCACAACACTCAACTTTGCAACCCTCAACATCGCAACACTCAACATCGTCACCTTGGAAATCAAAACACGGCAACCCTCAACATGGTAAGCCTTAACATCAGAACACTCAACATCACAACATTCAATGTCGCAACTCTCAACATCACAACACTCAAATGACAATCCACAGCATCAGAACACTCAACATTGCAAACCTCAACATCACAACCTTCAACATCACAACCCACAATATCACAACCCTCAACGTCAGAACACTCAACATCGCCACATTCAACATCACAACATTCAACATTGCAAACCTCAACATCACAACCCTCATCATCACAACCCACAATATTACAACCCTCAACATCAGAACACTCAACATCGCCACATTCAACATCACAACACTCAACATTGCAACCCTCAACATCACTAAACTCAACACCACAACCCACAATATCACAACCCTCAACATCATAACCCTCAACATCAGAACACTCAACATCAGAACACTCAACATCAGAACACTCAACATCGCCACATTCATCATCACAACACTCAACATTGCAAACCTCAACATGGCCATACTCAACATCACAACCCTCAACATCACAAAATTCAACATTGCAACTCTCAACATCACAACCCACAATATCACAATCCTCAACATCACAACCATCAACATCAGAACACTCAACATCGCCACATTCAACATCACAACATTCAACGTTGCAACTCTCAACATCACAACACTCAACATCGCCACATTCAACATCACAACATTCAACGTTGCAACTCTC
Source organism: Scyliorhinus torazame (assembly GCF_047496885.1). NCBI lineage: Eukaryota > Metazoa > Chordata > Chondrichthyes > Carcharhiniformes > Scyliorhinidae > Scyliorhinus > Scyliorhinus torazame. Next base: position 73,485,516 of record NC_092722.1, on the reverse strand, counting down.
AACATCACAACACTCAACATGGCCATACTCAACATCACAACACTCAACTTTGCAACCCTCAACATCGCAACACTCAACATCGTCACCTTGGAAATCACAACACGGCAACCCTCAACATGGTAAGCCTTCACATCAGAACACTCAACATCACAACATTCAATGTCGCAACTCTCAACATCACAACACTCAAATGACAATCCACAGCATCACAACACTCAACGTCGCAACACTCAACATCACAACCCTCAACATCACAACCCACAATATCACAACCCTCAACATCAGAACACTCAACATTGCCACATTCAACATCACAACACTCAACATTGCAAACCTCAACATCACAACCCTCAACATCAGAACCCACAATATCACAACCCTCAACATCACAACACTCAACATCGCCACATTCAACATCACAACATTCAACATTGCAAACCTCAACATCACTAAACTCAACACCACAACCCACAATATCACAACCCTCAACATCATAACCCTCAACATCAGAACACTCAACATCAGAACACTCAACATCAGAACACTCAACATCGCCACATTCATCATCACAACACTCAACATTGCAAACCTCAACATGGCCATACTCAACATCACAAAATTCAACATTGCAACTCTCAACATCACAACCCACAATATCACAACCCTCAACATCACAACCATCAACATCAGAACACTCAACATCGCCACATTCAACATCACAACATTCAACATTGCAACTCTCAACATCACAACACCCAACACCTCAACCCACAATATCACAACCCTCAACATCAGAACACTCAACATCGCCACATTCAACATCACAACATTCAACATTGCAACTCTCAACATCACAACACTCAACATCACAACACTCAATATGACAATCCACAGCATCACAACAATCAACATTGCAAACCTCAACATCACAACACTCAATATGGCCATACTCAACATCACAACACTCAACTTTGCAACCCTCAACATCGAAACACTCAAATTGTCACCTTGGAAATCACAACACGGCAACCCTCAACATGGTAAGCCTTAACATCAGAACACTCAACATCACAACATTCAATGTCGCAACTCTCAACATCACAACACTCAAATGACAATCCACAGCATCACAACACTCAACAATGCAAACCTCAACATCACAACCCTCAACATCACAACCCACAATATCACAACCCTCAACATCAGAACACTCAACATCGCCACATTCAACATCACAACACTCAACATTGCAACCCTCAACATCACAACACTCAACATCACACTCCACAATATCACAACCCTCAACATCACAACCCTCAACATCAGAACACTCAACATCAGAACACTCAACATCAGAACACTCAACATCGCCACATTCAACATCACAACACTCAACATTGCAAACCTCAACATGGCCATACTCAACATCACAACCCGCAACATCACAACATTCAACATTGCAACTCTCAACATCACAACCCACAATATCACAACCCTCAACATCACAACCCTCAACATCAGAACACTCAACATCGCCACATTCAACATCACAACACTCAACATTGCAAACTTCAACATGGCCATACTCAACATCACAACCCTCAACATCAGAACACTCAACATCTCCACATTCAACATCACAACATTCAACATTGCAACTCTCAACATCACAACACTCAACATCACAACCCACAATATCACAACCCTCAACATCAGAACACTCAACATTGCCACATTCAACATCACAACACTCAACATTGCAAACCTCAACATCACAACACTCAACATCACAACCCTCAACATCACAACCCTCAACATCACAACACTCAACATTGCAAACCTCAACATCACAACCCTCAACATCACAACACTCAACATCACAACGCTCAACAACACAACACTCAACATCACAACCCACAATATCACAACCCTCAACATCACAACCCTCAACATCACAACCCACAATATCACAACCCTCAACATCAGAACACTCAACATCGCCACATTCAACATCACAACATTCAACATTGCAAACCTCAACATCACAACACTCAACATTGCAAACCTCAACATCACAACACTCAACATGGCCATACTCAACATCACAAAACTCAACTTTGCAACCCTCAACATCGCAACACTCAACATCGTCACCTTGGAAATCACAACACGGCAACCCTCAACATGGTAAGCCTTAACATCAGAACACACAACATCACAACATTCAATGTCGCAACTTTCAACATCACAACACTCAATATGACAATCCACAGCATCACAACACTCAACGTCGCAACACTCAACATCACAACCCTCAACATCAGAACACTCAACATCGCCATACTCAACATCACAACACTCAACTTTGCAACCCTCAACATCGCAACACTCAACATCGACATACTCAACATCACAACACTCAACATTGCAACGCTCAACATCACAACACTCAACATCACAACCCACAATATCACAACCCTCAACATCAGAACACTCAACATCGCCACATTCAACATCACAACACTCAACATTGCAACGCTCAACATCACAACACTCAAAATCACAACACTCAACATCACAACCCTCAACATCACAACCCACAATATCACAACCCTCAACATCACAACCTTCAACATCACAACCCACAATATCACAACACTCAACATCACAACACTCAACATCACAACCCACAATATCACAACCCTCAACATCAGAACACTCAACATCGCCACATTCAACATTGCAAACCACAACATCACAACCCTCAACATCACAACCCACAATATCACAACCCTCAACAACACAACATTCAACATTGCAAACCTCAACATCACAACACTCAATATGACAATCCACAGCATCACAACACTCAACGTCGCAACACTCAACATCACAACCCTCAACATCAGAACACTCAACATCGCCACATTCAACATCACAACCCTCAACATCACAACCCTCAGCATCAGAACCCACAATATCACAACCCTCAACATCAGAACACTCAACATGGCCATACTCAACATCACAACACTCAACTTTGCAACCCTCAACATCGCAACACTCAACATCGTCACCTTGGAAATCAAAACACGGCAACCCTCAACATGGTAAGCCTTAACATCAGAACACTCAACATCACAACATTCAATGTCGCAACTCTCAACATCACAACACTCAAATGACAATCCACAGCATCAGAACACTCAACATTGCAAACCTCAACATCACAACCCTCAACATCACAACCCACAATATCACAACCCTCAACGTCAGAACACTCAACATCGCCACATTCAACATCACAACATTCAACATTGCAAACCTCAACATCACAACCCTCATCATCACAACCCACAATATTACAACCCTCAACATCAGAACACTCAACATCGCCACATTCAACATCACAACACTCAACATTGCAACCCTCAACATCACTAAACTCAACACCACAACCCACAATATCACAACCCTCAACATCATAACCCTCAACATCAGAACACTCAACATCAGAACACTCAACATCAGAACACTCAACATCGCCACATTCATCATCACAACACTCAACATTGCAAACCTCAACATGGCCATACTCAACATCACAACCCTCAACATCACAAAATTCAACATTGCAACTCTCAACATCACAACCCACAATATCACAATCCTCAACATCACAACCATCAACATCAGAACACTCAACATCGCCACATTCAACATCACAACATTCAACGTTGCAACTCTCAACATCACAACACTCAACATCGCCACATTCAACATCACAACATTCAACGTTGCAACTCTCAACATCACAACACTCAACATGGCCATACTCAACATCACAACACTCAACTTTGCAACCCTCAACATCGCAACACTCAACATCGTCACCTTGGAAATCACAACACGGCAACCCTCAACATGGTAAGCCTTCACATCAGAACACTCAACATCACAACATTCAATGTCGCAACTCTCAACATCACAACACTCAAATGACAATCCACAGCATCACAACACTCAACGTCGCAACACTCAACATCACAACACTCAACATCACAACCCACAATATCACAACCCTCAACATCAGAACACTCAACATTGCCACATTCAACATCACAACACTCAACATTGCAAACCTCAACATCACAACCCTCAACATCAGAACCCACAATATCACAACCCTCAACATCACAACACTCAACATCGCCACATTCAACATCACAACATTCAACATTGCAAACCTCAACATCACTAAACTCAACACCACAACCCACAATATCACAACCCTCAACATCATAACCCTCAACATCAGAACACTCAACATCAGAACACTCAACATCAGAACACTCAACATCGCCACATTCATCATCACAACACTCAACATTGCAAACCTCAACATGGCCATACTCAACATCACAAAATTCAACATTGCAACTCTCAACATCACAACCCACAATATCACAACCCTCAACATCACAACCATCAACATCAGAACACTCAACATCGCCACATTCAACATCACAACATTCAACATTGCAACTCTCAACATCACAACACCCAACACCTCAACCCACAATATCACAACCCTCAACATCAGAACACTCAACATCGCCACATTCAACATCACAACATTCAACATTGCAACTCTCAACATCACAACACTCAACATCACAACACTCAATATGACAATCCACAGCATCACAACAATCAACATTGCAAACCTCAACATCACAACACTCAATATGGCCATACTCAACATCACAACACTCAACTTTGCAACCCTCAACATCGAAACACTCAAATTGTCACCTTGGAAATCACAACACGGCAACCCTCAACATGGTAAGCCTTAACATCAGAACACTCAACATCACAACATTCAATGTCGCAACTCTCAACATCACAACACTCAAATGACAATCCACAGCATCACAACACTCAACAATGCAAACCTCAACATCACAACCCTCAACATCACAACCCACAATATCACAACCCTCAACATCAGAACACTCAACATCGCCACATTCAACATCACAACACTCAACATTGCAACCCTCAACATCACAACACTCAACATCACACTCCACAATATCACAACCCTCAACATCACAACCCTCAACATCAGAACACTCAACATCAGAACACTCAACATCAGAACACTCAACATCGCCACATTCAACATCACAACACTCAACATTGCAAACCTCAACATGGCCATACTCAACATCACAACCCGCAACATCACAACATTCAACATTGCAACTCTCAACATCACAACCCACAATATCACAACCCTCAACATCACAACCCTCAACATCAGAACACTCAACATCGCCACATTCAACATCACAACACTCAACATTGCAAACTTCAACATGGCCATACTCAACATCACAACCCTCAACATCAGAACACTCAACATCTCCACATTCAACATCACAACATTCAACATTGCAACTCTCAACATCACAACACTCAACATCACAACCCACAATATCACAACCCTCAACATCAGAACACTCAACATTGCCACATTCAACATCACAACACTCAACATTGCAAACCTCAACATCACAACACTCAACATCACAACCCTCAACATCACAACCCTCAACATCACAACACTCAACATTGCAAACCTCAACATCACAACCCTCAACATCACAACACTCAACATCACAACGCTCAACAACACAACACTCAACATCACAACCCACAATATCACAACCCTCAACATCACAACCCTCAACATCACAACCCACAATATCACAACCCTCAACATCAGAACACTCAACATCGCCACATTCAACATCACAACATTCAACATTGCAAACCTCAACATCACAACACTCAACATTGCAAACCTCAACATCACAACACTCAACATGGCCATACTCAACATCACAAAACTCAACTTTGCAACCCTCAACATCGCAACACTCAACATCGTCACCTTGGAAATCACAACACGGCAACCCTCAACATGGTAAGCCTTAACATCAGAACACACAACATCACAACATTCAATATGACAATCCACAGCATCACAACACTCAACGTCGCAACACTCAACATCGCAACCCTCAACATCGCAACACTCAACATCACAAAATTCAACATTGCAACCATCATCATCGTAACACTCCACATTGTCACCCTGAAAATCTCAACATGGCAACCCTCAACATGGCAAGCCTCAACATCTCAACCCTCAACATCTCAACCCTCAACATCGCCACATTCAACATCACACTCCACAATATCACAACCCTCAACATCACAACCCTCAACATCAGAACACTCAACATCAGAACACTCAACATCAGAACACTCAACATCGCCACATTCAACATCACAACACTCAACATTGCAAACCTCAACATGGCCATACTCAACATCACAACCCGCAACATCACAACATTCAACATTGCAACTCTCAACATCACAACCCACAATATCACAACCCTCAACATCACAACCCTCAACATCAGAACACTCAACATCGCCACATTCAACATCACAACACTCAACATTGCAAACTTCAACATGGCCATACTCAACATCACAACCCTCAACATCAGAACACTCAACATCTCCACATTCAACATCACAACATTCAACATTGCAACTCTCAACATCACAACACTCAACATCACAACCCACAATATCACAACCCTCAACATCAGAACACTCAACATTGCCACATTCAACATCACAACACTCAACATTGCAAACCTCAACATCACAACACTCAACATCACAACCCTCAACATCACAACCCTCAACATCACAACACTCAACATTGCAAACCTCAACATCACAACCCTCAACATCACAACACTCAACATCACAACGCTCAACAACACAACACTCAACATCACAACCCACAATATCACAACCCTCAACATCACAACCCTCAACATCACAACCCACAATATCACAACCCTCAACATCAGAACACTCAACATCGCCACATTCAACATCACAACATTCAACATTGCAAACCTCAACATCACAACACTCAACATTGCAAACCTCAACATCACAACACTCAACATGGCCATACTCAACATCACAAAACTCAACTTTGCAACCCTCAACATCGCAACACTCAACATCGTCACCTTGGAAATCACAACACGGCAACCCTCAACATGGTAAGCCTTAACATCAGAACACACAACATCACAACATTCAATATGACAATCCACAGCATCACAACACTCAACGTCGCAACACTCAACATCGCAACCCTCAACATCGCAACACTCAACATCACAAAATTCAACATTGCAACCATCATCATCGTAACACTCCACATTGTCACCCTGAAAATCTCAACATGGCAACCCTCAACATGGCAAGCCTCAACATCTCAACCCTCAACATCTCAACCCTCAACATCGCCACATTCAACATCACAACATTCAACATTGCAACGCTCAACATCACAACCCTCAACATCACAACCCACAATATCACAACCCTCAACATCACAACACTCAACATCAGAACACTCAACATCACAACCCACAATATCACAACCCTCAACATCACAACCCACAATATCACAACACTCAACATCACAACACTCAACATCGCCACATTCAACATCACAACACTCAACATTGCAAACCTCAACATCACAAACCTCAACATCAGAACCCTCAACATCACAACACTCAACATTGCAAACCTCAACATCACAACCCTCAACATCACAACCCACAACATCACAAACCTCAACATCACAACACTCAACATCGCCACATTCAACATCACAACACTCAACATTGCAAACCTCAACATCGCAACCCTCAACATCACAACCCTCAACATCAGAACCCTCAACATCACAACACTCAACATTGCAAACCTCAACATCACACCCCACAATATCACAACCCTCAACATCACAACCTTCAACATCACAACCCTCAACATCACAAACCTCAACATCACAACCCACAATATCACAACCCTCAACATCAGAACACTCAACATCGCCACATTCAACATCACAACACTCAACATTGCAACCCTCAACATCACAACACTCAACATCACACTCCACAATATCACAACCCTCAACATCACAACCCTCAACATCAGAACACTCAACATCAGAACACTCAACATCGCCACATTCAACATCACAACACTCAACATTGCAAACCTCAACATGGCCATACTCAACATCACAACCCGCAACATCACAACATTCAACATTGCAACTCTCAACATCACAACCCACAATATCACAACCCTCAACATCACAACCCTCAACATCAGAACACTCAACATCTCCACATTCAACATCACAACATTCAACATTGCAACTCTCAACATCACAACACTCAACATCACAACCCACAATATCACAACCCTCAACATCAGAACACTCAACATTGCCACATTCAACATCACAACACTCAACATCGCAAACCTCAACATCACAACACTCAACATTGCAAACCTCAACATCACAACTCTCAACATCACAACCCACAATATCACAACCCTCAACATCACAACCCACAATATCACAACCCTCAACATCACAACCCTCAACATCACAACCCACAATATCACAACCCTCAACATCAGAACACTCAACATCGCCACATTCAACATCACAACACTCAACATCGCCACATTCAACATCACAACATTCAACATTGCAAACCTCAACATCACAACACTCAACATTGCAAACCTCAACATCACAACACTCAACATGGCCATACTCAACATCACAACACTCAACTTTGCAACCCTCAACATCGCAACACTCAACATCGTCACCTTGGAAATCACAACACGGCAACCCTCAACATGGTAAGCCTTAACATCAGAACACACATCACAACATTCAATGTCGCAACTTTCAACATCACAACACTCAATATGACAATCCACAGCATCACAACACTCAACATCGCAACCCTCAACATCGCAACACTCAACATCACAAAATTCAACATTGCAACCATCATCATCGTAACACTCCACATTGTCACCCTGAAAATCTCAACATAGCAACCCTCAACATGGCAAGCCTCAACATCTCAACCCTCAACATCTCAACCCTCAACATCGCCACATTCAACATCACAACATTCAACATTGCAACGCTCAACATCACAACCCTCAACATCACAACCCACAATATCACAACCCTCAACATCACAACACTCAACATCAGAACACTCAACATCACAACCCACAATATCACAACCCTCAACATCACAACCCACAATATCACAACCCTCAACATCACAACACTCAACATCACAACACTCAACTTTGCAACCCTCAACATCGCAACACTCAACATCGTCACCTTGGAAATCACAACACGGCAACCCTCAACATGGTAAGCCTTAACATCAGAACACACATCACAACATTCAATGTCGCAACTTTCAACATCACAACACTCAATATGACAATCCACAGCATCACAACACTCAACATCGCAACCCTCAACATCGCAACACTCAACATCACAAAATTCAACATTGCAACCATCATCATCGTAACACTCCACATTGTCACCCTGAAAATCTCAACATAGCAACCCTCAACATGGCAAGCCTCAACATCTCAACCCTCAACATCTCAACCCTCAACATCGCCACATTCAACATCACAACATTCAACATTGCAACGCTCAACATCACAACCCTCAACATCACAACCCACAATATCACAACCCTCAACATCACAACCCTCAACATCAGAACCCTCAACATCACAACACTCAACATTGCAAACCTCAACATCACAACCCTCAACATCACAACCCACAACATCACAAACCTCAACATCACAACACTCAACATCGCCACATTCAACATCACAACACTCAACATTGCAAACCTCAACATCACAACCCTCAACACCACAACCCTCAACATCAGAACCCTCAACATCACAACACTCAACATTGCAAACCTCAACATCACAACCCACAATATCACAACCCTCAACATCACAACCTTCAACATCACAACCCTCAACATCACAACCCTCAACATCACAACCCACAATATCACAACCCTCAACATCAGAACACTCAACATCGTCACATTCAACATCACAACCCTCAACATCACAACCCACAATATCACAACCCTCAACATCACAACACTCAACATCACAACCCTCAACATCACAACCCTCAACATCAGAACACTCAACATCACAACATTCAACATCACAACACTCAACATCGCCACATTCAACATCACAACCCTCAACATCACAACCCACAATATCACAACACTCAACATCACAACACTCAACGTCGCAACACTCAACATCACAACCCTCAACATCAGAACACTCAACATCGCCATACTCAACATCACAACACTCAACTTTGCAACCCTCAACATCGCAACACTCAACATCGCCATACTCAACATCACAACACTCAACATTGCAACGCTCAACATCACAACACTCAACATCACAACCCACAATATCACAACCCTCAACAACACAACCCTCAACATCACAACCCACAATATCACAACCCTCAACATCAGAACACTCAACATCGCCACATTCAACATCACAACACTCAACATTGCAACGCTCAACATCACAACACTCAACATCACAACTCTCAACATCACAACCCTCAACATCAGAACACTCAATATCGCCACATTCAACATCACAACACTCAACATTGCAAACCTCAACATGGCCATACTCAACATCACAACCCTCAACATCAGAACACTCAACATCACAACCCTCAACATCACAACCCACAATATCACAACCCTCAACATCAGAACACTCAACATCGCCACATTCAACATCACAACACTCAACATTGCAAACCACAACATCACAACCCTCAACATCACAACCCACAATATCACAACCCTCAACATCACAACACTCAACTTTGCAACCCTCAACATCACAACATTCAACATCACAACACACAATATCACAACCCTCAACATCACAACATTCAACATTGCAAACCTCAACATCACAACACTCAATATGACAATCCACAGCATCACAACACTCACCGTCGCAACAATCAACATCACAACCCTCAACATCAGAACCCACAATATCACAACCCTCAACATCAGAACACTCAACATCGCCACATTCAACATCACAACACTCAACATTGCAAACCACAACATCACAACCCTCAACATCACAACCCACAATATCACAACCCTCAACATCAGAACACTCAACATTGCCACATTCAACATCACAACATTCAACATTGCAAACCTCAACATCACAACACTCAACATGGCCATACTCAACATCACAACACTCAACTTTGCAACCCTCAACATCGCAACACTCAACATCGTCACCTTGGAAATCACAACACAGCAACCCTCAACATGGTAAGCCTTAACATCAGAACACTCAACATCACAACATTCAATGTCGCAACTCTCAACATCACAACACTCAAATGACAATCCACAGCATCACAACACTCAACATTGCAAACCTCAACATCACAACCCACAATATCACAACCCTCAACATCAGAACACTCAACATCGCCACATTCAACATCACAACACTCAACATTGCAAACCTCAACATCACAACACTCAACATCACAACCCACAATATCACAACCCACAATATCACAACCCTCAACATCATAACCCTCAACATCAGAACACTCAACATCAGAACACTCAACATCAGAACACTCAACATCGCCACATTCAACATCACAACACTCAACATTGCAAACCTCAACATGGCCATACTCAACATCACAACCCTCAACATCACAAAATTCAACATTGCAACTCTCAACATCACAACCCACAAGATCACAACCCTCAACATCACAACCATCAACATCAGAGCACTCAACATCGCCACATTCAACATCACAACATTCAACATTGCAACTCTCAACATCACAACACCCAACAACTCAACCCACAATATCACAACCCTCAACATCAGAACACTCAACATCGCCACATTCAACATCACAACATTCAACATTGCAACTCTCAACATCACAACACTCAACATCACAACACTCAATATGACAATCCACAGCATCACAACACTCAACATTGCAAACCTCAACATCACAACACTCAACATGGCCATACTCAACATCACAACACTCAACTTTGCAACCCTCAACATCGAAACACTCAACATTGTCACCTTGGAAATCACAACACGGCAACCCTCAACATGGTAAGCCTTAACATCAGAACACTCAACATCACAACATTCAATGTCGCAACTCTCAACATCAGAACACTCAACATCACAACACTCAACGTCGCAACACTCAAATGACAATCCACAGCATCACAACACTCAACATTGCAAACCTCAACATCACAACCCTCAACATCACAACCCACAATATCACAACCCTCAACATCAGAACACTCAACATCGACACATGCAACATCACAACACTCAACATTGCAAACCTCAACATGGCCATACTCAACATCACAACCCGCAACATCACAACATTCAACATTGCAACTCTCAACATCACAACCCACAATATCACAACCCTCAACATCACAACCCTCAACATCAGAACACTCAACATCGCCACATTCAACATCACAACACTCAACATTGCAAACCTCAACATGGCCATACTCAACATCACAACCCTCAACATCACAAAACTCAACATCAGAACACTCAACATCAGAACACTCAACATCGCCACATTCAACATCACAACACTCAACATTGCAAACCTCAACATGGCCATACTCAACATCACAACCCGCAACATCACAACATTCAACATTGCAACTCTCAACATCACAACCCACAATATCACAACCCTCAACATCACAACCCTCAACATCAGAACACTCAACATTGCAAACCTCAACATCACAAACCTCAACATCAGAACCCTCAACATCACAACACTCAACATTGCAAACCTCAACATCACAACCCTCAACATCACAACCCACAACATCACAAACCTCAACATCACAACACTCAACATCGCCACATTCAACATCACAACACTCAACATTGCAAACCTCAACATCACAACCCTCAACATCACAACCCTCAACATCAGAACCCTCAACATCACAACACTCAACATTGCAAACCTCAACATCACAACCCACAATATCACAACCCTCAACATCACAACCTTCAACATCACAACCCTCAACATCACAACCCTCAACATCACAACCCACAATATCACAACCCTCAACATCAGAACACTCAACATCGCCACATTCAACATCACAACACTCAACATTGCAACCCTCAACATCACAACACTCAACATCACACTCCACAATATCACAACCCTCAACATCACAACCCTCAACATCAGAACACTCAACATCAGAACACTCAACATCGCCACATTCAACATCACAACACTCAACATTGCAAACCTCAACATGGCCATACTCAACATCACAACCCGCAACATCACAACATTCAACATTGCAACTCTCAACATCACAACCCACAATATCACAACCCTCAACATCACAACCCTCAACATCAGAACACTCAACATCGCCACATTCAACATCACAACACTCAACATTGCAACCCTCAACATCACAACACTCAACATCACACTCCACAATATCACAACCCTCAACATCACAACCCTCAACATCAGAACACTCAACATCAGAACACTCAACATCGCCACATTCAACATCACAACACTCAACATTGCAAACCTCAACATGGCCATACTCAACATCACAACCCGCAACATCACAACATTCAACATTGCAACTCTCAACATCACAACCCACAATATCACAACCCTCAACATCACAACCCTCAACATCAGAACACTCAACATCGCCACATTCAACATCACAACACTCAACATTGCAAACCTCAACATGGCCATACTCAACATCACAACCCTCAACATCAGAACACTCAACATCTCCACATTCAACATCACAACATTCAACATTGCAACTCTCAACATCACAACACTCAACATCACAACCCACAATATCACAACCCTCAACATCAGAACACTCAACATTGCCACATTCAACATCACAACACTCAACATCGCAAACCTCAACATCACAACACTCAACATTGCAAACCTCAACATCACAACTCTCAACATCACAACCCACAATATCACAACCCTCAACATCACAACCCACAATATCACAACCCTCAACATCACAACCCTCAACATCACAACCCACAATATCACAACCCTCAACATCAGAACACTCAACATCGCCACATTCAACATCACAACACTCAACATCGCCACATTCAACATCACAACATTCAACATTGCAAACCTCAACATCACAACACTCAACATTGCAAACCTCAACATCACAACACTCAACATGGCCATACTCAACATCACAACACTCAACTTTGCAACCCTCAACATCGCAACACTCAACATCGTCACCTTGGAAATCACAACACGGCAACCCTCAACATGGTAAGCCTTAACATCAGAACACACATCACAACATTCAATGTCGCAACTTTCAACATCACAACACTCAATATGACAATCCACAGCATCACAACACTCAACATCGCAACCCTCAACATCGCAACACTCAACATCACAAAATTCAACATTGCAACCATCATCATCGTAACACTCCACATTGTCACCCTGAAAATCTCAACATAGCAACCCTCAACATGGCAAGCCTCAACATCTCAACCCTCAACATCTCAACCCTCAACATCGCCACATTCAACATCACAACATTCAACATTGCAACGCTCAACATCACAACCCTCAACATCACAACCCACAATATCACAACCCTCAACATCACAACACTCAACATCAGAACACTCAACATCACAACCCACAATATCACAACCCTCAACATCACAACCCACAATATCACAACCCTCAACATCACAACACTCAACATCACAACACTCAACATCGCCACATTCAACATCACAACACTCAACATTGCAAACCTCAACATCACAACCCTCAACATCAGAACCCTCAACATCACAACACTCAACATTGCAAACCTCAACATCACAACCCTCAACATCACAACCCACAACATCACAAACCTCAACATCACAACACTCAACATCGCCACATTCAACATCACAACACTCAACATTGCAAACCTCAACATCACAACCCTCAACACCACAACCCTCAACATCAGAACCCTCAACATCACAACACTCAACATTGCAAACCTCAACATCACAACCCACAATATCACAACCCTCAACATCACAACCTTCAACATCACAACCCTCAACATCACAACCCTCAACATCACAACCCACAATATCACAACCCTCAACATCAGAACACTCAACATCGTCACATTCAACATCACAACCCTCAACATCACAACCCACAATATCACAACCCTCAACATCACAACACTCAACATCACAACCCTCAACATCACAACCCTCAACATCAGAACACTCAACATCACAACATTCAACATCACAACACTCAACATCGCCACATTCAACATCACAACCCTCAACATCACAACCCACAATATCACAACACTCAACATCACAACACTCAACGTCGCAACACTCAACATCACAACCCTCAACATCAGAACACTCAACATCGCCATACTCAACATCACAACACTCAACTTTGCAACCCTCAACATCGCAACACTCAACATCGCCATACTCAACATCACAACACTCAACATTGCAACGCTCAACATCACAACACTCAACATCACAACCCACAATATCACAACCCTCAACAACACAACCCTCAACATCACAACCCACAATATCACAACCCTCAACATCAGAACACTCAACATCGCCACATTCAACATCACAACACTCAACATTGCAACGCTCAACATCACAACACTCAACATCACAACTCTCAACATCACAACCCTCAACATCAGAACACTCAATATCGCCACATTCAACATCACAACACTCAACATTGCAAACCTCAACATGGCCATACTCAACATCACAACCCTCAACATCAGAACACTCAACATCACAACCCTCAACATCACAACCCACAATATCACAACCCTCAACATCAGAACACTCAACATCGCCACATTCAACATCACAACACTCAACATTGCAAACCACAACATCACAACCCTCAACATCACAACCCACAATATCACAACCCTCAACATCACAACACTCAACTTTGCAACCCTCAACATCACAACATTCAACATCACAACACACAATATCACAACCCTCAACATCACAACATTCAACATTGCAAACCTCAACATCACAACACTCAATATGACAATCCACAGCATCACAACACTCACCGTCGCAACAATCAACATCACAACCCTCAACATCAGAACCCACAATATCACAACCCTCAACATCAGAACACTCAACATCGCCACATTCAACATCACAACACTCAACATTGCAAACCACAACATCACAACCCTCAACATCACAACCCACAATATCACAACCCTCAACATCAGAACACTCAACATTGCCACATTCAACATCACAACATTCAACATTGCAAACCTCAACATCACAACACTCAACATGGCCATACTCAACATCACAACACTCAACTTTGCAACCCTCAACATCGCAACACTCAACATCGTCACCTTGGAAATCACAACACAGCAACCCTCAACATGGTAAGCCTTAACATCAGAACACTCAACATCACAACATTCAATGTCGCAACTCTCAACATCACAACACTCAAATGACAATCCACAGCATCACAACACTCAACATTGCAAACCTCAACATCACAACCCACAATATCACAACCCTCAACATCAGAACACTCAACATCGCCACATTCAACATCACAACACTCAACATTGCAAACCTCAACATCACAACACTCAACATCACAACCCACAATATCACAACCCACAATATCACAACCCTCAACATCATAACCCTCAACATCAGAACACTCAACATCAGAACACTCAACATCAGAACACTCAACATCGCCACATTCAACATCACAACACTCAACATTGCAAACCTCAACATGGCCATACTCAACATCACAACCCTCAACATCACAAAATTCAACATTGCAACTCTCAACATCACAACCCACAAGATCACAACCCTCAACATCACAACCATCAACATCAGAGCACTCAACATCGCCACATTCAACATCACAACATTCAACATTGCAACTCTCAACATCACAACACCCAACAACTCAACCCACAATATCACAACCCTCAACATCAGAACACTCAACATCGCCACATTCAACATCACAACATTCAACATTGCAACTCTCAACATCACAACACTCAACATCACAACACTCAATATGACAATCCACAGCATCACAACACTCAACATTGCAAACCTCAACATCACAACACTCAACATGGCCATACTCAACATCACAACACTCAACTTTGCAACCCTCAACATCGAAACACTCAACATTGTCACCTTGGAAATCACAACACGGCAACCCTCAACATGGTAAGCCTTAACATCAGAACACTCAACATCACAACATTCAATGTCGCAACTCTCAACATCAGAACACTCAACATCACAACACTCAACGTCGCAACACTCAAATGACAATCCACAGCATCACAACACTCAACATTGCAAACCTCAACATCACAACCCTCAACATCACAACCCACAATATCACAACCCTCAACATCAGAACACTCAACATCGACACATGCAACATCACAACACTCAACATTGCAAACCTCAACATGGCCATACTCAACATCACAACCCGCAACATCACAACATTCAACATTGCAACTCTCAACATCACAACCCACAATATCACAACCCTCAACATCACAACTCTCAACATCAGAACACTCAACATCGCCACATTCAACATCACAACACTCAACATTGCAAACCTCAACATGGCCATACTCAACATCACAACCCTCAACATCACAAAACTCAACATCAGAACACTCAACATCAGAACACTCAACATCGCCACATTCAACATCACAACACTCAACATTGCAAACCTCAACATGGCCATACTCAACATCACAACCCGCAACATCACAACATTCAACATTGCAACTCTCAACATCACAACCCACAATATCACAACCCTCAACATCACAACCCTCAACATCAGAACACTCAACATCGCCACATTCAACATCACAACACTCAACATTGCAAACCTCAACATGGCCATACTCAACATCACAACCCTCAACATCAGAACACTCAACATCGCCACATTCAACATCACAACATTCAACATTGCAACTCTCAACATCACAACACTCAACATCACAACCCACAATATCACAACCCTCAACATCAGAACACTCAACATCGCCACATTCAACATCACAACATTCAACATTGCAACCCTCAACATCACTAAACTCAACATCACAACACTCAACATCACAACACTCAACATCACAACACTCAACACCACAACCCACAATTTCACAACCCTCAACATCACAACCCTCAACATCACAACCCACAATATCACAACCCACAATATCACAACCCTCAACATCAGAACACTCAACATCGCCACATTCAACATCACAACACTCAACATTGCAATGCTCAACATCACAACACTCAACACCACAACCCTCAACATCACAACCCACAATATCACCACCCTCAACATCACAACCCTCAACATCACAACCCACAATATCACAACCCTCAACATCAGAACACTCAACATCGCCACATTCAACATCACAACACTCAACATTGCAACCCACAATATCACAACCCTCAACATCACAACCCTCAACATCACAACCCTCAACATCACAAACCTCAACATCACAACCCACAATATCACAACCCTCAACATCACAACCCTCAACATCACAACCCACAACATCAGAACCCTCAACATGGCAACCCTCAAAATGGCAAGCCTCAACATCTCAACCCTCAACATCTCAACCCTCAACATCGCCACATTCAACATCACAACAATCAACATTGCAACCCTCATCATCACAATACTCAACATCACAACCCACAATATCACAACCCTCAACATCACAACACTCAACATCAGAACACTCAACATCACAACCCACAACATCACAACCCTCAACATCACAACCCACAATATCACAACCCTCAACATCACAACCCTCAACATCACAACACTCAACATCAGAACACTCAACATCACAACCCACAACATCACAACCCTCAACATCACAACCCACAACATCACAACCCTCAACATCACAACCCACAACATCACAACCCACAATATCACAACCCTCAACATCACAACACTCAACATCAGAACACTCAACATCACAACCCACAATATCACAACCCTCAACATCACAACCCTCAACATCACAACCCACAAAATCACAACCCTCAACATCACAACCCTCAACATCACAACACTCAACATCGCCACATTCAACATCACAACACTCAACATTGCAAACCTCAACATCACAACCCTCAACATCACAACCCTCAACATCGCCACATTCAACATCACAACACTCAACATTGCAACCCTCATCATCACAATACTCAACATCACAACCCACAATATCACAACCCTCAACATCACAACACTCAACATCAGAACACTCAACATCACAACCCACAACATCACAACCCTCAACATCACAACCCACAATATCACAACCCTCAACATCACAACCCTCAACATCACAACACTCAACATCAGAACACTCAACATCACAACCCACAACATCACAACCCTCAACATCACAACCCACAACATCACAACCCTCAACATCACAACCCACAATATCTCAACCCTCAACATCACAACACTCAACATCAGAACACTCAACATCACAACCCACAATATCACAACCCTCAACATCACAACCCTCAACATCACAACCCACAATATCACAACCCTCAACATCACAACCCTCAACATCACAACACTCAACATCACAACACTCAACATCGCCACATTCAACATCACAACACTCAACATTGCAAACCTCAACATCACAACCCTCAACATCACAACCCTCAACATCAGAACACTCAACATCGCCACATTCAACATCACAACACTCAAAATCGCAACACTCAACATCACAACCCTCAACATCACAACCCACAATATCACAACCCACAATATCAGAACACTCAACATCACAACATTCAACATCACAACACTCAACATCGCCACATTCAACATCACAACCCTCAACATCACAACACTCAACATCACAACACTCAACATCACAACCCTCAACATCACAACACTCAACATCACAACATTCAACATCACAACACTCAACATCGCCACATTCAACATCACAACCCTCAACATCACAACACTCAACATCACAACCCTCAACATCAGAACCCACAATATCACAACCCTCAACATCAGAACACTCAGCATCGCCACATTCAACATCACAACCCTCAACATCACAACTCACAATATCACAACACTCAATATCACAACACTCAACATTGCAACACTCAACATCACAACACTCAACATCACAACACACAATATCACAACCCTCAACATCACAACACTCAACATCACAACCCTCAACATCAGAACACTCAACATCGCCATACTCAACATCACAACACTCAACTTTGCAACCCTCAACATCGCAACACTCAACATCGACATACTCAACATCACAACACTCAACATTGCAACGCTCAACATCACAACACTCAACATCACAACCCACAATATCACAACCCTCAACATCAGAACACTCAACATCGCCACATTCAACATCACAACACTCAACATTGCAACGCTCAACATCACAACACTCAAAATCACA
The DNA here is from genome assembly GCF_047496885.1 of Scyliorhinus torazame. Lineage (NCBI taxonomy): Eukaryota > Metazoa > Chordata > Chondrichthyes > Carcharhiniformes > Scyliorhinidae > Scyliorhinus > Scyliorhinus torazame. The sequence continues at coordinate 73,464,667 of NC_092722.1, read as the reverse complement.
ACACTCAACATCACAACCCTCAACATCACAACCCACAATATCACAACCCTCAACATCACAACACTCAACATCAGAACACTCAACATCACAACCCACAATATCACAACCCTCAACATCACAACCCACAATATCACAACCCTCAACATCACAACACTCAACATCACAACACTCAACATCGCCACATTCAACATCACAACACTCAACATTGCAACGCTCAACATCACAACACTCAAAATCACAACACTCAACATCACAACCCTCAACATCACAACCCACAATATCACAACCCTCAACATCACAACCTTCAACATCACAACCCACAATATCACAACCCTCAACATCAGAACACTCAACATCGCCACATTCAACATTGCAAACCACAACATCACAACCCTCAACATCACAACCCACAATATCACAACCCTCAACATCACAACACTCAACATCACAACACTCAACATCACAACCCACAATATCACAACCCTCAACATCAGAACACTCAACATCGCAACATTCAACATTGCAAACCACAACATCACAACCCTCAACATCACAACCCACAATATCACAACCCTCAACATCACAACACTCAACGTTGCAACCCTCAACATCACAACATTCAACATCACAACACACAATATAACAACCCTCAACAACACAACATTCAACATTGCAAACCTCAACATCACAACACTCAATATGACAATCCACAGCATCACAACACTCAACGTCGCAACAATCAACATCACAACCCTCAACATCAGAACACTCAACATCGCCACATTCAACATCACAACACTCAACATCACAACCCTCAACATCACAACCCTCAGCATCAGAACCCACAATATCACAACCCTCAACATCAGAACACTCAACATTGCCACATTCAACATCTCAACATTCAACATTGCAAACCTCAACATCACAACACTCAACATGGCCATACTCAACATCACAACACTCAACTTTGCAACCCTCAACATCGCAACACTCAACTTTGCAACCCTCAACATCGCAACACTCAACATCGTCACCTTGGAAATCAAAACACGGCAACCCTCAACATGGTAAGCCTTAACATCAGAACACTCAACATCACAACATTCAATGTCGCAACTCTCAACATCACAACACTCAAATGACAATCCACAGCATCAGAACACTCAACATTGCAAATCTCAACATCACAACCCTCAACATCACAACCCACAATATCACAACCCTCAACGTCAGAACACTCAACATCGCCACATTCAACATCACAACATTCAACATTGCAAACCTCAACATCACAACCCTCATCATCACAACCCACAATATTACAACCCTCAACATCAGAACACTCAACATCGCCACATTCAACATCACAACACTCAACATTGCAACCCTCAACATCACTAAACTCAACACCACAACCCACAATATCACAACCCTCAACATCATAACCCTCAACATCAGAACACTCAACATCAGAACACTCAACATCAGAACACTCAACATCGCCACATTCATCATCACAACACTCAACATTGCAAACCTCAACATGGCCATACTCAACATCACAACCCTCAACATCACAAAATTCAACATTGCAACTCTCAACATCACAACCCACAATATCACAACCCTCAACATCACAACCATCAACATCAGAACACTCAAAATCGCCACATTCAACATCACAACATTCAACGTTGCAACTCTCAACATCACAACACTCAACATGGCCATACTCAACATCACAACACTCAACTTTGCAACCCTCAACATCGCAACACTCAACATCGTCACCTTGGAAATCACAACACGGCAACCCTCAACATGGTAAGCCTTCACATCAGAACACTCAACATCACAACATTCAATGTCGCAACTCTCAACATCACAACACTCAAATGACAATCCACAGCATCACAACACTCAACATTGCAAACCTCAACATCACAACCCTCAACATAACAACCCACAATATCACAACCCTCAACATCAGAACACTCAACATCGCCACATTCAACATCACAACATTCAACATTGCAACTCTCAACATCACAACACTCAACATCACAACCCTCAACATCACAAAATTCAACATTGCAACTCTCAACATCACAACCCACAATATCACAACCCTCAACATCACAACCATCAACATCAGAACACTCAAAATCGCCACATTCAACATCACAACATTCAACGTTGCAACTCTCAACATCACAACACTCAACATGGCCATACTCAACATCACAACACTCAACTTTGCAACCCTCAACATCGCAACACTCAACATCGTCACCTTGGAAATCACAACACGGCAACCCTCAACATGGTAAGCCTTCACATCAGAACACTCAACATCACAACATTCAATGTCGCAACTCTCAACATCACAACACTCAAATGACAATCCACAGCATCACAACACTCAACATTGCAAACATCAACATCACAACCCTCAACATAACAACCCACAATATCACAACCCTCAACATCAGAACACTCAACATCGCCACATTCAACATCACAACATTCAACATTGCAAACCTCAACATCACTAAACTCAACACCACAACCCACAATATCACAACCCTCAACATCATAACCCTCAACATCAGAACACTCAACATCAGAACACTCAACATCAGAACACTCAACATCGCCACATTCATCATCACAACACTCAACATTGCAAACCTCAACATGGCCATACTCAACATCACAAAATTCAACATTGCAACTCTCAACATCACAACCCACAATATCACAACCCTCAACATCACAACCATCAACATCAGAACACTCAACATCGCCACATTCAACATCACAACATTCAACATTGCAACTCTCAACATCACAACACCCAACACCTCAACCCACAATATCACAACCCTCAACATCAGAACACTCAACATCGCCACATTCAACATCACAACATTCAACATTGCAACTCTCAACATCACAACACTCAACATCACAACACTCAATATGACAATCCACAGCATCACAACAATCAACATTGCAAACCTCAACATCACAACACTCAATATGGCCATACTCAACATCACAACACTCAACTTTGCAACCCTCAACATCGAAACACTCAACATTGTCACCTTGGAAATCACAACACGGCAACCCTCAACATGGTAAGCCTTAACATCAGAACACTCAACATCACAACATTCAATGTCGCAACTCTCAACATCACAACACTCAAATGACAATCCACAGCATCACAACACTCAACAATGCAAACCTCAACATCACAACCCTCAACATCACAACCCACAATATCACAACCCTCAACATCAGAACACTCAACATCGCCACATTCAACATCACAACACTCAACATTGCAACCCTCAACATCACAACACTCAACATCACACTCCACAATATCACAACCCTCAACATCACAACCCTCAACATCAGAACACTCAACATCAGAACACTCAACATCAGAACACTCAACATCGCCACATTCAACATCACAACACTCAACATTGCAAACCTCAACATGGCCATACTCAACATCACAACCCGCAACATCACAACATTCAACATTGCAACTCTCAACATCACAACCCACAATATCACAACCCTCAACATCACAACCCTCAACATCAGAACACTCAACATCGCCACATTCAACATCACAACACTCAACATTGCAAACTTCAACATGGCCATACTCAACATCACAACCCTCAACATCAGAACACTCAACATCTCCACATTCAACATCACAACATTCAACATTGCAACTCTCAACATCACAACACTCAACATCACAACCCACAATATCACAACCCTCAACATCAGAACACTCAACATTGCCACATTCAACATCACAACACTCAACATTGCAAACCTCAACATCACAACACTCAACATCACAACCCTCAACATCACAACCCTCAACATTGCAAACCTCAACATCACAACTCTCAACATCACAACCCACAATATCACAACCCTCAACATCACAACACTCAACATCACAACACTCAACATTGCAACCCTCAACATCACAACACTCAACATCACAACCCTCAACATCACAACCCTCAACATTGCAAACCTCAACATCACAACTCTCAACATCACAACCCACAATATCACAACCCTCAACATCACAACCCTCAACATCACAACGCTCAACAACACAACACTCAACATCACAACCCACAATATCACAACCCTCAACATCACAACCCTCAACATCACAACCCACAATATCACAACCCTCAACATCAGAACACTCAACATCGCCACATTCAACATCACAACACTCAACATCGCCACATTCAACATCACAACATTCAACATTGCAAACCTCAACATCACAACACTCAACATTGCAAACATCAACATCACAACACTCAACATGGCCATACTCAACATCACAACACTCAACTTTGCAACCCTCAACATCGCAACACTCAACATCGTCACCTTGGAAATCACAACACGGCAACCCTCAACATGGTAAGCCTTAACATCAGAACACACAACATCACAACATTCAATGTCGCAACTTTCAACATCACAACACTCAATATGACAATCCACAGCATCACAACACTCAACGTCGCAACACTCAACATCGCAACCCTCAACATCGCAACACTCAACATCACAAAATTCAACATTGCAACCATCATCATCGTAACACTCCACATTGTCACCCTGAAAATCTCAACATAGCAACCCTCAACATGGCAAGCCTCAACATCTCAACCCTCAACATCTCAACCCTCAACATCGCCACATTCAACATCACAACATTCAACATTGCAACGCTCAACATCACAACCCTCAACATCACAACCCACAATATCACAACCCTCAACATCACAACACTCAACATCAGAACATTCAACATCACAACCCACAATATCACAACCCTCAACATCACAACCCACAATATCACAACCCTCAACATCACAACACTCAACATCACAACACTCAACATCGCCACATTCAACATCACAACACTCAACATTGCAAACCTCAACATCACAAACCTCAACATCACAACCCTCAACATCAGAACCCTCAACATCACAACACTCAACATTGCAAACCTCAACATCACAACCCTCAACATCACAACCCACAACATCACAAACCTCAACATCACAACACTCAACATCGCCACATTCAACATCACAACACTCAACATTGCAAACCTCAACATCACAACCCTCAACATCACAACCCTCAACATAAGAACCCTCAACATCACAACACTCAACATTGCAAACCTCAACATCACAACCCACAATATCACAACCCTCAACATCACAACCTTCAACATCACAACCCTCAACATCACAACCCTCAACATCACAACCCACAATATCACAACCCTCAACATCAGAACACTCAACATCGCCACATTCAACATCACAACACTCAACATTGCAACCCTCAACATCACAACACTCAACATCACACTCCACAATATCACAACCCTCAACATCACAACCCTCAACATCAGAACACTCAACATCAGAACACTCAACATCGCCACATTCAACATCACAACACTCAACATTGCAAACCTCAACATGGCCATACTCAACATCACAACCCGCAACATCACAACATTCAACATTGCAACTCTCAACATCACAACCCACAATATCACAACCCTCAACATCACAACCCTCAACATCAGAACACTCAACATCGCCACATTCAACATCACAACACTCAACATTGCAAACCTCAACATGGCCATACTCAACATCACAACCCTCAACATCAGAACACTCAACATCTCCACATTCAACATCACAACATTCAACATTGCAACTCTCAACATCACAACACTCAACATCACAACCCACAATATCACAACCCTCAACATCAGAACACTCAACATTGCCACATTCAACATCACAACACTCAACATTGCAAACCTCAACATCACAACACTCAACATCACAACCCTCAACATCACAACCCTCAACATCACAACACTCAACATTGCAAACCTCAACATCACAACTCTCAACATCACAACCCACAATATCACAACCCTCAACATCACAACCCACAATATCACAACCCTCAACATCACAACCCTCAACATCACAACCCTCAACATCAGAACACTCAACATCGCCACATTCAACATCACAACACTCAACATCGCCACATTCAACATCACAACATTCAACATTGCAAACCTCAACATCACAACACTCAACATTGCAAACCTCAACATCACAACACTCAACATGGCCATACTCAACATCACAACACTCAACTTTGCAACCCTCAACATCGCAACACTCAACATCGTCACCTTGGAAATCACAACACGGCAACCCTCAACATGGTAAGCCTTAACATCAGAACACACAACATCACAACATTCAATGTCGCAACTTTCAACATCACAACACTCAATATGACAATCCACAGCATCACAACACTCAACATCGCAACCCTCAACATCGCAACACTCAACATCGCAAAATTCAACATTGCAACCATCATCATCGTAACACTCCACATTGTCACCCTGAAAATCTCAACATAGCAACCCTCAACATGGCAAGCCTCAACATCTCAACCCTCAACATCTCAACCCTCAACATCGCCACATTCAACATCACAACATTCAACATTGCAACGCTCAACATCACAACCCTCAACATCACAACCCACAATATCACAACCCTCAACATCACAACACTCAACATCAGAACACTCAACATCACAACCCACAATATCACAACCCTCAACATCACAACCCACAATATCACAACCCTCAACATCACAACACTCAACATCACAACACTCAACATCGCCACATTCAACATCACAACACTCAACATTGCAAACCTCAACATCACAAACCTCAACATCACAACCCTCAACATCACAACACTCAACATTGCAAACCTCAACATCACAACCCTCAACATCACAACCCACAACATCACAAACCTCAACATCACAACACTCAACATCGCCACATTCAACATCACAACACTCAACATTGCAAACCTCAACATCACAACCCTCAACATCACAACCCTCAACATCAGAACCCTCAACATCACAACACTCAACATTGCAAACCTCAACATCACAACCCACAATATCACAACCTTCAACATCACAACCCTCAACATCACAACCCTCAACATCACAACCCTCAACATCAGAACACTCAACATCGTCACATTCAACATCACAACCCTCAACATCACAACCCACAATATCACAACCCTCAACATCACAACACTCAACATCACAACCCTCAACATCACAACCCTCAACATCACAACCCTCAACATCAGAACACTCAACATCACAACATTCAACATCACAACACTCAACATCGCCACATTCAACATCACAACCCTCAACATCACAACCCACAATATCACAAAACTCAACATCACAACACTCAACGTCGCAACACTCAACATCACAACCCTCAACATCAGAACACTCAACATCGCCATACTCAACATCACAACACTCAACTTTGCAACCCTCAACATCGCAACACTCAACATCGCCATACTCAACATCACAACACTCAACATCACAACACTCAACATCACAACCCACAATATCACAACCCTCAACATCACAACCCTCAACATCACAACCCACAATATCACAACCCTCAACATCAGAACACTCAACATCGCCACATTCAACATCACAACACTCAACATTGCAACGCTCAACATCACAACACTCAACATCACAACTCTCAACATCACAACCCTCAACATCAGAACACTCAATATCGCCACATTCAACATCACAACACTCAACATTGCAAACCTCAACATGGCCATACTCAACATCACAACCCTCAACATCAGAACACTCAACATCACAACCCTCAACATCACAACCCACAATATCACAACCCTCAACATCAGAACACTCAACATCGCCACATTCAACATCACAACACTCAACATTGCAAACCACAACATCACAACCCTCAACATCACAACCCACAATATCACAACCCTCAACATCACAACACTCAACATTGCCACATTCAACATCACAACATTCAACGTTGCAACTCTCAACATCACAACACTCAACATGGCCATACTCAACATCACAACACTCAACTTTGCAACCCTCAACATCGCAACACTCAACATCGTCACCTTGGAAATCACAACACGGCAACCCTCAACATGGTAAGCCTTCACATCAGAACACTCAACATCACAACATTCAATGTCGCAACTCTCAACATCACAACACTCAAATGACAATCCACAGCATCACAACACTCAACGTCGCAACACTCAACATCACAACCCTCAACATCACAACCCACAATATCACAACCCTCAACATCAGAACACTCAACATTGCCACATTCAACATCACAACACTCAACATTGCAAACCTCAACATCACAACCCTCAACATCAGAACCCACAATATCACAACCCTCAACATCACAACACTCAACATCGCCACATTCAACATCACAACATTCAACATTGCAAACCTCAACATCACTAAACTCAACACCACAACCCACAATATCACAACCCTCAACATCATAACCCTCAACATCAGAACACTCAACATCAGAACACTCAACATCAGAACACTCAACATCGCCACATTCATCATCACAACACTCAACATTGCAAACCTCAACATGGCCATACTCAACATCACAAAATTCAACATTGCAACTCTCAACATCACAACCCACAATATCACAACCCTCAACATCACAACCATCAACATCAGAACACTCAACATCGCCACATTCAACATCACAACATTCAACATTGCAACTCTCAACATCACAACACCCAACACCTCAACCCACAATATCACAACCCTCAACATCAGAACACTCAACATCGCCACATTCAACATCACAACATTCAACATTGCAACTCTCAACATCACAACACTCAACATCACAACACTCAATATGACAATCCACAGCATCACAACAATCAACATTGCAAACCTCAACATCACAACACTCAATATGGCCATACTCAACATCACAACACTCAACTTTGCAACCCTCAACATCGAAACACTCAACATTGTCACCTTGGAAATCACAACACGGCAACCCTCAACATGGTAAGCCTTAACATCAGAACACTCAACATCACAACATTCAATGTCGCAACTCTCAACATCACAACACTCAAATGACAATCCACAGCATCACAACACTCAACAATGCAAACCTCAACATCACAACCCTCAACATCACAACCCACAATATCACAACCCTCAACATCAGAACACTCAACATCGCCACATTCAACATCACAACACTCAACATTGCAACCCTCAACATCACAACACTCAACATCACACTCCACAATATCACAACCCTCAACATCACAACCCTCAACATCAGAACACTCAACATCAGAACACTCAACATCAGAACACTCAACATCGCCACATTCAACATCACAACACTCAACATTGCAAACCTCAACATGGCCATACTCAACATCACAACCCGCAACATCACAACATTCAACATTGCAACTCTCAACATCACAACCCACAATATCACAACCCTCAACATCACAACCCTCAACATCAGAACACTCAACATCGCCACATTCAACATCACAACACTCAACATTGCAAACTTCAACATGGCCATACTCAACATCACAACCCTCAACATCAGAACACTCAACATCTCCACATTCAACATCACAACATTCAACATTGCAACTCTCAACATCACAACACTCAACATCACAACCCACAATATCACAACCCTCAACATCAGAACACTCAACATTGCCACATTCAACATCACAACACTCAACATTGCAAACCTCAACATCACAACACTCAACATCACAACCCTCAACATCACAACCCTCAACATTGCAAACCTCAACATCACAACTCTCAACATCACAACCCACAATATCACAACCCTCAACATCACAACACTCAACATCACAACACTCAACATTGCAACCCTCAACATCACAACACTCAACATCACAACCCTCAACATCACAACCCTCAACATTGCAAACCTCAACATCACAACTCTCAACATCACAACCCACAATATCACAACCCTCAACATCACAACCCTCAACATCACAACGCTCAACAACACAACACTCAACATCACAACCCACAATATCACAACCCTCAACATCACAACCCTCAACATCACAACCCACAATATCACAACCCTCAACATCAGAACACTCAACATCGCCACATTCAACATCACAACACTCAACATCGCCACATTCAACATCACAACATTCAACATTGCAAACCTCAACATCACAACACTCAACATTGCAAACATCAACATCACAACACTCAACATGGCCATACTCAACATCACAACACTCAACTTTGCAACCCTCAACATCGCAACACTCAACATCGTCACCTTGGAAATCACAACACGGCAACCCTCAACATGGTAAGCCTTAACATCAGAACACACAACATCACAACATTCAATGTCGCAACTTTCAACATCACAACACTCAATATGACAATCCACAGCATCACAACACTCAACGTCGCAACACTCAACATCGCAACCCTCAACATCGCAACACTCAACATCACAAAATTCAACATTGCAACCATCATCATCGTAACACTCCACATTGTCACCCTGAAAATCTCAACATAGCAACCCTCAACATGGCAAGCCTCAACATCTCAACCCTCAACATCTCAACCCTCAACATCGCCACATTCAACATCACAACATTCAACATTGCAACGCTCAACATCACAACCCTCAACATCACAACCCACAATATCACAACCCTCAACATCACAACACTCAACATCAGAACATTCAACATCACAACCCACAATATCACAACCCTCAACATCACAACCCACAATATCACAACCCTCAACATCACAACACTCAACATCACAACACTCAACATCGCCACATTCAACATCACAACACTCAACATTGCAAACCTCAACATCACAAACCTCAACATCACAACCCTCAACATCAGAACCCTCAACATCACAACACTCAACATTGCAAACCTCAACATCACAACCCTCAACATCACAACCCACAACATCACAAACCTCAACATCACAACACTCAACATCGCCACATTCAACATCACAACACTCAACATTGCAAACCTCAACATCACAACCCTCAACATCACAACCCTCAACATAAGAACCCTCAACATCACAACACTCAACATTGCAAACCTCAACATCACAACCCACAATATCACAACCCTCAACATCACAACCTTCAACATCACAACCCTCAACATCACAACCCTCAACATCACAACCCACAATATCACAACCCTCAACATCAGAACACTCAACATCGCCACATTCAACATCACAACACTCAACATTGCAACCCTCAACATCACAACACTCAACATCACACTCCACAATATCACAACCCTCAACATCACAACCCTCAACATCAGAACACTCAACATCAGAACACTCAACATCGCCACATTCAACATCACAACACTCAACATTGCAAACCTCAACATGGCCATACTCAACATCACAACCCGCAACATCACAACATTCAACATTGCAACTCTCAACATCACAACCCACAATATCACAACCCTCAACATCACAACCCTCAACATCAGAACACTCAACATCGCCACATTCAACATCACAACACTCAACATTGCAAACCTCAACATGGCCATACTCAACATCACAACCCTCAACATCAGAACACTCAACATCTCCACATTCAACATCACAACATTCAACATTGCAACTCTCAACATCACAACACTCAACATCACAACCCACAATATCACAACCCTCAACATCAGAACACTCAACATTGCCACATTCAACATCACAACACTCAACATTGCAAACCTCAACATCACAACACTCAACATCACAACCCTCAACATCACAACCCTCAACATCACAACACTCAACATTGCAAACCTCAACATCACAACTCTCAACATCACAACCCACAATATCACAACCCTCAACATCACAACCCACAATATCACAACCCTCAACATCACAACCCTCAACATCACAACCCTCAACATCAGAACACTCAACATCGCCACATTCAACATCACAACACTCAACATCGCCACATTCAACATCACAACATTCAACATTGCAAACCTCAACATCACAACACTCAACATTGCAAACCTCAACATCACAACACTCAACATGGCCATACTCAACATCACAACACTCAACTTTGCAACCCTCAACATCGCAACACTCAACATCGTCACCTTGGAAATCACAACACGGCAACCCTCAACATGGTAAGCCTTAACATCAGAACACACAACATCACAACATTCAATGTCGCAACTTTCAACATCACAACACTCAATATGACAATCCACAGCATCACAACACTCAACATCGCAACCCTCAACATCGCAACACTCAACATCGCAAAATTCAACATTGCAACCATCATCATCGTAACACTCCACATTGTCACCCTGAAAATCTCAACATAGCAACCCTCAACATGGCAAGCCTCAACATCTCAACCCTCAACATCTCAACCCTCAACATCGCCACATTCAACATCACAACATTCAACATTGCAACGCTCAACATCACAACCCTCAACATCACAACCCACAATATCACAACCCTCAACATCACAACACTCAACATCAGAACACTCAACATCACAACCCACAATATCACAACCCTCAACATCACAACCCACAATATCACAACCCTCAACATCACAACACTCAACATCACAACACTCAACATCGCCACATTCAACATCACAACACTCAACATTGCAAACCTCAACATCACAAACCTCAACATCACAACCCTCAACATCACAACACTCAACATTGCAAACCTCAACATCACAACCCTCAACATCACAACCCACAACATCACAAACCTCAACATCACAACACTCAACATCGCCACATTCAACATCACAACACTCAACATTGCAAACCTCAACATCACAACCCTCAACATCACAACCCTCAACATCAGAACCCTCAACATCACAACACTCAACATTGCAAACCTGAACATCACAACCCACAATATCACAACCTTCAACATCACAACCCTCAACATCACAACCCTCAACATCACAACCCTCAACATCAGAACACTCAACATCGTCACATTCAACATCACAACCCTCAACATCACAACCCACAATATCACAACCCTCAACATCACAACACTCAACATCACAACCCTCAACATCACAACCCTCAACATCACAACCCTCAACATCAGAACACTCAACATCACAACATTCAACATCACAACACTCAACATCGCCACATTCAACATCACAACCCTCAACATCACAACCCACAATATCACAAAACTCAACATCACAACACTCAACGTCGCAACACTCAACATCACAACCCTCAACATCAGAACACTCAACATCGCCATACTCAACATCACAACACTCAACTTTGCAACCCTCAACATCGCAACACTCAACATCGCCATACTCAACATCACAACACTCAACATCACAACACTCAACATCACAACCCACAATATCACAACCCTCAACATCACAACCCTCAACATCACAACCCACAATATCACAACCCTCAACATCAGAACACTCAACATCGCCACATTCAACATCACAACACTCAACATTGCAACGCTCAACATCACAACACTCAACATCACAACTCTCAACATCACAACCCTCAACATCAGAACACTCAATATCGCCACATTCAACATCACAACACTCAACATTGCAAACCTCAACATGGCCATACTCAACATCACAACCCTCAACATCAGAACACTCAACATCACAACCCTCAACATCACAACCCACAATATCACAACCCTCAACATCAGAACACTCAACATCGCCACATTCAACATCACAACACTCAACATTGCAAACCACAACATCACAACCCTCAACATCACAACCCACAATATCACAACCCTCAACATCACAACACTCAACATTGCCACATTCAACATCACAACATTCAACGTTGCAACTCTCAACATCACAACACTCAACATGGCCATACTCAACATCACAACACTCAACTTTGCAACCCTCAACATCGCAACACTCAACATCGTCACCTTGGAAATCACAACACGGCAACCCTCAACATGGTAAGCCTTCACATCAGAACACTCAACATCACAACATTCAATGTCGCAACTCTCAACATCACAACACTCAAATGACAATCCACAGCATCACAACACTCAACGTCGCAACACTCAACATCACAACCCTCAACATCACAACCCACAATATCACAACCCTCAACATCAGAACACTCAACATTGCCACATTCAACATCACAACACTCAACATTGCAAACCTCAACATCACAACCCTCAACATCAGAACCCACAATATCACAACCCTCAACATCACAACACTCAACATCGCCACATTCAACATCACAACATTCAACATTGCAAACCTCAACATCACTAAACTCAACACCACAACCCACAATATCACAACCCTCAACATCATAACCCTCAACATCAGAACACTCAACATCAGAACACTCAACATCAGAACACTCAACATCGCCACATTCATCATCACAACACTCAACATTGCAAACCTCAACATGGCCATACTCAACATCACAAAATTCAACATTGCAACTCTCAACATCACAACCCACAATATCACAACCCTCAACATCACAACCATCAACATCAGAACACTCAACATCGCCACATTCAACATCACAACATTCAACATTGCAACTCTCAACATCACAACACCCAACACCTCAACCCACAATATCACAACCCTCAACATCAGAACACTCAACATCGCCACATTCAACATCACAACATTCAACATTGCAACTCTCAACATCACAACACTCAACATCACAACACTCAATATGACAATCCACAGCATCACAACAATCAACATTGCAAACCTCAACATCACAACACTCAATATGGCCATACTCAACATCACAACACTCAACTTTGCAACCCTCAACATCGAAACACTCAAATTGTCACCTTGGAAATCACAACACGGCAACCCTCAACATGGTAAGCCTTAACATCAGAACACTCAACATCACAACATTCAATGTCGCAACTCTCAACATCACAACACTCAAATGACAATCCACAGCATCACAACACTCAACAATGCAAACCTCAACATCACAACCCTCAACATCACAACCCACAATATCACAACCCTCAACATCAGAACACTCAACATCGCCACATTCAACATCACAACACTCAACATTGCAACCCTCAACATCACAACACTCAACATCACACTCCACAATATCACAACCCTCAACATCACAACCCTCAACATCAGAACACTCAACATCAGAACACTCAACATCAGAACACTCAACATCGCCACATTCAACATCACAACACTCAACATTGCAAACCTCAACATGGCCATACTCAACATCACAACCCGCAACATCACAACATTCAACATTGCAACTCTCAACATCACAACCCACAATATCACAACCCTCAACATCACAACCCTCAACATCAGAACACTCAACATCGCCACATTCAACATCACAACACTCAACATTGCAAACTTCAACATGGCCATACTCAACATCACAACCCTCAACATCAGAACACTCAACATCTCCACATTCAACATCACAACATTCAACATTGCAACTCTCAACATCACAACACTCAACATCACAACCCACAATATCACAACCCTCAACATCAGAACACTCAACATTGCCACATTCAACATCACAACACTCAACATTGCAAACCTCAACATCACAACACTCAACATCACAACCCTCAACATCACAACACTCAACATTGCAAACCTCAACATCACAACCCTCAACATCACAACACTCAACATCACAACGCTCAACAACACAACACTCAACATCACAACCCACAATATCACAACCCTCAACATCACAACCCTCAACATCACAACCCACAATATCACAACCCTCAACATCAGAACACTCAACATCGCCACATTCAACATCACAACATTCAACATTGCAAACCTCAACATCACAACACTCAACATTGCAAACCTCAACATCACAACACTCAACATGGCCATACTCAACATCACAAAACTCAACTTTGCAACCCTCAACATCGCAACACTCAACATCGTCACCTTGGAAATCACAACACGGCAACCCTCAACATGGTAAGCCTTAACATCAGAACACACAACATCACAACATTCAATGTCGCAACTTTCAACATCACAACACTCAATATGACAATCCACAGCATCACAACACTCAACGTCGCAACACTCAACATCGCAACCCTCAACATCGCAACACTCAACATCACAAAATTCAACATTGCAACCATCATCATCGTAACACTCCACATTGTCACCCTGAAAATCTCAACATGGCAACCCTCAACATGGCAAGCCTCAACATCTCAACCCTCAACATCTCAACCCTCAACATCGCCACATTCAACATCACAACATTCAACATTGCAACGCTCAACATCACAACCCTCAACATCACAACCCACAATATCACAACCCTCAACATCACAACACTCAACATCAGAACACTCAACATCACAACCCACAATATCACAACCCTCAACATCACAACCCACAATATCACAACACTCAACATCACAACACTCAACATCGCCACATTCAACATCACAACACTCAACATTGCAAACCTCAACATCACAAACCTCAACATCAGAACCCTCAACATCACAACACTCAACATTGCAAACCTCAACATCACAACCCTCAACATCACAACCCACAACATCACAAACCTCAACATCACAACACTCAACATCGCCACATTCAACATCACAACACTCAACATTGCAAACCTCAACATCACAACCCTCAACATCACAACCCTCAACATCAGAACCCTCAACATCACAACACTCAACATTGCAAACCTCAACATCACAACCCACAATATCACAACCCTCAACATCACAACCTTCAACATCACAACCCTCAACATCACAACCCTCAACATCACAACCCACAATATCACAACCCTCAACATCAGAACACTCAACATCGCCACATTCAACATCACAACACTCAACATTGCAACCCTCAACATCACAACACTCAACATCACACTCCACAATATCACAACCCTCAACATCACAACCCTCAACATCAGAACACTCAACATCAGAACACTCAACATCGCCACATTCAACATCACAACACTCAACATTGCAAACCTCAACATGGCCATACTCAACATCACAACCCGCAACATCACAACATTCAACATTGCAACTCTCAACATCACAACCCACAATATCACAACCCTCAACATCACAACCCTCAACATCAGAACACTCAACATCGCCACATTCAACATCACAACACTCAACATTGCAAACCTCAACATGGCCATACTCAACATCACAACCCTCAACATCAGAACACTCAACATCTCCACATTCAACATCACAACATTCAACATTGCAACTCTCAACATCACAACACTCAACATCACAACCCACAATATCACAACCCTCAACATCAGAACACTCAACATTGCCACATTCAACATCACAACACTCAACATCGCAAACCTCAACATCACAACACTCAACATTGCAAACCTCAACATCACAACTCTCAACATCACAACCCACAATATCACAACCCTCAACATCACAACCCACAATATCACAACCCTCAACATCACAACCCTCAACATCACAACCCACAATATCACAACCCTCAACATCAGAACACTCAACATCGCCACATTCAACATCACAACACTCAACATCGCCACATTCAACATCACAACATTCAACATTGCAAACCTCAACATCACAACACTCAACATTGCAAACCTCAACATCACAACACTCAACATGGCCATACTCAACATCACAACACTCAACTTTGCAACCCTCAACATCGCAACACTCAACATCGTCACCTTGGAAATCACAACACGGCAACCCTCAACATGGTAAGCCTTAACATCAGAACACACATCACAACATTCAATGTCGCAACTTTCAACATCACAACACTCAATATGACAATCCACAGCATCACAACACTCAACATCGCAACCCTCAACATCGCAACACTCAACATCACAAAATTCAACATTGCAACCATCATCATCGTAACACTCCACATTGTCACCCTGAAAATCTCAACATAGCAACCCTCAACATGGCAAGCCTCAACATCTCAACCCTCAACATCTCAACCCTCAACATCGCCACATTCAACATCACAACATTCAACATTGCAACGCTCAACATCACAACCCTCAACATCACAACCCACAATATCACAACCCTCAACATCACAACACTCAACATCAGAACACTCAACATCACAACCCACAATATCACAACCCTCAACATCACAACCCACAATATCACAACCCTCAACATCACAACACTCAACATCACAACACTCAACATCGCCACATTCAACATCACAACACTCAACATTGCAAACCTCAACATCACAAACCTCAACATCACAACCCTCAACATCAGAACCCTCAACATCACAACACTCAACATTGCAAACCTCAACATCACAACCCTCAACATCACAACCCACAACATCACAAACCTCAACATCACAACACTCAACATCGCCACATTCAACATCACAACACTCAACATTGCAAACCTCAACATCACAACCCTCAACACCACAACCCTCAACATCAGAACCCTCAACATCACAACACTCAACATTGCAAACCTCAACATCACAACCCACAATATCACAACCCTCAACATCACAACCTTCAACATCACAACCCTCAACATCACAACCCTCAACATCACAACCCACAATATCACAACCCTCAACATCAGAACACTCAACATCGTCACATTCAACATCACAACCCTCAACATCACAACCCACAATATCACAACCCTCAACATCACAACACTCAACATCACAACCCTCAACATCACAACCCTCAACATCAGAACACTCAACATCACAACATTCAACATCACAACACTCAACATCGCCACATTCAACATCACAACCCTCAACATCACAACCCACAATATCACAACACTCAACATCACAACACTCAACGTCGCAACACTCAACATCACAACCCTCAACATCAGAACACTCAACATCGCCATACTCAACATCACAACACTCAACTTTGCAACCCTCAACATCGCAACACTCAACATCGCCATACTCAACATCACAACCCACAATATCACAACCCTCAACAACACAACCCTCAACATCACAACCCACAATATCACAACCCTCAACATCAGAACACTCAACATCGCCACATTCAACATCACAACACTCAACATTGCAACGCTCAACATCACAACACTCAACATCACAACTCTCAACATCACAACCCTCAACATCAGAACACTCAATATCGCCACATTCAACATCACAACACTCAACATTGCAAACCTCAACATGGCCATACTCAACATCACAACCCTCAACATCAGAACACTCAACATCACAACCCTCAACATCACAACCCACAATATCACAACCCTCAACATCAGAACACTCAACATCGCCACATTCAACATCACAACACTCAACATTGCAAACCACAACATCACAACCCTCAACATCACAACCCACAATATCACAACCCTCAACATCACAACACTCAACTTTGCAACCCTCAACATCACAACATTCAACATCACAACACACAATATCACAACCCTCAACATCACAACATTCAACATTGCAAACCTCAACATCACAACACTCAATATGACAATCCACAGCATCACAACACTCACCGTCGCAACAATCAACATCACAACCCTCAACATCAGAACCCACAATATCACAACCCTCAACATCAGAACACTCAACATCGCCACATTCAACATCACAACACTCAACATTGCAAACCACAACATCACAACCCTCAACATCACAACCCACAATATCACAACCCTCAACATCAGAACACTCAACATTGCCACATTCAACATCACAACATTCAACATTGCAAACCTCAACATCACAACACTCAACATGGCCATACTCAACATCACAACACTCAACTTTGCAACCCTCAACATCGCAACACTCAACATCGTCACCTTGGAAATCACAACACAGCAACCCTCAACATGGTAAGCCTTAACATCAGAACACTCAACATCACAACATTCAATGTCGCAACTCTCAACATCACAACACTCAAATGACAATCCACAGCATCACAACACTCAACATTGCAAACCTCAACATCACAACCCACAATATCACAACCCTCAACATCAGAACACTCAACATCGCCACATTCAACATCACAACACTCAACATTGCAAACCTCAACATCACAACACTCAACATCACAACCCACAATATCACAACCCACAATATCACAACCCTCAACATCATAACCCTCAACATCAGAACACTCAACATCAGAACACTCAACATCAGAACACTCAACATCGCCACATTCAACATCACAACACTCAACATTGCAAACCTCAACATGGCCATACTCAACATCACAACCCTCAACATCACAAAATTCAACATTGCAACTCTCAACATCACAACCCACAAGATCACAACCCTCAACATCACAACCATCAACATCAGAGCACTCAACATCGCCACATTCAACATCACAACATTCAACATTGCAACTCTCAACATCACAACACCCAACAACTCAACCCACAATATCACAACCCTCAACATCAGAACACTCAACATCGCCACATTCAACATCACAACATTCAACATTGCAACTCTCAACATCACAACACTCAACATCACAACACTCAATATGACAATCCACAGCATCACAACACTCAACATTGCAAACCTCAACATCACAACACTCAACATGGCCATACTCAACATCACAACACTCAACTTTGCAACCCTCAACATCGAAACACTCAACATTGTCACCTTGGAAATCACAACACGGCAACCCTCAACATGGTAAGCCTTAACATCAGAACACTCAACATCACAACATTCAATGTCGCAACTCTCAACATCAGAACACTCAACATCACAACACTCAACGTCGCAACACTCAAATGACAATCCACAGCATCACAACACTCAACATTGCAAACCTCAACATCACAATCCTCAACATCACAACCCACAATATCACAACCCTCAACATCAGAACACTCAACATCGACACATGCAACATCACAACACTCAACATTGCAAACCTCAACATGGCCATACTCAACATCACAACCCGCAACATCACAACATTCAACATTGCAACTCTCAACATCACAACCCACAATATCACAACCCTCAACATCACAACCCTCAACATCAGAACACTCAACATCGCCACATTCAACATCACAACACTCAACATTGCAAACCTCAACATGGCCATACTCAACATCACAACCCTCAACATCACAAAACTCAACATCAGAACACTCAACATCAGAACACTCAACATCGCCACATTCAACATCACAACACTCAACATTGCAAACCTCAACATGGCCATACTCAACATCACAACCCGCAACATCACAACATTCAACATTGCAACTCTCAACATCACAACCCACAATATCACAACCCTCAACATCACAACCCTCAACATCAGAACACTCAACATTGCAAACCTCAACATCACAAACCTCAACATCAGAACCCTCAACATCACAACACTCAACATTGCAAACCTCAACATCACAACCCTCAACATCACAACCCACAACATCACAAACCTCAACATCACAACACTCAACATCGCCACATTCAACATCACAACACTCAACATTGCAAACCTCAACATCACAACCCTCAACATCACAACCCTCAACATCAGAACCCTCAACATCACAACACTCAACATTGCAAACCTCAACATCACAACCCACAATATCACAACCCTCAACATCACAACCTTCAACATCACAACCCTCAACATCACAACCCTCAACATCACAACCCACAATGTCACAACCCTCAACATCAGAACACTCAACATCGCCACATTCAACATCACAACACTCAACATTGCAACCCTCAACATCACAACACTCAACATCACACTCCACAATATCACAACCCTCAACATCACAACCCTCAACATCAGAACACTCAACATCAGAACACTCAACATCGCCACATTCAACATCACAACACTCAACATTGCAAACCTCAACATGGCCATACTCAACATCACAACCCGCAACATCACAACATTCAACATTGCAACTCTCAACATCACAACCCACAATATCACAACCCTCAACATCACAACCCTCAACATCAGAACACTCAACATCGCCACATTCAACATCACAACACTCAACATTGCAAACCTCAACATGGCCATACTCAACATCACAACCCTCAACATCAGAACACTCAACATCTCCACATTCAACATCACAACATTCAACATTGCAACTCTCAACATCACAACACTCAACATCACAACCCACAATATCACAACCCTCAACATCAGAACACTCAACATTGCCACATTCAACATCACAACACTCAACATCGCAAACCTCAACATCACAACACTCAACATTGCAAACCTCAACATCACAACTCTCAACATCACAACCCACAATATCACAACCCTCAACATCACAACCCACAATATCACAACCCTCAACATCACAACCCTCAACATCACAACCCACAATATCACAACCCTCAACATCAGAACACTCAACATCGCCACATTCAACATCACAACACTCAACATCGCCACATTCAACATCACAACATTCAACATTGCAAACCTCAACATCACAACACTCAACATTGCAAACCTCAACATCACAACACTCAACATGGCCATACTCAACATCACAACACTCAACTTTGCAACCCTCAACATCGCAACACTCAACATCGTCACCTTGGAAATCACAACACGGCAACCCTCAACATGGTAAGCCTTAACATCAGAACACACATCACAACATTCAATGTCGCAACTTTCAACATCACAACACTCAATATGACAATCCACAGCATCACAACACTCAACATCGCAACCCTCAACATCGCAACACTCAACATCACAAAATTCAACATTGCAACCATCATCATCGTAACACTCCACATTGTCACCCTGAAAATCTCAACATAGCAACCCTCAACATGGCAAGCCTCAACATCTCAACCCTCAACATCTCAACCCTCAACATCGCCACATTCAACATCACAACATTCAACATTGCAACGCTCAACATCACAACCCTCAACATCACAACCCACAATATCACAACCCTCAACATCACAACACTCAACATCAGAACACTCAACATCACAACCCACAATATCACAACCCTCAACATCACAACCCACAATATCACAACCCTCAACATCACAACACTCAACATCACAACACTCAACATCGCCACATTCAACATCACAACACTCAACATTGCAAACCTCAACATCACAAACCTCAACATCACAACCCTCAACATCAGAACCCTCAACATCACAACACTCAACATTGCAAACCTCAACATCACAACCCTCAACATCACAACCCACAACATCACAAACCTCAACATCACAACACTCAACATCGCCACATTCAACATCACAACACTCAACATTGCAAACCTCAACATCACAACCCTCAACACCACAACCCTCAACATCAGAACCCTCAACATCACAACACTCAACATTGCAAACCTCAACATCACAACCCACAATATCACAACCCTCAACATCACAACCTTCAACATCACAACCCTCAACATCACAACCCTCAACATCACAACCCACAATATCACAACCCTCAACATCAGAACACTCAACATCGTCACATTCAACATCACAACCCTCAACATCACAACCCACAATATCACAACCCTCAACATCACAACACTCAACATCACAACCCTCAACATCACAACCCTCAACATCAGAACACTCAACATCACAACATTCAACATCACAACACTCAACATCGCCACATTCAACATCACAACCCTCAACATCACAACCCACAATATCACAACACTCAACATCACAACACTCAACGTCGCAACACTCAACATCACAACCCTCAACATCAGAACACTCAACATCGCCATACTCAACATCACAACACTCAACTTTGCAACCCTCAACATCGCAACACTCAACATCGCCATACTCAACATCACAACACTCAACATTGCAACGCTCAACATCACAACACTCAACATCACAACCCACAATATCACAACCCTCAACAACACAACCCTCAACATCACAACCCACAATATCACAACCCTCAACATCAGAACACTCAACATCGCCACATTCAACATCACAACACTCAACATTGCAACGCTCAACATCACAACACTCAACATCACAACTCTCAACATCACAACGCTCAACATCAGAACACTCAATATCGCCACATTCAACATTGCAAACCTCAACATGGCCATACTCAACATCACAACCCTCAACATCAGAACACTCAACATCAGAACACTCAACATCACAACCCACAATATCACAACCCTCAACATCAGAACACTCAACATCGCCACATTCAACATCACAACACTCAACATTGCAAACCACAACATCACAACCCTCAACATCACAACCCACAATATCACAACCCTCAACATCACAACACTCAACTTTGCAACCCTCAACATCACAACATTCAACATCACAACACACAATATCACAACCCTCAACATCACAACATTCAACATTGCAAACCTCAACATCACAACACTCAATATGACAATCCACAGCATCACAACACTCACCGTCGCAACAATCAACATCACAACCCTCAACATCAGAACCCACAATATCACAACCCTCAACATCAGAACACTCAACATCGCCACATTCAACATCACAACACTCAACATTGCAAACCACAACATCACAACCCTCAACATCACAACCCACAATATCACAACCCTCAACATCAGAACACTCAACATTGCCACATTCAACATCACAACATTCAACATTGCAAACCTCAACATCACAACACTCAACATGGCCATACTCAACATCACAACACTCAACTTTGCAACCCTCAACATCGCAACACTCAACATCGTCACCTTGGAAATCACAACACAGCAACCCTCAACATGGTAAGCCTTAACATCAGAACACTCAACATCACAACATTCAATGTCGCAACTCTCAACATCACAACACTCAAATGACAATCCACAGCATCACAACACTCAACATTGCAAACCTCAACATCACAACCCACAATATCACAACCCTCAACATCAGAACACTCAACATCGCCACATTCAACATCACAACACTCAACATTGCAAACCTCAACATCACAACACTCAACATCACAACCCACAATATCACAACCCACAATATCACAACCCTCAACATCATAACCCTCAACATCAGAACACTCAACATCAGAACACTCAACATCAGAACACTCAACATCGCCACATTCAACATCACAACACTCAACATTGCAAACCTCAACATGGCCATACTCAACATCACAACCCTCAACATCACAAAATTCAACATTGCAACTCTCAACATCACAACCCACAAGATCACAACCCTCAACATCACAACCATCAACATCAGAGCACTCAACATCGCCACATTCAACATCACAACATTCAACATTGCAACTCTCAACATCACAACACCCAACAACTCAACCCACAATATCACAACCCTCAACATCAGAACACTCAACATCGCCACATTCAACATCACAACATTCAACATTGCAACTCTCAACATCACAACACTCAACATCACAACACTCAATATGACAATCCACAGCATCACAACACTCAACATTGCAAACCTCAACATCACAACACTCAACATGGCCATACTCAACATCACAACACTCAACTTTGCAACCCTCAACATCGAAACACTCAACATTGTCACCTTGGAAATCACAACACGGCAACCCTCAACATGGTAAGCCTTAACATCAGAACACTCAACATCACAACATTCAATGTCGCAACTCTCAACATCAGAACACTCAACATCACAACACTCAACGTCGCAACACTCAAATGACAATCCACAGCATCACAACACTCAACATTGCAAACCTCAACATCACAACCCTCAACATCACAACCCACAATATCACAACCCTCAACATCAGAACACTCAACATCGACACATGCAACATCACAACACTCAACATTGCAAACCTCAACATGGCCATACTCAACATCACAACCCGCAACATCACAACATTCAACATTGCAACTCTCAACATCACAACCCACAATATCACAACCCTCAACATCACAACCCTCAACATCAGAACACTCAACATCGCCACATTCAACATCACAACACTCAACATTGCAAACCTCAACATGGCCATACTCAACATCACAACCCTCAACATCACAAAACTCAACATCAGAACACTCAACATCAGAACACTCAACATCGCCACATTCAACATCACAACACTCAACATTGCAAACCTCAACATGGCCATACTCAACATCACAACCCGCAACATCACAACATTCAACATTGCAACTCTCAACATCACAACCCACAATATCACAACCCTCAACATCACAACCCTCAACATCAGAACACTCAACATCGCCACATTCAACATCACAACACTCAACATTGCAAACCTCAACATGGCCATACTCAACATCACAACCCTCAACATCAGAACACTCAACATCGCCACATTCAACATCACAACATTCAACATTGCAACTCTCAACATCACAACACTCAACATCACAACCCACAATATCACAACCCTCAACATCAGAACACTCAACATCGCCACATTCAACATCACAACATTCAACATTGCAACCCTCAACATCACTAAACTCAACATCACAACACTCAACATCACAACACTCAACATCACAACACTCAACACCACAACCCACAATTTCACAACCCTCAACATCACAACCCTCAACATCACAACCCACAATATCACAACCCACAATATCACAACCCTCAACATCAGAACACTCAACATCGCCACATTCAACATCACAACACTCAACATTGCAATGCTCAACATCACAACACTCAACACCACAACCCTCAACATCACAACCCACAATATCACCACCCTCAACATCACAACCCTCAACATCACAACCCACAATATCACAACCCTCAACATCAGAACACTCAACATCGCCACATTCAACATCACAACACTCAACATTGCAACCCACAATATCACAACCCTCAACATCACAACCCTCAACATCACAACCCTCAACATCACAAACCTCAACATCACAACCCACAATATCACAACCCTCAACATCACAACCCTCAACATCACAACCCACAACATCAGAACCCTCAACATGGCAACCCTCAAAATGGCAAGCCTCAACATCTCAACCCTCAACATCTCAACCCTCAACATCGCCACATTCAACATCACAACAATCAACATTGCAACCCTCATCATCACAATACTCAACATCACAACCCACAATATCACAACCCTCAACATCACAACACTCAACATCAGAACACTCAACATCACAACCCACAACATCACAACCCTCAACATCACAACCCACAATATCACAACCCTCAACATCACAACCCTCAACATCACAACACTCAACATCAGAACACTCAACATCACAACCCACAACATCACAACCCTCAACATCACAACCCACAACATCACAACCCTCAACATCACAACCCACAACATCACAACCCACAATATCACAACCCTCAACATCACAACACTCAACATCAGAACACTCAACATCACAACCCACAATATCACAACCCTCAACATCACAACCCTCAACATCACAACCCACAATATCACAACCCTCAACATCACAACCCTCAACATCACAACACTCAACATCGCCACATTCAACATCACAACACTCAACATTGCAAACCTCAACATCACAACCCTCAACATCACAACCCTCAACATCGCCACATTCAACATCACAACACTCAACATTGCAACCCTCATCATCACAATACTCAACATCACAACCCACAATATCACAACCCTCAACATCACAACACTCAACATCAGAACACTCAACATCACAACCCACAACATCACAACCCTCAACATCACAACCCACAATATCACAACCCTCAACATCACAACCCTCAACATCACAACACTCAACATCAGAACACTCAACATCACAACCCACAACATCACAACCCTCAACATCACAACCCACAACATCACAACCCACAATATCTCAACCCTCAACATCACAACACTCAACATCAGAACACTCAACATCACAACCCACAATATCACAACCCTCAACATCACAACCCTCAACATCACAACCCACAATATCACAACCCTCAACATCACAACCCTCAACATCACAACACTCAACATCACAACACTCAACATCGCCACATTCAACATCACAACACTCAACATTGCAAACCTCAACATCACAACCCTCAACATCACAACCCTCAACATCAGAACACTCAACATCGCCACATTCAACATCACAACACTCAAAATCGCAACACTCAACATCACAACCCTCAACATCACAACCCACAATATCACAACCCACAATATCAGAACACTCAACATCACAACATTCAACATCACAACACTCAACATCGCCACATTCAACATCACAACCCTCAACATCACAACACTCAACATCACAACCCTCAACATCAGAACCCACAATATCACAACCCTCAACATCAGAACACTCAACATCGCCACATTCAACATCACAACCCTCAACATCACAACTCACAATATCACAACACTCAATATCACAACACTCAACATTGCAACACTCAACATCACAACACTCAACATCACAACACACAATATCACAACCCTCAACATCACAACACTCAACATCACAACCCTCAACATCAGAACACTCAACATCGCCATACTCAACATCACAACACTCAACTTTGCAACCCTCAACATCGCAACACTCAACATCGACATACTCAACATCACAACACTCAACATTGCAACGCTCAACATCACAACACTCAACATCACAACCCACAATATCACAACCCTCAACATCAGAACACTCAACATCGCCACATTCAACATCACAACACTCAACATTGCAACGCTCAACATCACAACACTCAAAATCACAACACTCAACATCACAACCCTCAACATCACAACCCACAATATCACAACCCTCAACATCACAACACTCAACATCAGAACACTCAACATCACAACCCACAATATCACAACCCTCAACATCACAACCCACAATATCACAACCCTCAACATCACAACACTCAACATCACAACACTCAACATCGCCACATTCAACATCACAACACTCAACATTGCAACGCTCAACATCACAACACTCAAAATCACAACACTCAACATCACAACCCTCAACATCACAACCCACAATATCACAACCCTCAACATCACAACCTTCAACATCACAACCCACAATATCACAACCCTCAACATCAGAACACTCAACATCGCCACATTCAACATTGCAAACCACAACATCACAACCCTCAACATCACAACCCACAATATCACAACCCTCAACATCACAACACTCAACGTTGCAACCCTCAACATCACAACCTTCAACATCACAACCCACAATATCACAACCCTCAACATCAGAACACTCAACATCGCCACATTCAACATTGCAAACCACAACATCACAACCCTCAACATCACAACCCACAATATCACAACCCTCAACATCACAACACTCAACATCACAACACTCAACATCACAACCCACAATATCACAACCCTCAACATCAGAACACTCAACATCGCCACATTCAACATTGCAAACCACAACATCACAACCCTCAACATCACAACCCACAATATCACAACCCTCAACATCACAACACTCAACGTTGCAACCCTCAACATCACAACATTCAACATCACAACACACAATATAACAACCCTCAACAACACAACATTCAACATTGCAAACCTCAACATCACAACACTCAATATGACAATCCACAGCATCACAACACTCAACGTCGCAACAATCAACATCACAACCCTCAACATCAGAACACTCAACATCGCCACATTCAACATCACAACCCTCAACATCACAACACTCAACATCACAACCCTCAACATCACAACCCTCAGCATCAGAACCCACAATATCACAACCCTCAACATCAGAACACTCAACATTGCCACATTCAACATCTCAACATTCAACATTGCAAACCTCAACATCACAACACTCAACATGGCCATACTCAACATCACAACACTCAACTTTGCAACCCTCAACATCGCAACACTCAACATCGTCACCTTGGAAATCAAAACACGGCAACCCTCAACATGGTAAGCCTTAACATCAGAACACTCAACATCACAACATTCAATGTCGCAACTCTCAACATCACAACACTCAAATGACAATCCACAGCATCAGAACACTCAACATTGCAAATCTCAACATCACAACCCTCAACATCACAACCCACAATATCACAACCCTCAACGTCAGAACACTCAACATCGCCACATTCAACATCACAACATTCAACATTGCAAACCTCAACATCACAACCCTCATCATCACAACCCTCAACATCACTAAACTCAACACCACAACCCACAATATCACAACCCTCAACATCATAACCCTCAACATCAGAACACTCAACATCAGAACACTCAACATCAGAACACTCAACATCGCCACATTCATCATCACAACACTCAACATTGCAAACCTCAACATGGCCATACTCAACATCACAACCCTCAACATCACAAAATTCAACATTGCAACTCTCAACATCACAACCCACAATATCACAACCCTCAACATCACAACCATCAACATCAGAACACTCAAAATCGCCACATTCAACATCACAACATTCAACGTTGCAACTCTCAACATCACAACACTCAACATGGCCATACTCAACATCACAACACTCAACTTTGCAACCCTCAACATCGCAACACTCAACATCGTCACCTTGGAAATCACAACACGGCAACCCTCAACATGGTAAGCCTTCACATCAGAACACTCAACATCACAACATTCAATGTCGCAACTCTCAACATCACAACACTCAAATGACAATCCACAGCATCACAACACTCAACATTGCAAACCTCAACATCACAACCCTCAACATAACAACCCACAATATCACAACCCTCAACATCAGAACACTCAACATCGCCACATTCAACATCACAACATTCAACATTGCAACTCTCAACATCACAACACTCAACATCACAACCCTCAACATCACAAAATTCAACATTGCAACTCTCAACATCACAACCCACAATATCACAACCCTCAACATCACAACCCTCAACATCACAAAATTCAACATTGCAACTCTCAACATCACAACCCACAATATCACAACCATCAACATCAGAACACTCAAAATCGCCACATTCAACATCACAACATTCAACGTTGCAACTCTCAACATCACAACACTCAACATGGCCATACTCAACATCACAACACTCAACTTTGCAACCCTCAACATCGCAACACTCAACATCGTCACCTTGGAAATCACAACACGGCAACCCTCAACATGGTAAGCCTTCACATCAGAACACTCAACATCACAACATTCAATGTCGCAACTCTCAACATCACAACACTCAAATGACAATCCACAGCATCACAACACTCAACATTGCAAACCTCAACATCACAACCCTCAACATAACAACCCACAATATCACAACCCTCAACATCAGAACACTCAACATCGCCACATTCAACATCACAACATTCAACATTGCAAACCTCAACATCACTAAACTCAACACCACAACCCACAATATCACAACCCTCAACATCAGAACACTCAACATCAGAACACTCAACATCAGAACACTCAACATCGCCACATTCATCATCACAACACTCAACATTGCAAACCTCAACATGGCCATACTCAACATCACAAAATTCAACATTGCAACTCTCAACATCACAACCCACAATATCACAACCCTCAACATCACAACCATCAACATCAGAACACTCAACATCGCCACATTCAACATCACAACATTCAACATTGCAACTCTCAACATCACAACACCCAACACCTCAACCCACAATATCACAACCCTCAACATCAGAACACTCAACATCGCCACATTCAACATCACAACATTCAACATTGCAACTCTCAACATCACAACACTCAACATCACAACACTCAATATGACAATCCACAGCATCACAACAATCAACATTGCAAACCTCAACATCACAACACTCAATATGGCCATACTCAACATCACAACACTCAACTTTGCAACCCTCAACATCGAAACACTCAACATTGTCACCTTGGAAATCACAACACGGCAACCCTCAACATGGTAAGCCTTAACATCAGAACACTCAACATCACAACATTCAATGTCGCAACTCTCAACATCACAACACTCAAATGACAATCCACAGCATCACAACACTCAACAATGCAAACCTCAACATCACAACCCTCAACATCACAACCCACAATATCACAACCCTCAACATCAGAACACTCAACATCGCCACATTCAACATCACAACACTCAACATTGCAACCCTCAACATCACAACACTCAACATCACACTCCACAATATCACAACCCTCAACATCACAACCCTCAACATCAGAACACTCAACATCAGAACACTCAACATCAGAACACTCAACATCGCCACATTCAACATCACAACACTCAACATTGCAAACCTCAACATGGCCATACTCAACATCACAACCCGCAACATCACAACATTCAACATTGCAACTCTCAACATCACAACCCACAATATCACAACCCTCAACATCACAACCCTCAACATCAGAACACTCAACATCGCCACATTCAACATCACAACACTCAACATTGCAAACTTCAACATGGCCATACTCAACATCACAACCCTCAACATCAGAACACTCAACATCTCCACATTCAACATCACAACATTCAACATTGCAACTCTCAACATCACAACACTCAACATCACAACCCACAATATCACAACCCTCAACATCAGAACACTCAACATTGCCACATTCAACATCACAACACTCAACATTGCAAACCTCAACATCACAACACTCAACATCACAACCCTCAACATCACAACCCTCAACATTGCAAACCTCAACATCACAACTCTCAACATCACAACCCACAATATCACAACCCTCAACATCACAACACTCAACATCACAACACTCAACATTGCAACCCTCAACATCACAACACTCAACATCACAACCCTCAACATCACAACCCTCAACATTGCAAACCTCAACATCACAACTCTCAACATCACAACCCACAATATCACAACCCTCAACATCACAACCCTCAACATCACAACGCTCAACAACACAACACTCAACATCACAACCCACAATATCACAACCCTCAACATCACAACCCTCAACATCACAACCCACAATATCACAACCCTCAACATCAGAACACTCAACATCGCCACATTCAACATCACAACACTCAACATCGCCACATTCAACATCACAACATTCAACATTGCAAACCTCAACATCACAACACTCAACATTGCAAACCTCAACATCACAACACTCAACATGGCCATACTCAACATCACAACACTCAACTTTGCAACCCTCAACATCGCAACACTCAACATCGTCACCTTGGAAATCACAACACGGCAACCCTCAACATGGTAAGCCTTAACATCAGAACACACAACATCACAACATTCAATGTCGCAACTTTCAACATCACAACACTCAATATGACAATCCACAGCATCACAACACTCAACGTCGCAACACTCAACATCGCAACCCTCAACATCGCAACACTCAACATCACAAAATTCAACATTGCAACCATCATCATCGTAACACTCCACATTGTCACCCTGAAAATCTCAACATAGCAACCCTCAACATGGCAAGCCTCAACATCTCAACCCTCAACATCTCAACCCTCAACATCGCCACATTCAACATCACAACATTCAACATTGCAACGCTCAACATCACAACCCTCAACATCACAACCCACAATATCACAACCCTCAACATCACAACACTCAACATCAGAACATTCAACATCACAACCCACAATATCACAACCCTCAACATCACAACCCACAATATCACAACCCTCAACATCACAACACTCAACATCACAACACTCAACATCGCCACATTCAACATCACAACACTCAACATTGCAAACCTCAACATCACAAACCTCAACATCACAACCCTCAACATCAGAACCCTCAACATCACAACACTCAACATTGCAAACCTCAACATCACAACCCTCAACATCACAACCCACAACATCACAAACCTCAACATCACAACACTCAACATCGCCACATTCAACATCACAACACTCAACATTGCAAACCTCAACATCACAACCCTCAACATCACAACCCTCAACATCAGAACCCTCAACATCACAACACTCAACATTGCAAACCTCAACATCACAACCCTCAACATCAGAACACTCAACATCAGAACACTCAACATCGCCACATTCAACATCACAACACTCAACATTGCAAACCTCAACATGGCCATACTCAACATCACAACCCGCAACATCACAACATTCAACATTGCAACTCTCAACATCACAACCCACAATATCACAACCCTCAACATCACAACCCTCAACATCAGAACACTCAACATCGCCACATTCAACATCACAACACTCAACATTGCAAACCTCAACATGGCCATACTCAACATCACAACCCTCAACATCAGAACACTCAACATCTCCACATTCAACATCACAACATTCAACATTGCAACTCTCAACATCACAACACTCAACATCACAACCCACAATATCACAACCCTCAACATCAGAACACTCAACATTGCCACATTCAACATCACAACACTCAACATTGCAAACCTCAACATCACAACACTCAACATCACAACCCTCAACATCACAACACTCAACATTGCAAACCTCAACATCACAACTCTCAACATCACAACCCACAATATCACAACCCTCAACATCACAACCCACAATATCACAACCCTCAACATCACAACCCTCAACATCACAACCCTCAACATCAGAACACTCAACATCGCCACATTCAACATCACAACACTCAACATCGCCACATTCAACATCACAACATTCAACATTGCAAACCTCAACATCACAACACTCAACATTGCAAACCTCAACATCACAACACTCAACATGGCCATACTCAACATCACAACACTCAACTTTGCAACCCTCAACATCGCAACACTCAACATCGTCACCTTGGAAATCACAACACGGCAACCCTCAACATGGTAAGCCTTAACATCAGAACACACAACATCACAACATTCAATGTCGCAACTTTCAACATCACAACACTCAATATGACAATCCACAGCATCACAACACTCAACATCGCAACCCTCAACATCGCAACACTCAACATCGCAAAATTCAACATTGCAACCATCATCATCGTAACACTCCACATTGTCACCCTGAAAATCTCAACATAGCAACCCTCAACATGGCAAGCCTCAACATCTCAACCCTCAACATCTCAACCCTCAACATCGCCACATTCAACATCACAACATTCAACATTGCAACGCTCAACATCACAACCCTCAACATCACAACCCACAATATCACAACCCTCAACATCACAACACTCAACATCAGAACACTCAACATCACAACCCACAATATCACAACCCTCAACATCACAACCCACAATATCACAACCCTCAACATCACAACACTCAACATCACAACACTCAACATCGCCACATTCAACATCACAACACTCAACATTGCAAACCTCAACATCACAAACCTCAACATCACAACCCTCAACATCACAACACTCAACATTGCAAACCTCAACATCACAACCCTCAACATCACAACCCACAACATCACAAACCTCAACATCACAACACTCAACATCGCCACATTCAACATCACAACACTCAACATTGCAAACCTCAACATCACAACCCTCAACATCACAACCCTCAACATCAGAACCCTCAACATCACAACACTCAACATTGCAAACCTCAACATCACAACCCACAATATCACAACCTTCAACATCACAACCCTCAACATCACAACCCTCAACATCACAACCCTCAACATCAGAACACTCAACATCGTCACATTCAACATCACAACCCTCAACATCACAACCCACAATATCACAACCCTCAACATCACAACACTCAACATCACAACCCTCAACATCACAACCCTCAACATCACAACCCTCAACATCAGAACACTCAACATCACAACATTCAACATCACAACACTCAACATCGCCACATTCAACATCACAACCCTCAACATCACAACCCACAATATCACAAAACTCAACATCACAACACTCAACGTCGCAACACTCAACATCACAACCCTCAACATCAGAACACTCAACATCGCCATACTCAACATCACAACACTCAACTTTGCAACCCTCAACATCGCAACACTCAACATCGCCATACTCAACATCACAACACTCAACATCACAACACTCAACATCACAACCCTCAACATCACAACCCACAATATCACAACCCTCAACATCAGAACACTCAACATCGCCACATTCAACATCACAACCCTCAACATTGCAACCCTCAACATCACAACACTCAACATCACAACTCTCAACATCACAACCCTCAACATCAGAACACTCAATATCGCCACATTCAACATCACAACACTCAACATTGCAAACCTCAACATGGCCATACTCAACATCACAACCCTCAACATCAGAACACTCAACATCACAACCCTCAACATCACAACCCACAATATCACAACCCTCAACATCAGAACACTCAACATCGCCACATTCAACATCACAACACTCAACATTGCAAACCTCAACATCACAACACTCAACATCACAACCCTCAACATCACAACCCACAATATCACAACCCTCAACATCAGAACACTCAACATCGCCACATTCAACATCACAACACTCAACATTGCAAACCACAACATCACAACCCTCAACATCACAACCCACAATATCACAACCCTCAACATCACAACACTCAATATGACAATCCACAGCATCACAACACTCAACGTCGCAACAATCAACATCACAACCCTCAACATCAGAACACTCAACATCGCCACATTCAACATCACAACACTCAACATTGCAAACCACAACATCACAACCCTCAACATCACAACCCACAATATCACAACCCTCAACATCAGAACACTCAACATTGCCACATTCAACATCACAACATTCAACATTGCAAACCTCAACATCACAACACTCAACATGGCCATACTCAACATCACAACACTCAACTTTGCAACCCTCAACATCGCAACACTCAACATCGTCACCTTGGAAATCACAACACGGCAACCCTCAACATGGTAAGCCTTAACATCAGAACACTCAACATCACAACATTCAATGTCGCAACTCTCAACATCACAACACTCAAATGACAATCCACAGCATCACAACACTCAACATTGCAAACCTCAACATCACAACCCACAATATCACAACCCTCAACATCAGAACACTCAACATCGCCACATTCAACATCACAACACTCAACATTGCAAACCTCAACATCACAACACTCAACATCACAACCCACAATATCACAACCCACAATATCACAACCCTCAACATCATAACCCTCAACATCAGAACACTCAACATCAGAACACTCAACATCAGAACACTCAACATCGCCACATTCAACATCACAACACTCAACATTGCAAACCTCAACATGGCCATACTCAACATCACAACCCTCAACATCACAAAATTCAACATTGCAACTCTCAACATCACAACCCACAAGATCACAACCCTCAACATCACAACCATCAACATCAGAGCACTCAACATCGCCACATTCAACATCACAACATTCAACATTGCAACTCTCAACATCACAACACCCAACAACTCAACCCACAATATCACAACCCTCAACATCAGAACACTCAACATCGCCACATTCAACATCACAACATTCAACATTGCAACTCTCAACATCACAACACTCAACATCACAACACTCAATATGACAATCCACAGCATCACAACACTCAACATTGCAAACCTCAACATCACAACACTCAACATGGCCATACTCAACATCACAACACTCAACTTTGCAACCCTCAACATCGAAACACTCAACATTGTCACCTTGGAAATCACAACACGGCAACCCTCAACATGGTAAGCCTTAACATCAGAACACTCAACATCACAACATTCAATGTCGCAACTCTCAACATCAGAACACTCAACATCACAACACTCAACGTCGCAACACTCAAATGACAATCCACAGCATCACAACACTCAACATTGCAAACCTCAACATCACAACCCACAATATCACAACCCTCAACATCAGAACACTCAACATCGCCACATTCAACATCACAACACTCAACATTGCAAACCTCAACATCACAACACTCAACATCACAACCCACAATATCACAACCCACAATATCACAACCCTCAACATCATAACCCTCAACATCAGAACACTCAACATCAGAACACTCAACATCAGAACACTCAACATCGCCACATTCAACATCACAACACTCAACATTGCAAACCTCAACATGGCCATACTCAACATCACAACCCTCAACATCACAAAATTCAACATTGCAACTCTCAACATCACAACCCACAAGATCACAACCCTCAACATCACAACCATCAACATCAGAGCACTCAACATCGCCACATTCAACATCACAACATTCAACATTGCAACTCTCAACATCACAACACCCAACAACTCAACCCACAATATCACAACCCTCAACATCAGAACACTCAACATCGCCACATTCAACATCACAACATTCAACATTGCAACTCTCAACATCACAACACTCAACATCACAACACTCAATATGACAATCCACAGCATCACAACACTCAACATTGCAAACCTCAACATCACAACACT
The DNA here is from genome assembly GCF_047496885.1 of Scyliorhinus torazame. Taxonomy (NCBI): domain Eukaryota; kingdom Metazoa; phylum Chordata; class Chondrichthyes; order Carcharhiniformes; family Scyliorhinidae; genus Scyliorhinus; species Scyliorhinus torazame. Next base: position 73,425,534 of record NC_092722.1, on the reverse strand, counting down.
CAACATGGCCATACTCAACATCACAACACTCAACTTTGCAACCCTCAACATCGAAACACTCAACATTGTCACCTTGGAAATCACAACACGGCAACCCTCAACATGGTAAGCCTTAACATCAGAACACTCAACATCACAACATTCAATGTCGCAACTCTCAACATCAGAACACTCAACATCACAACACTCAACGTCGCAACACTCAAATGACAATCCACAGCATCACAACACTCAACATTGCAAACCTCAACATCACAACCCTCAACATCACAACCCACAATATCACAACCCTCAACATCAGAACACTCAACATCGACACATTCAACATCACAACACTCAACATTGCAAACCTCAACATGGCCATACTCAACATCACAACCCGCAACATCACAACATTCAACAAAGAACAAAGAACAAAGAAATGTACAGCACAGGAACAGGCCCTTCGGCCCTCCAAGCCCGTGCCGACCATACTGCCCGACTAAACTACAATCTTCTACACTTCCTGGGTCCGTATCCTTCTATTCCCATCCTATTCATATATTTGTCAAGATGCCCCTTAAATGTCCCTATCGTCCCTGCCTCCACTACCTCCTCCGGTAGTGAGTTCCAGGCACCCACTACCCTCTGCGTAAAAAACTTGCCTCGTACATCTACTCTAAACTTTGCCCCTCACCTTAAACCTATGCCCCCTAGTAATTGACCCCTCTACCCTGGGGAAAAGCCTCTGACTATCCACTCTGTCTATGCCCCTCATAATTTTGTATACCTCTATCAGGTCGCCCCTCAACCTCCTTCGTTCCAGTGAGAACAAACCGAGTTTATTCAATCGCTCCTCATAGCTTATGCCCTCCATACCAGGCAACATTCTGGTAAATCTCTTCTGCACCCTCTCTAAAGCCTCCACATCCTTCTGGTAGTGTGGCGACCAGAATTGAACACTATACTCCAAGTGTCGCCTAACTAAGGTTCTATACAGCTGCAACATGACTTGCCAATTCTTATACTCAATGCCCCGGCCAATGAAGGCAAGCATGCCGTATGCCTTCTTGACTACCTTCTCCACCTGTGTAGCCCCTTTCAGTGATCTGTGGACCTGTACTCCTAGATCTCTTTGACTTTCAATACTCTTGAGGGTTCTACCATTCACTGTATATTCCCTACCTGCATTAGCCCTTCCAAAATGCATTACCTCACATTTGTCCAGGTTAAACTCCATCTGCCATCTCTCCGCCCAAGTCTCCAGACAATCTAAATCCTGCTGTATCCTCAGACAGTCCTCATCGCTATCCGCAATTCCACCAACCTTTGTGTCGTCTGCAAACTTACTAATCAGACCAGTTACATTTTCCTCCAAATCATTTATATATACTACAAAGAGCAAAGGTCCCAGCACTGATCCCTGTGGAACACCACTGGTCACAGCCCTCCAATTAGAAAAGCATCCCTCCATTGCTACCCTCTGCCTTCTATGGCCTAGCCAGTTCTGTATCCACCTTGCCAGTTCACCCCTGATCCCGTGTGACTTCACCTTTTGTACTAGTCTACCATGAGGGACCTTGTCAAAGGCCTTACTGAAGTCCATATAGACAACATCTACTGCCCTACCTGCATCAATCATCTTAGTGACCTCCTCGAAAAACTCTATCAAGTTAGTGAGACACGACCTCCCCTTCACAAAACCGTGCTGCCTCTCACTAATACGTCCATTTGCTTCCAAATGGGAGTAGATCCTGTCTCGAAGAATTCTCTCCAGTAATTTCCCTACCACTGAAGTAAGGCTCACCGGCCTGTAGTTCCCGGGATTATCCCTGCCACCCTTCTTAAACAGAGGAACAACATTGGCTATTCTCCAGTCCTCCGGGACATCCCCTGAAGACAGCGAGGATCCAAAGATTTCTGTCAAGGCCTCAGCAATTTCCTCTCCAGCCTCCTTCAGTATTCTGGGGTAGATCCCATCCGGCCCTGGGGACTTATCTACCTTAATATTTTTTAAGACACCCAACACCTCGTCTTTTTGGATCACAATGTGACCCAGGCTATCTACACCCCCTACTCCAGACTCAACATCTACCAATTCCTTCTCTTTGGTGAATACTGATGCAAAGTATTCATTTAGTACCTCGCCCATTTCCTCTGGCTCCACACATAGATTCCCTTGCCTATCCTTCAGTGGGCCAACCCTTTCCCTGGCTACCCTCTTGCTTTTTATGTAAGTGTAAAAAGCCTTGGGATTTTCCTTAACCCTATTTGCCAATGCCTTTTCATGACCCCTTCTAGCCCTCCTGACTCCTTGCTTAAGTTCCTTCCTACTTTCCTTATATGCCACACAGGCTTCGTCTGTTCCCAGCCTTTTAGCCCTGACAAATGCCTCCTTTTTCTTTTTGACGAGGCCTACAATATCACTCGTCATCCAAGGTTCCCGAAAATTGCCGTATTTATCTTTCTTCCTCTCAGGAACATGCCTGTCCTGTATTCCTTTCAATTCCTTGCAACTCTCAACATCACAACCCACAATATCACAACCCTCAACATCACAACCCTCAACATCAGAACACTCAACATCGCCACATTCAACATCACAACACTCAACATTGCAAACCTCAACATGGCCATACTCAACATCACAACCCTCAACATCACAAAACTCAACATCAGAACACTCAACATCAGAACACTCAACATCGCCACATTCAACATCACAACACTCAACATTGCAAACCTCAACATGGCCATACTCAACATCACAACCCGCAACATCACAACATTCAACATTGCAACTCTCAACATCACAACCCACAATATCACAACCCTCAACATCACAACCCTCAACATCAGAACACTCAACATCGCCACATTCAACATCACAACACTCAACATTGCAAACCTCAACATGGCCATACTCAACATCACAACCCTCAACATCAGAACACTCAACATCGCCACATTCAACATCACAACATTCAACATTGCAACTCTCAACATCACAACACTCAACATCACAACCCACAATATCACAACCCTCAACATCAGAACACTCAACATCGCCACATTCAACATCACAACATTCAACATTGCAACCCTCAACATCACTAAACTCAACATCACAACACTCAACATCACAACACTCAACATCACAACACTCAACATGACAATCCACAGCATCACAACACTCAACGTCGCAACACTCAACATCGCAACCCTCAACATCGCAACACTCAACATCACAAAATTCAACATTGCAAGCATCATCATCGCAACACTCCACATTGTCACCCTGAAAATCTCAACATGGCAACCCTCAACATGGCAAACCTCAACATCTCAACCCTCAACATCTCAACCCTCAACATCGCAACCCTCAACATCCCAATACTCAACATCACAAGACTCAACACAAGACTCAACAACACAACACTCAACATCGCAACCCTCAACATCGCAACCCTCAACATCACAACCCTCAACATCCCAATACTCAACATCACAAGACTCAACAACACAACACTCAACATCGCAACCCTCAACATCGCAACCCTCAACATCGCAACATTCAGCAGCGCAACCCTCAACATGGCAACCCACAACATGGCAACACTCAACATTGCAACCCTCAACATTGCAACCCTCAACATCGCAAACCTCAACATGACAACGCTCAACATTGCAACCCTCAAAATCACAACACTCAACATCGCCACATTCAACATCAAAACACTCAACATTGCAACCCTTAACGTCACAACACTCAACATCGCCACCCTCAACATCACAACACCCAACATCACAGCACTCAACAACACAACACGCAACATGGCCATACTCAACATCACAACACTCAACATTGCAACCTTCAACATCGCAACACTCAACATCATCACCTTCTGAAAATCTGAACATGGCAACACTCAACATGGCAACACTCAACATGGCAAGCCTTAACATCAGAACACTCAACATCGCAACACTCAATGTCGCAACACTCAACATCACAACACTCAACATGGCAACCCTCAACATCACAACACTCAAAGTCGCAACACTCAACATGGCAATTCTCAACATCACATCACTCAATGTCGCAACACACAACAGCGCAATGTTCAATATCGCAACACTCAACATCACAAAATTCAACATTGCAACCTTCATCATCGCAACACTCCACGTTGTCACCCTGAAAATCTCAAGATGGCAACCCTCAACATCGCAACACTCAACGTCATAACACTCAACATCGCAACCCTCAACATCGCAACACTCAACGTCACAACACACAACATTGCAACCCTCAACATCGCAACACTCAACGTCATAACACTCAACATCGCAACCCTCAACATCGCAACACTCAACATCGCAACCCTCAACATCGCAACACTCATCACAACATTGCAACCCTCAACATCGCAACACTCAACATCGCCACATTCAACATCAAAACACTCAACATTGCAACCCTTAACGTCACAGCACTCAACATCGCCACCCTCAACATCACAACACCCAACATCACAGCACTCAACAACACAACACGCAACATGGCCATACTCAACATCACAACACTCAACATTGCAACCTTCAACATCGCAACACTCAACATCATCACCTTCTGAAAATCTGAACATGGCAACACTCAACATGGCAACACTCAACATGGCAAGCCTTAACATCAGAACACTCAACATCGCCACCCTCAACATCGCAACACCCAACATCACAGCACTCAACAACACAACACGCAACATGGCCATACTCAACATCACAACACTCAACATTGCAACCTTCAACATCGCAACACTCAACATCATCACCTTCTGAAAATCTGAACATGGCAACACTCAACATGGCAAGCGTTAACATCAGAACACTCAACATCGCAACACTCAATGTCGCAACACTCAACATCACAACACTCAACATGGCAACCCTCAACATCACAACACTCAAAGTCGCAACACTCAACATGGCAATCCTCAACATCGCATCACTCAATGTCGCAACACACAACAGCGCAATGTTCAATATCGCAACACTCAACATCACAAAATTCAACATTGCAACCTTCATCATCGCAACACTCCACGTTGTCACCCTGAAAATCTCAAGATGGCAACCCTCAACATCGCAACACTCAACGTCATAACACTCAACATCGCAACCCTCAATATCGCAACACTCAACATCACAAAATTCAACATTGCAACCTTCATCATCGCAACACTCCACGTTGTCACCCTGAAAATCTCAAGATGGCAACCCTCAACATCGCAACACTCAACGTCACAACACACAACATTGCAACCCTCAACATCGCAACCCTCAACATCGCAACACTCAACGTCACAACACACAACATTGCAACCCTCAACATCGCAACGCTCAACATCGCAACACTCATCACAACATTGCAACCCTCAACATCGCAACACTCAACATCGCAACCATCAATATCGCAACCCTCAACATCGCAACCCACAACACTCAAGATCGCAACACTCAACATTACAACACCCACCATTGCAACACTCAATGTCGCAATACTCAACATCACAACACTCAACATCACAACACTCAATGTCGCGACACTCAATGTCACAATCCTCAACGTCGTAAACTTCAACATCGCAACACTCAATGTCACAACCCTCAACTTCGTAACGCTCAACTTCTCAATCCTCAACAGCGCAAAACTCAACACCACAACACTCAACATCACAACGCTCAACATCTCAGCGCTCAACATCACAACGCTCAACTTCGCAATGCTCAATGTCACAACACTCAATGTCACAACCCGCAATGTCACAACGCTCAACATCACAACACTCAACATTGCAACCCTCAACATGACAATCCTCCACATCGCAACCCTCAACATTGCAACACTCTCAGGATTGGTACAACACTGGGTTAGATGCAGAGTAAAGCTCCCTCTACACTGTTCCCATCAAACACTCCCAGGACAGGTACAGCACGGGTTAGATACAGAGTAAAGCTCCTTCTACACTGTCCCCATGAAACACTCCAGGGCAGGTACAGCATGGGGTTAGATACAGAGTAAAGCTCCCTCTACACTGTCCCCATCAAACACCCCCAGGACAGGTACAGCACAGGGTTAGATACAAAATAAAGCTCCCTCTAACACTGTCCCCATGAAACACTCCCAGGACAGGTACAGCACGGGTTAGATACAGAGTAAAGCTCCTTCTACACTGTCCCCATGAAACACTCCAGGGTAGGTACAGCATGGGGTTAGATACAGAGTCAGCCTCCCTTTACACTGTCCCCATCAAACACTCCCAGAACAGATACAGCACGGGGTTAGAAATACATTTGACTGTAATGCTGATGGATTCTTGCTGTGCAGGTACCTTTCTCCTGATGTATGTGAATGAGTTACACAGTGTGGTTGCTGCCTACACATTCCAGGCTCCGAGCAGTAGTCTCTGTAAAGGTTGGATAGATAGTCTCACTGCAGCCCAGGTGAGTACAGAATTTGAAAATAGATGTGAAGACATTTGTTAAAGTTTAAAGCATTAATTAAATGAGGTTATGGGGTGGCAGGGGGATGGGAATCAGTCCGATTATTGCTCCCGGTCCCTGTCCAGTGACCCTGGGTTAGGGAGGAGAGTGAATCAGCCCGGGTTCCTGCTCCTGATCCCTGTCCAGTGACTCTGGGTTAGGGAGGGGGTGAATCAGCCCGGGTTCCTGCTCCCGGTCCCTGTCCAGTGACCCTGGGTTAGGGAGGGAGTGAATCAGTCCGGGTTCCTGCTCCTGATCCCTGTCCAGTGACCCTGGGTTAGGGAGGGGGTGAATCAGCCCGGGTTCCTGCTCCTGATCCCTGTCCAGTGAACCCTGGGTTAGGGAGGGGGTGAATCAGTCCGGGTTCCTGCTCCTGATCCCTGTCCAGTGACTCTGGGTTAGGGAGGGGGTGAATCAGCCCGGGTTCCTGCTCCTGATCCCTCTCCAGTGACCCCTGGGTTAGGGAGCGGGAGTGAATCAGCCCAGTTCCTGCTCCTGATCCCTGTCCCGTGACCCTGGGATAGGGAGGGGGTGAATCAGCCCGGGTTCCTGCTCCTGATCCCTGTCCAGTGACTCTGGGTTAGGGAGTGGGAGTGAATCAGCCCAGTTCCTGCTCCTGATCCCTGTCCAGTGACCTCTGGGTTAGGGAGGGAGTGAATCAGCCCGGGTTCCTGCTCCTGATCCCTGTCCAGTGACTCTGGGTTAGGGAGGGGGTGAATCAGTCCGGGTTCCTGCTCCTGATCACTGTCCAGTGACCCCTGGGTTAGGGAGGGAGTGAATCAGCCCGGGTTCCTGCTCCTGATCCCTGTCCAGTGACCCTGGGTTAGGGAGTGGGAGTGAATTAGCCCAGTTCCTGCTCCTGATCCCTGTCCAGTGACCCTGGGTTAGGGAGGGGGTGAATCAGTCCGGGTTCCTGCTCCTGATCCCTGTCCAGTGACTCTGGGTTAGGGAGTGGGAGTGAATCAGCCCGGGTTCCTGCTCCTGATCCCTGTCCAGTGACCCTGGGTTAGGGAGTGGGAGTGAATTAGCCCAGTTCCTGCTCCTGATCCCTGTCCAGTGACCCTGGGTTAGGGAGGGGGTGAATCAGTCCGGGTTCCTGCTCCTGATCACTGTCCAGTGACCCCTGGGTTAGGGAGGGAGTGAATCAGCCCGGGTTCCTGCTCCTGATCCCTGTCCAGGGATGAAATGTTGAAGGTTGGATTGAAGTAATGGAGGATGTGAGCTAGGTGAATTTTATTCACACAGAAACAGTTAGAGTTGCTGCGGTCTCGAGAGGCCTGGATGTGTCAGGCACAATTTAAACAGATGCAGGAGAATCAAGAATCTGCGATTCGAGATCGGAATTCCCCCAATCTGTGTCGGAGAAATCCCAGCAATGGAGACGTCAGGTATGTCCAAATGCCAATGTTTGAGTTGACAAGCAGGTTTCAGTGTCGGGCTGCCCCAGTGTCATTGGTGTGACCGATCTCACCCTCAGTCCTCTCAGTCATACCCCCCTCAGTACCCTCACTCCCTCCCTCTCTGACCGATCACTCCCTCAGTCCCCTCAGTCATACCCCCCTCAGTACCCTCACTCCCTCCCTCTCTGACCGATCACTCCCTCAGTCCCCTCAGTCATACCCCCCTCAGTACCCTCACTCCCTCCCTCTGACCGATCTTACCCTCAGTCCCCTCAGTCATACCCCCCTCAGTACCCTCACTCCCTCCCTCTCTGACCGACCTCACCCTCACTCCCCTCAGTCATACCCCCCTCAGTACCTTCACTCCCTCCCTCTCTGACCGATCTCACCCTCAGTCCCCTCAGTCATACCCCCCTCAGTACCCTCACTCCCTCCATCTCTGACCGATCTCACCCTCACTCCCCTTCGCACCATACCCCGCTCAGTATCCTCCCTCTCTGACCGATCACTCCCTCACTCCCCTTCGCACCATACCCCCCTCAGTATCCTCATTCACTCCCTCTCTGACCGATCTCACCCTCAGTCCCCTTCGCACCATACCCCCCTCAGTTTCCTCACTCCCTCCCTCTCTGACCGATCACTCCCTCAGTCCCCTTCGCACCATACCCCCCTCAGTTTCCACACTCCCTTCCTCTCTGACCGATCACTCCCTCAGTCCCCTTCGCACCATACCCCCCTCAGTATCCTCACTCCCTCCCTCTCTGACCGATCTCACCCTCAGTCCCCTCAGTCATACCCCCCTCAGTACCCTCACTCCCTCCCTCTCTGACCGATCTCACCCTCAGTCCCCTTCGCACCATACCCCCCTCAGTTTCCTCACTCCCTCCCTCTCTGACTGATCTCACCCTCAGTCCCCTTCGCACCATACCCCCCTCAGTATCCTCACTCCCTCCCTCTCTGACCGATCACTCCCTCAGTCTCCTTCGCACCATACCCCCCTCAGTACCCTCCCTCCCTTCCTCTCTGACCGATCTCACCCTCAGTCCCCTTCGCACCATACCCCCCTCAGTTTCCTCACTTCCTCCCTCTCTGACCGATCACTCCCTCAGTCCCCTTCGCACCATACCCCCCTCAGTATCCTCATTCACTCCCTCTCTGACCGATCTCACCCTCAGTCCCCTTCGCACCATACCCCCCTCAGTACCCTCCCTCTCTGACCGATCTCACCCTCAGTCCCCTTCGCACCATACCCCCCTCAGTACCCTCCCTCCCTCCCTCTCTGACCGATCACTCCCTCAGTCCCCTTCGCATCATACCCTCCTCGGTATCCTCACTCCCTCCCTCTCTGACCGATCACTTCCTCAGTCCCCTTCGCACCATACCCCCCTCAGTATCCTCACTCCCTCCCTCTCTGACCGATCACTCCCTCAGTCCCCTTCGCACCATACCCCCCTCAGTACCCTCACTCCCTCCCTCTCTGACCGATCACTCCCTCAGTCCCCTTCGCACCATACCCCCCTCAGTATCCTCACTCCCTCCCTCTCTGACCGATCACTCCCTCAGTCCCCTTCGCACCATACCCCCTCAGTACCCTCACTCCCTCCCTCTCTGACCGATCACTCCCTCAGTCCCCTTCGCACCATACCCCCCTCAGTATCCTCACTCCCTCCCTCTCTGACCGATCACTCCCTCAGTCCCCTTCGCACCATACCCCCCTCAGTACCCTCACTCCCTCCCTCTCTGACCGATCACTCCCTCAGTCCCCTTCGCACCATACCCCCTCAGTATCCTCACTCCCTCCCTCTCTGACCGATCACTCCCTCAGTCCCCTTCGCACCATACCCCCCTCAGTATCCTCACTCCCTCCCTCTCTGACTGATCTCACCCTCAGTCCCCTTCGCACCATACCCCCCTCAGTTTCCTCACTCCCTCCCTCTCTGACCGATCACTCCCTCAGTCCCCTTCGCATCATACCCCCCTCAGTATCCTCACTCCCTCCCTCTCTGACCGATCACTCCCTCAGTCCCCTTCGCACCATACCCCCCTCAGTACCCTCACTCCCTCCCTTTCTGACCGATCACTCCCTCAGTCCCCTCAGTCATACCCCCCTCAGTATCCTCACTCCCTCCCTTTCTGACCGATCACTCCCTCAGTCCCCTTCGAATCATACCCTCCTCAGTACCCTCACTCCCTCCCTCTCTGACCGATCACTCCCTCAGTCCCCTCAGTCATACCCCCCTCAGTATCCTCACTCCCTCCCTCTCTGACCGATCACTCCCTCAGTCCCCTCAGTCATAACCCCCTCAGTACCCTCACTCCCTCCCTCTCTGACTGATCTCACCCTCAGTCCCCTTCGCACCATACCCCCCTCAGTTTCCTCACTCCCTCCCTCTCTGACCGATCACTCCCTCAGTCCCCTTCGCACCATACCCCCCTCAGTATCCTCACTCCCTCCCTCTCTGACTGATCACTCCCTCAGTCCCCTTCGCACCATACCCCCCTCAGTACCCTCACTCCCTCCCTTTCTGACCGATCACTCCCTCAGTCCCCTCAGTCATACCCCCCTCAGTACCCTCACTCCCTCCCTCTCTGACCGATCACTCCCTCACTCCCCTCAGTCATACCCCCCTCAGTACCCTCACTCCCTCCCTCTCTGACCGATCTCACCCTCAGTCCCCTTCGCACCATACCCCCCTCAGTATCCTCACTCCCTCCCTCTCTGACCGATCACTCCCTCAGTCTCCTTCGCACCATACCCCCCTCAGTACCCTCCCTCCCTTCCTCTCTGACCGATCTCACCCTCAGTCCCCTTCGCACCATACCCCCCTCAGTATCCTCACTCCCTCCCTCTCTGACCGATCACTCCCTCAGTCCCCTTCGCACCATACCCCCCTCAGTACCCTCACTCCCTCCCTCTCTGACCGATCACTCCCTCAGTCCCCTTCGCACCATACCCCCCTCAGTACCCTCACTCCCTCCCTTTCTGACCGATCACTCCCTCAGTCCCCTCAGTCATACCCCCCTCAGTATCCTCACTCCCTCCCTTTCTGACCGATCACTCCCTCAGTCCCCTTCGAATCATACCCTCCTCAGTACCCTCACTCCCTCCCTCTCTGACCGATCACTCCCTCAGTCCCCTCAGTCATACCCCCCTCAGTATCCTCACTCCCTCCCTCTCTGACCGATCACTCCCTCAGTCCCCTCAGTCATAACCCCCTCAGTACCCTCACTCCCTCCCTCTCTGACTGATCTCACCCTCAGTCCCCTTCGCACCATACCCCCCTCAGTTTCCTCACTCCCTCCCTCTCTGACCGATCACTCCCTCAGTCCCCTTCGCACCATACCCCCCTCAGTTTCCACACTCCCTTCCTCTCTGACCGATCTCACCCTCAGTCCCCTTCGCACCATACCCCCCTCAGTACCCTCACTCCCTCCCTCTCTGACTGATCACTCCCTCAGTCCCCTTCGCACCATACCCCCCTCAGTACCCTCACTCCCTCCCTTTCTGACCGATCACTCCCTCAGTCCCCTCAGTCATACCCCCCTCAGTATTCTCACTCCTTCCCTTTCTGACCGATCACTCCCTCAGTCCCCTTCGAATCATACCCTCCTCAGTACCCTCACTCCCTCCCTCTCTGACCGATCACTCCCTCAGTCCCCTCAGTCATACCCCCCTCAGTATCCTCACTCCCTCCCTCTCTGACCGATCACTCCCTCAGTCCCCTTCGCACCATACCCCCTTCAGTATCCTCACTCCCTCCCTCTCTGACTGATCACTCCCTCAGTCCCCTTCGCACCATACCCCCCTCAGTACCCTCACTCCCTCCCTTTCTGACCGATCACTCCCTCAGTCCCCTTCGCATCATACCCCCCCTCAGTATCCTCACTCCCTCCCTTTCTGACCGATCACTCCCTCAGTCCCCTTCGAATCATACCCTCCTCAGTACCCTCACTCCCTCCCTCTCTGACCGATCACTCCCTCAGTCCCCTCAGTCATAACCCCCTCAGTACTGTCATAATCTTGTAGACTTCTATCAGGTTGCCCCTCAACCTCCGCCGTTGCAGAAGAACAAGCCAAGTTTCTCCAACCTCTCCTCATGGCTAATATCCTCCATACCATGTAATAACCTGGTTAGTCTTTTCTGTACCCTCTCCAAAGCTTCCACATCCTTCTGGTAGTGAGGCAACCAGAATTGAACACTATATTCCAAGTGCGGCCTAACTAAGGTCCTATGAAGTTGCAACATGACTTGCCAATTTTTAAACTCAATGCCTGGTTGATGAAGGCAAGCATGACTACCTTCTCCACCTGCATTGCCACTTTCAGTGACCTGTGTGTACTGGTGTACCCAGATTCCTCTGCCTATCAATACTCTGAAGGATTCTGCCATTTACTGTATATTTCCGACATGTATTAGAGCTTCCAAAATGCATGACCTCACATTTGTCCAGATTAAACACCATCTGCCATCTCTCCGCCCAAGTCTCCAACCAATCTAGATCTGCTGTATCCTCTGAAGGTCCTATTCGCAAGTCTACCAACCTTTGCGCCGTCCGCAAACTTACTAATCAAACCAGTTACATTTTCCCCCAAATCATTTTATATATTACAAACAGCAAAGGTCCCAGCACTGATCCCTGCGGAACACCACTGGTCACAGCCCTCCATTCAGAAACGCACCCTTCCACTGCTACCCTCTGTCTCCTATGACCGAGCCAGTCTGTATCCATCTTGCCAGCTCACCTCTGATCCTGTGCAACTTAGCCTTCTGTACTAGTCTGCCATGAGGGACCTTGTCAAAGGCATTACGAAAGTCCATGTAGACAATATCCACTGCCCTACCCTCATCAATCATGTTCGTCACTTTCTCGAAAAACTGGATCAAGGTGGTAAGACACAACCTCCCCTTCACAAAACCATGTTACCTCTCACTAATACGTCCACTCATTTCCAAGTGGGAGTAAATCCTGTCTCGAAGAATCCTCTCTAATAATTCCCCTACCACTGACATAAGGCTCACCGGCCTGTAATTACCTGGATTATCCTTGCTATCCTTCTGAAACAAAGGAACAACATTAGCTATTCTCCAAAACTCTGGGACCTCCCCTGTAGCCAGTGAGGATACAAAGATTTCTCTTAAGGCCTCAGCAATTTCCTCCCTTGCCTCTCTCAGTATTCTGGGGTATATCCCATCAGGCCCTGGGGGCTTGTCTACCTTAATGTTTGTCAAGGCCCCCAATACCGCCTCCTTTTTAATCTCAACATGACCCAAACTATCAACACACCCTTTCCCAGACTCATCATCCACCAAGTCCTTCCCTTTGGTGAATACTGATGCAAAGTGCTCATTTAATATTTTGCCCATTTCCTCTGGCTCCACACATAGATTCACTCCCCTGTTATTGAGTGGACCAACCCTGTCCCTGGCTACCTTCTTGCTCTTTATATATGTATAAAAAACCTTGGGATTTTCCTTAATCCTGCTGGCCAATGACTTTTTGTGACCCCTTTTAGCACTCCTGACTCCTTGCTTAAGTTTCTTTTTGCTTTCCTTGTATTCCACACTTGCTTTGAGTGTTCCCAGTCTCCTCGCCTTGACAAATGCCTCCTTTTTCTTTTTGACGAGGCCTACAATATTTCTTGTCATCCGATGTCCCCGAAACTTGCCATACATATCCTTCATCCTTACAGGAACGTGCCTGTCCTGAATTCCTATCAACTTACACTTGAAGGCCTCCCACATGCCAGATGTTGATTTGCCCTCAAAACATCTTCCCCCAATCTACATTCTTCAGTTCCTGTCAGTTTTGTTGTAATTAGCCTTTCCTCAATTTAGCACCTTCACCTGAGGACTTTTCCATCAGTATCTTAAAGCTTACTGAATTGTGACCACTGTTCCCAAACTGCTCCCCTACTGAAACATCGACCACCTAGCTGGGGTCATTCCCCAATAACAGGTCCAGTACGGCCCCGTCTCTAGTTGGACTATCTACATACTGTTTCAAGAAGCTCTCTTGGATGCTCTTTACAAACTCTGCCCCATCCATGCCCCTAACACTAAATGCGTCCCAGTCAATGTTAAAATCACTCACCACAACAACCCTGTTACTTTACATCTTGCCAAAATCTGCCTACATATCTGTTCCTCTATCTCCCGCTGGCTGTTGTGAGGCCTATAGTAAACCCCCAACATTGTGACTACATCCTTTCTATTCCTGAGCTCTACCCAGATTGCCTTGCAGTATGAGCCCTCCGAGGTGTCCTCCCAAAGTATAGGTGTGATATTCTCCTTAACCAGTAGTGAAACTCCCCAACCCTTTTACATCCCCCTCTATCCCGCCTGAAACATCTGCCAATCCTGTCCTTCCCTTAACCAAGTCTCTGTTATGGGGACAATAAATTATCTTTCCCTCAGTCTCTCCACCTCCCCTATACTCTACCTCAACCTCAACGATATCGCCCTCAGTCTTCTCCCCATCATAGCCCCCTCAGTACCCACCCTGACTCCCTCTTTGAATCTCTCCCAAAGTGCTTCCTCTCTCCCAATACCCTCCCTCACCCTGAATGATATCTCCCTCAGCACTCCTGCCGATACCATTCCTCACCCTGAATAATATATCCCTCAGTCCCTCCCACTCCCCTAATACCCTACGTCATTCTCAACGTTATCTCCCTCAGTCCCTCCCCTCGAAACCCTCTCACCCTGAATGATCTCACCCTCAGTCCCCTCACTCGCCAATACTCTCTCCCTGATACCCCCTCACTCTGAATGTTCCCCCTCAGTCCCTTCCTGACACCCTCCCTCACTCTGAACGATCTCTCCCTCAGTCCCTCACCGATAGCCTCCCTCATCCTGATTGATCTCTCCCTCAGTCTCTCCCCCGACACCCTTCCTCACTCTGAACGATCTCTCCCTCAGTCCCTCCCCAGACACCCTCCCTCACTCTGGACGATCTCTCCCTCAGTCTCTCCCCCGACACCCTCCCTCACTCTGGCCGATCTCTCCCTCAGTCCCTCCCCCGATACCCTCCCTCACTCTGAACGATCTCTCCCTCAGCCCCTCCCCCGACACCCTCCCTCACCCTGAACGATCTCTCCCTCAGTCCCTCCCCGATACCCTCCTTCACTCTGAACGATCTCTCCCTCAGTCCCTCCCCGATACCCTCCCTCACCCTGATTGATCTCTCCCTCAGTCCCTCCCCCAACACCCTCCCTCACCCTGAACAATCTCTCCCTCAATCCTTCCCCGATACCCTCCCTCACTCTGAACGATCTCTCCCTCAGTCCCTCTCCCGATACCCTCCCTCACTCTGAACGATCTCTCCCTCAGTCCCTCCCCGATACCCTCCCTCACTCGGAACGATCTCTCCCTCAGTCCCTCCCCGAAACCGTCCCTCACTCTGAACGATCTCTCCCTCAGTCCCTCGACCCTGATATTCAAATTCAACAACAACCTCAACATTTTAAACACTGGTAAATTAAGGTGGGGGCTAATACCGGGAAGCTAGATTGAACTCCGGTATTTAATAGGTGCACAATTCTAATGGTGGTCATTATAGGAGTGGCAGATTTGTGTGTAAGGGGAACGAGACGGTCAGAGATACCCCCAGTTGGGTAACTTGACTCCATGCTGATGAAGTGAAATGTAGTACGAAGTCTTACAACACCAGGTTAAAGTCCAACAGGTTTGTTTCGAATCACTAGCTTTCGGAGCACTGCTCCTTCCTCAGGTGAATGAAGAGGTGGGTTCCAGAAACATTTATATAGACAAAGTCAATGATGCAAGATGATACTTTGAATGGCAGTCTTTGCAGGTAATTAAGTTGTTATATATCCCTCATCCTGGCTTGGCTTGAGACAATTCACACCTCTTTAACCTGCTCCATCTGGACATGTAACGACTTAATTACCTGCAAAGACTCGCATTCAAAGTATCGTATTGCATCACTGACTTTGTCTATCTCAATGTTTCTGGAATCCTGGTGTTGTAAGACGTCTTACTGTGCTCATCCCAGTCCAACGCCAACATCTCCACATCAAAGTGAAATGTGTTTCCTCTTGTCACTCCCTGTGCAGCCTCTCAGACAGAAGCTCCCCTCGCATTCCACAGGTTCTCCTGACATCCCCAGAGAATCCCGATCCCGAGGCTGATGACGAGCGGATCAAGAAGGGCCACGTCTCTCCAGGTTCACCCCGCCGACGCTTGCCTGGCCGCAGTTGCTCCCCAGGAAGGGTGGGTGCACAGAGAGTCATCGAGAGGCGGCTGAGGAAGAACGGATCTCCCAAACAAAGCCAGTGTGCGGAGGGCCCAGAAATCCAGTTGCAGGATGTTGACCATGAGCAGGCCGAACCCATGGAGAGGCCAGTAATCCAGTCCCAGGATGTTGGCCGTCAGCAGGCCGAACCCGTGGAAGGGCCAGTAATCCAGTCCCAGGATGTTGGCCGTCAGCAGGCCGAACCCGTGGAAGGGCCAGTATTCCAGTACCAGGATGTTGGCCGTGAGCAGGCCGAACCCGTGGAAGGGCCAGTATTCCAGTACCAGGATGTTGGCCGTCAGCAGGCCGAACCCGTGGAAGGGCCAGTATTCCAGTACCAGGATGTTGGCCGTGAGCAGGCCAAACCCACGGAGGGCCCAGAAATCCAGTCCCAGGATGTTGACCGTGAGCAGGCTGATCCCGCGGAAGGGCCAGTATTCCAGTACCAAGTTTCAAACAGGGTCCACGCTGAGACTGTGGAGAGTTTAGAAATCCAGGCCCCGGTGTCAGACGGGGCTCAGGACAATCCCGATTCAGGGTCCAATTTGCTGCCGCAGTCTCCGGACTGGGGCCTCCCCGAGTTGCGACAGCGAGAGGATCCAAGGTCCTCTGGACCCTGTCCAGTGATGGAGACCCTCAGGAGAGCCAAGGCAATGAAGGGCAGCCTGCCTGAGCAAGCCGGAAACCCCCAGGATGCGGTGGAGGGAGAGAAGCCGGGAGCGGTAACTCACCCCATCGGATCCTCACACTCGCTGAACTCCAACGTATTCGCTCGCCTCTGAATCTTAACTCTACATTAACCATATCGTCAGCAAATATTTACACTCTAAATCTCCCCTTTACACTGGCCCCATCAAACACACCTAGTACAGGTGCAGAGTAAAGCTCCTTCTGCACTGTCCCCATCAAACACTCCCAGGATAGCACAGCACGGGGTTAGATACAGAGTAAAGCTCCCTCTACACTGTCAGTATCAAACACTCCCAGGACAGGTACAGCACATGGTTAGATACAGAGTAAAGCTCCCTCTACACTGTCCCCATGAAACACTCCCAGGGCAGGTACAGCACAGGGTTAGATACAGAGTAAAGCTTCCTCGACACTGTCCCCATCAAACACTCCCAGGGCAGGTAGAGCAGGGGTTAGATACAGAGTAAATCTCCCTCTACACTGTTCCCATCAAACACTCCCGGACAGGTACAGCACGGGGTTAGATACAGAGTAAAGCTCCCTCAACACTGTCCCCATCCAACACACCTAGGACAAGTATAGCACGGGGTTAGGTACAGAGTAAAGCTCCCTCTACACTGCCCCATCAAACACTCCCCGGACTGTTACAGCACGAGGTTAGATACAGAGTAAAGCTCCCTCTACACTGTCCCCATCAAACACTCCCAGGACAGGTGCAGCATGGGGTTAGATACAGAGTAAAGCTCCCTCTACACTGTCCCCATCAAACACTCCCAGGACAGGTACAGCACGGGGTTAGATACAGAGTAAAGCTCCCTCTACACTGCCCCATCAAACACTCCCAGGACAGGTACAGCACGGGGTTAGATACAGAGTAAAGCTCCCTCTACACTGTCCCCATTGTAGCGGGATCCCTTTTTACCTCCACCCCCGTGGGCTTCTACCAGGCTTGGCACCCCGTCGTCCAAGCCCCACCACTGCCCGGGTGATCCTCTCTCTCACCGGTGGATTCGCTACCACCTGCGCCTGCTTCACCTGAGCAGCGCCCCCAAGAGAGAGAGGAAAGGAAAACCTCTGCCCACCTGTACCTGGCAGCCTTTCCTGAGTGAACGGGTTCGAATCACCCAGGGATTTCCCTCAGTTCTCGACACCGGATTTATGGTAAGGAGTATTTTAATAGAGTGACTTGGCTAGAGCTCGTTGGTGAGCGATTGAAGGAATTGAGACAGACGCCAATTCCAAAATCCAAACACATATATTTATTAATTGCCAAGATCAACCACCACCAAATACAGAAAACACACAATTATCTTATACTTTAATGACTATTACTATGGAAGGAATACTATCGCAGCACAACGTAAAACTTACATACACAATTTTAGCAATCTTTTAAAAGGACAAAATAGGAGCATGCACCCCCTTTCCCCAAAGCCTCAACCACTTTGACCCAGGAAGTGTAGAAGATTGTAGTTTCGTCGGGCAGTATGGTCGGCACGGGCTTGGAGGGCCGAAGGGCCTGTTCCTGTGCTGTACATTTCTTTGTTCTATACTAGTCCCGGGAGCTTCGCAAGCTGCTGCGGGATACTTACCATCCAAGGCTGATGTTGTAGGAGCAGAGAGTTCAGCACGAGCAGAAGATCCTAAGAGATCGAATGGCCGTTTGACCACCCTTTTTATCGTCCAAAATCCAAGTTTTTTTTGCTCCAGTCCAGCTTCTTTTGTGTGAGCATGTAAGTTAGCATTTCAAAGTTCCCGCAGGTCCCGCCCCTTCTCCTGATAGGTCCAGGTAGCCAGCTCCAGTCTTAAACGGCTTCCTGCCCGCTCCATTGTCCTGGGAGATCACGGTCTTCCACACCTCGTTCAGAAGATGGGATTTTCGAGTCTGCCATTCGCTCGAGATTGCTGCCATTATGACCTGATTATGCTGATGGATTTTTCAGCTCCGATGGAGACAAGGTCATTATCATATGTAAGGAGTTCTTACCAACACATTGTTTCTTGGCTGGGGAAGTTTCAGGGCTATTAGCATTTCCATTGTGCCCTTTGCTGATCCAATTAGTGCTGTCTGTCTACTGATGAGTTGTAAGTCCAGGGAGGGGGTTGCTGCAAACATTCCTTTCACACTCACAGACAGCCCTGCAAGCCAAGCTTGCTGGGAAAAATTTGGCCAAGAAAGGTGTCCATTTTACAGTTTCTGAGGTTAAAGTCCGGTTTCGCAGTTCAAGGGGACCAGGGGTTGCCCGAGATTCTTACACCGTCAAGCACTCGCAGTGTCTGGGGAGTTTGGGGGGAGGATGGGGATGTTCTTTGATGGTTCCTTGTGATCAAAGAGCTGGGAATAACCTGGTGTGGAGGGAAGATGATGTGGTTTAGCTTGGGAAGAAGGCAAGAGGAGATGGACAGCCCTGCCACATGACATATTTCTTTGGATTGTCAATGCGTTTCATGGACGGTGTTCCTGCCATCTCTCCACAGGGAGGTTTAAAATTTACTGATAAACTCACTACCTGAACTTACTGAATGAATGGAACCCGGCTGAAGAGGAGAATCGAAGGAATTGGGCGTAAATCCAGAACTGCGGGACAAAATCCAAGTTTATACCTGTTGCCCAGCTCCGCCCCCCCCCTCCTCACTTAGCTCTCCCTCTCCCTCTTTCTGTCGCACTCTGTCTCTCTCTCTCTCTCTTTCTCGCTCTATCCCGGTCTCTCTCTCTATCCCCAGCTCTCTCTTGGTCTGTCTCTCTTTTTATCGCTCTGCCTCTCTCTCATGTCTCTCTGTTTCTGCCTCCCTGTCTCTGCCTCTCTGTCTCTGTCTCTCTGTCTCTGTCTCTCTTCCGCTTCCCTCTCTCTTTCCGCCTCTCTGTGACGGTCCCTGATAGACTAACTGCACCCTGGTTTCATTGGTGATGCTCTGTTCTGTGTGAAAACCCAGCCTGGGGCAGTTTAAATTGTAATGAAACATCTACACTCAGTGACTCGAGCCCTTGTAAATAAATCAGCAAACTTACTGTATTAAAAACCCCTTTCTACTGTAACCGGGTTTAGCATTCTTGATGCAGCTGGGAGGAGTGAATGAGAGGGTTAATCCCTCTCCGATAGGGGAAAGGGCTGCCTGGTGTGTGTAACTGGGAGGAGGTGGGTAAGATGCATTAATTCCACAATGTTTATCAACTGACTATTAATTTTGTTCAGTATTATTATGTCTAGAAGCTTCCCCACTTTTGTGGTTAACCAATTGGTCAGTAATTATTGGGCTGAGGTTTAATATCCTTTATTAAAAATGAGTGTATCCTTTGCAAATAAGGTGGGAGTCTTCACCCCAGCGCACCCCCAGGATCAAGCGGGTGAAAGAGAGAGACCAGCAAGATGGGGCACCACATGTGTCTGTGTTTGTTTGTGGTGAGGAAGAGGGAAACTGAATTTTCAGAAACTCAGATATCTGAAATGAACAAATTCTCTGTGAAATTAACACACACTCAGTGAAATTAATCCACAGACAATGAAATTAACAAACACAGTGAAATTAACACAGTGAAATTAATACACAGTGAAATTAATAGTTAAATTAACAATGTGAAATTAACACAGTAAAATTCACAGAGTCAAATTAACGAGTACAATTAACACAGCAAAATTATCAATGTGAAATTAACACGCAGTGAAATTAACACAGTGAAATTAACACACACTGAAATTAACACAGTGGGCGGGATTCCCTGACCTTCCCTGACCCCCCGCCAGGCCGGAGAATCACCGGGGGCGGCGTGAATCCCGCTCCGCCACTCCAACGCCGGCTGCCGAATTCTCCGGCGCCGGTTTTCGGGCGGGAGCAGCGCCCCCCCCCCCCCCCCGTCAATTCACCGGGCCCCGATGGGTCGAGCGGCCGCCCGTTTTCGGCCAGTCCCGCCGGCGAGAAGTAGACATGGTCCATCCCGGTGGGACCTGGCTTGGAGGGCGGCTAGCAGAGTTCTCGGGGGGGGGCTCGGGGGAATGGACCCCGGGGGGGGAGGGCCCACGGTGGCCTGTCCCGGGATCGGGGCCCACCGATCTGCGAGTGGGCCTGTGCCTTGGAGGCATTGTGATGAACGGTTACTGTAACACTGTACCCTTGTCATCATGTAAGGTGATGTCCCCTTTAAGACCGGGCTTGGGACCCTGGGGAACTCCACCTCCGGCTCCGCCCATCTGGGAGCGTTATATAAGGGGCCGCCTTGTGGGCGGCATAGCTGTTAGCATCCGTCTCGGCTCTAGTCTAGTTCTTAGTTTATTAAAGCCTTCTTTACCGTTTACACTCAAAGTGTCGTTATTGAGGGTACCACAATTTAATAAACTAAACTACATCAGGATGGACGCAGGCCTAAAACCAGAGAAGCTCAACCTGGAAGCACGGACACCGGAGGCAAAGGAAATGTTTAAATACTGGCTCCGATGCTTCGAGGCCAACCTGGACTCCTCAGAGACTCCCATCCTGGGGCCACGCAAGCTGCGTCTACTCCACGCCCAGGTGAGTCACAGAATCTCCGCCACGCTCGAAAAGGCGACGACTTATGAAGAGGCGGTCGAGCTACTCTGCAAGCAGTTCGTCAAGCCTATCAACGAGGTGCACGCCAGGCATCTGCTCTCTACCTGCCGGCAGCGCTCAGGGGAATTGCTAGACGATTTCATCGAAAAACCCACCACGCTTGCCAGGGACTGTGACCACCGGGATGTGACAGGGGAAGTCCATATGAACCTGCACATCAGAGACGCTTTCATGTCCGGCATCCGCTCAACCTACATCCGGCAGCGGCTGCTCGAAAACGGGGCAAAAGACCTCAAGGACACGCTAACGCTCGCCTCCTCGCTGGAGGTGGCCCGACATAACTTGGGTACGTACCCCGCGGACTCTGCGAGCCCCCCCCCAGACTTCCTCAGACTCAGCCATATTACAGGCCTGTGCCACGCGGTTACCCGCACATCATGGGGGCACACCATGCTACTTCTGCGGGCAGGGCCAGCACCAATGCCCATGCAGCCCAGCCCGCTCCGCGATCTGCAGCGACTGCGGGAAGAAGGGGCATTTTACGAGGGTCTGCCTGGCCAGACCCAGGGGCCAGAAGAACAAAGAACAGCCGGTTCGAAAGTCAGGCTCTCAGACCCGTAGGCCTCGCAATGCGGCTATGCACCGACCCGACACGCCCCCTTCTGACGTGTCATCATCCTTGTGCGAATCATGGGAGCGGCCATCTTGTCGGCCATCTTCTCGACCCGACACGTGCAGCCGACGGCGGCGGCCATTTTACGAGTCCGACTCGGCTGAGGACTCCGACTACCCGCGAGTGGGAGCGATCACCCTCGACCAAACTCGGCCAGAACACCTGCAGAACTCTATGATGCAGGTCCAGGTCAACGGGCGCGACACTGCATTTCTCTTCAACTCCGGGAGCACAGAGAGCTTTATCCATCCTGAAACGGTAAGGCGCTGCTCCCTGCGCACCCATCCCGCATCCCAAACCATAGCCCTCGCATCTGGGTCCCACTCGGTACAAATCAAGGGCTCCTGTATTGCGATCTCTCGATCCAGGGCGCCAAATACACCCGTTTCAAATTTTATATCCTTCCCCACCTCTGTGCCCCCCTGCTGCTCGGACTGGATTTCCAGTGCAGCCACCGAAGCCCGACACTGAAGTTCGGCGGATCCTTGCCCCCCCCCTCACGGTGTGCTGCCTTGCGACACTGAAATACGCACCCCCGTCGCTATTCGCAAACCTCACTCCCGACTGTAAGCCCGTCGCCACCAGGAGCCGGCGCTACAGTGTCCAAGATATGACTTTTATCAAGTCAGAGGTCCAGCGTTTACTGGGAGAGGGGGGTCATCGAGGCAAGCAACAGCCCTTGGAGAGCGCAAGTGGTGGTAGTCCGGTCCGGGGATAAGAAATGGATGGTCGTGGATTATAGCCAGACCACTTTGGGGCAGCACGGTAGCATAGTGGTTAGCACAATTGCTTCACAGCTCCAGGGTCCCAGGTTCGATTCCGGCTTGGGTCACTGTCTGTGCGGAGTCTGCACATCCTCCCCGTGTGTGCGTGGGTTTCTTCCGGGTGCTCCGGTTTCCTCCCACAGTCCAAAGATGTGCAGGTTAGGTGGATTGGCCGTGATAAATTGCCCTTAGTGTCCAAAATTGCCCTTAGTGTTGGGTGGGGTTGCTGGGTTGTGGGGATAGGGTGGAGGTGTTGACCTTGGGTAGGGTGCTCTTTCCAAGAGCCGGTGTAGACTCGATGGGCCGAATGGCCTCCTTCTGCACTGTAAATTCTGTGAAATAAACCGATTCACGCAGCTTGATCCGTACCCGTTTCCTCGCATCGCGGAAATGGTAAATCGGATCGCCCAATACCAAGTATTTTCCACGGTCGACCTCAAATCCGCCTACCGCCAGCTCCCCATCCGACCAAAAGACTGCCCCTATACTGCCTTCGAAGCAGCCGGCCGTCTCTTCCACTTCCTCAGGGTCCCCTTCGGCATCAAAAATGGGGTTTCCGTCTTTCAAAGGGCGATGGACCAAATGGTGGACCAGTACGGTTTGCGGGCTACATACCCGTACTTGGACAATGTCACCATCTGCGGCCATGACCAGCAGGACCATGACGCAAACCTCGAAAAGTTCCTCCAGACCGCCCGAGCCCTCAACCTGATCTATAATGAGGAAAAATGCGTTTTCCACATCACCCGGCTGGCCATCCTCGGCTATGTCGTGGAAAACGGGGTCCTAGGTCCCGACCCAGTCCGCATGCGCCCCCTTAAGGAACTCCCCCTCCCCCGCAGCCTCAAGGCCCTCAAATCGTGCTTGGGGCTCTTCTCCTACTATGCCCAGTGGGTCCCCAAGTATGCGAACAAAGCCCGCCCACTCATAAAGACCACCACTTTTCCCCTCTCGGCTGAGGCTTGATTGGCCTTCAACCGCATCAAGGCCGATATCGTCAAGGCCGCTATGCGCGCGGTGGACGAAACTATCCCCTTCCAGGTAGAGAGCGATGCATCAGACATCGCCCTGGCTGCTACCCTCAACCAGGCAGGCAGACCAGTAGAGTTCTTCTCCCGAACCCTTACCGCCACCGAGGTTCGACACTCTGCAGTCGAAAAGGAGGCACAAGCCATTGTGGAGACTGTGCGGCACTGGAGGCACTACCTCGCCGGTAGGAGGTTTACCCTCATCACCGACCAATTGTCGGTCGCGTATATGTTCGATAACACGCAACGGGGCAAAATAAAAAACGATAAAATATTGAGGTGGAGGATCGAACTCTCCACTGTAGAGGGTGCCATCTCCGCTACTCCACTACTGGGCCGATATCTGGGGTTTGAATATCTGTGTGTGTCTCTCTCCAGCTGGCACTGAAACTTCAGAGGCCAGGGGATGTCGCACTGGGACACTTCCACTGAAGAGAGCACTGATTCAAGCCTGCCGTTTATTCCTAACCGACAGCCTGAGACTTATATCACACAGATCTCCAGACCCCTACCAATACCCAGGTGATTCTCTCTCTTGCCGGTGGTACAACACCCACCCGGTTCCTACTCCACTAGAGTAGCTTTCCCAAGAGAGAGAATAGGACACTGCTGTTTATTTCCTAACCAGCAGTCTGTCCTGAGTGAATCGCTCAAGATGACCCTCGATTCTTGACCCGGAATTAAGGTGAGGAGTATTTTAACAATGACTTGGTCAGAGATCGCTGGTGAAAGATTGAAGAATTTAAACGACTCCAATTATCATCAAATCAAGGTTTATTGCAAAACCCAGGTCAAAATCATCAACAGAAGAAACACAATAAAATCTTATGCTCTAATACACACTAAGTCTATTCAAAAGTAATATAGCGGACACAACGAAAATTCTTATGATTACACAGTTTTTAGCAATATCACAAGGCACAAAACAAGTTCCCTTCCCCAAAGCCTCAACCACTATTAAAGTCAAGGGAGTTTCGCAAGCTGCTGCAGGTTACTTACGGTCACAGGCTGCAGAGGTCAAGTCAGGGGTGCAGAGGTCGAGCCAAGAACGAAGAGACCCCCAATCGAAAACACAGCCCCTTTTATATTGTTTTACCTGGCTTTGTCCTGTGATCGGCCAGCCCCTTTTGCATTGAAAAAGGTAAGATTTAAAGTTCCCGCTGGTCCCGCCCCCTTTGAGCCGGTCAGACCTGTCGAGATGGGAGTACCTCCCCTAGGTCCGCCTCCAGTCTGTTTTTTGAGATAACGAGGTTGAGCTCCCTTGAAGATTTTCAAAGACTTCCATCTGCTCCGGAGATAGCTGCTATGTTGATGGGGTGTTGATTGGATTCTGCTCTGGTGGAGGCAAAGTCCTTTACATCTGCATGGGGCTATGACCATCCCATTGTCCTGCTTGCATGCAAGCCTCCTGTGTATTCCCGTGCCCCTTTGTCTGTGTTTTGATGTTATCTTGTTGTCTGGCTCCTTCTTCCTTGTAGCTCCTAGGGGGGTGTTTGTAAATATTTATGTACTTATGTCCCTACTCAGCTCAGCGGACCAAGCCTGCTGGGAAAACTGGTTCTGTTCTCTTGGCTGAAAAGTCAGTTTACAGTCTCTGAGTTTTTATGCTTGGGCAGTTCCAAAAGGGCCGAATTGCCCGAAAACCTTACACCACCTACACGTACAATATCAAGTATCGTCCAGGGGGAGCTCAACGAGCCCCCAAATGCCCTGTCCCGCAGCACATGCGCCAACGCACAGGACGACTGCCTGCATGCCATCCACAATGACCTCTGCCACCCAGGGGTTACCCGGCTCGTCCATTTTATCAAGTCCTACCTTACTCAACCAAGGAGGTCAAGGCCATGATCAGGGCCTGCCAGATCTGTGCCGAGTGCAAACCGCACTTCTACCGGCCAGACAAGGTTCGGCTCGTGAAGGCCTCGGGGCCCTTTGAGCGACTGAGCGTAGACTTCAAGGGGCCCCTCCCGTCCACCAATCGTAATGCCTATTTCCTCACCGTTATCGATAAGTTCTCGTGCTTCCCATTCGCCATTCCCTGCCCCGACATGACCTCAGCCACTGTGATTAAGGCACTGCACAGCATCTCCACCCTGTTCGGTTTCCCCGCTTATATCCACAGCGACCGGGGTACATCGTTCATGAGCGATGAACTGCATCAGTATCTGCTCAGCAGAGGCATCGCCTCGAGCAGAACGACCAGTTATAACCCGCGGGGAAACGGGCGAGTGGAGAGGGAGAACGTGACAGTGTGGAAGGCTGTCCTTCTGGCCCTGCGGTCGAGAGGTCTCCCAACCACCCGCTGGCAGGAGGTCCTGCCCGATGCCCTACACTCCATTAGGTCACTCCTCTGCATGGCCACGAATGAGACCCCTCACAACCGATTGTTTGTCTTCCCCAGGAAGTCTACCTCCGGGGTCTCACTTCCACCTTGGCTGACGGCTCCGGGACCTGTTCTTCTCCGGAGGCACGCGAGGAGCCTGGTCTAGCAGGTCCGATTACTCCACGCCAACCCCAGTTACGCCTAAGTCGAGTACCCCGACGGCAGGCAAGATACGGTTTCCCTCCGGGATCTGGCACCCGCTGGATTCCCCACTACAAACGCCCCTTCCCGCGCCGTTCCCCTGCAGGACCAGGCACCCCCTACAACACACCCTCTCCTGGCCCCACGCTCCTTTGGTGAGCACCTACCGTGCACGCCCCCTAGCGCCCACCCTTTACACACCCCGCCGGCGCCGCTACCCCCAGCCCCGCCTATTCTCCCTGCGCCCCGTTCCCCTGCCCCGACCCGGACCGAAGCTCCGACCGCCGTGCTCCCGGACGTACCCTCAACCAAGACGTCAGTGTCCACCGCACCACTGCCCAAACTGAGAAGGTCGATGAGGACGATCCGGCCACCGAGACGGATGGACTTATGATGGCACCTCACCCCCGCCGGATCTTTTTTAAACAGGGGGTGAATGCGATGAACGGTTACTGTAACATTGTACCCTTGTCATCATGTAAGGTGATGTCCCCTTTAAGACCGGGCTTGGAACCCTGGGGAACTCCGCTTCTGGCTCCACCCATCTGGGAGCCGTATATAAGGGGTGCCTTGTGGGCGGCGTAGCTGTTAGCACACGTCTCGGCACCAGTCTAGTTCTTATTTTAGTGAAGCCTTCTTCACCGTTTACACTCTAAGCATCGTTATTGAGGGTACCACAGGCATTCTTTCCCTCCGTGCCGGCCTCTGTAAGGCTCCACCATGGCTGGCGGGGAGGAGAAACCCCCTGCACATGCGCCAGAGCATGCCAGCGGTTCTGCGCATGCACCAACTCGCGCCGGCCCACGGCAGCCCTTCGCCGCCGGTTGGCGCGCGCCAACCCCTCCACCGCCGGCCTAGCCCCCGGAAGTGCGGAGGATTCTGCAGCTTCCGGGTGGGCCGGCGCCGGAGTGGTTCGCCCAGCTCTTGGAGCCGGTGTCGGGCCATCGCGCCAAGTGCTGGAATATCCCGCCAGTGAAATTAACAGGCAGTGCAATTAACACACACTGAAATTAAAACTGTGAAATTAACACACACAGTGAAATTAACACAGTGAAATTAACACAGTACAATTAACACAGCAAAATTAACAGTGAAATTAACACAGTGAATTTAACACTGTGAAATTAACACAGCGAATTTAACACAGTACAATTAACACAGCAAAATTAACACAGTGAAATTAACACAGTGAATTTAACACTGTGAAATTAACACAGTGAATTTAACACAGTACAATTAACACAGCAAAATTAACACTGTGAAATTAACACGCAGTGAAATTAGCACACTGAAATTAAAACTGAAATTAACATACAGCAAAATTAACACAGTCAGTTAACACTGAAATTAACACACTGAAATTAACACAGTGAAATTAAGTTAAATTTGCAGTTAAATTTACACAGTGAAATTAACACAGTGAAATTAACATGGTGAAATTAACACAGTGAAATTAACATACAGTGAAATTAACACACAGTGAAATTAACATGCAGCAAAATTAACACCCAGAGAAATTAACACAGTGAAATTAACACAGTGAAATTAACACAGTGAAATTAACATACAGTGAAATTAACACCCAGAGAAATTAACACAGTGAAATTAAGACACAGCTACAAAGCAAGGCCAGGCGGAATATCTGGGGCTGGAGCATCCCTACCTGATGATCTGAACAAGTTCTATGCCCGCTTTGAGCAGTCAGCCAATGTATCAGTGCCACCCGCCCCAACAGCCCTGGACACATCCATACCCACTATTACAGCCTCAGAGGTAAGAGCTGCCTTCTTGAAAGTGAATCCGCGGAAAGCGACGGGCCCCGACGGAGTCCCTGGGCGAGCACTCAGAGCCTGCGCAAACCAGCTGGCGAGTGTATTTGCAGATATCTTCACCACTTCACTCCTCCGCCCTGAGGTCCCCACCTCCTTCAAGAAGACCACCATAATACCAGTACCAAAGAAGAACAAGGTAGCCTGTCTCAATGATTACCGACGGTGGCCCTAACGTCTGTTATCATGAAATGCTTCGAGTGGCTAGTCATGAGACGGATCACTGCCAGCCTCATAGACAGTCTCGATCCACTGGAGTTTGCCTATCACTGGTTCAGCAATCAACACTCGAACACCTCGACACCAAGGACACCTGTGTAAGACTGCTGTTCATAGACTGCAGCTCCGCCTTCAACACCATTATCCCAACAAGACTAATAACCAAACTCCGCAAACTTGGACTTGACCCTTCCCTGTGCAGCTGGATCCTCGACTTCCATAACAACACGCCACAATCTGTCAGGATAGACAACAGCACCTCCTCCACAATAGTCCTCAACACTGGGGCCCCGCAAGGATGTGTGCTCAGTCCTCTACTGTACTCCCTATACACCCATGGCTGTGTGGCAAGATTTAACTTCAACTCAATCCATAAGTTTGCGGATGATACGACTGTGGTGGGCCGCATCTCAAACAACGACGAATCAGACTACAGGAGGGAGATAAATCACTTGGTTGCATGGTGTACCGAAAACAACCTCTCTCTAAATGTTGGAAAGACCAAGGAACTGATCATCGACTTCAGGAAGCGCAGCACGACACACACTCCCGGCTGCATCAATGGGTCCGAAGTGGAGATGGTCGATAGCTTTAAGTCCCTGGGGGTCACCATCACCAACTGTCTGTCCTGGTCGACTCATATTGATGCAACAGTCAAGAAAGCCCAACAACGTCTCTACTTCCTACGGAAGCTGAAGAAATTCAGCATATCTGCATCGACTCTCACAAACTTCTGCAGATGTGCGATAGAGAGCATCCTATCCGGCTGCATCACAGCCTGGTATGGCAACTGCTCAGTCCAAGATCGCAAGAAACTGCAGAGTGTGATGAACTCAGCCCAGCGCATCACACAAGCTCGCCACCCCCACATTGATTCTGTCTACACCTCTCACTGCCTCAGGAAGGCCGACTGCATTATCAGAGACCCCTCCCAGCCAGGCATTGCCTTCTTCCAGACCCTTCCATCAGGCAGAAGGTACAGAAGTCTGAAGACTCGCATGTTCAGACATAGGAACAGCTTGTTCCCCACAGCTACTAGACTCCTCAACGACTCTCCCTTGGACTGATCTGTTCCCTGTAAGAATACTATTCACGACGGCCAATGCTGCTCTTGCTCATGTATGTGCCTTGTTTGTTTTGTTTGGCCCCTTATTCCGCACTGTAACCAATCACTGTTTTGTCGATGTACCATTTGTCAATGTTCCCTGTTGATTATTCTTGTGTCTACTATGTACGTACTGTGTATGTTCCTCGGCCGCAGAAAAATACTTTTCACTGTACTTCGGTACATGTGACAATAAATCAAATCAAATCAAATCAATCAAATCAAAATTAACACACAGTGAAATTAACACAGTGAAATTAACATGCAGTGAAGTTAACATGCAGTGAAATTAACACAGTGAAATTAACAGAGTGAAATTAACACAATGGAATTAACACAGTGAAATTAACATGCAGTGAAATTAACACAGTGAAATTAACACAGTGAAATTAACACACAGTGAAATTAACACAGTGAAAATAACATGCAGTGAAATTGACATGCAGTGAAATACACACAGTGAAATTAACAAGTGAAATTAACACGCAGTGAAAATAACATGCAGTGAAATTAACATGCAGTGAAATTAACAGTGAAATTAACACAGTGAAATTAACACACTGAAATTAACACAGTGAAATTAACACAGTGAAATTAACACAGTGAAATTAACGCAGCGAAATTAACACAGTGAAATTAACACTGCAAAATTAACACTGTGAAATTAACAGTGAAATTAACGCAGTGAAATTAACATGCTGTGAAATTAACACGTAGTGACATTAACAGACAGTGAAATTGACAGTGAAATAAACACAGTGAAATTAACACACAACAAAATTGACACAGTGAAATAAACACAGTGAAATTAACATGCTGTGAAATTAACACGTAATGAAATTAACATGCAGTGAAATTAAGTTAAATTAACAGTGAAATTAACACAGTTGAATTAACACGCAGTGAAATTAACAGTGAAATTAACATGCAATGCAATGAATACAGTGAAATTAACAGTTAAATTAACACGCAGGGCTAAATCGCTGGCTTTGAAAGCAGACCAAGGCAGGCCAGCAGCACGGTTCAATTCCCGTAACAGCCTCCCCGGACAGGCGCCGGAATGTGGCGACTAGGGGCTTTTCACAGTAACTTCATTGAAGCCTACTTGTGACAATAAGTGATTTTCATTTCATTTCATTTCATTTTCATTTAATTTCATTTCATTTTTCATTTCATGTCATTTTTCATTTCATTTCATTTTTTCAGTGAAATTAACACACAGTGAAATTAACACAGTGAAATTAACACGCAGTGAAATTAACAGTGAAATTAACACACAGTGAAATTAACAGTGAAATTAACACACAGTGAAATTAACACAGTGAAATTAACACGCAGTGAAATTAACAGTGAAATTAACATGCAATGCAATTAATACAGTGAAATTAACACAGTGAAATTAACACGCAGTGAAATTAACAGTGAAATTAACACACAGTGAAATTAACACAGTGAAATTAACACGCAGTGAAATTAACAGTGAAATTAACACGCAGTGAAATTAACAGTGAAATTAACACACAGTGAAATTAACAGTGAAATTAACATGCAATGCAATTAATACAGTGAAATTAACACAGTGAAAATAACATACAGCGAAATTGACACAGTGAAATAAACACAGGAAATTAAAACTGAAATTCACACAGTGAAATTAATGCAGTGAAATTAACACAGACATTAACACACAGCAAAATTAACACAATGAAATTAACACAGTGAAATTAACACACATAAATGTACATGTTCACAGTTGTCATGATATACAGACATGCAGATTATAATATACAGACAGGTACAGACAGGCATCTAATGAACACAGAGAACAGGACATGACCAATGAGCAGGCAGGACACGAAGGGGTGGTATCTCACTATAATAGGCACGAGGCACTCACACTCCGTCTCTTTCCACATCTACAGAGTGAGTCAGAGTGTATTTACAGTATCACACATCCAACACGTGGCGAAGAGCTAGTCTGGTTCAGTCAGACAGAGTAAGCACACTTAGGTTAGCAGAGAGTCGAACTCATAGAGAACTGTGCTAACTGTGCTATTGGTTCAATAAATCAGATTGAACTAACTTCAAGGTCTGGAGTATCTTTTGGTTAAAGCTGCATCCTGTTGCAGCCCGTGTTATCCCAGAGTACATAACATGACATGATACCAGGAGACTGCTTAATCTAGGTGGTTTACCTCAGTCCGTTCCGTGACGACCAGCGAATGTATCCCGGCACCATGGAGAAGATTCAGGCTCCTCACCAGCTCAGGACCTCCGGCAATCTCAGTGCGATATTCAAGCAAAAGTTTCTGCTGTACATCGAGGCTTCAGACCTCGTGAGTGCGTCTGATGCAAGGAAGATCGCGCTTCTCCTCTCAACAGCGGGTGATCGAGCCATCGAACTCTTCAACTCTTTTCACTTCACCGAAGGCCAGGACAAGACAAAGTTTCAGACCATCCTGGACAAGTTCGATAGTCACTATGAAGTGGACACCAATGAAATCTTCGAGCACGACATATTCAAACAGCATCTACAAGGTAAAGATGAATCTTTCAACTCCTTCTTAACTAACCTCCGCCTGCTAGCGCTGTCCTGCAACTTTGGTGATATTGCTGACTCAATGATCATAGACCACATTGTTTTTGGAGTTCACTCTGATCCTCTCAGAGAGCAGCTACTGAAAATCAAGCATATGACCCTGCCAGTGGCGATTGACACATGCACAGTGCATGAGCACGCCAAAAATCGCCATGCCCAGTACAAATCGGCTGAAAATAAGAAACTTGCCTCCCACGAGGCAGAGAGTGTGCAAACCATCGCCCGGATGCAGCACTTCAGCATTGATGAAAGCGACCATTTTGCGCGCTTTTCCCGGGGCCCCACGCATGCGAACGGGATAACGAAGAGCTGACACCCGCACTGCGCATGTGCGACGAAGCGTGGAGCATCAGGACGCCGACGTCATGACATGCTCGAACTGCGGCAACGCCCACTTAAAGAAACACTGCCCTGCAAGAGGCAGGCGATGTTTAAACTGCGGGAAGCCTGGACACTATGCAGCCTTGTGCAGGTCTGCACCACCAGTCAGGGCCCAGCAAACCCAATTCCGACGACAGCACGTTCAGAGTGTGCAACAACAATTACAGGATTCTGATCCTGGCAGCACAACGGAACCAGAGGAAGAATGCCTGGACTCCGCCTACTGTGTGGGCATCATTACCAAATGTGCGTATGCCACATCCAACTCATCACAAAGTCAATCCATCCTCGCTGTGGATTCTGCGGACGAATGGCGTGCGGTGATGCAGGTTAACCACTGCTCCATCCAGTTTAAGCTGGACACAGGTGCTTCTGCCAACCTCCTCTCACAGGCAGATTTCAAACGCATCAAGAAGCCCCCCCAAGGTCCTCCCAGCAGCCTGCAGGCTCCTGGACTACAACAGAAATGCCATCACGGCACTGGGATCCTGCCATCTACTCGTCTCCACCCGGAGCACCC
The DNA here is from genome assembly GCF_047496885.1 of Scyliorhinus torazame. Lineage (NCBI taxonomy): Eukaryota > Metazoa > Chordata > Chondrichthyes > Carcharhiniformes > Scyliorhinidae > Scyliorhinus > Scyliorhinus torazame. The sequence goes on along the minus strand of NC_092722.1, from coordinate 73,392,497 downwards.
ATACACGGTTACGTTTTGAAATTGTCAAGCCAGACAGGGCATCCCTACTTGGCGAGCATGCCTGCAAGCAGCTGAACCTCGTGCAGCGGGTTTACACAACGACATCCTCCAATGTGGATCTTCAGGCTGGCATTGACGACATCCTCGCTCAGTATCCAGATGTGCTCAACGGGATGGGCACGCTGCCATATTGATACAAGATTCTGCTACGACCTGATGCCAAGCCAGTGGTCCATGCACCACGCCGGGTCCCGGCTCCGCTGAGGGAGCGCCTGAAGGCACAGCTCAAGTATCTTCAGCAATAGGGCATCATTTCCAAGGTAACCAAGTCGAGTGAATGGGTCAGCTCGATGGTATGTGTCAGAAAGCCTTCGGGAGACCTGCACATCTGCATTGATCCCAAGGATCTCAATAAGAATATAATGCGTGAACATTACCCCATCCCGAAGCGGGAGGAACTCACCAGTGAGATGGCACACGCACGTTTTTTTCACCAAGTTAGATGCGTCACATGGATTTCGGCAAATCCAGCTGGATGAGTCCAGCAGGACGCTCTGCACCTTCAACACACCGTTTGGCAGATACAGCTATAATCGCATGCCATTTGGCATCGTCTCGGCATCGGGGATCTTCCATCGCATCATGGAGCAGATGATAGAGGGCATTGAAGGGGTTCGGGTGTACGTGGATGACTTCATCATAAGGTCCACGACCCCTGAAGAGCATGTTTCCCGTCTCCAGCAGGTATCCCACCGTGTCCATGCCAATGGCCTGAAGCTGAACAGGTCCAAATGTTGCTTTGGCATGTCGACACTCAAGTTCCTAGGTGACCAGATCTCTCAGCAGGGCGTGCACCCGGACACAGACAAGGTCAAGGCCATCGAAGCCATGAAGGTCCCTGAAGCCAAGAAGGCGGTGATGCGCTTCCTGGGCATGGTCAATTTTCTGGGCAAGTTCATCCCAAACCTGGCCTCTCACACCATGGCCCTACGAAACCTGGTGAAAAAGTCCACTGCCTTTGAGTGGAAGGCGGACCATCAGGCAGAGTGGTCGGAGCTGAAAGCCAAGCTCACCACTGCACCCGTCTTGGCATTTCTCGACCCAGACAGGGAGACGAAGATCTCGACAGATGCGAGCCAGGATGGCATCGGTGCGGTGCTGCTTCAACACGATGACACTTCATCCTGGGCACCGGCCATGACGCCCACCGAAACAAGGAATGCGCAAATAGAAAAGGAATGCCTGGGTCTTCTCACTGGCATTCTCAAAGTTCCACGACTATGTCTACGGCTTGCCGACATTCACTGTTGAGACGGATCATAGGCCTCTGGTCCACATTATCCACAAGGACCTGAACGACATGACGCCTCGGTTGCAGCGCATCCTCCTCATACTCAGAAGGTACGACTTTGACTTAGTGTACACTCCTTGCAAGGAGCTCATCATCGCTGATGCATTGTCCCGCTCCATCACCGTGCCTAGTGAACCGCTGGAAATCATCCGGCAGATTGAATCACAGGTGCAGCTGTGTGCTAGCACCCTCCCGGCGTCTGATGAGAAGGTGGTTCGTATCCGCGAGGAGACAGCCAAAGACCCCCCTCTTGCAGCGTGTCATGCACCACCTCGCCAATGGCTGGCAGAAAGGGCAGTGCCCTCAATTGTACAATGTAAAGGACGACCTGACGGTGATTGATGGTATCTTCCTCAAGCTGGACCGGATTGTCATTCCACTCAGTCTCGAGAGCTTGGTGCTCCGCCAAATCCATGAGGGACACCTGGGCGTCGAGAAGTGCAGACGCAGAGCCAGGCAGGTTGTCTACTGGCCAGGACATCTCGAACATGGTCCTCAACTGTGCGACCTGACAACGCTTCCAGCCAGCGCAGAGCAAGGAGATGCTCCAGCAGCATGAAATTGAGACCTCCCCGTGGTCCAAGGTTGGCATCGACCACTTTCGTGCGAATGGTCGTGACTATGTGTTGATTATTGACTATTTCTCCAATTACCCTGAAGTCATGAAGCTCTCAGACCTCACATCTCGGACCATCATCAACGCCTGTAAGGAGACGTTCTCCACGCATGGTATCCCACTCACTGTCATGAGTGACAATGGCCCGTGCTCCAACAGCCACGAGTGGTCTATGTTTGCCAAGTCGTACCATTTCAAACATGTCACTTCCAGCCCACACTATCTGCAGTCCAATGGGAAGGTTGAAAAAGGGGTGCACGTTGTGAAACAGCTCATCTGCAAGGCCGCGGATTCTGCTTCTGACATCTACATCGCGCTGCTTGCGAACAGGGCGACCCCACTGTCCACTGGCATGTCGCCGGCTCAGCTCCTGATGAACAGGGACCTGCGGGCGATACTTCCAGCCATACACTTGCCCAACCTGGATCACCTCCCGGTGCTGCAGAAGGTGCAGCAGCTCCGAAACCAGCAAAAGCCTGGGTATGATGATCATGCCACCGATTTGCCCGTGTTATCCCCGGCAGACACTGTCAGGATCAAGATACCGGATGGTGGCTGGTCTGCTCCAGCTGGCATTGTACGACAGGCTGTGCCCCGCTCGTATGTTGTAAGTATGGCTGATGGTTCTGTTGTGCGACGAAATAGACGGGCACTGCGCAAAGTTGTCTACCCGCAACAGCTTTCTTCTCCGTTTCCGTCCGTTGTTTTGCCACCTCCTGATACCTCGAACTATGAGGCCACCAGTCAGGCTTCCATCCCGCCTGTCAAGGCACCGTCGTCCCCACCACCACCTCTCCGACGGTCGACAATGATCAGACGCAAGCCCCAGAGACTGGACTTACGAACATTTGTTTTGTTTGCTATGTTCTGTTTTCTCACATTAGACAGCTGTCTTCACATGTAAGTACATTCACATATGCCACCACTTGTAAATATGTTAATATATGCCACCACATGTAAGTATGTTCCCATATGCCAACAAAACATTTTTTAAAAAGGGGCGATGTCATGATATGCAGACATGCAGATAATGATATACAGACAGGCAGCTAATGAACACAGAGAACAGGACATGACCAATGAGCAGGCAGGACACTCAGGGGTGGTATCTCACTATAAAAGGCACGAGGCACTCACACTCTGTCTCTTTCCACTGATGAGCATCTACAGAGTGAGTCAGGGTGTATGTACAGTATCACACCTCCAGCACGTGGCTAAGAGCTAGTCTGGTTCAGTCAGACAGAGTAAGCACACTTAGGTTAGCAAAGAGTCGAACTCATAGAGAACTGTGCTAACTGTGCTACTGGTTCAATAAATCAGATTGAACTAACTTCAAGGTCTGGAGTATCTTTTGGTTAAAGCTGCATCCAGTTGCAGCCTGTGTTATCCCAGAGTACAATACACGACAACAGTGACATTAACACAATGCAATTAATAACACATTCAGAGAAATTGACACATTCATTGTGAAGTTAACACACACAGGGTAATTAAGACACACTGTGAAATTAACAAATGCACAGGACAATTCACACACTTGGTATAATTAACCCACTCAGTGACAAGACACTGTTGTGTAACTGACCCAATCACTGTAATTGAAAGTTTCACTGTGTAACTGCCACGTCCTAAATTAACAGTCACCTGTCAAATAAAAATACAGTCATTGAGAAACAAAGGAAAATTAACAAGGGAATGGTTGCAACTGGCGGGGTCAGAGTACAATTTATGCACTCGTGCAGTATCTGAGTGAAAACGACAAACTAACTTTCAAACCTGAGTTTGACAAGTAATTTGCTCTACTTCAGTTTATTGAGCGGCGCACACTGAGGCAGACCTGTGCAACACACACACTCAGTTACAAAATAACACAATCAAGGAAGTCAATTACAGCCATAAGATAAATAATGATATTGAATAACCGTTATCCAGGAGTGATTTACAGTCTAGAAACTAATCGAGGGTTTCAGGGTGGTTTATATATAGAATAATACATACCCGGGAGTGAGTTACAGACTGGAATCTAATCGAGAGGTTCGGGGTGGTTTATATATAGAATAACAGATACCCGGGAGTGAGTTACAGACTGGAATCTAATCGAGGAATTCAGGGTGGTTTATATATAGGATAACAGATACTCGGGAGTGAGTTACAGACTGGAATCTAATCGAGGGGTTCGGGATGGTTTATATATAGAATAACAGATACCCGGGAGTGAGTTACAGACTGGAATCTAATCGAGGGGTTCAGGGTGGTTGAGATATAGAATAACAGATACCCAGGAGTGAGTTACAGACTGGAATCTAATCGAGGGGTTCAGCGTGGTTTATATATAGAATAACAGATACCTGGGAGTGAGTTACAGTCTGGATTCTAATCAGGGGTTTGGGGTGGTTTATATATAGAATAATAGATACCCGGGAGTGAGTTACAGACTGGAATCTAATCAAGGGATTCAGGGTGGTTTATATATAGAATAACAGATACCTGGGAGTGAGTTACAGTCTGGATTCTAATCAGGGGTTTGGGGTGGTTTATATATAGAATAACAGATACCCGGGAGTGAGTTACAGACTGGAATCTAATCGAGGGGTTCGGGGTGGTTTATATATAGAATAACAGATACCCGGGAGTGAGTTACAGACTGGAATCTAATCGAGGGGTTCGGGGTGGTTTATATATAGAATAACAGATACCCGGGAGTGAGTTACAGACTGGAATCTAATCGAGGGGTTCGGGGTGGTTTATATACAGAATAACAGATACCCAGGAGTGAGTTACAGACTGGAATCTAATCGAGGGGTCCGGGGTGGTTTATATATAGAATAACAGATTCCTGGGAGTGAGTTACAGTGTGGAACCTAATCGAGGGATCCGGTGGGGGGGGGGGGGGGGGGGGGTGGGGGGGGGTGGGGGGGGGGGGGGGGCAGGGTGTTTAGATATAGAATAACAGATACCCAGGAGTGAGTTACAGATTGGAATTTAATCAAGGGGTTTGGGTTGGCTTATGTATAGAATAACAGATACCGAGGAGTGAGTTACAGACGGGAATCTAATCGAGGGGTTCGGGGTGGTTTAAATAGAGAATAACAGATACCCGGGAGTGAGTTACAGACTGGAATCTAATCAAGGGGTTTGGGGGGGGGGTTTAGATACAGAATAACAGATACCCAGGAGTGCAATACAGACTGGAATTTAATCAAGAGATTTGGGGTGGTTTATGTCTAGAATAACAGACACCCGGGAGTGAGCTACAGTCTGGAAATTAATCGAGGGGTTTGGGGTGATTTATGTATAGAATACAGATACCCGGGAGTGAGTTACAGACTGGAATCTAATCGAGGGATTTGGGATGGTTGATATATAGAATAACAGATACCCGGGAGCGAGTCACAGACTGGAATCTAATTGAGGGGTTCAGGGGGGTTTATATATAGAATAACAGATACCCAGGAGTGAGTTACAGACTGGAATCTAATCGAGGTGTTCGGGGTGGTTTATATATAGAATAACAGATACCCGGGAGTGAGTTACAGACTGGAATCTAATCGAGGGATTTGGGATGGTTGATATATAGAATAACAGATACCCGGGAGCGAGTCACAGACTGGAATCTAATTGAGGGGTTCAGGGGGGTTTATATATAGAATAACAGATACCCAGGAGTGAGTTACAGACTGGAATCTAATCGAGGTGTTCGGGGTGGTTTATATATAGAATAACAGATACCCGGGAGTGAGTTACAGACTGGAATCTAATCGAGGGGTTCGGGGTGGTTTATATACAGAATAACGGACACCCGGGAGTGAGTTACAGACTGGAATCTAATCGAGGGGTTCGGGGTGGTTTATATATAGAATAACAGATACCCAGGAGTTGGTTACAGACTGGAATCTAATCGAGGGGTTTATGTGTTCAATAACAGATACCCAGGAGTGAGTTATGGACAAAACAACAGTCATTACTAAGTTATGAATAGGTGAGGCCGGATAAATCAGGGACGAAATTCCTAACAAATTCCGTGTATCGAAAAATGCACCTGAACAGGATGCAGTCGACATTTCAGACCTATATCTTGCCCGTTGCTCCAAAACAGAATGACTTTCGAGGAAAGCAGAACTTCTGAGGTCCCCGGAGCAAAGGGAAAATGGACATCGTACATAGAACATAGAACATAGAACATTACAGCGCAGTACAGGCCCTTCGGCCCTCGATGTTACGCCGACCTGTGAAACCACTCTAAAGCCCATCTACTATTCCCTTATCGTCCATATGTCTATCCAATGACCATTTGAATACCCTTAGTGTTGGCGAGTCCACTACTGTAAAGAACCTACCTCTGACATTTGTCTTATATCTATCTCCCCTCCATTTAAAGCTATGTCCCCTCGTGCTAGACATCACCATCCGAGGAAAAAGGCTCTGACTGTCCACCATACCCAATCCTCTGATCATCTTGTATGCCTCAATTAAGTCGCCTCTTAACCTTCTTCTCTCTAACGAAAACAGCCCCAAGTCCTTCAGCCTTTCCTCATAAGATCTTCCCTCCATACCAGGCAACATTCTGGTAAATCTCCTCTGCACCCTTTCCAATGCTTCCACATCCTTCCGACAATGTGGCGACCAGAATTGCACGCAATACTCCAAATGCGGACGCACCAGAGTTTTGTACAGCTGCAACATGACCTCATGGCTCCGAAACTCAATCCCTCTACCAATAAAAGCTAACACACCGTACGCCTTCTTAACAATCCTCTCAACCTGGGTGGCAACTTTCAGGGATCTATGTACATTGACACCGAGATCTCTCTGCTCATCTACACTGCCAAGAATCTTACCATTAGCCCAGTACTCTGTCTTCCTGTTATTCCTTCCAAAATGAATCACCTCACACTTTTCGGCATTAAACTCCATTTGCCACCTCTCAGCCCAGCACTGCAGCTTATCTATGTCCCTCTGTAACTTGTAACATTCTTCCGCACTGTCCACAACTCCACCGACTTTAGTGTCATCTGCAAATTTACGCACCCATCCTTCTACTCCCTCCTCCAGGTCATTTATAAAAATGACAAACAGCAGTGGCCCCCAAAACAGATCCTTGTGGTACACCACGAGTAACTGGACTCCAGTCTGAACACTTCCCATCAACCACCACCCTTTGTCTTCTTCCAGCTAGCCTATTCCTGATCCAAACTGCTAAATCACCATGTATCCCATGCCTCCGTATGTTCTGTAGTAGCCTACCGTGGGGAACCTTATAAAACGCTTTACTGAAATCCATATACACTGCTTTACCCTCATCCACCTGTTTGGTCACCTTCTCAAAGAACTCAATAAGGTTTGTGAGGCATGACCTACCCTTCCCAAAACCATGTTGACTATCTCTAATCAAATTATTCCTTTCCAGATGATTATACATCCTATCTCATTTAAACCTTTCCAAGTTTTGCCCACAACAGAAGTAAGGCTCACTGGTCTATAGTTCCCTGGGTTGTCTCTACTCCCCTTCTTGAACAAGGGGACAACATTTGCTATCCTCCAGTCTTCTGGCACTATTCCTGTAGACAAAGATGACTTAAAGATCAAAGCCAAAGGCTCAGCAATCTCCTCCCTAGCTTCCCAGAGAATCCTAGGATAAATCCCATCCAGCCCAGGGGACTTATCTATTTTCACATTTTCCAAAATTGCTAATACCTCCTCCTTATGAACCTCAAGCCCTTCTAGTCTAGTAGCCTGAATCTCAGTATTCTCCTCGACAACATTGTCTTTTTCCTGTGTGAATACTGATGAATACTCCAATCTCCTCAGACTCCAAGCACAACTTCCAAAACTATCCTTGACTGGCCCTACTCTTACCCCAGTCATTCGTTTATTCCTGACATATCTATAGAAAGCTTTAGGGTTATCCTTGATCCTACCTGCCAAAGACTTCTCGTGTCCCCTCCTGGCTCTTCTTAGCTCTCTCTTTAGGTCCTTCCCAGCTAACTTGTAACTCTTGAGCGCCCTAACGGAACCTTCATGTCTCATCTTTACATAAGCTTCCTTCTTCCTTTGACAAGTGTTTCGACTGCTTTAGTAAACCACGGTTCCCTTGCTCGACCACTTCCTCCCTGCCTGACAGGTACATACTTATTAAGGACACGCAGTAGCTGTTCCTTGAACAAGCTCCACATTTCCATTGTGCCCATCCCCTGAGTTTTCCTCTCCATCCGATGCATCCAAGTCTTGCCTCATCGCATCATAATTGCTTTTCCCCCAGATATGGGCAGCACGGTAGCATTGTGGATAGCACAATTGCTTCACAGCTCCAGGGTCCCAGGTTCGATTCCCGGCTTGGGTCACTGTCTGTGCGGAGTCTGCACATCCTCCCCGTGTGTGCGTGGGTTTCCTGCGGGTGTTCCGGTTTCCTCCCACAGTCCAAAGATGTGCGGGTTAGGTGGATTGGCCACGATAAATTGCCCTTAGTGTCCAAAATTGCCCTTAGTGTTGGGTGGGGTTACTGGGTTATGGGGATAGGGTGGGGAGGTGTTGACCTTGCGTAGGGTGATCTTTCCAAGAGCTGATGCAGACTCGATGGGTGAAATGGCCTCCTTCTGCACTGTAGATTCTATGATAATCTGTGATGATAGAACTCTTGCCCTGCGGTATATACCTATCCCTTTCCATCACTAAAGTAAACGTAATCGAATTGTGGTCACTATCACCAAAGTGCTCACCTACCACCAAATCTGACACCTGTCCTGCTTCATTACCCAGTACCAAATCCAATATGGCCTCGCCTCTCGTTGGCCTATCTACATACTGCGTCAGGAAACCCTCCTGCACACATCGGACAAAAACGGACCCATCTAAAGTACTCGAACGATAGCGTTTCCAGTCAATATTTGGAAAGTTAAAGTCCCCCATAACAACTACCCTGTTGCTTTTGCTCCTATCCAGAATCATCTTTGCAATCCTTTCCTCTACATCTCTGGAACTTTTCGAAGGCCTATAGAAAACTCCTAACAGGGTGACCTCTCCTTTCCTGTTTCTAACCTCAGCCCATACTACCTCAGTAGACGAGTCCTCATCAAACGTCCTTTCTGCCACCGTTATACTGTCCTTGACTAACAATGGCACCCCTCCCCCTCTTTTACCACCTTCCCTGAGCTTACTGAAATATCTAAACCCTGGCACCTGCAACAACCATTCCTGTCCCTGCTCTATCCATGTCTCCGAAATGGCCACAACATCGAAGTCCCAGGTACCAACCCATGCCGCAAGTTCACCCACCTTAATTCCGGATGCTCCTGGCATTGAAGAAGACACACTTTAAACCACCTTCCTGCCTGCCGGTACACTCCTGCAATTTTAAAACCTTACTCATGGCCTCACTACTCTCAACCTCCTGTATAGTGGAGCTACAATTCAGGTTCCCAAGCCCATGCTGAACTAGTTTAAGCCCTCTCGAAGAGCATTAGCAAATTTCCCCCCCCAGGATATTGGTACCCCTCTGGTCCAGGTGTAGACCATCCCGTTTGTAGAGCTCCCACCGACCCCAGAATGAGCCCCAATTATCCAGAAATCTGAAACCCTCCCTCCTGCACCAGCCCTGTAGCCACGTGTTCAACTCCTCGCTCTCCCTATTCCTCGTCTCGCTATCACGTGGCACGGGTAACAACCCAGAGATAATAACTCTGTTTGTCCCAGATCTAAGATCGTAGATTGAACTCCTCTACAGATCCATAACTTTGAAATGGCAAACGACAAGGACAAGAACTGAGAGAGAGGACTGGGGAGAAGCAAAGCTATATTATCAGCTCAGGATCCCACCTCCCTGAGTTTTCACAACCCATCTCCCAGCCCCCAGATCCAAGGGCAAAACAGTCTATTGACCCCACAGCACCAGCAGCACCCACGGAAGGACCCAGGATGTCGCGGGACCAAGAACCAAATGGAATATGGTTCGGGGTCTCAGTCGAAAAAGAACAGGGGTGTGGGGAACCCATTCCTGGGGGAGAGGGCATCCCCCAGACCAGAGAGCCCTCTGGGAGTGATGGCCGATTCTGCAAACTAGCCCCCCCTCTCCGGAACCCCTATCCCGCCCCATTCCAAATCCTAGAGGGAGCTGACCATGGAGGGAGACTGGGCATGTAAGGATCCTTCCTGCTTATTCCATATTCATTCCCTCATTTTTCTGTTTTCATGTTTGCCTTTGCATGTTTGATCCATGGATGATTATGGACCTGTGTCTTTGAGGCAAGCTGTCGGAGCCTTTCATTCAAGCAGAGGATTTGAGCAGCAGGAGAGGTCACTGTGCAGGAGAGGTCAGTGTGCAGGAGAGGTCACTGTGCAGGAGAGGTCACTGTGCAGGAGAGGTCAGTGTGCAGGAGACGTCACTGTGCTGGAGAGGTCACTGTGCTGGAGAGGTCAGTGTGCAGGAGAGGTCACTGTGCAGGGGACGTCACTGTGCTGGAGAGGTCACTGTGCTGGAGAGGTCACTGTGCAGGAGACGTCACTGTGCAGGAGAGGTCACTGTGCAGGAGGGGTCACTGTGCAGGAGAGGTCACTGTGCAGGAGAGGTCACTGTGCAGGAGGGGTCACTGTGCAGGAGAGGTCACTGTGCAGGAGAGGTCACTGTGCAGGAGGGGTCACTGTGCTGGAGAGGTCACTGTGCAGGAGAGGTCACTGTGCAGGAGACGTCACTGTGCTGGGCTGTGCTGGTTCAAACTGGAGTTGTGGACTGACCTGCATCAATGACAGAGATTGGCTGGGGCTCGGTTTGATTCATTTGGCTGGTGGCCACAGTGTGGGAGAGAGACAGAAATAAAGAGGGAGACAGAGAGACAGATAGAGAGAGACAGAAAGACAGACAGAAAGACAGACAGAAAGATTGACAAAGAGAGGAACAGAGTGAGAGACAAAGAGAGAGAGACAGAGAGAGAGAGAAAGAGAAGGAGACAGAGACAACAGAGTGAGACAGCGAGAGACAGAGACAGAGATAGAGACATATAGGTGCAGAGAGGGATGGAGAGAGGGGCAGGGGACAGAGAGAGACAGAAAGAGGGACAGAGACACAGAGTGAGACAGAGTAAAAAACAGAAGCAGAGACATAGAGAGAACGAGACCACAGGGCGACAGAGAGAGAGAGACAGGCAGACAGACAGAGACAGGCAGAGCGACAGGAAGATAAAGAGATAGAGAGACAGAAACAGAGCGAGAGACAGAAAGAGAGTCAGAGAGAGAAAGAAAGAGAGAGTCAGAAACTCAGACAGAGGCCGGGATTCTCCGAGTGTGCGCCAGGTTGGAGAATCGCCGGTGGTGCAGGAAATTCCCGCCATGGCACTCCGACGCCGGGACGCGATTCTCCGGCGACTGGAGAATCGGCAGCAATTGCGTCCGCAGTCAATGCGGCTGTGGTGAACCACTGTATTAGGGGATCTAAGGTAGGACCTGCACTACAGGTTCGCCGGTAGCTCCTGCCGGCTGGCTCCGCCCAGGGAGAACTGTATAAATATGCATGACCTCCAGTGCCCTGCCATTTTGCCAGCTGCAGCAGGAGGCCACACATCTGACTGTCATAAAGCCACAGTTGTACCCAACATTAGTCTTTGTGCAATTGATCGTGCATCAATTTATTACAGTACGAAGTTTTACAACACCAGGTTAAAGTCCAACAGGTTTGTTTCGTTGTCACTAGCAATTTTCGGAGCGCTGCTCCTTCCTCAGGTGAATGAAGAGGTCTGTTCCAGAAACACATATATAGACAAATTCAAAGATGCCAAACAATGCTTGGAATGCGAGCATTAGCAGGTGATTAAATCTTTACAGATCCAGAGATGGGGTAACCTCAGGTTAAAGAGGTGTGAATTGTACCAAGCCAGGACGGTTGGTAGGATTTCGCAGGCCAGATGGTGGGGGATGAATGTAATGCGACATGAATCCCAGGTCCCGGTTGAGGCCGCACTCAAGTGTGCGGAACTTGGCTATAGGTTTCTGCTCTGCGATTCTGCGTTGTCGCGGGTCCTGAAGGCCGCCTTGGAGAACGCTTACCTGGAGATCAGAGGCTGAATGCCCTTGACTGCTGAAGTGTTCCCCGACTGGAAGGGAACATTCCTGCCTGGTGATTGTTGCGCGATGTCCGTTCATTCGTTGTCGCAGCGTCTGCATGGTCTCGCCAATGTACCATGCTTCGGGACATCCTTTCCTGCAGCGTATGAGGTAGACAACGTTGGCCGAGTCGCACGAGTATGTACCGCGTACCTGGTGGGTGGTGTTCTCACGTGTAATAGTGGTATCCATGTCGATGATCTGGCACGTCTTGCAGAGATTGCCATGACAGGGTTGTGTGGTGTCGAGGTCACTGTTCTGAAGGCTGGGTAGTTTGCTGCAAACAATGGTTCGTTTGAGGTTGCGCGGTTGTTTGAAGGCAAGTAGTGGGGGTGTGGGGATGACCTTGGCAAGATGTTCATCGTCATCAATGACATGTTGAAGGCTGTGAAGAAGATGACGTAGTTTCTCCGCTCCGGGGAAGTACTGGACGACGAAGGGTATTCTGTCGGTTGTGTCCCATGTTTGTCTTCTGAGGAGGTCGGTGCGGTTTTTCGCTGTGGCGCGTTGGAACTGTCGATCGATGAGTCGAGTGCCATATCCCGTTCGTACTAGGGCATCTTTCAACGTCTGTAGATGTCTGTTACGCTCCTCCTCGTCTGAGCAGATCCTATGTATACGGAGCGCTTGTCCATAGGGGAATGCTTCTTTAATGTGTTTAAGGTGGAAGCTGGAGAAGTGGAGCATCATGAGGTTATCCGTGGGTTTGCGGTAAAGCGAAGTGCTGAGGTGACCGTCCTTGATGGAGACGAGTGTGTCCTTCGACAACAAGTTCTTCATCCAGACGCACGGAACAGCCATGGGGACCAAATTCGCACCCCAATACGCCAACATCTTCATGCACAAGTTTGAACGGGACCTACTCACCGCACAGGACCTTCAACCGATGTTATACACCAGATACATCAATGCCTTTTTTCTCCTTTGGACCCACGGCGAAGAATCACTGAAACGACTACACGATGACATTAATAAGTTCCATCCCACCATCAGACTCACCATGGACTACTCTCCAAAATCAGTTGCATTCTTGGACACACTCGTCTCCATCAAGGACGGTCACCTCAGCACTTCGCTTTACCGCAAACCCATGGATAACCTCATGATGCTCCACTTCTCCAGCTTCCACCCTAAACACATTAAAGAAGCATTCCCCTATGGACAAGCGCTCCGTATACACAGGATCTGCTCAGACGAGGAGGAGCGTAACAGACATCTACAGACGTTGAAAGATGCCCTAGTACGAACGGGATATGGCACTCGACTCATCGATCGACAGTTCCAACGCGCCACAGCGAAAAACCGGACCGACCTCCTCAGAAGACAAACATGGGACACAACCGACAGAATACCCTTCGTCGTCCAGTACTTCCCCGGAGCGGAGAAACTACGTCATCTTCTTCACAGCCTTCAACACGTCATTGATGACAATGAACATCTTGCCAAGGTCATCCCCACACCCCCACTACTTGCCTTCAAACAACCGCGCAATCTCAAACGAACCATTGTTTGCAGCAAACTACCCAGTCTTCAGAACAGTGACCTCGACACCACACAACCCTGTCATGGTAATCTCTGCAAGACGTGCCAGATCATCGACATGGATACCACTATTACACGTGAGAACACCACCCACCAGGTATGCGGTACATACTCGTGCGACTCGGCCAACGTTGTCTACCTCATACGCTGCAGGAAAGGATGTCCCGAAGCATGGTACATTGGCGAGACCATGCAGACGCTGCGACAACGAATGAACGGACATCGCGCAACAATCACCAGGCAGGAATGTTCCCTTCCAGTCGGGGAACACTTCAGCATTCAAGGACATTCAGCCTCTGATCTCCGGGTAAGCGTTCTCCAAGGCGGCCTTCAGGACCCGCGACAACGCAGAATCGCAGAGCAGAAACTTATAACCAAGTTCCGCACACATGAGTGCGGCCTCAACCGGGACCTGGGATTCATGTCGCATTACATTCATCCCCCACCATCTGGCCTGCGAAATCCTACCAACTGTCCTGGCTTGAGACAATTCACACCTCTTTAACCTGGATGTGGAGATGCCGGCGTTGGACTGGGGTGAGCACAGTACGAAGTCTTACAACACCAGGTTAAAGTCCAACAGGGTTGTTTCGATGTCACTAGCTTTCGGAGCGCTGCTCCTTCCTCAGGTGAATGAAGAGGTCTGTTCCAGAAACACATATATAGACAAATTCAAAGATGCCAAACAATGCTTGGAATGCAAGCATTCGAGGCGGACGTTCGCCTCTACCACTTCCTTAGGGTCCCTTTCGGTGTCACAAACGGGGTCTCGGTCTTCCAAAGAGAGATGGACCAAATGGACGACCAGTACGGTTTGCGGGCCACCTTTCCGTACTTAGATAATGTCACCAACTGTGGCCATGACCAGCAGGACCACGATGCCAACCTCGATAAATTCCTCCGCACTGCCACTCTTCTCAACCTGACCTACAACAGGTTTAGCCATTCTCGGCTAAATAGTCCAAAACGGACTTCTCGGGCCCGACCCCGACCGCATTCGCCCCCCTATGGAACGTCCCCTCTCCCACTGCCCCAAGGCCCTCAAACGCTGCCTGGGTTTTTTTTCCTACTACGCTCAGGGGGTCCCAAACTATGCGGACAAGGCCCGCCCACTCATCCAGTCCACCCAATTCCCCCTCGCGGCCGTGGCACAACACGCTTTCGCCTGCATCAGAGCAGACGTTGCCAAAGCTGGGCTGCAGGCAGTGGACGAGTCACTGCCTTTCCAAGTAGAAAGCGACGCTTCAGACATCGCCCTTGCCGCCACTCTAAACCAGGCAGGCAGACCCGTGGCATTCTTTTCCCGCACCCTTCATGCCTCTGAAATTTGACACTCATCCGTCGAAAAGGAGGCCCAAGCTATCGTTGAAGCTGTGCGGCATTGGAGGCATTACCTGGACGGTAAGAGATTCACTCTCCTTACGGACCAACAGTCGGTAGCCTTCATGAAATGAAAATCGCTTATTGTCACGAGTAGGCTTCAATGAAGTTACTGTGAAAAGCTCCTAGTCGCCACATTCCGGCGCCTGTTCGGGGAGGCTGGTACGGGAATTGAACCATGCTGCTGGCCTGCCTTGGTCTGCTTTGAAAGTCAGCTATTTAGCCCAGTGAGCTAAACCAGCCCCATGTTCAATAACACACAGCGGGGCAAGATCAAAAATGATAAAATCTTGCGGTGGAGAATCGAGCTCTCCACCTATAATTACAAGATCTTGTATAGCCCCGGTAAACTCAACGAGCCCCCAGATGCCCTCTCCCGAGGTACATGTGCCAGCGCTCAAGTGGACCAACTCCGGGCCCTACACGACAGCCTTTGTCACCCGGGGGTCACTCGATTGTACCATCTGGTCAAAGCTCGTAATCTGCCCTACTCCGTCAAGGAAGTAAGGACAGTCACCAGGGACTGCCAGGTCTTTGCGGAGTGCAAGCCGCACTTCTACCGGCCAGACCGTGCGCGTCTGGTGAAGGCTGGGGCTCCCCTTTGAATGCCTCATCGTGGATTTCAAAGGGCCCCTCCCCTCCACCGACCGTAACACGTACATTCTCAGTGTGGTCGATGAGTACTCCAGATTTGTCTTCGCCATCCCATGCCCCGATATGATGTCTGCCACCGTCATCAAGGCCCTCAGCACCATCTTCGCTCTGTTCGGTTTCCCCGCTACATCCACAGTGACAGGGGATCCTCATTCATGAGCGATGAGATGCGTCAGTTCCTGCTCAGCAGGGGTATAGCCTCCAGCAGGACGACCAGCTACAACCCCCAGGGAAACGGGCAAGTAGAACAGGGGAATGGGATGGTTTGGAGGGCCGTCCAGCTGGCCCTACGGTCCAGAAACCTCCCAGCCTCTCGCTGGCAGGAGATCCTCCCTGACACTCTGCACTCCAACCGGTCACTATTGTGCACCTGTTTTTACCTTCCCCAGGAAGTCCACATCCGGGGTGTTGCTCCCGACTTGGCTCGCTGCTCCAGGACCGGTCCTTCTCCGTAGGCACGTTCGACTCCACAAGGCGGACCCCTTGATGGACAGGGTTCACCTGCTCCACGCCAACCCTCAATATGCCTACGTTGAGTTCCCCGATGGCCGCCAAGATACTGTCTCACTCAGGGACCTGGCACCGTCAGGTTCTACCCCAACACCGCCCCCCCCCCACCAATGCCACCCCCCACCTCCCACTGCGCCGCCAATATTGACCCCACGAGAGCAACCCCACCTCCCCTTTTCCGCACAAGAGGACGAAGAGGACTTCTGCACGCTCCCGGAGTTCCCCGATGACTGGCCAGCATCAGCACCGCCACCACCTCCATCGGTGAGACCTCCACCACCGCCAGCATCGACTTCGCCGGCACCGTTACGCCGCTCCCAACGAAGCACCAAAGCACCGGACCGGCTGAACCTTTGACGGACTCCGGACCGTCAACATAGACTTTTCTTTCCCTACCACTGTACATAATTGCACTAATTGTATATAGTTTCACGTCACCCCCACCGGACTCATTTTTAACAGGGGGTGAATGTGGTGATCCACTGTAATTGGAGATGTAAGGTAGGACCTGCACTACAGGTTCGCCGGTAGCTCCTGCCAGCTGGCTCCGCCCACGGAGAACTGTATAAGTATGCATGACCTCCAGTGCCCTGCCATTTCGCCAGCTGCAGCAGGAGGCCACGCACCTGACTGTAATACAGCCACAGTTGTACCCAACTTTAGTCTTTGTGCAATTGATCGTGCATCAGCGGCGCCGGTCGGGGGCCGCAGCGATTCTCTGCGGTCGACCGGCCGAATTCCCGCAGAGTTCCGCCGGCGTTGTTCCAACCTGGTACCACCCGGCGGGAGCTCGGACCCGCGGCAGCGGTGGCCGTCCTGGTGTGGGGATCAGATTCCGGGGGGTGTCTCCACGACTTCCAGGCACGCGATCGGGGGCAACCGTTCCGGAGGCGCCCGCGATCTGGAGGAGGCCTACCTCCTTCCGCGCAGGCCCGGTGTAGGGCTCCACCATGTTGCGCGGTGCCGGCGAGGAAACGGCCACCACGCAGATACATGTACCTCGGGGCACAGTCTGGTGACAACCACGCAGTTGCTGCTGCTCACGAGGTGGAGGCAGGAACCCCCACGCGAGACAGCAGTCGGAGGGCTGCTGGATCCCAGGACCCAGCCGGGTCCCAGACTGATGCTGAGCCTGTGGAACAGGGATACCCGGAGCTGATCAAGATGTTAGGGGGCGACCGAGACATCCAGATGGAGATATCAGCAACAATTCAGCAGGTCCACGGTCATTGGAGGAGTCCCACAGGCTAGGGCGCAGAAGATGTCGCCGACAGTGAGTGGCACCCAGGCCAACACTGCAAGTGTGGCGACCGCAGTGGAGAGCCTGCTGTACAATGTCGGCAGCTTGAATGAAGGTGTCCAAGGCT
Organism: Scyliorhinus torazame; assembly: GCF_047496885.1. Lineage (NCBI taxonomy): Eukaryota > Metazoa > Chordata > Chondrichthyes > Carcharhiniformes > Scyliorhinidae > Scyliorhinus > Scyliorhinus torazame. The sequence continues at coordinate 73,374,988 of NC_092722.1, read as the reverse complement.
TTGCACAATCGGTGACACGGCTGAGGGTGTTGGAGTGTTTTCAGGGACTGAGTATTGAGCTTGCTTTTTATGGGGCTCCCCCCTCTTAATAACAGCTCAGTTAAACACAAAAGCCCGCGGAGACAGCAACTCTGGTGAAGTCGGCTTTATTTTGCAAGCTTGGTCAATGTACAAGGGAGTGTGATTTGGATAAACACCCCACCCACTCTGCTTTACATTGCTTCAGGTTCAACAGTTATACAATTTCCAAAAATCAGTAGCCCACCCCAGTTGGCAATCCTTGCAGCTGTTGATTTTACCTTGATCAATGGGTGTTACTTTAGGCAGCAGGGTGACTGCATGATCAGCTCATGATTTAACCCCATTCTGTTCCCTGGCCAAGTGTTGTTTTTCCAAGACCCTCAAATCCACTATCTCGTGCTTACCCCTACTCTGATTTCTCTTATCTCAGTTGGTTCCTGCCCTCCAGCTCCGAGCCCCCAGGGGACCTCTCCAGGGTCATCAAAGGTCATGTGACGTGGGAAGCAGCTGGATGCCTCCACTTCTGGTGTGCATCCTGGTGTTACACCTCGAAGTAGCGGTAAAGCTAGGAGGGCCAAGCACATTGAGGACCACAGAGGGCATGTGGGGGGGGGGGGGGGTTAGGGGTTAGGTGGCGGGGGCAAGGAGTGGACTGTGCATTGGGGGCAAGGGGTAGGGGGCACTGTGGGGGGTTTGGGGGAATGAGGAAAGGAGAGAGGGTGGGGATACTGGGGCAGCACCATCAGGATAGTGGGGCAGTAATGTCGACTTGTATGAGGAACATTAAAAAACCCTCAACACAACCAGTATAGGGCAGCACGGTGGCCTAGTGGTTAGCACAGCTGCCCCACGGTGCTGAGGTCCCAGGTTCGATCCCGGCTCTGGGTCACTGTACATGTGGAGTTTGCACATTCTCCCCTTGTCTGCGTGGGTTTCGGCCTCACAACCCAACAATGTGTAGGGTAGGTGGATTGGCCGCACTAATTGGAAAAAATAATTGGGTAATCTATATTTTTTTAAAAACACAACCTGTATGGTGCTTTGTTCCACGATACGGGTGGACCAGCAATTCCCAAGCTCCATCCCCCCCAGATATTCTCCCCCTACCCACACCCGGCCACGGACAAGTGTCTGGGGCTGGGGCCCGTCCCCTGGGTGATCGAAGGTTGGTCGCTGTGTCTGTGGTGCTGCCTTCTGCAGTGTTAAAGCACAGTGTCCATGCATCAAGGTGTGATTGGATTGCTAGGCAATGACTCCCACGTGCTACATGACCCTCCCACCCACAGGGATCCACTTGGGATGTGTGAAGTCTTCATTTAACCACGATTGTCAATTCCCTATTGCCAATAGCCTCCAGCCGCATGGCCAGAGGCCTCCGCGGTCAGCGGGAGTAATGGGTGGTCGATGGGCCAGGCAGGCAGGGGCTAGGGTTGCCCCAGTACAGGAACATATGGTCCAGGGGTTGGCATGGCGGGGACACACACGTCCGCCTCCCCCCCATGCCACCGCCCCGGAAGGCCACTCCCAGCCCCCATACCCCCAGTCCCCAATGGCGACCCACCTCCAACCAGGGCTGCACCCCTCCCCCCCCCCCCCCCCCCCAGATGCACTACCCCCTCCACCCCCTGAGCAAAGAGGTAGCATGCCCAGTGCCCCCGTGCTCACTGCCTGTGTGTGTGTGTGTCTCTCTCTCTCTTTCTCTGTATTTCTGGCTCTCTATGTCACCTATGAGAGAGAGGCCGGTTGCATCGCAAACAGTTTGGCGCCCAGAGCGGTTCTCGTTTTCTGCCTCTCCTGCTATTCATGCCTGAGAGACGGAGAAATGGAGAGATAGAGAAACAGAGAGAGAGACAGAGAGAGATTGAGAGAGAAAAAGAGAAATATAGAGACAGAGAGAGAGACAGCGGACGAAACAATGCCAATGAATAGCGGGAGAGGCAGAAAATGAGAACCTCCCCAGGCGTTAAACAATTTACAATGCAACCGGCCCACACCGGAGGAGAAATCGGGATCTCGCAGTAGCGTGGCTAGAAACCAATTATCACCACTTAAGCCCGATTTCCATACAATTAAAGAGACCCACCCCATATCCAACGGCCTCCCGTCATTCAGCGGCCTCCCCAGCAAGTGGTCACGCTGGCGCCGATTAGTGCTCCTTTTGGAACAATGTGAAACTTGTGGAAAAGCTTCTGTGGGGATCCGAGGAGGTGAGTAGCCATCTGTGGTCACAGGCAAAGAGCCCGGGGAGGCTGAGCTTGCCACCTCAGTCCTCCGCGGGGTGCGAGGGGCCCATGGCTGCGGGTGGACTGCCGTGGGAGGGTGGGGGGAGGTGCTGTGAGGCCAACCGGGGAGCAACTGCACGTGGTACCACTATGCCAACACATGGATCATGCGTACCAACTCCGGGGGGCAACTCCTGTCCCTGCCCGTCTGCCCCATCGACCACCCATAACCTCCACCAATTGCCGAGGCCTCTGGCCATCCGGTTGAAGGCTGTTGCTCCGATGGATTTGGCAATCATGGTTAAGTGAGAACTACACATAATCCAAGTTGATTATGTGTTGATTATGCAGGCCCCATGAAACATGGCGGCCCCACACAGTGGGCAGGCGCGGAAGAAAGTAGGCCCCCCACAGATCGCGCGCGCCCACCGATCGGTGGCCCCCGATCGCAGGCCTGGCCGTCGTGGAGGCCTCCCCCCCCCCCCCCAGAGACTGATCCCTCCACCCCCCCCCCCACCAGGACTGCCACCACAGCCGCGACGCCGAGCTCCTGCCGGGTGGAACCATACGAGAACCACGCTGGCGGGAACTCAGACCGTCGACCGCGGTGAATGGCTGCAGGAACCTCTTTCAACGGCCCCCGACCGGCGGCGCGTAGACCGCGTGCGCACGACTGCCGCCGATTCTCCGGTCGCCAGAGAATCTCGTGAAGGCGTCGCGGGTCCGACGCCCCATGCTCCGTCCCCCGCGCCGGGCGTGATTGCGGAGCGGGGGCTCGGAGAATCCTGGCCAGAGAGAGATAGAGAGATAGACAGACAGAATGACACAGAGAGGGACAGAGAGGGACAGAGATTAAGACAGATAGAGAGACACAGAAAAAGAGACTGAGAGAGAGAGTGACAGAGAGAATAAGTCACAGAGAGGGTGTGCGGTGATATCACAGTTGTGTTGTAATTTACCGACTGACCACTAGGAGTCTCATTAGTATATAAGTGAATGTTAGTCAGGTGGTCCCTCAGACTGGCTGGGGGGAGCATTTGCTTGTGTATGATCATACTTTATCATAGAATTTACAGTGCAGAAGAAGGGCATTCAGCCCATCAAGTTTGCACCTACCCTTGAAAAGAGCACCCTATCTAAGCCCACATCAACCCTGTAACCAGTACCTCACCTAACCACTTTTGGTCACGAAGGGCAATTGATCATGGCCAATCCCCCTAACCTGCGCATCTTTGGACTGTGGGAGGAAACCGGATCACCCGGAGGAAACCCACGCACACACGGGGAGAATGTACAGACTCTTTACAGATTGTGACCCAAGCCAGGAATCGAACCTGGGACTCTAGAGCTGTGAAGCAACCAGGCTAACCACTGTGCTACCGTGCTCCATGTTATTCATCTGTTGTTTTATTACTAGTTTATCCACAGTTAATGTTAAGGATTTTATAGCTTTAGCTTTAGCTACAAGTACTCTTGTCATATAAATCAGGCCATCCAACAAGAGCATTACAGAGAGGGAGACAGATACACAGAGTGAAACAGAAAGAGAGCGACAAAGAGAGACAGAGTAACAGAGGGACAGAGATAGAGAGAGGGAATGAGACAGCGAGGGATAGAGAGAGAAAGACAGAGAGACAGAGAGAATCAGACACAGAGAGAGAAATAGATGGAGAGAGTGACAGAGAGAGGGGGATGGAGAAAGAGACAGGAAGACAGAAAGTGAGATAGAGAGGGAGAGGGAGAGAGACAGAGAGAGAGAGAAAGAGACAGAGAGAGGGACAGATAGAGAGACAGAGTGAGAGAGAAAGCTAGACAGTTACAGAGACAGAGAGAGATAGTGAGAGAGACAGAGAGTGGCAGAGAGAGGGGGACAGACAGTCGGAGACAGACAGAGAGAGAGAGACAGACAGAAATAGACAGTGAGAGAGAGAGACAGAGAGAGAGATAGACAGACACACATAGAGAGACAGAGACTCAGAATGAGACTGAGCGAGAAACACAGAGGGAGAGACCGAGAGAGACAGCGCAAGAGACACAGAGAAAGACAGAGAGATAAACAGACAGAGAGGGACAGAGAGATAGAGAGATTGGCAGAGAGTGAGAGGGAGAGAGCGACAGAGAGATGGCGAGAGAGAGAAAGATAGTGAGAGAGACAGAGAGAGAGAGGCAAAGACTGATACAGACAGAGAGAGAAAGAAAGAGAGTGAGATAGTGAGAGAGATAGTGAGAGAAAGTGAGACAGAGAACAGAGGGCTGGCTTCTCCGATTTGGAGACTATGGGCGGGATTCTCCGCAATCGGCGCGATGTCCGCCCTATGTCCCCAGGCCGGCATGGGAATGGGCAGGAGAACGGCTCAGAACAGCCACTGATTCCCCGTTTTGCTGGGGGATAGAGCACCCGGCTCTAGCTGCCGATGCGGCCTGGAGAATTGCGGGGTCCGTGGCTGCGCGTGCGCACATCGGCGGCCTGCAGCGGCTGCGATGTGCCTCATGGTGGATGCCGCTCTCAGACCCGGCCCGCAAAATATTCCCACCCTTCAGTGGGCTCGCGCACCCCGGACCGGCCCACCACAGTGCCCCCAGCCCTGAATATGTCCACCCCTGCCCGCTGATCGGCCCTCCCCCTGTTGTGTCATGCTCCTTCATGTAGCATAAGCTGCTCCTTGAAGTATACTCTGACAAAGGAAGGTTCAGACTTGCAGATAGGTTTAACACATTCATTGAACAGTTAACAATTCTCCTTGAGTTCGACTCTCCTGCTAATCTTACTATAGTAACTCAATCTAACTAACCAGTTTGCTCTAAGCCATGCGATGGGTGTGATGCTTCCTGATCTGTCCCTGTCTTTCTGAGTGTTGCCTGTGGACAAGAGAAAGAGCATGTGTTCCCTGTCCTTTTATCATTGAATTTACAGTGCAGAAGGAGGCCATTCAGCCCATTGAGTCTGCACCGGCTCTTGGAAAGAGCACCCCACCCAAGGTCAACACCGCCACCCTATCCCCATAACCCAGTAACCCCACCCAATACTAAGGGCAATTTTGGACACTAAGGGCAATTTATCATGGCCAATCCACCTAACCTGCACATCTTTGGACCGGAGCACCCGGAGGAAACCCACGCACACACGGGGAGGATGTGCAGACTCCACACAGACAGTGACCCAAACCAGAATCGAACCTGGGACCACTGGAGCTGTGAAGCAATTGTGCTATCCACAAGGCTACCGTGATGCCCACGGGTAGCCCCCTTGTGGTAGTGTCACCTCTGTGTGTGTCTTGACTGCCCATTGGTTGTGTCCTATCTTACTGACCTGTTGGTTGAATGTCTGTGTGTCATGATGTCTCTGGTGCTCCCTCTAGTGTTTATTTAGCCCCAGTGTATTTACATTAACCCCTTGTGTATTTGCCACCTGGTGATGCATATCACTACACCCCCGACTGCGGCGCCGCTGGACTGAGTCTGCAGCCGCCATGCTGAGTTCCTGACGGGTGAGACCATGAGACCCACGCCTTCAGGAACTCGGCCGGTCGGGGACGGAGAATCTCGGGGCGGGCCTCAGCCAACGTACTGAGGCCGTGGAGAAGGCATGCGGCGTACTCTGAGTATGCCGCCTTTCTGGGGGCGGAGCATCGTGAAAGCGGCGGCGCCCCCCATTCCGCCGTCATCGGGGATTCTCCGCCCAGTCACCGAATGTGATTTTGGTGTCGGGAATCGGAGAATCCAGCCCAGAGAGAGAGAGAGAGACAGAAGGCGGGATCTTACGCTGTATTGAGCTGGGCGAGAATCCATGCTAGTCATGGGAGAGACCAAAATCTGGATCCGTGCCAGTCTCCGATTGGCTTCAGATCGAACTTCCCACCGTGAAACCAATAATCGCCAATTATGGCCAATCTCCATCCCATTAATGGGATGGACCTCCTAGCTAATGGCCTCACATGATCTAGCGAGCGGTCACGCGGGCGTTCTTTAGTACACCTATTTAGAAACGTGAAGCGAGCAAATTGGTTGCTGTGGGGATCGGAGGAGGTGAGTAGCCATCTTGGAAATCAGGCAGTCAGCCCGGGGGCACTGGGCGGGTGGGGGAGCCCCCATGGGGGGACAGGCCCAGCTGGGGGGACAGGCCCAGTTGGGGGCCCCGGCCGCCATCAGTGGGATATCACCCCTGGGCTGGGGGAAGGGGTGGGCGAGGGGCTCAGTGTCCATGGGCCCAAAATGCCACCCCACAGGTTATGTATACCCATACCAGGGGCGACCTCAGCTACTGTCTGTCCGTTCCACCAAACACCCCCAGGAAAGTGTCCCCTTCGTGGTAATATAGTGAAGGTCACTTCAACTCGCACTGACTGTGGCCCCCTCTGGCTGCACAGCTGAAGGCTATCGCTTATAGGGAATTGTCAATGTTAGTTATGAGAGCACATCCCAATTGCAAGTTGTGCTTGCTGCTTGAGGCTGCAAATGCCTGGAGGCTGCTGGAGGCGAGAAGTTGTTTGCTGCTAGTTGCTGCCTTTCCTGCTTACCTGCTGTCTCTTCCCCTTTGGGCTGACTGGCTGTTTTCTGGATGGAGGGATGGAAGAAAAATGGTAGTTGCCTTTTGGTCTCTTTTACCTGGAGTCTGGCGATTGGAGGATTTTGCCGGGCTTACTACCAGGTTGAGGATGCCGGGGGGCTTTCTCGAGCAGTTTGTGGAGTTTTTAAAGGCCTATTTTGTGTGTTGACCGTGTATTCTATTCTGGACATGTGGGACACCTGTTAATGCCCTGTGTTCCTGTGGCCCAGTCCTCGGGCAGGGTGGTGGCCCGGCTCGGCTACACAGCCCAGGGGTTGCTTTGTGATACTTGAATGGACCACCAGTGACTTTTTATATTCAGTAGCTATCGACTGCTCCCGTTTTGGGAGCTGTGCAGGTTGCTGGTGTTCATTGTTTTCCTTTTGTTCCGCGTTTGGTCAATGTTTGGGGGAGGGGGGGAATTGTATCTAGGATACCATGTCACTGCGGTTTATCTTTTGGCCAGTTGCAGCTTCTCCTGCCTCTGTGCCTGGGAGTCGCTGCCGGTGCTGGACAAGGGGAGGTGGTTTTCACTTTCTCTTCCTTCTCCCGGTGCGACCTTCCGGTGGTTGGCTCACCAAGCGGTTTTCCACTGTGGAGGGCGGGGCTGAGTTGCCGTGCATGTAAGGTGATGGGGCACATTAGACACAACTGCCCCATCGCCATGGCCACCAAGGTGGCCGCAGTTGTTGCCGCCGCCCCTCTCCCTCGGCGCACCTCTGCCCAGGGAGGCCCAGCTCTCGGCGGCTACCGCCATGGCTGCTAGCACGGAGGGGGAGAGGGCGCGTCCGCCCCCCCCCCCCACCCCCCCCCCCCCCCCCCCACCCTCCCGGCTGGAAGGCTGAGCAGAAAACTAAACAGAGGTCAGCCAGTGCTGTGCCTGACCCCGAGGGCTGTAAGAGCCCCGCGCCCCCTCACCACCGGTGTGGGTGCAACGGTCACATCTTGCCACCCCCACCCCCCCATCACCCAGAGAAATCTCAGCCCACCGACACACACTCATTAGACGATACGCCCACCAATAATGCATAGGCCTTCAAAGATGGCGGTGGTACAGTGGGTAACGCCGAGCCCGAGGGCACTCCGTCCTTGTCCCAACCGCAACCCCGGGGGAATGATGTCAAGAGAGTGGATGGCAGTGTGAGGGGACCTTCAGGGGTGGAGACCTCCGCCATGCGTGCCAACCCCCTCCGCAAAAGGGGGGTAGTCTACATGAGTCACCAGACATCGCTTTTAGGTAGGGTGGCTATCTTGTTGGCCCCAGAGATCTTGAGGGTCAAGGGGCCAGTGCCAGGCCTGTTGCTGCACCTGAAGGTCTGTGAGGAGGGTGTGGTGCTTCACATGTGAATGACTACGCTCCCACACGTGTCCACACTTCTTGGCACCATCGGAGGGGAGAGGGATTTTAATTACACCGTCCGGTCCAAGGGCCATCTTGGTCCTTGGTGCAGCTCGCTGGCAGTGGTCAAGTTGAAGCACTTGCTCGGGACCTTCGACTTGGTGGACATCTGGCAAACTCTGCATCCTGACTCCTGCGTGTTCACGTTAGTGAGGCTTGGAGTCGGAGTGTCCAGAAACGTCACTCTCTACATTTCAAAGACATACCTGCCCAGCGTTCTGGCGGCCTCTGTACAGCAGGTGCCACACTTAGACCACAACCTGACGAAGGTGGGGCTCGCCCATCTCGAGCTTGGTCACGGTCCACCTACTGGCATTTTCACAATCTGCTGCTGAATGTCGAGGAGTTCCTGGACTCTTTCCGTCACTTCTGGGCCGCCTGGAGAAGGAAGAGGGGAGGCTTCCCCTCCTTGAGGCTATGGTGGGATGTGGGCAAGACTCATGTCTGTGCCTTATGTCAAGGGTGCGCAAAGGGGTCAACAGCGAGGTGGAGATGCAGGATCGAGGAATTAACAAATGAAGTGCACGACCTGGAGTCAGGCCTCACTCAGCCTGATGAGGACTCGGCCCTGCGGCTGGTGTACAGAGAGAAGGAGGGGGCGCTGCGGGATCCTGTGGTGCATACATGAGGTCGTGGATCTGGGTCCTTATGGATATAGACCACGGCTCCCCCTTCTTTTACTCATTGGAAAAGGGTGCTGGGTCCACCAGCAGCTCCTTACACTGCTGGCCGACGACGGGACCTTAGTCTCGAATCCGGAGAGGATCAGAACCCTTGTCAGACACTTTTACAGCACCCTCTTCCCTCTGGACCTGTCCAGTGAGGATGCTTGCAAAGTTTTGTGGGAGAACCTACCGCAGGTCGGCCCAGAGAGCGCCGGGAGGCTTGATGCCCCTATAAGCATGGGGTAGCTGACAGGCGCCCCCGACAGCCTTTCCAGGGGCAAAACCACAGGGCTGGACATGCTGTCCATGGAGCTCTTCAGGACGTACTGGGACGTTTTGGGAAGCGACTACACAAAGGTCCTGGGAGAAAGCATTGCAACCGGGGAGATGCCCCTTTCGTGGCGTAGGGCCACCATTACCCTGTTTCCAAAAAAAAGGTATCTCCGCCTCCTGAAACACTGGCGACCAGTCTTCCTCCCTTCAGAACAGACTATAAAATCTTTGCCAAGGTGCTGTCTTTATACCTTGGCCCCGTGTTGGACCACATGATCCACCCTGGCCATTCCTACACGGTCCCGGGTCAAACCATTTATGACAAGATTCACCTGGTCCGGTACATAATGCACCACGCCCATGGACTGGTTTGTCGATCGCCTTTCTGTCTATCGATCAGAATATGTTTAATAGGGTGGGTCACGCTTAGTCACCCTGATCCGACTTCTGTACACTGCCGTAGAGTGTCTCATTAAAGTCAATGGGCCCCTGATGATGCCCCTTCGCTTTGGGCGAGGAGTGTGTCAAGGCTGCCTCTTGTCCGGCCAGCTTTATTGCATTTGCGTGGAGCCTTTCCTACACCTCCTGCAGAGGAGGCTGTCGGGACTGACATCGCGGTGGTCCTTTTGGCTTAGGCCGATGACGTGCTCCTCATGTTCACGGACCCTGCTGAACTGTGGAGGATGCGAGACAGCCATGGTATCTACTCTGCCGCGTCCTCTGCCAGGATCAACTGGGCCAACTGAATCCCCTCCCAGAGGAGCTCAGGCCTTTCAGCTGGAGCAGGACCAACATCCTCTACTTGGGAGCCCACCTTTGCCCGGTTGAGGAATCCTGGCCAGCTAACTGGCAGGAGCTGGAGGCCAAGGTCACCACTCATTTGGAAGGCTGCTCCAACTGCTGTCTTACAGGGTCGTTAAATTCTTCTGGAACAAAAGACTGCACTGGGTCGCTGCGGAGGTCTTTGCTTAGGGAGGGTGGTCAGTCACTGGTGTGTTTCCACACCCAGGTGGTGACCTTCCGCCGTCAGACCCTGCAGGGATACCTCGACGCCGAGCCCCCTCCACGATGGTGCGCCCTGGCGACACATGTTTTCCACCAGGTGCACAGCCTGAATTACGAAGTGCAGATCCTATTTGTCAACCTGAGAGTTCTTCGTAACTCCTTGCAGGCACTACGAGGACCTTCTGAAAGTCTGGAACATGTTCACCTCATGCTGCAGCTCTCCCCCATTAGGAGTAGTGGCTAGCGTAAAGGAGCCGCTGCTCACGAATCCGCACCTCCTCCAATACCCTTTCAGGTGGCTGGCGGAGTGGAGGACTGTGGCTGCCAGGGTGACCAGGATCGGGGATGTGCTGGGTTGCGGAGAGTGGGCTGGGTGACACCCCACCAGTTGGCTCAACCTGCCGGGGGGGGGGGGAGTGTCCAGCACATGGTGGAAGCCATCTGAGACCTCAAAACGGTCGTGCTCGGACCAGTGGCACTCGCGGTCTTGAAGCGGTGCAGGTGTGCGGTGGACTCCAGTCTGACTGGCCCCTGCTCGGGCGGAATTCCACGTTGGCCCAGGTCCTGAACCCCCCCCCCTCGGAAGCTAATGCCCCACAGTCCTCGCCACTTCACGGAGATCCACTCCGTGCCTTTACTGACTGCGCGGAGGAATTTCCTGTATGAGCTACTGTTGTACACCCTCCACCTCCTTTCCCTCACCCGACGGCCGCACACGCTCGGCATGCCTTGTTGCCATCCAGTGGCGGAGGTCCCTCCACGGAGGTGTCTTCCCCCTCAATCCTGGACCTGGCTGGAGGGTGCTGCAGCCAGCAGTACCATGCAATCACTGTTTGCACCGGTTCTCGGGCTCTCCTGATGCCTGCCCTTTTTGGGGGCTCTTAGGGGTGGTGCACCATGTCTATGTTGAGTGTTCTAGGCTGCACCCTCTTTTCAGTTGTTTAAGTAATCTTTTTGTTGAAGTTTAGTTTGCACTTCAGCCCCACGCTCCTCATCTATGGGCACCATGGAGAGGGTCAGAGAAGGTGGAGGACCTCCTCATAAACCTGCTCCTGGGCCTGGTGAAACTCACCAACAACAGGTCCAGCAGTCAGCAACTGAGGAGGCCGTCGGGCCGACTGTCTGACACTCTTCTTCGCTATGTTCGCTAGGTGTCCCTGGAGAGGGAGCATATAATTCTCAAGAACAGAACTTCAATCACAATACTTCAGGGCCCCATTTTCCTCAATCAAATGGAAAAGTGGAGAAAGGATAACACATTGTGAAGAATTGTTGAGCAAAGCGAGAGATTCGCAATTAGATTTTTACATGGCTTTTCTATCATGCAGAGCCTCTCCGTTAAACTCAGGTTTATCTCCAGCTCAAATGTTGTACAAACATGAAATAAGAACACGGCTGAAAATTCAAGTTGGTGATCCAGATCAACTGGGTTCAACAGCAAAGAATTCAACAGCAACGTGAAAAACAACAAAGTTATTATGACGAGCACGCAAAACCAGCAGATGAGATTGTTAGAATCAGACACCCTGATGGAGGATGGTCTCATACTGCTATGGTTATGAGGCAAATATCACCACACTCCTACATAATCAAAACTGCAGAAGGTGGATTGATTAGAAGGAATAGGTGTGACCTTTTGAAAGTGCAAATTCGTCAACCTGTCTTTCTAACTTTGAGTTTACATCAATCTTTAAGTCAACATGTGAATGTAAAATAACCTGTTGAAAGTGACCAGTAGAACATTAAAGTGTCCACTTCTCCAAGCATATCAAGAAGATCAACTAGACGATGAAGAAAACCGAATCGATTGAACTTATGAACATATGACTGTTTGATTCATAACTGATGTATTATGCATGACAGAATACTTCATTTCTTGTGTACAATTTTCTTTATCGTTTATATAGAAAAATGTTACATAAAAAAGGGGGATGTAGTGATCTCTGTATATGTAAATACATGAGTGGTTAATGTGCAGTCAATACAGTCAGATGATCACTAGAGGGCAACACTAACAGGGACTATATAAGTAATTACCCACTCTTTCTTTAGGTCCTTTGTGTGTATTGCAGCTAGAGGATAGAAGTGACCAGCTCAGAGTGTAGTGTATTGTATTCATTGTTAATTTAATCTAATCTTAGTTAATTCTACTACTAGTCAAAGTATTAAAGTAAAAGAACTCACAAGTATATTTTTTTGTTACTCAATGAATAATTTGTCATCAACTGGAAGACTTTGACTGTTTATCATCAAGTTAAGTACAACTCGGCAAGACAAATGAGGAGCATATATATTACACCCCTATAACAAACAAGCATGTTATCATGGAGTCTGCTTATTACTCCTCTGGAACCTGCACCGAGACTGACCATTCACATATATGCCTTATCACCCCCTCAATCTTCTTCTCCAGGTAGCCAGATGTGTCTTCCTTTATATCCGAGTCACAGGTCACATGACCTTGGTCTAGAGACCGCATGGTGAGTCTTTACCACCACCTGCTGGTTGGAGGTCACACACCATCCAACTATGATATAACCCATAGGCATATCACCACACAGAGCACCTTGGCAATGCCCAAATGAGACTGAGACAGGCTCCGCAGAGCCCCAGCAAGGTCCACCTGGGCCATGGTTCTCAACGACTGGGACATGCACCGGAGCACCTTGGAAATACCTACCTGAGACAGGGACATGCTCTGCAGTGCCTTGGCAAGGTTCACCTGCGTCAGGAACACGTCCTCAAGCAACCGGGACATGCAGTCGAGGCCCTCAGACATGGCCATCACTGACTGAGCAACACCTTGGGCACCACCATGGTGCTGATATCATGCGTCAGGCTTTCCACTGCAGTCACCACCTCGCAGTGTTGTCTTCGGCGCCATCTCCTGCACCAGTAGCCTTTGGGACTTCTTTAATCGGCTGTGGACCCACTGGACTGTCGCTAACATCCCCCTCTGAATCTCACGGCTGCACCCTAATGTCTGCATCAGCTCCGGGTAAACCTGGTCCAGAGGTTGAGCATCTGACTGGGACACAGCTGGGTCCCGTGGTCCAGCTGACCTCGGACTGCTGTCTCGCCTGGGTTTTCCTGTCTCCACCTTATGTGCATCTGCAACTAGGTGGTGTCACCAGACTATGCCACAAAAGCCTGTCCACTGAGGTGTGTGTCTCTGTGCTGGTGGAGGGTGGGGATGACAGCTGTGATGCCTCAATAGTAGCATCCCTGGAGCTCTCTTCCGGGTTGTTCTCTTGGACGGCGGGGGAGGGTCACCCTGCATGGACCGGCACCCTCAGGTGGCGATCCTGCGTGGTCATGTGGTCAGTGAGAGGGAAGGTTCATTATGTCCGACATGAACAACACACGTGAGACAGGTCACCTGGGCCGGGTGATCCTCACCTCTGCGGCACAGGCCAATCTCGACGTCGGTGACCAATCTGTCCTTGGCCACCCCCACGACCTCCTCGCAGGGGATGAGGACTCTGATATCCTGCACCCGGCCACCCATCCGGGCCCTTTCCCATTCGTTCTTTTTCTCTTGTGGTAACTGGGAGAAGTCAGGGAGAGCATTAGCTCCATGCAAGCGGGGAAGGTGACGGGACCGGACAGTTTCCCGGCAGACTGCGACAAAACATTTGCGACAGCACAGGCCCCGTACCTGCGGGAGATGTCCACAGGCTCACTGGCAAAGGGCATTCTGCCACCCATGCTGGCACAGGCCTCAATCTCGCTCATACCTAAGAAAGGCAAAGACCCAACAGAGTGGGGTTCCTACAGATCCATCTCGCTACCAAACTTAGACGCAAAACTATTGGCCAAGGTACGAGCCAAAAGTCTGAAGGACTGCGTACCAGAGGTGGTCGCAGAAGACCAAACGGGCTTTGTCAAAGGTAGACAGCTAATATCAAACATCAGAGGGCAGCACGGTGGCACAGTGGTTAGCATTGCTGCCTAAGGTGCTGATGATCCGGGTACGAATCCCTGCCCTGGGTCACTGTCCGTGTGGAGTTTGCACATTCTCCCCATGTCTGCGTGGGTTTCGCCCCCACAACCCAAAACATGTGCAGGCTAGGTGGATTGGCCACGATAAATTGTCCCTTAATTGGAAAAAAATTAATTGGGTACTCCAACATTTTTTTAAAAAAGCTTCGAACATCAGGCACCTGCTGAACGTGGTCATGACCCCATCCGGGGAGATAACACCTGAGGTGATCACCTCCCTGGACGCAGGAAAGGTCTTCGACAGAGTCGAATGGAAGTACCTCATAGTACTTCCTCAACTGGAGCGGTTTGGGCTTGGAACAGGATTCACCGCCTGGGTGAACCTCCTGCATAACGCCCCCAGTTCTAACTGCTTCCAGCTGCACAGGGGCATGAGGCAGGGATGCCCATTATCCCCGCTGCTGTTCGCCCTAGCGATCAAACCATTAGCGATCTCCCTGGCAGGGAGAGTGCAGACGATTAAAATGAACGTTCTGCCCCGGTACCTATTGCTACTTAAATCCATCCCGATCTACATCCCCAAGGCCTTTTTCAACTCACTGAACAAACTAATTATGGCGTTCATGTGGGGAGGGGAAAATGCAAGGATCCCAAAGAAGGTTTTACAGAGAACAAACTCCAGGGAGGCACTAGCCCTCCCAAACCTGCAGTACTACCACCGGGCAGCGAGAGCAGAATGAACAATAAAGGATAAAGGAGCCGGAACCCGAGTGGGTGCTCACGGAGGAGCAAGGGGACCTCCCTCCGGGTCCGAGCCATGGTGGCACTCCCATCCTCACCCAAGAAGTAATCAACCAGACCAGTGGTGGCACCTGGGATCAAGTAGATTCCTTGACGAGCACAAGGCTTGTCGGAGTAGGGTTAAGAGAGAAATCAGGAGGGCAAAAAAGGGGCATGACATTGTCTTGGCAGATAAGGCAAAGGAAAATCTAGAGCTTTTACAGAGACATAAGATTGAAGATTGGAGGGTAACAAATGTTGTGCCCTTGTTTGAGAAGGGCTGTAGGGATAAGCCTGGGAACTACAGACTGTTGAGCCTTACTACTGTAGTGGGTAAGTTGTTAAAAGATATTCTGAGGGACAGGATCTACAGGCATTTAGACAGGCAAGGGCTAATTAGGCAAAGTCAGCATGGCTTTGTAAGGGGAATGTCATGTCTCACAAATTTGATTGAGGTTTTTTAAGGAGTAAACAAGAAGGTAGATGAGGGCAGTGCGGTCGACGTTGTCTACATGGACTTTAGCAAGGCCTTTGACAAGGTACCACATGGTAGGTTGTTGTAAAAAGGAATCCAGAGCGAAGTAGCCAATTGGATACAAAATTGGCTTGGCGAACAAAGCCAGAGGGTGGTTGTGGAGGGTTGTCTTTCAAACTGGAGGCCTGTGACCAGCAGTGTGCTTCAGGGATTGGTGCTGGGTCCACTGTTATTTGTGATATATATTAATGAGAATGTAGGAGACATGGTTAGTAAGTTTGCAGATGACACCAAGATTGGTGGCATAGTGGATAGTGAAGAAAGTTATATATTATTGTCTAAGTCTGAATAAAGATTGTAGACTTCCAGTTAACACAAATACTTAATTCAGTAGGTTTGTTCTGTTTCCAGAGCTTAACTAGATGTAATACAGTCAAGAGGTATGACCAGTGAAGCTAAGGTAAGCTGCCTATGCTGAGCTGTCTCTATCTGCTGCTGCTCACTAGCCCTGTGCTTCTGAAAGAGGCAGATCCTACCTTGGGCTGGACCCTTTATACCCGTCTCTGATGCCCTATAGTGATGCTGTGACTGTTACATCTGTCTGTAGTCCCTGGTGTATGTGCAGATGTATGTACAGATGTACAGATCACTACAAGTTGTATAAGATTGCAACAGGATCTTGACCAATTGGGCCAGTGGGCCGATGAATGGCAGATGGAGTTTAATTTGGATAAATGTGAGGTGATGCATTTTGGTAGATCAAATCAGGGCAGGACCAACTCAGTTAATGTTAGGAGTTGGGGAGAGTTACAAAACAAAGATATCTCGGAGTACAGGTTCATAGCTCCTTGCAAGCGGAGCCGCAGGTGGACAGGGTGGTTTTATTGGTCAGAATATTGTTGCAGGAGTTGGGACGTCTTGTTGAAGTTGTACAAGATATTGGTAAGACCACACATGGAATACTGTGTTCAGTTCTGGTCACCCTATTATAGGAAGGATATTGTTAAATTAGAAAGAGTGCAGAAGAGATTTACGAGGATGCTACCAGGACTTGATGGTTTGAGTTATAAGGAGAGGCTGGATAGGCTGGGACTTTTTTCCCTGGAGCATAGGAAGCTTAGGGGCGATCTTATAGAGGTCTATAAAATAATGAGGAGCATAGATAATGTAGATAGTCAACATCTTTTTCCAAAGGTAGAGGAGTCTAGAACTAGAGGGCATAGGTTTAGGGTGCGAGGGGAGAGATACAAAAGAGACCAGAGGGTAAATATCTTCACACAGAGGGTGGTGAGCATCTGGAACGAGCTGCCAGAGGCATTCTGGATGCGGGTACGATTTTGTCTTTTAAAAAGCAGTTAGACAGTTACATGGGCAGGGTGGGTATAGAGGGATGTGGGCCAAATGTGGGCAAGTGGGACTAGCTTAGTGATAGAAACTGAGCGGCATGGACAAGCTGGGCCGAAGGGCCTGTTTCCATTCTGTAAACATTGATGACTCTATGACTCTAATTGCAACAACATTTTGGCCGAACCGTAATGTCCGACAAAGCCTGTACCTTCAGCAACCACAGGTTCCTCCCTGCACTCACAACACCTCCTTCAAAAGGTGGAGGCGGGACGGGGCACACTGACAGTTAGGGCTCTGTACACGCAACAAATTCAGGTACCTGCAGCTCAAAAGCTGGGTCACTGTCTGTGCGGAGTCTGCATATTCCCCCTGTGTCTGCCTGGGTTTCTTCCGGGTACTCCGGTTTCCTCCCACAAGTCCTGAAAGACGTGTGCCGGGATTCTGCATATTCCCTACCCGGCGGGGCGGGGGGTCTCGGCGGGAGGGAGTGGCATGAACCACTCCGGCGTCGGGCCGCCCCAAAGGTGCGGATTTCTCCACACCTTTAGGGGCCAAGCCCTCACCTTGAGGGGCTAGACCCGCGCCGGAGTGGTTGGCGGCCGGCGGGAAAGACCTTTGGCGCCACGCCAGATCGGCGGAAGTCCGCGCAGGCGCAGGAGCATCAGCGGCTGCTGACGTCATCCCCGCGCATGCGCGTGGGGGGGGGGGGGTGTCACTTCCGCATTGGCCATCGTGGAGGCTGATGGCCGAGGCGGAAGGAAAAGAGTGCCTCCACGGCACAGGCCCACCCGTGGATCGGTGGGCCCCGATCGCGGGCCAGGCCACCTTGGGGACATCCCCCGGGGCCAGATCGCCCCGCGCCCACCCCGCTCCCCCCCCCACCCCTGCCCCCAGGACCCCAGAGCCCGCCCGCACCACTAGTCCCGCTGATAAGGTAGGTGGTAGGTAGGTAGATTCACGCCGGCGGGACTGGCATGACAGCAGCGGGACTTCGGACCATCGTGGGCCGGAGAATCGCCGGCTGGGGCCCGCTGACCGGCGTGATTCCCACCCCCGCCAAATTTTCAGTGCCGGACAATACGGCGGCCGGTGGGGGCGGGACCCACGCCGCACCCCGGCGATTCTCCGACCCGGCGGGGGGGGTCGGAGAATCCCGCCCGTGCTGTCAGGTGATTTGGGCATTCTGAATTCTCCCTCTGTGTACCCGAACAGGCGCCGGAATGTGGCGACTAGGGGCTTTTCAGAGTAACTTCATTGCAGTGTTAATGCAAGCCTACTTGTGACAATAAAGATTATTTTTAAAAACTGGATGCGACAAGGGAGAAGTGGGAAAAGGACCTGGGGTTCGAAATAAGGTGGGAATTCTGGAGCGAAGCACTGCACAGTCAACTCCACCACCACATGCGCAAGACTCAATCTAATGCAACTAAAGGTGGCACAGAGACCACTTGACCAAGACCCGAATGAGCAGGTTCTTCCCGGAGGTGGAGGATAGATGTGAACAGTGCCAAGGAGGCCCGGCCAACCACCCCACATGTCCTGGTCTTGTGAGGCAACGTCCAAAGTGGTGGGGATGAGGGTGGAGCCATGCCCGGAAGTGGCGGTCTTCAGGGTATCAGACCAGCCAGATCTATTCCTGGGGAGGAGGGCGGACGCCCTTGCCTTTGCCTCCCCGATCGCCCGCCGAAGAATCCTGCTCGGCGGGCGATCAGCAGCACCACCTAAAGCTGCGGACTGGCTGTCCGACCTGTCGGAGTTTCTCTAAATAGAGAAAATCAAATTCGCCGTCCGTGGATCTGAAGAGGGCTTCCACAGAACGTGGGAGCCATTCACCCGACTGTTCCAGGACCTGTTTGTGGCCAACAACTAGGCAGCCAAGGACAAAGGGAGAGTAGCCACGACACAAAAGGGAAGAAGGGGGGGGGGGTCCGGGGAAATAGGAAAGAGCAACCAAACCCAACAGGAGAACCAGGGGCCCCAGGGAGGGGGGTTGGGTGGGGGGTGGGGGGGGGGCAGGAACAACAACAGTGGGAGCCAGGAGGGAAAAAAGAGAGGGGAACACAGGCGGGGAATGAGACACAGGGGACCACAATGGCCACAGCAAAAGCGGTGAGGAAAAATAAAAGAGTGGAAAGAAGAAACGGCAAAAAGCACATGTAAATAGCAAAAACCAATCGCGATGTAAATAACTTACAGCAGCACGGTAGCACAGTTGCTTCACAGCTCCAGTGTCCCAGGTTCGATTCCCGGCTTGCGTCACTGTCTGTGCGGAGTCTGCATGTTCTCCCCGTGTCTGCGAGGGTTTCCTCCGGGTGCTCCGGTTTCCTCCCACATTCCATAGATGTGCAGGTTAGGTGGATTGGCCATGCTAAATTGCCCTTAGTGGGGTTAGGGGGATAGGGTGGAAGTGTGGGGATAGGATGGAGGTGTGGGCTTAGGTAGGGTGATCTTTCCAAGGGCCGGTTCAGACTCGATGGGCTGAATGGCCTCCTTCTGCACTGTAAATTCTATGATTCTATGAACTTTAGGGGTACCGCCCAGGTGCTCCCTTGCAAAATCCTCATTGTTCTGTGTGTATTTATATTTTGTTATGTATACCAAAACCCAACAAAAACATTTGACAAAAAAGCTTGTGGGAACAGCGAAAGTGCATTGTGGGCCATATGCTTCCGGCATGGCAGGGCGGGAGATGGGGGGCATGGCTGGGGTCAGCCATGGGCACCGCTGCTGGTGATGGTGGGGTGTGCTGGTGGGTGCCAGGAGTTGCTGTGGCGCAGGCGCAGTGTTGTGCTGGGGTGGGGAAATGGCAGGGCAGTCATGGTGGTGGGGGGGGGGGGAGGGGATGCAGGGGCTAGCAGGCAGGGCCGGTGCCAGGGGGCTGGTGCCAACCTACCCATGCGGCTCGGTGGAAGTCATTTAGCTTTTTGCGGCACTGTGCGGCGGTTCGCCGGGTCATGCTTCCCGCGCCCATGGCCACTGCCTCTTCCTCCCAGGTGGCACTGGTTGCCCTGTGGGTGACCCTCTGATCCCCTCGAGGGAACAGGATATCCAATACCACCGCGGCCAACAGTGCTGTAACAAGCGGAATTGCCGCGAGCTTCCCGGCACACGGCCCAGCGAGGCCAGCAACGCAATTCAACATTAATTGGATCACTTAACGCGGCCTCACAGGCAAATGACGGTTCGCCAGCTGATTCGCCGGGACTGCGCTCGCCAGCTCCCAGCTAACAAGGTCAACCAGCATTTAAGCTGCACTTGCTCAGCCAACCCCTGCCAACAATGGTGCCAAGGAGACCAGCCCCATGTTTTGGGGATGCTGAGCTGGGGAGACTCCTGGACACGGTAGAGGGCAGGAGGGATGTCCTGCTCCCCCGTGGGTCCTGGAGGGTGAGCCATAGGGCAGCCCGTGCTGGCTGGGATGAGGTGGCGACAGCTGTCAGCTTGGGGAGTGTGACCAGGAGGACTGTCCTCCAGTGCCGAAAAAAGGTCAACGACCTACACTGGGCAGCATGAGAGAGTTGATACCAATACCACCTTCCCTGCCCCCCAAGGAGCATCAACGCCCCCAAACCCTTCAACACTCCCTCCACCCCGCACCCCCTTCAACGCCCCCACTCCAACCCTCCCTGCTCCGACCAATGTGAACCACCCGCATGGCTAACAATGCCCTCTCTGTGTCTCCTCAGGAAAAGCTCTCCCATAATCGTCGGGAGAGGGCCCAGACTGGCGGTGGGGTGCCGGCCTTAAGAGTCCTCACCTCCTTTGAGGAGCGGGCCCTGGAGGGTCCGGGGTGACCAAGGTCAGAGCTGTCATCCATGCGGAGGCTGGCGGATGCTGCAGGAATGAGGAACCACCGGGCTCCACCTGAGGGACCTGCCAAACGTGAGTGCTGATTGCCTTACTGACCCATGCCCCCCATTGACCACATGTCCCTTCTCCCGCAGCTCCTCCAGCCGATGGAGCCAGCCCATCCCGGGCAGCCTCCTCTCCCTTGACTTCGAGGAGAACCCCTCAGATGGGAGCTCCGAGGATGCAAGTGTAATAGTCGCAGCAGAGCTGTCATCCCCACCCTCCACTAGCGCAGATACATGCCCCTCGGTGGGACATGTTAGTGGTCAGGCTTCTGGGGCACAATCCGGGGCACTGCTGGCGATGTACATCAGCTGGAGATAGGAACCCCCGATTGCAGTCGGAAGTCTGATGAATCCCAAGACCCAGCCTGGGCCCAGCCTGATGCTGAGCCTGTGGAACAGGGTTACCCGGAGCTGATGGAGACGATAGGGAGCGGCCGGGACATTCAGAGGGAGATGGCAGCGTCACTCCCGCAGATCCATAGCCAATTGGAGGAGTCCCAGAGGCTAAGGGTGCAGGAGATGGCGCTGGCAATGCGTGGCACTGAGGCCAACACGGCTAGGATAGCGACCGCGATGGAGAGCCTGGTGTACGACGTCGGCGTCATGAGTGAAGGTGTCCAGGGAGTCGCTCAGTCGGTGATGGCCAAGGCTGAGGATCTCGGCAGAATGTCCGACTCTCTAGAGGATGTGACCCAGTACCAGGCTGACCTTGATGAGGTTCTGCGGGACATGGCCCGCTCTCAGGTGGGAATGGCTGAAGTGCTGCGGAGCCATCGAAGAGCATGGCCCAGTCACTGAGGACCATCGCCGAGGGCGTCAACATAATGGTGCAGACATTGGGGATCCGCCAGGGCTGGCAGAGCCAGATGATGCAGGGACAGCCGGGGCTCGAACCAGCTGGCCCTCCGTCCTAAGGTGAACCCCAGGACCCTACGGGCAAGGGAGCTAGGGGCGCTCGGTGCTCGGTGCTTGCTCCCATGGGGCGGTGACGGTGGCCACCAGCTCTCCCGAGTTCCACACCTCTCGGGGTCAGCAGATGGGACATGGCCCGATGAGCGCAGGGCAACATGCGTGGCATCTGTGACTCCTTGGACCTGGGGCATCCCGGCGATGGCGGAGAAACCTGCTGCCCGGGCATCTTTCTGAGCCTGGTCCATGTCAATGATGACATAGTTTTCCACCCAGGCATACAGGGCATCCGTGACCTGTCGGATGAACCTGTGGGCTGTGACCTGTGAGATACCACACAGGTCCCCAATCTAGCCCACAGGGAGTGGGTGTCCTTCTCCATACGCTGCCAAGTCAGCGAGGACATAGCACACGTGTCACACTGCCTCCTTGTTGAGGCGGAGTCTCCTGCGGGATACGCTATCTGTGATTTGTTCGAATGGCCAGTGGCGCCTGTACACCTGGGCCATCGCAGGACTCCCACTCTGGGCCCCTCCCTGGCCTCAGGGTGTGGGGTGGGGTCCAGGACATGGTCCGCCGCCTCGAGCATCTGCAGACGCTGCTGCGACCGCTGACTCTGGCATCTGGCCGCCCGGTCTAGCAGCAGCACCACTAGGGCAACTTCTGCATTTAACATCCCTGCCGTAGCGTCCAACATCTGTAAGGCATTGGGAGAGGGTGTTAGTCCAAACAGGAGTGGCTCCCACCCAGGGAACTCCCACTGATCCCCTACCCCGACCGGAACGCCCTGCCCACGCACATTCGGCCACAGCGGGCCCCCCTCACCGGACACCAGACCCTCTACCCCGGACACCCGCTCACAATGTGAACCGGACTGGGCACTGGCCCCGTTCCCGTGGCACTCACCCAACCTCCAGCCGCGGACATGTCCCTGGAGCTGTGTCCCATCCCCTGGATGTTCGGATGTTGGCTGCTGCATGTGTGGTGTTGCCTCCTGCAGTGTTCAGGCACAGTGTCCAGGCAACAAGGTGTGATTGGAATGCTAGGCAATGGCTCCCACATGCTACGTGACCCGCCCACCCACCGGAATACACTTGGGATGTGTGAAGTGCTCACTTAACCCGACAAGCAGAGTAGTGATCTCAGGATTGCTACCGGTGTCACGTGCAAGTGAGGCAAGGAACAGAGTGCGAGTGCAGCTGAACACGTGGCTACAGGGCTGGTGCAGGAGGGAAGGCTTCAGATATGTGGATCATTGGGATATCTTCTGGGGAAGGTGGGACCTGTACATGAAGGACGGATTGCACCTGAACTGGAGGGACACCAATAGCCTGGGTGGGAATTTTGCTAGAGCTCTTTGGGAGGGTTTAAACTAGTTTGGCAGGGGGGTGGGAACCAGAGCTATGGATCAGAGGATAGGGTAGCTTTGAACAGGCAGAAATAGTATGCAGCAAGTCTGTGAGGAAGGATTAACAGTTGATAGGGCAAAGTTGCACTCAGTGGAATGGGTTAAAGTGTGTCTGTTTCAATGCAAGGAGTGTCAGGAATAAGGGAGACGAACTTAGAGAATGGATCAGTACTTGGAACTACGATGTTGTGGCCATTACGGAGACATGAATTTCACAGTGGCAGGAATGGTCGTTAGATGTTCCGGGGTTTAGATGTTTTCAGAAGAATAGGGAGGGAAGTAAAAGAAGAGGGAGAGTGACACTGTTAATTAGGGAGTGCACCACAGCTGCAGAAAAGGAGGTAGTTGAGGAGGGTGTGTCTACTGAGTCAGTATGGGTGGAAGTCAGAAACAAGAAAGGAGCAGTCATTTTATTGGGAGTTTTCCATAGACCCCCCCAATAGCAGCAGAGAGATGGAGGAATAGATTGGGCGTCAGATCTTGGAAAAGTGCAGAAGTAACAGAGTTGTTGTCATGGGTGACTTCAACTTCCCTAATATTGACTGGAACCTCCTTAGTGCAAATGGTTTGGATGGAGCAGATTTTGTCAGGTGTGTACAGGAAGGATTCCTGACTCAATATGTAGATAGGCCGACTAGGGGGGAGGCCATATTGGACTTGGTGCTCGGCAACGAACCAGGCCAGGTGTCAGATGTCTCGGTGACAGTGACCACAACTCTTTGACCTTTACCATAGTCATGGAGAGGGATAGGAACACAGTATGGGAAGGTATTTAATTGGGGGAGGGGAAATTATACTGCTATTAGACAGGAGCTGAGGAACATAAAGTGGGAACAATTGTTCTTGGGGAAATGCACAACAATAATATGGGATTGTTTAACGAGCACTTACTGCGAGCGCTGGATAGTTTTGTCCCACTGAGCCGAGGAAGGAATGATAAGGTGAAGGAGCCTTGGATGACAAGAGAAGTGGAGCTTCTAGTCAAGAGGAAGAAGGAACCTTACATAAGGTTGAGGAAGCAAGGATCTGACTTGGCTTTAGAGGGTTACAAGGCAACCAGGAAGGAACTCAAAAATGGCCTGAGGAGAGCTAGAAGGGGGCATGAAAAAGCCCCGGCGGGAAGGATTAGGGAAAATCCCAAGGCGTTCTACTTATGTGAGAAATAAGAGGATGATCAGAGTGAGAGTAGGGCCGATCAGTGGATAGTGGAAGGAACTTGCGCCTAGAGTCTGAGGAGATAGGGGAGGCCCTAAATGAATACTTTGCTTCAGTATTCACTAGAGGGACCTTGGGCGGGATTCTCCGCAATCGGCGCGATGTCCACCGACCGGCGCCAAAAACGGCGCGAATCAATCCGGCATCGCGCCGCCCCAAAGGTGCGGAATCCTCCGCATCTTGAGGGGCAGAGCCCTAACCTTGAGGGGCTAGGCCCGCGCCGGACTGATTTCGGCCTTGCCAGCTGGCGGGAAAGGCCTTTGGTGCCCCGCCAGCTGGCGCGAAACTGACTTTGCCGTGTGGCGCATGCGCGGGAGCGTCAGCGGCCGCTCATGGCATCCCCGCGCATGCGCAGCGGAGGGTGTCTCTTCCGCCTCCGCCATAGTGGAAACCATGGCGAATGGCGGAAGGAAAAGAGTGCCCCCACGGCACAGGCCCGCCCGCGGATCGGTGGGCCCCGATCGTGGGCCAGGCCACCGTGGGGGCGCCCCCTGGGGCCAGATCGCCCCGCGCCCCCCCCAGGACCCCGGAGCCCGCCCGCACCGCCTTGTCCCGCCGTGGTTTGATACTCGCCGGCGGGACAGGCATTCCAGCAGCGGGACTTAGGCCCATCGCGGGCCGGAGAATCGCCGGGTGGGGCCCGCCAAACGGCGCGGCGGGATTCCCACCCCCGCCGAATATCCGGTGCCGGAGAATTCGTCAACCGGCGGGAGCGGAATTCACGCCAGCCCCCGGCGATTCTCTGACCCGGCGGGGGGTCGGAGAATCCCGCCCCTTGTTGCTCATGAGAACAGTGTGAACCAGGTTAATAGACTCCAACAGGTTGATATTAAGAAGGAGGATGTGCTGGAAATTTTGAAAAGCATCAGGATAGCTAAGTCCCCTGGGCCTGACGGGATATACCCAAGGTCACTACGGGAAGCGAGGGAGGAGATTGCTGTGCCGTTGGCGATGATCTTTGCGTCCTTACTCTCCACTGGAGTAGTACCTGATGATTGGAGGGAGGCGAATGTTGTTCCCCTGTTCAAGGAAGGGAATAGGGAAATCCCTGGGAATTACAGACCCATCAGTCTTGCGTCTGTGGTGAGCAAAATTTTGGAAAGGATTCTGAGAGATAGGATTTAAGATTATTTAGAAAACCGTAGTTTGATTAAAGATAGTCAGCGTGGCTTTGTGAGGGGCAGGTCATGCCTCACAAGCCTCATTGAATTCTTTTAGGATGTGACGAGAGACATTGATGAAGGTTGGGCAGTGGATGTGGTGTATGTGGATTTCAGTGAGGCATTTGATGAGTTTCCCCATGGTAGGCTCATTCAGAAAGTTAAACATTTTTTTAATAAGGTTTTCATAAAATATCAATAACAAAATGAAAAAGGAACCCAACAGGGCTAAGTACAAAACACAGTCTAGAAAAGCAACCCTCCATACTCCCCTCCCCCCGTACATAAATAATAAATTAACATGAACACCCCGACTTAACACAACAGGTATATACACCCCCTAAGACCCTCCAGTGTAAATAACAAAAACACAAATAAAGTAACCCCCCCCCCAGAGTTGCTGCTGCCATTGACCAATGTCTACCGCTCTGCCAGGAAGTCTAAGAACGGTTGCCACCGCCTAAAGAACCCTTGTACCGACCCTGTCGAGGCGAATTTCACCCTCTCCAACTTAATGAACCCCGCCATATCGATGATCCAGGATTCCACGCTTGGGGGCCTCACATCCTTCCACTGAAGAAGAATCCTTCGCCGGGCTACCAGGGACGCAAAGGCCAGAATTCCGGCCTCTTTCGCCTCCTGCACTCCCGGCTTCTCTGCGACCCCAAATATTGCGAGCCCCAGCCGGTTTGTCCCTGGATCCTACCACCCTCGACACTGTCCTTGCTACGCCCTTCCAAAATTCCTCCAGTGCTGGGCACGCCCAGAACATATGGGTGTGATTTGCTGGGCTCCCTGAGCACCTAACACACCTGTCCTCACCCCCAAAAAACCGGCTCATCCTTGTCCCGGTCATGTGTGCCCTGTGCAGCACCTTAAACTGTATGAGGCTGAGCCTCGCGCACGATGAGGAAGAGTTCACCCTCCCTAGGGCATCTACCCATGTCTCTTCCTCAGTCTCCTCTCCCAACTCCTTCTCCCACTTACTTTTCACCTCCACCACCGAGGCCTCCTCCTCCTCCTGCATCACCTGGTAAGTTTCCGAGACCTTCCCCACTCCGACCCACCCCCCCGAGAGCACCCTGTCCTGTACTGTGTGTGGCAGCAGCCGTGGGAATTCCACCACCTGCCGCCTGGCAAACGCCCTTACCTGTAAGTACTTGAAGGTGTTCCCTGGGGGGAGCCCGTACTTCTCCTCCAGCTCACCCAGGCTCGCAAACTCCCTGTCCACAAACAGGTCCCCCAACCTTCGTATCCCTGCCCTGTGCCACCCCGAAAACCCTCCATCTGTTCTCCCTGGGACGAACCGGTGGTTCCCCCTGTTGCTAACTTTTGGTTGGTTCAATTGGCTCTGTTTTATAACCTTTGCTCTAGAGTCGCCAGGTATCTTTATGATACCGCCACGAGGTTCAAGTTCAAGTCATGATCAATAACTCAATACACCAATTAGTAAGATTCAAATCAAAGCACGTTTATTATTCACAGTAATCGCTACTCATGCATAAATTCTACTTCTAAGCTACTTCTACAACTAACAGGCCTATACTTAGCTTCGGACTGGCCCACCAGGTCAGGGAAACAAATGGCCTTTCGTTCGGGTTCTGAGCCTGTGGGATTCGAAGTTGGTACAGATTGGTAGCTAGGAGCGCCTATCTCGTAGCGAGCGTTGACTTAAGACTTATGGGCTCTTGGCGGCAGCTGAACCGGTCACTGTCAAGGGTTGGTTCGCGTTGCTGAGTGACCCGGTCAAGAAGGACGATTTGAACTTGAGGGCTTAACTTTATAGTCCCCAGGGGCTTCCCGCCTTTCGGGGCGGACCCCGTACCTGGTTCCAAGTGATTGGACTTCGTTCCAATTGCTTGGTTCGATTTCTCCAATACTGGAGCGGTTCCCTGACCGATGGACGGTTTTGAGGTGTCCGTTAATCTCTTTTATGTTGGCTCCTGCTGGCGCCGAGGAGTCTGGCTTGGCCTTGTTTATCCCAAATGTTTTGATTGTTCCCAGGCATCGCTCATTAATATGTAGATGGCTGCTACATTATTATACAGATGGCTGCTTGTATCGATGCTGTCTGGGCTTTGCAGAGTTTAATACACAGTAAACTTGCACCTGCTAGTTTCAGCATCTGTTGGCTGAATTTCCCTTCAGCCTTTGCTGTTCTCCATTTTACGTCAGGGGTTGCCAACCCAGGTGGCTACACTCCCTCCTTGTGATCCTAACGCGAAGCGTGAAGGATCACAAAACTGTTGTTTTTCATTCCCTGACCCGGCGAGCACTCTTCTATGACCTCTACACTGACCATAACTATGCAAAAATATTTTTAACTGACAATTCTGAGGGGCGCTATGTCAAACAGGGACATGCATTACAAAACAACAAAATCGGTACCTCTAACTATCCTTAATAACTACACTCACTCAAACATTTCATCACACTAACTTCCTAAACAATACACACCAAATCATAGCAGCATTATACACATTTTTCCTGGCTTGGCAGTCAAGCTCAGGATTGCACAATCGCTTATGAAACATTTCTTTATTCACAACAAAAAATGCAAACGAATGTTCTTTATTATAGATCGCGGGGGTCGGGGGTCTGGTCATATCTGAAAATAGGGGATCTTATCCTAGATACCGGGGTGCAAGCGCGGTAGGCTCGCCTTCTCCATTTCCTCAGACGAATAGTCTGCACGATGCAGCAGAGTATCGCCAATACCAATAGGGATTCTATCAAGTAGGACAGAGAGTACCAGGTTATAAACCTGTCACACCAAGATGGTGTGGTGTCGCTTGTGACTGGGCTCTGGGTACTGTGGGGAAGTGAATCATTAACTGCTGGGGGGGGGTTGGGGTCAGGGGGTTCGCGTTTGCGCGCAACCAAATGTTCATTATGGTGATGAGCAACACGGAGGATGTCCTCATGGTTCTTCTTCTTTCACTTCTCTTCTCTTCTCTGGTCCTGGAGCTTCTGGACTTCTGTGGGATCAAGCATAGTGTCTGTTATTATCTTGGTTTAATATCTCGTATGATAGCCTGTCTGTCCTTTAGTGCCAATTACTCCCTTTATAATTGGTCACTATGTGTGACTCTCATTTTTATTTTTTCAAAAACCGAATTTCAGGACAAGACACACTTACAAATACTGAACCAGTGCGAGCCGTCTCGCAGACTGTGCGGTTCACCATCCAAATATTTGAGGATGTAAATAGCAGAGGATTGGCAACCTAAGGGTTACCTGAAAACAAAACAAAACTTTTTGAACTAAACTTGCCGAAATGAGGTGCGTATGGGCCGCGACGGGTAAGATTCACCCTCACAGTCAACCGATCCCGTATCCGATTCCGCCTGGACACCGGCGCTTCAGCCAACCTCATTGCGCGGTCTGACCTCGAAAGCCTCCATGTCAAGCCTACCATCCTGCCATCCGCCTGCCAGCTTCTGGACTATAATGGTAATGCCATTGCTGTAGGTGGCTCTTGCCAGCTTGAAGTGTCGCACCGGTCATTAAAGGCTAACCTGCCATTCGAAATAGTGGGATCCACTAAAGCCTCCCTATTGGTGCTCAGGCGTGCAAACTTCTAAACCTTGTCCAAAGGGTTCACTCCCTGTCACCCGCTGTCACTTCCACATCTCAGGACGCTGACTTTCACAGCTGAATGCCATCATCACCCGATACCACGGTGTATTTGAGGGCATGGGCACACTCCCATACACTTATAAAATCTTGTTAAAACCAAACGCCACGCCTGTGGTGCACGCACCTCGCAGGGTACCAGCACCCGTCAAGGACCGCCTCAAGCAGCAGCTGCAGGACCAGGGCGTAATTTCGAAAGTTACAGAACCGACTGACTGGGTCAGCTCTATGGTGTGAGTGAAAAAACCATCCGCCGAATTACGCATATGTATTGATCCCAAGGACCTCAACCGCAATATTATGAGAGAACACTATCCCATTCCAAAGCGCGAAGAACTCACCTGCGAGATGGCTCGCGCCAAATTTTTCACCAAGCTAGACGCATCCAAGGGGTTCTGGCAGATCCAACTCGACGCATCCAGTCGGAAGCTCTGCATCTTTAACACCCCATTTGGCCGGTATTGCTACAACCGGATGCCGTTTGGCATCATCACTGCATCGGAAGTGTTCCACAGAATAATGGAGCAGATGATGGAAGGTATCGAAGGGGTTCGCGTATATGTGGACGATATAATCGTCTGGTCTACCACCCCGCAGGAGCACATTGATCGCCTCCAACGCATCTTCCGACGAATCCATGAGCAAGGCCTCCGCCTCAACAGGGCCAAATGCTCCTTTGGTCAAACAGAACTTAAATTCCTCGGAGACCACATTTCACAGTTTGGCGTGCAGCCGGATGCTGACAAGGTATCTGCCATTAAGGCCATGAAGACACCGGAGGACAAGAAGGCAGTCCTCCGCTTCCTGGGCATGGTCAATTTCCTGGGGAAACTCATCCCTAACCTCGCCTCCCACACCACGGCTCTCAGGAACCTGGTTAAGAAGACGACCGAGTTCCAATGGCTCCCCGCCCACGAACAAGAATGGCGGGAACTCAGGGCGAAGCTGACCAAGGCCCCTGTTTTGGCATTTTTCGATCCGGCCAAAGAAACAAAGATCTCCACGGGTGCCAGTCAGTCCGGCATTGGAGCAGTGCTCCTTCAACGTGACGACGCCTCCCCATGGGCTCCTGTCGCATACGCGTCACGTGCAATGACGCCCACCGAAGAGCGCTATGCGCAAATTGAAAACGAGTGCCTGGGCCTTCTTACCGTAGTCGTCAAATTCTATGACTACGTCTATGGACTCTCAAAGTTCACAGTCGAGACAGGCCACAGGTCAATATCATTCAAAAAGACCTCAACGACATGACGCCGCGCCTGCAGCGCATTCTCCTTAAACTCAGGCGGTACGACTTTGAACGCGTCTACACCCTGGGTAAGGAGCTCGTCGTCGCCGATGCACTCTCCCGATCTGTCACCACACCCTGCAACCCAGCGGGCTTCGTATGCTCAGGTGGCATTCGCCACATCCAATCTGCCCGCCACGGATGAACGACTCATCCAGATTCGTCGTGAGACGTCCAACGATCCCCTGCTCCAACGTGTCATGCGCCACCTGACAGACGGGTGGCTCAAGGGCCAATGCCCTCAATTCTATAGCATTAAAGATAACCTGGCGGTGGTAGATGGAATTCTACTAAAGCTGGTTTAGGATCGCCATTCCGCACAGCATGCGGAACCTCGTCCTTGAGCAGCTCCATGAGGGCCACCTGGGATTGGTGAAATGCCGCCGACGGGCCCGTGAGGCAGTGTACTGGTCTGGAATCAACGAGGACATTGCCAACGCCGTTCTTAACTGCCCAACATGCCAGCATTTCCAGACTGCTCAGCCAAGGGTGACCTTGCAACCCCATGAGTTGGTCACGTCCCGCTGGACCAAAGTGGGCATCGACCTGTTCCATGCACTTGGCCGGGACTACGTCCTCATAGTGGACTATTTCTCAAACTACCTGGAGGTAGTTAGGCTACACGACCTCACCTCAACTGCGGTCATCCGTGCGTGCAAGGAAACCTTCGCTCGCCATGGCATCCCGCTCACGGTCATGTCCGACCATGGCCTGTGTTTTGCCAGTCAGGAGTGGTCCAATTTTGCCAAACGATACAACTTCACACATGTCACGTCCAGTCCCCATTACCCCCAATCCAATGGCAAAGCTGAAAAGGGGGTGCACATTGTCAAACGACTCCTGTGCAAGGCGGCCGAAGCAGGATCCGATTTTTACCTCGCCCTGCTTGCTTACAGATCAGCTCCATTGTCCACCGGCCTGTCACCGGCTCAATTGTTGATGAATCGCACGCTGCGGACGACGGTGCCGGCCATTCATGTCCCGGATTTGGACAACCTTCCGGTCCTTCGTCGAATGCAGTTGTCTCGGGCCCAACACCAATCGGCGTACGATGCCCGCGCCACGGATCTCCCTGCTCTGGCTCCTGATGACGAGGTCCGTGTCCAACTTCCCGATGTTGGTTGGTCCGCCAGCGCTGTGGTGCTCAGACAAGTGGCCCCCAGCTCATTTTTGGTTTGTCGACAAGACGGCTCTCTTCTTCGCTGAAATAGGCGGGCACTACGACTCCTTCCTCGCTCGCCACCAGATCATCATGTCCTGCCTCGCCGTCACAACTAACCCGTCACGGACTTTGCAGATCTCCCTTTCGCTCTGCCACCCTCGGAGTCTGACACAGTCCCGCCCATTCCAGAATAGGTGGCCCCTGACCCACCCTTGAGGCGGTCAACCAGAATTCGTCGCCCACCTCAGAGACTGAATTTATGAACTGCCTGAATTCATGGACTCTTTGAACTCATGAACTGATTGTTTCGTTACCCTGTTTGATTAACTCACTGGTTTGTACATACTGTTGTTCTAGTTATATTTTGTGTTCCATACTGTCCATCTGCACTAGACACCTTCCAATGTAAATATCTTAGAGTTTCTGTACATAGTCCTGTAAATATGCTCGTATGTGCCACACATAGTTAGGAACATTTGCATACCACATTATTTATTGCCACGAACACACATTTTTTTAGAAAAGGGGGGATGTCATAATATACGCATCAGTATATGATGGTGCAGAGACACACACTGAGTGACACACTGCAAGACCAATCAACACACACAATACAGCAGCCAATCACCAGTTAGGGCATGGTCACTATAAAGACAGAGGGCACTAGTTTTCTCGCTCATTCGGGATGCAGCCTCTGAGACAGACAGAGCCCGCAGTCAGTAGCACAAACATCTACCATGTGCTAGCAGTATAGTCTGGTCAGGTTAGCCTCAGATCTTCAGTCAATCTAACATAGTGTCGACCCACAGTGCAAGTATGTTTAACAGCTCTTAGTTAAATAAAATAGAGTTGTACTATTACAAGTGTTGGTAGCCTGTCTATGTTACTGCTAAGGTAAACGCAGTCTCCACAGATCCAGAACCCAACACATCATGGAGGAACAGAGGGATCTTGGGGTCCACGTACAAAGATCCCTCAAAGTTGCCACCCAGGTTGATAGGGTTGTTAAGAGGGCGTATGGTGTGTTGGCTTTCATTAACAGGGGGATTGAGTTTAAGAGCCGTGAGGTTTTGCTGCAGCTTTATAAAACCCTGGTTAGACCACACTTGGAATATTGTGTCCAGTTCTGGTCGCCTCATAATAGGAAGGATGTGGATGCTTTGGAGAGGGTACAGAGGAGGTTTACCAGGATACTGCCTGGACTGGAGGGCATGTCTTATGAAGAAAGGTGAAGGGAACTAGGGCTTTTCTCACTGGAGCGAAAAAGGCAGAGAGGTGACTTGATAGAGGTGTACAAGGTGATGAGAGGCATGGATAGAGTGGATAGAGTGGAGACTTTTCCCCAGGGTGGAAATGGCTGTCAGGAGGGGACATAATTTTAAGGTGATTGGAGGAAGGTATAGGGGAAATATCAGAGGTGGGTTCTTCACACAGAGAGTGGTGGGTGTGTGGAATGCACTGCCAGCAGAGGTGGTGGAGTCAGAGGGATACGCAATCAATACGCTTGAGTCCACGTGGAGTCATATCGATTCAGCTTTAATCAGATAGAACTGTACCCAGCAGCGAAGTTACAGAAGTGAAGGCTGCTGGGACGGCATTGGTTCTTATACCCCGCCTCTCAGGGTGGGGCTATGTACATTGCCCAATGGTAGACCCCGCGGTCTAGCCAATGGTTATTCCTCTCTCTGGTACCGCAATACCTGGTATTACCACATTCACCCCCTGTTAAAAAAAGAGTCGGCAGGGTGATGGCCAGTGTCACTGTCGCCTTTTCATGGTAGGACCAGGTATTGCAGGTACCATGCTGTCGAGGGTTACAGAGAAAGTTTTTGCGTTGTTAATTTTCCTCATGGTGCTGCAATCAGACGATCGGGCGGCCTGGTCGTCCGACTGGAGCGTCTAAGTGTCGGCGGCGATCCTGGTGAGGGCCCCAGCAGTAGTGACTCCGGGCACGTGGTGTCTTCCTCCCAGGCAGTTTCGTCACCCCTAGTCGGCGCCGTAAGGTCGAAGGATGGGCAGAAGGAAGGGGTGCCTGTAGGGGGCGTCGGTGCCTGCTCGGCTCTGGGTTGGGGTTCTGGCGGCAGTACTGACCCTCCGGTCAGGTACGGTGGGGGGGGGAGCAGTGGCTCGGGCGCGCGTGGGGCTCCGGCGGGCGGCAGGTCCCGGAGGGAGACCGTATCTTGGCGACCGTCGGGGAACGCTACGTAGGCGTACTGGGTTTTGGCATGCAGCAGGTGGACCCTTTCGACCAGCGGGTCCGACTTGTGCGCCCTCGCATGTTTCCGCAGCAGGACGGGTCCGGGTGTTGCTAGCCAGGTTGGGAGCGAGGTCCCAGAGGAGGACTTCCTGGGGAAAACAAGGAGACGTTCATGAGGTGTCTGGTTCGTGGTAGTACAAAGCAGTGACCGAATGGAGTGCAGGGCCACTGGGAGGACTTCTTGCCAGCGGGAGACTGGGAGATTCCTGGACCGAAGGGCCAGCAGGACGGTCTTCCAGACCGTTCCGTTCTCCCTTTCTACCTGCCCGTTTCCCCGGGGGTTGTAGCTGGTCGTCCTGCTCGAGGCGATGCCTTTGCTAAGCAGGAACGTGCGCAGCTCGTCGCTCATAAAGGAGGACCCCCTATCACTGTGGATGTATGCGGGGAAACCGAACAGTGTAAAAATAGTTTGGAGTGCCTTGATGACGGTGGTTGTGGTCATGTCCGGGCAGGGGATGGCGAATGGGAACCGGGAGTACTCATCAATCACGTTCAGGAAGTACGTGTTGCGGTCGGTGGAGGGGAGGGGGCCTTTGAAGTCCATGCTGAGGCGTTCAAAGGGACGGGAAGCCTTTATCAGGTGTGCCCTCTCTGGTCGGTAGAAGTACGGGTTGCACTCCGAGAAGATTTGACAGTCCCTGCTGGCTGTCCTGACCTCCTCGATGGAGTAAGGCAGGTTCCGGGACTTAACAAAATGGAAGAACCGGGTAACTCCCGGGTGGCAGAGGTCCTCGTGGAGGGCTTGGAGGCGGTCTACTTGTGCGGTGGCACAAGTGCCGCGGGATAGGGCATCAGGAGGCTCGTTCAGCTTCCCAGGACGATACAAGATCTCGTAATTGAAGGTGGAGTGTTCGATCCTCCACCGCAAGATCTTGTCGTTCTTAATCTTGCCCTGCTGTGCATTATCGAACATGAAGGCCACCGACCGTTGGTCCGCGAGGAGAGTGAATCTCCTGCCGGCCAGGTAATGCCTCCAGTGCCGCACAGCTTCCACTATGGCCTGGGCCTCCATTATGACTGAGGAGTGGCGAATTTCGGAGGCATGGAGAGTGCGGGAGAAGAAAGCCACGGGCCTGCCTGCTTGGTTGAGGGTGGCGGCCAGAGCTACGTCAGACGCGTCGCTCTCGACCTGAAAGGGGACGGACTCATTGATGGCGCGCATCGTGGCTTTTGCGATGTCCACTTTGATGCGGCAGAAGGCCTGGCGGGCCTCCGTCGACAGGGGGAAGGTCGTGGATTGGATTAGGGGTCGAGCTTTGTCGGTGTATTTAGGGACCCATTGTGCATAGTAGCTAAAGAAGCCAAGGCAGCGCTTTAGGGCCTTGGGGCAGTGAGGGAGGGGGAACTCCATAAGGGGGCGCATGCGTTCGGGGTCGGGGCCTATGACTCCATTTCGCACTACGTAGCCTAGGATGGCTAGACGGTCGGTGCTAAACACGCACTTCTCCTTATTGTAGGTCAGATTCAGGAGGTGCGCGGTCTGGAGAAATTTACGGAGGTTGGTGTCGTGGTCCTGCTGGTCATGGCCGCAGATGGTGACGTTGTCAAGATACGGGAATGTTGCGTGTAAGCCGTACCGGCCAACCATTCGGTCCATCTCACGCTGGAAGACCGAGACCCCGTTTGTGACACAGAAGGGAACCCTTAAAAAGTGGTAGAGCCGCCCATCTGCTTCGAAGGCAGTGGACTGGCGGTCACTATTACGGAGGGGTAGCTGGTGGTAGGCAGACTTGAGATCCACCGTGGAGAAGACATTGTATTGCGCAATCCTGTTTACTAGGTCGGCAATACGGGGGAGGGGTTACGCGTCCAGTTGCGTAAACCGGTTGATGGTCTGGCTATAGTTGATGACCATCCTATGTTTCTCCCCGGTCTTTACCACCACGACTTGAGCCCTCCAGGGGCTGTTGCTTGCTTTGATGACCCCTTCCTTCAGCAGCCTCTGGACCTCGGACCTGATGAAGGTCCGGTCCTGGGCGCTGTACCGTCTGCTCCTGGTGGCGATGGGTTTGCGATCCGGGGCGAGGCCGCAAACCGTATAGGGCCGCTGGATTTAAAAGTAAGGCTTTGTAGGTGGCACTGGAAATCCAGTCCCAGAAGGGTGGCTGCGCAGAGGTGCGGCAGCACGTCTAGGCGAAAATTGCGGAATTCCCTGCCTTGCACGGTGAGGTTCGCGAGGCAGAACCCTTTTATCTGCACCGCGTGTGACCCGGAGGCCAGGGAGATCCTTTGTTGGGTGGGGTAGGTGACCAGAGAACAGCGCCTTACCGTGTCGGGGTGGATGAAACTCTCCGTGCTCCCGGAGTCGATGAGACATGACGTCACGTGGCCGTTGATGCCGATCGTCGTGGTGGCCTTTGCGAGCTTTCGGTGCCGACTCTGGTCCAGGGTGACGGAGGCCAGCTGCAGAAAGGAGTGAAGATCGGGCAGCGCATTGTCAGCCGTGTTGGGGGCTTGAGGCCCCATCCAAGATGGCTCCGTCCATGGATCGCACGTGGAATCCGGGGACTCGGACGATGGTGGCGGGGAGGAGCAAACTGGCGGCGCGCGCTGCTCCAGCGTGGCGGAGGCCAGCTGCAACAAAGGGTTTTGGTCGGGCGGCGCGTAGCCAGCCGCGCTGGGGGCTTGAGGCCCCATCCAAGTTGGCGCCGGCCAGGGATCGCCCATGGAGTTCGGGGACGGAGACCCCGACGATTGGACCGGCGAGGGACAGAATGGCTGTGCGTACTCCTCCAGCAGGGTTGCCGGAGGGGGAAAGAATGGCTGCGGCTGCGACGCTGCCTGGCGGGGCAAAGGCTGCAGTGCGCGTTGGGCCGGCGGGGCTGTGAAAAGGGAGTGCGGCGGTGGGCCTGGGATGGTCGGGACGTGGAACAACGGCTGTGGTTGCGCAGCTGGCGGCTGGAGGAGTGGCTGAGGGTAGTCATTGGATTCCGCGTTCACCGCGCGGGCTAGGCAGACCGCGGCATAGTGGCCTTTCTTGCCGCACCCTTTGCAGGTGACGGTGCTGGCCGGGCAGCGCGCGCGCGGGTGATTCGACTGGCCGCAGAAGAAGCAGCTTTGGCCGGCGGTGGTAGCGGGGCGCCTTGCCGCACAGGCCTGCGGAGTTAGCGGGTAAGTCTGGGGGGCTGTCGCGGCGGGGGGCCACGCAGCCCAGGGGGACGCGGTGCGCGCGGGGGAGTACGCAAGGGTGTTTTTGTACGCCACGTCCATGGACCCTGCCAGGGCCCGGGCCTCGGTGAGGCCCAGTGTGTCCATTTCGAGGAGCCTTCGGCGGATGTCGGGGGAAACCATACCTGCCACGAAAGCGCCTTGAATGAAAAGTTCGGAGTGCTCGTTCGCCGTCACCGCTGGGCAGCCGCAGTTTTGGCCCAGCACGATCAGTGCCCTGTAGAAATCTTCGAGTGTCTCATCTGGACTCTGCCGTCTCGTTGCCAGCAGGTGACGGGCGTAGACCTGATTAAGTGGACGAATGTACTGTCCTTCCAGCAGCTCCATGGCTTTATCATAGTTCGCCGCCCCTTCGATCAGGGGGTAGATCGCCGGGCTGACTCGCAAGGGTAGGAGGTGCATCTTCTGCCTTTCCGTGGGGGTGTCGGCAGCTGTATCGAGGTAGCTCTGAAAGCACGCCAGCCAATGCTTAAAAATCGCGGCGGAGTTTTCTGCGTGCGGGCTGAGCTGAAGGCAAGTCGGCTTGATGCGGAGATCCATCCTTCAGAAGTACTTATCTGATTAAATTGATACACAATCAATACTCTTGAGACCATGTGGAGTCATATCGATTCAGCTTTAATCAGATAGAACTGGACCCAGCAGCGAAGTTACAGAAGAGAAGGCTGCTGGGACGGCACTGGTTCTTATACCCCGCCTCTCAGGGTGGGGCTATGTACATTGCCCAATGGTAGACCCCGCGGTCTAGCCAATGGTTATTCCTCTCTCTGGTACCGCAATAGCTGGTATTACCACACAGAGTCATTAGGGATATTTAAGAAACTCTTAGACAGGCATTTGGACGGCAGTAAATTGAAGTGGTGTAGGTTAGGTTGATCTTAGATTAGGATAAATGGTCGGCACAACATCGTGGGCTGAAGGGCCTATACTGTGCTCTACTGTTTATGTTTATGTTCTATGTTAACCATGATTACCAATTGCCTATTAGC
Source organism: Scyliorhinus torazame (assembly GCF_047496885.1). NCBI lineage: Eukaryota > Metazoa > Chordata > Chondrichthyes > Carcharhiniformes > Scyliorhinidae > Scyliorhinus > Scyliorhinus torazame. The sequence goes on along the minus strand of NC_092722.1, from coordinate 73,337,267 downwards.
AATAGCCTTCAGCTACGCAGCCAGAGGCCTCGATGGTTGGTGGGGGTTATAGGTGGTCAGTGGGGCAGACGGGCAGGTTCAAGGGTTGCTAATGGAATGGGTACACACGATCTAGGGGTTGGCATGGTGGTGCAGCGTACAAATGCTCCCTGGTCCCCCCACCCTCCCATGGTGGCTCACCCCTGCGGAGGGCTCCCCATCCCCCGCTGAGCGCAGGGTGCTCCTTGCCTGTGAACAAAGATGGCCACTCACCTCCTCGGCTCCCCACAGAAGCCCTTCCGCCAGGTTCACGCTTTTCAAAAGGAGCACTAATCGGCGCCAGCGTGAGCACTTGCTGGGGAGGCCGCTGAATGACGGGAGGCCGTCGGATAATGAGTGGCTCTCGTTAATTGTATGGAAATGGGGCTTAAGTGGTGATAACTGGTTTCTAACCACGCTCCAGCGAGATCCAGATTTCGCCTATGGGAGTTGACCGCTTGCATCGCAAACTGTTTGGCGCCTGGCATGGATTTCAATTTTGGCCTCTCCCGCTATTCACAAGTTTCTTTTCTCTTAAGTGAGAGCACAATGAGGCCGGAAGATCGCACCCTCTGAGTCTCGCTCACCGTGTTTCTCTCACGTTGTCTCTGCGTCTCTGTTGCTCTCTGTCTCTATGTCTCTCTCCCTCTGTTTCTGTGTGTGTGTGTGTCTCTCTCTCTCTTTCTCTTTCTTTGTCTCTATGTCCCTCTCTTTCTCACTGTCTCCCTCTCTCTCGGTCTCCATCTCTCTCGGTCTCCCTGTCTTTCGCTCTCTGTCTCTCTCTCTTTCTATCTCTCTCTCTCTCCCTGTCTCCCTGCCTCTCTCTCTCTCTCTTTCTCTATCTCTCTCTCCCTGTCTTTGTCTCTCTGTCTATTTGTCTTGTCGCTGTCTCTATCTCCCTCTCGCTCCCTCTATCTATCTATCTCAGTGCCTGATGCATGATCAATTACACAAAGATGAGAGTTGGGTGCAATCAAGGCTTTATTACACTGTCGAAATGGCTGCTGTACGAGGAGCACACATATTTACCATGAGGGGGCGCATGCGGTCGGGATCGGGCCCCAGAAGTCCGTTCTGGACCACATAGCCGAGCCGACCACATAAGCGGTTCGTGCTGAATGCGCACTTCTCCTTGTTGTAAGTGAGGTTGAGGAGAGTGGCGGTGTGGAGAAATTTGGCAAGGTTGGCGTCATGGTCCTGCTGATCGTGCCCGCAGATGGTGACGTTGTCTAGGTACGGGAAAGTGGCCCACAGCCCATACCGGTCAACCATTCGGCCCATTTCACGTTGGAAAACTGAGACCCCGTTGGTGACGCCAAAGGGAACCCTAATTAAGTGGTAAAGGCGGCCATCTGCCTCGAAGGCAGTGTATGGGCGGTCCGCCTTACAGATGGGGAGCTGGTGGTCGGCGGATTTTAGGTCGACAGTTGAGAAGACCCGGTACTGCGCAATCTGATATCAGATATGCGTGGGAGGGGGTCGCGTCGAGCTGCGTGTACCTATTGATGTGTTACTCCCCAGTTTTCACAACTACCACTTGGGCTCTCCGGGGGCTGTTGCTGGCCTCGATGATACCTTCCCGTAGCAGTCGCTGGACTTCGGACCTGATGAAGATCCTGTGTTGGGTGCTGTACCGTCTGCTCCTGGTGGCGACGGGTTTGCAATCCGGGGGGTTTGCAAATAGGGAAGGTGGGTCGACCTTTAGGATCGTGAGGCCGCACACAGTAAGGGGTGGTAGGGGCCCGCCGAATTTCAATGTTAGGCTCTGGAGGTTGCACAGGAAGTCCAGGCCGAGTAGCAAGGCAGCATAGAGGTTGGGGAGGACGTAGAGGCGGAAGCTGCTAAACTCCACGCCCTGGACAGTGAGAGTGGCTATGCAGTACCCCCGGATCGCCACGGAGTGGGACCCGGGGTCCAGGGAGATTCTCAGGTTGGCGGGGTGTACCCCGAGGGAGTAGCGCCTTACCGTATCGGGATGGATGAAGCTCTCGGTGCTCCATGAGTCCAGCAGGCAGGAGATCTCATGCCCATCGATTTTCACGTTGGTAGAGGCCGTTGGTAGGTTGCTTGGGCGGGACTGGTCAATTGTGACCGAGGCGAGACGTGGCTGGTCGTTGATGGTGGTGGACGATGGGGTGCCCAGGGGCATGGGTCCTGGTACGACATGCGTGGGGGAAACAAGATGGTGGTACCTGATGATCCTGGGGATGACAAGTGGCAGCGCCCACGGGCCGTACGTCGGGGGGGGGGGGGGTCGGAAATATAGCGGCGACTGCGCGGGCCTGGCACACCACAGCGAAGTATCCCTTCTTGCCGCAGCCCTTGCAAAGGACGCTCCGGGCCGGGCAGCGTTGTCGGGGGTGTTTTGGCTGCCCACAGAAGTAACATTTGGGGCCCCTGGGGTTGGTTGGCTGCCGCGCGGCACAGGCGTGGGGTTGGCTGAGTGGGGTCCTCGATGAGGCGGCCGTCTGCGGAGTCCACGATGCGTAGGAGGGGTGGGCCGCGTGGCCAGGGGTGTAGGCCTGGATGTTGCGCGAAGCGCAATCCAACCCTATCCCCGTAACAAAAGCGTCTCTCATGAGCAAGTTTGAGTGTTCCGTGGCCGTGACGGCCTGACAGTCACAATCTCTGACTAGAGGAATTAGAGCACACCAGAAATCTTCCACTGACTCACCAGGAAGTTGACTATGAGTGGAGAGGATGTGTCTGGCGTGGAGCGTGTTAGTCCGCTGAGCGTAGTTTTCCTTCAGTAGCGCCATGGCGTCTTCGTACGTTGGCGCTTCCTGGATAAGTGGAAAGATGTTGGAGCTCAGCCGCGTGTAGAGGATCTGAATCTTCTGAGCTTCCGGAATTGGGTCTGGTGCAGACCTGATGTAAGTTTCAAAACAGGCTAGCCAATGTTCAAAGTCCTTTTTGGCGTTGCCTGATTGCGGATCCAGCTGCAGGTGATCCGGCTTGATGCGGAGGTCCATCTTCTGAAAACTTTGGTGTAATAAATTGATGCACGATCAATTACACAAAGACGAGAGTTGGATGCAATCGAGGCTTTATTACACTAAAATGTGTGGCCTCCTACAGCAGCTGGCGAAATGGTTGCTGTACGAGGAGCGCACATATTTATACTCCGCCTACTGGGCGGAGCCAGCAGGCAGGAACTACCCCCGTACCTGTAGTACAGGGTCTCACCACAAAGCACCTAATATATACATCAGTGGTGACTACCACAGTGCCTCTGCCTCTCCCTCTTGGTGCCTCTCTCTATCTCTCTCTGTCTCTCTCTCTGTCTCTCTCTGTCTCTCTCTCTCTGTCTCTCTTTGTCTCTCTCTCTGCATCTCTCTCTCTCTGTCAGTTCATCTCTGTCTGTCCCTCTCTGTCTGTCCCTCTCTGTCTGTCCCTCTCTGTCTGTCCCTCTCTGTCTCTCTGTGTGTCTCTCTCTCTCCCTCTGTCTCTCTCTCTCAGTATCTCTGCCTCTCCCTCTCGGTGTTCTCTCTATCTCTCTTTCCCTGTCTCTCTGTCCATCTCTCTCTATCTCTCTCTCTCTGTCTCTGTCTCCTTCTCTCTCTGTCTCTCCCTCTCTTCTTCTCGCAGGCTCTCTCCCTCTCGGTGTCTCTCTACTCTCTCTTCCTCTCTCTCTCTCTCTCTCTCTGTCTCTGTCTCCTTCTCTTTCTGTCTCTCCCTCTCTCCTTCTCGCAGTGTCTCTCCCTCTCCCTCTTGGTGTCTCTGTACTATCTCTCCCTTTCTCTCTCTCTATCTCCCTGTCTATCTCTCTCCATCTCTCACTCTGTCTCTTTCTCTTGGTTAAAGTCCAACAGGTTTGTTTCACCTGAGGAAGGAGCAGCGCTCCGAAAGCTAGTGTTTGAAACAAACCTGTTGGACTTTAACCTGGCGTTGTAAGACTTCTTACTGTGCTCCCCCCAGTCCAACGCCGGCATCTCCACATCTTTCTCTTGGAGTCTCGGTCTCTCCCACTCTGTGTCTCTGTCCCTCTTGCTCTCTGTCTTCCTCTCTCTCTCTCTGTCCCTCCCTCTCTCTTTGTCTCTCTCTCTCTCTGCCTCTCTTGCTCTCTGTCTCTCTGTCCCTCCCTCTCTCTCTGTGTTTGATGCACTATCAATTACGACGAGACGAGAGTCGAGAGTAATCGAGGCTTTATTAAGCAGAGATGTGTTGCCTCCTGCAGCTGCTGCCGAAATGGCTGCAGCTCGGAGAGCACACATATTTATACTCCGCCTGCTGGGCGAAGCCAGCAGGCAGGGATCTACCCCCGTACCTGTAGTACAGGGGGCTTACCGTAATACCCTCTGTGGTAGTACCAGGTATTGCGGCACCTGAGAGGCTGATGACCATTGGTTAGACCCAGGAGTCTACCATTGGCTGTATTACGTAGCTCCGCCCTGAAGGCGGGGTATAAGAGATGGTGCCATCCCAGCAGCCTTCACTTTCTGTATCGAAGCTGCTGGGGAAAAGGTTCCAGCAGATTAAAGCCTTCAGTTATGGAATCACTTCGTCTTGAGTGTAATTGATTGCACATCAATTTAATCTGCTACAACTTAAGTTGGAAGGATGGATCTCCGAATCAAACCGGAGTGCCTTCAGCTCAGCCCCCATGCGGATAGCTCTGCTGCTATTTTTAAACACTGGCTGGCGTGCTTTAAGGCCTACCTCCACAGAAGGACAGAAGATGCATCTCCTGCGCTCCTGGGTCAGCCCTGGGATCTACCCCCTTATCGAGGAGGCGGAGAATTATGCTGCCGCTATCGAACTGCTGGAAGGACATTACATCCGCCCGGTAAACCAGGTCTACGCTCGTCACCTGCTTGTGACTAGGCGGCAAAGCCCCGAGGAAACGTTGGAAGATTTCTACCGGGCGCTACCGGTGCTGGGCCGAAAATGTGGCTGCCCGTGAGTTTCGGGGAGCGAGCACATGGAACTTTTAATCAGGGATGCTTTTGTTGCAGGTATGAACTCCCCCGATATCCGCCGAAGACTCCTCGAAAGGGATACTCTGGGACTTACAGAGGCACGGGCCCTGGCAGGGTCCATGGACGTTGCCTACAGAAACGCGCTGTCTTTTGCACCCGATCGCCCGGCGGCCCCTTGGGCTGCGTGGCACCCTGCAGCGGCAGCCCCTCAGACCTTCCCCCTGACCCCGCAAACCTGCGCGGCGAGACGGCCCGCGAACGCCGCCGGGCCCCGCTATTTCTTCTGCAGTCAGGCGAACTATCCCCGCCCCCGCTGCACGGCCCGCACCGCCGCCTGCAAAGGGTGCGGCAAGAAGGGCCCCTTTGAGGGGGTCTGCCAGGCCCGCGCCGTGGCCGCGGTCTCCAGCGACTCTGGACCGCCACGGCAACCCCCCCTTCAGGCCCCGACCGGCCAGCACCCCCCTATCCTAGCGCCACGTGCGACCCACGGACGCGGCCATCCTGCCCCCGGACTCCACGCTGGGCGGGTGGGCGCCGCCATTTTGTCCATCGCCGCCGCCATCTTCTTCATCCCCGGACACCATGTGCGACCCATGGGTGACGCTATGTTGGATGGGGCCCCAGCTCAGCTGGCTACATGCTGCCCGACCAGAACTTGCAATTGCTTCATCTGGCCTCGGTGAGACTGGACCAAAGTCGACCCCGGACACTCGCAACGGCGGTCCTCATCAACGGTCACGGGACGTCGTGCCTGATTGACTCTGGAAGCACGGAAAGCTTTGTTCACCACGACACGGTAAGGCGCTGTTCACTTGTAACCCACCCTGAAAATCAAAGGATCTCCCTGGCCTCCGGGTCACACTCGGTGGAGATACAGGGGTTCTGCCTAGGGAACCTCACTGTCCAAGGCAGGAAATTCAACAATTTCCGCCTGTATGTCCTGCCGCACCTCTGCGCGGCTACCCTCCTGGGGCTGGACTTCCAATGCCATTTGCAAAGCCTGACTTTTAAATTCGGCGACCCTATACCTCCCCTTACTGTCTGCGCCCTCTATTGAGACGCCCTCTAGGAGTCTACCATTGGCTGTATTACGTAGCTCCGCCCTGAAGGCGGGGTATAAGAGATGGTGCCGTCCCAGCAGCCTTCACTTTCTGTATCGAAGCTGCTGGGGAAAAGGTTCTAGCAGATTAAAGCCTTCAGTTATGGAATCACTTCGTCTTGAGCGTAATTGATTGCGCATCACCCTCGTACGCAGTGCAGTATATACAATATACTACAACAGTGGTGACTACCACATTCACCCCCTGTTAAAAATGACTCAAGGGGGGGAGGGGGATGGAAAACTCTTTACATACAAGTTGTCATTAAACTTTCAGAGAAGGTTACAGATTTTGACTGTCGGGCGCCTGATCCGTCGTTGAGAGCGCCGCAGTGATGGTGGCGAGTCAGGCGTCGGCTCGGTCATCGGCGACTCCGGGAGCGTGTCGACATTCTCTTCATTCCTGGGTGGGACCAAGGGGAGGACGGATTGTCCTGGAGCGGGGGCTGTGGTGGGGTGCGCTGGGGGAAGGGAGGATGGCGCCGGGGCAGGGGGGGTGGTGTGGTGACCCAGCTGGTGCCAGGTCCCTGATGGAGACTGTATCTTGGCAGGCGTCAGGGTACGCTACGTAGGCGTACTGCGGGTTTGCGTGGAGTAGCTGTACCCTCTCAACCAACGGGTCCGCCTTGTGGAGCCGCACGTGCTTGCGGAGGAGAACGGGTCCTGGAGCTGCCAGCCACGTTGAGAGTGAAACCCCGGAGGTGGACTTCCTGGGAAAGGCACAGAGGCGCTCATGGGGAGTTCCGATAGTCGCAGTGCACAGGAGCGACCGAATGGAGTGAGATGCGTCGGGGAGGACCTCCTACCAGGGAGATTTCTGGACCATAGGGCCAGCTGGACGGCCTTTCAGACCGTCCCATTCTCCCGCTCCACCTGCCCGTTTCCCCGGGGGTTGTAGCTGGTCCTCCTGCTCGAGGCAATGCCCCTGTTGAGCAGGAACTGACACAGCTCATCGCTCATAAATGAGGATCCCCCGTCGCTGTGGACGTAGGCGGGGAAACCGAACAGAGTGAAGGTGGTGTTGAGGGCTTTGATGACGGTGGCAGACGTCATATCGGGGCATGGGTTGGCGAAGGGGAATCTGGAATATTCGTCGACCATTGAGAAAATACGTGTTGCGGTCGGTGGAGGGGTGGGGCCCTTTGAAGTCCACGCTGAGGTGTTCAAAGGGGCGGGAGGCTTTCACCAGGCACGCACGGTCTGGCCGGTAGAAGTGCGGTTTACACTCCACGCAGACCTGGCAGTCTCTGGTGACAGCCCTGACTTCCTCGATGGAGTAGGGCAGATTGCGGGCCTTAATGAAGTGATAAAAGATGGTGGCCTCTGGGTGACAGAGATCATCGTGCAGAGTCCAGAGTTGGTCCACTTGTGCACTGGCACATGTACCTCGGGACAGGGCATCGGGGGGGCTTGTTGAGCTTACCGGGGCGATACAAAATCTCGTAATTAAAGGTGGATCCTCCACCGCAAAATCTTATCATTTTTGACCTTACCCCGCTGTTTTTTGTTAAACATGAAGGCAACCGACCGTTGGTCTGTGAGGAGAGTGAATCTCCTGCTGGCCAGGTAATGCCTCCAATGCCGCACAGCTTCAACGATAGCTTGGGCCTCCTTTTCAACGGCCGAGTGCCGAATTTCAGAGGCATGGAGTGTGCGGGAAAAGAATGCCACGGGCCTGCCTGCCTGGTTGAGGGTGGCGGCCAGAGCGACGTCTGATGCATCGCACTCAACTTGGAAGGGGAGCATCTCGTTGACCGCATGCATCGTGGCCTTGCCGATGTCGGCCTTGATACGGTTGAAGGCCTGGTGAGCCTTGGCTGTCAGTGGGAAACCGGTGGAGTGGATCAGTGGGCGGGCCTTGTCCGCATAGTCAGGGACCAACTGGGCATAGTACAAAAAGAACCCCAGGCATCGTTTGAGGGCATTGGGGCAGTGGGGAAGGGGGAGATCCATGAGGGGGCGCATGCGATCGGGGTAGGGCCCTAGAACTCCGTTCTGAACCACACAGCCGAGGATGGCTAATCGGATCGTGTTAAACACGCAATTCTCCTTGTTGTAGGTTAGGTTGAGGAGTTTGGCGGTGTGGAGAAATTTGGAAAGGTTAGCGTCGTGGTCCTGCTGGTCATGGCCACAGATGGTGACGTTATCCAGGTACGGGAAAAGTGGCCCGCAGTCCGTACCGGTCAACCATTCGGTCCATCTCCCGTTGGAAGACCAAGACCCCGAAGGGAACCCTAAGTAAATGGTAAAGGCGGCCGTCCGCTTCAAACACGGTGTACGGGCGGTCTGCCTTGCGAATGGGGAGCTGGTGGTAGGCAGATTTCAGGTCCACTGTCGAGAAGACCCGGTACTGTGCAATCTGATTGACCATGTCAGATATGCGTGGGAGGGGGTACGCGTCGAGCTGCGTGTACCGATTGATGGTCTGACTGTAGTCAATGACCATCCTTGTTTTTCTCCCCCGTTTTCACCACTACCACTTGGGCTCTCCAGGGGCTGTTGCTGGCCTCGATAATACCTTCCCGCAGCAGCCGCTGGACCTCAGGCCGGATGAAGGTCCTGTCCTGGATGCTGTACCGTCTGCTCCTGGTGGCGACGGGTTTGCAATCCGGGGTGAGGTTTGCAAACAGAGAAGGCGGGTCGACCTTAAGGGTCGTGAGGCCGCATACAGTAAGGGGTGGTAGGGGACCGCCGAATTGCAGGGTTAGGCTCTGAAAGTTGCACTGGAAGTCCAGGTCGAGTAGGAAAGCAACGCAGAGGTTGGGGAGGACGTAAAGCTGGAAGCCGCTGAACTCTATACCCTGGATGGTGAGGGTGGCGATGCAGTACCCCCGGATCGCCACGGAGCGGGATCCGGAGGCCAGGGAGCTTCTTTGGTTAATTGGGTGTACCGCGAGGGAGCAACGCCTTACCGTATCGGGGTGGATGATGCTCTCAGTGCTCCCGGAGTCCAGAAAGCAGGATATCTCATGCCCGTCGACCTTCACATTTGTCGATGCGGTCGGGAGGTTGTGCGGTCAGGACTGGTCGATCATGACTGAGGCGAGACGCGGCTGGTCGTTGGCGGTTGCAGGCGATGAGTGGCCCAATGAGGTGCCCGACGGGCAGGAGTCCTGAGGCAGGCAAGATGGCGGCGCCCACGGGCCGCACGTGTCCTGAGGCAGGCAAGATGGCGACGCCCTCAGGCCACACGTGTCCTGGGACACGAGTGATGGCTCCACCCATTGGTTGTGAGGCAAGCAAGATGGCCGTGCCCACGGGCCGCACGTGGGTGTCGACCTAGTTCACGCGCTTGGCATGGACTATATTATCATCATAGACTACTTCTCCAATTACCCAGAAGTCATACCCCTACACGATCTGACATCGTCTGCAGTCATCAGGGCCTGCAAGAACACCTTTGCTCGCCACGGCATTCCGATGACTGTCATGTCGGACAATAGGCCCTGCTTCGCCAGCCGTGAATGGTCGTCCTTTGCCGCATCATATGGTTTCACACACGTAACATCCAGCCCTCTACATCCACAGTCAAATGGAAAGGCGGAAAAGGGCGTTCACATTGCCAAGCGGCTCCTCTGCAAGGCTGCTGCTGCCGGATCGGACTTTCACCTCGCCCTGCTGGCCTATCGATCGGCCCCGCTAGCCACGGGTCTCTCGCCAGCACAGCTGCTGATGGGTCGCACCCTCAGGACAACTGTGCCTTCCATCCTGGCACCAACAAAGGACCATGCTAAGGTACTGCACAAGATGCAACTGCAGCGTGATCGCCAGAAGAGTCTGTACGATACAAGGGCGACTGATCTTCCCCCCTTGTCCTCCGGGGATAAAGTCCGCATTCATCTGCCAAATGGTGGCTGGTCAGCACCTGCCGAAGTTCTCCGACGTGTGGCTCCCCGCTCGTTCCTGGTACGCATGCCGGATGGATCAGTACGTCGCCGCAATCGGCGAGCCTTTCGCCGCCTTCCACGCTCGCAACCGAACAGTGCACACACGCCGGGTCCTCCACTGGTTCCCGAGGATCACTTCGTGGAGCTGCCACAGATCATGCCCCTTCCATCGCCACCCGTGGCCAGGGTCGCACCTCAGCCGGTGGTTCTCGACCCACCCTTGTGACGGTCAACCCGAATTCGGCGCACACCTACTAGATTGGACTTATGAGACTATTCACACGTTAAAGTTGAAACACTATTGTATTGTAACATGTTACTGTTTTATCATTCCAGATATCGTTTGACCGGACCACACTTCAAAGTTTTTCGTCTTCCTGTTTTGTTATGGTACAACCTCGTTAGCATGTCACACCCGACATCGCCCCATGTATATAGTTACGCCACATGCACCTGCTGTAAATATCACGCACACACACTTTTAGATGCACCAAGACACATTCGTATTCATAACCACGTAGGCACATAATCTTGTAAAAAAAGGGGGGGATGTCATGATTTTCAAACACACACATCATGATAGACAGACCAACAGACAAATCAGCACACACAACACGACAACCAATCATAGACAAGGACAGAGACAGTATCAGAGAAGAAACACGACACCTGGTGGCCAGTAGATCTGGAGACCAGGACAAGGACAGGACCTGATTAACATCACACACAGGGAGTCACCACGTGCAGAGTATCAAGACAGAACTGTAAATAACAAGTTGAAATAAAACAGCGTTGTACCAAATACAACCGTGTTGGTTCATCTGTACATCAGAACACCCAACACTACAACCCAGGGGTCACCCACTTTTATCACTTCATTAAGGCCCGCAATCTGCCCTACTCCATCGAGGAAGTCAGGGCTGTCACCAGAGACTGCCAGGTCTGCGCAGAGTGTAAACCGCACTTCTGCCGGCTAGACCGTGCGCGCCTGGTGAAGGCCTCCCGCCCCTTTGAAAACCTCAGCGTGGACTTCAAAGGGCCCCTCCCCTCCACCGACCGCAACATGTATTTTCTCAATGTGGTCGATGAATATTCCAGATTCTCCTTCGCCATCCCATGCCCCGATATGACGCCTGCCACCGTCATCAAAGCCCTCAATACCATCTTTGCTCTGTTCGGTTTCCCCGCCTACATCCACAGCGACCGGGGATCCTCATTTATGAGCGATGAGCTGCGCCAGTACCTGCTCAACAGGTGCATTGCCTTGAGCAGGACGACCAGCTACAATCCCCGGGGAAACGGGCAGGTGGAGCGGGAGAATGGGACGGTCTGGAAGGCCGTCCAGCTGTCCCTATGGTCCAAAAATCTCCCGGCCTCCTGGCAGGAGGTCCTCCCCGACGCACCTCACTCCATTCGGTCGCTCCTGTGCACGGCGACTAACGAACCCCCCCATGAGCGTCTCTTTGCCTTCCCTAGGACGTCCACCTCCGGGGTTTCGCTCCCAACGTGGCTGGCAGCTCCAGGACCCGTTCTCCTCCGCAAGCACGTGCGGCTCCACAAGGCGGACCCGTTGGTTGAGAGGGTACAGCTACTCCACGCAAACCCGCAGTACGCCTACGTAGCGTACCCTGATGGCCTCCAAGATACAGTCTCCCTCAGGGACCTGGCACCAGCTGGGTCCCCACACCCCCCCCCCTCTACCCCGGCGCCACCCTCCCTTCCCCCAGCGCACTCCACCACAGCCCCCACTCCAGGACAATCCGTCCTCCCCTTGGTCCCACCCGGGGTTGAAGAGCATGTCGACACGCTCCCGGAGTCACCGACGACTGAGCCGACGCCTGACTCGCCACCAGCACTGCGGCGCTCTCAACGACGGATCAAGGCGCCCGACAGTCTAAATTTGTAACCTTCTCTGACATTTTAATGAAACCTGTATGTAAATAGTTTTCCATCCCCCCTGCTGGACTCATTTTTAACAGGGGGTGAATGTGGTGGTCACCACTGTTGTATTATATTGTATATACTGCACTGCATACGTGGGTATTACGGTCAGGCCCCTGTACTACAGGTACGGGAGTAGATCCCTGCCTGCTGGCTCTGCCCAGTAGGTGGAATATAAATGTGTGTGCTCTCCGAACTACAGCCATTTCCGCAGCAGCTGTAGGAGGCCACACATCTCTGTGTAATAAAGCCTCGATTACTCTCTACTCTTGTCTCATCGTAATTGATAGTGCATCACTCTCACTCTCTATCTCTGTCTCTCTCTCTCTGTCTCTGTCTTTCTCTGTCTGTCTCTCTCTTGGTCTGCATGTGTGTGTCTCTCTGTCTCTCTGTGTCTCTCTCTCTGTGTCTCTCTCTCACTGTCTCTCTCTGTGTCTCTCTCTCTGTGTTTCTCTCTCTCTCTCTGTTTCTCTCTCTCTCTGTTTCTCTCTTTCTCTCTCTGTCTCTCTCTCTGTCTCTCCCTCTCTGTCTCTCTCTCTCTCTCTCTCTGTCTCTCTCTCTTTCTCTTTCTGTCTCTCTCTCTCTCTGTCTCTCTCTCTCTCTGTCTCTCTCTCTGCTTCTCTCTCTCTCTGTGTCTCTCTCTCTGTCTCTCTCTCTCTCTCTCTGTCTCTCTCTCTCTCTGTTTCTCTCACTGTGTCTCTCTCTCTCTGTCTCTCTCTGTGTGTCTCTCTGTCTCTCTCTCTCTCTCTCTCTCTCTGTCTCTCTCTCTCTCTGTTTCTCTCTCTCTCTGTGTGTCTCTCTCTGCAGTACACACTGTTTTCTCAGTGTTTACCTCTCCAGTTCAGCCAGCCATGATACCCTGAGTGCAACTGATCCAAGCTCACAGTTTTCGAAAACAAAGTCTTGTGTTTGCACAACGAGATCCGGAATCCGTGAATCCAGACCGTGGGAAAGGCGGCAGAGAGAAATCTCGCATTGCCAGGGCGCAGGAGGGCGAATGTCAGTTTCCCAACTCTCAGTTCAGTTCAACTGTAGTCCCATTTCCCTCTCTTCCTGTCTCTCTGTCTGTCTCAAATAGGAAGGGGTGTAGGGACTGGAGGAGGTTACAGTGATATCGAGGGTTGTAGGGAATGGAGGAGGTTACAGAGTTAGGGAGGGGTGTAGAGACAGGAGAAGGTTACAGAGATAGGGAGGGGTATGGGAGGTTACAGAGATTGAGAGGGGTATAGGGGCTGGAGGAGGTTACAGAGATAGAGAGGGCTGTAGAGGCTGGAGGACGTTACAGAGATAGGGACGGTGTTTGGGGATGGAGGATGTTACAGAGATAGGGAGGGTGTTTGGGAATGGAGGAGGTGACAGAGATAGGGAGGATGTTTAGGATTGAGGAGGTTACAGGGATAGGGACAGAGTTTGGGAATGGAGGAGGTTACAGAGATAGAGAGGGTGTTTGGGGTTGAGGAGGTTACAGAGATAGGGAGGGTGTTTGGGAATGGAGGAGGTTACAGAGATAGGGAGGGTCTTTAGGGATGGAGGAGGTTACAGAGATAGGGACAGAGTTTGGGGATGGAGGAGGTTACAGAGATAGGGAGGGTCATAGAATTTACAGTGCAGATGGAGGCCATTCGGCCCATCGAGTCTGCACCGGCTCTTGGAAAGAGCACCCTATCCAAGGTCAACACCTCCACCCTATCCCCATAACCCAGTAACTCCACCCAACACTAAGGGCAATTTTGGACACTAAGGGCAATTTTTTATCATGGCCAATCCACCTAACCTGCACATCTTTAGACTGTGGGAGGAAACCGGAGCACCCGGAGGAAACCCACGCACACACACGGGGAGGATGTGCAGACTCCGCACAGACAGTGACCCAAGCCAGAATCGAACCTGGGACCCTGGAGCTGTGAAGCAATCGTGCTATCCACAATGCTACCGTGCTGCCCAATGTTTAGTGTTTAGGGATGGAGGAGGTTACAGAGAAAGGGAGGGTGTTTGGGGATGGAGGATGTTTCAAAGATAGGGAGAGTATTTGTGGGTGGAGGAGGTTACAGAGATAGGGAGGGTGTTTGGGGCTGGAGGAGGCTACAGAGATAGGGAGGGTGTTTGGGAATGGAGGAGGTTACAGAGATAGGGAGGGGTGTGGGAGGTTACAGAGATAGAGAGGGCTGTAGAGGCTGGAGGACGTTACAGAGATAGGGAAGGTGTTTGGGGATGGAGGATGTTACAGAGATAGGGAGGGTGTTTGGGAACGGAGGAGGTTACAGAGATAGGGAGGGTGTTTAGGGATGGAGGAGGTTACAGAGATAGGGAGAGTGTTTGGGGATGGACGAGGTTACAGAGATAGGGAGGGTGTTTAGGGATGGAGAATGTTTCAGAGACAGGGAGAGTGTTTGGGGGTGGAGGAGGTTACAGAGATCAGGACGGTGTTTGGGGCTGGAGGAGGTTACAGAGATAGGGAGGGTGTTTGGGGCTGGAGGAGGTTACAGAGATAGGGAGGGTGTTTGGGGTGGAAGAGATTACAGAGATAGGGACAGAATTTGGGGGTGGAGGAGGTTACAGAGATAGGGAGGGTGTTTGGGAATGGAGGAGGGTACAGAGATAGGGACAAAGTTTGGGAATGGAGGAGGTTACAGAGATAGAGAGGGTGTTTGGGGTTGAGGAGGTTACAGAGATAGGGAGAGTGTTTGGGAATAGAGGAGGTTACAGAGATAGGGAGGGTCTTTAGGGATGGAGGAGGTTACAGAGATAGGGAGCGTGTTAAGGGATGGAGGAGGTTACAGAGATAGGGAGGGGTGTAGGAGATTACAGAGGTAGGGAGGGTGTTTCAGGATGGAGGAGGTTACAGAGATAGGGAGGGTGTTTGGGAATGGAGGATGTTTCAGAGATAGGGAGGGTGTATGGGGGTGGAGGAGGTTACAGAGATCAGGATGGTGTTTGGGGATGGAGGATGTTTCAGAGATAGGGAGGGTATTTGGGGGTGGAGGAGGTTACAGAGATAGGGAGGGTGTTTGGGGTTGGAGGAGGTTACAGAGATAGGGAGGGTGTTTAATGTTGAGGAGGGTACAGAGATAGGGACGGTGTTTGGGGGTGGAGCAGGTTACAGAGATAGGGAGGGTGTTTGGAGGTGGAAGAGGTTACAGTAATAGGGAGGGTGTTTGGAGGTGGAGGAGGTTACAGAAATAGGGAGAGTATTTGTGGATGGAGGAGGTTACAGAGATAGGGAGTGCGTTTGGGGGTGGAGGAGGCTACAGAGATAGGGAAGGTGTTTGGGGATGGAGGAGGTTACAGAGATAGGGAGGGAGTTTGGGAATGGAGGAGGTTACAGAGATAGGGAGTGCGTTTGGGGGTGGAGGAGGCTACAGAGATAGGGAAGGTGTTTGGGGGTGGAGGAGGTTACAGAGATAGGGAAGGTGTTTGGGGGTGGAGGAAGTTACAGAGATGGGAGTGTTGAAGTTTCTGAAAAAGACCATTCAGCCCCGCATGTCTGCAGCAGGATTCGAGAAGATGGTTGCGGCTCCAATTGTGGCCTTTACTCCATTTTCCCCTCTGTCCCAACCAGGACACTTGACTCGCCATTTAGATCTGCCGGGAAAATTCCTTAAATGTAGGGCCAACTGGGAGAGGAATTATTGATTCTCTCCATCTGCAGTCGGAGACTGTTCCTTCCAGAGAGCTCCAGGTGCAGAGTTAATAAGACCCATTTCCAATATTTTGCTTCTACAATTGTTGTTTTTTTGATGAATTAGATAAACTCCTGAAATGCAGCTCGTATCCCAGGCCTTATCTGGCCAATAAAAGGGGCTGGATGAGGGGAAGGCGATGTATATACGGCGTTCAATTCAGCTCCAGCATTCACAAAGGAAATCAGCTCCAATAACCATGGACTGGCGATGTTTGATAGCCCTGATCCTCGTCTACTCCTGTGCAGGTAATGAAACATATGCTGACGGTGGGAGAGATCCTCCTCACCGACACTCACTGGGGTATGAATCCCACACACACTGACTCTCACTGGGGAACGGGTTCTACACACATTGACTCTCACTGGGGTACGGGTTCTACACACACTGACTCTCACTGGGGTACGGACCCCATACACTGACTCTCACTGGCGTACGGGTTCTACACACAGTCACTCTCACTGGGTTATGGGTTTCACACACACTGACACTCACTGGGGTATAGGATCCACACACACTGACTCTCACTGGGGTACGGGTTCCACACACACTGACTCTCACTGGATTACAGACCACACACACAGACTCTCACTGGGGTACGGACCCCACACACTGTCTCTCACTGGGGTACGGGTTCCACACACACTGACTCTCACTGGGGTACAGGTTCCACACACACTGACTCTCACTGGGGTATGGGTTCCACACACACTGACTCTCACTGGGGTACGGGTTCCACACACACTGACTCTCACTGCGGTACGGACCCCACACACTGACTCTCACTGGGGTACGGGTTCCACACACACTGACTCTCAGTGGGTTACGGGTTCCACACACACTGACTCTCACTGGGGTAAGGACCCCACACACTGGCTCTCACTGGGGTACGGGTTCCACACACACTGACTCTCACTGGGGTACGGGTTCTACACACACTGACTCTCACTGGGGTATGGGTTCCACACACAATGACTCTCACTGGGATATGGGTTCCACACACACACTGACTCTCACTTGGATGCGGGTTCCACACACAACAAATCTCTCTGGGATACGGGTCCCACACACACTGACTCTCGCTGGGGTACGGGTTCCACACACACTGACTCTCCCTGGGGTGCGGGTTCCACACACACTGACTCTCACTGGGGTACGGGTCTTACACACACTGACTCTCACTGGGGTACGGGTTCCACACACACTGACTCTCACTGGGGTATGGGTTCCACACACACAGACTCTCACTGGGGTACGGACCCCACACACTGACTCTCACTGGGGTACGGGTTCCACACACTCTGACTCTCACTGGGGTGCGGGTTCCACACACACTGACTCCCACTGGGGTACGGGTCTTACACACAATGACTCTCACTGGGTTATGGGTTTCACACACACTGACTCTCACTGGGGTACGGGTTCTACACACACTGACTCTCACTGGGGTACGGGTTCCACACACACTGACTTTCACTGGGGTACGGGTTCCAGACACATGGACTCTCACTGGGGTACGGGTTCCACACACACTGACTCTCACAGAGGTGTGGGTTCCACACACACTGACTCTCACTGGGATGCTGGTTCCACACACACTGACTCTCACAGGGGTATGGGTTCCACACACACACCCACTCTCACTGGGGTACGGGTTCCACACACACTGACTCTCACTGGGGTACGGGTTCCATACACACTGACTCTCACTGGGGTACGGGTTCCACACACACTGACTCTCACTGGGGTACAGGTTCCACACACACTGACTCTCACTGGGGTATGGGTTCCACACACACTGACTCTCACTGGGGTACGGATTCCACACACACTGACTCTCACTGCGGTACGGACCCCACACACTGACTCTCACTGGGGTACGGGTTCCACACACACTGACTCTCAGTGGGTTACGGGTTCCACACACACTGACTCTCACTGGGGTAAGGACCCCACACACTGGCTCTCACTGGGGTACGGGTTCCACACACACTGACTCTCACTGGGGTACGGGTTCTACACACACTGACTCTCACTGGGGTATGGGTTCCACACACAATGACTCTCACTGGGATATGGGTTCCACACACACACTGACTCTCACTTGGATGCGGGTTCCACACACAACAAATCTCTCTGGGATACGGGTCCCACACACACTGACTCTCGCTGGGGTACGGGTTCCACACACACTGACTCTCCCTGGGGTGCGGGTTCCACACACACTGACTCTCACTGGGGTACGGGTCTTACACACACTGACTCTCACTGGGGTACGGGTTCCACACACACTGACTCTCACTGGGGTACGGGTTCCACACACACAGACTCTCACTGGGGTACGGACCCCACACACTGACTCTCACTGGGGTACGGGTTCCACACACTCTGACTCTCACTGGGGTGCGGGTTCCACACACACTGACTCTCACTGGGGTACGGGTCTTACACACAATGACTCTCACTGGGTTATGGGTTTCACACACACTGACTCTCACTGGGGTACGGGTTCTACACACACTGACTCTCACTGGGGTACGGGTTCCACACACACTGACTTTCACTGGGGTACGGGTTCCAGACACATGGACTCTCACTGGGGTACGGGTTCCACACACACTGACTCTCACAGAGGTGTGGGTTCCACACACACTGACTCTCACTGGGATGCTGGTTCCACACACACTGACTCTCACAGGGGTATGGGTTCCACACACACACCCACTCTCACTGGGGTACGGGTTCCACACACACTGACTCTCACTGGGGTACGGGTTCCATACACACTGACTCTCACTGGGGTACGGGTTCTACACACACTGACTCTCACTGGGGTACGGGTTCCACACACTCTGTCTCTCACTGGGGTACGGGTTCCACACAAACTGACTCTCACTGGGGTACGGGTTCCACACACACTGACTCTCACTGGGGTACGGGTTCCACACACACTGACTCTCACTGGGGTACGGGTTCCACACACACTGATTCTCACTGGTGTACGGGTTCCACACACATGGACTCTCACTGGGGTACGGGTTCCACACACACTGACTCTCACTGGGGTATGGGTTCTACACACACTGTCTCTCACTGGGGTACGGGTTCCACACACTGACTCTCACTGGGGTATGGGTTTCACACACACACTGACTCTCACGGGGGTATGGGTTCCACACACACTGACTCTCACTGCGGTATGGGTTTCAGACACACACTGACTCTCACTGGGGTACGGGTTCCACACACACTGACTCTCATGGGGTACGGGTTCCACACACACTGACTCTCACTGGGGTACGGATTCCACACACACTGACTCTCACTGGGGTACGGTTTCCACACACACTGACTCTCACTGGGGTATGAGTTCCACACACACACTGACTCTCACTGGGGTGCGCGTTCCACACACACTGACTCTCACTGGGGTACGAGTTCCACACACACTGACTCTCACTGGGTAACGGGTTCCTCACACAATGACTCTCACTGGGGTACGGGTTCCACACACACAGACTCTCACTGGGGTACGGGTTCCACACACACTGACTCTCACTGTGGTACGAGTTCCACACACACTGACTCTCACTGGGGTACGGGTTCCACACACACTGACTCTCACTGGGGTACGGGTTCCACACACACTGACTCTCGCTGGGGTACGGGTTCCACGCACACTGACTATCACTGGGATACGAGTACCATACACACTGACTCTCACTGGGGAACAGGTTCCACACACACTGACTCTCACTGGGGTACGGATCCCACACACACTGACTCTCACTGGGGTACGGGTTCCACACACACTGACTCTCACTGGGGTACGGGTTCCACACACTGACTCTCACAGGGGTACGAGTTCCACACACACTGACTCTCACTAGGGTACGAGTTCCACACACACTGACTCTCACTGGGGTACGGGTTCCACACACACTGACTCTCACTGGGGTACGAGTTCCACACACACTAACTCTCACTGGGGTACGAGTTCCACACACACTGACTCTCACTGGGGGACAGGTTCCACACACACTGACTCTCACTGGGGAATGGGTTCCACACACACTGACTCTCACTGGGATATGGGTCCCACACACACTGACTCTCAATGGGGTACGGGTTCCACACACACTGACTCTCACTGGGGTATGGGTTCCACACACAGTGACTCTCACTGGGGTAGGGGTTCCACACACACTGACTCTCACTGCGATATGGGTTCCACACATACTGACTCTCACTGGGATACGGCTCCCACACACACTGACTCTCACTGGGGTACGGGTTCCACACACACTTACTCTCACTGGGGTACGGGTTCCACACACTGACTCTCACTGGGGTATGGGTTCCACACACACTGACTCTCACTGGGGTACGGGTTCAACACACGCTGACTCTCAATGGGGTACAGGGTCCACACACACTGATTCTCACTGGGGTACGGGCCTCACACACACTGACTCTGACTGGGATACGGGTCCCACACACACTGACTCTCACTGGGAAATGGGGTTCCACACACACTGACTCTCACTGGGGTAAGGGTTCCACACACACGGACTCTCAGTGGGGTATGGGTTCCACAAACACTGCCTCTCACTGGGGTATGGGTTCCACACCCACTGACACTCACTGGGGTATGGGTTTCACACACACTGACTGTCACTGGGGTGCGGGTTCCACACACACACTGACTCTCACTGGGGTACGGGTTCCACACACACTAACTCTCACTGGGGTACGGGTTCCACACACTCTGACTCTCACTGGGGTACGGGTTCCACACACACTGACTCTCACTGGGGTATGGGTTCCACACACACTGACTCTCACTGGGATACATGTTGCACACACACTGACTCTCACTGGGGTACGGGTTCCACACACACTGACTCTCACTGGGGTACGGGTTCCACACACACTGACTCTCAATGGGGTACGGGTTCCACACACACTGACTCTCACTGGGGTATGGGTTCCACACACAGTGACTCTCACTGGGGTATGGGTTCCACACACACACTGACTCTCACTGGGGTACGGGTTCCACACACACTGACTCTCAATGGGGTACGGGTTCCACGCACACTGACTCTCACTGGGGTACGAGTTCCACACACACTGACTCTCACTGGGGAACGGGTTCCACACACACTGACTCTCACTGGGGTACGGATCCCACACACACTGACTCTCACTGGGGTACGGGTTCCACACACACTGACTCTCACTGGGGTATGGGTTTCACACACACTGACTCTCACTCGGGTATGGGTTCCACACACACTGACTCTCACTGGGGTACTGGTTCCACAAACACTGACTCTCACTGGGGTATGAGTTCCACACACACACTGACTCTCACTGGGGTGCGGTTTATACACACACAGATTCTCAATGGGCTACGGGTTCCAGACACACTGACTCTCACTGGGGTATGGGTTCCACACACACTGACTCTCACTGAGATAGGGGTCTCACACACAATGACTCTCACTGGGGTACATGTTCCACACACACTGACTCTCACTGGGGTACGGGTTTCGCACACATCGACTATCACTGGGCTACGGGTTCCACAAACACTGACTCTCACTGGGGTACGGGTTCCACACACAACAAATCTCTCATGGATACGGGTCCCACACACACTGACTCTCACTGGGGTATGGGTTTCACACACACTGACTCTCACTGGGGTACGGGTTCCACACTTATGGACTCTCACTGGGGTCCGGGTTCCACACACACTGACTCTCATTGGGGAATGGGCTCCACACACACTGACTGTCACTGGGGTACGAGTTCCACACACACTGACTCTCACTGGGGTACGGGCTCCACACACACTGACTCTCACTGGGGTACGGGTTCCACACACTGACTCTCACAGGGGTACGAGTTCCACACACACTGACTCTCACTGGGATACGAGTTCCACACACAGACTCTCACAGGGGCACGGGTTCCACACACACTGACTCACACTGGGGTACGGGTTCCACACACACTGACTCTCACTGGGGTACGGGTTCCCCACACACTGACTCTCACTGGGGTACGGGTTCCACACACACTGACTCTCAATGGGGTACGGGTTCCACACACACTGACTCTCACTGGGGTATGGGTTCCACACACAGTGACTCTCACTGGGGTATGGGTTCCACACACATGGACTCTCACTGGGGTACGGGTTCCACACACACTGACTCTCACTGGGGAACGAGTTCCACACACACTGACTGTCACTGGGATACGAGTTCCACACACACTGACTCCCACTGGGGTACGGGTTCCACACACACTGACTCTCACTGGGGTACGGGCTCCACACACACAGATTCTCACTGGGGTGCGCGTTCCACACACACTGACTCTCACTGGGGTACGAGTTCCACACACACTGACGCTCACTGGGTAACGGGTTCCTCACACAATGACTCTCACTGGGGTACGGGTTCCACACACACAGACTCTCACTGGGGTACGGGTTCCACACACACTGACTCTCACTGTGGTACGAGTTCCACACACACTGACTCTCACTGGGGTACGGGTTCCACACACACTGACTCTCACTGGGGTACGGGTTCCACACACACTGACTCTCGCTGGGGTACGGGTTCCACGCACACTGACTATCACTGGGGTACGAGTACCATACACACTGACTCTCACTGGGGAACAGGTTCCACACACACTGACTCTCACTGGGGTACGGATCCCACACACACTGACTCTCACTGGGGTACGGGTTCCACACACACTGACTCTCACTGGGGTACGGGTTCCACACACTGACTCTCACAGGGGTACGAGTTCCACACACACTGACTCTCACTAGGGTACGAGTTCCACACACACTGACTCTCACTGGGGTACGGGTTCCACACACACTGACTCTCACTGGGGTACGAGTTCCACACACACTAACTCTCACTGGGGTACGAGTTCCACACACACTGACTCTCACTGGGGGACAGGTTCCACACACACTGACTCTCACTGGGGAATGGGTTCCACACACACTGACTCTCACTGGGATATGGGTCCCACACACACTGACTCTCAATGGGGTACGGGTTCCACACACACTGACTCTCACTGGGGTATGGGTTCCACACACAGTGACTCTCACTGGGGTAGGGGTTCCACACACACTGACTCTCACTGCGATATGGGTTCCACACATACTGACTCTCACTGGGATACGGCTCCCACACACACTGACTCTCACTGGGGTACGGGTTCCACACACACTTACTCTCACTGGGGTACGGGTTCCACACACTGACTCTCACTGGGGTATGGGTTCCACACACACTGACTCTCACTGGGGTACGGGTTCAACACACGCTGACTCTCAATGGGGTACAGGGTCCACACACACTGATTCTCACTGGGGTACGGGCCTCACACACACTGACTCTGACTGGGATACGGGTCCCACACACACTGACTCTCACTGGGAAATGGGGTTCCACACACACTGACTCTCACTGGGGTAAGGGTTCCACACACACGGACTCTCAGTGGGGTATGGGTTCCACACACACTGCCTCTCACTGGGGTATGGGTTCCACACACACTGACACTCACTGGGGTATGTGTTTCACACACACTGACTGTCACTGGGGTGCGGGTTCCACACACACACTGACTCTCACTGGGGTACGGGTTCCACACACACTAACTCTCACTGGGGTACGGGTTCCACACACTCTGACTCTCACTGGGGTACGGGTTCCACACACACTGACTCTCACTGCGGTATGGGTTCCACACACACTGACTCTCACTGGGATACATGTTGCACACACACTGACTCTCACTGGGGTACGGGTTCCACACACACTGACTCTCACTGGGGTACGGGTTCCACACACACTGACTCTCAATGGGGTACGGGTTCCACACACACTGACTCTCACTGGGGTATGGGTTCCACACACAGTGACTCTCACTGGGGTACGGGTTCCACACATATGGACTCTCACTGGGGTACGGGTTCCACACACACTGACTCTCACTGGGGAACGAGTTCCACACACACTGACTGTCACTGGGATACGAGTTCCACACACACTGACTCCCACTGGGGTACGGGTTCCACACACACTGACTCTCACTGGGTTACGGGCTCCACACACACTGATTCTCACTGGGGTGCGCGTTCCACACACACTGACTCTCACTGGGGTACGAGTTCCACACACACTGACTCTCACTGGCTAACGTGTTCCTCACAAAATGACTCTCACTGGGGTACGGGTTCCACACACACAGACTCTCACTGGGGTACGGGTTCCACACACACTGACTCTCACTGTGGTACGAGTTCCACACACACTGACTCTCATTGGGGTACGGGTTCCACACACACTGAATCTCACTGGGGTACGGGTTCCACACACACTGACTCTCGCTGGGGTACGGGTTCCACGCACACTGACTCTCACTGGGGTACGAGTACCACACACACTGACTCTCACTGGGGAACAGGTTCCACACACACTGACTCTCACTGGGGTACGGATCCCACACACACTGACTCTCACTGGGGTACGGGTTCCACACACAGTGACTCTCACTGGGGTACGGGTTCCACACACACTGACTCTCACTGGGGTACGGGTTCCACGCACACTGACTCTCACTGGGGTACGAGTACCACACACACTGACTCTCACTGGGGAACAGGTTCCACACACACTGACTCTCACTGGGGTACGGATCCCACACACACTGACTCTCACTGGGGTACGGGTTCCACACACAGTGACTCTCACTGGGGTACGGGTTCCACACACACTGACTCTCACTGGGGTACGGGTTCCACACACTGACTCTCACAGGGGTACGAGTTCCACACACACTGACTCTCACTGGGGTACGGGTTCCACACACACTGACTCTCACTGAGGTACGAGTTCCACACACACTGACTCTCACTGGGGAACAGGTTCCACACACACTGACTCTCACTGGGGTACGGATCCCACACACACTGACTCTCACTGGGGTACGGGTTCCACACACACTGACTCTCACTGGGGTACGGGTTCCACACACACTGACTCTCACTGAGGTACGAGTTCCACACACACTGACTCTCACTGGGGAACAGGTTCCACACACACTGACTCTCACTGGGGTACGGATCCCACACACACTGACTCTCACTGGGGTACGGGTTCCACACACACTGACTCTCACTGGGGTACGAGTTCCACACACACTGACTCTCACTAGGGTACGAGTTCCACACACACTGACGCTCACTGGGGTACGGGTTCCACACACACTGAATCTCACTGGTGTTCGGGTTCCACACACACTGACTCTCACTGGGGTACGGGTTCCACACACCCTGACTCTCACTGGGGCACGGGTTCCACACACACTGACTCTCACTGGGGTACGAGTTCCACACACACTGACTCTCACTGGGGTACGAGTTCCACACACACTGACTTTCACTGGGGGACAGGTTCCACACAAACTGACTCTCACTGGGGAATGGGTTCCACACACACTGACTCTCACTGGGATATGGGTCCCACACACACTGACTCTCACTGGGGTAAGGGTTCCACATACACGGACTCTCAGTGGGGTAGGGGTTCCACACACACTGGCTCTCACTGCGATATGGGTTCCACACACACTGACTCTCATTGGGATACGGGTCCCACACACACTGACTCTCACTGGGGTACGGGTTCCACACACATTGACTCTCACTGGGGTACGGGTTCCACACTTTGACTCTCACTGGGGTATGGGTTCCACACACACTGACTCTCACTGGGGTACGGGTTCAACACACTCTGACTCTCACTGGGGTATGGGTTTCACACACACTGACTGTCACTGGGGTGCGGGTTCCACACACACACTGACTCTCACTGGGGTACGGGTTCCACACACACTGATTCTCACTGGGGTACGGGCCTCACACACACTGATTCTGACTGGGATACGGGTCCCACACACACTGACTCTCACTGGGAAATGGGGTTCCACACACACTGACTCTCACTGTGGTAAGGGTTCCACACACACGGACACTCAGTGGGGTATGGGTTCCACACACACTGACTCTCACTGGGGTATGGGTTCCACACACACTGACTCTCACTGGGATATGGGTTTCACACACACTGACTGTCACTGGGGTGGTGGGTTCCACACACACACTGACTCTCACTGGGGTACGGGTTCCACACACACTGACTCTCACTGGGGTACGGGTTCCACACACTCTGACTCTCACTGGGGTACGGGTTCCACACACACTGACTCTCACTGGGGTACGGGTTCCACACACTGACTCTCACTGGGGTATGGGTTCCACACACACTGACTCTCACCTAGATACGGGTTCCACACACACTGACTCTCACTGGGGTATGGGTTTCACACACACTGACTCTCACTGGGGTACGGGTTCCACACACACTAACTCTCACTGGGGTATGGGTTCCACACACACTGACTCTCACTGGGATACGGGTTCCACAAACACTGACTCTCACTGGGGTATGGGTTCCACACACACTGACTCTCACTGGGATACGGGTTCCACACACACTGACTCTCACTGGGGTATGGGTTCCACACACACTGACTCTCACTGGGATACATGTTCCACACACACTGACTCTCAAAAGGATACGGTTTCCACACACACTGACTCTAACTGGGGTACGGGTTCCACACACACTGACTCTCACTGGGGTACGGGTTCCACCCACACTGACTCTCACTGGGGTACGGGTTCCACACACACTGACTCTCACTGGGATACGGGTTCCACACACACTGTCTCTCACTGGGGCACGGGTTCCACACACACTGACTCTCACTGGGGTACGGGTTCCACACACACTGACTCTCACTGTGGTATGCGTTCCACAATCACTGACTCTCACTGGGTTAAGGGTTCCACACACACTGACTCTCCCTGGGGTACAGATTCCACACACACTGACTCTCACTGGGGTATGGGTACCACACACACACTGACTCTCCCTGGGGTACAGATTCCACACACACTAACTCTCACTGGGGTATGGGTTCCACACACACTGACTCTCACTGGGGTACGGGTTCCACACACACCGACTCTCACTGGGGTATGGACCCCATACACTGACTCTCACTGGGGCACGGGTTCCACACACACTGACTCTCACTGGGGTACGGGTTCCACACACACCGACTCTCACTGGGGTACGGGTTCCACACACACTGACTCTCACTGGGGTACGGGTTTCACACACACCGACTCTCACTGGGATACGGATTCCACACACACTGACTCTCACTGGGGTACGGGTTCCACACCCACCGACTCTCACTGGGGTACGGATTCCACACACACAGACTCTCACTCGGTACGGATTCAACAGACACTGACTCTCACTGGGGTACGGGCTCCACACACACCGACTCTCACTGGGGTACGGGTTGCACACACACTGACACTCACTGGGGTACGGGTTCCATACACACTGACTCTAACTTGGGTACGGATTCCACTGACACTGACTTTCACTGGGGTCTGGGTTCCACTCAAACTGACTCTCTCTGGGGTACGGGGTCCACATACACTGACTCTCACTGGGGTACGGGTTCCACACACACTGACTCTCACTGGGGTACGGGTTCCACACACACTGACTCTCAATGGGGTACGGGTTCCACACACACTGACTCTCACTGGGGTATGGGTTCCACACACAGTGACTCTCACTGGGGTATGGGTTCCACACACATGGACTCTCACTGGGGTACGGGTTCCACACACACTGACTCTCACTGGGGAACGAGTTCCACACACACTGACTGTCACTGGGATACGAGTTCCACACACACTGACTCCCACTGGGGTACGGGCTCCACACGCACTGATTCTCACTGGGGTGCGCGTTCCACACACACTGACTCTCACTGGGGTACGAGTTCCACACACACTGACTCTCACTGGGTAACGGGTTCCTCACAAAATGACTCTCACTGGGGTACGGGTTCCACACACACAGACTCTCACTGGGGTACGGGTTCCACACACACTGACTCTCACTGTGGTACGAGTTCCACACACACTGACTCTCACTGGGGTACGGGTTCCACACACACTGACTCTCACTGGGGTACGGGTTCCACACACACTGACTCTCGCTGGGGTACGGGTTCCACGCACACTGACTCTCACTGGGGTACGAGTACCACACACACTGACTCTCACTGGGGAACAGGTTCCACACACAATGACTCTCACTGGGGTACGGATCCCACACACACTGACTCTCACTGGGGTACGGGTTCCACACACACTGACTCTCACTGGGGTACGGGTTCCACACACACTGACTCTCACTGGGGTACGGGTTCCACACACTGACTCTCACAGGGGTACGAGTTCCACACACACTGACTCTCACTAGGGTACGAGTTCCACACACACTGACTCTCACTGGGGTACGGGTTCCACACACACTGACTCTCACTGGTGTTCGGGTTCCACACACACTGACTCTCACTGGGGTACGGGTTCCACACACACTGACTCTCACTGGGGTACGGGTTCCACACACACTGACTCTCACTGGGGTACGAGTTCCACACACACTGACTCTCACTGGGGTACGAGTTCCACACACACTGACTCTCACTGGGGGACAGGTTCCACACACACTGACTCTCACTGGGGAATGGGTTCCACACACACTGACTCTCACTGGGAAATGGGGTTCCACACACACTGACTCTCACTGGGGTAAGGGTTCCACACACACGGACTCTCAGTGGGGTATGGGTTCCACACACACTGCCTCTCACTGGGGTATGGGTTCCACACACACTGACTCCCACTGGGGTACGGGTTCCACATACACTGACTCTCACTGGGGTACGGGTTCCACACACACTGACTCTCACTGGGGTACGGGTTCCACACACACTGACTCTCAATGGGGTACGGGTTCCACACACACTGACTCTCACTGGGGTATGGGTTCCACACACAGTGACTCTCACTGGGGTATGGGTTCCACACACATGGACTCTGACTGGGGTACGGGTTCCACACACACTGACTCTCACTGGGGAACGGGTTCCACACACACTGACTGTCACTGGGATACGAGTTCCACACACACTGACTCCCACTGGGGTACGGGTTCCACACACACTGACTCTCACTGGGGTACGGGCTCCACACGCACTGATTCTCACTGGAGTGCGCGTTCCACACACACTGACTCTCACTGGGGTACGAGTTCCACACACACTGACTCTCACTGGGTAACCGGTTCCTCACACAATGACTCTCACTGGGGTACGGGTTCCACACACACAGACTCTCACTGGGGTACGGGTTCCACACACACTGACTCTCACTGTGGTACGAGTTCCACACACACTGACTCTCACTGGGGTACGGTTTCCACACACACTGACTCTCACTGGGGTACGGGTTCCACACACACTGACTCTCGCTGGGGTACGGGTTCCACGCACACTGACTCTCACTGGGGTACGAGTACCACACACACTGACTCTCACTGGGGAACAGGTTCCACACACAATGACTCTCACTGGGGTACGGATCCCACACACACTGACTCTCACTGGGGTACGGGTTCCACACACACTGACTCTCACTGGGGTACGGGTTCCACACACACTGACTCTCACTGGGGTACGGGTTCCACACACACTGACTCTCACTGGGGTACGGGTTCCACACACACTGACTCTCACTGGGGTACGGGTTCCACACACTGACTCTCACAGGGGTACGAGTTCCACACACACTGACTCTCACTAGGGTACGAGTTCCACACACACTGACTCTCACTGGGGTACGGGTTCCACACACACTGACTCTCACTGGGGTACGGGTTCCACACACACTGACTCTCACTGGGGTACGAGTTCCACACACACTGACTCTCACTGGGGTACGAGTTCCACACACACTGTCTCTCACTGGGGGACAGGTTCCACACACACTGACTCTCACTGGGGAATGGGTTCCACACACACTGACTCTCACTGGGAAATGGGGTTCCACACACACTGACTCTCACTGGGGTAAGGGTTCCACACACACGGACTCTCAGTGGGGTATGGTTTCCACACACACTGCCTCTCACTGGGGTATGGGTTCCACACACACTGACTCTCACTGGGGTATGGGTTTCACACACACTGACTGTCACTGGGGTGCGGGTTCCACACACACACTGACTCTCACTGGGGTACGGGTTCCACACACACATTGACTCTCACTGTGGTACGGGTTCCACACACTCTGACTCTCACTGGGGTACGGGTTCCACACACTCTGACTCTCACTGGGGTACGGGTTCCACACACTGACTCTCACTGGGGTATGGGTTCCACACACACTGACTCTCACCTAGATACGGGTTCCACACACACTGACTCTCACTTGGGTATGGGTTTCACACACACTGACTCTCACTTGGGTACGGGTTCCACACACACTGACTCTCACTGGGGTATGGGTTCCACACACACTGACTCTCACTGGGATACATGTTCCACACACACTGACTCTCACTGGGGTACGGGTTCCACACACACTGACTCTCACTGGGGTACGGGTTCCACAAACACTGACTCTCAATGGGGTACGGGTTCCACACACAATGACTCTCACTGGGGTATGGGTTCCACACACAGTCACTCTCACTGGGGTGCGGGTTCCACACACATGGACTCTCACTGGGGTACGGGTTCCACACACACTGACTCTCACTGGGGAACGAGTTCCACACACACTGACTGTCACTGGGATACGAGTTCCACACACACTGACTCCCACTGGGGTACGGGTTCCACACACACTGACTCTCACTGGGGTACGGGCTCCACACACACTGATTCTGACTGGGGTGCGCGTTCCACACACACTGACTCTCACTGGGGTACGAGTTCCACACACACTGACTCTCACTGGGTAACGGGTTCCTCACACAATGACTCTCACTGGGGTACGGGTTCCACACACACAGACTCTCACTGGGGTACGGGTTCCACACACACTGACTCTCACTGTGGTACGAGTTCGACACACACTGACTCTCACTGTGGTACGAGTTCGACACACACTGACTCTCATTGGGGTACGGGTTCCACACACACTGACTCTCACTGGGGTACGGGTTCCACACACACTGACTCTCGGTGGGGTACGGGTTCCACGCACACTGACTCTCACTGGGGTACGAGTACCACACACACTGACTCTCACTGGGGAACAGGTTCCACACACACTGACTCTCACTGGGGTACGGATCCCACACACACTGACTCTCACTGGGGTACGGGTTCCACACACAGTGACTCTCACTGGAGTACGGGTTCCACACACACTGACTCTCACTGGGGTACGGGTTCCACACACTGACTCTCACAGGGGTACGAGTTCCACACACACTGACTCTCACTAGGGTACGAGTTCCACACACACTGACTCTCACTGGGGTACGGGTTCCACACACACTGACTCTCACTGGGGTTCGGGTTCCACACACACTGACTCTCACTGGGGTACGGGTTCCACACACACTGACTCTCACTGGGGTATGGGTTCCACACACACTGACTCTCACTGGGGTACGGGTTCCACACATTGACTCTCACTGGGGTATGGGTTCCACACACACTGACTTTCACTGGGGTACGGGTTCCACACACACTGACTCTCACTGGGGTACGAGTTCCACACACACTGACTCTCACTGGGGAACAGGTTCCACACACACTGACTCTCACTGGAGTACGGATCCCACACACACTGACTCTCACTGGGGTACGGGTTCCACACACACTGACTCTCACTGGGGTACGTGTTCCACACACTGACTCTCACAGGGGTACGAGTTCCACACACACTGACTCTCACTAGGGTACGAGTTCCACACACACTGACTCTCACTGGGGTACGGGTTCCACACACACTGACTCTCACTGGGGTTCGGGTTCCACACACACTGACTCTCACTGGGGTACGGGTTCCACACACACTGACTCTCACTGAGGAACAGGTTCCACACACACTGACTCTCACTGGGGTCCGGATCCCACACACACTGACTCTCACTGGGGTACGGGTTCCACACACACTGACTCTCACTGGGGTACGGGTTCCACACACACTAACTCTCACTGGGGTACGGGTTCCACACACTGACTCTCACAGGGGTACGAGTTCCACACACACTGACTCTCACTAGGGTACGAGTTCCACACACACTGACTCTCACTGGGGTACGGGTTCCACACACACTGACTCTCACTGGGTATGGGTTCCACACACACTGACTCTCACTAGGGTACGAGTTCCACACACACTGACTCTCACTGGGGTACGGGTTCCACACACACTGAATCTCACTGGTGTTCGGGTTCCACACACACTGACTCTCACTGGGGTACGGGTTCCACACACACTGACTCTCACTGGGGTACGAGTTCCACACACACTGACACTCACTGGGGTACGAGTTCCACACACACTGACTTTCACTGGGGGACAGGTTCCACACAAACTGGCTCTCACTGGGGAATGGGTTCCACACACACTGACTCTCACTGGGATATGGGTCCCACACACACTGACTCTCACTGGGGTAAGGGTTCCACATACACGGACTCTCAGTGGGGTAGGGGTTCCACACACACTGACTCTCACTGCGATATGGGTTCCACACACACTGACTCTCATTGGGATACGGGTCCCACACACACTGACTCTCACTGGGGTACGGGTTCCACACACACTGACTCTCACTGGGGTACGGGTTCCACACATTGACTCTCACTGGGGTATGGGTTCCACACACACTGACTCTCACTGGGGTACGGGTTCAACACACTCTGATTCTCACTGGGGTATGGGTTTCACACACACTGACTGGCACTGGGGTGCGGGTTCCACACACACACTGACTCTCACTGGGGTACGGGTTCCACACACACTGATTCTCACTGGGGTACGGGTCTCACACACACTGACTCTGACTGGGATACGGGTCCCACACACACTGACTCTCACTGGGAAATGGGGTTCCACACACACTGACTCTCAGTGGGGTATGGGTTCCACACACACTGACTCTCACTGGGGTATGGGTTCCACACACACTGACTCTCACTGGGGAATGGGTTTCACACACACTGACTGTCACTGGGGTGCGGGTTCCACACACACACTGACTCTCACTGGGGTACGGGTTCCACACACACTGACTCTCACTGGGGTACGGGTTCCACACACTCTGACTCTCACTGGGGTACGGGTTCCACACACACTGACTCTCACTGGGGTACGGGTTCCACACACTGACTCTCACTGGGGTATGGGTTCCACACACACTGACTCTCACCTAGATACGGGTTCCACACACACTGACTCTCACTGGGGTATGGGTTTCACACACACTGACTCTCACTGGGGTACGGGTTCCACACACACTGACTCTCACTGGGGTATGTGTTCCACACACACTGACTCTCACTGGGATACGGGTTCCACAAACACTGACTCTCACTGGGGTATGGGTTCCACACACACTGACTCTCACTGGGATACGGGTTCCACACACACTGACTCTCACTGGGGTATGGGTTCCACACACACTGACTCTCACTGGGATACATGTTCCACACACACTGACTCTCACTGGGATACGGTTTCCACACACACTGACTCTAACTGGGGTACGGGTTCCACACACACTGACTCTCACTGGGGTACGGGTTCCACCCACACTGACTCTCACTAGGGTACGGGTTCCACACACACTGACTCTCACTGGGATACGGGTTCCACACACACTGTCTCTCACTGGGGCATGGGTTCCACACACACTGACTCTCACTGGGGTACGGGTTCCACACACACTGACTCTCACTGTGGTATGCGTTCCACAATCACTGACTCTCACTGGGTTACGGGTTCCTCACACACTGACTCTCCCTGGGGTACAGATTCCACACACACTGACTCTCACTGGGGTATGGGTACCACACACACACTCACTCTCCCTGGGGTACAGATTCCACACACACTAACTCTCACTGGGGTATGGGTTCCACACACACACTGACTCTCACTGGGGTACTGGTTCCACACACACCGAATCTCACTGGGGTATGGACCCCACACACTGACTCTCACTGGGGCACGGGTTCCACACACACTGACTCTCACTGGGGTACGGGTTCCACACACACCGACTCTCACTGGGGTACGGGTTCCACACACACGGACTCTCACTGGGGTACGGGTTCCACACACACCGACTCTCACTGGGATACGGATTCCACACACACTGACTCTCACTGGGGTACGGGTTCCACACCCACCGACTCTCACTGGGGTACGGATTCCACACACACAGACTCTCACTCGGTACGGATTCAACAGACACTGACTCTCACTGGGGTACGGGCTCCACACACACCGACTCTCACTGGGGTACGGGTTGCACACACACTGACACTCACTGGGGTACGGGTTCCATACACACTGACTCTAACTTGGGTACGGATTCCACTGACACTGACTTTCACTGGGGTCTGGGTTCCACACAAACTGACTCTCTCTGGGGTACGGGGTCCACATACACTGACTCTCACTGGGGTACGGGTTCCACACACACTGACTCTCACTGGGGTACGGGTTCCACACACACTGACTCTCACTGTGGTAAAGGTTCCATAGACTGATTCTCACTGGGGTAAGAAACCCAAAAAGAATTGCCTCAGTACTGACCCTCGGAAAGTACAGCACTCCCTCAGTATTGAAACTTTGAAAGTGCAGCACTCCCTCAGTACCGACCCTCAAACAGTGCAGCATTCCCTCAGTACTGACCCTCTGACAGTGCAGCACTCCCTCAGTACTGACCCTCTGACATTGCCGTCCCCTGTCAGTACTGACCCTCTGACAGTGCTGTCTCCTGTCAGTACTGACCCTCTGACAGTGCCGTCCCCTGTCAGTACTGACCCTCTGACAGTGCCGTCCCCTGTCAGTACTGACCCTCTGACAGTGCCGTCCATGTCAGTACTGATCCTCTGACAGTGCTGTTGTCTGTCAGTACTGACCCTCTGACAGTGCTGTCCCCTGTCAGTACTGACCCTCTGACAGTGCCGTCCCTGTCAGTACTGACCCTCAGACAGTGCTGTCCCCTGTCAGTACTGACCCTCTGACAGTGCTGTCTCCTGTCAGTACTGACCCTCTGACAGTGCCGTCCCCTGTCAGTACTGACCCTCTGACAGTGCCGTCCCCTGTCAGTACTGACCCTCTGACAGTGCCGTCCATGTCAGTACTGATCCTCTGACAGTGCTGTTGTCTGTCAGTACTGACCCTCTGACAGTGCCGTCCCCTGTCAGTACTGACCCTCTGACAGTGCTGTCCCCTGTCAGTACTGACCCTCTAACAGTGCCGTCCCCTGTCAGTCCTGACCCTCTGACAGTGCCGTCCCTGTCAGTACTGACCCTCTGACAGTGCCGTCCCCTGTCAGTACTGACCCTCTGACAGTTCCGTCCCCTGTCAGTACTGACCCTCTGAGAGTGCTGTTGTCTGTCAGTAATGACCCTCTGACAGTGCCGTCCCCTTTCACTACTGACCCTCTGACAGTTCCGTCCCATGTCAGTACTGACCCTCTGACAGTTCCGTCCCTTGTCAGTACTGACAATCTGACAGTGCTGTTATCTGTCAGTACTGACCCTCTGACAGTGCCGTCCCTGTCAGTACTGACCCTCTGACAGTGCCGTCCTCTGTCAGTACTGACCCTCTGACAGTGCTGTCCCCTGACAGTACTGACCCTCTGACAGTGCCGTCCTCTGTCAGTACTGACCCTCTGACAGTGCCGTCCCCTGTCAGTACTGACCCTCTGACAGTGCCGTCCTCTGTCAGTACTGACCCTCTGACAGTTCCGTCCCTTGTCAGTACTGACCCTCTGACAGTGCTGTTATCTGTCAGTACTGACCCTCTGACAGTGCCGTCCTCTGTCAGTACAGACCCTCTGACAGTGCTGTCCCCTGTCAGTACTGACCCTCTGACAGTGCCGTCCCCTGTCAGTACTGACCCTCTGACAGTGCTGTTATCTGTCAGTACTGGCCCTCTGACAGTGCCGTCCCTGTCAGTACTGACCCTCTGACAGTTCCGTCCCTGTCAGTACTGACCTTCTGACAGTGCCGTCCCCGGTGTGTACTGACCCTCTGACAGTGCTGTCCCCTGTCAGTACTGACCCTCTGACAGTGCCGTCCTCTGTCAGTACTGACCCTCTGACAGTGCTGTCTCCTGTCAGTACTGACCCTCTGACAGTGCCGTCCCCTGTCAGTACTGACCCTCTGACAGTGCCGTCCCCTGTCAGTACTGACCCTCTGACAGTGCCGTCCATGTCAGTACTGATCCTCTGACAGTGCTGTTGTCTGTCAGTACTGACCCTCTGACAGTGCTGTCCCCTGTCAGTACTGACCCTCTGACAGTGCCGTCCCTGTCAGTACTGACCCTCTGACAGTGCCGTCCCCTGTCAGTACTGACCCTCTGACAGTGCCGTTCTCTGTCAGTACTGACCCTCTGACAGTGCTGTCCCCTGTCAGTACTGACCCTCTGACAGTGCCGTCCTCTGTCAGTACTGACCCTCTGACAGTGCTGTTCCCTGTCAGTACTGACCCTCTGACAGTGCCGTCCTCTGTCAGTACTGACCCTCTGACAGTGCTGTCCCCTGTCAGTACTGACGCTCTGACAGTGCCGTCCTCTGTCAGTACTGACCCTCTAACAGTGCTGTCCCCTGTCAGTACTGACCCTCTGACAGTGCTCCCCTGTCAGTACTGACCCTCTGACAGTGCTGTCCCCGGTCAGTACTGACCCTCTGACAGTTCCGTCCCCTGTCAGTACTGACCCTCTAACAGTGCTGTTGTCTGTCAGTACTGACCCTCTGACAGTGCTGTCCCCTGTCAGTACTGACCCTCTGACAGTGCCGTCCCTGTCAGTACTGACCCTCTGACAGTGCCGTCCTCTGTCAGTACAGACTCTGACAGTGCCGTCCCCTGTCAGTACTGACCCTCTGACAGTGCTGTCCCCTGTCAGTACTGACCCTCTGACAGTGCCGTCCTCTGTCAGTACTGACCCTCTGACAGTGCTGTCCCCTGTCAGTACTGACCCTCTGACAGTGCCGTCCCCTGTCAGTACTGACCCTCTGACAGTGCTGTCCCCTGTCAGTACTGACCCTCTGACAGTGCCGTCCCCTGTCAGTACTGACCCTCTGACTGTGCTGTCCCCTGTCAGTACTGACCCTCTGACAGTGCCGTCCCCTGTCAGTACTGACCCTCTGACAGTGCTGTCCCCTGTCAGTACTGACCCTCTGACAGTGCCGTCCCCTGTCAGTACTGACCCTCTGACAGTGCTGTCCCCTGTCAGTACTGACCCTCTGACAGTGCCGTCCCCTGTCAGTACTGACCCTCTGACAGTGCCGTCCTCTGTCAGTACTGACCCTCTGACAGTGCTGTCCCCTGTCAGTACTGACCCTCTGACAGTGCTGTCCCCTGTCAGTACTGACCCTCTGACAGTGCCGTTCTCTGTCAGTACTGACCCTCTGACAGTGCTGTCCCCTGTCAGTACTGACCCTCTGACAGTGCCGTCCTCTGTCAGTACTGACCCTCTGACAGTGCTGTCCCCTGTCAGTACTGACCCTCTGACAGTGCCGTCCTCTGTCAGTACTGACCCTCTGACAGTGCTGTCCCCTGTCAGTATTGACCCTCTGACCATGCTGTCCCCTGTCAGTACTGACCCTCTGACAGTGCTGTCCCATGTCAGTACTGACCCTCTGACAGTGCCGTCCTCTGTCAGTACTGACCCTCTGACAGTGCCGTCCCCTGTCAGTACTGACCCTCTGACAGTGCCGTCCTCTGTCAGTACTGACCCTCTGACAGTGCTGTCCCCTGTCAGTACTGACCCTCTGACAGTGCCGTCCTCTGTCAGTACTGACCCTCTGACAGTGCTGTCCCCTGTCAGTACTGACCCTCTTACAGTGCCGTCCCCTGTCAGTACTGACCCTCTGACAGTGCCGTCCTCTGTCAGTACTGACCCTCTGACAGTGCTGTCCCCTGTCAGTACTGACCCTCTGACAGTGCCGTCCTCTGTCAGTACTGACCCTCTGACAGTGCTGTCCCCTGTCAGTACTGCACCTCTGACAGTGCCGTCCTCTGTCAGTACTGACCCTCTGACAGTGCCGTCCCCTGTCAGTACTGACCCTCTGACAGTGCCGTCCCCTGTCAGTACTGACCCTCTGACAGTGCCGTCCCCTGTCAGTACTGACCCTCTGACAGTGCCGTCCTCTGTCAGTACTGACCCTCTGACAGTGCTGTCCCCTGTCAGTACTGAACCTCTGACAGTGCCGTCCTCTGTCAGTACTGACCCTCTGACAGTGCCGTCCTCTGTCAGTGCTGACCCTCTGACAGTGCTGTCCCGTGTGAGTACTGACCCTCTGACAGTGCCGTCCTCTGTCAGTACTGATCCTCTGACAGTGCCGCCCCTGTCAGTACTGACCCTCTGACAGTGCCGTCGCCTGTCAGTACTGACCCTCTGACAGTGCCGTCCTCTGTCAGTACTGACCCTCTGACAGTGCTGTTGTCTGTCAGTACTGACCCTCTAACAGTGCCGTCCCCTGTCAGTACTGACCCTCTGACAGTGCTGTCCCCTGTCAGTACTGACCCTCTGACAGTGCCGTCCTCTGTCAGTACTGACCCTCTGACAGTGCTGTTGTCTGTCAGTACTGACCCTCTAACAGTGCTGTCCCCTGTCAGTACAGACCCTCTAACAGTGCTGTCCCCTGTCAGTACTGACCCTCTGACAGTGCTGTCCCCTGTCAGTACTGACCATCTAACAGTGCTGTCCCCTGTCAGTACTGACCCTCTGACAGTGCTGTCCCCTGTCATACTGACCCTCTGACAGTGCCGTCCCTTGTCAGTACTGACCCGCTGACAGTGCTGCTATCTGTCAGTACTGACCCTCTGACAGTGCTGTCCCCTGTCAGTACTGACCCTCTGACAGTGCCGTCCTCTGTCAGTACTGACCCTCTGACAGTGCCGTCCCTTGTCAGTACTGACCCTTTGACAGTGCTGTTATCTGTCAGTACTGACCCTCTAACAGTGCTGTCCCCTGTCAGTACTGACCCTCTAACAGTGCTGTCCCCTGTCAGTACTGACCCTCTGACAGTGCTGTCCCCTGTCAGTACTGACCCTCTGACAGTGCCGTCCCTTGTCAGTACTGACCCTCTGACAGTGATGTTATCTGTCAGTACTGACCCTCTGACAGTGCCGTCCCTGTAAGTACTGACCCTCTGACAGTGCCGTCCCCTGTCAGTCCTGACCCTCTGACAGTGCCGTCCCTTGTCAGTACTGACCCTCTGTGAGTGCTGTCCCCTGTCAGTACTGACCCTCTGACAGTGCCATCCCCTGTCATCACTGACCATCTGACAGTGCCGTCCTCTGTCTATGCTGATCCTCTGACAGTGCCGTCCCCTGTCAGCACTGACCTCTGACAGTGCCATCCCCTGTCATCACTGACCCTCTAACAGTGCCGTCCCCTGTCAGTACTGACCCTCTGACAGTCCCGTCCCCGGTCGGTACTGACCCTCTGACAGTGCTGTCCCCTGTCATATTGTCCCATGGCCGTGCTGTTATCTGTCAGCACTGACCCTCTGACAGTGCTGTCCCCTGTCAGTACTGACCCTCTAACAGTGCCGTCCCCTGTCAGTACTGACCCTCTGACAGTGCCGTCCCCTGTCAGTACTGACCCTCTAACAGTGCCGTCCCCTGTCAGTACTGACCCTCTGACAGTGCCGTCCCCTGTCAGTACTGACCCTCTAACAGTGCCGTCCCCTGTCAGTACTGACCCTCTAACAGTGCCGTCCCTGTCTGTACTGACCCTCTGACAGTGCTGTTATCTGTCAGTACTGACCCTCTGACAGTGCCGTCGTCTGTCAGTACTGACCCTCTGACAGTGCCGTCCTCTGTCAGTACTGACCCTCTGACAGTGCCGTCCTCTGTCAGTACTGACCCTCTGACAGTGCCGTCCCTGTCAGTACTGACCCTCTGACAGTGCTGTCCTCTGTCAGTACTGACCCTCTGACAGTGCCGTCCCCTGTCAGTACTGACCCTCTGACAGTGCCGTCCCTGTCAGTACTGACCCTCTAACAGTGCCGTCCCTGTCAGTACTGACCCTCTGACAGTGCTGTCCCCTGTCAGTACTGACCCTCTGACAGTGCTGTCCTCTGTCATTACTGACCCTCTGACAGTGCCGTCCCTGTCAGTACTGACCCTCTGACAGTGCCGTCCCTGTCAGTACTGACCCTCTAACAGTGCCGTCCTCTGTCAGTACTGACCCTCTGACAGTGCCGTCCCCGGTTTGTACTGACCCTCTGACAGTGCCGTCCCCTGTCAGTACTGACCCTCTGACAGTGCAGCACTCCCTCAGTACTGACCCTCTAACAGTGCCGTCCCTGTCAGTACTGACCCTCTAACAGTGCCGTCCCTGTCAGTACTGACCCTCTAACAGTGCCGTCCCTGTCAGTACTGACCCTCTAACAGTGCCGTCCCTGTCAGTACTGACCCTCTGACAGTGCCGTCCCTGTCAGTACTGACCCTCTGACAGTGCCGTCCCCGGTTTGTACTGACCCTCTGACAGTGCCGTCCTCTGTCAGTACCGACCCTCTGACAGTGCCGTCCTCTGTCAGTACTGACCCTCTGACAGTGCCGTCCCTGTCAGTACTGACCCTCTGACAGTGCCGTCCCCGGTTTGTACTGACCCTCTGACAGTGCCGTCCTCTGTCAGTACTGACCCTCTGACAGTGCCGTCCCTGTCAGTACTGACCCTCTAACAGTGCCGTCCTCTATCAGTACTGACCCTCTGACAGTGCCGTCCTCTGTCAGTACAGACCCTCTGACAGTGCCGTCCCTGTCAGTACTGACCCTCTGACAGTGCTGTCCCCTGTCAGTACTGATCCTCTGACAGTGCCGTCCCTGTCAGTACTGACCCTCTGACAGTGCCGTCCCTGTCAGTACTAACCCTCTGACAGTGCCGTCCTCTGTCAGTACTGACCCTCTGACAGTGCCGTCACTGTCAGTACTAACCCTCTGACAGTGCCGTCCCTGTCAGTACTGACCCTCTGAAAGTGCAGCACTCCCTCAGTACTGACGCTCTGACAGTGCATCACTCTCTCAGTACTGACCCTCTGACAGTGCTGTCCCCTGTCAGTACTGACCCTCTGACAGTGCCGTCCCCGCTCGGTACTGACCCTCTGACAGTGCCGTCCCTGTCAGTGCTGACCCTCTGACAGTGCCGTCCCTGTCAGTACTCACCCTCTGACAGTGCCGTCCCTGTCAGTACTGACCCTCTGACAGTGCTGTCCCCTGTCAGTACTGACCCTCTAACAGTGCCGTCCTCTGTCAGTACTGACCCTCTGACAGTGCCGTCGCCTGTCAGTACTGATCCTCTGACAGTGCCGTCCCCTGTCAGTACTGACCTTCTGACAGTGCTGTCCCCTGTCAGTACTGACCGTCTGACAGTGCCGTCCCTGTCAGTACTGACCCCCTGACAGTGCTGTCCCCTGTCAGTACTGACCCTCTGACAGTGCTGTCCCCTGTCAGTACTGGCCCTCTGACAGTGCCGTCCCCTGTCAGTACTGATCCTCTGACAGTGCTGTTATCTGTCAGTACTGACCCTCTGACAGTGCCGTCCCTGTCAGTACTGACCCTCTGACAGTGCCGTCCTATGTCAGTACTGACCCTCTGTCAGTACTGACCCTCTGACAGTGCTGTCCCCTGTCAGTACTGACCCTCTGACAGTGCTGTCCCCTGTCAGTACTGACCCTTTGACAGTGCCGTCCCTGTCAGTACTGACCCTCTGACAGTGCTGTCCCCTGTCAGTACTGACCCTCTGACAGTGCCGTCCCCTGTCAGTACTGATCCTCTGACAGTGCCGTCCTCTGTCAGTACTGACCCTCTGACAGTGCCGTCCTCTGCCAGTACTGACCCTCTGACAGTGCTGTCCCCTGTCAGTACTGACCCTCTGACAGTGCCGTACCCTGTCAGTACTGACCCTCTGACAGTGCCGTCCCCTGTCAGTATTGACCCTCTCACAGTGCTGTTATCTGTCAGTACTGACCCTCTGACAGTGCCGTCCCCTGTCAGTACTGACCCTCTGACAGTGCTGTCCCCTGTCAGTACTGACCCTCTGACAATGCCGTCCCCTGTCAGTACTGACCCTCTGACAGTGCCGTCCCCTGTCAGTATTGACCCTCTCACAGTGCTGTTATCTGTCAGTACTGACCCTCTGACAGTGCCGTCCCCTGTCAGTAATGACCCTCTGACAGTGCCGTCCTCTGTCAGTACTGACCCTCTGACAGTGCCGTCCCCTGTCAGTACTGACCCTCTGACAGTGCCGTCCTCTGTCAGTACTGACCCTCTGACAGTGCTGTCCCCTGTCAGTATTGACCCTCTGACAGTGCCGTCCCCTGTCAGTATTGACCCTCTGACAGTGCCGTCCCCTGTCAGTATTGACCCTCTGACAGTGCCGTCCCCTGTCAGTACTGACCCTCTGACAGTGCTGTTATCTGTCAGTAATGACCGTCTGACAGTGTCGTCCCCTGTCAGTATTGACCCTCTGACCGTGCTGTTATCTGTCAGTAATGACCCTCTGACCGTGACGACCCCTGTCAGTACTGACCCTCTGACAGTGCCGTCCCCTGTCAGTACTGACCCTCTGACAGTTCCGTCCCCTGTCAGTACTGACCCTCTGACAGTGCCGTCCTCTGTCAGTACTGTCCCTCTGACAGTGCTGTCTCCTGTCAGTACTGACCCTCTGACAGTGCCGTCCCCTGTCAGTACTGACCCTCTGACAGTGCCGTCCCCTGTCAGTACTGTCCCTCTGACAGTGCCGTCCTCTGTCAGTACTGACCCTCCGACAGTGCCGTCCCCTGTCAGTACTGACCCTCTGACAGTGCCGTCCCCTGTCAGTACTGACCCTCTGACAGTGCTGTTATCTGTCAGTAATGACCGTCTGACAGTGCCGTCCCCTGTCAGTACTGTCCCTCTGACAGTGCCGTCCTCTGTCAGTACTGACCCTCTGACAGTGCTGTCCCCTGTCAGTACTGACCTTCTGACAGTGCCGTCCCCTGTCAGTACTGACCCTCTGACAGTGCTGTTATCTGTCAGTAATGACCGTCTGACAGTGTCGTCCCCTGTCAGTATTGACCCTCTGACCGTGCTGTTATCTGTCAGTACTGAACCTCTGACAGTGCCGTCCCCTGTCAGTACTGACCCTCTGACAGTGCTGTCCCTGTCAGTACTGACCCTCTGAACGTGACGGCCCCTGTCAGTACTGACCCTCTGACAGTGCCGTCCCCTGTCAGTACTGACCCTCTGACAGTGCTGTCCCTGTCAGTACTGACCCTCTGAACGTGACGGCCCCTGTCAGTACTGACCCTCTGACAGTTTCGTCCCCTGTCAGTACTGACCCTCTGACAGTGCCGTCCCCTGTCAGTACTGACCCTCTGACAGTGCCGTCCCCTGTCAGTACTGACCCTCTGACAGTGCCGTCCCTGTCAGTACTGACCCTCTGACAGTGCTGTCCCCTGTCAGTACTGACCCTCTGACAGTGCCGTCCTCTGTCAGTACTGACCCTCTGACAGTGCCGTCCTCTGTCAGTACTGACCCTCTGACAGTGCCGTCCTCTGCCAGTACTGACCCTCTGACAGTGCTGTCCCCTGTCAGTACTGACCCTCTGACAGTGCCGTCCCCTGTCAGTACTGACCCTCTGACAGTGCCGTCCCCTGTCAGTACTGACCCCCTGACAGTGCCGTCCTCTGTCAGTACTGACACTCTGACAGTGCTGTCCCATGTCAGTATTGACCCTCTGACAGTGCCGTCCCCTGTCAGTATTGACCCTCTGACAGTGCCGTCCCCTGTCAGTATTGACCCTCTGACAATTCCGTCCCCTGTCAGTACTGACCCTCTGACAGTGCTGTTATCTGTCAGTAATGACCGTCTGACAGTGTCGTCCCCTGTCAGTACTGACCCTCTGACAGTGCCGTCCCCTGTCAGTACTGACCCTCTGACAGTGCCGTCCCCTGTCAGTACTGACCCTCTGACAGTGCCGTCCCCTGTCAGTACTGACCCTCTGACAGTGCCGTCCTCTGTCAGTACTGACACTCTGACAGTGCTGTCCCATGTCAGTATTGACCCTCTGACAGTGCCGTCCCCTGTCAGTATTGACCCTCTGACAGTGCCGTCCCCTGTCAGTATTGACCCTCTGACAATGCCGTCCCCTGTCAGTACTGACCCTCTGACAGTGCTGTTATCTGTCAGTAATGACCGTCTGACAGTGTCGTCCCCTGTCAGTATTGACCCTCTGACCGTGCTGTTATCTGTCAGTAATGACCCTCTGACCGTGACGACCCCTGTCAGTACTGACCCTCTGACAGTGCGGTCCCCGCTCGGTACTGACCATCTGACAGTGCCGTCCCCTGTCAGTACTGACCCTCTGACAGTGCCGTCCCCTGTCAGTACTGACCCTCTGACAGTGCCGTCCTCTGTCAGTACTGACCCTCTGACAGTGCCGTCCCCTGTCAGTACTGTCCCTCTGACAGTGCCGTCCTCTGTCAGTACTGACCCTCTGACTGTCCCGTCCCCTGTCAGTACTGACCCTCTGACAGTGCCGTCCCCTGTCAGTACTGACCCTCTGACAGTGCTGTTATCTGTCAGTAATGACCGTCTGACAGTGTCGTCCCCTGTCAGTATTGACCCTCTGACCGTGCTGTTATCTGTCAGTACTGACCCTCTGAAAGTGCTGTCCCCTGTCAGTACTGACCCTCTCACAGTGCCTTCCCCGCTCGGTACTGACCCTCTGACAGTGCCGTCCCCGCTCGGTACTGACCCTCTGACAGCGCCGTCCCTGTCAGTACTGACCCTCTGACAGTGCCGTCCCTTGTCAGTACTGACCCTCTGACAGTGCTGTCCCCTGTCAGTACTGACCCTCTAACAGTGCCGTCCCCTGTCAGTACTGACCCTCTGACAGTGCCGTCTCCTGTCAGTACTGACCC
The DNA here is from genome assembly GCF_047496885.1 of Scyliorhinus torazame. Classification (NCBI taxonomy): domain Eukaryota; kingdom Metazoa; phylum Chordata; class Chondrichthyes; order Carcharhiniformes; family Scyliorhinidae; genus Scyliorhinus; species Scyliorhinus torazame. The sequence goes on along the minus strand of NC_092722.1, from coordinate 73,292,558 downwards.
TCTGACAGTGCTGTTATCTGTCAGCACTGACCCTCTGACAGTGCTGTCCCGTGTCAGTACTGACCCTCTGACAGTGCTGTCCCCTGTCAGTACTGTCCCATGACCGTGCTGTTCTCTGTCAGTACTGACCCTCTGACAGTGCCGTCCCCTGTCAGTACTGTCCCTCTGACAGTGCCGTCCTCTGTCAGTACTGACCCTCTGACAGTGCCGTCCCCTGTCAGTACTGACCCTCTGACAGTGCCGGCCCCTGTCAGTACTGACCCTCTGACAGTGCTGTCCCCTGTCAGTACTGACCCTCTGACAGTGCTGTTATCTGTCAGTAATGACCGTCTGACAGTGTCGTCCCCTGTCAGTATTGACCCTCTGACCGTGCTGTTATCTGTCAGTACTGACCCTCTGACAGTGCCGTCCCCTGTCAGTACTGACCCTCTGACAGTGCTGTCCCTGTCAGTACTGACCCTCTGAACGTGACGGCCCCTGTCAGTACTGACCCTCTAACAGTGCCGTCCTCTGTCAGTACTGACCCTCTGACATTGCTGTCCCCTGTCAGTACTGACCCTCTGACAGTGCCGTCCCCTGTCAGTACTGACCCTCTGACAGTGTCGTCCCCTGTCAGTACTGACCCTCTGACAGTGCCGTCCCCGCTCGGTACTGACCCTCTGACAGTGCCGTCCCCTGTCAGTACTGACCTTCTGACAGTGCCGTCCCCTGTCAGTACTAACCCTCTGACAGTGCCGTCCCTGTCAGTACTGACCCTCTGACAGTGCCGTCCCTGTCAGTACTGACCCTCTGACAGTGCCGTCCCTGTCAGTACTGACCCTCTGACAGTGCTGTCCCCTGTCAGTACTGACCCTCTGACAGTGCCGTCCTCTGTCTGTACTGACCCTCTGACAGTGCCGTCCTCTGCCAGTACTGACCCTCTGACAGTGCTGTCCCCTGTCAGTACTGACCCTCTGACAGTGCCGTCCCCTGTCAGTACTGACCCTCTGACAGTGCCGTCCCCTGTCAGTACTGACCCTCTGACAGTGCTGTCCCCTGTCAGTACTGACCCTCTAACAGTGCCGTCCCCTGTCAGTACTGACCCTCTGACAGTGCCGTCTCCTGTCAGTACTGACCCTCTGACAGTGCTGTTATCTGTCAGCACTGACCCTCTGACAGTGCCGTCCTCTGTCAGTACTGACCCTCTGACAGTGCCATCCCCTGTCATCACTGACCCTCTGACAGTGCCGTCCCCTGTCAATGCTGACCCTCTGACAGTGCCGTCCCCTGTCAGCACTGACCTCTGAGAGTGCTGTCCCCTATCAGTAGTGACCCTCTGACAGTGCGGTCCCCGCTCGGTACTGACCCTCTGACAGTGCCGTCGCCTGTCAGTACTGATCCTCTGACAGTGCCGTCCCCTGTCAGTACTGACCTTCTGACAGTGCTGTCCCCTGTCAGTACTGACCGTCTGACAGTGCCGTCCCTGTCAGTACTGACCCCCTGACAGTGCTGTCCCCTGTCAGTACTGACCCTCTGACAGTGCTGTCCCCTGTCAGTACTGGCCCTCTGACAGTGCCGTCCCCTGTCAGTACTGATCCTCTGACAGTGCTGTTATCTGTCAGTACTGACCCTCTGACAGTGCCGTCCCTGTCAGTACTGACCCTCTGACAGTGCCGTCCTCTGTCAGTACTGACCCTCTGTCAGTACTGACCCTCTGACAGTGCTGTCCCCTGTCAGTACTGACCCTCTGACAGTGCTGTCCCCTGTCAGTACTGACCCTCTGACAGTGCCGTCCTCTGTCAGTACTGACCCTCTGACAGTGCCGTCCTCTGTCAGTACTGACCCTCTGACAGTGCCGTCCCCTGTCAGTACTGACCCTCTGACAGTGCCGTCCCTGTCAGTACTGACCCTCTGACAGTGCTGTCCCCTGTCAGTACTGACCCTCTGACAGTGCCGTCCCCTGTCAGTACTGACCCTCTGACAGTGCCGTCCTCTGTCAGTACTGACCCTCTGACAGTGCCGTCCTCTGCCAGTACTGACCCTCTGACAGTGCTGTCCCCTGTCAGTACTGACCCTCTGACAGTGCCGTACCCTGTCAGTACTGACCCTCTGACAGTGCCGTCCCCTGTCAGTATTGACCCTCTCACAGTGCTGTTATCTGTCAGTACTGACCCTCTGACAGTGCCGTCCCCTGTCAGTACTGACCCTCTGACAGTGCTGTCCCCTGTCAGTACTGACCCTCTGACAGTGCCGTCCGCTGTCAGTACTGACCCTCTGACAGTGCCGTCCCCTGTCAGTATTGACCCTCTCACAGTGCTGTTATCTGTCAGTACTGACCCTCTGACAGTGCCGTCCCCTGTCAGTAATGACCCTCTGACAGTGCCGTCCTCTGTCAGTACTGACCCTCTGACAGTGCCGTCCCCTGTCAGTACTGACCCTCTGACAGTGCCGTCCTCTGTCAGTACTGACCCTCTGACAGTGCTGTCCCCTGTCAGTATTGACCCTCTGACAGTGCCGTCCCCTGTCAGTATTGACCCTCTGACAGTGCCGTCCCCTGTCAGTATTGACCCTCTGACAGTGCCGTCCCCTGTCAGTACTGACCCTCTGACAGTGCTGTTATCTGTCAGTAATGACCGTCTGACAGTGTCGTCCCCGGTCAGTATTGACCCTCTGACCGTGCTGTTATCTGTCAGTAATGACCCTCTGACCGTGACGACCCCTGTCAGTACTGACCCTCTGACAGTGCCGTCCCCTGTCAGTACTGACCCTCTGACAGTTCCGTCCCCTGTCAGTACTGACCCTCTGACAGTGCCGTCCTCTGTCAGTACTGTCCCTCTGACAGTGCTGTCTCCTGTCAGTACTGACCCTCTGACAGTGCCGTCCCCTGTCAGTACTGACCCTCTGACAGTGCCGTCCCCTGTCAGTACTGTCCCTCTGACAGTGCCGTCCTCTGTCAGTACTGACCCTCTGACAGTGCCGTCCCCTGTCAGTACTGACCCTCTGACAGTGCTGTCCCCTGTCAGTACTGACCCTCTGACAGTGCCGTCCCCTGTCAGTACTGACCCTCTGACAGTGCTGTTATCTGTCAGTAATGACCGTCTGACAGTGTCGTCCCCTGTCAGTATTGACCCTCTGACCGTGCTGTTATCTGTCAGTACTGACCCTCTGACAGTGCCGTCCCCTGTCAGTACTGACCCTCTGACAGTGCTGTCCCTGTCAGTACTGACCCTCTGAACGTGACGGCCCCTGTCAGTACTGACCCTCTGACAGTGCCGTCCCCTGTCAGTACTGACCCTCTGACAGTGCTGTCCCTGTCAGTACTGACCCTCTGAACGTGACGGCCCCTGTCAGTACTGACCCTCTGACAGTTTCGTCCCCTGTCAGTACTGACCCTCTGACAGTGCCGTCCCCTGTCAGTACTGACCCTCTGACAGTGCCGTCCCCTGTCAGTACTGACCCTCTGACAGTGCCGTCCCTGTCAGTACTGACCCTCTGACAGTGCTGTCCCCTGTCAGTACTGACCCTCTGACAGTGCCGTCCCCTGTCAGTACTGACCCTCTGACAGTGCCGTCCTCTGTCAGTACTGACCCTCTGACAGTGCCGTCCTCTGCCAGTACTGACCCTCTGACAGTGCTGTCCCCTGTCAGTACTGACCCTCTGACAGTGCCGTCCCCTGTCAGTACTGACCCTCTGACAGTGCCGTCCCCTGTCAGTACTGACCCTCTGACAGTGCCGTCCTCTGTCAGTACTGACACTCTGACAGTGCTGTCCCATGTCAGTATTGACCCTCTGACAGTGCCGTCCCCTGTCAGTATTGACCCTCTGACAGTGCCGTCCCCTGTCAGTATTGACCCTCTGACAGTGCCGTCCCCTGTCAGTACTGACCCTCTGACAGTGCCGTCCCTGTCAGTACTGACCCTCTGACAGTGCTGTCCCCTGTCAGTACTGACCCTCTGACAGTGCCGTCCCCTGTCAGTACTGACCCTCTGACAGTGCCGTCCTCTGTCAGTACTGACCCTCTGACAGTGCCGTCCTCTGCCAGTACTGACCCTCTGACAGTGCTGTCCCCTGTCAGTACTGACCCTCTGACAGTGCCGTACCCTGTCAGTACTGACCCTCTGACAGTGCCGTCCCCTGTCAGTATTGACCCTCTCACAGTGCTGTTATCTGTCAGTACTGACCCTCTGACAGTGCCGTCCCCTGTCAGTACTGACCCTCTGACAGTGCTGTCCCCTGTCAGTACTGACCCTCTGACAGTGCCGTCCTCTGTCAGTACTGACCCTCTGACAGTGCCGTCCCCTGTCAGTATTGACCCTCTCACAGTGCTGTTATCTGTCAGTACTGACCCTCTGACAGTGCCGTCCCCTGTCAGTAATGACCCTCTGACAGTGCCGTCCTCTGTCAGTACTGACCCTCTGACAGTGCCGTCCCCTGTCAGTACTGACCCTCTGACAGTGCCGTCCTCTGTCAGTACTGACCCTCTGACAGTGCTGTCCCCTGTCAGTATTGACCCTCTGACAGTGCCGTCCCCTGTCAGTATTGACCCTCTGACAGTGCCGTCCCCTGTCAGTATTGACCCTCTGACAGTGCCGTCCCCTGTCAGTACTGACCCTCTGACAGTGCTGTTATCTGTCAGTAATGACCGTCTGACAGTGTCGTCCCCGGTCAGTATTGACCCTCTGACCGTGCTGTTATCTGTCAGTAATGACCCTCTGACCGTGACTACCCCTGTCAGTACTGACCCTCTGACAGTGCCGTCCCCTGTCAGTACTGACCCTCTGACAGTTCCGTCCCCTGTCAGTACTGACCCTCTGACAGTGCCGTCCTCTGTCAGTACTGTCCCTCTGACAGTGCTGTCTCCTGTCAGTACTGACCCTCTGACAGTGCCGTCCCCTGTCAGTACTGACCCTCTGACAGTGCCGTCCCCTGTCAGTACTGTCCCTCTGACAGTGCCGTCCTCTGTCAGTACTGACCCTCTGACAGTGCCGTCCCCTGTCAGTACTGACCCTCTGACAGTGCTGTCCCCTGTCAGTACTGACCCTCTGACAGTGCCGTCCCCTGTCAGTACTGACCCTCTGACAGTGCTGTTATCTGTCAGTAATGACCGTCTGACAGTGTCGTCCCCTGTCAGTATTGACCCTCTGACCGTGCTGTTATCTGTCAGTACTGACCCTCTGACAGTGCCGTCCCCTGTCAGTACTGACCCTCTGACAGTGCTGTCCCTGTCAGTACTGACCCTCTGAACGTGACGGCCCCTGTCAGTACTGACCCTCTGACAGTGCCGTCCCCTGTCAGTACTGACCCTCTGACAGTGCTGTCCCTGTCAGTACTGACCCTCTGAACGTGACGGCCCCTGTCAGTACTGACCCTCTGACAGTTTCGTCCCCTGTCAGTACTGACCCTCTGACAGTGCCGTCCCCTGTCAGTACTGACCCTCTGACAGTGCCGTCCCCTGTCAGTCCTGACCCTCTGACAGTGCCGTCCCTGTCAGTACTGACCCTCTGACAGTGCTGTCCCTTGTCAGTACTGACCCTCTGACAGTGCCGTCCCCTGTCAGTACTGACCCTCTGACAGTGCCGTCCTCTGTCAGTACTGACCCTCTGACAGTGCCGTCCTCTGCCAGTACTGACCCTCTGACAGTGCTGTCCCCTGTCAGTACTGACCCTCTGACAGTGCCGTCCCCTGTCAGTACTGACCCTCTGACAGTGCCGTCCCCTGTCAGTACTGACCCTCTGACAGTGCCGTCCTCTGTCAGTACTGACACTCTGACAGTGCTGTCCCATGTCAGTATTGACCCTCTGACAGTGCCGTCCCCTGTCAGTATTGACCCTCTGACAGTGCCGTCCCCTGTCAGTATTGACCCTCTGACAATGCCGTCCCCTGTCAGTACTGACCCTCTGACAGTGCTGTTATCTGTCAGTAATGACCGTCTGACAGTGTCGTCCCCTGTCAGTATTGACCCTCTGACCGTGCTGTTATCTGTCAGTAATGACCCTCTGACCGTGACGACCCCTGTCAGTACTGACCCTCTGACAGTGCGGTCCCCGCTCGGTACTGACCATCTGACAGTGCCGTCCCCTGTCAGTACTGACCCTCTGACAGTGCCGTCCCCTGTCAGTACTGACCCTCTGACAGTGCCGTCCTCTGTCAGTACTGACCCTCTGACAGTGCCGTCCCCTGTCAGTACTGTCCCTCTGACAGTGCCGTCCTCTGTCAGTACTGACCCTCTGACTGTCCCGTCCCCTGTCAGTACTGACCCTCTGACAGTGCCGTCCCCTGTCAGTACTGACCCTCTGACAGTGCTGTTATCTGTCAGTAATGACCGTCTGACAGTGTCGTCCCCTGTCAGTATTGACCCTCTGACCGTGCTGTTATCTGTCAGTACTGACCCTCTGAAAGTGCTGTCCCCTGTCAGTACTGACCCTCTCACAGTGCCTTCCCCGCTCGGTACTGACCCTCTGACAGTGCCGTCCCCGCTCGGTACTGACCCTCTGACAGCGCCGTCCCTGTCAGTACTGACCCTCTGACAGTGCCGTCCCTTGTCAGTACTGACCCTCTGACAGTGCTGTCCCCTGTCAGTACTGACCCTCTAACAGTGCCGTCCCCTGTCAGTACTGACCCTCTGACAGTGCCGTCTCCTGTCAGTACTGACCCTCTGACAGTGCTGTTATCTGTCAGCACTGACCCTCTGACAGTGCTGTCCCGTGTCAGTACTGACCCTCTGACAGTGCTGTCCCCTGTCAGTACTGTCCCATGACCGTGCTGTTCTCTGTCAGTACTGACCCTCTGACAGTGCCGTCCCCTGTCAGTACTGTCCCTCTGACAGTGCCGTCCTCTGTCATTACTGACCCTCTGACAGTGCCGTCCCCTGTCAGTACTGACCCTCTGACAGTGCCGGCCCCTGTCAGTACTGACCCTCTGACAGTGCTGTCCCCTGTCAGTACTGACCCTCTGACAGTGCTGTTATCTGTCAGTAATGACCGTCTGACAGTGTCGTCCCCTGTCAGTATTGACCCTCTGACCGTGCTGTTATCTGTCAGTACTGACCCTCTGACAGTGCCGTCCCCTGTCAGTACTGACCCTCTGACAGTGCTGTCCCTGTCAGTACTGACCCTCTGAACGTGACGGCCCCTGTCAGTACTGACCCTCTAACAGTGCCGTCCTCTGTCAGTACTGACCCTCTGACATTGCTGTCCCCTGTCAGTACTGACCCTCTGACAGTGCCGTCCCCTGTCAGTACTGACCCTCTGACAGTGTCGTCCCCTGTCAGTACTGACCCTCTGACAGTGCCGTCCCCGCTCGGTACTGACCCTCTGACAGTGCCGTCCCCTGTCAGTACTGACCCTCTGACAGTGCCGTCCCCTGTCAGTACTGACCCTCTGACAGTGCCGTCCCTGTCAGTACTGACCCTCTGACAGTGCCGTCCCTGTCAGTACTGACCCTCTGACAGTGCCGTCCCTGTCAGTACTGACCCTCTGACAGTGCTGTCCCCTGTCAGTACTGACCCTCTGACAGTGCCGTCCTCTGTCTGTACTGACCCACTGACAGTGCCGTCCTCTGCCAGTACTGACCCTCTGACAGTGCTGTCCCCTGTCAGTACTGACCCTCTGACAGTGCCGTCCCCTGTCAGTACTGACCCTCTGACAGTGCCGTCTCCTGTCAGTACTGACCCTCTGACAGTGCTGTCCCCTGTCAGTACTGACCCTCTAACAGTGCCGTCCCCTGTCAGTACTGACCCTCTGACAGTGCCGTCTCCTGTCAGTACTGACCCTCTGACAGTGCTGTTATCTGTCAGCACTGACCCTCTGACAGTGCTGACCCTCTGACAGTGCTGTCCCCTGTCAGTACTGTCCCATGACCGTGCTGTTCTCTGTCAGTACTGACCCTCTGACAGTGCCGTCCTCTGTCAGTACTGACCCTCTGACAGTGCCATCCCCTGTCATCACTGACCCTCTGACAGTGCCGTCCCCTGTCAATGCTGACCCTCTGACAGTGCCGTCCCCTGTCAGCACTGACCTCTGAGAGTGCTGTCCCCTATCAGTAGTGACCCTCTGACAGTGCGGTCCCCGCTCGGTACTGACCCTCTGACAGTGCCGTCCCTGTCAGTACTGACCCTCTGACAGTGCCGTCCCTGTCAGTACTGACCCTCTGACAGTGCGGTCCCCGCTCGGTACTGACCCTCTGGCAGTGCCGTCCCTGTCAGTACTGACCCTCTAACAGTGCTGTCCCCTGTCAGTACTGACCCTCTGACAGTGCCGTCCCTGTCAGTACTGACCCTCTGACAGTGCTGTCCCCTGTCAGTACTGACCCTCTGACAGTGCCGTCCTCTGTCAGTACTGACCCTCTGACAGTGCCGTCCCCTGTCATTACTGATCCTCTGACAGTGCCGTCCCCTGTCAGTACTGACCCTCTGACAGTGCCGTCCTCTGTCAGTACTGACCCTCTGACAGTGCCGTCCCCTGTCAGTACTGACCCTCTGACAGTGCTGTTATCTGTCAGTACTGAACCTCTGACAGTGCCGTCCCTGTCAGTACTTACCCTCTGACAGTGCCGTCCTCTGTCAGTACTGACCCTCTGACAGTGCTGTCCCCTGTCAGTACTGACCCTCTGACAGTGCTGTCCCCTGTCAGTACTGACCCTCTAACAGTGCTGTCCCCTGTCAGTACTGACCCTCTAACAGTGCTGTACCCTGTCAGTACTGACCCTCTAACAGTGCCGTCCCCTGTCAGTACTGACCCTCTAACAGTGCCGTCCTCTGTCAGTACTGACCCTCTGACAGTGCCGTCCCTGTCAGTACTGACCCTCTGACAGTGCTGTACCCTGTCAGTACTGACCCTCTGACAGTGCGGTTCCCGCTCGGTACTGACCCTCTGACAGTGCCGTCCCTGTCAGTACTGACCCTCTAACAGTGCCGTCCCCTGTCAGTACTGACCCTCTGACAGTGCCGTCCCCTGTCAGTACTGACCCTCTGACAGTGCCGTCCCCTGTCAGTACTGACCCTCTGACAGTGCTGTCCCCTGTCAGTACTGACCCTCTGACAGTGCCGTCCGCTGTCAGTACTGACCCTCTGACAGTGCCGTCCCCTGTCAGTATTGACCCTCTCACAGTGCTGTTATCTGTCAGTACTGACCCTCTGACAGTGCCGTCCCCTGTCAGTAATGACCCTCTGACAGTGCCGTCCTCTGTCAGTACTGACCCTCTGACAGTGCCGTCCCCTGTCAGTACTGACCCTCTGACAGTGCCGTCCTCTGTCAGTACTGACCCTCTGACAGTGCTGTCCCCTGTCAGTATTGACCCTCTGACAGTGCCGTCCCCTGTCAGTATTGACCCTCTGACAGTGCCGTCCCCTGTCAGTATTGACCCTCTGACAGTGCCGTCCCCTGTCAGTACTGACCCTCTGACAGTGCTGTTATCTGTCAGTAATGACCGTCTGACAGTGTCGTCCCCGGTCAGTATTGACCCTCTGACCGTGCTGTTATCTGTCAGTAATGACCCTCTGACCGTGACGACCCCTGTCAGTACTGACCCTCTGACAGTGCCGTCCCCTGTCAGTACTGACCCTCTGACAGTTCCGTCCCCTGTCAGTACTGACCCTCTGACAGTGCCGTCCTCTGTCAGTACTGTCCCTCTGACAGTGCTGTCTCCTGTCAGTACTGACCCTCTGACAGTGCCGTCCCCTGTCAGTACTGACCCTCTGACAGTGCCGTCCCCTGTCAGTACTGTCCCTCTGACAGTGCCGTCCTCTGTCAGTACTGACCCTCTGACAGTGCCGTCCCCTGTCAGTACTGACCCTCTGACAGTGCTGTCCCCTGTCAGTACTGACCCTCTGACAGTGCCGTCCCCTGTCAGTACTGACCCTCTGACAGTGCTGTTATCTGTCAGTAATGACCGTCTGACAGTGTCGTCCCCTGTCAGTATTGACCCTCTGACCGTGCTGTTATCTGTCAGTACTGACCCTCTGACAGTGCCGTCCCCTGTCAGTACTGACCCTCTGACAGTGCTGTCCCTGTCAGTACTGACCCTCTGAACGTGACGGCCCCTGTCAGTACTGACCCTCTGACAGTGCCGTCCCCTGTCAGTACTGACCCTCTGACAGTGCTGTCCCTGTCAGTACTGACCCTCTGAACGTGACGGCCCCTGTCAGTACTGACCCTCTGACAGTTTCGTCCCCTGTCAGTACTGACCCTCTGACAGTGCCGTCCCCTGTCAGTACTGACCCTCTGACAGTGCCGTCCCCTGTCAGTACTGACCCTCTGACAGTGCCGTCCCTGTCAGTACTGACCCTCTGACAGTGCTGTCCCTTGTCAGTACTGACCCTCTGACAGTGCCGTCCCCTGTCAGTACTGACCCTCTGACAGTGCCGTCCTCTGTCAGTACTGACCCTCTGACAGTGCCGTCCTCTGCCAGTACTGACCCTCTGACAGTGCTGTCCCCTGTCAGTACTGACCCTCTGACAGTGCCGTCCCCTGTCAGTACTGACCCTCTGACAGTGCCGTCCCCTGTCAGTACTGACCCTCTGACAGTGCCGTCCTCTGTCAGTACTGACACTCTGACAGTGCTGTCCCATGTCAGTATTGACCCTCTGACAGTGCCGTCCCCTGTCAGTATTGACCCTCTGACAGTGCCGTCCCCTGTCAGTATTGACCCTCTGACAATGCCGTCCCCTGTCAGTACTGACCCTCTGACAGTGCTGTTATCTGTCAGTAATGACCGTCTGACAGTGTCGTCCCCTGTCAGTATTGACCCTCTGACCGTGCTGTTATCTGTCAGTAATGACCCTCTGACCGTGACGACCCCTGTCAGTACTGACCCTCTGACAGTGCGGTCCCCGCTCGGTACTGACCATCTGACAGTGCCGTCCCCTGTCAGTACTGACCCTCTGACAGTGCCGTCCCCTGTCAGTACTGACCCTCTGACAGTGCCGTCCTCTGTCAGTACTGACCCTCTGACAGTGCCGTCCCCTGTCAGTACTGTCCCTCTGACAGTGCCGTCCTCTGTCAGTACTGACCCTCTGACTGTCCCGTCCCCTGTCAGTACTGACCCTCTGACAGTGCCGTCCCCTGTCAGTACTGACCCTCTGACAGTGCTGTTATCTGTCAGTAATGACCGTCTGACAGTGTCGTCCCCTGTCAGTATTGACCCTCTGACCGTGCTGTTATCTGTCAGTACTGACCCTCTGAAAGTGCTGTCCCCTGTCAGTACTGACCCTCTCACAGTGCCTTCCCCGCTCGGTACTGACCCTCTGACAGTGCCGTCCCCGCTCGGTACTGACCCTCTGACAGCGCCGTCCCTGTCAGTACTGACCCTCTGACAGTGCCGTCCCTTGTCAGTACTGACCCTCTGACAGTGCTGTCCCCTGTCAGTACTGACCCTCTAACAGTGCCGTCCCCTGTCAGTACTGACCCTCTGACAGTGCCGTCTCCTGTCAGTACTGACCCTCTGACAGTGCTGTTATCTGTCAGCACTGACCCTCTGACAGTGCTGTCCCGTGTCAGTACTGACCCTCTGACAGTGCTGTCCCCTGTCAGTACTGTCCCATGACCGTGCTGTTCTCTGTCAGTACTGACCCTCTGACAGTGCCGTCCCCTGTCAGTACTGTCCCTCTGACAGTGCCGTCCTCTGTCAGTACTGACCCTCTGACAGTGCCGTCCCCTGTCAGTACTGACCCTCTGACAGTGCCGGCCCCTGTCAGTACTGACCCTCTGACAGTGCTGTCCCCTGTCAGTACTGACCCTCTGACAGTGCTGTTATCTGTCAGTAATGACCGTCTGACAGTGTCGTCCCCTGTCAGTATTGACCCTCTGACCGTGCTGTTATCTGTCAGTACTGACCCTCTGACAGTGCCGTCCCCTGTCAGTACTGACCCTCTGACAGTGCTGTCCCTGTCAGTACTGACCCTCTGAACCTGACGGCCCCTGTCAGTACTGACCCTCTAACAGTGCCGTCCTCTGTCAGTACTGACCCTCTGACATTGCTGTCCCCTGTCAGTACTGACCCTCTGACAGTGCCGTCCCCTGTCAGTACTGACCCTCTGACAGTGTCGTCCCCTGTCAGTACTGACCCTCTGACAGTGCCGTCCCCGCTCGGTACTGACCCTCTGACAGTGCCGTCCCCTGTCAGTACTGACCCTCTGACAGTGCCGTCCCCTGTCAGTACTGACCCTCTGACAGTGCCGTCCCTGTCAGTACTGACCCTCTGACAGTGCCGTCCCTGTCAGTACTGACCCTCTGACAGTGCCGTCCCTGTCAGTACTGACCCTCTGACAGTGCTGTCCCCTGTCAGTACTGACCCTCTGACAGTGCCGTCCTCTGTCTGTACTGACCCTCTGACAGTGCCGTCCTCTGCCAGTACTGACCCTCTGACAGTGCTGTCCCCTGTCAGTACTGACCCTCTGACAGTGCCGTCCCCTGTCAGTACTGACCCTCTGACAGTGCCGTCTCCTGTCAGTACTGACCCTCTGACAGTGCTGTCCCCTGTCAGTACTGACCCTCTAACAGTGCCGTCCCCTGTCAGTACTGACCCTCTGACAGTGCCGTCTCCTGTCAGTACTGACCCTCTGACAGTGCTGTTATCTGTCAGCACTGACCCTCTGACAGTGCTGTCCCGTGTCAGTGCTGACCCTCTGACAGTGCTGTCCCCTGTCAGTACTGTCCCATGACCGTGCTGTTCTCTGTCAGTACTGACCCTCTGACAGTGCCGTCCTCTGTCAGTACTGACCCTCTGACAGTGCCATCCCCTGTCATCACTGACCCTCTGACAGTGCCGTCCCCTGTCAATGCTGACCCTCTGACAGTGCCGTCCCCTGTCAGCACTGACCTCTGAGAGTGCTGTCCCCTATCAGTAGTGACCCTCTGACAGTGCGGTCCCCGCTCGGTACTGACCCTCTGACAGTGCCGTCCCTGTCAGTACTGACCCTCTGACAGTGCCGTCCCTGTAAGTACTGACCCTCTGACAGTGCGGTCCCCGCTCGGTACTGACCCTCTGACAGTGCCGTCCCTGTCAGTACTGACCCTCTAACAGTGCTGTCCCCTGTCAGTACTGACCCTCTGACAGTGCCGTCCCTGTCAGTACTGACCCTCTGACAGTGCTGTCCCCTGTCAGTACTGACCCTCTGACAGTGCCGTCCTCTGTCAGTACTGACCCTCTGACAGTGCCGTCCCCTGTCATTACTGATCCTCTGACAGTGCCGTCCCCTGTCAGTACTGACCCTCTGACAGTGCCGTCCTCTGTCAGTACTGACCCTCTGACAGTGCCGTCCCCTGTCAGTACTGACCCTCTGACAGTGCTGTTATCTGTCAGTACTGAACCTCTGACAGTGCCGTCCCTGTCAGTACTTACCCTCTGACAGTGCCGTCCTCTGTCAGTACTGACCCTCTGACAGTGCTGTCCCCTGTCAGTACTGACCCTCTGACAGTGCTGTCCCCTGTCAGTACTGACCCTCTAACAGTGCTGTCCCCTGTCAGTACTGACCCTCTAACAGTGCTGTACCCTGTCAGTACTGACCCTCTAACAGTGCCGTCCCCTGTCAGTACTGACCCTCTAACAGTGCCGTCCTCTGTCAGTACTGACCCTCTGACAGTGCCGTCCCTGTCAGTACTGACCCTCTGACAGTGCTGTACCCTGTCAGTACTGACCCTCTGACAGTGCGGTTCCCGCTCGGTACTGACCCTCTGACAGTGCCGTCCCTGTCAGTACTGACCCTCTAACAGTGCCGTCCCCTGTCAGTACTGACCCTCTGACAGTGCCGTCCCCTGTCAGTACTGACCCTCTGACAGTGCCGTCCCTGTCAGTACTGACCCTCTGACAGTGCCGTCCTCTGTCAGTAATGACCGTCTGACAGTGTCGTCCCCTGTCAGTATTGACCCTCTGACCGTGCTGTTATCTGTCAGTACTGACCCTCTGACAGTGCCGTCCCCTGTCAGTACTGACCCTCTGAAAGTGCTGTCCCCTGTCAGTACTGACCCTCTGACAGTGCTGTCCCCTGTCAGTACTGACCCTCTAACAGTGCCGTCCCCTGTCAGTACTGACCCTCTGACAGTGCCGTCTCCTGTCAGTACTGACCCTCTGACACTGCTGTCCCCTGTCAGTACTGACCCTCTGACAGTGCTGTTATCTGTCAGCACTGACCCTCTGACAGTGCTGTCCCCTGTCAGTACTAACCCTCTGACAGTGCTGTCCCCTGTCAGTACTGTCCCATGACCGTGCTGTTCTCTATCAATACTGACCCTCTGACAGTGCCGTCCCTTGTCAGTACTGACCCACTGACAGTGCCGTCCCCTGTCAATGCTGACCCTCTGACAGTGCCGTCCCCTGTCAGCACTGACCTCTGAGAGTGCTGTCCCCTATCAGTAGTGACCCTCTGACAGTGCCGTCCCCTGTCAGTACTGACCCTCTGACAGTGCGGTCCCCGCTCGGTACTGACCCTCTGACAGTGCTGTCCCCTGTCAGTACTGACCCTCTGACAGTGCGGTCCCCGCTCGGTACTGACCCTCTGACAGTGCCGTCCCTGTAAGTACAGACCCTCTGACAGTGCCGTCCCCTGTCAGTACTGACCCTCTGACAGTGCGGTCCCCGCTCGGTACTGACCCTCTGACAGTGCCGTCCCTGTCAGTACTGACCCTCTAACAATGCTGTCCCCTGTCAGTACTGACCCTCTGACAGTGCCGTCCCTGTCAGTACTGACCCTCTGACAGTGCCGTCCCCTGTCAGTACTGACCCTCTGATAGTGCCGTCCCCTGTCAGTGCTGACCCTCTGACAGTGCGGTCCCCGCTCGGTACTGACCCTCTGACAGTGCCGTCCCTGTCAGTACTGACCCTCTAACAATGCTGTCCCCTGTCAGTACTGACCCTCTGACAGTGCCGTCCCTGTCAGTACTGACCCTCTGACAATGCCGTCCCCTGTCAGTACTGACCCTCTGACAGTGCGGTCCCCGCTCGGTACTGACCCTCTGACAGTGCCGTCCCTGTCAGTACTGACCCTCTGACAGTGCCGTCCTCTGTCAGTAATGACCCTCTGACAGTGCTGTTATCTGTCAGTACTGACCCTCTGACAGTGCCGTCCCCTGTCAGTACTGACCCTCTGACAGTGCGGTCCCCGCTCGGTACTGACCCTCTGACAGTGCCGTCCCTGTCAGTACTGACCCTCTGACAGTGCCGTCCCCTGTCAGTACTAACCCTCTAACAATGCTGTCCCCTGTCAGTACTGACCCTCTGACAGTGCCGTCCCTGTCAGTACTGACCCTCTGACAGTGCGGTCCCCGCTCGGTACTGACCCTCTGACAGTGCCGTCCCTGTCAGTACTGACCCTCTGACAGTGCCGTCCCCTGTCAGTACTAACCCTCTAACAATGCTGTCCCCTGTCAGTACTGACCCTCTGACAGTGCCGTCCCCTGTCAGTACTGACCCTCTGACAGTGCCGTCCTCTGTCAGTACTGACCCTCTGACAGTGCCGTCCCCTGTCAGTACTGACCCTCTAACAGTGCCGTCCCCTGTCATTACTGATCCTCTGACAGTGCCGTCCCCTGTCAGTACTGACCCTCTGACAGTGCTGTTATCTGTCAGTACTGACCCTCTGACAGTGCCGTCCTCTGTCAGTACTGACCCTCTGACAGTGCCGTCCCTGTCAGTACAGACCCTCTGACAGTTCCTTCCCTTGTCAGTACTGACCCTCTGACAGTGCTGTCCCCTGTCAGTACTGACCCTCTGACAGTGCTGTCCCCTGTCAGTACTGACCCTCTGACAGTGCCGTCCCCTGTCAGTACTGACCCTCTAACAGTGTCGTCCTCTGTCAGTACTGACCCTCTGACTGTGCCGTCCCCTGTCAGTACTGACCCTCTGACAGTGCCGTCCTCTGTCAGTACTGACCCTCTGACAGTGCTGTCCCCTGTCAGTACTGACCCTCTGACAGTGCCGTCCCCTGTCAGTACTGACCCTCTGACAGTGCTGTCCTCTGTCAGTACTGACCCTCTGACAGTGCTGTCCCCTGTCAGTACTGACCCTCTGACAGTGCCGCCCTCTGTCAGTACTGACCCTCTGACAGTGCTGTCCCCTGTCAGTACCGACCCTCTGACAGTGCCGTCCCCTGTCAGTACCGACCCTCTGACAGTGCCGTCCCCTGTCAGTACTGACCCTCTGACAGTGCTGTCCTCTGTCAGTACTGACCCTCTGACAGTGCCTTCCCCTGTCATTACTGATCCTCTGACAGTGCCGTCCCCTGTCAGTACTGACCCTCTGACAGTGCTGTCCCCTGTCAGTACTGACCCTCTGACAGTGCCGTCCTCTGTCAGTACTGACCCTCTGACAGTGCCGTCCCCTGTCATTACTGATCCTCTGACAGTGCCGTCCCCTGTCAGTACTGACCCTCTGACAGTGCCGTCCCCTGTCAGTACTGACCCTCTGACAGTGCGGTCCCCGCTCGGTACTGACCCTCTGACAGTGCCGTCCCTGTCAGTACTGACCCTCTGACAGTGCCGTCCCCTGTCAGTACTGACCCTCTGACAGTGCCGTCCCCTGTCAGTACTAAGCCTCTAACAATGCTGTCCCCTGTCAGTACTGACCCTCTGACAGTGCCGTCCCTGTCAGTACTGACCCTCTGAAAGTGCTGTCCCCTGTCAGTACTGACCCTCTGACAGTGCCGTCCTCTGTCAGTACTGACCCTCTGACAGTGCCGTCCCCTGTCATTACTGATCCTCTGACTGTGCCGTCCCCTGTCAGTACTGACCCTCTGACAGTGCTGTTATCTGTCAGTACTGACCCTCTGACAGTGCCGTCCTCTGTCAGTACTGACCCTCTGACAGTTCCGTCCCTTGTCAGTACTGACCCTCTGACAGTGCTGTCCCCTGTCAGTACTGACCCTCTGACAGTGCTGTCCCCTGTCAGTACTGACCCTCTGACAGTGCCGTCCCCTGTCAGTACTGACCCTCTAACAGTGCCGTCCTCTGTCAGTACTGACCCTCTGACTGTGCCGTCCCCTGTCAGTACTGACCCTCTGACAGTGCCGTCCTCTGTCAGTACTGACCCTCTGACAGTGCTGTCCCCTGTTAGTACTGACCCTCTGACAGTGCCGTCCCCTGTCAGTACTGACCCTCTGACAGTGCTGTCCTCTGTCAGTACTGACCCTCTGACAGTGCTGTCCCCTGTCAGTACTGACCCTCTGACAGTGCCGCCCTCTGTCAGTACTGACCCTCTGACAGTGCTGTCCCCTGTCAGTACTGACCCTCTGACAGTGCCGTCCCCTGTCAGTACTGACCCTCTGACAGTGCTGTCCCCTGTCAGTACTGACCCTCTGACAGTGCTGTCCCCTGTCAGTACTGACCCTCTAACAGTGCCGTCCTCTGTCAGTACTGACCCTCTGACTGTGCCGTCCCCTGTCAGTACTGACCCTCTGACAGTGCCGTCCTCTGTAAGTACTGACCCTCTGACAGTGCTGTCCCCTGTCAGTACTGACCCTCTGACAGTGCCGTCCCCTGTCAGTACTGACCCTCTGACAGTGCTGTCCTCTGTCAGTACTGACCCTCTGACAGTGCTGTCCCCTGTCAGTACTGACCCTCTGACAGTGCCGCCCTCTGTCAGTACTGACCCTCTGACAGTGCCGTCCCTGTCAGTACTGACCCTCTGACAGTGCTGTCCCCTGTCAGTACTGACCCTCTGACAGTGCCGTCCCCTGTCAGTACTGACCCTCTAACAGTGCCGTCCCCTGTCAGTACTGACCCTCTGACAGTGCTGTCCCCTGTCAGTACTTACCCTCTGACAGTGCTGTCCCCTGTCAGTACTGACCCTCTGACAGTGCCGTCCCTGTCAGTACTGACCCTCTGACAGTGCTGTCCCCTGTCAGTACTGACCCTCTAACAGTGCCGTCCTCAGTCAGTACTGAACCTCTGACAGTGCTGTCCCCTGTCAGTACTGACCCTCTGACAGTGCCGTCCCCTGTCAGTACTGACCCTCTGACAGTGCCGTCCTCTGTCAGTACTGACCCTCTGACAGTGCTGTCCCCTGTCAGTACTGACCCTCTGACAGTGCCGTCCCTGTCAGTACTGACCCTCTGACAGTGCCGTCCCCTGTCAGTACTGACCCTCTGACAGTGCCGTCCATGTCAGTACTGACCCTCTGACAGTGCTGTCCCCTGTCAGTACTGACCCTCTAACAGTGCCGTTCTCTGTCAGTACTGACCCTCTGACAGTGCCGTCC
Organism: Scyliorhinus torazame; assembly: GCF_047496885.1. Lineage (NCBI taxonomy): Eukaryota > Metazoa > Chordata > Chondrichthyes > Carcharhiniformes > Scyliorhinidae > Scyliorhinus > Scyliorhinus torazame. The sequence goes on along the minus strand of NC_092722.1, from coordinate 73,274,393 downwards.
CTGTCAGTACTGACCCTCTGACAGTGCTGTCCCCTGTCAGTACTGACCCTCTTACAGTGCCGTCGTCTGTCAGTACTGACCCTCTGACAGTGCTGTCCCCTGTCAGTACTGACCCTCTGACAGTGCTGTTATCTGTCAGTACTGACCCTCTGACAGTGCCGTCCCTGTCAGTACTGACCCTCTGACAGTGCCGTCCCCTGTCAGTACTGACCCTCTGACAGTGCTGTTATCTGTCAGTACTGACCCTCTGACAGTGCCGTCCCTGTCAGTAATGACCCTCTGACAGTGCCGTCCCCTGTCAGTACTGACCCTCTGACAGTGCCGTCCCCTGTCAGTACTGACCCTCTGACAGTGCCGTCCCTGTCAGTACTGACCCTCTGACAGTGCGGTCCCCGCTCGGTACTGACCCTCTGACAGTGCCGTCCCTGTCAGTACTGACCCTCTGACAGTGCCGTCCCTGTCAGTACTAACCCTCTAACAATGCTGTCCCCTGTCAGTACTGACCCTCTGACAGTGCCGTCCCTGTCAGTACTGACCCTCTGACAGTGCGGTCCCCGCTCGGTACTGACCCTCTGACAGTGCCGTCCCTGTCAGTACTGACCCTCTGACAGTGCCTTCCCCTGTCAGTACTGACCCTCTGACAGTGCGGTCCCCGCTCGGTACTGACCCTCTGACAGTGCCGTCCCTGTCAGTACTGACCCTCTGACAGTGCCGTCCCCTGTCAGTACTAACCCTCTAACAATGCTGTCCCCTGTCAGTACTGACCCTCTGACAGTGCCGTCCCCTGTCAATACTGACCCTCTGACAGTGCTGTCCCCTGTCAGTACTGACCCTCTAACAGTGCCGTCCTCTGTCAGTACTGACCCTCTGACAGTGCCGTCCCTGTCAGTACTGACCCTCTGACAGTGCTGTCCCCTGTCAGTACTGACCCTCTGACAGTGCCGTCCTCTGTCAGTACTGACCCTCTGACAGTGCTGTCCCCTGTCAGTACTGACCCTCTGACAGTGCCGTCCCCTGTCAGTACTGACCCTCTGACAGTGCTGTCCCCTGTCAGTACTGACCCTCTGACAGTGCCGTCCCCTGTCAGTACTGACCCTCTGACAGTGCCGTCCCCTGTCAGTACTGACCCTCTGACAGTGCTGTCCCCTGTCAGTACTGACCCTCTGACAGTGCCGTCCCCTGTCAGTACTGACCCTCTGACAGTGCTGTCCCCTGTCAGTACTGACCCTCTGACAGTGCCGTCCCCTGTCAGTACTGACCCTCTGACAGTGCCGTCCCCTGTCAGTACTGACCCTCTGACAGTGCTGTCCCCTGTCAGTACTGACCCTCTGACAGTGCCGTCCCCTGTCAGTACTGACCCTCTGACAGTGCCGTCCTCTGTCAGTACTGACCCTCTGACAGTGCTGTCCCCTGTCAGTACTGACCCTCTGACAGTGCCGTCCCCTGTCAGTACTGACCCTCTGACAGTGCTGTCCCCTGTCAGTACTGACCCTCTGACAGTGCCGTCCCCTGTCAGTACTGACCCTCTGACAGTGCCGTCCCCTGTCAGTACTGACCCTCTGACAGTGCTGTCCCCTGTCAGTACTGACCCTCTGACAGTGCCGTCCCCTGTCAGTACTGACCCTCTGACAGTGCCGTCCTCTGTCAGTACTGACCCTCTGACAGTGCCGTCCCCAGTCAGTAATGACCCTCTGACAGTTCCGTCCCTTGTCAGTAATGACCCTCTGACAGTTCCGTCCCTTGTCAGTACTGACCCTCTGACAGTGCTGTTATCTGTCAGTACTGACCCTCTGACAGTGCCGTCCCCAGTCAGTAATGACCCTCTGACAGTTCCGTCCCTTGTCAGTACTGACCCTCTGACAGTGCCGTCCCTTGTCAGTACTGACCCTCTGACAGTGCTGTTATCTGTCAGTACTGACCCTCTGACAGTGCCTACCCCTGTCAGTACTGACCCTCTGACAGTGCTGTTATCTGTCAATACTGACCCTCTAACAGTGCCTTCCCCTGTCAGTACTGACCCTCTGACAGTGCTGTCCCCTGTCAGTACTGACCCTCTGACAGTGCTGTCCCCTGTCAGTACTGACCCCCTGACAGTGCCGTCCTCTGTCAGTACTGACCCTCTGACAGTTCCGTCCCTTGTCAGTACTGACCCTCTGACAGTGCTGTTATCTGTCAGTACTGACCCTCTGACAGTGCCGTCCCCAGTCAGTAATGACCCTCTGACAGTTCCGTCCCTTGTCAGTACTGACCCTCTGACAGTGCCGTCCCTTGTCAGTACTGACCCTCTGACAGTGCTGTTATCTGTCAGTACTGACCCTCTGACAGTGCCTACCCCTGTCAGTACTGACCCTCTGACAGTGCTGTTATCTGTCAATACTGACCCTCTAACAGTGCCTTCCCCTGTCAGTACTGACCCTCTGACAGTGCTGTCCCCTGTCAGTACTGACCCTCTGACAGTGCTGTCCCCTGTCAGTACTGACCCCCTGACAGTGCCGTCCTCTGTCAGTACTGACCCTCTGACAGTGCCGTCCCCTGTCAGTACTGACCCTCTGACAGTGCCGTCCTCTGTCAGTACTGACCCTCTGACAGTGCTGTCCCCTGTCAGTACTGACCCTCTGACAGTGCCGTCCCCTGTCAGTACTGACCCTCTAACAGTGCCGTCCTCTGTCAGTACTGACCCTCTGACAGTGCCGTCCATGTCAGTACTGAACCTCTGACAGTGCCGTCCCCTGTCAGTACTGACCCTCTGACAGTGCCGTCCTCTGTCAGTACTGACCCTCTGACAGTGCTGTCCCCTGTCAGTACTGACCCTCTGACAGTGCCGTCCCCTGTCAGTACTGACCCTCTGACAGTTCCGTCCTTTGTCAGTACTGACCCTCTGACAGTGCTGTCCCCTGTCAGTACTGTCTCTCTGACAGTGCTGTCCCCTGTCATACTCTCCCATGGCCGTGCTGTTATCTGTCAGCACTGACCCTCTGACAGTGCTGTCCCCTGTCAGTACTGTCCCATGACCGTGCTGTTCTCTGTCAGTACTGACCCTCTGACAGTGCCGTCCTCTGTCAGTACTGACCCTCTGACAGTGCTGTCCCTTGTCAGTACTGACCCTCTGACAGTGCCGTCCCTTGTCAGTACTGACCCTCTGAAAGTGCTGTCCCCTATCAGTACTGACACTCTGACACTGCTGTCCCCTGTCAGTACTGTGTGGTAGTATGTATTGGGGGTCATGTGGGACTGGAAGCCCTAATGTCATTGGCTGACAGATCCCGGGTCCTGGTTGGCCGTTGACCTCTAGCTCCGCCCTGAAGGCGGAGTATAAGAAGCTGGAGTCCTCCCCCGCAGGTCAGTCTACTATTGAGCTGCGGGGGAACAGACACGCCTCATCGACTTCACTCTATTCGTCTCACAAAGTCTTTGTGCGCTACAATTTATTAAGCGTGCCTAAAAAGGACTATGGAGCTCAGGATCATTCCGGAATGCCTGAAGATCAGCCCCCACGCAGTGAACGCGGCAGCAGCCTTCAAGCACTGGCAGACTTGCTTCGAGGCCTACCTCAGGACGACCACCGGCTGGGTCACAGAAGACCAAAAACTACAGGTCCTGCACTCGAGGGTGAGCACGGAGATCTTCTCCCTCATCGAAGACTCGGACGATTTCCAGACGGCGTTCGCAGCACTGAAAAGTCTCTATGTCCGCCCAGTTAACCAAATCTATGCTCGCGACGAGACGTCAATGTCCCGGAGAATCGATGGACGAATTCTACGCCGCGCTGCTGATTTTGGGACGAGCCTGCAGCTGCCCTTCGGTGAACGCAAATGAACACACGGACATGTTAATGCGCAATGCTTTTGTGGCAGGTATGAATTCCTCCCAAATCCGCCAAAGACTTCTAGAAAGAGAGTCGCTAGGACTCTCAGAGGCCCGGGCCCTAGCATCCTCCCTAGACGTGGCCGTGCGTAATACCCGCGCCTACGGCCCCGACCGCGCGGCAGCCTATTGGGCTCCGTACGTACCCGTCGCGACAAACCCACCCCCCCCCCACCCCCGGACACCCCACTGGCTTGCGCGGTCCAAACGCCGAGTCGCACCGAGGGCGCCCGCTGTTATTTCTGCGGCCAGGCGAAACGCCCCCAACAGCGCTGCCCGGCCCGCGCAGCTATCTGCAAGAGCTGCGGGAAAAAGGGCCATTACGCGGTGGTGTGCCGGTCCCGTGAGGTCGCCGCTGTCCCGGGAGAACAGGGAGCCCTGCAAGCCGTTTACGCGCCCCAACCCCCCCAGCACGCCATGTACGACCCGCAGGCGCAGCCGCTCTGGGTCCCGACCACCGCGGCCCCGGGAGAACAGGGAGCCCTGCACGCCGCTTTCGCTCCCAACCCCCCTCCCCGCACCCCATGTATAACCCGCCGGCGCTACCGCTTTGGGTCCCGGCCACAACTCTCCACGGAGACGAGGGAGTTTTGCGCGTCCCTAACGCCCCCCCTAACCCCCACCCCGCGCCCCACGACTGACCCGCCGGCGCCACCAACTTGGGTCCCGACCACCGCTGTCCACGGTGAGGGAGCTCCGCGCGGTCCTAGCGCTCCCCAGCCCCCCCAGCGCGCCATGTGCGACCCGCAGATGCCGCCATTTTGGGTCCCGGCCACCACGAGGGGAGGAAGGGCGCCGCCATCTTGGACCGCCCCAGACCGGTACGACGCGTGGGGCGCCCATTTTGTCCACCCCCGCCGCCATCTTGTGACCCCCCAGCCACGTGCGATGTATGGGGGCGGCCATTTTGTCCATCCCCGACGCCATCTTGGACAGCAACAACGGACCCCACTCCACTACTACAACCACGTCTCGCTTCAATTACACTCGATCAAGCTCGGCCCCGGACACTCCAGACGACGACGACAACGGTGCTAATAAACGGTCACGAGACGCCATGCCTAGTCGACTCCGGGAGCACGGAGAGCTTTGTCCACCCCGACACGGTAAGACGCTGTTCCTTGACCACCTATCCCAGCGCACAAAAGATTTCCCTAGCTGCAGGATCCCACTCCGTACAGATCCAAGGATTCTGCATAGTTACCCTAACGGTGCAGGGGAGGGAGTTCAAAAACTACAAACTAAACGTCCTTCCCCAACTCTGTGCCCCCACCTTGCTGGGATTAGATTTCCAATGCAATCTACAGAGCCTTACGTTCAAATTCGGCGGCCCAATACCCCCACTCACTATCTGCGGCCTCGCAACCCTCAAGGTGCAACCCCTGTCCTTGTTTGCGAACCTCACCCCGGATTGCAAACCCGTCGCCACTAGGAGCAGACGGTACAGCGCCCAGGACCGGACCTTCATTCGGTCCGAAGTCCAGCGGCTACTAAAGGAGGGCATAATCCAGGCCAGCAATAGTCCCTGGAGAGCGCAGGTGGTAGTAGTGAAGACAGGGGAGAAACAAAGGATGGTCATAGACTATAGCCAGACCATCAACAGGTACACACAACTAGACGCGTACCCTCTCCCCCGCATATCCGACATGGTCAATCGGATTGCCCAATATAAAGTCTTCTCCACCGTGGACCTCAAGTCCGCCTACCATCAGCTCCCCATCCGCCCAAGTGACCGCAAGTACACAGCCTTCGAGGCAGACGGGCGATTATACCATTTCCTAAGGGTCCCTTTTGGCGTCACAAACGGGGTCTCGGTCTTCCAACGGGAGATGGACCGAATGGTTGATCAACATCGGTTGCGGGCCACGTTCCCGTATCTCGACAATGTAACCATCTGCGGCCACGACCAGCAGGACCACGACGCCAACCTCCAAAAATTCCTCCAGACCGCCAAAGCCTTGAACCTCACGTGCAACGAGGACAAGTGCGTTTTTAGCACCAATCGGCTAGCCATTCTGGGCTACGTAGTGCGCAATGGGTTAATAGGCCCCGACCCCGAACGTATGCGCGCCCTCATGGAATTTCCCCTCCCGCACTGCCCAAAAGCCCTGAAACGCTGCCTGGGGTTCTTTTCATACTACGCCCAGTGGGTCCCCCAGTACGCAAACAAGGCCCGCCCCCTAATACAGACCACGACCTTCCCTCTGTCGACAGAGGCTTGCCAGGCCTTCAGCCGCATCAAAGCGGATATCGCAAAGGCCACGATGCGCGCCATCAACGAGTCCCTCCCCTTCCAGGTCGAGAGCGACGCTTCCGACGTAGCTCTAGCGGCCACCCTTAACCAAGCGGGCAGACCCGTGGCCTTTTTCTCCCGGACCCTCCACGCCTCAGAAATCCGCCACTCCTCAGTGGAAAAGGAAGCCCAAGCCATAGTGGAAGCTGTGCAACATTGGAGGCATTACCTGGCCGGCAGGAGATTCACTCTCCTCACGGACCAACGGTCGGTAGCCTTCATGTTCGATAATGCACAGCGGGGCAAAATCAAAAACGACAAGATCTTAAGGTGGAGGATCGAGCTCTCCATCTTCAACTATGAGATTTTGTATCGTCCCAGAAAGCTGAACGAGCCGTCCGATGCCCTATCCCGCGGCACATGTGCCAACGCACAAATTAACCGCCTCCAAACCCTCCACGAGGACCTCTGCCACCCGGGGGTCACTCTGTTTTTCCACTTCATCAAGTCCCGCAATCTCCCATGCTCTTTAGAGGAGGTCCGTACAGTCACAAGGGACTGCCACATCTGCGCGGAATGCAAACCGCATTTTTTCAGGCCGGATGGAGCGCACCTGATTCAGGCTTCCCGCCCCTTTGAACGCCTCAGTCTCGATTTCAAAGGGCCCCTCCCCTCCACCGACCGCAACGCATATTTTCTTAATGTGGTAGACGAATACTCCCGCTTCCCTTTTGCCATTCCCTGCTCTGACATGACCGCGGCCACAGTCATTAAAGCCCTAAACAGCATCTTCACACTGTTCGGTTACCCCGCATACGTCCACAGCGACAGGGTTACTCTTTCATGAGTGACGAGCTGCGCCAGTTCCTGCTCAGTAAGGACATAGCCTCAAGCAGGACGACCAGCTACAACCCCCGGGGGAATGGGCAAGTAGAGAGGGAGAACGGCACGGTCTGGAAGGCCGTCCTACTGGCCCTACGGCCCAGGGACCTCCCAGTTTCACGGTGGCAGGAGGTCCTCCCGGACGCTCTCCACTCCATCCGGTCGTTATTATGTACGAGCACTAATCAAACGCCTCATAAGCGTCTCCTTGTCTTCCCTAGGAGGTCCTCCTCTGGAACGTCGCTGCCGACCTGGCTGGCGGCCCCAGGACCCATCTTGCTCCGTAAGCATGTGCGGGCACATAAGGCGGACCCGTTGGTCGAAAGGGTTCACCACCTACACGCGAACCCGCAGTACGCTTACGTGGAGTACCCCGACGGCCGACAGGACACGGTCTCCCTGCGGGATCTGGCGCCCGCCAGCAACACCCCCCCCCCCCGACACCATTCACCCAACCCCCCCCCTTCCTGCCACCGCCGCACCCCGCGACCGCCCCCTTCCCAGGAGGATCGGTTCCCCTCCCCTCAGGCCCGACCAAGAATAAAGCCCAAGCTGAAACCGTAAGGCTCCCGGAGACGACAACACCGATACAAGCACCACCACCACCACCGGGACCGAGGCGATCGACACGGACGACCAGACCGCCCGACCGACTCGTGGCGTCGATCTAAATCAAAATATGGACTTTTCACAAGAACATTTTGCTTTTCTCCCTATACCCTCTGTAAATAGTTGAAACAGGACAAAATTGTACAATACTGTATTGCCATGTGAATGTTTTTTTTTCCTCCCAGGGCCAACCCTGTAAACCCTTACCACCATACGAAGCATCACCCCGCCGGGTTCATTTTTGACAAGGGGTGAATGTGGTAGTATGTATTGGGGGTCATGTGGGACTGGAAGCCCTAATGTCATTGGCTGACAGATCCCGGGTCCTGGTTGGCCGTTGACCTCTAGCTCCGCCCTGAAGGCGGAGTATAAGAAGCCGGAGTCCTCCCCCGCAGGCCAGTCTACTATTGAGCTGCGGGGGAACAGACACGCTTAATAAAGCCTCATCGACTTCACTCTATTCGTCTCACGGAGTCTTTGTGCGCTACATACTGTCCCATGACCGTGCTGTTCTCTGCCAGTACTGACCCTCTGACAGTGCCGTCCCCTGTCAGTACTGATCCTCTGACAGTGCTGTCCCCTGTCAGTACTGTCCCATGACCGTGCTGTTCTCTGTCAGTACTGACCCTCTGACAGTGCTGTAAGCTGTCAGTACTGACACTCGAACAGTGCCATTCCCTGTCAGTACTGATCTGCTGACAATGCGAAAATCCCTCAGTACTAACACTCAGACCGTGCAGCACTCGCTGAATACTAACCCTCTGAGAGGGTGGTACTCCCTCAGTACTGACCATTTGTCTGTAAAGCACTCCCTCAGCACTCAGCCTCTGCAATACGGCACACACTCAGAACTGGTTCACCAACAGTGCATCTCTACCTCGGCTTCTTTGAAACTTCAGCACTGCCACAAAACTGTCCCTCTGACAGTGCAGCACTCCCTCAGTACTGACCCTCTGACAGTGCAGTTCTCCCTCAGTGCTGTCCCTCTGACCGTGCGGCACTCCCTCAGTACTGTCCCTCTGACCGTGTGGCACTCCCTCAGTACTGACCCTCTGACAGTGCGGCACTCCCTCAGTACTGACCCTCTGACAGTGCAGCACTCCCTCAGTACTGACCCTCTGACAGTGCAGCACTCCCTCAGTACTGACCCTCTGACAGTGCAGCATTCCTTCAGTACTGACCCTCTGACAGTACAGCACTCCCTCAGTACTGAGCCTCTGACAGTGCAGCGCTCCTTCAATACTGACCCTCTGACAGTGCAGCACTCCGTCAGTACAGACCCTCTGACAGTGCAGCATTCCTTCAGTACTGACCCTCTGACAGTACAGCACTCCCTCAGTACTAACCCTCTGACAGTGCAGCGCTCCTTCAATACTGACCCTCTGACAGTGCAGCACTCCGTCAGTACAGACCCTCTGACAGTGCAGCACTCCCTCAGTACTGACCGTGCAGTTCCCCCTCAATACTTGTTAGCCAATCTGTTTAATGACCAATCTGTTCTCTCCAAACAGGCAAATTTGTGAACAATCATAGGAGACCTGGACCCCCAGGTGAGAATGTGTAATTGTGTGTAGAGTGAGAAAACAGGACGATGGGGAATGTGTGGGTGACACGGAACAGTGTTGGGAAAGAGATTGATATTCCATCACCCCCTCAAAACTGACCATCCAACAGTGCAGCACTCCCTCAGTACTGGCCCTCCGACATCACAGCTCTCCCTCAGTACTGACCCTCCTACAGTGCAGCACTCACTCAGTACTGACATTCCGACATTGTGGCACTCCCTCAGTACTGACTTAACCTGAATAATCTTTATTGTCACAAGGCGGCTTGCTTTAACACAACAATGAAGTTACAATGAAAATCCCCAAGTTACCACATTCCGGTGCCTTTTCGGGATCACAGAGGGAGAATTCAGAATGCCCAATTTACCTAACAGCACGTGTTTCGGGATTGTGGGAGAAAACCGGAGCATCCCGAGGAAACTCACGCAGGCTGGGGGAGAACGTACAGATTCCGCATAGACAGTGACCCAAGCCAGGAATTCAACCTGGGACCCTGGCACTGTTAAGCAACTGTGCTAACCACTGTGCTACCATGCTACCCTCTGACAGTGCGGCACTCCCTCAGCACTGACCCTCTGACAGTAGGGCTCCCCCTCAGAGCCTGTTCACAGTTATCATTGATGACCAATGCGTTCTTTCCAAAGAGGCAAAGTGGTGAACAGTTACGGGAGACCTGGATCCCCAGGTGAGAATGTGTAATTGTATGTGGAGTGAGAGAGCAGGACGATGGAGGATGTGTGGGTGACACAGGACAGTGTTGGGAAAGAGATTGATATTCCATCACTCACTTAATACTGTCCCTCTGACAGTGTGCCTCTACATCAGTACTGACTCTGCCAGTGCAGCATTCCATCAGGACTGACTATCCCCGCCACTGCAGCACACCCTCACTTCTAAGCATCTTCGTGCGGCACACCCTCAGAACTGGCACTCCGACAATGCGTCACTCCCTCAGAACTTGTTCCCTAACAGTGATATTCCACCACTCGCTCAGTAATGACCCTCCGACAGTGCGGCATTCCTTCATTACTGATCTTCCGACGGTGCAGCACTTCCTCAGTATTTACCCTCCAACAGTGCTGGCACTCCCTCAGTATTGACCCTCCAACAGTACAGCACTCCCTCAGTACGTTCTGCCAGAGCAGCACTCCCTCAGTCCTGACCATCTGACAGTGCGGCACTGCCTCGGTACTAACACTCTGCAGTGCTGCACCCCCAAAGTACTGGCGCACTGACAGTGCAGGACCCCCTCATTATTGACCTTCCAACAGTGCACCACTCCATTAGTACTGACCCTCTGACAATGCGGCACTCCATCAATACTGACCCCCTAACAGTGTGGCACTCCCTCAGTGCTGGCCCTCTAACAGTGCGGCACTCCCTCAGTACTGACCTTGTGACAGTGCAGCACTCCCTCAGTACTGATGCTCTGACAGTGCGACACTCCCTCAGTACAAACCCTCTGACAGTGCGACACTCCCTCAGTACTGACCCTCTGACAGTGCGGCACTCCCTCAATACTGATGCTCTGACAGTGCGACACAGCTTAAATAGTGACCCTCTGACAGTGCGACACTCCCTCAGTACAGACCCTCTGACAGTGCGACACTCCCTCAGTACTGAACCTCGGACAGTGCCGCACACGCCCAGTACTGACTCTCTGACAATGCCGCACTCCCTCAGTACTGAACCTCGGACAGTGCCGCACACGCCTAGTACTGACTCTCTGACAATGCCGCACTCTCTCAGTACTGAACCTCTAGGGGCAGCACGATGGCACAGTGGTTAGCATTGCAGCCTCACGGCGCGAAGTCCCAGGTTCGATCCTGGCTTTGGGTCACTGTCTGTGTGGAGTTTGCACATTCTCCCCGTGTTAGCATCAGTCTCGCCCCCACAACCCAAAAGATGTGCAGGGTAGGTCAAATTTCCCCTTCATTGGAAAAAATGAATTGGGTATTCTAAAATGAAAAAAAAAGCACTGTACCTCTGACAGTGCAGCACTCCCTCAATACTTATCATCTGAAATTGCGGCATTGCCTCATCACTGACCCTCCAACAGGGCAGTACTCCTTCAGTGCTGACCCTCAACAGTGCCGCACTCATTCAGCACTGACCCTCTGAAATACAGCAGTCCCTTAGTACTGAACCTCTGGCAATCCGGCACTCCCTCAGTATTGACCCCCTGAGAGTACGGCACACCCTCAGTACTGTCCCTCCGACATTGCGGCAGACTCTCAGTAGTGACCCTCTGACAGTGCAGTGTTCCCTCAGTACTTAGCTTCTGCTGTGCCCTGTCAGAGGGTCAGGGGCTGTTAGGGGTTAGTTTAGCAGAGGGCTAAATTGCTGGCTTTTAAAGCAGACCAAGGGAGGCCAGCAGCGCGGGTTCAATTCCCGTACCAGCCTCCCCGAACAAGGGCCGGATTGAGGCGACTAGGGGCTTTTCACAGTAACTTCATTCGAAGCCTACTTGTGACAATAAGTGATTTTAATTTTTAATTTTTTTCATTTCAGTACTTATGTTCTCCAAAGTGCATCAAAGTCCATCATGGGGATGGTAGCACAGTGATTAACACAGTTGCTTCACAGCTCCAGGGTCCCAGGTTTGATTCCCCGCTGGGTCACTGTCTATGCCGAGTTTGCACTTTCTCCCCGTGTCTGCGTGGGTTTCCTCCGGGTGCTCCGGTTTCGTCCCACAGTCCAAAAATGTGCAAGTTAGGTGGATTAGCCATGCTAAATCTCCCTTAGTGTCCAAAAAGGTTGGGTTTGATGGTGTTATTGGGTTACGGGGATAGGGTGGGGGGGGTGGGCTTAGGTAGGGTGCTCTTTCCAAGGGCCGGTGCAGTCTCGATGGGCTGAATGGCCTCCTTTTGCACTGTAAGTTCTATGAACTGGTTCTCAGACAGTGCAGCACTGCCTCAGTACTGACCCTCTGACTGTCGTGTTATTTACACTGGGGTAACACAGGCTGCAACTGAATGCAGTTGTACTGGAAAGTAGACACCAAACGTAGACATTGGTTCAATAGGTTTTATTGAACTTCTGTTGCAGTGCACACAGTTCGCTGTGGGTTGACACTCTGCTACTCTAAGTGTGCTAACTATAACTAACTAGATCAGACTAGCTCTGAGCCACGTGTAGAAGGTGCTAACTGATATATACACCCTGATTGTCACTACAGTTGTTACCAGTGGAAAGAGGCAGAGTGCTGATGCCTCGTGTGTTTTATAGTGGGAAACCACCCTCTAGTGTTCTGTCTGGTGATTGGTTGTGTTCTGTCCTGTGTGTTGATTGGCTGTACTGGGTGTCTATCACTGCCTGTCTGTATCTCATTATGTGCATGAGCGCATATCATGACATCCTCCCTTTTTAAAAGGTTGCTTAGAGCAGATGTGACAGTATATACAGATATAACTATTTACAGTAAATGGCGAGTGAATGAATATGTACATGGAAGGTGTCGAGCGTGCAGATACAGAATAATATGTACAAGATAAATGTCTATAAGTCTAATCTTTGGGGCTTGCGTCTGATCCTTGTCGACCGCCTGAGAGGTGGAGGTGGGGACGACGGCGCCGTGACAGGCGGGATTGCAGCCAGACTGGTGGCCTCGTGGATTGAGGAGGCCGGAAGAGGCATAACAACACCTGGAAAGGTGAGATTTGGTGGTGGGCATGCAACTTTGCACAGTGCCCTTCTGTTGCACCTGACAATGGAGCCATCAGCCATACGAACCACAAACGACCTGGGAGCAGCTTGTCGAACAACAAGAGCTGGGGCTGACCAGCCTCCATCAGGTAGCTTGATCCGAACAGCATCTTCCGGAGATAGCACAGGCAAATCAGTAGCATGAGCATCGTACGTCAGCTTTTGCTGGTTCCTGAGTTGCTGCACCTTTTGCAGCACTGGGAGGTGATCTAGGTCTGGTAAGTGTATGGCTGGAACAGTTGTCCACAGGTCTCTATTCATGAGGAGTTGAGCCGGAGACATACCGGTGGACAGAGGGGTTGCCCTGTTCGCCAACAGCGCAAGGTTGAAGTCAGAAGCAGAGTCCGCAGTCTTGCAGAGCAGTTGTTTCACGATATGGACCCCTTTCCCCCTTTCTCGACCTTCGCGTTGGACTGCGGGTAGTTGGGCTTGAGGTAATGTGTTTGAATTGGTACGACTTGCCGAAATTGGACCACTCTTGGCTGTGGAAGCAGGGACCATTGTCACTCATGACAGTGAGTGGAATCCCATGCCTGGCAAATGTCTCCTGGCAGACCTTGATGACTGTCCTTGATGTGAGGTCGGACAGTTTCACCACTTCCGGGTAACTTGAGAAGTAATCTATGATGAGCACAGAGTCACGCCCATTGGCGTGAAAAAGGTCTATTCCCACCTTGGACCATGGAGAGGTCCCGATCTCATGTTGCTGGAGCGTTTCCTTCGCCTGAGCAGGCTGGAAACACTAGCAGGTCGCACAATTGAGGACCATGTTGGATATGTCCTGGCTGATTCCAGGCCAATAGACAGCCTGCCGGGCCCTGCGCCTACACTTTTCGACACCTCGGTGTCCCTCGTGGATTTGTTTGAGCACTAAGCTCTGCAGACTATGAGGAATAACAATACGATCTAGCTTGAGGAGGATCCTCTCGACGACTGTCAGGTCGTCCTTCACATTGAAGAACTGAGGGCATTGCCCTTTTTGCCAACCATTTGCGAGGTGGTGCATTACACGCTGCAGAAGAGGGTCTTTGGCAGTCTCTTCACGAATGCTGATCACTCTTTCATCTGAGGCCGGGAGGTTGCTGGCACACAGCTGCACCTGTGCCTCAATCTGGCGGATGAAGTCAACCTGTTCACAGAGTGAGGTGATGGAGCGGGACAGGGCATCCGCAATTATCAGCTCCTTGCCTGGCGTGTATACTAACTCAAAATCGTACCTTTGGAGTCGAAGGAGAATGCGCTGAAGCCTGGGCGTCATGTCATTCAAGTCCTTATGAATGATATGGACCAAGGGTCTGTGGTCAGTCTCCACTGTGAAGGTTGGTAGACCGTAGACGTAGTCATGGAAATTTACAATGCCAGTTAGGAGGCCCAGTCACTCTTTTTCTATCTGGGCGTACCTCTGTTCAGTAGGAGTCATGGCCCTTGACGCATAAGCCACTGGAGCCCAGGGCGAGGAGTCATCCTTCTGGAGGAGCACTGCACCAATGCCGTCCTGGCTTGCTTCCGTTGAGATTTTTGTCTCCCTAGCCAGGTCAAAAAATGCTAGTATCGGAGCAGTGGTGAGCTTTGCCTTTAGCTCGAGCCACTCTGCTTGATGTGTGGGTAGCCACTGGAATGCAATGGACTTCTTCACCAGATGCCTGAGAGCCGTGGTGTGTGAGGCCAGGTTGGGAATTAACTTTCCCAAGAGGTTTACCATACCGAGGAAGCGTAGTACTGCATTTCTGTCTTCCGGGGTCTTCATGTCGTTAATGGCCTTGACTTTGTCCGAATCTGGTTGCACACCCTGCTGGGATATCTGATCGCCCAATAACTTGATAGATGACATGCCAAAGGAGCACTTGGCCTTGTTCAACTTGAGGCCGTTTGCATGGATAAGTCGAAAAACTTGTTTGAGACGAGATATGTGTTCCTCGGGGGTCGTGGACCATATGATTACATCATCTACGTAGACACGCTCACCCTCAATGCCCTCCATCATCTGCTCCATGATCCTGTGGAAGATTTCAGAGGCTGAGACAATGCCGAATGGCACACGGTTATAACAGTACTTTCCGAAAGGTGTATTGAACGTACAGAGCTTCCTGCTGGACTTGTCCAGTTGTATCTGCCAGAAACCATGCGATGCATCTAGCTTCGTAAACAATTTGGCGTGTACCATCTCACTGGTCAGTTCCTCCCACTTCAGGATCGGGTAGTGTTCCCGCATTCTGTTCCGGTTAAGATCTTTGGGATCTATGCATATCCGCAACTCTCCTGAGGGCTTCTTCACACAGACCATCGAGCTGACCCAGTCAGTCGGTTCCGTCACCTTAGAGATTATGCCCAGGTCTTGGAGCTCCTGTAGCTGTCCCTTTAAATGTTCCTTCAGAGGAGCCGGCACCCGGCGTGGTGCATGGATTACAGGCGTGGCATCAGGCCTGAGTAAGATCTTGTAGCAGGATGGCAGCGTACCCATTCCACTAAACACATCTGGGTATTGCGCCAGGGTGTCATCAATGTCAGCCTGAGGATCTACATTGGCAGAGGACATGTTTTTAATTTTGAGGAGCTGCTCCCGCAAAGCGTCGGAGTGGACCCCAAACACGATCTGATCCCTGATGATGGAATCAGCGGTGTCACCATAGTTGCAGGACTGCGCTAATATACGGACATGAGTTATAAAGGAGTGGAAAGGTTCATCCTTACCCTAAAGGCGTTGCTGGAAGACATAGCGCTCAAAGCTCTCGTTCGTTTCCACTTCACAGTGACTGTCGAATTTAGCTAAAACGGTCTCGAATTTGGTCTTGTCCTCGCCGTTGGCAAAAGTGAGCGAGTTAAAAATTTGGATGGCTTGGTCCCCCGCAGTTGATAGGAGCAGCGAGAACCTCTGCTTGAAGACCCGCCAGTTGGCGCTGAGATTGCCGGAGATCCGGAGCTGTGGAGGGGCCTGGATCTTCTCCACGCCGCTGGAAGGCACTTGCTGGTCGTCACGGAATCACTCGAGGTAAACCACTTAGAGATAGTAGACTACTGGTACCATGTTGTGTTAATCACCCTGGGGTAACACGGACTGCAACTGGATGCAGTTGTACTGGAAAGTAGACACCAAACGTAGACGTTGGTTCAATACGTTTTATTGAACTTCTGTTGCAGTGCACACAGCTTGCTGTGGGTTGACACTCTGCTACTCTAAGTATGCTAACTATAACTAACTAGACCAGACTAGCTCTGAGCCACGTGTAGAAGGTGCTAACTGATAGATACACCCTGACTGTCACTACAGTTGTCACCAATGGAAAGAGGCAGAGTGCTGATGCCTCGTGTGTTTTATAGTGGGAAACCCCCCTCTAGTGTTCTGTCTGGTGATTGGTTGTGTTCTGTCCTGTGAGTTAATTGGCTGTACTGGGTGTCTATCACTGCCTGTCTGTATCTCATTATGTGCATGAGTGCATGTCATGACACTGACATCATAGAAACATCATAGCATTTACAGTGCAGAAGGAGACCATTCAGCCCATCTGGTCTGCACCACGCCTTGGAAAGAGCACCCCAATTAAGCCACACCTCCACCCTATCCTCATAACCCAGTAACCCCACCTACATTTTGAACACAAAGGTCAATTTATCATGGCCAATCCACTTAACCTGCAAATCTTTGGACTTTGGACAATGTGGCACTCCCTGAGTACTGACCCTCTGATAGTGGGGCTCTCCCTGAGTACTGACCCTCTGACAGTGGGGCTCTCCCTGAGTACTGACCCTCTGACAGTGGGGCTCTCCCTCAGTACTGACCCTCTGACAGTGGGGCTCTCCCTCAGTACTGACCCTCTGACAGTGGGGCTCTTCCTCAGTACTGACCCTCTGACAGTGGGGCTCTCCCTGAGTACTGACCCTCTGACAGTGGGGCTCTCCCTCAGTACTGACCCTCTGACAGTGGGGCTCTCCCTCAGTACTGACCCTCTGACAGTGGGGCTCTTCCTCAGTACTGACCCTCTGACAGTGCAGCACTCCCTCAGTACTGACCCTCTGACAGGGCGGCACTCCCTCAGTACTGACTCTCTGACAGTGCGGCACTCCCTCAGTACTGACCCTCTTACAGTGCGGCACTCCCTCAGTACTGACTCTCTGATAGTGCGGCACTCCCTCAGTACTGACCCTCTGACAGTGCGGCACTCCCTCAGTACTGACCCTCTTACAGTGCGGCACTCCCTCAGTACTGACTCTCTGATAGTGCGGCACTCCCTCAGCACTGACCCTCTCACAGCGCAGCACTCCCTCAGTACTGACCCTCCGACAGTGCAGCACTCCCTCAGTACTGGCTCTCCGACAGTGCAGCACTCCCTCAGTACTGACCCTCTCACAGCGCAGCACTCCCTCAGTACTGACCCTCCGACAGTGCAGCACTCCCTCAGTACTGAACCCTCTGAGATGTGCGGCACTCCCTCAGTACTGACCCTCTTACAGTGCGGCACTCCCTCAGTACTGACTCTCTGATAGTGCGGCACTCCCTCAGTACTGACCCTCTGACAGTGCGGCACTCCCTCAGTACTGACCCTCTTACAGTGCGGCACTCCCTCAGTACTGACTCTCTGATAGTGCGGCACTCCCTCAGCACTGACCCTCTGGCAGTGCGGCACTCCCTCAGTACTGACCCTCTGACAGTGCAGCACTCCCTCAGTACTGACCCTCTGACAGTGCAGCACTCCCTCAGTATTGACCCTCTGACAGTGCACCACTCCCTCAGTACTGAACCCTCTGAGATGTGCGGCACTCCCTCAGTACTGACCCTCTGACAGTGCGGCACTCCCTCAGTACTGACCCTCTGACAGTGCGGCACTCCCTCAGTACTGACCCTCTTACAGTGCGGTACTCCCTCAGTACTGGCCCTCTGACAATGCAGCACTCCCTCAGTACTGACCCTCTGACAGTGCGGCACTCCCTCAGTACTGACCCTCTGACAGTGCGGCACTCCCTCAGTATTGACCCTCTGACAGTGCACCACTCCCTCAGTACTGAACCCTCTGAGATGTGCGGCACTCCCTCAGTACTGACCCTCTGACAGTGCGGCACTCCCCCAGTACTGACCCTCTGACAGTGGGGCACTCCCTCAGTACTGACCCTCTGACAGTGCGGCACTCCCCCAGTACTGACCCTCTGACAGTGCGGCACTCCCTCAGTACTGACTCTCTGACAGTGCGGCACTCCCTCCATTCCTGTTGGCTGTTCTCATTGATGACCAATGTGTTCTTTCCAAACAGGCAAAGTGGCGACCAGATACGGGAGACTTGGATCCTCAGGTGAGAATGTGTAATTGTGTGTGGAGTGAGAGAACAGGACAATGGAGGATGTATGGGGTGACGTGGGACAGTGGGAAAGAGATTGATATTGCATCACTCTCCCCTTACTGACCCTCCACCAGTGCAGCTTCCCTCAGAACTGACCATCCAACAGTGCAGCAGTCCCTCCATAGAGACACTCTGGTGCAGCATTTGCTGTGTACTGACCCTGTGACAGTACAGAACTCCCTCAGTACTTAACGTCTGACAGTGGAGCTCTCCCTCAGTGCTGACCCTCCGTCAGTGCAGCATTCCTAATACTGACCGCCTAACCGTGTAGCACTGCTACAGTACTGATCCTCCAACCCTGCAGCATTCCCTCAGTCCTGTCCCTCCGACAGTGCAGCACTCCCTCAGTACTGACCCTCTGACAGTGCAGCTCTCCCTCAGTACTGACCCTCTGACAGTGCAGCATTCTCTCAGTACTGTCCCTCCGACAGTCCAGCACTCCCTCAGTATTATCCCTCCGACAGTGCAGCACTCCCTCAGTACTGACCCTCTCACAGCGCAGCACTCCCTCAGTACTGACCCTCCGACAGTGCAGCACTCCCTCAGTACTGGCTCTCCGACAGTGCAGCACTCCCTCAGTATTATCCCTCCGACAGTGCAGCACTCCCTCAGTACTGACCCTCTCACAGCGCAGCACTCCCTCAGTACTGACCCTCCGACAGTGCAGCACTCCCTCAGTACTGGCTCTCCGACAGTGCAGCACTCCCTCAGTACTGACTCTCTCACAGCGCAGCACTCCCTCAGTACTGACCCTCCGACAGTGCAGCACTCCCTCAGTACTGGCTCTCCGACAGTGCAGCACTCCCTCAGTACTGACCCTCTCACAGCGCAGCACTCCCTCAGTACTGACCCTCCGACAGTGCAGCACTCCCTCAGTACTGAACCCTCTGAGATGTGCGGCACTCCCTCAGTACTGACCCTCTAACAGTGCGGCACTCCCCCAGTACTGACCCTCTGACAGTGGGGCACTCCCTCAGTACTGACCCTCTGACAGTGCGGCACTCCCCCAGTACTGACCCTCTGACAGTGGGGCACTCCCTCAGTACTGACCCTCTGACAGTGCAGCACTCCCCCAGTACTGACCCTCTGACAGTGCGGCACTCCCTCAGTACTGACCCTCTGACAGTGCGGCACTCCCCCAGTACTGACCCTCTGACAGTGCAGCACTCCCCCAGTACTGACCATCTGACAGTGCAGCGCTCCCTCAGTACTGACCCTCTGACAGTGCGGCACTCCCCCAGTACTGACCCTCTGACAGTGCAGCACTCTCTCAGTACTGACCCTCTGACAGTGCGGCACTCCCCCAGTACTGACCCTCTGACAGTGCGGCACTCCCTCCATTCCTGTTGGCTGTTCTCATTGATGACCAATGTGTTCTTTCCAAACAGGCAAAGTGGCGACCAGATACGGGAGACTTGGATCCTCAGGTGAGAATGTGTAATTGTGTGTGGAGTGAAAGAACAGGACAATGGAGGATGTATGGGGTGACGTGGGACAGTGGGAAAGAGATTGATATTGCATCACTCTCCCCTTACTGACCCTCCACCAGTGCAGCTTCCCTCAGAACTGACCATCCAACAGTGCAGCAGTCCCTCCATAGAGACACTCTGGTGCAGCATTTGCTGTGTACTGACCCTGTGACAGTACAGAACTCCCTCAGTACTTAACGTCTGACAGTGGAGCTCTCCCTCAGTGCTGACCCTCCGTCAGTGCAGCATTCCTAATACTGACCGCCTAACCGTGTAGCACTGCTACAGTACTGATCCTCCAACCCTGCAGCATTCCCTCAGTCCTGTCCCTCCGACAGTGCAGCACTCCCTCAGTACTGACCCTCTGACAGTGCAGCTCTCCCTCAGTACTGACCCTCTGACAGTGCAGCATTCTCTCAGTACTGACCCTCCGACAGTGCAGCACTCCCTCAGTATGATCCTGCGACAGTGCAGCTCTCCCTCAGTACTGACCCTCTGACAGTGCAGCATTCTCTCAGTACTGTCCCTCCGACAGTGCAGCACTCCCTCAGTATTATCCCTCCGACAGTGCAGCACTCCCTCAGTACTGACCCTCTCACAGCGCAGCACTCCCTCAGTACTGACCCTCCGACAGTGCAGCACTCCCTCAGTACTGGCTCTTCGACAGTGCAGCACACCCTCAGTACTGACCCTCTCACAGCGCAGCACTCCCTCAGTATTGACCCTCCGACAGTGCAGCACTCCCTCAGTACTGACCCTCCGACAGTGCAGCACTCCCTCAGTACTGACCCTCCGACAGTGCAGCACTCCCTCAGTACTGGCTCTCCGACAGTGCAGCTCTCCCTCAGTACTGACCCTCTGACAGTGCAGCATTCTCTCAGTACTGACCCTCCGACAGTGCAGCACTCCCTCAGTACTGCCTCTCCGACAGTGCAGCACTCCCTCAGTACTGACCCTCTCACAGCGCAGCACTCCCTCAGTACTGACCCTCCGACAGTGCAGCACTCCCTCAGTAGTGAACCCTCTGAGATGTGCGGCACTCCCTCAGTACTGACCCTCTGACAGTGCGGCACTCCCTCAGTACTGACCCTCTGACAGTGCTGCACTCCCCCAGTACTGACCCTCTGACAGTGCGGCACTCCCTCAGTACTGACCCTCTGACAGTGCGGCACTCCCCCAGTACTGACCCTCTGACAGTGCGGCACTCCCTCAGTACTGACCCTCTGACAGTGCGGCACTCCCTCCATTCCTGTTGGCTGTTCTCATTGATGACCAATGTGTTCTTTCCAAACAGGCAAAGTGGCGACCAGATACGGGAGACCTGCACCCCCAGGTGAGAATGTGTAATTGTGTGTGGAGTGAGAGAACAGGACAATGGAGGATGTATGGGGTGACGTGGGACAGTGGGAAAGAGATTGATATTGCATCACTCTCCCCTTACTGACCCTCCACCAGTGCAGCTTCCCTCAGAACTGACCATCCAACAGTGCAGCAGTCCCTCCATAGAGACACTCTGGTGCAGCATTTGCTGTGTACTGACCCTGTGACAGTACAGAACTCCCTCAGTACTTAACGTCTGACAGTGGAGCTCTCCCTCAGTGCTGACCCTCCGTCAGTGCAGCATTCCTAATACTGACCGCCTAACCGTGTAGCACTGCTACAGTACTGATCCTCCAACCCTGCAGCATTCCCTCAGTCCTGTCCCTCCGACAGTGCAGCACTCCCTCAATACTGACCCTCTGACAGTGCAGCTCTCCCTCAGTACTGACCCTCTGACAGTGCAGCACTCCCTCAGTACTGACCCTCTGACAGTGCAGCATTCTCTCAGTACTGACCCTCTGACAGTGCAGCATTCTCTCAGTACTGACCCTCTGACAGTGCACCACTCCCTCAGTACTGAACCCTCTGAGATGTGCGGCACTCCCTCTGTACTGACCCTCTGACAGAGCGGCACTCCCTCAGTACTGACCCTCTTACAGTGCGGCACTCCCTCAGTACTGGCCCTCTGACAATGCAGCACTCCCTCAGTACTGACCCTCTGACAGTGCGGCACTCCCTCAGTACTGACCCTCTGACAGTGCGGCACTCCCTCAGTATTGACCCTCTGACAGTGCACCACTCCCTCAGTACTGAACCCTCTGAGATGTGCGGCACTCCCTCAGTACAGACCCTCTGACAGTGCAGCACTCCCTCAGTACTGACCCTCTGACAGTGCAGCACTCCCTCATTACTGACCCTCTGACAGTGCGGCACTCCCCCAGTACTGACCCTCTGACAGTGCGGCACTCCCTCAGTACTGACTCTCTGACAGTGCGGCACTCCCTCAGTCCAGACTCTCTGACAGTGCGGCACTCCCCCAGTACTGACCCTCTGACAGTGCGGCACTCCCTCCATTCCTGTTGGCTGTTCTCATTGATGACCAATGTGTTCTTTCCAAACAGGCAAAGTGGCGACCAGATACGGGAGACCTGCACCCCCAGGTGAGAATGTGTAATTGTGTGTGGAGTGAGAGAACAGGACAATGGAGGATGTATGGGGTGACGTGGGACAGTGGGAAAGAGATTGATATTGCATCACTCTCCCCTTACTGACCCTCCACCAGTGCAGCTTCCCTCAGAACTGACCATCCAACAGTGCAGCAGTCCCTCCATAGAGACACTCTGGTGCAGCATTTGCTGTGTACTGACCCTGTGACAGTACAGAACTCCCTCAGTACTTAATGTCTGACAGTGGAGCTCTCCCTCAGTGCTGACCCTCCGTCAGTGCAGCATTCCTAATACTGACCGCCTAACCGTGTAGCACTGCTACAGTACTGATCCTCCAACCCTGCAGCATTCCCTCAGTCCTGTCCCTCCGACAGTGCAGCACTCCCTCAGTACTGACCCTCTGACAGTGCAGCTCTCCCTCAGTACTGACCCTCTGACAGTGCGGCACTCCCTCAGTACTGTCCCTCTGACAGTGCAGCACTCCCTCAGTACTGACCCTCTGACAGTGCAGCATTCTCTCAGTACTGTCCCTCCGACAGTGCAGCACTCCCTCAGTATTATCCCTCCGACAGTGCAGCACTCCATCAGTACTGACCCTCTCACAGCGCAGCACTCCCTCAGTACTGACCCTCCGACAGTGCAGCACTCCCTCAGTACTGACCCTCTGACAGTGCAGCACTCCCTCAGTACTGACCCTCTCACAGCGCAGCACTCCCTCAGTACTGACCCTCCGACAGTGCAGCACTCCCTCAGTACTGGCTCTCCGACAGTGCAGCACTCCCTCAGTACTGACCCTCTCACAGCGCAGCACTCCCTCAGTACTGACCCTCCGACAGTGCAGCACTCCCTCAGTACTGGCTCTCCGACAGTGCAGCACTCCCTCAGTACTGACCCTCTCACAGCGCAGCACTCCCTCAGTACTGACCCTCCGACAGTGCAGCACTCCCTCAGTACTGAACCCTCTGAGATGTGCGGCACTCCCTCAGTACTGACCCTCTGACAGTGCGGCACTCCCCCAGTACTGACCCTCTGACAGTGGGGCACTCCCTCAGTACTGACCCTCTGACAGTGCGGCACTCCCCCAGTACTGACCCTCTGACAGTGTAGCACTCCCTCAGTACTGACTCTCTGACAGTGCGGCACTCCCCCAGTACTGACCCTCTGACTGTGGGGCACTCCCTCAGTACTGACTCGCTGACAGTGCGGCACTCCCTCAGTACTGACCCTCCGACAGTGCAGCACTCCCTCAGTACTGGACCCTCTGAGATGTGCGGCACTCCCTCAGTACTGACCCTCTGACAGTGCGGCACTCCCCCAGTACTGACCCTCTGACAGTGGGGCACTCCCTCAGTACTGACCCTCTGACAGTGCGGCACTCCCCCAGTACTGACCCTCTGACAGTGTAGCACTCCCTCAGTACTGACTCGCTGACAGTGGGGCACTCCCTCAGTACTGACCCTCTGACTGTGGGGCACTCCCTCAGTACTGACTCGCTGACAGTGCGGCACTCCCCCAGTACTGACCCTCTGACAGTGCGGCACTCCCTCCATTCCTGTTGGCTGTTCTCATTGATGACCAATGTGTTCTTTCCAAACAGGCAAAGTGGCGACCAGATACGGGAGACCTGCACCCCCAGGTGAGAATGTGTAATTGTGTGTGGAGTGAGAGAACAGGACAATGGAGGATGTATGGGGTGACGTGGGACAGTGGGAAAGAGATTGATATTGCATCACTCTCCCCTTACTGACCCTCCACCAGTGCAGCTTCCCTCAGAACTGACCATCCAACAGTGCAGCAGTCCCTCCATAGAGACACTCTGGTGCAGCATTTGCTGTGTACTGACCCTGTGACAGTACAGAACTCCCTCAGTACTTAACGTCTGACAGTGGAGCTCTCCCTCAGTGCTGACCCTCCGTCAGTGCAGCATTCCTAATACTGACCGCCTAACCGTGTAGCACTGCTACAGTACTGATCCTCCAACCCTGCAGCATTCCCTCAGTCCTGTCCCTCCGACAGTGCAGCACTCCCTCAGTACTGACCCTCTGACAGTGCAGCTCTCCCTCAGTACTGACCCTCTGACAGTGCAGCATTCTCTCAGTACTGACCCTCCGACAGTGCAGCACTCCCTCAGTATGATCCTGCGACAGTGCAGCTCTCCCTCAGTACTGACCCTCTGACAGTGCAGCATTCTCTCAGTACTGTCCCTCCGACAGTGCAGCACTCCCTCAGTATTATCCCTCCGACAGTGCAGCACTCCCTCAGTACTGACCCTCTCACAGCGCAGCACTCCCTCAGTACTGACCCTCCGACAGTGCAGCACTCCCTCAGTACTGGCTCTTCGACAGTGCAGCACTCCCTCAGTACTGACCCTCTCACAGCGCAGCACTCCCTCAGTATTGACCCTCCGACAGTGCAGCACTCCCTCAGTACTGACCCTCCGACAGTGCAGCACTCCCTCAGTATTATCCCTCCGACAGTGCAGCACTCCCTCAGTACTGACCCTCTCACAGCGCAGCACTCCCTCAGTACTGACCCTCCGACAGTGCAGCACTCCCTCAGTACTGGCTCTTCGACAGTGCAGCACTCCCTCAGTACTGACCCTCTGACAGTGCAGCATTCTCTCAGTACTGACCCTCCGACAGTGCAGCACTCCCTCAGTACTGCCTCTCCGACAGTGCAGCACTCCCTCAGTACTGACCCTCTCACAGCGCAGCACTCCCTCAGTACTGACCCTCCGACAGTGCAGCACTCCCTCAGTAGTGAACCCTCTGAGATGTGCGGCACTCCCTCAGTACTGACCCTCTGACAGTGCGGCACTCCCTCAGTACTGACCCTCTGACAGTGCTGCACTCCCCCAGTACTGACCCTCTGACAGTGCGGCACTCCCTCAGTACTGACCCTCTGACAGTGCGGCACTCCCCCAGTACTGACCCTCTGACAGTGCGGCACTCCCTCAGTACTGACCCTCTGACAGTGCACCACTCCCTCAGTACTGAACCCTCTGAGATGTGCGGCACTCCCTCAGTACAGACCCTCTGACAGTGCAGCACTCCCTCAGTACTGACCCTCTGACAGTGCAGCACTCCCTCATTACTGACCCTCTGACAGTACGGCACTCCCCCAGTACTGACCCTCTGACAGTGCTGCACTCCCCCAGTACTGACCCTCTGACAGTGCGGCACTCCCTCAGTACTGACCCTCTGACAGTGCGGCACTCCCTCAGTACTGTCCCTCTGACAGTGCAGCACTCCCTCAGTACTGACCCTTTGACAGTGCAGCATTCTCTCAGTACTGTCCCTCCGACAGTGCAGCACTCCCTCAGTATTATCCCTCCGACAGTGCAGCACTCCATCAGTACTGACCCTCTCACAGCGCAGCACTCCCTCAGTACTGACCCTCCGACAGTGCAGCACTCCCTCAGTACTGACCCTCTGACAGTGCAGCACTCCCTCAGTACTGACCCTCTCACAGCGCAGCACTCCCTCAGTACTGACCCTCCGACAGTGCAGCACTCCCTCAGTACTGGCTCTCCGACAGTGCAGCACTCCCTCAGTACTGACCCTCTCACAGCGCAGCACTCCCTCAGTACTGACCCTCCGACAGTGCAGCACTCCCTCAGTACTGGCTCTCCGACAGTGCAGCACTCCCTCAGTACTGACCCTCTCACAGCGCAGCACTCCCTCAGTACTGACCCTCCGACAGTGCAGCACTCCCTCAGTACTGAACCCTCTGAGATGTGCGGCACTCCCTCAGTACTGACCCTCTGACAGTGCGGCACTCCCCCAGTACTGACCCTCTGACAGTGGGGCACTCCCTCAGTACTGACCCTCTGACAGTGCGGCACTCCCCCAGTACTGACCCTCTGACAGTGTAGCACTCCCTCAGTACTGACTCTCTGACAGTGCGGCACTCCCCCAGTACTGACCCTCTGACTGTGGGGCACTCCCTCAGTACCGACTCGCTGACAGTGCGGCACTCCCTCAGTACTGACCCTCCGACAGTGCAGCACTCCCTCAGTACTGGACCCTCTGAGATGTGCGGCACTCCCTCAGTACTGACCCTCTGACAGTGCGGCACTCCCCCAGTACTGACCATCTGACAGTGGGGCACTCCCTCAGTACTGACCCTCTGACAGTGCGGCACTCCCCCAGTACTGACCCTCTGACAGTGTAGCACTCCCTCAGTACTGACTCGCTGACAGTGGGGCACTCCCTCAGTACTGACCCTCTGACTGTGGGGCACTCCCTCAGTACTGACTCGCTGACAGTGCGGCACTCCCCCAGTACTGACCCTCTGACAGTGCGGCACTCCCTCAGTACTGACCCTCTGACTGTGGGGCACTCCCTCAGTACTGACTCGCTGACAGTGCAGCACTCCCTCAGTCCTGACTCTCTGACAGTGCAGCACTCCCTCCATTCCTGTTGGCTGTTCTCATTGATGACCAATGTGTTCTTTCCAAACAGGCAAAGTGGCGACCAGATACGGGAGACCTGCACCCCCAGGTGAGAATGTGTAATTGTGTGTGGAGTGAGAGAACAGGACAATGGAGGATGTATGGGGTGACGTGGGACAGTGGGAAAGAGATTGATATTGCATCACTCTCCCCTTACTGACCCTCCACCAGTGCAGCTTCCCTCAGAACTGACCATCCAACAGTGCAGCAGTCCCTCCATAGAGACACTCTGGTGCAGCATTTGCTGTGTACTGACCCTGTGACAGTACAGAACTCCCTCAGTACTTAACGTCTGACAGTGGAGCTCTCCCTCAGTGCTGACCCTCCGTCAGTGCAGCATTCCTAATACTGACCGCCTAACCGTGTAGCACTGCTACAGTACTGATCCTCCAACCCTGCAGCATTCCCTCAGTCCTGTCCCTCCGACAGTTCAGCACTCCCTCAGTACTGACCCTCTGACAGTGCAGCTCTCCCTCAGTACTGACCCTCTGACAGTGCAGCATTCTCTCAGTACTGACCCTCCGACAGTGCAGCACTCCCTCAGTATGATCCTGCGACAGTGCAGCTCTCCCTCAGTACTGACCCTCTGACAGTGCAGCATTCTCTCAGTACTGTCCCTCCGACAGTGCAGCACTCCCTCAGTATTATCCCTCCGACAGTGCAGCACTCCCTCAGTACTGACCCTCTCACAGCGCAGCACTCCCTCAGTACTGACCCTCCGACAGTGCAGCACTCCCTCAGTACTGCCTCTCCGACAGTGCAGCACTCCCTCAGTACTGACCCTCTCACAGCGCAGCACTCCCTCAGTACTGACCCTCCGACAGTGCAGCACTCCCTCAGTAGTGAACCCTCTGAGATGTGCGGCACTCCCTCAGTACTGACCCTCTGACAGTGCGGCACTCCCTCAGTACTGACCCTCTGACAGTGCTGCACTCCCCCAGTACTGACCCTCTGACAGTGCGGCACTCCCTCAGTACTGACCCTCTGACAGTGCGGCACTCCCCCAGTACTGACTCGCTGACAGTGCGGCACTCCCCCAGTACTGACCCTCTGACAGTGCGGCACTCCCTCCATTCCTGTTGGCTGTTCTCATTGATGACCAATGTGTTCTTTCCAAACAGGCAAAGTGGCGACCAGATACGGGAGACCTGCACCCCCAGGTGAGAATGTGTAATTGTGTGTGGAGTGAGAGAACAGGACAATGGAGGATGTATGGGGTGACGTGGGACAGTGGGAAAGAGATTGATATTGCATCACTCTCCCCTTACTGACCCTCCACCAGTGCAGCTTCCCTCAGAACTGACCATCCAACAGTGCAGCAGTCCCTCCATAGAGACACTCTGGTGCAGCATTTGCTGTGTACTGACCCTGTGACAGTACAGAACTCCCTCAGTACTTAACGTCTGACAGTGGAGCTCTCCCTCAGTGCTGACCCTCCGTCAGTGCAGCATTCCTAATACTGACCGCCTAACCGTGTAGCACTGCTACAGTACTGATCCTCCAACCCTGCAGCATTCCCTCAGTCCTGTCCCTCCGACAGTGCAGCACTCCCTCAGTACTGACCCTCTGACAGTGCAGCTCTCCCTCAGTACTGACCCTCTGACAGTGCGGCACTCCCTCAGTACTGACCCTCTTACAGTGCGGCACTCCCTCAGTACTGGCCCTCTGACAATGCAGCACTCCCTCAGTACTGACCCTCTGACAGTGCGGCACTCCCTCAGTACTGACCCTCTGACAGTGCGGCACTCCCTCAGTATTGACCCTCTGACAGTGCACCACTCCCTCAGTACTGAACCCTCTGAGATGTGCGGCACTCCCTCAGTACTGACCCTCTGACAGTGCGGCACTCCCTCAGTACTGACCCTCTGACAGTGCAGCACTCCCTCAGTACTGACCCTCTGACAGTGCGGCACTCCCCCAGTACTGACCCTCTGACAGTGCAGCATTCCCTCAGTACTGACCCTCTGACAGTGCAGCACTCCCTCAGTACTGACCCTCTGACAGTGCAGCTTTCCCTCAGTACTGACCCTCTGACTGTGCAGCATTCCCTCAGTACTGACCCTCTGACAGTGCAGCACTCCCTCAGTACTGTCCCGCCGACAGTGCAGCCCTCCCTCAGTACTGACCTTGCAACAGTGTTGCAGTCCCTCAGTACATGTGTTATATTACTGTGTCTAGTAGTATGTATCGTTACTAGTTGCTGTTGATGCCGATGTTCTGATGGTGTGATCCTGATGAAACCACGAGTCTTCAACTTAAGCAAACTAATGTATTTAAAGTAACGATTGATAATATCTGAGTTCGACACTCTACAGAACTATCTCTAGAAATCAAGTCATTAAGTATGATGTATTAACTGATTCACAACTATAAATACTAACTGTACTGAGAGCTGTCTAAATACATCAACTGCTTACTAAACACTCCTGGGTAGAAAGATCCTTTAGGACCTGCTGTTTATACTGGATCTTGTAATGCCCTCCAATGGTAGTGTTACAGCTAGATGTTATAATTATCCCTTTAGTTATATACATATATACATATCATTACATCCCCCCCCCCCCTTCTTTTTTTACATTTCTGACTTGTTTTAACAAAGGAAAAATGTAAAACAATAAGTAATCCAAAAAATGATATGTATAACTGTGTACAGAGCAAAATGAGTAACAAATACACAAATTGACTGTGAAGCCTTTACAAGTTAAGTCTAGTAGGTTTCTTTCTTCTTCTCGTAGTTTTTCTGAGTGAACAAGGTGGTGATTCTGATTTCTTGACATGTTCTTTGCATGTCAGTGTTGCTCTGAGTTTCAGAGTTCCTTTGAGTGTCAGTGTTGCTCTGAGTGTCAGTGTTGCTCTGAGTGTCAGTGTTGCTTTGAGTGTCAGTGTTGCTCTGAGTTTCAGAGTTCCTTTGAGTGTCAGTGTTCCTTTGAGTGTCAGTGTTGCTCTGAGTGTCAGTGTTGCTCTGAGTGTCAGTGTTGCTCTGAGTGTCAGTGTTGCTCTGAGTTTCAGAGTTCCTTTGAGTGTCAGTGTTCCTTTGAGTGTCAGTGTTGCTCTGAGTGTCAGTGTTGCTCTGAGTGTCAGTGTTGCTTTGAGTGTCAGTGTTGCTTCGAGTGTCAGTGTTGCTTTGACTGTCAGTGTTGCTCTGAGTGTCAGTGTTGCTTCGAGTGTCAGTGTTGCTTTGAGTGTCAGTGTTGCTTCGAGTGTCAGTGTTCCTTTGAGTGTCAGTGTTCCTTTGAGTGTCAGTGTTGCTCTGAGTGTCAGTGTTGCTTCGAGTGTCAGTGTTGCTTTGAGTGTCAGTGTTGCTTTGACTGTCAGTGTTGCTTTGAGTGTCAGTGTTGCTTCGAGTGTCAGTGTTGCTTTGACTGTCAGTGTTGCTTTGAGTGTCAGTGTTGCTTTGAGTGTCAGTGTTGCTTTGACTGTCAGTGTTGCTTCGAGTGTCAGTGTTGCTTTGACTGTCAGTGTTCCTTTGAGTGTCAGTGTTGCTCTGAGTGTCAGTGTTGCTTTGATTGTCAGTGTTCCTTTGAGTGTCAGTGTTGCTCTGAGTGTCAGTGTTGCTTTGATTGTCAGTGTTCCTTTGAGTGTCAGTGTTGCTCTGAGTGTCAGTGTTGCTTTGATTGTCAGTGTTCCTTTGAGTGTCAGTGTTCCTTTGAGCGTCAGTGTTGCTCTGAGCGTCAGTGTTGCTCTGAGTGTCAGTGTTGCTTTGAGTGTCAGTGTTCCTTTGAGTGTCAGTGTTGCTTCGAGTGTCAGTGTTCCTTTGAGTGTCAGTGTTGCTTCGAGTGTCAGTGTTGCTTTGAGTGTCAGTGTTGCTTTGAGTGTCAGTGTTGCTCTGAGTGTCAGTGTTGCTTCGAGTGTCAGTGTTGCTTTGAGTGTCAGTGTTGCTTTGATTGTCAGTGTTCCTTTGAGTGTCAGTGTTGCTCTGAGTGTCAGTGTTGCTTTGATTGTCAGTGTTCCTTTGAGTGTCAGTGTTCCTTTGAGCGTCAGTGTTGCTCTGAGTGTCAGTGTTGCTTCGAGTGTCAGTGTTGCTTTGACTGTCAGTGTTGCTTTGAGTGTCAGTGTTGCTTTGAGTGTCAGTGTTGCTTCGAGTGTCAGTGTTGCTTCGAGTGTCAGTGTTGCTTTGACTGTCAGTGTTGCTTCGAGTGTCAGTGTTCCTTTGATTGTCAGTGTTCCTTTGAGTGTCAGTGTTGCTCTGAGTGTCAGTGTTGCTCTGAGTGTCAGTGTTGCTTTGAGTGTCAGTGTTGCTCTGAGTGTCAGTGTTGCTTCGAGTGTCAGTGTTCCTTTGATTGTCAGTGTTCCTTTGAGTGTCAGTGTTGCTCTGAGTGTCAGTGTTGCTCTGAGTGTCAGAGTTGCTTCGAGTGTCAGTGTTGCTTTGAGTGTCAGTGTTGCTCTGAGTGTCAGTGTTGCTTTGACTGTCAGTGTTCCTTTGAGTGTCAGTGTTCCTTTGAGTGTCAGTGTTGCTTTGAGTGTCAGTGTTGCTTTGAGTGTCAGTGTTGCTCTGAGTGTCAGTGTTCCTTTGAGTGTCAGTGTTGCTTTGAGTGTCAGTGTTGCTTTGAGTGTCAGTGTTGCTTTGAGTGTCAGTGTTGCTCTGAGTGTCAGTGTTCCTTTGAGTGTCAGTGTTGCTTTGAGTGTCAGTGTTGCTTTGAGTGTCAGTGTTGCTCTGAGTGTCAGTGTTGCTTCGAGTGTCAGTGTTGCTTTGACTGTCAGTGTTGCTTCGAGTGTCAGTGTTCCTTTGATTGTCAGTGTTCCTTTGAGTGTCAGTGTTGCTCTGAGTGTCAGTGTTGCTCTGAGTGTCAGTGTTGCTTTGAGTGTCAGTGTTGCTCTGAGTGTCAGTGTTGCTTTGAGTGTCAGTGTTCCTTTGATTGTCAGTGTTCCTTTGATTGTCAGTGTTCCTTTGAGTGTCAGTGTTGCTTTGAGTGTCAGAGTTGCTTTGAGTGTCAGTGTTGCTCTGAGTGTCAGTGTTGCTTTGAGTGTCAGTGTTGCTCTGAGTGTCAGTGTTGCTTTGAGTGTCAGTGTTGCTTTGAGTGTCAGTGTTGCTTTGAGTGTCAGTGTTGCTTTGACTGTCAGTGTTGCTTCGAGTGTCAGTGTTGCTTTGAGTGTCAGTGTTGCTTTGACTGTCAGTGTTGCTTTGAGTGTCAGTGTTGCTTTGACTGTCAGTGTTGCTTCGAGTGTCAGTGTTGCTTTGACTGTCAGTGTTCCTTTGAGTGTCAGTGTTGCTTTGAGTGTCAGTGTTGCTTTGACTGTCAGTGTTGCTTTGAGTGTCAGTGTTGCTTTGACTGTCAGTGTTGCTTTGAGTGTCAGTGTTGCTTTGACTGTCAGTGTTGCTTCGAGTGTCAGTGTTGCTTTGACTGTCAGTGTTGCTTCGAGTGTCAGTGTTGCTTTGAGTGTCAGTGTTGCTTCGAGTGTCAGTGTTGCTTTGACTGTCAGTGTTGCTTTGAGTGTCAGTGTTGCTTTGACTGTCAGTGTTGCTTTGAGTGTCAGTGTTGCTTTGACTGTCAGTGTTGCTTTGAGTGTCAGTGTTGCTTTGACTGTCAGTGTTGCTTTGAGTGTCAGTGTTGCTTTGACTGTCAGTGTTGCTTTGAGTGTCAGTGTTGCTTTGACTGTCAGAGTTGCTTCGAGTGTCAGTGTTGCTCTGAGTGTCAGTGTTGCTTTGAGTGTCAGTGTTGCTTTGACTGTCAGTGTTGCTTCGAGTGTCAGTGTTGCTTTGAGTGTCAGTGTTGCTTTGACTGTCAGTGTTGCTTTGACTGTCAGTGTTGCTTCGAGTGTCAGTGTTCCTTTGAGCGTCAGTGTTGCTTCGAGTGTCAGTGTTGCTTTGACTGTCAGTGTTGCTTTGAGTGTCAGTGTTGCTTTGACTGTCAGTGTTGCTTTGAGTGTCAGTGTTGCTTTGACTGTCAGTGTTGCTTTGAGTGTCAGTGTTGCTTTGAGTGTCAGTGTTGCTTCGAGTGTCAGTGTTGCTTCGAGTGTCAGTGTTGCTCTGAGTGTCAGTGTTGCTTCGAGTGTCAGTGTTGCTTTGACTGTCAGTGTTGCTTCGAGTGTCAGTGTTGCTTTGAGTGTCAGTGTTGCTCTGAGTGTCAGTGTTGCTCTGAGTGTCAGTGTTGCTCTGAGTGTCAGTGTTGCTTTGAGTTTCAGAGTTGCTTTGAGTGTCAGTGTTGCTTCGAGTGTCAGTGTTGCTTTGAGTGTCAGTGTTGCTCTGAGTGTCAGTGTTGCTCTGAGTGTCAGTGTTGCTTCGAGTGTCAGTGTTGCTTTGAGTGTCAGTGTTGCTTTGAGTGTCAGTGTTGCTCTGAGTGTCAGTGTTGCTTCGAGTGTCAGTGTTGCTTTGAGTGTCAGTGTTGCTCTGAGTGTCAGTGTTGCTCTGAGTGTCAGTGTTGCTTTGAGTTTCAGAGTTGCTTTGAGTGTCAGTGTTGCTTTGAGTGTCAGTGTTGCTTTGACTGTCAGTGTTGCTCTGAGTGTCAGTGTTGCTTCGAGTGTCAGTGTTGCTTTGAGTGTCAGTGTTGCTCTGAGTGTCAGTGTTGCTCTGAGTGTCAGTGTTGCTTTGAGTTTCAGAGTTGCTTTGAGTGTCAGTGTTGCTTTGAGTGTCAGTGTTGCTTTGAGTGTCAGTGTTGCTTTGAGTGTCAGAGTTGCTTTGACTGTCAGTGTTGCTTCGAGTGTCAGTGTTGCTTTGAGTGTCAGAGTTGCTTTGAGTGTCAGTGTTGCTCTGAGTGTCAGTGTTGCTTTGAGTGTCAGTGTTGCTTTGAGTGTCAGTGTTGCTTCGAGTGTCAGTGTTGCTTTGAGTGTCAGTGTTGCTTTGACTGTCAGTGTTGCTTCGAGTGTCAGTGTTGCTTTGACTGTCAGTGTTGCTTCGAGTGTCAGTGTTGCTTTGAGTGTCAGTGTTCCTTTGAGTGTCAGAGTTGCTTTGACTGTCAGAGTTGCTTTGAGTGTCAGTGTTGCTCTGAGTGTCAGTGTTGCTTTGAGTGTCAGTGTTGCTTTGAGTGTCAGAGTTGCTTTGACTGTCAGTGTTGCTTCGAGTGTCAGTGTTGCTTTGAGTGTCAGAGTTGCTTTGACTGTCAGTGTTGCTCTGAGTGTCAGTGTTGCTTTGAGTGTCAGAGTTGCTTTGACTGTCAGTGTTGCTTCGAGTGTCAGTGTTGCTTTGAGTGTCAGAGTTGCTTTGACTGTCAGTGTTGCTTTGAGTGTCAGTGTTCCTTTGAGTGTCAGAGTTGCTTTGACTGTCAGAGTTGCTTTGAGTGTCAGTGTTCCTTTGAGTGTCAGTGTTCCTTTGATTGTCAGTGTTCCTTTGAGTGTCAGTGTTCCTTTGAGTGTCAGTGTTCCTTTGAGTGTCAGTGTTGCTTCGAGTGTCAGTGTTGCTTTGAGTGTCAGTGTTCCTTTGAGTGTCAGTGTTCCTTTGAGTGTCAGAGTTGCTTCGAGTGTCAGTGTTCCTTTGAGTGTCAGTGTTCCTTTGAGTGTCAGTGTTCCTTTGAGTGTCAGTGTTGCTCTGAGTGTCAGTGTTCCTTCGAGTGTCAGTGTTCCTTTGAGTGTCAGTGTTGCTTCGAGTGTCAGTGTTCCTTTGAGTGTCAGTGTTCCTTTGAGTGTCAGTGTTCCTTTGAGTGTCAGTGTTGCTCTGAGTGTCAGTGTTCCTTTGAGTGTCAGTGTTCCTTTGAGTGTCAGTGTTGCTCTGAGTGTCAGTGTTGCTTTGAGTTTCAGAGTTGCTTTGAGTGTCAGTGTTGCTTCGAGTGTCAGTGTTGCTTCGAGTGTCAGTGTTGCTTCGAGTGACAGTGTTGCTTTCAGTGTCAGAGTTGCTTTGAGCGTCAGTGTTGCTCTGAGTGTCAGTGTTGCTTTGAGTGTCAGTGTTGCTTCGAGTGACAGCGTTGCTTTGAGTGTCAGTGTTGCTTTGTGTGTCAGTGTTGCTTTGAGTGTTGATTCGCGTATCTTAAAAGATGGTTTTGTTCAAATGTAGATCCAGAAATATGTTCTGAGGTTGAAACTTCTGAGTTGTCTATGATTTCGACGTAGAGTGTTACCTTTAGTTGTTTTGATTATGTATGATCTGGGTGCTGCTTTCCTGATGATGGTTGTCGGAGCAGACCAACCTCCATCAGGGGTTTTAATCCTAACAGTGTCACCTGGAGATAGTGGGCGCGATTCTCCACCCCCATGCCGAAGTGGCCGCGCCATCGTGAACGCCGTTGAGGTTCACGACGGCGCGGAACGGCCCCGGTCCCGACCGATTCAGGCCCTGACAATGGGCCAGTATCGGGGCCGCGTCATCTACCCGCGCCAGGCCTTGTCGCCCGCGTAAAAGCGGCGCCGCATAAATGACGCGGCCGGCACCGCATAACGGACGTCATCCGCGCATGCGTGGTTGCCGTCCTGGCCAAATCCGCC
The DNA here is from genome assembly GCF_047496885.1 of Scyliorhinus torazame. Lineage (NCBI taxonomy): Eukaryota > Metazoa > Chordata > Chondrichthyes > Carcharhiniformes > Scyliorhinidae > Scyliorhinus > Scyliorhinus torazame. Next base: position 73,239,445 of record NC_092722.1, on the reverse strand, counting down.
CCGCTAGAAGATGGGGGACGGATCTTGCGGGGCCGCGGAAGGAAGGAGGTCCTCCTTCAGAGAGGACGGCCCGACGATTGGTGGGCACCGATCGCGGGCCACCCCACATTCTAGGTGAAGCCTGGTGCAGGATGATCCCCCCTCGCCCCCCCACAGGCCGCCCCCCCAGCGTTCAAGCACCGCCCACGACTGTAGCGACCAGGTGTGGACGGCGCCGGGGGGGGAACCCGCCGATTTGGCCTGGCCGCTCGGCCCATCCGGCCCTCAGAATCGCGGGGGTGCCGGAGAATCGCCATTTTGAGTATCTCCGGCGATTCTATGGCCTGCGGCCCGCGAAACTCGACCGGCCCGTTCCCGCCGCTTGGGAGAATCGCGGGTGGGCGTCGGACCGGCGTCCCCCGAAAATTTCGGCGGCCCAGGCGATTCTCCCAACCGGCGTGGGAGTGGAGAATCGCGCCCAATGAGTCCAGAGTGGTCATAATATAATCTTTGATGATCACGTAGCTGTTGCATTTTTTGTAGTGCTGGAAGATGATCAGGATTTGGAAACTGTAACGCAGGTTACGGAGTTCTCAGATCTCTATTTGTGCTGGTGACAAACCTATTGATAATGGAGTTGCTCGGTAGGATAACAGCGCAAGATGGATGTCTGACGCAGAATCCAGAGCTTTATTAATCAGCTGTTTAACAATATGTACTCCTTTGTCGACTTTCCCGTTCAACTGTGGGTAATGTGGACTAGAGGTTAGGTGTTTAAAATTGTAGAGTCTTGTAAACTCTGCCCAGTCATTGCTATCGAAGCATGGTCCATTGTCTGTCATGTCAGTGGTTGGAATTCCATATGGGGAAAATGTTTCTTTGCTTGCTTTTATTGCAGACTTGGGCGTTGGATCAGGTAGCTTCAATACCTCTGGATAGTTCGAGAAATAGTCGATAATGAGCACACAGTCACGACCATTAGAATGAAATAGGTCAATGCCTACTTTGGCCCAAGGAGAGGTTTCCAACTCGTGTTGCTGCAAAGACTCCTTGCACTGTGCAGGCTGGAACTTTTGACACGTCTCACACCCCAAAACCATGCCAGCGACGTCCCAATTTATGCCTGGCCAGTAGACAGCTTGTCTAGCCCGTCTCTTAAACTTCTCAATCTCGAGGTGTCCCTCATGAATCTGACTCAGTATCATGGGCCTGAGACGCAGTGTTGTGACCATCCAATCAAGTCTCAGAAGTAGACCATTTATCGTCGTTAAGTCTGCTTGAACATTGCAAAATTCTGGACATTGCCCTTACGGCCACCCATTATTGATGTGGTGAATGACACGTTGTAGCAATGCATCCTTTTTAGTCTCATCGTATTAAGTTGATTTTCTCATCTGATGCTGGAATGTTGTCTGCACACATCTTTACCTGAGATTCAATGTGTTGAATGAATTCCAGTGGTTCACTTTGCAAAGTAATGGAGTGTAATATCGCATCTGCTATTCTCAGATCTTTTCCAGGTGTGTAGATGAGGTTGAAATCATATTGTTGGAGTTTCATTAGAATTCATTGGAGTCATGGAGTCATGTCGGTGAGATCCTTTTTTATAATGTGCACCAATGGGCTGTGGTCGGTCTCCACAGTGAAAGTGGGTAGTCCATAAACGTAATCATGGAACTTTAAAATTCCGGTTAGCAGACCCAAAGATACTTGAGCGATTTGAGCTGAGTGACGTTCTGTTGGTGTCATAGCCCTCGATGCATCTGTGACAGGAACCCAAGACGAGCCGTCGTCCTTCTGCAACAAAACTGCTTCAATTCCGTTCTGGCATCAGTCGAAATTGTTGTCTCCTTACTTGGATCGAAGAATGCTAAGTTCGGTGCAGTGGTGAGTTACGATTTCAAGTCAAGCCACTCTTGTCAATGATCCTTCGCCCATTCAAACGATGATGATTTCTTAATGAGATTTCTCAGTCCTGTTATTCTGTTGGACAAATTAGGGATGAATTTGCCTAGGAAGTTGACAACGCCAAGAAAACGAAGAACTGCTTTTTTGTTCCTTGAATGGCTGCGATTTTGTCAGTGTCAGGTCGCACACCTTTTTCTGAAATTTAGTCTCCTCGGAACTTAAGGGTAGAAGCGCCAAAACTGCATTTGGTTTGATTAAGCTTAAGGCTATACTCATGTTTGCGTTGAAAGACTTGTCTCAGTCTAGAGGCATGCTCTTCTGGCGTCGATGACCATATGATGATGTCATCTACGTAGACACGTACACTGTCTATTCCCTCAGTCATCTGTTCCATAATGCGGTGGAATATTTCAGACGCAGAGATAATTCCGAAAGACATCCTATTGTAGCAAAATCTGCCAAAAGGTGTATTAAAGGTGCAGAGCTTTCTGCTTGACTCTCCCAATTGAATTTGCCAGAAACCTTGCGATGCATTTAACTTGGTGACGATGCGAGCATTCGTCATTTCGCTGGTGATTTCCTCTCTTTTCAGGATGGGATAGTGTTCCCTCATTTTGTTCTCATTGAGATCCTTGGGATCAATACATATCCGCAGATCACCTGACGGTTTCTTTACACAAACCATCGAACTGACCCAGTCAGTTAGTTCTGTGACTCTTGATATTATACCTTGTTGCAGTAGCCTTTCTAATTCCAACTTCAACCTTTCTCTTAGTGCAGCAGGAATTCTCCTTGGTGGATGTACTACTAGCTTAGCATCCGATCGGAGTAAAATTTTATACTTAAATGCTAAAGTGCCTATGCCTTGGAAGACATCTGGATACTGATCAAGGGCTGTTTGGATAGCCCACTGTAGGTCAGGATGAGACGGAGTTGCAGAATAAATATGCTGAATTAGGTGCAGCTCCTTGCAGGCTTGTGCACCGAAGAGTGATGATTAATCTTACTTGACAATCTCAAATCTTAGTCTTGTTTCAACATCCTTGTTGGAAACAAGTAAATAGCACGATTCTATGGATGAGATAACATTGCCATTATAGTCTGTAATTTTACAGGCAGCTGAAATAATTTTTGGAGGTCGCTTGAGCCTTCAGAGGTCATATATTTCAATGATCCCTGCAAAGAATGTATTTTCTATTTTTTTCAGAAAATATTTTATTGAAGCATTTGTCATTTTCACAATTTAACATATTGACATTTCTAAAACTGCACAGGTCGACGCGCAAAATACCCCCTAAAATAACAACAAACAATAAACCACGTACCCCACTTCCCCCCGCCCTATCCCCTATTACCCGTATACTAAATTCCCTGTCCTTATTTAACATTACCCTGCCTCCAATTTTCCTCCCCCCCTTTTTCCCTTTCCCCCCCTTACTGCTGACGTTCAGTTTTTGTTAAAGAAATCGATGAACGGCTGCCAACTCCGGGTGAATCCCTGGATTGATCCTCTTAGAGCGAACTTGATTTTCTCCAGACTGAGAAACTCTTCCATATCGCTGACCCACACTCCTGACTTTAGGGGCTCCGAGTCCCTCCATCTCAGCAAGCTCCGTCTCCAGGCCACCAGGGAGGAGAAGGCCAGGATATCGGCCTCCCTCCCCCCTTTTGCCCCCGGATCACCCCAAATATTGCTAATTCTGGACTCGGAGTTACCCTACCTTCCAGGACTTCCGGCATAACATCTGCAAATCCCTGCCAGAATTCCCTCAGTTTTGGACATGCCCAAAACATATGAACATGGTTGACAGGGCTACCCCCACACCACCCACATCTGTCCTCCACCTCCTCGAAGAACCTTCTCATCTGAGCTACCGTCATGTGGGCCCTGTGGACTACCTTGAACTGAATCAAGCTAAGTCTAGCACAGGAGGAGGATGCATTTAGCCTTCTCAAGGCTTTTTCCCACAGTTCAGTTTCCAGATCCCCACCTAGCTCCTCTTCCCAGTTCCTCTTCACCTCTCTGATAGGGGCCCCTTCCCTGTATGTGTCCGAAACCTTCCCACCTCCAACCCCTGTTTTTGAAAGCACTTTATCCTGTAGTCCCCTCAGGGGGAGTCAAGGAAAGCTTGGGACTTGGCTCCGTACAAAGTCCCACACTTGAAGATACCGAAACCCATTCCCACCGGGCAAATCAAACTCCTCCTCTAAAGACGCCAAGGTCGGAAAGTCCTCCTGGATGAATAGGTCCCCAACCCTCTCAATCCTTGCCCGCTGCCACACCTTAAAGCCCCCATCCAGTACCCCCGGGACAAACCGGTGATTGTCACAGATCAGGGACCACACTGACACCCCCTCCAGACTCACATGCTGCCTCCATTGCCCCCACACCCTCAGAGCTGCCACTACCACAGGACTTGTGGAGTACAAGCCGGCGGGAATGGCAGGGGCGCCAACAGTAAAGCCTCCAGACTCGTACCTTTGCAGGATGCTGCCTCCATCTGCTCCCACACAGACCCCTTCCCCACCACCCACTTCCTGACCATCGATATGTTGGCAGCCCAGTAATAGTTAATAAAGCTCGAGAGAGCCAATCCCCCTTCCCCGTGGGTCCGTTCCAGGAGTGTCCTCCATTCTCATGGGTTTTACCCGTCCATATAAACTTCAATATCGCCACATTCATACTTCTGAAAAAAGGCTTTGGGACAAAAATCGTGAGACATTGAAAAAAGGAAAGCAGTCTCGGAAAGACCGTCATCTTCACCGTCTGAACCCTCCCCGCCAGCGTCAGTGGGAGCATGTCCCATCTACGGAAATCCCTTCTCATTTGATCCACTGCTTTGCCCAAATTTAACTTGTGAAGCTGCCCCCAATCCTTGGCCACTTGAATCCCCAGATACCTAAAACTCTTCCCAACTGCTTTAAAAGGTAGCTCCTTCAGTCTCCTTTCTTGCCCCCGTGCCGGAATCACGAACATCTCGCTTTTTCCCATATTTAACTTATAGCCTGAAAATCACCCAAATTCTGCTAATACCTCCATGATTTTGGTCATCCCCCCACCGGGTCCGTGATATAAAACAGCAAATCGTCCGCATAGTGTTCCACTCACCCCCCCCCCCGCCCCCTCACTAAACCCCTCCAGGTATTCGCTGCTCTCAGAGCCATTGCTAAGGGTTCTATAGCCATGGCAAACAGTAATGGGAAGAGCGGGCATCCCTGCCTTGTCCCCCAACAAAGACTAAAGTATTCTGACCGAACTCGGTTCAAAGAATGTATTTTCAAGGGAGTAACTGTTTGAATCTGTCGAAAAATCTTGCTCTAACTCTTCTTCTTTAGATTGTACACTCCTAATATTTATTTGCCTTGAAATCGGTTTGGAAGTTTTAAATGCGAGTGTCGATCTGCACTGTGCAGCATAATGATTAAATCTGTCACATTGTGAGCATTGCTTTCCTCTGACAGGGCATTTTTTCTGAAAGTGGGAGGTTCTACACCTTGTACATATCATTGCGCTGACGTCATGACGCACGATTCTTCTTCGCGCATGCGCAGATCGGTTTTCGGCGATCTTGCACATCTGAGCGAAGTGCGCATGTGCAGGGCTAGAATGCGTGCATGCAAGATGGCTACCATCCAAAATGTGCATCTTCTTCATCTGCATCACTGCCTTTACACACTCTGCCTCGTGGGGAATTTCCACGCCCTTGACACGGAGATACTACTCTTGGTACTGATTTTTTGATTGTTGATGAGCTAAAGACATTTCTATCGCGATTTCTAAAGTCAATGCTTTTTGCCTTAGTAATTTTTGCCTTAAATGTTCAGCAGTAATGCCAAACACTATTTGGCCACAAATCATTGAATCATGAAGTGTAGAAAAGTTAGGCTAGTAGCCTAAGATCTGTTACAAAGCTGTGAAAGGATTCATCTTTTCCTTGCAATCTCTTCTTAAATATTTAGCACACAAAAGTTTAATTGGTTTGAATCTTACACTGGCATCTCACAAGGATTACTTCAAACTTTGTTTTGTCTTGCCTTTCTGTGTAATTAAATGAACTGTAGATCTCTATCGCGTGTGGACCAGTCATAGTTAGTAACAGAGCTATTTTGCGAGCATCTGTGGCATTATTTACGTCAGAAACTTCTAAACAAAGCTGAAATTGTTCTTTAAAAGAACGCCAGTTTACACTTAAGTTACCGGGGATCCTGAGGTGTCGGGGAGCTTGTGTTCTGCTCATTGAGCTGGGAATCATCAAATATTTTCAGAAGGTGATGCTTCAGTTGCTGAATAGCTGCAAAACGTTTTCTTCTTTTCTAACTTAACTATTCTATTCTCGGTACTTTACTGTAGCCAATCCTGGTACCATGTTATATTACTGGGTCTAGTAGTATGTATCGTTACTAGTTGCTGTTGATGCTGATGGTCTGATGGTGTGATCCTGAAGAAACTACGAGTCTTCAACTTAAGCAAACTAATTTATTTAAAGTAACGATTGATTAAATCTGAGTTCGACACTCTACAGAACTATCTCTAGAAATCAAGTAATTAAATATGATGGAATTAACTGATTCACAACTAATAATACGAATTATAATGAGAGCTATCTAAATACACAACTGCTTACTGAACATTCCTGGGTAGAAAGAGACTAAAATCCTTTAGGATGCCCTCTAGAGGTAGTGTTACAGCTAGATGTTATAATTAACCCTTTAGTTATATACACACATACATATTATTATACCATGCATCTGCACTGTGGAATTCCCTGAGAACTGGTTCTCCAACTGTGCAGCACTCTCTCCGTACCGGCCCTCTGACATTTTGGCACCCCTTGGTACTCACGCTCTACCAGTGCGGCGCTCCGTAAGTACTGACCCTGTGACAGTGAGGTACTTCCTCAGCCCTGACCCTCTGACAGTGCAACCTTCCTTAGTACTGAAACTCCGACAGTGCAGCACTCCCCTTGTACTGACCTGATGAAAATACGGCACTCCCTCATTCCTCACCCTCTGACAGTATGGCACTCACTCATTACTGTCCTTCCGACAGTGCGGCACACCCTCAGTACTGACCCTCTGACAGTGTGGCACACCCTCAGTGCTGACCCTCTGACAGTGCGGCACTCTCTCAGTACTGACCCTCTGACAGTGCAGCACTCCCTCAGTATTGACCCTCTGACAGTGCACCACTCCCTCAGTACTGAACCCTCTGAGATGTGCGGCACTCCCTCAGTACTGACCCTCTGACAGTGCGGCACTCGCTCAGTACTGGCCCTCCGACAGTATGGCACTCACTCAGTACTGTCCCTCTGACAGTGTGGCACACCCTCAGTACTGACCCTCTGACAGTGAGGCACTCCCTCAGTACTGACCCTCTGACAGTGCATCACTCCCTCAGTACTGACCCTCTGACAGTGCACAACTCCCTCAATTCTGACCTCACACAGTGCGGCGCTCCCTCAATATTGATCCTCCGGGAGTACGGAACACCCTCAGTACTGACCCTCCGACAGTGCAGCACTTCCTTAGTACTGACCATCTGACAGTGTGGCACTCCTGGAGTGTATCAGTCCCTGAGAAATGTTTCTCCGACAGTGCAGCACTGCCTCAGTACTGACTCTCTGATGGTGTGGCACCCTCTCGGTACTGACAGTCTAAAAGTCCAGCGCTCTTTGAGTGCTGATCCTGTGACAGTGCCGCACTCCCTCAGTACTGACCCTCTGACAGTGCGGCACTCTTTTAATATCTTCTCTCCGACAATGCAGCGCTCCCTCAGTATTGACCATCTGCAAGTGCAGCACTCCCTCCGTAGCGACCCTCTGGCACAACACTCTCCCTGTACTTACCCTCTGGTGGTGGGGCACTCTCTCTGTACTGACCCCCTGACAGTGCAGCATTCCCTCAGTACTGACCCTCTGACAGTGCAGCTCTCCCTCAGTACTGACTCTCTGACAGTGCAGCACTCCCTCAGTACTGACCCTCTGACTGTGCGGCACTCCCTCAGTACTGACCCTCTGACAGTGCGACACTCCCACAGTACTGACCCTCTGACAGTGCGGCACTCTCTCAGTACTGACCCTCTGACAGTGCAGCACTCCCTCAGTGCTGACCCTCTGACAGTGCGGCACTCTCTCAGTACTGACCCTCTGACAGTGCGACACCCCCTCAGTACAGACCCTCTGCAATTCGGCACTCCCTCAGTACTGACTCTCTGAGAGCGTAGCACTCCCTGTGTCCAGAGCCTTTGACATCGCAGCTCTCCCACAGTACTGACTCTCCAACTGTGCAGTACTACCTCAATATTGCCCCTCCGACAGTGCAGCACTCCCTCAGTACTGCCCCTCTGTTATTGCAGCACACCCTCAGTACTGACCCTCCAACAGTGCAGAAGTTCCTTAGAACTGCCCCTCTGACAGAATGGCACACCCTCAGTACTGACCCTCTGACAGTGCAGCTCTCCCTCCATTCTTGGTGGCTGTTCTCATTGATGACCAATGTGTTCTTTCCAAACAGTCAAAATGGTGAACAGTTACGGGAGACCTGGATCCCCAGGTGAAAATGTATAATTGTGTGTGGAGTGAGAGAACAGGACGATGGAGGAAGTGTGGGGTGACACAGGACAGTGGGAAAAGAGATTGATATTCCATCACTTGTTCAGTACTGACCTCCAACACTGCAGCACTCCCTCAGTACTGACCTTCCGACATCGCAGTACTCCCTCAGAACTGACCCTCTGACACCGCAGTACTCTCTCGGAGCTGACACTCCGATAGTGCAGCACTACCTCAGTAATGACCATCAGACAGTGCAGCTCTACATCAATACTGACTCTCCAGCGTGGCGGCACTCCCTCAGAACTGACCCTCCATCAGTGCAGCTTCCCTCAATACTAACCGGCGAACAGTGCAATTAAGATCATCTTAATTACAACATGGAAACAGGCCCTTCGGCCCAGCTTGTCCATGCCGTCCAGTTTCTATCACTAAGCTAGTCCCACTTGTCCACATAGGGCTCATATCCCTTTATACCCACCCTGCCCATGTAACTGTCTAACTGCTTTTTAAAGGAAAATATTGTACCCGCCTCTGGCACTATCTCTGGCAGCTCGTTCCAGATGTTCACCACCCTCTGTGTGAAATAACTTCTCCTCTGGTCTCTTTTGTATCTCTCCCCTCTCACTTTAAACCTATGCTTTCTAGTTCTAGATCCTTTACCTTTGGGTAAAGATGTTGACTATCTACATTATCTGTGGTACCCTCAATAACGACGCTTAGAGTGTAAACAGTAAAGAAGGCTTCAATAAACTAAGAACTATGCTCAAGCTGAGACGTGTGCTAACGGTTGCACTGCCCACAAGGCGGCCCCTTATATACGGATCACAGATGGGCGGTACCAGAGTCGGAGTTCCCAGGGTTCTAAGCCCGGTCTTAAAGGGGACATCACCTTACATGATGACAAGGGTACAGTGTTACAGTAACCGTTCATCACATTCACCCCCCGTTTAAAAAAGAGTCCGGCGGGGGTGGAGTGCCATCATAGGTCCATCGTTCTCGGTGGCCGGATCGTCCTCAGTGACCTCCTCAGTTCGGGCGGTGGTGCGACGGGCACGGACGTCCTGGTTGAGGATACATCTGGGAGCATAGCGGTCGGAGCTTCGGTCCGGGTCGGGGCAGGGAGACTAAGCAGGGCCGGGGGTAGCGGTGCCGGCGCCGGCGGGATGTGTAAAGGGGGGGCGCGCGGTAGATGCTCACCAACGGGGGGTAGAGCCGGGAGGGGGTGTGTTGTAGGGGGCGCCGGCTCCTGCAGGGGAGCGGCGCGGGAAGGGGCGTCTGTAGTGGGAAATCCAGCAGCTGCCAGATCCCGGAGGGAAACCGTATCTTGCCTGCCGTCGGGGTACTCATCGTAGGCGTAACTGGGATTGGAGTGGAGCAGTTGGACCGCTTCAACAAGGGGGTCCGTTTTATTTCTCCTCGTGTGCCTCCGGAGAAGAACAGGTCCCGGAGCCATCAGCCAAGGTGGAAGCGAGAGCCCGGAGGTAGACTTCCTGGGAAAGACAAACAATCGGTTGTGAGGGGTCTCATTCGTGGCCATGCAGAGGAGTGACCTAATGGAGTGTAGGGCATCGGGTAGGACCTCCTGACAGCGGGTAGTTGGGAGACTTCTCGACCGTAGGGCCAGAAGGACAGCCTTCCACACTGTCGCGTTCTCCCTCTCCACTTGCCCGTTTCTTGGTCGTTCTGCTCGAGGCGATGCCTTTGCTCAGCAGATACTGACGCAGTTCATCGCTCATGAACGACATACCCCGGTCGCTGTGGATATAAGCGGGGAAGCCGAACAGAGTGAAGATGCTGTGCAGTGCCTTAATCATGGTGGCTGAGGTCATGTCGGGGCAGGGAATGGCGAATGGGAAACGGGAGAACTCATCGATAACGGTGAGGAAATAGGCATAACGATTGGTGGACGGGAGGGGCCCCTTGAAGTCCACGCTCAGTCGCTCAAAGGGGCCCGAGGCCTTCACGAGCCAAACCTTGTCTGGCCGGTAGAAGTGCGGTTTGCACTCCGCACAGACCTGGCAGGCCCTGGACATGGCCTTGACCTCCTTGGTTGAGTAAGGTAGGACTTGATAAAATGGACGAGCCGGGTAACCCCCGGGTGGCAGAAGTCATTGTGGATGGCTTGCAGGCGGTCCTCCTGCGCGTTGGCGCATGTGCCGTGGGACAGGGCATCTGGGGGCTCGTTGAGCTCCCCTGGACGATACTTGATATCGTACGAGTAGGTGGAGAGTTCGATCCTCCACCTCAAAATGTTATCATTTTTTATTTTGCCACGTTGCGTGTTATCGAACATATAGGCGACCGACCGTTGGTCGGTGACGAGGGTGAACCTCCTACCGGCTAGGTAGTGCCCCCAGCGCCGCACAGCCTCCACAATGGCTTGTGCCTCCTTCTCGACTGCAGAGTGTCGAACCTCGGTGGCGGTGAGGGTCCGGGAGAAGAACGCTTCTGGCCTGCCTGCCTGGTTGAGGGTAGCAGCCAGGGCGATGTCTGATGCATTGCTCTCTGCCTGGAAGGGAATAGTTTCGGCAACCGCACGCATAGCGCCCTTGATGATATCGGCCTTGATGCGGTTGAAGGCCAATTGAGCCTCAGCCGAGAGGGGAAAAGTGGTCTTTATGAGTGGGCGGGCTTTGTCCGCAAATTTGGGGACCCACTGGGCGTAGTAGGAGAAGAGCCCCAAGCACCGTTTGAGGGCCTTGAGGCTGCGGGGGAGGGGGAGTTCCTTAAGGGGGCGCATGCAGTCGGGATCGGGACCTAGGACCCTGTCTTCCACGACATAGCCGAGGATGGCTAGCCGGGTTGTGTGGAAAACGCATTTTTCCTCATTATAGGTCAGGTTAAGGGCTCGGACGGTCTGGAGGAACTTTTAGAGGTTAGCGTCATGGTCCTGCTGGTCATGGCCGCAGATGGTGACATTGTCCAAGTACGGGCATGTAGCCCGCAAACCGTACTGGTCCACAATTTGGTCCATCGCCCTTTGAAAGACGGAGACCCCAATTGTGACACCGAAGGGGACCCTGAGGAAGTGGGAGAGCCGGCCGGCTGCTTCGAAGGCAGTTTAGGGGCGGTCGTTTGGTCGGATGGGTAGCTGGTGGTAGGCGGATTTGAGGTCGACCGTGGAAAAGACTCGGTATTGGGCGATCCGATTTACCATTTCCGTGATGCGAGGAAGGGGGTACGCATCAAGCTGCGTGAATCGGTTAATGGTCTGGCTATAATCCATGACCATCCGTTTCTTTTCCCGGACCGGACTACCACCACTTGTGCTCTCCAGGGGCTGTTGCTAGCCTCGATGACCCCCTCTCCCAGTAAACGCTGGACCTCTGACTTGATAAAAGTCATGTCTTGGGCACTGTATCGCCGGCTCCTAGTGGCGATGGGCTTACAGTCGGGAGTGAGTTTCGCGAATAGCGAGGGGGGTGCGACTTTCAGTGTCACAAGGCAGCATACCGTGAGCGGGGGCAAGGGTCCGCCGAACTTCAGTGTCAGGCTTCGGTGGCTGCACTGGAAATCCAGTCCGAGCAGCAGGGCGGCACAGAGGTGAGGGAGGATATAAAATTTGAAACGGGTGCACTTGGCGCCCTGGATCGAGAGATCCGCGATACAGTACCCCTTGATTTGTACCGAGTGGGACCCAGATGCGAGGGCTATGATTTGGGATGCGGGATGGGTGCGTAGGGAGCAGCGCCTTGCCGTTTCAGGATGGATAAAGCTCTCCGTGATCCCGGAGTCGAAGAGGCATGCAGTGTTGCGACCGTTGACCTGGACCTGCATCATGGAGTTCTGCAGGTGTTTTGGCCGAGGGTGATCGCTCCCACTCGCGGGTAGTCGGAGTCCTCAGCCGAGTCGGACTCGTAAAATGGCCGCCGCCGTCGGTCGCACGTGTCGGGTCGAGAAGATGGCCGGCGACAAGATGGCCGCTCCCATGATTCGCACGAGGCTGATGACGCGTCAGAAGAGGGCGTGTCGGGTCGGTGCGCAGCCGCATTGCGAGGCCTGCGAGCCTGAGAGCCTGGCTTTCGGACCGGCTGTTCGTTGTTCTTCTGGCCCCTGGGTCTGGCTAGGCAGACCCTCGCAAAATGCCCCTTCTTCCCGCAGTCGCTGCAGATCACGGAGCGGGCTGGGCAGCGTGGGCGTGGGTGCTGGCCCTGCCCGCAGAAGTAGCACGGTGTGCCCCTATGGTGAGCGGGTCGCCGCGTGGCGCAGGCCTGTAATACGGGCGAGTCTGAGGAAGTCCGGGGGGGGCTCGCAGGGTCCGCGGGGTACGTACCCAAGTTATGTCGGGCCACCTCCAGCGAGGAGGCGAGCGTTAGCGTGTCCTGGAGGTCTTTTGCCCCGTTTTCGAGCAGCCGCTGCCGGATGTAGGTCGAGCGGATGCCGGACACAAAAGCGTCTCTGATGTGCAGGTTCATATGGACTTCCCCTGTCACATCCTGACGGTCACAGTCCCTGGCAAGCGCGGTGAGTTTCTCGGTGAATTTGTCTAGCGATTGCCCCGAGCGCTGCCGGCAGGTAGAGAGCAGATGCCTGGCGTGTACCTCGTTGATGGGTTTGACCCTTAGGTGTGGGGCCAGGACTGGTGAGAATTTTTTGTATAAGTCCGCCGGGAACCCGTCGGATACCAGTGCCTTCCCCGCCTGCATGGAGCTGATGCTCGCCATGATTTCTCCCAGATCTATTGTGCTTCCAGCTCTCCCCATCTTTCTTCCCCCATCAGTGGTAGTTCCAATCTGTCTAGGAACTGTTTCATTCCCGCGTCTCCGTTGGGGAGCTCGGAGGTGTACAGTCCCCGGTAGAAGGTCTCAAAAGACCGATTGACCTCCTTTGGCTCTGTTACCAGTCTGCCTCTGCTATCCTTTACCTGTGCTATTTCCCTCGTGGCTGGCTGCTTTCTCAGCTGGTGAGCCAATAGGCAGCCAGCCTTGCCTTGTTCAATGCAAAGAAGTCGACACGGGTGTATACCTTGTGCACCTACGAAAAGAACAAGAACTCCTTTTCTCCCGGGTGCAGGAACCTCCATGGGTCCACCGCCCCCATCTGTTCCATGAAGGCCACGAGCTCCCTAGCCATGCCAGATTTTTTTCCCCGTTCTGGGGTTTGATCGGTCGGTCAGTGGGTCCAGCACGCAGTTAAAGTCGCCCCCCGTAATCAGTCGGTGTGTGTCAAAGTCGTGGATTTCCGCCATGGTCTTCTTTATTAATTCTGTGTCGTCCCAGTTGGGAGCGTACACATTTACCAGTATGACCGGTGCCCCTTCCAGGACACCGCTGACCATGACGTACCGTCCCGCTGGGTCCGTGACTGTCTTGGTTTCCGTAAACCTCGTCCTCTTGCTAATTAATATTTGCTACCCCCCAGCCCTCGTTCCGTAGCATGAATGGTACGTCTGTCCCACCCAGCCCTTCTTTCCCAGCAGTCGGTGCTTCTTCCTCAGGTGCGTCTCTTGTAGGCAGATTATGTCTGCTTTGAGGCTTCTTAGGTGGGCGAAGTCTTTGGATCTTTTCACCGGGCCGTTGAGTCCCCTTACATTCCAGTTAACAATCCTGGTGGGGGGTTTCGGACACCCCGGTCCTGCAGGATCACCTATACTTACCTGGTGGACGTGCCCCTGCACTTCGGGGTTTCCTTTTGCTAGGGGGCTGTCGAAAATGGCCAGGGTTGCCGCTCTCACCCTGGGGTCGGGCCCCAGAGCTCCGGGGTTTCCCTTTGTCCAGGGGGCACCCAATGTGGCCGCCAGCTGTGTGTGCAACACGTGGATACGCCCCTGCACTCCGGGGTACCCCTTCACCCTGATGCCCTCCCGAGTGGCTGTTTGCAGCGCCATCTTGGTTCCTCGCCCTTCTCCATGCCAGTCGAGGTCTATGTCTGTGCTGCTTCACTATCTCACCCTTCTCTTTGTTTCTGTTTTGTTCTGTGTTCTCCTCCCGGCTCCTCTCCTCCCCTAGCCGCCGTCACTCTGTCCCCCCCCCCCCCCCCTGTGTTCTCCTCCCCCTTCTGCCCCCCTTCTCCTCATTTTGCCAGGCGCTCCCTCTCCCCTGAGAGGCGCGCCATGGCCCTCCTTCCTTCCTGCCCTCCCGTTCTGGCCCTCCTCACTAGTACGGTGTCCCTCCTCCCAGTATTCGCCCAGTTCTGGCCCTGTTTAACCTTCCTCCTACTGGCCCTTGCCTCGCCCTCCTGTCTGCTTTTCTCACCCTCATTTCCCTCGCTCCACTCCCCCCATTGCATTGAGAGAGGAGACAAGTCCTGAAATGAGGCAGCACAGTCCCGTGCAAGACAGAAAACACATGTGGACAGTTAATGATCCCATTGTCCTTGTTTGCGGTCTGTCCTCCGCTCTTTGTTTCGGTATTCCCTTTCTTTTCCGTCCCCATGTCTTTCATCGCGGTTGCGGCTGCTCCTCCCCCAGTTTGTTCGCTCTAACGAATTCATCAGCCGCCGCTGGGGTGTTAAAATACAGCTCTTTCCCCTGAAAAGTTACCCAGAGTTTGGCCAGGAATAACATCCCAAATTTCACCTTGCTTTTGTGTAGTGCTGATTTCGCTTCATTGAACTCAGCCCTTCTTTTGGCCAGGTCCGCCCCAATGTCCTGATACACCCTCATGGTCTTCCCTTCCCACGTGCTCCGTCTCGTTTGCCAGGCCCATTTTAGGATTTTCTCCCGGTCCTGGAACCGGTGCAGCCTTGCGATAATCGCTCTGGGCTGCTCCCGGGCTTTGGGCTTGGGTCGGAGCGACCTGTACGCCCTGTCTATTTCTGGTGGGTTTGGGAATACCTCCTTTCCCACAAGCTTGCCCATCATTTTGGTGATGTAGCCCTGTTGGGTCTCTGACAGACCCACTATTCTCATGGTCTGCCGCCTGAAACTATTTTCCTGGTCCTCCACTTTCCCTCTTAGGCTCCCCTGGGACGTTACTAACCTTTTCACCTCGGCTTCTCGGGCTATCACCCTGTCGCTCTTGTCCGAGGCGGCCCTCTCCAACTCCAGAATCGTATTTTTCTGCGCCTACACTTTCCTTTCCAGGCCTTCGATGGTCTGCTGCATTTTGTGTGTCGTCTCATTGCGTGGATCTCCGACCAGAGTGCCTCCTTTCTGCTGGTCGCTGCGTCCCGTTCCCGCTCCGCTGTTTGGTCCGCCATCCTTTTCCCTTTAAGGCTCACCCGAACCTCTGTCTCATGTTGTGGGGCCGCCTGCATGCGCGTCCGCCGCTCCTGCACTTTTCCCTTGCTGCGGCTGCTTGCGTCTCGCCGTCCCTTCACTTTAGTGTTTTTCTTTCCTCCAGCCACCTGTCTCTCTCTCTCTCTTTCCCCGCTGCTGTTCCTTACCCTGAGGTTGCTCTCCCTTCCCCCGCTCCTCTGCTCTCGTTGGGTCTGTCTTAGGCTTCGGGTTTCTTTTTATTTGTTGGGTGGGGGGGGCATTGTGGTTGGTTCCCTTCCTTTTTTTCGTTCTTTCTTTGCTTTGCTTTTTTTCCCCTGATATTCCTTCAAAAAGTACACAATGAGTGATGAATGTAACTGAGACTTTAATACACTAAACAGCAAGCCTCCTGGCCTCTGGGCCCGAACTGGGGCAGAGGCAGAGACTAGCCACCTTTATACATGAGCCCGAGGAGAGGAGCCACAGGCGGAGCCAGCCGGGACAAGCCCAGGCATGCACAATACAATACAATACAATGCAACGCAATACCATGGTTTACCACATTCAACCCCTGTTTAAAAAAGAGTCCGGCGGGGGTGAAGTGGTCTTAAAGGTCAAGTCTGTCGGGGGCCTTGACCTTCCGCCGTGATCGCCTCAGTCCCGGCTGTGGTGTGGGCACCGGTGCCGGGACCTGCACGTCCGGGAGCGTGTTGACTTCTTCTTCACCCAGATGTCGGTGAGGCGGGGGGGCGGCGGTGTATGGGCAGAGGTGGTGGTGATTGTCGCCGGTGGGCCTGCGGGTGCTAGTTCGTGAGGTAGGTGGGCAGGGGTGGGGGAAGACGATGTACGGTCAGGGGTGGTGGTGGTGATGGTCGCTGGGGAACCTGCAGGTGCCAAATCCCGAAGGGAGACTGTGTTCTGTCGCCCGTCCTGATGTGCCACATGGGCATATTGTGGGTTTGCATGGAGGGGCAGGACCTTCTCGACGAGGGGATCTGATTTATGGCTCCTCGCATGCTGCCGGAGAAGGGCGGGCCTTGGGACTGCCAGCCAGGACGGAAGCAAGACACCTGGGGTGGACTTCCTAGGGAAGGCAAACATACGTTCGAGAGGGGTCTCTTGGTGGCAATACACAGGAGCGACCGGATGGAGTGGAGCGCGTCGGAGAGGACCTCCTGCCAGCGGGAGACTGGGAGACCTCTAGACCGTAGGGCCAAGCGGACGGCCTTCCAGGCCGTCGCGTTCTCCCTCTCCACCTGGCCGTTGCCCCGGGGGTTATAGCTGGTCGTTCTGCTGGAGGCGATGCCCTTGCTGAGCAGGAACTGACGCAACTCGTCGCTCATGAAGGAGGATCCCCGATCGCTATGGATGTAGGTGGGGAACCCAAACAGGGTGAAAAGACCGTGCAGGGCCTTGATGACGGAGGCAGAGGTCATGTCAGGGCACAGGATGGCAAAAGAGAATCTTGAGTACTCGTCAACGATGTTGAGGAAGTACACGTTACTGTCAGTGGAGGGGAGGGGCCCTTTGAAATCGATGCTGAGGCGCTCAAAGTGGCGAGAGGCCTTTACCAGATGTGCTCTGTCTGGCCGTTAGAAGTGCGATTTGCACTCTGCACATACCTGGCAGCCCCTGGTCACGGACCTGACCTCCTCGGTGGAGTAAGGCAAGTTGTGAGCCTTGATGAAGTGAAAAAAAACGGATGACCACCGGGTGATAGAGGTCATTGTGGAGGACCCGGAGTTGGTCTACCTGTGCGCTGGCACATGTACTGCGGGATGGGGCATCTGGGGGTTCATTGAGATACCCGGGTCGATACAAGATATCATAGCTGTAGTTGGAGAGCTCAATCATCCACCTCAGAATCTTGTCATTCTTGATCTTGCCCCGCTGTGTGTTATTGAACATGAAGGCAACCGACCATTGGTCAGTGAGGAGAGTGAATTGCCTGCCAGCCAGGTAATGCCTCCAATGTAGCACAGCTTCCTTCCAATGGCTTGGGCTTCCTTTTCGACGGAGGAGTGTCGAATTTCGGAGGCATGGAGGGTACGGGAGAAGAAAGCCACGGGCCTGCCCGCCTGGTTGAGGGTAGCGGCCAGAGCAAAGTCCGACGCATCGCTCTCCACCTGGAACGGAATGGACTCGTCCACGGCGTGCATCGCGGCTTTGGCAATATCTGCCTTGATGCGATTGAAGGCCAGTCGGGCCTCAGTCGTCAGGGGAAAAATGGTGGATTTGATCAGTGGACGGGCCTTGTCCGTATAATTGGGGACCCACTGGGTATAGTACGAGAAGAACCCCAGCCATCTCTTCAGGGCTTTGGGGAAGTGGGGGAGGGGGAGTTCCAGGAGGGGGCGCATGCAGTCTGGGTCGGGCCCTAGGACTCCGTGTTCCACGACGTAGCCGAGGATGCCTAGGCGGGTTGTGCGGAAGACGCATTTTTCTCTATTATAGGTGAGGTTCAGGAGTTTAGCGGTGTGGAGGAAGTGCCGGAGGTTTTCGTCATGGTCCTGCTGGTCATGGCCGCAGATGGTGACATTGTCTCAGTACGGGAATGTGGCCCGCAGCCCGTACTGGTCAACCATTCGGTCCATTTCTCTTTGGAAGACCGAGACCCCATTGGTCACGCTTAAGGGAACCCTGAGGAAGTGATAGAGGCGGCCATTTGCCTCGAAGGCAGTGTATTGGCGGTCCTCTGGGCGGATAGGGAGCTGGTGGTACGCAGACTTCAAGTCAACCGTGGAGAAGTCTCGATACTGTGCAATCTGATTGACCATGTCAGATATGCAGGGAAGGGGGTAGGGATCGAGCTGCGTGTACCGGTTGATGGTCTGGCTATAATCAATGACCATCCAGTGCTTCTCCCCAGTCTTAACGACCACCACTTGGGCTCTCCAGGGGCTGTTACTAGCCTCAATGATCCCCTCTTGCAGGAGTCGCTGGACTACCGACGTGATAAAGGCCCTGTCCCGGGCACTGTATCGTCTGCTCCTAGTAGCGACGGGCTTACAGTCCGGGATAAGATTTGCGAAGAGCGAGGGTGGGGCAACCTTCAGGGTCGCGAGGCTACAGACGTTGAGGGGGGGCAGGGGTCCGCCGAACTTTAAAGTAAGGCTCTGGAGGTAGCACTGGAAGTCGAGCCCCAGTAATAGGGCAGCTCAGAGATGGGGAAGGATGTAGAGTTTGAAGTTAGCCTACTGTTTAGCACAGGGCTAAATCGCTGGCTTTGAAAGCAAACCAAGGCAGGCCAGCAGCACGGTTCGATTCCCGTAACAGCCTCCCCGAACAGGCGCCGGAATGTGGCGACTAGGGGCTTTTCACAGTAACTTAATTTGGAGCCTACTTGTGACAATAAGCGATTTTCATTTCATTTCATTTCTACCCCTTGTACAGTGAGGATCGCGACACAGTACCCACGGATTTCTACTGTGTGGGGTTCGGAAGCCAGGGAGATTTTCTGGGTTCGCGGGTAGGATGGGGAGGGAGCAGCGCCTTACCGTATCTGGGTATGTGAAGCTGTCTGTGCTCCCTAAGTCAAAAAGGCAGGCCGTCTCGTGCCCGTTGATCCGGACGGTCATCATGGACTTTGCGAGGTGGTACGGCCGGGACTGATCGAGCGTGATGGAGGTGAGCTTTGGAAGGCGGTTGGTATGCCGGTCGGAGGTAGCGGCGGCCAGCGTACGGTCGGGTGAGCCGGGCTCCCGGGAGGCTGCGGAGTGGTCCCAAGATGGCGGCCCCCACGAGCCGCGCGTGGCATGTGGCAGCGGCGTCCAAGATGGCGCCCCTCATGGGTCATGCGTGGCGGTTGGAGGGTGCGTTAAAGATGGCGGCCCCCATGGGTCGCACGTGGGTGCCGAAATTGAAGATGGCGGCGAAGATGGCGGCGCCCACGAGTCGCACATGGTGGGCGGTGCGGCAGCTGGGGGTGGCCCCGACAGGCAGCAGGCAGCGCTGCTGGGCCTAGAAGTTTTAGGGGGCGATCGGGCCTGGCAGGCTTTTGCAAAGTGGCCCTTCGCCCCACAGCCATTACAAGTTGCGTTCCGTGCCGGGCAGCGTTGTCTGGGGTGATTACTCTTGCCGCAGAAGTAGCACCTCGGGCCTCCAGCGTTGGCGGGCCGCTGCGCGGCGCAGGCTCGCGTCGCACCTGGGTTGGTTGATGGCTGCGCCCACGAGGGTGCCGCGCGGTCGGAGGTGTAGGCCTTCATGTCCTGGGAGGCCACCTCCAGCGAGTTGGAGAGTGTAGAGGGTGCCATCTCTGCTACTCCACTACTGGGCCGATATCTGGGGTTTGAGTATCTGTGTGTGTCTCTCTCCAGCTGGCGCTGAAACTTCAGAGGCCAGGGGATGCCGCACTGGGACACTTCCACTGAAGAGAGCACTGAATCAAGCCTGCCGTTTATCCCTAACCGGCAGCCTGAGGCTTATATCACACAGATCTTCAGACCCCTACCAATACCCAGGTGATTCTCTCTCTTGCCGGTGGTGCAACACCCACCCGGTTCCTACTTCGCTAGAGTAGCTTTCCCAAGAGAGAGAATAGGACACTGCTGTTTATTACCTAACCAGCAGCCTGTCCTGAGTGAATCGCTCAAGATGACCCTTGATTCTTGAACCCGGAATTAAGGTGAGGAATATTTTAACAATGACTTGGTCAGAGATCGCTGGTGAAAGATTGAAGAATTTAAACGACTCCAATTATCAGCAAATTAAGGTTTATTGCAAAACCCAGGTCAAAATCATCAACAGAAGAAAATATAATAAAATCTTAAACTCTAACACAAACTAAGTCTATTCAAAAAGTACTATAACGGACACAACGAAAAATCTTATGGTTACACAGTTTTAGCAATAGCACAAGACACAAAACAAGTTCCCTTCCCCAAAGCCTCAACCACTATTAAAGTCAAGGGAGTTTCGCAAGCTGCTGCAGGGTACTTACGGTCACAGGCTGCAGAGGTCAAGTCAAAGGTGCAGAGGTCGAGCCAAGAGACCCTCAATCGAAACACAGCCCCTTTTATATTGTTTTACCTGGCTTTGTCCTGTGTTCGGCCAGCCCCTTTTGCATTGAATCCATAAGGTTTAAAGTTCCCGCTGGTCCTGCCCCCGTTGAGCCTGTCAGACCTGTCAAGATAGGAGTACCTCCCCTAGGTCCGCCTCCAGTCTGCTTTTTGAGATAACGAGGTTGAGCTCCCTTGTGAAGAAGTTCAAAGTCTTCCATCTGCTCTGGAGATCGCTGCTATGTTGATGGGGTGTTGATTGGATACTGCTCTGGTGGAGGCAAAGTCATTTACATTTGCATGGGGCTATGACCATCCCATTGTCCTGCTTGCAGGCAGGCCCCCTGTGTATTCCCGTGCCCCTTTGTCTGTGTTTTGATCTTATCTCGTTGTCTGGCTCCTTCTTCCTTGTAGCTCCTAGGGGGGGGTTTGTAAATACTTATGTCCCTACTCAGCTCAGCGGACCAAGCCTGCTGGGAAAACTGGTTACGTTCTCTTGGCTGAAAAGTCAGTTTACAGTCTCTGAGTTTTATTCTTGGGCAGTTCCAAAAAGGGCCGAATTGCCCGAAAACCTTACAGATGCCCCTTCGATACGTCCCTACCCGCTTGGACCGTATCGACACAGGTGAAGGGCAATCATTTCCTTTTGTGTGGACCGTAGGCCCCCCCTCAACAACATGCGAAACTACAAGTCCCAAGACAGTTCCCTTAATCTAGGCTACCCCTGATTTCATTGAAAGGGAAAGACAAGACCATACTTAATTCAAGCAGACAGTAACATACACACATTTCATCGGAACCCCAAACGTAAGGGTCCCTGTACATATATCACAATCAAGTAACTGAAACCCGCGAATCCATACAACTATTTACATGTGACTCTATTTATCACACTACGGCTTCTCTTTTGTGGGCTGCACTGGGCTTCTTCCCGTTGAAGGCTCTTCATTTTTCCTCCGTCGTCGATACCTGCAGCTGAGAGGTTTAGTCCAACTGAGGCGACAGCATAATGTACCCCCTTGTACAACATTTTCTTTGTGGGGACAAACACTAAACCATTCTCAGGCCCCCCTGGTGGTGATCGGACAGTTGTGAGGGTCGATCGGTTGGGCTGTGGGCAGAGGTCGCTTTACCTGAACCAGCAGTTCGGTAGCTTTTACAGTCATCCCTTCCCTGGGCGTTACACATCCCTCCCCAGTGCGGTCAATTCACCCCGTTCCCTGGGTTCTGCCATCACCTTACAAAAGTGATTAATGCCCCTTGTGGACATGCCTTGGTAGATCCCCATAAACACGAATAAATGCCCTGGTCAGAAGTCCACCACTTATCCCAGCAAACGGTGATCCTACCCGGTGACCCCGTGATGGTCCGGTAGGTGTTGTCCAGGCGTTCCCAGTCCGAGGACCGATCCCTCATGTCCAGCCTCAGCTTCCTGGGCCACCACCATCTCCCCAAAGGAACGTCCCCCTCACAGGTTAAACACACCCGCCTGCCCTCAGTCACCCTAACCCGGTCAGTCGAAGGACTCTTCTGTCTCGCCTCTGCGGAGTTCTCCCGGTCCCACCGTCGCCAAGATCATCAGCAAGCTCCACATCGTCGGGTGCCCCATCTGTAAAACAGACAAAACACATCCTTGCCTCTACAGCCCTACCTACCTTAAAGTGCATGGGTTCTATCCAGCGGCAGCAGCAGCTTCCGCTTTGAAGTTGTGAAATCAACATGAAATTGCCGCAGCCTGTCTGTGATTCTGTGTCCACAGCCCGGCTCCCCCAGGGTCCTAGTGCCTGCTTCTATCCGGCGGCAGCAGCAGCTCCCGCTTTGAAGTTGCCGCAGCCTGTCTGTGGTTCTGTGTCCACAGCCCGGCTCCACCAGGGTCCTAGTGCCTGCTGCTATCATAATACCATTGCACTAGGCGCTTCTGTGATCCCACGATCCTAAATAATCCACACACCACTACACACTAATTAGAACTAACAGGGGGGGAATGCTATATACAATGCCACCCGTCTCCGGGTGGCCAAATTAAAACTGTGCCCCGCTAAACTGGGGCAGTTCACCTGTTTGGTCCAATGGCTCGGGCCAGACCGTCCCCTCCCGGGGGTTCGGGCTGCCCCTTGCCTCTCCTTCCCCAACAGGGTTCGGGGATCCCTCAGCGTTCCCTTCTACTCGGGCCCCCTTACTGCGGGACCGGGTTCTAGGGAGGTGTGATGGGGACCATCTTAGAGGGGGCTTGGAGACCCGGTTGCTCCTTCGTCCCCTGACTGGTTCCCAAGCCCAAGGTGATACCTCCACTTCCTCCGCCTCCTTAGCCTCTATACTAAGGCAGGCCACCTGACCCACAGGTAATGGCTTGGGAATCGTTACTGTCCCTGGGCTGGGTGCTTGCAGCACTGTCGTTTTCTTTGGGGCTGCCCCTTCGGGACAGCACCTTGTCCCCGGTTGTGTGACCGTGGAGTCAGGGACCTCCCCCACCGTCGTTAATTCTACGGGGGGTTTCTCCACTACCACCCCCAGTCTTCCCCCCACCTTGCTCTTTCTTGCCCTTATGGGGTGGAACAATTTAAATTGGCTGATGTGGCGTTCGCATGGGTCCCACCTTAAGGGATTTAAACTGCAAATAGCCGCTGAGGCAGCCTCCAGAATGGGACCCTGCACCTGGACCGGACCAGGGTCTGGGGCTAGAACTACCCCTGCGCTCCCTTTTTCCTGAGGCTGCTCCCTGGGTAGTCATACGGGTTCTTGTGGTGTGGGTGCGGGCAGGCCCTGGCCCGTTGCCATTGCCACCTGTCCTGAGCCTTGCAAAAGGGCTAAAATTTTACTTATCTCGATGGTTCCTGGGGCAGCTGCTCCTACCGCCGGGGTCTGACTCTCTACTGCAGGAGCCCTCTCCTGCTTGCTAGGGTTTTTACATTCACTCTTGAAATGCCCGGCCTTCCCACACCCGTAGCATACCGGTTTCTTGTCGGAGGTCCGGGAGCCCTCATGCTTCCACTCGCTCTTAGGGGGTGCTGGTGTGATTCCATGCACCTGACCCTTATGGGGCTTTTCCTCTCTCCTCTCCCCGTTGCGATATGCAAGGGTGAGTTTTCTAAGGACCTCTGCCTCATTAAGGTCCGGACTCTGCGGGTCGAACCAGTGTTCGGCCTTTGCCCTAACGTGAGGGAGACAGTTAGCTACGAGGGTCTTCAGCCAGTGGGCTGTTCTCTCATCTAAATTCTGCCTATCCGCGGGAGTCCCACACGCCTCCACATAGACAGTCCACAGCCTGTCTGCGAACATATTTGGCGATTCCCCTAGCTGCTGCTTGGTTTCCCCCACCCTCATGAAGGGGCTACCCAGATTCAAGCCCATTGCCTCCAGAACAGCAGTCCGTGCTGCCACCCATGTGTCAGGTCGTCCCCCATTCCCGGAGGTCACTGCCCTGCATAGTTGGGGATCTAGGGTCATCAGGAGCATCCTTATTTGCTCCCCCTCGTCGCATTCATTAATGCTGGCTGCCTGTTCCACCTCCATAAAATGAAGCGACGGATCCCCTTTTGGAGTTAGCCTGGGAACGTGGGCCACCATCCCCCTGAGCGCGGATGCCCCATGAGGAATGATAATGTCGCCCTCAACCGGTCCCCTATTCGCCAGCCCCGCCGGGGGACCATACCTTCTTTGTCTGACAGGGCACATCTGCCCTACCTGGGGTTCCTGCTCCTCCTCCCCACTGTCCAGCTCTCCTGCCCCGTTGGGTAGCCCCCCTGTCCCCGGGCTAACTACCCATATAGGAGACGCCGCTATCTGGGGATACACCACTGACCCCCCTTGGACCTGCCCCTGACCGGGCGGTCCAAACCCTACCTGCTGACCCGGCCCCATCACCGGCATCCCAGGCAGCGGTCTGTCCCCATCCCATGGGGACCCACATACGAAACCAGGCGGACACGCCGCCAGCTGGGGGTACCCTGCCGACCCCCCTTGGACTTGCCCCTGAACGTGCAGTCCGATCCCCCCCTGCCGACCCGGACACAATCCCGGTGCCTCAGGAGGCGGTCTATTCCCCTTGGCCTTTGGGGAATCATCCGCTGCGAGGAGCACCTTGCCCCTAGGGAACCCCCCTGGACCTACCAGGTGTATATGTCCCCTGAACTTGGACAAGGTCTCCTCCAACTCCGTTATTCGTGCCTGGCACGGCCCATGGACACAGTCCCCTACTTCCTCGCGAGCCACTCGGTACGCTGCCTGGATGTCCCGGTACTTCCCCTCCAGCTTCCTACACTGCTCTGTACTCCGAGCATAGAGTTCCTGGAGCCTCCGTTCCTTTTCTTTCCCCTCCACTATCTGGCAGTGGAGATAGTCCTTCTCGCACCGCTTAGACTCGCTTTCCTGTTTCATTTCTGCCAATTCCTCCCGCAGTCGTTCCGCTGCGCTAGCCTCCTGCTCTAACTCTTCGATCCTTTGCTCTGTGTTGACTACCTGCTGAGACAGGCAAACCAGCCAAACTGCCTTCTCCAAGTGCCTTTTGTGCGCCTTACTTTCTGTCCATGCAGCCGCTGCCATTACCGGTTGCTCCGCATTGATTAGTTCTGAGACCCAAGGTTTGGTGAGGTTGACCTTTTGCCACAAATACGAGGAGATTCTCTCCTCCATTTTACTTCGTTCCCTCACCCCCTCTGCCAAGTCACATACTCCAAACCACCGGGGTCCTGCCGCGGTCGCCATTGTAGAGGGTGCCATCTCTGCTACTCCACTACTGGGCCGATATCTGGGGTTTGAGTATCTGTGTGTGTCTCTCTCCAGCTGGCGCTGAAACTTCAGAGGCCAGGGGATGCCGCACTGGGACACTTCCACTGAAGAGAGCACTGAATCAAGCCTGCCGTTTATCCCTAACCGGCAGCCTGAGGCTTATATCACACAGATCTTCAGACCCCTACCAATACCCAGGTGATTCTCTCTCTTGCCGGTGGTGCAACACCCACCCGGTTCCTACTTCGCTAGAGTAGCTTTCCCAAGAGAGAGAATAGGACACTGCTGTTTATTACCTAACCAGCAGCCTGTCCTGAGTGAATCGCTCAAGATGACCCTTGATTCTTGAACCCGGAATTAAGGTGAGGAATATTTTAACAATGACTTGGTCAGAGATCGCTGGTGAAAGATTGAAGAATTTAAACGACTCCAATTATCAGCAAATTAAGGTTTATTGCAAAACCCAGGTCAAAATCATCAACAGAAGAAAATATAATAAAATCTTAAACTCTAACACAAACTAAGTCTATTCAAAAAGTACTATAACGGACACAACGAAAAATCTTATGGTTACACAGTTTTAGCAATAGCACAAGACACAAAACAAGTTCCCTTCCCCAAAGCCTCAACCACTATTAAAGTCAAGGGAGTTTCGCAAGCTGCTGCAGGGTACTTACGGTCACAGGCTGCAGAGGTCAAGTCAAAGGTGCAGAGGTCGAGCCAAGAGCCAAGAGACCCTCAATCGAAACACAGCCCCTTTTATATTGTTTTACCTGGCTTTGTCCTGTGTTCGGCCAGCCCCTTTTGCATTGAATCCATAAGGTTTAAAGTTCCCGCTGGTCCTGCCCCCGTTGAGCCTGTCAGACCTGTCAAGATAGGAGTACCTCCCCTAGGTCCGCCTCCAGTCTGCTTTTTGAGGTAACGAGGTTGAGCTCCCTTGTGAAGAAGTTCAAAGTCTTCCATCTGCTCTGGAGATCGCTGCTATGTTGATGGGGTGTTGATTGGATACTGCTCTGGTGGAGGCAAAGTCATTTACATTTGCATGGGGCTATGACCATCCCATTGTCCTGCTTGCAGGCAGGCCCCCTGTGTATTCCCGTGCCCCTTTGTCTGTGTTTTGATCTTATCTCGTTGTCTGGCTCCTTCTTCCTTGTAGCTCCTAGGGGGGGTTTGTAAATACTTATGTCCCTACTCAGCTCAGCGGACCAAGCCTGCTGGGAAAACTGGTTACGTTCTCTTGGCTGAAAAGTCAGTTTACAGTCTCTGAGTTTTATTCTTGGGCAGTTCCAAAAAGGGCCGAATTGCCCGAAAACCTTACAAGAGTTGCAATGTCTCTGGGAGGCCGAGTGTCCCCCCTTCTAGTAGTCGCTGGCGGATATAGTTAGAGTGCATGCCCGCGACATAAGCATCCCTGATCAGCAGCGCCGCGTGCTGGGTAGCCGATATCGCCCGGCAGTTACAGTTCCGGCAGAGTATACGCAAAGCACGCAGGAATTCTGCAAGTGATTCCCCATGGTGCTGCCGTCTCGTGGCGAGGAGGTGCCTAGCATACACCTCGTTAACGGATTTCACGTATTGTCCCTTCAGTAGCATTATTGCGTCCGCATACGAGGGGGCATCCCTGATGAGAAGAAAGACTCTTGGG
Source organism: Scyliorhinus torazame (assembly GCF_047496885.1). Taxonomy (NCBI): domain Eukaryota; kingdom Metazoa; phylum Chordata; class Chondrichthyes; order Carcharhiniformes; family Scyliorhinidae; genus Scyliorhinus; species Scyliorhinus torazame. The sequence goes on along the minus strand of NC_092722.1, from coordinate 73,212,496 downwards.
CTCACCCGTGCGTGGAGGACCTGCTTCTTCTGGAGGTCTGTGAGGTCTTCGGTGAAGGATGCGAGGTACGCCTCGAAGCAGCTTAGCCAGTGCTCAAATGTTTCTGTGGCGTCGGCTGCCTGTGGGTCCAGCTCCAGGCGATCAGGCTTCAGTGATAAGTTCATTGTAAAGTTTAGTGCATTAAATTGATGTGCAATCAATAAGCACATGACGAGTGATGAATGTAACTGAGGCTTTAATACACTAAACAGCAAGCCTCCTGGCCTCTGACCCGAACTGGATCCGGAGGCGGAGACGTGCCACTTTTATACATGAGCCCGAGGGGAGGAGCCACAGGCGGAGCCAGCAGGGACAAGCCCAGGCATGTACAACACAACACAATGCAACACCGTGGCTGACCGCATTCCCCCTCCTCCTTCTCTTTTCCCTTCCCTCTCACTCAGTCAGGGGGATTTGCAAGCGAGGTTTTCTGGTCTGGATGGGCGTCCCCCTTTGTGTCGCAGCTCACCACGTGGTCGTCACCGGTCCGTGGGGGGGGGTCTCTCTCTTGGTCGCTGGCTCCGCTCCTGAGCGCTTACGTCTCCAGCTTCGCGGTCCGGGTCGCCGCTCCTCTTCTGCCGCCGCATTCTCCTGCTGTGCGGGCGGGGGGGGGGGGCGCTAGGTCGGGCAAGTTTGCTCTCTTAGGCGCAAGTTCTGTTCGGGGAACGGGAGGCCACTCAGGAGCCCCTCAAACCGCGACAGCTCTCTTCCCTCGCCGGTAGTCGAATCCAGCTTCCTTAATACTGACCGTCGAACCATGCAGCACTGCATCAGTACTGATCCTCCGACCCTGCAGCATTCCCTCAGTACTGACCCTCCAACAGTGGCACTCCCTCAATATTAACTCCCCGAAAGTGCAGTGCTCCCTCAGTACTGAACTTCCGACAGTGCAACACTCCCCTTGTACTGACCCGATGAAAATGCGGCACACTCTCATTCCTGACCCTCTGACAGTACGGCACTCGCTCAGTACTGTCCTTCCGACAGTGCGGCACACCCTCAGTACTGGCCCTGCGAAGGTGTGGCACTCAATCTGTACTGTCCCTCCGACAGTGTGGCACACCCTCAGTACTGACCCTCTGACCGTGCAGCACTCCCTCAGTACTGACCCTCTGACAGTGCGGCACTCCCTCAGTACTGACCCTCTGACCGTGCGGCACTCCCTCAGTACTGACCCTCAGACCGTGCAGCACTCCCTCAGTCCTGACCCAACGACAGTGCAGCACGTCCTCAATACTGACCCTCCAAAAGTGTGCAGCACTCCCTCAATTCTGACCCTCCGGCAGTGCAGTCCTCCACCAATGCTGACCCTCCGGGAGTGTGGAACACCCTTAGTACTGACCCTCCAAAAGTGCAGCACTTCCTTAGGACTGACCACCTGACAGTGTTGCACTTCTGCAGTGTATTACTCCCTGAGAACTGGTTCTCCGACAGTGCAGCACTGCCTCAGTACTGACTCTCTTACAGTGCAGCACTGCCTCAGTACTGACTCTCTTACAGTGCAGCACTTCCTCAGTAATGACCATCTGACTATGTTGCACTCCTGCAGTGTATCATTCCCTGAGAACAGGTTCTCTGACATTGCAGCACTGCCTCAGTATTGACTCTCTTACAGTGCAGCACTGCCTCAGTATTGACTCTCTTACAGTGCAGTACTGCCTCAATACCGACACACTGACGGTGTGGCACCCCTCGGTACTTATAGTCTAAACGTCCGGCACTCATTAAGTACTGATCCTATGACAGTGTGTCACGTCCTCAATACTGACCCTCTGACAGTGCGGCACCCTCTCAGTAGTGACTCTCTGACAGTGCGGCACTCCCTCAGTACTGACCCTCTGACAGTGCAGCACTCCCTCAGTACTGACCCTCTGACAGTGTGGCACTCCCTCAGTACTGACCCTCTGACCGTGCGGCACTCCCTCAGTACTGACCCTCAGACCGTGCAGCACTCCCTCAGTCCTGACCCAACGACAGTGCAGCACGTCCTCAATACTGACCCTCCAAAAGTGTGCAGCACTCCCTCAATTCTGACCCTCCGGCAGTGCAGTCCTCCACCAATGCTGACCCTCCGGGAGTGTGGAACACCCTTAGTACTGACCCTCCAAAAGTGCAGCACTTCCTTAGGACTGACCACCTGACAGTGTTGCACTTCTGCAGTGTATTACTCCCTGAGAACTGGTTCTCCGACAGTGCAGCACTGCCTCAGTACTGACTCTCTTACAGTGCAGCACTGCCTCAGTACTGACTCTCTTACAGTGCAGCACTTCCTCAGTAATGACCATCTGACTATGTTGCACTCCTGCAGTGTATCATTCCCTGAGAACAGGTTCTCTGACATTGCAGCACTGCCTCAGTATTGACTCTCTTACAGTGCAGCACTGCCTCAGTATTGACTCTCTTACAGTGCAGTACTGCCTCAATACCGACACACTGACGGTGTGGCACCCCTCGGTACTTATAGTCTAAACGTCCGGCACTCATTAAGTACTTATCCTATGACAGTGTGTCACGTCCTCAATACTGACCCTCTGACAGTGCGGCACCCTCTCAGTAGTGACTCTCTGACAGTGCGGCACTCCCTCAGTACTGACCCTCTGACAGTGCAGCACTCCCTCAGTACTGACCCTCTGACAGTGCAGCACCCGCTCAGTACTGACCCTCTGACAGCGCAGCACTCCCTCAGTACTGACCCTCTGACAGTGCAGCACCCGCTCAGTACTGACCCTCTGACAGCGCAGCACTCCCTCAGTACTGACCCTCAGACCGTGCAGCACTCCCTCAGTCCTGACCCAACGACAGTGCAGCACGTCCTCAATACTGACCCTCCAAAAGTGTGCAGCACTCCCTCAATTCTGACCCTCCGGCAGTGCAGTGCTCCACCAATGCTGACCCTCCGAGAGTGTGGAACACCCTTAGTACTGACCCTCCAAAAGTGCAGCACTTCCTTAGGACTGACCATCTGACAGTGTTGCACTTCTGCAGTGTATTACTCCCTGAGAACTGGTTCTCCGACAGTGCAGCACTGCCTCAGTACTGACTCTCTTACAGTGCAGCACTCCCTCAGTACTGACCCTCTGACAGTGCAGCACTCCCTCAGTACTGACCCTCTGACAGTGCAGCACTCCCTCAGTACTGACCCTCTGACAGTGCAGCACAACCTCAGTATTGACTCTCTTACAGTGCAGCACTGCCTCAGTATTGACTCTCTTACAGTGCAGCACAACCTCAGTATTGACTCTCTTACAGTGCAGCACTGCCTCAGTACTGACCCTCTGACAGTGCAGCATTCCCTCAGTACTGACCCTCTGACAGTGCAGCACTCCCTCAGGACTGACGCTCCGACAATGCAGCGCTCCCAAAGTATTGACCCTCAGTCCTGACACTCCGACAGTGCAGGACGCCCTCAGGACTGACGCTCCGACAATGCAGCGCTCCCTCAGTATTGACCCTCAGTACGCAAACTCCGACAATGCAGCCCTCCCTCAGTACTGACCCTCTGATAATGCGCCACTATCTCAATATTATCCCTTGGTCAATGCAGCTCTCCATCAGTACTGACCCTCTGACAGTGCAGCGCTCCCTCAGTACTGACCATCTGACAGTGCGGCACTCCCTCAGTGCTGCCCCTCTGACCGTGCGGCACTCCCTCAGTACTGACCCTCTGACAGTGCAGCACTCTCTCAGTACTGATTCTCTGACAGTGCAGCACTCCCTCAGTACTGACCCTCTGACAGTGCAGCACTCCCTCAGTACTGACCCTCTGACAGTGCAGCACTCTCTCAGTACTGATTCTCTGACAGTGCAGTACTCCCTCAGTACTGACCATCTGACAGTGCGGCACTCCCTCAGTACTGACCCTCTGACACTGCGGCACTCTCTCAGTACTGATTCTCTGACAGTGCAGTACTCCCTCAGTACTGACCATCTGACAGTGCGGCACTCCCTCAGTGCTGCCCCTCTGACAGTGCAGCACTCCCTCAGTACTGACCCTCTGACAGTGCAGCACTCTCTCAGTACTGATTCTCTGACAGTGCAGCACTCTCTCAGTACTGATTCTCTGACAGTGCAGCACTCCCTCAGTACTGACCCTCTGACAGTGCAGCACTCTCTCAGTACTGATTCTCTGACAGTGCAGTACTCCCTCAGTACTGACCATCTGACAGGGCGGCACTCCCTCAGTACTGACCCTCTGACAGTGCGGCACTCCTTCAGTACTGACCCTCTGACAGTGCGGCACTCCCTCAGTGCTGACCCTCTGACAATGCGGCACTCCCTCAGTATTGGCCCTCCGACCTTGCTCGCTCTGGCGCATTCATATCTGATTCTATTACTATATCAGCTAGTAAATGCAATGGCCATAAACCAGCTCCAAATTCTTGAATACAAAAAACTTTTCTTTCAAATTGATTCTGCAAACGTTTGCAGTATTTTATCCAGGTTTTCAGCCATTTTATGCAAGTCAAATATGAAATGTAATAGCTGTTATTCAACCATTATGATTTCTTCACATCATTTCTTTGAATTGAACCCTTTATACCTGTATAAAAAGGTTAGATTCTATCACTGAACCTCTGACAGTGGGGCACTGCCTCAGTCCTGACCCTCTGCAATGCGGCACTCCCTCAGTACTGACCCTCTGACAGCGCAGCACTCCCTCAGTACTGACCCTCTGACAGCGCAGCACTCCCTCAGTACTGACCCTCTGACAGTGCAGCACTCCCTCAGTACTGACCCTCTGACAGTACGGCACTCCCTCAGTGCTGACCCTCTGACAGTGCGGCACTCCCTCAGTACTGATCGACTGACAGTGCTACACTCCGTCAACACTAACCCTCTGACAGTGGGGCACTCCTTCAATACTGACCCTCTGACAGTGCAGCACTCCCTCAGTGCTGACCCTCTGACAGTGCGCCACTCCCTCAGTACTGACCATCTGACAGTGCAGCACTCCCTCAGTGCTGACCCTCTGACAGTGGGTCACTCCCTCAATACTGACCCGCTGACAGTGGGTCACTCCCTCAGTACTGACTCGCTGACAGTGCAGCACTCCCTCAGTCCTGACTCTCTGACAGTGCAGCACTCCCTCCATTCCTGTTGGCTGTTCTCATTGATGACCAATGTGTTCTTTCCAAACAGGCAAAGTGCTGAACAGCTACGGGACACCTGCATACCCAGGTGAGAATGTGTCATTGTGTGTGGATTGAGAGAACAGGACGATGGAGGAAGTGTGGGGTGACACAGGACAGTGGGTAAGAGATTGATATTCCATGACTCGCTCAGTACTGACTTTCCAACAGTGCAGCACTCCCTCAGTACTGACTCTGAGTCCTGAGCCTTCGACATCGCAGCTCTCCCGCAGTACTGCCGCTCCAATAGTGCAGTACGTCCTTAGAACTGCCCCTCAGACAATACGGCAACCCCTCAGTACTGAACGTCTGACAGTACAGCACTCCCTCAGTACTGACCCTCTGACATTGGGGCTCTCCCTCAGTACTGACCCTCTGACAGTGGGGCAGTACCTCAGTACTAACCCTCTGACAGAGCGGCACTCCCTCAGTACTGACCCTCTGACATTGGGGCTCTCCCTCAGTACTGACCCTCTGACAGTGGGGCAGTACCTCAGTACTAACCCTCTGACAGAGCGGCAACCCCTCAGTACTGACCCTCTGACAGTGCGGCACTCCCTCAGTACTGACCCTCTGACATTGGGGCTCTCCCTCAGTACTGACCCTCTGACAGTGGGGCAGTACCTCAGTACTAACCCTCTGACAGAGCGGCACTCCCTCAGTACTGACGCTCTGACAGGTCGGCACTCCCTCAATACGGACCCTCTGTCAGTACGGCACTCCCTCAGTACTGACCCTCTGACAGTGCAGCACTCCCTCAGAACTAACTCGCTCCATCTGTTACTGGAGATCTGGATCACCAGACAAGAATGCGGTTCTCTGTCAGTACGGACTCTCAGACAGTGCGGCACTCCCTCAGTACTGACTCTCTGACATTGCAGCACTCCCTCAGTACTGACCCTCTGACAGTGCAGCACTCCCTCAGTACTGACCCTCTGACAGTGCAGCACTCCCTCAGTACTGAACCTTCTGAGAGGTGCGGCACTCCCTCAGTACTGCCCCTCTGACAGTGCGGCACTCCCTCAGTACTGACCATCTGACAGTGCGGCACTCCCTCAGTGCTGCCCCTCTGACAGTGCGGCACTCCCTCAGTACTGACCCTCTGACAGTGCAGCACTCTCTCAGTACTGATTCTCTGACAGTGCAGCACTCTCTCAGTACTGATTCTCTGACAGTGCAGCACTCCCTCAGTACTGACCCTCTGACAGTGCAGCACTCTCTCAGTACTGATTCTCTGACAGTGCAGTACTCCCTCAGTACTGACCATCTGACAGTGCGGCACTCCCTCAGTACTGACCCTCTGACAGTGCGGCACTCCTTCAGTACTGACCCTCTGACAGTGCGGCACTCCCTCAGTGCTGACCCTCTGACAATGCGGCACTCCCTCAGTATTGGCCCTCCGACCTTGCTCGCTCTGGCGCATTCATATCTGATTCTATTACTATATCAGCTAGTAAATGCAATGGCCATAAACCAGCTCCAAATTCTTGAATACAAAAAACTTTTCTTTCAAATTGATTCTGCAAACGTTTGCAGTATTTTATCCAGGTTTTCAGCCATTTTATGCAAGTCAAATATGAAATGTAATAGCTGTTATTCAACCATTATGATTTCTTCACATCATTTCTTTGAATTGAACCCTTTATACCTGTATAAAAAGGTTAGATTCTATCACTGAACCTCTGACAGTGGAGCACTGCTTCAGTCCTGACCCTCTGCAATGCGGCACTCCCTCAGTACTGACCCTCTGACAGCGCAGCACTCCCTCAGTACTGACCCTCTGACAGCGCAGCACTCCCTCAGTACTGACCCTCTGACAGTGCAGCACTCCCTCAGTACTGACCCTCTGACAGTGCGGCACTCCCTCAGTGCTGACCCTCTGACAGTGCGGCACTCCCTCAGTACTGATCGACTGACAGTGCTACACTCCGTCAACACTAACCCTCTGACAGTGGGGCACTCCTTCAATACTGACCCTCTGACAGTGCAGCACTCCCTCAGTGCTGACCCTCTGACAGTGCGCCACTCCCTCAGTACTGACCATCTGACAGTGCAGCACTCCCTCAGTGCTGACCCTCTGACAGTGGGTCACTCCCTCAATACTGACCCGCTGACAGTGGGTCACTCCCTCAGTACTGACTCGCTGACAGTGCAGCACTCCCTCAGTCCTGACTCTCTGACAGTGCAGCACTCCCTCCATTCCTGTTGGCTGTTCTCATTGATGACCAATGTGTTCTTTCCAAACAGGCAAAGTGCTGAACAGCTACGGGACACCTGCATACCCAGGTGAGAATGTGTCATTGTGTGTGGATTGAGAGAACAGGACGATGGAGGAAGTGTGGGGTGACACAGGACAGTGGGCAAGAGATTGATATTCCATGACTCGCTCAGTACTGACGTTCCAACAGTGCAGCACTCCCTCAGTACTGACTCTGAGTCCTGAGCCTTCGACATCGCAGCTCTCCCGCAGTACTGCCGCTCCAATAGTGCAGTACGTCCTTAGAACTGCCCCTCAGACAATACGGCAACCCCTCAGTACTGAACGTCTGACAGTACAGCACTCCCTCAGTACTGACCCTCTGACATTGGGGCTCTCCCTCAGTACTGACCCTCTGACAGTGGGGCAGTACCTCAGTACTAACCCTCTGACAGAGCGGCACTCCCTCAGTACTGACGCTCTGACAGGTCGGCACTCCCTCAATACGGACCCTCTGTCAGTACGGCACTCCCTCAGTACTGACCCTCTGACAGTGCAGCACTCCCTCAGTACTGACCCTCTGACAGTGCAGCACTCCCTCAGAACTAACTCGCTCCATCTGTTACTGGAGATCTGGATCACCAGACAAGAATGCGGTTCTCTGTCAGTACGGACTCTCAGACAGTGCGGCACTCCCTCAGTACTGACTCTCTGACATTGCAGCACTCCCTCAGTACTGACCCTCTGACAGTGCAGCACTCCCTCAGTACTGACCCTCTGACAGTGCAGCACTCCCTCAGTACTGAACCCTCTGAGAGGTGCGGCACTCCCTCAGTACTGCCCCTCTGACAGTGCGGCACTCCCTCAGTACTGACCATCTGACAGTGCGGCACTCCCTCAGTGCTGCCCCTCTGACAGTGCGGCACTCCCTCAGTACTGACCCTCTGACAGTGCAGCACTCTCTCAGTACTGATTCTCTGACAGTGCAGCACTCTCTCAGTACTGATTCTCTGACAGTGCAGCACCCCCTCAGTACTAACCCTCTGACAGTGGGTCACTCCCTCAGTACTGACGCTCTGACAGGTCGGCACTCCCTCAATACGGACCCTCTGTCAGTACGGCACTCCCTCAGTACTGACCCTCTGACAGTGCAGCACTCCCTCAGAACTAACTCGCTCCATCTGTTACTGGAGATCTGGATCACCAGACAAGAATGCGGTTCTCTGTCAGTACGGACTCTCAGACAGTGCGGCACTCCCTCAGTACTGACTCTCTGACATTGCAGCACTCCCTCAGTACTGACCCTCTGACAGTGCAGCACTCCCTCAGTACTGACCCTCTGACAGTGCAGCACTCCCTCAGTACTGAACCCTCTGAGAGGTGCGGCACTCCATCAGTAATGACCCTCTGACAGTGCAGCACTCCCTCAGTACTTACCCTCAGAGAGTGCAGCACTCCCTCAGTACTTACCCTCAGAGAGTGCGGCACTCCCTCAGCACTGACCCTCTGACAGTGCGGCAGTCTTCAGTACTGACCCTCTCACAGTGCAGCACTCCCTCAATACTGACCCTCTGACAGTGCGGCACTCCCTCAGTACTGACCCTCTGACAGTGCAGCACTCTCTCAGTACTGATTCTCTGACAGTGCAGCACTCTCTCAGTACTGATTCTCTGACAGTGCAGCACTCCCTCAATACTAACCCTCTGACAGTGGGTCACTCCCTCAGTACTGACTCGCTGACAGTGCAGCACTCCCTCAGTCCTGACTCTCTGACAGTGCAGCACTCCCTCCATTCCTGTTGGCTGTTCTCATTGATGACCAATGTGTTCTTTCCAAACAGGCAAAGTGCTGAACAGCTACGGGACACCTGCATACCCAGGTGAGAATGTGTCATTGTGTGTGGATTGAGAGAACAGGACGATGGAGGAAGTGTGGGGTGACACAGGACAGTGGGCAAGAGTTTGATATTCCATGACTCGCTCAGTACTGACTTTCCAACAGTGCAGCACTCCCTCAGTACTGACTCTGAGTCCTGAGCCTTCGACATCGCAGCTCTCCCGCAGTACTGCCGCTCCAATAGTGCAGTACGTCCTTAGAACTGCCCCACAGACAATACGGCAACCCCTCAGTACTGAACGTCTGACAGTACAGCACTCCCTCAGTACTGACCCTCTGACATTGGGGCTCTCCCTCAGTACTGACCCTCTGACAGTGGGGCAGTACCTCAGTACTAACCCTCTGACAGAGCGGCACTCCCTCAGTACTGACGCTCTGACAGGTCGGCACTCCCTCAATACGGACCCTCTGTCAGTACGGCACTCCCTCAGTACTGACCCTCTGACAGTGCAGCACTCCCTCAGAACTAACTCGCTCCATCTGTTACTGGAGATCTGGATCACCAGACAAGAATGCGGTTCTCTGTCAGTACGGACTCTCAGACAGTGCGGCACTCCCTCAGTACTGACTCTCTGACATTGCAGCACTCCCTCAGTACTGACCCTCTGACAGTGCAGCACTCCCTCAGTACTGACCCTCTGACAGTGCAGCACTCCCTCAGTACTGAACCCTCTGAGAGGTGCGGCACTCCCTCAGTACTGCCCCTCTGACAGTGCGGCACTCCCTCAGTACTGACCATCTGACAGTGCGGCACTCCCTCAGTGCTGCCCCTCTGACAGTGCGGCACTCCCTCAGTACTGACCCTCTGACAGTGCAGCACTCTCTCAGTACTGATTCTCTGACAGTGCAGCACTCTCTCAGTACTGATTCTCTGACAGTGCAGCACTCCCTCAGTACTGACCCTCTGACAGTGCAGCACTCTCTCAGTACTGATTCTCTGACAGTGCAGTACTCCCTCAGTACTGACCATCTGACAGTGCGGCACTCCCTCAGTACTGACCCTCTGACAGTGCGGCACTCCTTCAGTACTGACCCTCTGACAGTGCGGCACTCCCTCAGTGCTGACCCTCTGACAATGCGGCACTCCCTCAGTATTGGCCCTCCGACCTTGCTCGCTCTGGCGCATTCAAATCTGATTCTATTACTATATCAGCTAGTAAATGCAATGGCCATAAACCAGCTCCAAATTCTTGAATACAAAAAACTTTTCTTTCAAATTGATTCTGCAAACGTTTGCAGTATTTTATCCAGGTTTTCAGCCATTTTATGCAAGTCAAATATGAAATGTAATAGCTGTTATTCAACCATTATGATTTCTTCACATCATTTCTTTGAATTGAACCCTTTATACCTGTATAAAAAGGTTAGATTCTATCACTGAACCTCTGACAGTGGGGCACTGCCTCAGTCCTGACCCTCTGCAATGCGGCACTCCCTCAGTACTGACCCTCTGACAGCGCAGCACTCCCTCAGTACTGACCCTCTGACAGCGCAACACTCCCTCAGTACTGACCCTCTGACAGTGCAGCACTCCCTCAGTACTGACCCTCTGACAGTGCGGCACTCCCTCAGTGCTGACCCTCTGACAGTGCGGCACTCCCTCAGTACTGATCGACTGACAGTGCTACACTCCGTCAACACTAACCCTCTGACAGTGGGGCACTCCTTCAATACTGACCCTCTGACAGTGCAGCACTCCCTCAGTGCTGACCCTCTGACAGTGCGCCACTCCCTCAGTACTGACCATCTGACAGTGCAGCACTCCCTCAGTGCTGACCCTCTGACAGTGGGTCACTCCCTCAATACTGACCCGCTGACAGTGGGTCACTCCCTCAGTACTGACTCGCTGACAGTGCAGCACTCCCTCAGTCCTGACTCTCTGACAGTGCAGCACTCCCTCCATTCCTGTTGGCTGTTCTCATTGATGACCAATGTGTTCTTTCCAAACAGGCAAAGTGCTGAACAGCTACGGGACACCTGCATACCCAGGTGAGAATGTGTCATTGTGTGTGGATTGAGAGAACAGGACGATGGAGGAAGTGTGGGGTGACACAGGACAGTGGGCAAGAGATTGATATTCCATGACTCGCTCAGTACTGACTTTCCAACAGTGCAGCACTCCCTCAGTACTGACTCTGAGTCCTGAGCCTTCGACATCGCAGCTCTCCCGCAGTACTGCCGCTCCAATAGTGCAGTACGTCCTTAGAACTGCCCCACAGACAATACGGCAACCCCTCAGTACTGAACGTCTGACAGTACAGCACTCCCTCAGTACTGACCCTCTGACATTGGGGCTCTCCCTCAGTACTGACCCTCTGACAGTGGGGCAGTACCTCAGTACTAACCCTCTGACAGAGCGGCACTCCCTCAGTACTGACGCTCTGACAGGTCGGCACTCCCTCAATACGGACCCTCTGTCAGTACGGCACTCCCTCAGTACTGACCCTCTGACAGTGCAGCACTCCCTCAGAACTAACTCGCTCCATCTGTTACTGGAGATCTGGATCACCAGACAAGAATGCGGTTCTCTGTCAGTACGGACTCTCAACAGAGCGGCACTCCCTCAGTACTGACTCTCTGACATTGCAGCACTCCCTCAGTACTGACCCTCTGACAGTGCAGCACTCCCTCAGTACTGACCCTCTGACAGTGCAGCACTCCCTCAGTACTGAACCCTCTGAGAGGTGCGGCACTCCCTCAGTACTGCCCCTCTGACAGTGCGGCACTCCCTCAGTACTGACCATCTGACAGTGCGGCACTCCCTCAGTGCTGCCCCTCTGACAGTGCGGCACTCCCTCAGTACTGACCCTCTGACAGTGCAGCACTCTCTCAGTACTGATTCTCTGACAGTGCAGCACTCTCTCAGTACTGATTCTCTGACAGTGCAGCACTCCCTCAGTACTGACCCTCTGACAGTGCAGCACTCTCTCAGTACTGATTCTCTGACAGTGCAGTACTCCCTCAGTACTGACCATCTGACAGTGCGGCACTCCCTCAGTACTGACCCTCTGACAGTGCGGCACTCCTTCAGTACTGACCCTCTGACAGTGCGGCACTCCCTCAGTGCTGACCCTCTGACAATGCGGCACTCCCTCAGTATTGGCCCTCCGACCTTGCTCGCTCTGGCGCATTCATATCTGATTCTATTACTATATCAGCTAGTAAATGCAATGGCCATAAACCAGCTCCAAATTCTTGAATACAAAAAACTTTTCTTTCAAATTGATTCTGCAAACGTTTGCAGTATTTTATCCAGGTTTTCAGCCATTTTATGCAAGTCAAATATGAAATGTAATAGCTGTTATTCAACCATTATGATTTCTTCACATCATTTCTTTGAATTGAACCCTTTATACCTGTATAAAAAGGTTAGATTCTATCACTGAACCTCTGACAGTGGGGCACTGCCTCAGTCCTGACCCTCTGCAATGCGGCACTCCCTCAGTACTGACCCTCTGACAGCGCAGCACTCCCTCAGTACTGACCCTCTGACAGCGCAGCACTCCCTCAGTACTGACCCTCTGACAGTGCAGCACTCCCTCAGTACTGACCCGCTGACAGTGGGTCACTCCCTCAGTACTGACTCGCTGACAGTGCAGCACTCCCTCAGTCCTGACTCTCTGACAGTGCAGCACTCCCTCCATTCCTGTTGGCTGTTCTCATTGATGACCAATGTGTTCTTTCCAAACAGGCAAAGTGCTGAACAGCTACGGGACACCTGCACCCCCAGGTGAGAATGTGTCATTGTGTGTGGATTGAGAGAACAGGACGATGGAGGAAGTGTGGGGTGACACAGGACAGTGGGCAAGAGATTGATATTCCATGACTCGCTCAGTACTGACTTTCCAACAGTGCAGCACTCCCTCAGTACTGACTCTGAGTCCTGAGCCTTCGACATCGCAGCTCTCCCGCAGTACTGCCGCTCCAATAGTGCAGTACGTCCTTAGAACTGCCCCTCAGACAATACGGCAACCCCTCAGTACTGAACGTCTGACAGTACAGCACTCCCTCAGTACTGACCCTCTGACATTGGGGCTCTCCCTCAGTACTGACCCTCTGACAGTGGGGCAGTACCTCAGTACTAACCCTCTGACAGAGCGGCACTCCCTCAGTACTGACCCTCTGACATTGGGGCTCTCCCTCAGTACTGACCCTCTGACAGTGGGGCAGTACCTCAGTACTAACCCTCTGACAGAGCGGCAACCCCTCAGTACTGACCCTCTGACAGTGCGGCACTCCCTCAGTACTGACCCTCTGACATTGGGGCTCTCCCTCAGTACTGACCCTCTGACAGTGGGGCAGTACCTCAGTACTAACCCTCTGACAGAGCGGCACTCCCTCAGTACTGACGCTCTGACAGGTCGGCACTCCCTCAATACGGACCCTCTGTCAGTACGGCACTCCCTCAGTACTGACCCTCTGACAGTGCAGCACTCCCTCAGAACTAACTCGCTCCATCTGTTACTGGAGATCTGGATCACCAGACAAGAATGCGGTTCTCTGTCAGTACGGACTCTCAGACAGTGCGGCACTCCCTCAGTACTGACTCTCTGACATTGCAGCACTCCCTCAGTACTGACCCTCTGACAGTGCAGCACTCCCTCAGTACTGACCCTCTGACAGTGCAGCACTCCCTCAGTACTGAACCTTCTGAGAGGTGCGGCACTCCCTCAGTACTGCCCCTCTGACAGTGCGGCACTCCCTCAGTACTGACCATCTGACAGTGCGGCACTCCCTCAGTGCTGCCCCTCTGACAGTGCGGCACTCCCTCAGTACTGACCCTCTGACAGTGCAGCACTCTCTCAGTACTGATTCTCTGACAGTGCAGCACTCTCTCAGTACTGATTCTCTGACAGTGCAGCACTCCCTCAGTACTGACCCTCTGACAGTGCAACACTCTCTCAGTACTGATTCTCTGACAGTGCAGTACTCCCTCAGTACTGACCATCTGACAGTGCGGCACTCCCTCAGTACTGACCCTCTGACAGTGCGGCACTCCTTCAGTACTGACCCTCTGACAGTGCGGCACTCCCTCAGTGCTGACCCTCTGACAATGCGGCACTCCCTCAGTATTGGCCCTCCGACCTTGCTCGCTCTGGCGCATTCATATCTGATTCTATTACTATATCAGCTAGTAAATGCAATGGCCATAAACCAGCTCCAAATTCTTGAATACAAAAAACTTTTCTTTCAAATTGATTCTGCAAACGTTTGCAGTATTTTATCCAGGTTTTCAGCCATTTTATGCAAGTCAAATATGAAATGTAATAGCTGTTATTCAACCATTATGATTTCTTCACATCATTTCTTTGAATTGAACCCTTTATACCTGTATAAAAAGGTTAGATTCTATCACTGAACCTCTGACAGTGGAGCACTGCCTCAGTCCTGACCCTCTGCAATGCGGCACTCCCTCAGTACTGACCCTCTGACAGCGCAGCACTCCCTCAGTACTGACCCTCTGACAGCGCAGCACTCCCTCAGTACTGACCCTCTGACAGTGCAGCACTCCCTCAGTACTGACCCTCTGACAGTGCGGCACTCCCTCAGTGCTGACCCTCTGACAGTGCGGCACTCCCTCAGTACTGATCGACTGACAGTGCTACACTCCGTCAACACTAACCCTCTGACAGTGGGGCACTCCTTCAATACTGACCCTCTGACAGTGCAGCACTCCCTCAGTGCTGACCCTCTGACAGTGCGCCACTCCCTCAGTACTGACCATCTGACAGTGCAGCACTCCCTCAGTGCTGACCCTCTGACAGTGGGTCACTCCCTCAATACTGACCCGCTGACAGTGGGTCACTCCCTCAGTACTGACTCGCTGACAGTGCAGCACTCCCTCAGTCCTGACTCTCTGACAGTGCAGCACTCCCTCCATTCCTGTTGGCTGTTCTCATTGATGACCAATGTGTTCTTTCCAAACAGGCAAAGTGCTGAACAGCTACGGGACACCTGCATACCCAGGTGAGAATGTGTCATTGTGTGTGGATTGAGAGAACAGGACGATGGAGGAAGTGTGGGGTGACACAGGACAGTGGGCAAGAGATTGATATTCCATGACTCGCTCAGTACTGACGTTCCAACAGTGCAGCACTCCCTCAGTACTGACTCTGAGTCCTGAGCCTTCGACATCGCAGCTCTCCCGCAGTACTGCCGCTCCAATAGTGCAGTACGTCCTTAGAACTGCCCCTCAGACAATACGGCAACCCCTCAGTACTGAACGTCTGACAGTACAGCACTCCCTCAGTACTGACCCTCTGACATTGGGGCTCTCCCTCAGTACTGACCCTCTGACAGTGGGGCAGTACCTCAGTACTAACCCTCTGACAGAGCGGCACTCCCTCAGTACTGACGCTCTGACAGGTCGGCACTCCCTCAATACGGACCCTCTGTCAGTACGGCACTCCCTCAGTACTGACCCTCTGACAGTGCAGCACTCCCTCAGAACTAACTCGCTCCATCTGTTACTGGAGATCTGGATCACCAGACAAGAATGCGGTTCTCTGTCAGTACGGACTCTCAGACAGTGCGGCACTCCCTCAGTACTGACTCTCTGACATTGCAGCACTCCCTCAGTACTGACCCTCTGACAGTGCAGCACTCCCTCAGTACTGAACCCTCTGAGAGGTGCGGCACTCCATCAGTAATGACCCTCTGACAGTGCAGCACTCCCTCAGTACTTACCCTCAGAGAGTGCAGCACTCCCTCAGTACTTACCCTCAGAGAGTGCGGCACTCCCTCAGCACTGACCCTCTGACAGTGCGGCAGTCTTCAGTACTGACCCTCTCACAGTGCAGCACTCCCTCAATACTGACCCTCTGACAGTGCGGCACTCCCTCAGTACTGACCCTCTGACAGTGCAGCACTCTCTCAGTACTGATTCTCTGACAGTGCAGCACTCTCTCAGTACTGATTCTCTGACAGTGCAGCACTCCCTCAATACTAACCCTCTGACAGTGGGTCACTCCCTCAGTACTGACTCGCTGACAGTGCAGCACTCCCTCAGTCCTGACTCTCTGACAGTGCAGCACTCCCTCCATTCCTGTTGGCTGTTCTCATTGATGACCAATGTGTTCTTTCCAAACAGGCAAAGTGCTGAACAGCTACGGGACACCTGCATACCCAGGTGAGAATGTGTCATTGTGTGTGGATTGAGAGAACAGGACGATGGAGGAAGTGTGGGGTGACACAGGACAGTGGGCAAGAGATTGATATTCCATGACTCGCTCAGTACTGACTTTCCAACAGTGCAGCACTCCCTCAGTACTGACCCTCTGACAGTGCAGCACTCCCTCAGTACTGAACCCTCTGAGAGGTGCGGCACTCCCTCAGTACTGCCCCTCTGACAGTGCGGCATTCCCTCAGTACTGACCATCTGACAGTGCGGCACTCCCTCAGTGCTGCCCCTCTGACAGTGCGGCACTCCCTCAGTACTGACCCTCTGACAGTGCAGCACTCTCAGTACTGATTCTCTGACAGTGCAGCACTCTCTCAGTACTGATTCTCTGACAGTGCAGCACTCCCTCAGTACTGACCCTCTGACAGTGCAGCACTCTCTCAGTACTGATTCTCTGACAGTGCGGCACTCCTTCAGTACTGACCCTCTGACAGTGCGGCACTCCCTCAGTACTGACCATCTGACAGTGCGGCACTCCCTCAGTACTGACCATCTGACAGTGCGGCACTCCCTCAGTGCTGCCCCTCTGACAGTGCGGCACTCCCTCAGTACTGACCCTCTGACAGTGCAGCACTCTCTCAGTACTGATTCTCTGACAGTGCAGCACTCTCTCAGTACTGATTCTCTGACAGTGCAGCACTCCCTCAGTACTAACCCTCTGACAGTGGGTCACTCCCTCAGTACTGACTCGCTGACAGTGCAGCACTCCCTCAGTCCTGACTCTCTGACAGTGCAGCACTCCCTCCATTCCTGTTGGCTGTTCTCATTGATGACCAATGTGTTCTTTCCAAACAGGCAAAGTGCTGAACAGCTACGGGACACCTGCATACCCAGGTGAGAATGTGTCATTGTGTGTGGATTGAGAGAAAGGACGATGGAGGAAGTGTGGGGTGACACAGGACAGTGGGCAAGAGATTGATATTCCATGACTCGCTCAGTACTGACTTTCCAACAGTGCAGCACTCCCTCAGTACTGACTCTGAGTCCTGAGCCTTCGACATCGCAGCTCTCCCGCAGTACTGCCGCTCCAATAGTGCAGTACGTCCTTAGAACTGCCCCTCAGACAATACGGCAACCCCTCAGTACTGAACGTCTGACAGTACAGCACTCCCTCAGTACTGACCCTCTGACATTGGGGCTCTCCCTCAGTACTGACCCTCTGACAGTGGGGCAGTACCTCAGTACTAACCCTCTGACAGAGCGGCACTCCCTCAGTACTGACCCTCTGACATTGGGGCTCTCCCTCAGTACTGACCCTCTGACAGTGGGGCAGTACCTCAGTACTAACCCTCTGACAGAGCGGCAACCCCTCAGTACTGACCCTCTGACAGTGCGGCACTCCCTCAGTACTGACCCTCTGACATTGGGGCTCTCCCTCAGTACTGACCCTCTGACAGTGGGGCAGTACCTCAGTACTAACCCTCTGACAGAGCGGCACTCCCTCAGTACTGACGCTCTGACAGGTCGGCACTCCCTCAATACGGACCCTCTGTCAGTACGGCACTCCCTCAGTACTGACCCTCTGACAGTGCAGCACTCCCTCAGAACTAACTCGCTCCATCTGTTACTGGAGATCTGGATCACCAGACAAGAATGCGGTTCTCTGTCAGTACGGACTCTCAGACAGTGCGGCACTCCCTCAGTACTGACTCTCTGACATTGCAGCACTCCCTCAGTACTGACCCTCTGACAGTGCAGCACTCCCTCAGTACTGACCCTCTGACAGTGCAGCACTCCCTCAGTACTGAACCTTCTGAGAGGTGCGGCACTCCCTCAGTACTGCCCCTCTGACAGTGCGGCACTCCCTCAGTACTGACCATCTGACAGTGCGGCACTCCCTCAGTGCTGCCCCTCTGACAGTGCGGCACTCCCTCAGTACTGACCCTCTGACAGTGCAGCACTCTCTCAGTACTGATTCTCTGACAGTGCAGCACTCTCTCAGTACTGATTCTCTGACAGTGCAGCACTCCCTCAGTACTGACCCTCTGACAGTGCAGCACTCTCTCAGTACTGATTCTCTGACAGTGCAGTACTCCCTCAGTACTGACCATCTGACAGTGCGGCACTCCCTCAGTACTGACCCTCTGACAGTGCGGCACTCCTTCAGTACTGACCCTCTGACAGTGCGGCACTCCCTCAGTACTGACCATCTGACAGTGCGGCACTCCCTCAGTGCTGCCCCTCTGACAGTGCGGCACTCCCTCAGTACTGACCCTCTGACAGTGCAGCACTCTCTCAGTACTGATTCTCTGACAGTGCAGCACTCTCTCAGTACTGATTCTCTGACAGTGCAGCACTCCCTCAGTACTGACCCTCTGACAGTGCAGCACTCTCTCAGTACTGATTCTCTGACAGTGCAGTACTCCCTCAGTACTGACCATCTGACAGTGCGGCACTCCCTCAGTACTGACCCTCTGACAGTGCGGCACTCCTTCAGTACTGACCCTCTGACAGTGCGGCACTCCCTCAGTGCTGACCCTCTGACAATGCGGCACTCCCTCAGTATTGGCCCTCCGACCTTGCTCGCTCTGGCGCATTCATATCTGATTCTATTACTATATCAGCTAGTAAATGCAATGGCCATAAACCAGCTCCAAATTCTTGAATACAAAAAACTTTTCTTTCAAATTGATTCTGCAAACGTTTGCAGTATTTTATCCAGGTTTTCAGCCATTTTATGCAAGTCAAATATGAAATGTAATAGCTGTTATTCAACCATTATGATTTCTTCACATCATTTCTTTGAATTGAACCCTTTATACCTGTATAAAAAGGTTAGATTCTATCACTGAACCTCTGACAGTGGGGCACTGCCTCAGTCCTGACCCTCTGCAATGCGGCACTCCCTCAGTACTGACCCTCTGACAGCGCAGCACTCCCTCAGTACTGACCCTCTGACAGCGCAGCACTCCCTCAGTACTGACCCTCTGACAGTGGGGCACTCCTTCAATACTGACCCTCTGACAGTGCAGCACTCCCTCAGTGCTGACCCTCTGACAGTGCGCCACTCCCTCAATACTGACCCGCTGACAGTGGGTCACTCCCTCAGTACTGACTCGCTGACAGTGCAGCACTCCCTCAGTCCTGACTCTCTGACAGTGCAGCACTCCCTCCATTCCTGTTGGCTGTTCTCATTGATGACCAATGTGTTCTTTCCAAACAGGCAAAGTGCTGAACAGCTACGGGACACCTGCATACCCAGGTGAGAATGTGTCATTGTGTGTGGATTGAGAGAACAGGACGATGGAGGAAGTGTGGGGTGACACAGGACAGTGGGCAAGAGATTGATATTCCATGACTCGCTCAGTACTGACGTTCCAACAGTGCAGCACTCCCTCAGTACTGACTCTGAGTCCTGAGCCTTCGACATCGCAGCTCTCCCGCAGTACTGCCGCTCCAATAGTGCAGTACGTCCTTAGAACTGCCCCTCAGACAATACGGCAACCCCTCAGTACTGAACGTCTGACAGTACAGCACTCCCTCAGTACTGACCCTCTGACATTGGGGCTCTCCCTCAGTACTGACCCTCTGACAGTGGGGCAGTACCTCAGTACTAACCCTCTGACAGAGCGGCACTCCCTCAGTACTGACACTCTGACAGGTCGGCACTCCCTCAATACGGACCCTCTGTCAGTACGGCACTCCCTCAGTACTGACCCTCTGACAGTGCAGCACTCCCTCAGAACTAACTCGCTCCATCTGTTACTGGAGATCTGGATCACCAGACAAGAATGCGGTTCTCTGTCAGTACGGACTCTCAGACAGTGCGGCACTCCCTCAGTACTGACTCTCTGACATTGCAGCACTCCCTCAGTACTGACCCTCTGACAGTGCAGCACTCCCTCAGTACTGAACCCTCTGAGAGGTGCGGCACTCCATCAGTAATGACCCTCTGACAGTGCAGCACTCCCTCAGTACTTACCCTCAGAGAGTGCAGCACTCCCTCAGTACTTACCCTCAGAGAGTGCGGCACTCCCTCAGCACTGACCCTCTGACAGTGCGGCAGTCTTCAGTACTGACCCTCTCACAGTGCAGCACTCCCTCAATACTGACCCTCTGACAGTGCGGCACTCCCTCAGTACTGACCCTCTGACAGTGCAGCACTCTCTCAGTACTGATTCTCTGACAGTGCAGCACTCTCTCAGTACTGATTCTCTGACAGTGCAGCACTCCCTCAATACTAACCCTCTGACAGTGGGTCACTCCCTCAGTACTGACTCGCTGACAGTGCAGCACTCCCTCAGTCCTGACTCTCTGACAGTGCAGCACTCCCTCCATTCCTGTTGGCTGTTCTCATTGATGACCAATGTGTTCTTTCCAAACAGGCAAAGTGCTGAACAGCTACGGGACACCTGCATACCCAGGTGAGAATGTGTCATTGTGTGTGGATTGAGAGAACAGGACGATGGAGGAAGTGTGGGGTGACACAGGACAGTGGGCAAGAGATTGATATTCCATGACTCGCTCAGTACTGACTTTCCAACAGTGCAGCAATCCCTCAGTACTGACCCTCTGACAGTGCAGCACTCCCTCAGTACTGAACCCTCTGAGAGGTGCGGCACTCCCTCAGTACTGCCCCTCTGACAGTGCGGCATTCCCTCAGTACTGACCATCTGACAGTGCGGCACTCCCTCAGTGCTGCCCCTCTGACAGTGCGGCACTCCCTCAGTACTGACCCTCTGACAGTGCAGCACTCTCAGTACTGATTCTCTGACAGTGCAGCACTCTCTCAGTACTGATTCTCTGACAGTGCAGCACTCCCTCAGTACTGACCCTCTGACAGTGCAGCACTCTCTCAGTACTGATTCTCTGACAGTGCGGCACTCCTTCAGTACTGACCCTCTGACAGTGCGGCACTCCCTCAGTACTGACCATCTGACAGTGCGGCACTCCCTCAGTACTGACCATCTGACAGTGCGGCACTCCCTCAGTACTGACCCTCTGACAGTGCGGCACTCCTTCAGTACTGACCCTCTGACAGTGCGGCACTCCCTCAGTGCTGACCCTCTGACAATGCGGCACTCCCTCAGTATTGGCCCTCCGACCTTGCTCGCTCTGGCGCATTCATATCTGATTCTATTACTATATCAGCTAGTAAATGCAATGGCCATAAACCAGCTCCAAATTCTTGAATACAAAAAACTTTTCTTTCAAATTGATTCTGCAAACGTTTGCAGTATTTTATCCAGGTTTTCAGCCATTTTATGCAAGTCAAATATGAAATGTAATAGCTGTTATTCAACCATTATGATTTCTTCACATCATTTCTTTGAATTGAACCCTTTATACCTGTATAAAAAGGTTAGATTCTATCACTGAACCTCTGACAGTGGGGCACTGCCTCAGTCCTGACCCTCTGCAATGCGGCACTCCCTCAGTACTGACCCTCTGACAGCGCAGCACTCCCTCAGTACTGACCCTCTGACAGCGCAGCAGTCCCTCAGTACTGACCCTCTGACAGTGCAGCACTCCCTCAGTACTGACCCTCTGACAGTGCGGCACTCCCTCAGTGCTGACCCTCTGACAGTGCGGCACTCCCTCAGTACTGATCGACTGACAGTGCTACACTCCGTCAACACTAACCCTCTGACAGTGGGGCACTCCTTCAATACTGACCCTCTGACAGTGCAGCACTCCCTCAGTACTGACCCTCTGACAGTGCAGCACTCCCTCAGTGCTGACCCTCTGACAGTGCGCCACTCCCTCAGTACTGACCATCTGACAGTGCAGCACTCCCTCAGTGCTGACCCTCTGACAGTGGGTTACTCCCTCAATACTGACCCGCTGACAGTGGGTCACTCCCTCAGTACTGACTCGCTGACAGTGCAGCACTCCCTCAGTCCTGACTCTCTGACAGTGCAGCACTCCCTCCATTCCTGTTGGCTGTTCTCATTGATGACCAATGTGTTCTTTCCAAACAGGCAAAGTGCTGAACAGCTACGGGACACCTGCATACCCAGGTGAGAATGTGTCATTGTGTGTGGATTGAGAGAACAGGACGATGGAGGAAGTGTGGGGTGACACAGGACAGTGGGCAAGAGATTGATATTCCATGACTCGCTCAGTACTGACTTTCCAACAGTGCAGCACTCCCTCAGTACTGACTCTGAGTCCTGAGCCTTCGACATCGCAGCTCTCCCGCAGTACTGCCGCTCCAATAGTGCAGTACGTCCTTAGAACCGCCCCTCAGACAATACGGCAACCCCTCAGTACTGAACGTCTGACAGTACAGCACTCCCTCAGTACTGACCCTCTGACATTGGGGCTCTCCCTCAGTACTGACCCTCTGACAGTGGGGCAGTACCTCAGTACTAACCCTCTGACAGAGCGGCACTCCCTCAGTACTGACGCTCTGACAGGTCGGCACTCCCTCAGTACTGACCCTCTGACACTGGGGCTCTCCCTCAGTACTGACCCTCTGACAGTGGGGCAGTACCTCAGTACTAACCCTCTGACAGAGCGGCACTCCCTCAGTACTGACGCTCTGACAGGTCGGCACTCCCTCAATACGGACCCTCTGTCAGTACGGCACTCCCTCAGTACTGACCCTCTGACAGTGCAGCACTCCCTCAGAACTAACTCGCTCCATCTGTTACTGGAGATCTGGATCACCAGACAAGAATGCGGTTCTCTGTCAGTACGGACTCTCAGACAGTGCGGCACTCCCTCAGTACTGACTCTCTGACATTGCAGCACTCCCTCAGTACTGACCCTCTGACAGTGCAGCACTCCCTCAGTACTGACCCTCTGACAGTGCAGCACTCCCTCAGTACTGAACCCTCTGAGAGGTGCGGCACTCCCTCAGTACTGCCCCTCTGACAGTGCGGCACTCCCTCAGTACTGACCATCTGACAGTGCGGCACTCCCTCAGTGCTGCCCCTCTGACAGTGCGGCACTCCCTCAGTACTGACCCTCTGACAGTGCAGCACTCTCTCAGTACTGATTCTCTGACAGTGCAGCACTCTCTCAGTACTGATTCTCTGACAGTGCAGCACTCCCTCAGTACTAACCCTCTGACAGTGGGTCATTCCCTCAGTACTGACTCGCTGACAGTGCAGCACTCCCTCAGTCCTGACTCTCTGACAGTGCAGCACTCCCTCCATTCCTGTTGGCTGTTCTCATTGATGACCAATGTGTTCTTTCCAAACAGGCAAAGTGCTGAACAGCTACGGGACACCTGCATACCCAGGTGAGAATGTGTCATTGTGTGTGGATTGAGAGAACAGGACGATGGAGGAAGTGTGGGGTGACACAGGACAGTGGGCAAGAGATTGATATTCCATGACTCGCTCAGTACTGACTTTCCAACAGTGCAGCACTCCCTCAGTACTGACTCTGAGTCCTGAGCCTTCGACATCGCAGCTCTCCCGCAGTACTGCCGCTCCAATAGTGCAGTACGTCCTTAGAACTGCCCCTCAGACAATACGGCAACCCCTCAGTACTGACCCTCTGACATTGGGGCTCTCCCTCAGTACTGACCCTCTGACAGTGGGGCAGTACCTCAGTACTAACCCTCTGACAGAGCGGCACTCCCTCAGTACTGACGCTCTGACAGGTCGGCACTCCCTCAATACGGACCCTCTGTCAGTACGGCACTCCCTCAGTACTGACCCTCTGACAGTGCAGCACTCCCTCAGAACTAACTCGCTCCATCTGTTACTGGAGATCTGGATCACCAGACAAGAATGCGGTTCTCTGTCAGTACGGACTCTCAGACAGTGCGGCACTCCCTCAGTACTGACTCTCTAACATTGCAGCACTCCCTCAGTACTGACCCTCTGACAGTGCAGCACTCCCTCAGTACTGACCCTCTGACAGTGCAGCACTCCCTCAGTACTGAACCCTCTGAGAGGTGCGGCACTCCATCAGTAATGACCCTCTGACAGTGCAGCACTCCCTCAGTACTTACCCTCAGAGAGTGCAGCACTCCCTCAGTACTTACCCTCAGAGAGTGCGGCACTCCCTCAGCACTGACCCTCTGACAGTGCGGCAGTCTTCAGTACTGACCCTCTCACAGTGCAGCACTCCCTCAATACTGACCCTCTGACAGTGCGGCACTCCCTCAGTACTGACCCTCTGACAGTGCAGCACTCTCTCAGTACTGATTCTCTGACAGTGCAGCACTCTCTCAGTACTGATTCTCTGACAGTGCAGCACTCCCTCAATACTAACCCTCTGACAGTGGGTCACTCCCTCAGTACTGACTCGCTGACAGTGCAGCACTCCCTCAGTCCTGACTCTCTGACAGTGCAGCACTCCCTCCATTCCTGTTGGCTGTTCTCATTGATGACCAATGTGTTCTTTCCAAACAGGCAAAGTGCTGAACAGCTACGGGACACCTGCATACCCAGGTGAGAATGTGTCATTGTGTGTGGATTGAGAGAACAGGACGATGGAGGAAGTGTGGGGTGACACAGGACAGTGGGCAAGAGATTGATATTCCATGACTCGCTCAGTACTGACTTTCCAACAGTGCAGCACTCCCTCAGTACTGACCCTCTGACAGTGCAGCACTCCCTCAGTACTGAACCCTCTGAGAGGTGCGGCACTCCCTCAGTACTGCCCCTCTGACAGTGCGGCACTCCCTCAGTACTGACCCTCTGACAGTGCAGCACTCCCTCAGAACTAACTCGCTCCATCTGTTACTGGAGATCTGGATCACCAGACAAGAATGCGGTTCTCTGTCAGTACGGACTCTCAGACAGTGCGGCACTCCCTCAGTACTGACTCTCTGACATTGCAGCACTCCCTCAGTACTGACCCTCTGACAGTGCAGCACTCCCTCAGTACTGACCCTCTGACAGTGCAGCACTCCCTCAGTACTGAACCCTCTGAGAGGTGCGGCACTCCCTCAGTACTGCCCCTCTGACAGTGCGGCACTCCCTCAGTACTGACCATCTGACAGTGCGGCACTCCCTCAGTGCTGCCCCTCTGACAGTGCGGCACTCCCTCAGTACTGACCCTCTGACAGTGCAGCACTCTCTCAGTACTGATTCTCTGACAGTGCAGCACTCTCTCAGTACTGATTCTCTGACAGTGCAGCACTCCCTCAGTACTGATCGACTGACAGTGCTACACTCCGTCAACACTAACCCTCTGACAGTGGGGCACTCCTTCAATACTGACCCTCTGACAGTGCAGCACTCCCTCAGTACTGACCCTCTGACAGTGCAGCACTCCCTCAGTGCTGACCCTCTGACAGTGCGCCACTCCCTCAGTACTGACCATCTGACAGTGCAGCACTCCCTCAGTGCTGACCCTCTGACAGTGGGTCACTCCCTCAATACTGACCCGCTGACAGTGGGTCACTCCCTCAGTACTGACTCGCTGACAGTGCAGCACTCCCTCAGTCCTGACTCTCTGACAGTGCAGCACTCCCTCCATTCCTGTTGGCTGTTCTCATTGATGACCAATGTGTTCTTTCCAAACAGGCAAAGTGCTGAACAGCTACGGGACACCTGCATACCCAGGTGAGAATGTGTCATTGTGTGTGGATTGAGAGAACAGGACGATGGAGGAAGTGTGGGGTGACACAGGACAGTGGGCAAGAGATTGATATTCCATGACTCGCTCAGTACTGACTTTCCAACAGTGCAGCACTCCCTCAGTACTGACTCTGAGTCCTGAGCCTTCGACATCGCAGCTCTCCCGCAGTACTGCCGCTCCAATAGTGCAGTACGTCCTTAGAACTGCCCCTCAGACAATACGGCAACCCCTCAGTACTGAACGTCTGACAGTACAGCACTCCCTCAGTACTGACCCTCTGACATTGGGGCTCTCCCTCAGTACTGACCCTCTGACAGTGGGGCTCTCCCTCAGTACTGACCCTCTGACAGTGGGGCAGTACCTCAGTACTAACCCTCTGACAGAGCGGCACTCCCTCAGTACTGACGCTCTGACAGGTCGGCACTCCCTCAGTACTGACCCTCTGACACTGGGGCTCTCCCTCAGTACTGACCCTCTGACAGTGGGGCAGTACCTCAGTACTAACCCTCTGACAGAGCGGCACTCCCTCAGTACTGACGCTCTGACAGGTCGGCACTCCCTCAATACGGACCCTCTGTCAGTACGGCACTCCCTCAGTACTGACCCTCTGACAGTGCAGCACTCCCTCAGAACTAACTCGCTCCATCTGTTACTGGAGATCTGGATCACCAGACAAGAATGCGGTTCTCTGTCAGTACGGACTCTCAGACAGTGCGGCACTCCCTCAGTACTGACTCTCTGACATTGCAGCACTCCCTCAGTACTGACCCTCTGACAGTGCAGCACTCCCTCAGTACTGACCCTCTGACAGTGCAGCACTCCCTCAGTACTGAACCCTCTGAGAGGTGCGGCACTCCCTCAGTACTGCCCCTCTGACAGTGCGGCACTCCCTCAGTACTGACCATCTGACAGTGCGGCACTCCCTCAGTGCTGCCCCTCTGACAGTGCGGCACTCCCTCAGTACTGACCCTCTGACAGTGCAGCACTCTCTCAGTACTGATTCTCTGACAGTGCAGCACTCTCTCAGTACTGATTCTCTGACAGTGCAGCACTCCCTCAGTACTAACCCTCTGACAGTGGGTCATTCCCTCAGTACTGACTCGCTGACAGTGCAGCACTCCCTCAGTCCTGACTCTCTGACAGTGCAGCACTCCCTCCATTCCTGTTGGCTGTTCTCATTGATGACCAATGTGTTCTTTCCAAACAGGCAAAGTGCTGAACAGCTACGGGACACCTGCATACCCAGGTGAGAATGTGTCATTGTGTGTGGATTGAGAGAACAGGACGATGGAGGAAGTGTGGGGTGACACAGGACAGTGGGCAAGAGATTGATATTCCATGACTCGCTCAGTACTGACTTTCCAACAGTGCAGCACTCCCTCAGTACTGACTCTGAGTCCTGAGCCTTCGGCATCGCAGCTCTCCCGCAGTACTGCCGCTCCAATAGTGCAGTACGTCCTTAGAACTGCCCCTCAGACAATACGGCAACCCCTCAGTACTGACCCTCTGACATTGGGGCTCTCCCTCAGTACTGACCCTCTGACAGTGGGGCAGTACCTCAGTACTAACCCTCTGACAGAGCGGCACTCCCTCAGTACTGACGCTCTGACAGGTCGGCACTCCCTCAATACGGACCCTCTGTCAGTACGGCACTCCCTCAGTACTGACCCTCTGACAGTGCAGCACTCCCTCAGAACTAACTCGCTCCATCTGTTACTGGAGATCTGGATCACCAGACAAGAATGCGGTTCTCTGTCAGTACGGACTCTCAGACAGTGCGGCACTCCCTCAGTACTGACTCTCTGATATTGCAGCACTCCCTCAGTACTGACCCTCTGACAGTGCAGCACTCCCTCAGTACTGACCCTCTGACAGTGCAGCACTCCCTCAGTACTGAACCCTCTGAGAGGTGCGGCACTCCATCAGTAATGACCCTCTGACAGTGCAGCACTCCCTCAGTACTTACCCTCAGAGAGTGCAGCACTCCCTCAGTACTTACCCTCAGAGAGTGCGGCACTCCCTCAGCACTGACCCTCTGACAGTGCGGCAGTCTTCAGTACTGACCCTCTCACAGTGCAGCACTCCCTCAATACTGACCCTCTGACAGTGCGGCACTCCCTCAGTACTGACCCTCTGACAGTGCAGCACTCTCTCAGTACTGATTCTCTGACAGTGCAGCACTCTCTCAGTACTGATTCTCTGACAGTGCAGCACTCCCTCAATACTAACCCTCTGACAGTGGGTCACTCCCTCAGTACTGACTCGCTGACAGTGCAGCACTCCCTCAGTCCTGACTCTCTGACAGTGCAGCACTCCCTCCATTCCTGTTGGCTGTTCTCATTGATGACCAATGTGTTCTTTCCAAACAGGCAAAGTGCTGAACAGCTACGGGACACCTGCATACCCAGGTGAGAATGTGTCATTGTGTGTGGATTGAGAGAACAGGACGATGGAGGAAGTGTGGGGTGACACAGGACAGTGGGCAAGAGATTGATATTCCATGACTCGCTCAGTACTGACTTTCCAACAGTGCAGCACTCCCTCAGTACTGACCCTCTGACAGTGCAGCACTCCCTCAGTACTGAACCCTCTGAGAGGTGCGGCACTCCCTCAGTACTGCCCCTCTGACAGTGCGGCACTCCCTCAGTACTGACCCTCTGACAGTGCAGCACTCCCTCAGAACTAACTCGCTCCATCTGTTACTGGAGATCTGGATCACCAGACAAGAATGCGGTTCTCTGTCAGTACGGACTCTCAGACAGTGCGGCACTCCCTCAGTACTGACTCTCTGACATTGCAGCACTCCCTCAGTACTGACCCTCTGACAGTGCAGCACTCCCTCAGTACTGACCCTCTGACAGTGCAGCACTCCCTCAGTACTGAACCCTCTGAGAGGTGCGGCACTCCCTCAGTACTGCCCCTCTGACAGTGCGGCACTCCCTCAGTACTGACCATCTGACAGTGCGGCACTCCCTCAGTGCTGCCCCTCTGACAGTGCGGCACTCCCTCAGTACTGACCCTCTGACAGTGCAGCACTCTCTCAGTACTGATTCTCTGACAGTGCAGCACTCTCTCAGTACTGATTCTCTGACAGTGCAGCACTCCCTCAGTACTAACCCTCTGACAGTGGGTCACTCCCTCAGTACTGACTCGCTGACAGTGCAGCACTCCCTCAGTCCTGACTCTCTGACAGTGCAGCACTCCCTCCGTTCCTGTTGGCTGTTCTCATTGATGACCAATGTGTTCTTTCCAAACAGGCAAAGTGCTGAACAGCTACGGGACACCTGCATACCCAGGTGAGAATGTGTCATTGTGTGTGGATTGAGAGAACAGGACGATGGAGGAAGTGTGGGGTGACACAGGACAGTGGGCAAGAGATTGATATTCCATGACTCGCTCAGTACTGACTTTCCAACAGTGCAGCACTCCCTCAGTACTGACTCTGAGTCCTGAGCCTTCGACATCGCAGCTCTCCCGCAGTACTGCCGCTCCAATAGTGCAGTACGTCCTTAGAACTGCCCCTCAGACAATACGGCAACCCCTCAGTACTGACCCTCTGACATTGGGGCTCTCCCTCAGTACTGACCCTCTGACAGTGGGGCAGTACCTCAGTACTAACCCTCTGACAGAGCGGCACTCCCTCAGTACTGACGCTCTGACAGGTCGGCACTCCCTCAATACGGACCCTCTGTCAGTACGGCACTCCCTCAGTACTGACCCTCTGACAGTGCAGCACTCCCTCAGAACTAACTCGCTCCATCTGTTACTGGAGATCTGGATCACCAGACAAGAATGCGGTTCTCTGTCAGTACGGACTCTCAGACAGTGCGGCACTCCCTCAGTACTGACTCTCTGACATTGCAGCACTCCCTCAGTACTGACCCTCTGACAGTGCAGCACTCCCTCAGTACTGACCCTCTGACAGTGCAGCACTCCCTCAGTACTGAACCCTCTGAGAGGTGCGGCACTCCCTCAGTACTGCCCCTCTGACAGTGCGGCACTCCCTCAGTACTGACCATCTGACAGTGCGGCACTCCCTCAGTGCTGCCCCTCTGACAGTGCGGCACTCCCTCAGTACTGACCCTCTGACAGTGCAGCACTCTCTCAGTACTGATTCTCTGACAGTGCAGCACTCTCTCAGTACTGATTCTCTGACAGTGCAGCACTCCCTCAGTACTGACCCTCTGACAGTGCAGCACTCTCTCAGTACTGATTCTCTGACAGTGCAGTACTCCCTCAGTACTGACCATCTGACAGTGCGGCACTCCCTCAGTACTGACCCTCTGACAGTGCGGCACTCCTTCAGTACTGACCCTCTGACAGTGCGGCACTCCCTCAGTGCTGACCCTCTGACAATGCGGCACTCCCTCAGTATTGGCCCTCCGACCTTGCTCGCTCTGGCGCATTCATATCTGATTCTATTACTATATCAGCTAGTAAATGCAATGGCCATAAACCAGCTCCAAATTCTTGAATACAAAAAACTTTTCTTTCAAATTGATTCTGCAAACGTTTGCAGTATTTTATCCAGGTTTTCAGCCATTTTATGCAAGTCAAATATGAAATGTAATAGCTGTTATTCAACCATTATGATTTCTTCACATCATTTCTTTGAATTGAACCCTTTATACCTGTATAAAAAGGTTAGATTCTATCACTGAACCTCTGACAGTGGGGCACTGCCTCAGTCCTGACCCTCTGCAATGCGGCACTCCCTCAGTACTGACCCTCTGACAGCGCAGCACTCCCTCAGTACTGACCCTCTGACAGCGCAGCACTCCCTCAGTACTGACCCTCTGACAGTGCAGCACTCCCTCAGTACTGACCCTCTGACAGTGCGGCACTCCCTCAGTGCTGACCCTCTGACAGTGCGGCACTCCCTCAGTACTGATCGACTGACAGTGCTACACTCCGTCAACACTAACCCTCTGACAGTGGGGCACTCCTTCAATACTGACCCTCTGACAGTGCAGCACTCCCTCAGTGCTGACCCTCTGACAGTGCGCCACTCCCTCAGTACTGACCATCTGACAGTGCAGCACTCCCTCAGTGCTGACCCTCTGACAGTGGGTCACTCCCTCAATACTGACCCGCTGACAGTGGGTCACTCCCTCAGTACTGACTCGCTGACAGTGCAGCACTCCCTCAGTCCTGACTCTCTGACAGTGCAGCACTCCCTCCATTCCTGTTGGCTGTTCTCATTGATGACCAATGTGTTCTTTCCAAACAGGCAAAGTGCTGAACAGCTACGGGACACCTGCATACCCAGGTGAGAATGTGTCATTGTGTGTGGATTGAGAGAACAGGACGATGGAGGAAGTGTGGGGTGACACAGGACAGTGGGCAAGAGATTGATATTCCATGACTCGCACAGTACTGACGTTCCAACAGTGCAGCACTCCCTCAGTACTGACTCTGAGTCCTGAGCCTTCGACATCGCAGCTCTCCCGCAGTACTGCCGCTCCAATAGTGCAGTACGTCCTTAGAACTGCCCCTCAGACAATACGGCAACCCCTCAGTACTGAACGTCTGACAGTACAGCACTCCCTCAGTACTGACCCTCTGACATTGGGGCTCTCCCTCAGTACTGACCCTCTGACAGTGGGCAGTACCTCAGTACTAACCCTCTGACAGAGCGGCACTCCCTCAGTACTGACGCTCTGACAGGTCGGCACTCCCTCAATACGGACCCTCTGTCAGTACGGCACTCCCTCAGTACTGACCCTCTGACAGTGCAGCACTCCCTCAGAACTAACTCGCTCCATCTGTTACTGGAGATCTGGATCACCAGACAAGAATGCGGTTCTCTGTCAGTACGGACTCTCAGACAGTGCGGCACTCCCTCAGTACTGACTCTCTGACATTGCAGCACTCCCTCAGTACTGACCCTCTGACAGTGCAGCACTCCCTCAGTACTGACCCTCTGACAGTGCAGCACTCCCTCAGTACTGAACCCTCTGAGAGGTGCGGCACTCCCTCAGTAATGACCCTCTGACAGTGCAGCACTCCCTCAGTACTTACCCTCAGAGAGTGCAGCACTCCCTCAGTACTTACCCTCAGAGAGTGCGGCACTCCCTCAGCACTGACCCTCTGACAGTGCGGCAGTCTTCAGTACTGACCCTCTCACAGTGCAGCACTCCTTCAATACGGACCCTCTGACAGTGCGGCACTCCCTCAGTACTGACCCTCTGACAGTACGTCACTACCTCAGTACTGACCCTCTGATAGTGCGGCACTCCCTCCATTTCTGTTGGATGTTCTCATTGATGACCAATGTGTTCTCTCCAAACAGGCGAAGTGGTGACCAGTTACGGGAGACCTGGATCCCCAGGTGAGAATGTGCAATTGTGTGTGGAGTGAGAATGCAGGACGCTGGAGGATGTGTGGGTGTGTCACAGGACGTGGGCAAGAGATTGATATTCCATCACTCGCTGAGTACTGACTTTCCAAAATGGCAATACTCCCTCAGTACTGACTCCCTGAGTCCCGACTCTTCGACATCGCAGCTCTCCTGCAGTACTGCTCCTCCAACTGTGCAGTATGACCTCAGTTTTGTACCTCCGACAGTGCAGTGCGCCCTAAATACTGCCTCCCCGACATAGCGGCACTCCCTCAGTCCTGACCCTCCAACAATGCAGCACTCCTTTAGTATTGATCCTTTGACCGCGCAGCAAACCATCAGTACTGACTATCCAGCCGTGCAGCACTTCCTTAGAACTCCCCCTCTGCAATGCGGCTCTCCCTCAGTACTGACCCTCTGACAGTGCAGCACTCCTTCAGTACTGATCCTCTGACAGTGCAGCACTCCCTCAGTACTGATCCTCTGACAGTGCGGCTCTCCCTCAGTACTGACCCTCTGACAGTGCAGCACTCCCTTAGTACTGACCCTCCGGCCGTGCAGCACTCCCTTAGAACTCCCCCTCTGACAGTGCAGCACTCCCTCGGTATTGACCCTCTGCAATGCGGCACTCCCTCAGTACTGACCCTCTGACAGTGCAGCACTCGCTCAGTCCTGACCCTCTGCAATGCGGCACTCCCTCAGTACTGACCCTCTGACAGTGCAGCACTCCCTCAGTACTGACCCTCTGACAGTGCGGCACTCCCTCAGTGTTGACCCTCTGACAGTGCGGCACTCCCCCAGTACTGACCCTCTGACAGTGGGTCACTCCCTCAGTACTAACTCTCTGACAGTGCAGCACTCCCTCAGTACTGACCCTCCGACAGTGCAGCACTCCCTCAGTACTGACCCTCTGACAGTGAGGCACACCCTCAGTGCTGACCCTCTGACAGTGCGGCACCCCCTCAGTACTGACCCTCTGACAGTGCAGCACTCCCTCAGTACTGACCCTCTGACAGTGCGGCACTCCCTCAGTACTGACCCTCTGACAGTGCGGCACTCCCCCAGTACTGACCCTCTGACAGTGGGTCACTCCCTCAGTACTAACTCTCTGACAGTGCAGCACTCCCTCAGTAATGACACTCTGACAGTGCGGCACTCCCTCAGTGTTGACCCTCTGACAGTGCGGCACTCCCCCAGTACTGACCCTCTGACAGTGGGTCACTCCCTCAGTACTAACTCTCTGACAGTGCCGCACTCCCTCAGTACTGACCCTCCGACAGTACAGCACTCCCTTAGTACTGACCCTCTGACAGTGAGGCACACCCTCAGTGCTGACCCTCTGACAGTGCGGCACCCCCTCAGTACTGACCCTCTGACCGTGCGGCACTCCCTCAGTACTGACCCGCTGGCAGTGCAGCACTCCCTCAGTACTGACAGTGAGGCACTCCCTCAGTACTGACCCTCTGACAGTGTGGCAGTCCCTCAGTACTGACCCTCTGACAGTGCGTCACATGCTCTATACTGACACTCTGACAGTGCGGCACTCCCTCGTACTGTCCCACTGACAGTGGATCACTTCCTCAGTACTGACCCTCTGACAGTGCAGCAGTCCCTCCATTCCTGTTGGATGTTCTCCTTGATGACCAATATGTTCTTTTCAATCAGGCAAAGTGGTGACCAGAAACGGGAGACCTGGATCTCGAAGTGAGAATGTGTAATTGTGTGTGGATTGAGAGAACAGGACAATGGAGGAAGTGTGGGGTGACACAGGACAGTGGGCAAAAGATTGATATTCCATCACTCGCTCAGTACTGACTTTCTAACAGTGCAGCACTCCCTCAGTGCTGACCCTCCGACATCGCAGTACTCCCTCGGAACTGACACTCCAAAAGTGCCGCATTCCCTTAGAACTGACCCACCGACTTCGTATTACTCCCTCAGAACTGACCCTCTGACAGTGCAGCGCTCCCTCAGTACTGACCCTCTGACAGTGCAGCAAGCCCTCAGTACTGACCCTCTGACAGTGCAGCACTCCCTCAGTACTGACCCTCTGACAGTGCAGCAAGCCCTCAGTTCTGACCCCCTGACAGTGCAGCACTCCCTCAGTACTGACCCTCTCACATTGCAGCATTCCCTCAGTACTGACCCTCTGACAATGCAGCGCTACCTCAGTACTGACCTTCTGATGGTGCAGCACTCGTTCAATACTGACCCTCTGACAGGGCGGCCCTACCTCAGTACTGACCACCTGGCAGTGCGGCACTCTCTCAGTATTGACCCGCTGAGAGTGCGGCACTTCCTCAGCACTGCCCCTCCGACAGTACACCGCTCCCTCACTACTCACACTCCAACAGTGCAGTGCTCCCTCAGTATTGACGCTCTGACAATGTGGCACTCCCTCAGTACTGCCCCTCCGATAGTAGAGCACTCCCTCAATACTCACCCTCCAACAGTGCGACACTCCCTCAGTATTGACCCTCTGAAAATTCGGAATGTGTGAGAGAGTATCAGTGGGAGGGGAGAGTTTGGAATGTATGCTGGAAGATGAATTGTGGTTTGATATTTTCGCTAATTGTCTTTGTTTATAACAGATTACGCTGGTAGTGGAGATGATGAACCTGGTAAGGGTGGAATGTTATCCCAACGTGTTCTAAATCTCGTGATTCCTGCTACTGCCGAATATACATCCTTTTATGGGCGGCACGGTAGCACAGTGTGGTTTTACAGTGGAAGGGACCCGGGTTCGATTCCTGCCTTGGGTCACTGTCTGTGCGGAGTTTGCACATTCTCCCCCTGTCTGCATGGTTTTTCTCAGGGTGTTCTGGTTTCCTCCCACAAGTCTCGAAAGACATGCTCATTGGTAAATTGGACATTCTGAATTCTCCCTCTGTGTACCCGAATAGGTGCCTCAGTTTGGCGACTAGGGGATTTTCACAGTAGTATAAATGTAAGCCTACTTGTGACACTAATAAAGATTCTCAGATTATTATCTTGGTATGCAAAAAAACTGAGATGGAAGGGAAATATTCAAGAAAAACAATAGAGATTATGGTAGAGGGAGAGAGAAACTGGTGGAGTGTGAAACAGGGAGAGAGAAGGATAGAGGGGGAAAGAGAGAGATGGTGAGAAAGGGACAGAGTGAGAGGGTCAGCGGTTGTGAGAGAGAACAACAGATGAAGAGGTGCAGAGAAGGAGGGAGAATGAAGCAGTCACAGGACGATTGAGTGACATGGAAAAGGAGAGAGACAGAGTGAAAGAGAGAGGAACAGAGGCGCACAAACAGTCAGAGGGAGGAAAAGGAATTAGGAGAGATAGATGGAGTGTTAGGGTCCTTCCTTTTTGTTCCTGTTTGTTCCGTGTTGATTCCCTTAATTTCATTCTCTTTTATTTTTGCTGTTACTTTCTTGATCCATGGATGATTCATGGATCTGTGACTTTAAGCAAAGTGGTCTGTGCCTTTAATTCGAGCAGAAGGCTGTGCTGCTTTAGACTGACATCAATGATGACTCACATTGATTGCTATATCTAGTAGCCAGTGAATTGGCCAAAAAGGGCAGTGCTCCACTCCAAAACAGTTGGTCATTAGATCTGATCACACTGATCTGTTTTTCAGTGTCACAAGGCTTGTATTTTCATTTCATTTCCATAGGGTGGATGGAGGAATCGAACCAAATCCACTCCAGGAATATGCAGCTAATTCTCCCCATAGGCCACTGTGAGAACCACGGGCAGGATCACCGTTGGCTTCCAGTGCTAAAATTGGGGTAGCGCCGGATCCTCCAGCCCCCTGAAAATGGTGTAAATGTGTCGCTCGCCATGCAGCCTGCCGGCCCGGACACTGGCTGCGGTGCCAGGACCGGGGGAGGGGAGGAACAGGCAGAGCAGCCGGGGTGCCTCCCCACAGGACTGGGGCAGTGCCCAGGCACCGACCGCCATTATGGAGGCCATATTTCTGCACCCACCCCTGCCCCTGGTTCTACACAGTGACACCGGCCATATGGGTGCGCCCGCCCCCCCGGCCTCAAACACCCCGCCCAACTGGCCGCCACTCACTGGAGGAACCACCCAGGGCCACAACCACAGCAGCACCCAGTGAGGGCAGTGCCAGCCAATGATACCCCTGGGAGCAGGGATGGGTGCTAGGACCAGGGGTCCCCATGGTGACAGGGCAGGGGTGAGGGTGTGGGGTGGGGTGACGTCCGGGGGCAGAGCCCGCACTGCCAACCGGGGCCACCGTGTAGCCCATGGAACCTGGCTGGGCACAGGATTATGCACCTGCTAACATGTTGGCCTTCCACCCCCTGTAGGCGTTGGAGTTTGGAGTTCGACCAGCAATGGTAGCCGCCCTGGTGATGGTCGCAGCTCTGCGAGATGCCCTGCGGCCGCGTGAGTGGGGGCCGCTTGGAGAGGAGGGGGAAGCTGCAGCAGCGGAGCAGGCAGCAGCAGAGCGGGCAGCAACAGAGCGGCCAGGAGCGGAACGGGCTACAGAGGAACGGGCTGCAGAGCGGCGGGTGGCAGCCGCTCAGGCTGGAGGGCTGACCACCCAACAGGCCGAGGAGGAGGAGCTGCCAAGGAGGTGCCACATGAGGCCTCGTGTGTACCGGCACCACCTGTGATTCGAGGACCTGCCAGACCGGGCATGCCGTCGGAGAATCCGGCAGAGCAACACATCTGCCATATGATGGCACACCTGGCACCGCAGGGGTATGGGGGAAAGACACCCGCTACCATTGAGGTGACAGTCGCCCTGAACTCCTACATGATGTGGCCCATCCAGTCGCCGAGTGGGGACCTGTACGGGATTTCACGGAGCTCGGTGCACAGATGCATCTGCGCTGTAATGGAGGCCCTATATGACCAGGCGGACCAATACATCCATTCCATGTGGACCATGTGGACCGAGCCCACCAGGGTGTCTGGGCTGCGGGATTTGCCGCCATTTCTGGGATGCCCGGGTCCAGGGGTCGATAGACGGGATGCATGTTGCCCTGGGCGACAGGGGTTACCCGCTGCGGCCGTGGATGATGACACCTATCTGGAGGCCACAGACTGACGCGGATATCTGCTACAACGATGCCCAAAAACGACCACAGGTGTGATCTAGCGATGCTTCGGCATCCTCCAGATGTACTTCAGGTGCCTGGACTGCTCTGGAGGGGCCCTCCAGCATGTTGGCTGCATCGTGGCGGCCTGTGGCATCCTTCACAATATCGTGCAGCAGAGGGGCTGGAGGAGGAGGATGAGGAGGAAGGGAGGGTGAACAGGACATGGGGCTCAGGCAGGCACGGGAGGCCACACAGCATGTGTGCCAGGGCCAGCACGCACGGGACGCTCTGATCGCCTCCAGGCCACCGACTGGAGGGAGGGGTTGCAGAGTGGAGGGGGGGGGGCTGGCCAGGGGCACCACATGTCAAACTCACCCTCCCCTCACTTCCCACCCCGCCAAACTGCCCGCTTGCGCCCCCCTCCGTTATACATACCGGCGGCGGTATCAGCTGGGGACCCTGGGTTGGCAGTGACAGTGCCCATGTACCATCACCAACAGTCTGTCCTGGTCCACTCACATTGACGCAACAGTCAAGAAAGCACAACAACGTCTCTACCTCCTATGGAAGCTAAAGGATTTTGGCATGTCTGCATCGACTCTCACAAACCACTACAGATGTGCCATAGAGAGCATCCTATCCGGCTGCAGCACAGCCTGGTGTGGCAACTGCTCGGCCCAAGATCGCAAGAAACTGCAGAGTGTGGTGAACTCAGCCCAAGGCATCACACAAGCTCGCCACCCTCACACTGATTCTGTCTACACCTCCCGCTGCCTCAGGAAGGCAGACAGCATTGTGAGAGACCCCTCACATGCAATGTGTGGTGCGCACCAGATAGTGACCCAGGAGCTTCTTCACTAATGTGACCAACCGGGGTGATAGTCTCTGGGATGGTGGAGGGTGTTGGAGACAGCTGTGTCGGGAAGTCAGTGTCATCCTCCGACCCGAGCTGCGGTGTGTCCTGAGTCTCAGGCGGAGGGCTGATGATCGGGCTGCTCTCCACGTCAGTGCTCGGCTGCCTGGGGGGCACCGGCTCGGGCACTGGCTAGGGGCGGGGGGGCACCGTATGGATCAGCCCCATCACCGGCATGTCCTGCAACACACAGACGACATGAATGATTAGACAGCGGACTGGGGGTGATTTTGGGGGAGGGGGTGGCGGTGAGTGGGGTGTGGGGTGAGGGGTGTGTGGAGGTGGGGGGGGGGGGGGTGAGGAGGAGTGGGGGTGAGGAGGGTGTGGTGGTGAGTGGGGGTCTCAACACCGTAACTCAGCAGGGTCTCACTTTCTTGCCCATGACCGCACTCCAGCCCGATGACCTCCCTTTCCTCTGGGCCACCAGTCATGTCCAGTGCCCTTAGCTCGGGCATGGCGAGGGGCCGCAGTTCTGCTGGTCCCCCTCCGGTCTTCTCCCGCTCCCAGCGGTTGTGTGTGTCCTTCTCCTAGGGGTCGGGGTGAAAACACATACAATGACACCGTTGGACGGTCTGACAATTGCCTCAGTGGCCAGGGCACCCGGCCATGGTGGCTGGCATGGGTGCTGGTATGTGTGGCAGGGTGAGGGTTCGGTGGTACCCTGGGGGTAAGGGTCGGGTTACGGGTATGTGGGGGGGGACAGGGTTAGTGCCAGGGGCACGGAGCAGCCAACTCACCCTGGCCGCCCTGAGGAGTTCGTGGAGTTTCTCCCGGCACTTCATGCCACTCCGGACGTTGCCCACGGCACTGACCGCCCTTGCCATCTGTGCCCCTAAACGGTGGAAAACGGTGCCGGATTCGCCTGGTTCCAGGATTGGCGCATGAGGCTCACACGCAACCGTGACTTAAACAGTCCTTCCCTCCACACACACCGTCCCAGCCATCAAGATGGCTGGAAGAAGAGCAGCGCCACAGTTCAGGGACGCTGAGCTGGACACCCTCCTGGACACCGTGGAGGAGAAGAGGATGACCCGCCTGCACCCCGGCCTGGGAGGAAGGCCGCTATGTGCCGGCGGTCGCCGTGCTTGGGCGCAGGTGGCAGAGGTGGCCAGTGCCGTGGGCAACGTCACCCGGACTGGCATACAGTGCCAGAAGAAACTCCACGACTTCCTCAGTGCGGCCAGGGTGAGTAGGCCCTTAGCTCAGGCATGTCCAGTGCTACGAACACCACCCCCCCCCCGCCCTGCACACCCATAACCCTGCCGCTCCCCCCGGGGTACGGCCTAAACCCCTACTCTGCCCCACATGCCAGTACCCCACCGCGAGCCGGAGAAGACGGGAGGGGGACCACCAGACCTGTGGTCCCTCACCATGTCCAAGCAGAAGGCCCTGGACGTGGTCGGCAACCCAGAGGAAAGGGAGGTCACCGAGGTGGAGATCAGCGACGGGCAAGGAAATGAGACACTGCTCAGTTGCGGATCCCAATGACACATATGTGGACAGCGCCCCCCCCCACACCCCTCTAACCACCCTCACCCCTCACCCCCCCAGCCTGCAACCCCCTCAGCCCACCCCCCCCGCACCCCTGCATCCCCTCAACCTCACCCCTAACCCCCCAGCCCGCAACCCCCTCAGCCCACATCCCCTCAACCTCACCCCCACAGCCCGCAACCCCCTCAGTCCACACCCCCCCGCACCCCCTCAACCTCACCCCCACAGCCCACAACCCCCTCAGCCCACACCCCCCCTGCATCCCCTCAACCTCACCCCTAACTCCCCCAGCCCGCAACTCCCTCAGCCCACTCCCCCCGCACCCCATCAACCTCACCCCCTCAGCCCGCAACCCCCTCAGCCCACCCCCCCGCACCCCCTCAACCTCACCCCTCACCCCCTCAGCCCTCAACCCCCTCAGCCCACACACCCCCGCACCTCCTCAACCTCGCCCCTCAGCCCGCAACCACCTCAGCCCACACCCCCCGCACCTCCTCAACCTCGCCCCTCACCTCCTCAGCCCGCAACCCCCTCAGCCCACCCCCCCGCACCCCCTCAACCTCACCCCGCAGCCCCCTCAGCCCACACCCCCCCGCACCTCCTCAACCTCGCCCCTCAGCCCGCAACTCCCTCAGCCCACTCCCCCGCACTCCCTCAACCTCACCCCTCACCCCCTCAGCCCTCAACCCCCTCAGCCCAAACCCCCCCGCACCTCCTCAACCTCGCCCCTCACCCCCTTAGCCCGCAACCCCCTCAGCCCACCCCCCCGCACCACCTCAACCTCACCCCTCACCCCCTCAACCTTACCCCTCACCCCCTCAGCCCTCAACCCCCTCAGCCCACAACCCCCCGCACCCCCTTAACCTCGCCCCTCACCCCCTCAGCCCGCAAACCGCCCACCCCCCCCGCACCCTCTCAACCTCACCCCTCAACCCGCAAACCCCTCACCCCCACAGCCCACAACCCACTCAGCCCACACACACCCTCACCCCCTCAACCTCCCCCCCACATCTAATGATACATGCAGTCTTGTGTCTTACAGAACCTGCCGGAGATGGGGCTGGTCCATCCGGAGCCCCCCCCGCCCCCAGACAGTGCCAGAGCCGGTGCCCCCCAGACGGCCAAGCACTGACAGGGAGAGCAGCCCGAACCTCAGCCCTCCGAGCCCCACAACACCCTGGAGCTTGGGACGGAGGAGGACACTGACTTTCCATCACTGAAGTCTCCAACACCCTCCAGCATCTCAGAGACTATCACCTCGGTTGGGCACATTAGTGAAGAGGCTCCTGAGACACTATCTGGTGCGCACCACACATCGCATCCGGTACAGCAGGTGGAGGTAGGAGCAGCCGAGGGGCCGGGCGGTCAGAGGGCAGGTCGGCCCCAGGAACCAGCTGCCGCCCAGACGGGTCCCGAGCTCCTGGAACATCCAGTCCCAGCCACAGTGGAGATGTAGTGAGAGACCCAGGGACTACAGGTGGGGATGATGGCAGGCATCCAGCACCTGCAGGTACAGGAGTCCATCTGCATGCAAGGGCCTGGTGTGATGCCGGCCACACGTGCCACCCAGGCCGACATCGCGTGGGTGACACCTGCGGTAGAGGCAATGGGGGGAGGGGCGATAGTGTGTGCTATGGGTCAGAGTGTCCAGGGCCTGGGGAATTCTGTGCATGCAAGGCCCAGGACAGGGCTGCCCTCCCGACCGTCCCCAGCACCCCCACCCCAGGGATTCGACGGGACCGGGTAGTGGACTGGCCAGCTCGCCTGCAGGGATCATCCTGGTGGAAGATGCTATTGTGGGCATGAGTCAGACATGTCATACGATGTGGAGCACCAGAGCTCATCGCAGAGCGGATTGTCATCATCCTCCATCCCATGGACCAGTCCCGCCGTCACTACAAACCCAGGGCCTCCAGCTCGTAGCGCTGTAGATATGTATTGGGCTCACTCATTGCCTGCTTGTATTAATGGTACAGGTTTCTTGCAGGCTGCTTTGCCTGAGAGTCACAGGTCCATTAAACATCCATGGATCAAAAATAGATCAGCGAAAATAAAAGACAGTGAAAATAAGGGACTAAACAGGGGATAAACAAGAACAAACAGGAAGGAACCTTACACTGCAAAGAAGACCATTACCGGCTGTAAACCAAAGACTTTAATCTGGAACCAAGTGTGCAACCACCATCCGAAGCAAAGACTCTTAGCTTTTGACCTTCATCCTTATTATTTTGTCCCCTTTCCACCCCTCTGTGTTTGTCTGTCTCGTGGGTGGAGGGTGGGACAGCGGGAGTTAGCAGTTCGGGGGGGTGGTTGTTGGGTGACGGCAGAAGTCAGCAGTTTGGGAGGGGGGTTGCTGAGTGACGGGAGAAGACAGCAGTTCGGGGGGGTGGTGATGGTTGCTGGGTGACGGGAGAAGTTTACAGTTCGGGGGCGGGGGGGTTGCTGGGTGACAGGAGGAGTCAGTGGTTCGGCGGGTTCAGCACTGAGTCAGTGGGGGGAGGTCGCTGGGGATCAGGGGAGAGGACCGCGGGGTTCTGCGCTATCCTTTCCAATAACCACTGCTCTCCCATTTCCCAGTGACGAAAGGCAGGAAATATTATGTCCGTTAAAAGAAGACTCTCGCATTAGAATTCCTAACTGATTCCTCGTGTTCCAAAGTCCAGAAGAGTCAGCCGGAACCTGCCGACCTGCAACAACATCAACTTGGAATCGCCAAACATTGTCCCCCGCAGACCGACTACAACAGCCTGATACAATTGAAAAATAATCCCCTGCTTCGCTCTGTATCAATCCCAAACTAAACTACTGACCCACTCTCTCCCCATAACCCTGTATCAATTCCAAACTAATACCACTACCCAGCTCTTTCCACATAGCCCAGTATCAATCCCAAACTAATCTCACTGCTCGATCTCTCCCCATAGCCCTGTATCAATCCCAAACAAATCCCACTGTCCCGCTCTCTCCCCATAGCCCTGTATCAATCCCCAAAATAATCCCACTGTCCTCTCTCCCAATAGCCCTGTATCAATCCTATACTATTCCCACTATCCCACCCTTTCCCTATAGCCCTGTATCAATTCCAAACTAATCCCACGTTCCAGCTCTCCCATCGCCCTGTATCAATTCCAAACTACACCTTCTCTCACGTTCTTTTACCCCACTGTGACCGCATCCACCAATTTCCATTCCTTTTACACAGCTTGATGCGTTAGTCCAATCCAATCAATGTAATTCTTGCTCTTGATGGATTCAATGATACAATTATGCAGCATAAATTAAAATGCAATTTGAGCAGTTTTTGTTACAGACTCAATTCTTGCTCTGTATCTCTGCACTTACACTGTACCTATCCCTGTGTTGTGCCTGTCCTGGGAGTGTTTGATGGGGACAGTGTAATGGGAGCTTTACTCTGTATCTAACCCTGTGCTGTACCTGTCCTGGGAGTGTTTGATGGGGACAGTGTAGAGGGAGCTTTACTCTGTACCTAACCCTGTGCTGTACCTGTCCTGGGAGTGTTTGATAGGGACAGTGTAGAGGGAGCTTTACTCTGTATCTATCCCCGTGCTGTGCCTGTTCTAGGAGTGTTTGATGGGGACAGTGTAGAGGGAGCTTTACTCTGTATCTAACCCTGTGCTGTACCTGTCCTGGGGGTGTTTGATGGGCACAGTGTAGAGGGAGCTTTACTCTGTATCTATCCCCGTGCTGTACCTGTCCTGGGAGTGTTTGATGGGGACAGTGTAGAGAGAGCTTTACTCTGTATCTAACCATGCTGTATCTGTCCAGGGAGTATTTGATGGGGACAGTGTAGAGGGAGCTTTACACTGTATCTAATCCCACGCTGTACCTGTTGATGCACGATCAATGACCACTAAAGCAAGGTTGTAGTCCAACTGAAGGCTTCAATAAGATAGATGTTTCCTCAGCAGCTCAGGTACAGAATGAAGGCTGCTGGGGCAGCACTGGTTCTTTTACCCCATCTAGCAGGGCGGAGCTATCATACATTCTAACCAATAGAAAGCATACAGTTTGCATCAATGGTGCTTTAGCCTATCAGGTACCGTAATACCTATAATACCACATTCACCCCCTGTTAAAAAAGAGTCCGGCGGGGGGGGGTGGCCTGAAACTACAAAACATGGCAACGTGGTATCGTTAGTTATGGAGGTACCATAATACCACCGTACAGTGTTTAGTAACTATTTACAAGTCTGGTAGCTATGTACATTTGGTGGTTTATATTTACAGTTTACAATTAAAATGAAGCAATCAGTCGATCGGGGGCCCTGGTCGTTCTCTGTGATCGTCGGAGCCTCGGTGGTGACT
Source organism: Scyliorhinus torazame (assembly GCF_047496885.1). Taxonomy (NCBI): domain Eukaryota; kingdom Metazoa; phylum Chordata; class Chondrichthyes; order Carcharhiniformes; family Scyliorhinidae; genus Scyliorhinus; species Scyliorhinus torazame. The sequence goes on along the minus strand of NC_092722.1, from coordinate 73,168,454 downwards.
CCGGTGGAGGCTCGGGCATCTGTGACTCCATTTCGCACTACGTAGCCAAGGATGGCTAGGCGGTCGGTGCTAAGCACGCATTTAACCTTGTTGTATTTAAGGTTAAGGATTTTAGCGGTCTGGAGAAATTTTCGGAGGTTGGTGTCATGGTCCTGCTGGTCATGGCCGCAGATGGTGACATTATCGAGAAACGGGAATGTTGCCCGTAAACCGTACCGGCCAACCATTCGGTCCATCTCGCGCTGGAAGACCGAGACCCTTTTGGTGACACTGAAGGGAACCCTTAAGAAGTGATAGAGTCGCCCATCTGCCTTGAACGCAGTGTATTTGCGGTCACTAGTACGGAGGGGTAGCTGATGGTAGGCGGACTTGAGATCCACCGTGGAGAAGACCTTGTAATGCGCGATCCTGTTTACCAGGTTGGATATGCGGGGGAGAGGGTATGCGCCCAGCTGCGTAAACCTGTTGATGGTCTGACTGTAGTCGGTGACCATCCTATGCTTCTCCCCGGTCTTTACCACTAACTACTACTTGAACTCTCCAGGGTCTGTTACTGGCTTCAATGACCCCTTCCCTCAGTAGCCTTTGGACCTCTGACCTAATAAAGATCCGGTCCTGGGCACTGTAGCGTCTGCTCCTGGTGGCGCCGGGTTTGCAAACAGGGAAGGCAGGTCGACCTTAAGGGGCGCGAGGCCGCAGACAGTGAGGGGGGCGGGGGGTGGGGGGGGGGGGGGGCGTGGTATAGGGCCGCCAAATTTGAAGGTCAGACTTTGAAGGTTACACTGGAAGTCAAAACCCAGGAGTGTGGCTGCGCAGAGGTGGGGAAGGACGAAGAGATGGAAACTTTTGAACTCCCTTCCCTGGACTGTGAGGTTTGCTACACAAAACCCCTTTATCTCCACTGAGTGGGAACCGGTAGCCAGGGAGATTTTTTGATTAATGGGGTGGATGAGAAGAGAAAAGCGCCTTACCGTGTCAGGGTGTATGAAGCTCTCTGTGCTCCCAGAGTCAATTAGGCAGGACGTCTCGTGCCTGTTGATGAATATGGTCGTCGTAGCAATTGAGAGTGTTCGAGGCCGAGACTGATCCAGAGTCACCGAGGCTAATCGCAGCAGTTGAGAGTTCTCTTCGGGCAGTGCGTGGTCAGTCGAGCTGGGTGTCATGATATTCAAACACACACATCATGATAGACACACCAACAGACAAATCAGAACACACAACACCACAACCAATGACAGAAAGATATAAAAGCACAGACACGACCCCTGGTGGTCAGCATTAGCTGCAGAGGAGAACCAGGACACATCTATTGCCAAACACACTCAGGGAGACAGCACGTGCAGAGTATCCAGAACGAACTGTATTATAAGAGTTATAATAAAATAGAGTTGTACCACATACAACTGTGTTGGCTCATCTGTGCACCAGAGCACCCAACACCACATGGTACAGGAGTGGATCGATACCTGCCGGCATACCTCAGTGTACACAGACAACCAGCAGTGCCCAGGCATGATGTACGAGCTCCCGGTTCCGCAGCCGCTCCAGTGCGACGGCGACCTCCACGAAAACTGGCGACGATTCCGGCAAATGTTCGAGTTGTTCCTGGCGGCAGCTGAACTCAAGGACCTGGATGATAAGGAAAAAATTGAATTTCTCCTCACCGTCGCCGGTGCAAGGGCAAGAGCAATGTTCAGAAGGTTCAGGTTCTTCAGGAGGCAGCAAAGGCACGATTACCAGGCAGTCCTGGGCAAATTCTCCAAGTACTGTGAAGAATACGCAATCCAATGGGGACTTAAAGGTAAGAAAAGCTGCAGTACTCACCTCGTGGCTGGGATCCCGGAGCCCGAAATCCCGGGCCTGAGAAAAGGCTGGGTCGAGGTCGGCGGCCATCTTGCTAAAGGTATAACGCTAGCACAGTTGCGCGAGAAGTGCGCAGAACCGGAAGTTTCGTTTGCGCATGCGCGAGATGCTGCGCATGCGCAGTCAAGAAAACGGCCATCGGTAAAGGAACAGCGATCTGAGCATGCGCAGTCGCTTCCTACGTGCTACATACCGAGCGTCAGGATGTCAGAGGCCCCAGACTGCACCAATTTAAAAGGGAAATGTCCCAAATCCAATTTAAAAGGGAAACGTCCCAATTCAAAAAAACAAAAATCTGTTAAAGCTGTAAAACAACCTTCCTTCACCTGGAATGACAGCACAGTGCCGCAAATTGACCCAGGAGATGAATTTAACCTCCGAAGAACCCTCCGACAAGCAGTTACCTACGCACAAGCCGATGATTCCGACCTTGAATACTTCGATGACGATTTTTACAGTGTTTCCGGACCTCGCGAGCCCAATGATAGCTCCGTGGTCCTATATGACTATGACTCGGACGAACCTTTCGTGTTGAACATTGGCGGCCCCCACATTGAATCCGACGCAGATGCGGATTCATTTTTCGGATTTGAGGATCTTCAATCCAGCAGATATGACGTTCCAACTTATCAGTACCGGATGATGCTGCAGCCTGACATTAACAGACAGGGAGCGGTGCAAGCACACGGAGAGTGCCCTGCTGCCACACAGAGCGTGGTCCACGTCCCGCTCAACGTTCCCGACTCTATGAAAGAAGACATGCAAGACTCCAGAGTGCAGTCCTCGCATGAACCAGAAGTGACTCCAGTGTCACAAGCTTCCACAGCAAGCTCGTGGACAGACTCCACAATTGCAGAAATGCAAGACTCCAGAGCGCAGTCCTTGCACGGACAAGAAGTGACTCCAGTGTCACAAGCCTCCACAGAGAGCTCGTGGACAGCCTCCACGATAGAAGCAACGCAAGACTCCAGAGCGCAGTCCTTGCACGAACAAGAAGTGACTCCAGTGTCACAAGCCTCCACAGAGAGCTCGTGGACAGCCTCCACGATAGAAGCAACGCAAGACTCCAGAGCGCAGTCCTTGCACGAACAAGAAGTGACTCCAGTGTCACAAGCCTCCACAGAGAGCTCGTGGACGGACTCCACGATGGAAGGAACGCAAGACTCCAGAGCGCAGTCCTTGCAGGAACAAGACCATGAGGGTCTAGCAACCTCTCCTGACCAACCAGCGGCAGACGATGCAAGTCTGCCATGCTCCCGTGAACAGCAAGAAGGCTATAACAGCCTACCATGCTCCACTACACAGCAGCATGACCATGACGGTCTCTCATGCTACAATAAAGGGCACAGCGCTGAAGACTGTTCAAGCCCAACTGAAGACAAGCCAAGGGAATCGCCTCGTCCAAGCCCGAAGAAAAAAGGTTTATGCGCTGACCTTCAGGATCATTGTAGCCGAACAGAGATTAATAATGCTGCACGGCCACAGAAGGATGCTGAGGATTTGCTAACGAAATTAATTGAATGTTTAACTTGCAAGGAGCAGACTGAGAATTGCCAGTGTTTTAGTACGGATCGAAAAAATGGACAAGACATTGATCCTCAGGTAATGGAAATAACACAACCTGAATCATATCTACAGCAGGGACAAATGTCTCCCTTCAACACAATGCCGCAAAATCCCAACTTCAGAGACCAGCAGTTAGTCAGTAATGACTCTTCAAACCTGGAGGGGAACATTAATTGCATTGAACCTATACACACTCCACTGATTATTGAGCAGAACATTGGAGCAAGAATCCTGAGGACACCGACATCGAGTAGCCAGATAACGAATTTAAAACCCACAGCAGTTTCAGGTGAACCAAGTGTGCTTTCCACTAATGGTGAAGATGCAGATAAGGTCGACCCGATTATCCATTGTACCACACTAACCCCAGTGATTAAGCAGTTATGTATGGGGAGTATAATGTGGGCAATTGAGAACAGTAAAAGAGAGACTGTGACCATGCCAGTCCCAGCAAAATCAGACCCAGAGACCATGAAGGCATGTACATTAAACAAAGTTACATATGAGGTACCTGAGAAGAAAAGTGAAACGGAATGTTCTTTGGAAAATGGTACAATGTCGATAGAAACAGTGGATCCTATATTCGAGACCATACATATGGGAGAATTTGGGGGTAATAAACAAGGTTCTGCAATGTCTGGGGGAAGATTTAAAGTTCCAAAGAAGAAAAGCCCAAATGAAGGACAATGGCAAGACAATGACAGTCCACCGACATGGTGTGCACCACCAGATGAAAACTCTGACAATTTACCCAACCCTAGTGAACAGCAAGCTGCTAATGACGATCTATCCACGGGATGTGAGACGAGTGACGACAGCATCCCACTTCCCATGCAAAAGGTGCAAGGTGACAGACCTCGCCTAGTGCGTACCGAGGCACTCAACGATCACGGTGGGACCACTGACGACTGCGATGGCGGCGCACCGCTTCCACCCTCGATGGCTCGAGCCTCTCCACTGGTTAGTGCATTCCTGCATGTTCCGACTCCAGAAGTGCAGCTTCAGGGAATCTCGGCTGCCTCCAGTGAACCTGTTGGGACTCCGGACGGGGGGCATCGACGGAAGGCAGACCGGACTCCAGATGGGGAGCAGCCAAGCGCCGACTCTGATTTGCGCACGCCAGACCTTGCTCCGGATGGGCGGTGTCGCGGCCTCGGTGATGGCACGCTCAGGGTGACGGCAGATGCCACGGCGACAGGGAATGGATCGCGTGGCAGTCCTACTGGGTCGGCAGTGGCAACCAGCACCGGCGGTCCAAGGTGGACACACCAACTCGCGCCATCGCCAGACGTTGATGCGAGCAACAATTCTCTCTCCAAGGCGACATGCTTCGACGTTTCTCTGCGGAGTCGCCCTTCCGGCACAGCAGGTGGCCGGAACCAGCGTACACGGTCTTGGCCAACTTCCACATCTGGCACAGTCATCGCCTTGCATGATATTAGTGATGGTGCTACTTCGATGGCAACGACCCATCGGCTACAAGATGCCGTCCACCACAAACATAAAAAGAAAACAGACTCCACCTTGTTCCTTGCATGCAGGGCGGATGGATTGGTGCGTAGGCGAAATCAGCGGGCTTTGTGCCGCCTTCCACGCTCGCAACTGCACCGTACGCACACGCCGGATCCTCCACTGGTTCCCAAGGATGACTTCGTGGAGATGCCACGGATCATGCCCCTTCCATCGCCACCAGAACCAAACCACAGCCAGGGCACCACTAACAAAGATGTTGAATGTTATATTTGCACGAATGAAAAAACCAAGCACTGCACGAAGTACAACAAATGGTAAAGTAGAGACTTCGGCAACAGCATCACCTCCAACAGTCCAAGGTGAACCAGCGTGACCCCAAATCTCCACAGCTGAACCGGCTTGAGGACCAGCCCATTCTTGAGGCGGTCACCCATTAGACTGGACTTATAACGCTGTTAATACGTTCAAAAAGTCAAACACTTCTGTATTATAACCTGTTGTTGTTTATTGTTCCAGATATCGTCTGACCGGACCAATGTTCAAGTTTTTTTTTTTTCTCTCGCATCCAAGTTTTGTTATGGTACAACCTTGTTAGTGTGACGCACCCGACATCGCCCCATGTAAATAGTTACGTCATAAACACACGCTGTACACAACACAAACGCACACTCTTCGATGCACTCACGACACAATTATATTTATAACCACGTAGGCACATATCTTTGTAAAAAGGGGGGATGTCATGATATTCAAACACACACATCATGATAGACACACCAACAGACAAATCAGAACACACAACACCACAACCAATGACAGAAAGATATAAAAGCACAGACACGACCCCCGGTGGTCAGTATTAGCTGCAGAGGAGGACCAGGACACATCTGCCACCAAACACACTCAGGGAGACAGCACGTGCAGAGTATCCAGAACGAACTGTATTATAAGAGTTATAATAAAATAGAGTTGTACCACATACAACTGTGTTGGCTCATCTGTGCACCAGAGCACCCAACACCACACTGGGGGTTCATCCAAAATGGCGGCTCCCATTGGTCGCACATGGCTGGGGGTGCACAAAATGGCGGCGCCCATCCCCCCAATGTGGTGTCCAAGGAACAAGATGGCGGCGCCCGGGGTCCGCACGTGACCCTGGAATATGAAGATGGCAGCGGCCGCACGGGGCCCGTGGAGAAGTTTGTGGTTGCGGTACGCATTCGCCGCCGGAGACCGCGGCAACCGCACGGGCCTGGCATTCCCCCATGAAATGGCCCTTTTTGCCGCATCCCTTGCAGGTGGATGCGTGGGCCGGGCAGCGCTGGCGGGGGTGCTTGGCCTGCCCGCAAAAGTAGCAGCGGGGCCCCTCGGGGTTGCCAGGCCGCCTTGCAGCGCAGGCCTGTGGGTGAACGGGGGAAGTCTCGGGGTCGGCCGCGGAGGGGTTCCACGCTGCCCAGGGGGCTGCCGCACGGTCGGGAACTTAAGCGCGGGCGTTCCTGGAAGCCACGTCCAGAGAGCCTGCAAGGGCCCGTGCCTCCCTGAGACCCAGGGTGTCCTTCTCTAACAGGCGCTGGCGGATTTGTGAAAATAGCATACCTGCCACGAAAGTGTCCGGGACTAAGAGTTCCGTGTGTTCGCTCGCCGAAACTTGCGGGCAGCTGCAGCTTCTTCCCAACACCAGGAGTGCACGGTAGAATTCCTCTAGCGATTCCCCAGCGGTTTGTCGCCTTGTTGTAAGCAGGTGCCGGGCGTAGACCTGGTTTACCGGGCGAATATAGTGTCCTTTTAGTAGCTCTATTGCTGCATCGAAGTCTTCCGCTTCCTCGATGAGGGTGTAAATCTCCGAGCTCACCCTTGAGTGCAGGACGTGCAGTTTCTGCTCTCCCGTGGGTGCGTTTTCGGCCGTCCTGAGATACCCTTTAATGCACTCCAGCCAGTGCTTAAAGATTGCCGCTGAGTTTGCCACGTGGGGGCTAAGTTGCAGACACTCCGGCTTGATTCGAAGCTCCATCCTTTCTTCTTAAAAATCTAGCTTCTTAAATTGATGCACGATCAATGACCACTAAAGCGAGGTTGTAGTCCAATTGAAGGCTTTAATAAGCTAGATGTTTCCCCCAGCAGCTCAGGTACAGAATGAAGGCTGCTGGGATGGCACTGGTTCTTATACCCCGCCTAGCAGGGCGGAGCTATCATACATTCTAACCAATAGAAAGCATACAGTTTCCACCAATGGTGCTTTAGCCTATCAGGTACCGTAATACCTAAATACCACACGTGTACCTGTCCTGGGAGGGTTTGATGGGGACAGTGTAGAGGGAGCTTTACTCTGTATCGAACTCCATGCTGTACCTGTCCTGGGAGTGTTTGATGGGGACAGTGTCGAGGGAGCTTTACTCTGTATCTAACCCCGTGCTGTACCTGTCCTGGGAGGGTTTGATGGGGACAGTGTAGAGGGAGCTTTACTCTGTATCGAACTCCATGCTGTACCTGTCCTGGGAGGGTTTGATGGGGACAGTGTAGAGGGAGCTTTACTCTGTATCGAACTCCATGCTGTACCTGTCCTGGGAGGGTTTGATGGGGACAGTGTAGAGGGAGCTTTACTCTGTATCTAACCCCGTGCTCTACCTGTCCTGGGAGTGTTTGCTGGCGACAGTGTAGAGGGATCTTTACTCTGTATCTATCCCCGTGCTGTAACTGTCCTGGGAGTGTTTGATGGGGACAGTGTAGAGGGAGCTTTACTCTGTATCTAACCCTGTGCTGTGCCTGGCCTGGGAGTGTTTGATGGGGACAGTGTAGAGGGAGCTTTACTCTGTATCTAACCCCGTGCTGTGCCTGTTCTGGGAGTGTTTGATGGGGACAGTGTAGAGGGAGCTTTACTCTGTATCTAACCCCGTGCTGTTCCTGTCCTGGGAGTGTTTGATGGGGATAGTGTAGAGGGAGATTTATACTGTATCTAACTCCATGCTGTACCTGTCCTGGGAGTGTTTGATTGGGTCAGTGTAGAAGGAGCGTTACTCTGTATCTAACTCCGTGCTCTACCTGTCCTGGGAGTGTTTGATGGGGACAGTGTAGAGGGAGCTTTACACTTTATCTAAGCCCGTGCTGTACATGTCTTGGGAGTGTTTGATGTGGACAGTGCAGTGGGCGGTCCCTTTAGGTAGGAGGCCATGTGGAGATTGCTTTAGTTTGGAGGTCCCTCTGGGGGGATTCCTGTCGTTAGGGGTCCCGTTAAGGGGTCTCCTTATTTTTGTGGGGGTCTCTCATGTTAGGGGTCTCTGTGAGGGGTTCCTTCAGTAAGGGGTCTCAGGGGGAGTTGTTTCCCTGTTAAGGCGGCCCTCGCGTGAGGTGTTCCCGATTCAGGGGGCCCCTGGTGTGGGGTTTCCATATTACAGGGATCTCTGGGGTGTTCTCCCATTTTGGGGGTCTCGGCGGGGGTTCTAGTTGAGGTGCAGTGGATGCGTAGTCTTCAGATGGACATTGGTGGCAACTCCCTGGAGGGGTTACCCCCCTGGCCCACCACGAGGTCTCCCGTCAGGCCCATGTTTGGTGAGACCGGTAGTAACCTTGCCCACGTGATTCCTGGCGCTGGGGAGGGGAGAATCACAGAGCGCCGGAGAATAGAATGCCAGGCCCACCAAGTGGATGCAAATGGGTCATTAAGATTGCATTCATTTACAACGTCCCGCTGGACCGTGGCGGAGGTTGGAGCACCGCGTTTGGATTGCCGCCGGCTGACGCCCAGCACCCATCATGATTTTTCGAATCTCCGACCCATTGGGGCTTTGGACATCCCGGGAGGGAGAACTCAGCACAGGAGCTGACACTGGGATGTACACATGGGGCTGGATCTACTGCTGCCGGGATTCTCCGTTACGCCGGCAGCGCACCCACAACAGGGCATTTCCTGAGGGTATCGGGCTGCCTGCAATGGGATACCCCATTGGCTGGCTGGCGGGACGGACGATCTCGCCCATGGACCAGACAGGAGCTGACACTGGGACACACACACAGAGCGTACAGGAGCTGACACTGGGACACTGAGACACACACGGACCATACAGGAGCTGACACTGAGCTGACACTGAGACACACACATAGACCGTACAGGAGCTGACACTGAGACACAGACAGTGACCGTACAGGATCTGACACTGAGACACAAACACACAGACTGTACAGGAGCTGACACTGGGACACACACACGGACTGTACAGGACCTGACACTGGGACACACACACAGTGACCGTACAGCAGCTGACACAGGGACACACACACACAGACCGTACAGGAGCTGACACTGAGCCACACACACACAGACCGTACAGGAGCTGACACTGAGACACACACACAGACTGTACAGGAGCTGACACCGAGACACACACACAGACCATACAGGAGCTGACACTGAGACACACACACAGACCGTACAGGAGCTGACACTGAGACACACACACAGACCGTACAGGAGCTGACACTGAGACACAGACAGTGACCGTACAGGAGCTGACACTGAGACACAGACAGTGACCGTACAGGATCTGACACTGAGACACAAACACACAGACTGTACAGGAGCTGACACTGGGACACACACACAGACTGTACAGGAGCTGACACTGAGACACACACACAGACCGTACAGGAGCTGACACTGAGACACACACACTGACCGTACAGGAGCTGACACTGAGACACACACACAGACCGCACAGGAGCTGACACTGAGACACACACACAGACGTACAGGAGCTGACACTGAGACACACACGGACCATACAGGAGCTGACACTGAGACACACACACACAGACAATACAGGAGCTGACACTGAGACACACACAGACCGTACAGGAGCTGACACTGAGACACACACACAGACGGTACAGGAGCTGACACTGAGACACACACAGACCGTACAGGAGCTGACACTGAGACACACACACAGACGGTACAGGAGCTGACACTGAGACACAGACAGACCATACAGGAGCGGACACTGAGACACACACAGACCGTACAGGAGCTGACACTGAGACACACACACAGACCGTACAGGAGCTGACACTGAGACACACACAGACCGTACAGGAGCTGTCACTGTGTCACACACACAGACCGTACAGGAGCTGAAACTGAGACACACACATACAGACCGTACAGGAGCAGACACTGAGACACACACACGGACCATACAGGAGCTGACACTGGGACACACACACAGACCGTACAGGAGCTGACACTGAGACACACACACACAGACCATACAGGAACTGACACTGAGCCAAACACACGGACCGTACCGGAGCTGACACTGAGACACACACACACAGACCGTACAGAAGCTGACACTGAGACACACACACAGACCGTGCAGGAGCTGACACTGGGACACACACAGACCGCACAGGAGCTGAAACTGAGACACACACATACAGACCGTAGAGGAGCTGACACTGAGACACACACACGGACCATACAGGAGCTGACACTGGGACACACACACAGACCGTACAGGAGCTGACACTGAGACACACACACACAGACCATACAGGAACTGACACTGAGCCAAACACACGGACCGTACCGGAACTGACACTGAGACACACACACACAGACTGTAGAGGAGCTGACACTGAGGCACACACACAGACTGTACAGGAGCTGACACTGAGACACACACACTGACCGTACGGGAGCTGACACTGAGACACACACAGACTGTACAGGAGCTGACACTGAGACACACACACAGACCGTACGAGAGTTGAATCTGAGACACACACACCCACAGACCACAGAGGGGCTGACACTGAGACACACACAGACCGTACAGGAGCTGACACTGAGACACACACACAGACCATACAGGAGCTGACACTGAGCCACACACACAGACCGTACAGGAGCTGACACTGGGACACACACACAGACGGTACAGGAGCTGGCACTGAGCCACACACACAGACCGTACAGGAGCTGACACTGGGAAACACACACACAGAGCGTACAGGAGCTGACACTGAGACACACACACACAGACCATACAGGAGCTGACACTGAGGCACACACACAGTGACCGTACAGGAACTGACACAGGGACACACACACACAGACCGTACAGGAGCTGACACTGAGCCACACACACACAGACCGTACAGGAGCTGACACTGAGGCACACACACAGACTGTACAGGAGCTGACACCGAGACACATACACAGACCGTACAGGAGCTGACACTGAGACACACACACAGACCGTACAGGAGCTGACACTGAGACACACACACAGACCGTACAGGAGCTGACACTGAGACACACACAGACCGTACAGGAGCTGACACTGAGACACACACACAGACCGTACAGGAGCTGACACTGAGACACACACAGAGCGTACAGGAGCTGACACTGAGACACACACACAGACCGTACAGGAGCTGACACTGAGACACACACACGGACCTTGCAGGAGCTGTCACTGTGTCACACACACAGACCGTACAGGAGCTGAAACTGAGACACACACATACAGACCGTACAGGAGCTGACACTGAGACACACACACGGACCATACAGGAGCTGACACTGGGACACACACACAGACCGTACAGGAGCTGACACTGAGACACACACACACAGACCATACAGGAACTGACACTGAGCCAAACACACGGACCGTACCGGAGCTAACACTGAGACACACACACACAGACTGTACAGGAGCTGACACTGAGACACACACACACAGACTGTACAGGAGCTGACACTGAAACACACACACAGACCATACAGGAGCTGACACTGAAACACACACACAGACCGTACAGGAGCTGACACTGAGACACACACACAGACCGTACAGGAGCTGACACTGAAACACACACACAGACCGTACAGGAGCTGACACTGAAACACACACACAGACCGTACAGGAGCTGACACTGAGACACACACACAGACCGTACAGGCTTAAAAAGCCTTACCTGGTCCCGTGTCTGTTCTTCTTTTCTGTTTTATTTGTTTTTATATCAGGCGGGAACCGGAAGTTCGACCTCTGGCAAGTCCCCCCCCCCACCAACCAATAAATTCTGGTGGAGAGGAAACCCGAGACACTACACGTGTAGTGTCTCCCACCCGCCCTCCTCCTCTAACCTAATAATAAGACCCATTGGTTTAAGGTAAGTGCCATATTATATTATTATATTATTAGCATTGTGCAGGTCAAGGATCGGAGGTGGAGGAGCAGTCTCTGTCAGCGAGAGAACCTGAGAACATCTCAGACACTAAGAAGGTAAGTAAGTGATTTTTACTTTTATACCTTTTTTCAAATTGTGTGTGTCGGGGGGAAACTGAAGTGACATCACAGAAAAGCTGTGGCTGGTTGGGATTCTAACCTAAATTTAAAAAAAATTTTGAGTATTTGGGAACTAATTAAACATAATAACTTAATTATAATTTAGAGGATATCTAAGCCAGAGATCGGAGAGTATTATAGTTAGCTATCGCATTTCTATTAGAAATCTAGTGCTAGGAAACAGATAGTTGACAGTAACTTTGCAATTTAAAAAAAAAGTATTTAAAAAAAAAAAAAGACAAATTTTAATTTTAATTAATTGACGCAATGTCAGTTAGAGGGGTGCTGTGCTCTGACTGTGAGATGTGGCATTTCCGGGAGGCTTCCAGCGTCCCGGATGGCTTCATCTGCAGAAAGTGCACCCAACTGCAGCTCCTCACAGACCGCATGGTTCGGTTGGAGCAGCAATTGGATGCACTTAGGAGCATGCAGGTGGCGGAAAGCGTCATAGATCGCAGTTATGTAAATGTGGTCACACCCAAGGTGCAGGCAGAGAAATGGGTGACCACCAGAAAGGGCAGGCAGTCAGTGCAGGAATCCCCTGTGGTTCTCCCCCTCTCAAACAGATATACCCCTTTGGATACTGTCGGGGGGGATAGCCTATCAGGGGAAAACAGCAGCAGCCAGAGCAGTGGCACCACAGCTGGCTCTGATGTTCAGAAGGGAGGGTCAAAGCGCAGAAGAGTAATAGTAATAGGGGACTCTATAGTCAGGGGCACAGATAGGCGCTTCTGTGGACGTGAAAGAGACTCCAGGATGGTATGTTGCCTCCCTGGTGCCAGGGTTCAGGATGTCTCCGAACGGGTAGAGGGAATCCTGAAGGGGGAGGGCAAACAGGCAGAGGTCGTTGTACATATTGGTACTAACGACATAGGCAGGAAGGGGCATGAGGTCCTGCAGCAGGAGTTCAGGGAGCTAGGCAGAAAGTTAAAAGACAGGACCTCGAGGGTTGTAATCTCGGGATTACTCCCTGTGCCACGTGCCAGTGAGGCTAGAAATAGGAAGATAGAGCAGACAAACACGTGGCTAAACAGCTGGTGTAGGAGGGAGGGTTTCCGTTATCTGGACCACTGGGAGCTCTTCCGGGGCAGGTGTGACCTGTATAAGATGGACGGGTTGCATCGAAACCGGAGAGGCATAAATATCCTGGCCGCGAGGTTTGCTAGTGTCACACGGGAGGGTTTAAACTAGTATGGCAGGGGGGTGGGCACGGGAGCAATAGGTCAGAAGGTGAGGGCATTGAGGGAGAACTAGGGAATAGGGACAGTGTGGCTCTGAGGCAGAGCAGACGGGGAAAAGTTGCTGAACACAGCGGATCTGGTGGCCTGAAGTGCATATGTTTTAATGCAAGGAGCATTACGGGTAAGGCAGATGAACTTAGAGCTTGGATTACTACTTGGAACTATGATGTTGTTGCCATTACAGAGACCTGGTTGAGGGAAGGGCAGGATTGGCAGCTAAACGTTCCAGGATTTAGATGTTTCAGGCGGGATAGAGGGGGATGTAAAAGGGGAGGCGGAGTTGCGCTACTTGTTCGGGAGAATATCACAGCTATACTGCGAGAGGACACCTCAGAGGGCAGTGAGGCTATATGGGTAGAGATCAGGAATAAGAAAGGTGCAGTCACAATGTTGGGGGTATACTACAGGCCTCCCAACAGCCAGCGGGAGATAGAGGAGCAGATAGGTAGACAGATTTTGGAAAAGAGTAAAAACAACAGGGTTGTGGTGATGGGAGACTTCAACTTCCCCAATATTGACTGGGACTCACTTAGTGCCAGGGGCTTAGACGGGGCGGAGTTTGTAAGGAGCATCCAGGAGGGCTTCTTAAAACAATATGTAAACAGTCCAACTAGGGAAGGGGTGGTACTGGACCTGGTATTGGGGAATGAGCCCGGCCAGGTGGTAGATGTTTCAGTAGGGGAGCATTTCGGTAACAGTGACCACAATTCAGTAAGTTTTAAAGTACTGGTGGACAAGGATAAGAGTGGTCCGAGGATGAATGTGCTAAATTGGGGGAAGGCTAATTATAACAATATTAGGCGGGAACTGAAGAACAGAGATTGGGGGCGGATGTTTGAGGGCAAATCAACATCTGACATGTGGGAGGCTTTCAAGTGTTAATTGAAAGGAATACAGGACAGGCATGTTCCTGTGAGGAAGAAAGATAAATACGGCAATTTTCGGGAACCTTGGATGACGAGTGATATTGTAGGCCTCGTCAAAAAGAAAAAGGAGGCATTTGTCAGGGCTAAAAGGCTGGGAACAGACGAAGCCTGTGTGGCATATAAGGAAAGTAGGAAGGAACTTAAGCAAGGAGTCAGGAGGGCTAGAAGGGGTCATGAAAAGTCATTGGCAAATAGGGTTAAGGAAAATCCCAAGGCTTTTTACACGTACATAAAAAGCAAGAGGGTAGCCAGGGAAAGGGTTGGCCCACTGAAGGATAGGCAAGGGAATCTATGTGTGGAGCCAGAGGAAATGGGCGAGGTACTAAATGAATACTTTGCATCAGTATTCACCAAAGAGAAGGAATTGGTAGATGTTGAGTCTGGAGAAGGGGGTGTAGATAGCCTGGGTCACATTGTGATCCAAAAAGACGAGGTGTTGGGTGTCTTAAAAAATATTAAGATAGATAAGTCCCCAGGGCCGGATGGGATCTACCCCAGAATACTGAAGGAGGCTGGAGAGGAAATTGCTGAGGCCTTGACAGAAATCTTTGGATCCTCGCTGTCTTCAGGGGATGTCCCGGAGGACTGGAGAATAGCCAATGTTGTTCCTCTGTTTAAGAAGGGTAGCAAGGATAATCCCGGGAACTACAGGCCGGTGAGCCTTACTTCAGTGGTAGGGAAATTACTGGAGAGAATTCTTCGAGACAGGATCTACTCCCATTTGGAAGCAAATGGACGTATTAGTGAGAGGCAGCACGGTTTTGTGAAGGGGAGGTCGTGTCTCACTAACTTGATAGAGTTTTTCGAGGAGGTCACTAAGATGATTGATGCAGGTAGGGCAGTAGATGTTGTCTATATGGACTTCAGTAAGGCCTTTGACAAGGTCCCTCATGGTAGACCAATACAAAAGGTGAAGTCACACGGGATCAGGGGTGAACTGGCAAGGTGGATACAGAACTGGCTAGGCCATAGAAGGCAGAGGGTAGCAATGGAGGGATGCTTTTCTAATTGGAGGGCTGTGACCAGTGGTGTTCCACAGGGATCAGTGCTGGGACCTTTGCTATTTGTAGTATATATAAATGATTTGGAGGAAAATGTAACTGGTCTGATAAGTAAGTTTGCAGACGACACAAAGGTTGGTGGAATTGTGGATAGCGATGAGGACTGTCTGAGGATACAGCAGGATTTAGATTGTCTGGAGACTTGGGCGGAGAGATGGCAGATGGAGTTTAATCCGGACAAATGTGAGGTAATGCATTTTGGAAGGGCTAATGCAGGTAGGGAATATACAGTGAATGGTAGAACCCTCAAGAGTATTGAAAGTCAAAGAGATCTAGGAGTACAGATCCACAGGTCATTGAAAGGGGCAACACAGGTGGAGAAGGTAGTCAAGAAGGCATACGGCATGCTTGCCTTCATTGGCCGGGGCATTGAGTATAAGAATTGGCAAGTCATGTTGCAGCTGTATAGAACCTTAGTTAGGCCACACTTGGAGTATAGTGTTCAATACTGGTCGCCACACTACCAGAAGGATGTGGAGGCTTTAGAGAGGGTGCAGAAGAGATTTACCAGAATGTTGCCTGGTATGGAGGGCATAAGCTATGAGGAGCGATTGAATAAACTCGGTTTGTTCTCACTGGAACGAAGGAGGTTGAGGGGCGACCTGATAGAGGTATACAAAATTATGAGGGGCATAGACAGAGTGGATAGTCAGAGGCTTTTCCCCAGGGCAGAGGGGTCAATTACTAGGGGGCATAGTTTTAAGGTGAGAGGGGCAAGGTTTAGAGTAGATGTACGAGGCAAGTTTTTTACGCAGAGGGTAGTGGGTGCCTGGAACTCGCTACCGGAGGAGGTAGTGGAAGCAGGGACGATAGGGACATTTAAGGGGCATCTTGACAAATATATGAATAGGATGGGAATAGAAGGATACGGACCCAGGAAGTGTAGAAGATAGTAGTTGAGTCGGGCAGTATGGTCGGCACGGGCTTGGAGGGCCGAAGGGCCTGTTCCTGTGCTGTACATTTCTTTGTTCTTTGTTCTTTGTTCTTTGTACAGGAGCTGACACTGAGACACACACAGACCGTACAGGAGCTGACACTGAGACACACACACTGACCATACAGGAGCTGACACTGAGCCACACACACAGACCGTACAGCAGCTGACACTGGGACACACACACAGACGGTACAGGAGCTGACACTGAGCCACACACACAGACCGTACAGGAGCTGATACTGGGAAACACACACACAGAGCGTACAGGAGCTGACACTGAGACACATACCCACAGACCATACACGATCTGACACTGAGACACACACACAGAGCGTACAGGAGCTGACACTGGGACACACACACACAGACCATACTGGAGCTGACACTGAGACACACACACACACAGACCGTACAGGAGCTGACACTGAGACACACACACATCGCGTACAGGAGCTGACACTGGGACACACACACACACAGACCGTACAGGAGCTGACACTGAGACACACACACACAGACCATACTGGAGCTGACACTGAAACACACACACACACAGACCGTACAGGAGCTGACACTGAGACACACACACAGACCGTACAGGAGCTGACACTGAGACACACACACAGAGCGTACAGGAGCTGACACTGAGACACACACACACAGACCGTATAGGAGCTGACACTGAGACACACACACAGACCGTACAGGAGCTGACACTGAGACACACACACAGAACCTACAGGAGCTGACACTAAGACACATACACAGACCGTACAGGAGCTGACACTGAGACACACACACACACAGCGTACAGGAGCTGACACTGTGACACACACACACAGACCGTACAGGAGCTGACACTGAGACACACACACACAGACCGTACAGGAGCTGACACTGCGACACACACACACTGACCGTACAGGACCTGACACTGAGACACACACACAGACCGTACAGGAGCTGACACTGAGACACACACACAGACCGTACAGTAGCTGACACTGAGACACACACAAACTGACCGTACAGGAGCTGACACTGAGACACACACACACAGACCGTACAGGAGCTGACACTGAGACACACACACACTGACCGTACAGGAGCTGACACTGAGACACACACACAGACCGTACAGGAGCTGACACTGAGACACACACACAGACCGTACAGGAGCTGACACTGAGACACACACACAGACCGTACAGGAGCTGACGCTGAGACACACACACAGACCGTACAGGAGCTGACACTGAGACACACACGGACCATACAGGAGCTGACACTGAGACACACACACACAGACCGTACAGGAGCTGACACTGAGACACACACAGACCTTACAGGAGCTGACACTGAGACAAACACACGGACCGTACCGGAGCTGACACTGAGACACACACACAATCCGTACAGGAGCTGACACTGAGACACACACACACAGACTGTACAGGAGCTGACACTGAGACACACACACAGACTGTACAGGAGCTGACACTGAGACACACACAGACCGTACAGGAGCTGACACTGAGTCACACACACAGACCATACAGGAGCTGACACTGAGCCACACACACAGATCGTACAGGAGCTGACACTGGGACACACACACAGACGGTACAGGAGCTGACACTGAGACACACAAACACAGACCGTACAGCAGCTGACACTGAGACACACACACACAGACCATACAGGAGCTGACACTGAGACACACACACACAGACCATACAGGAGCTGACACTGAGACACACACACACAGACCGTACAGGAGCTGACACTGGGACACACACACAGACGGTACAGGAGCTGACAATGAGCCACACACACAGACCGTACAGGAGCTGGCACTGAGACACACACACACAGAGCGTACAGGAGCTGACACTGAGACACACACACACAGACCGTACAGCAGCTGACACTGAGACACACACACACACAGACCATACAGGAGCTGACACTGAGACACACACACACAGACCATACATGAGCTGACACTGAGACACACACACACAGACCGTACAGGAGCTGACACTGAGACACACACGGACCATACAGGAGCTGACACAGAGACACACACACACAGACCGTACAGGAGCTGACACTGAGACACACACAGACCGTACAGGAGCTGACACTGAGACACCCAAACAGACCGTACAGGAACTGACACTGAGCCAAACACACGGACCGTACCGGAGCTGACACTGAGACACACACACAATCCGTACAGGAGCTGACACTGAGACACACACACACAGACTGTACAGGAGCTGACACTGAGACACACACACAGACTGTACAGGAGCTGACACTGAGACACACACAGACCGTACAGGAGCTGACACTGAGTCGCACACACAGACCATACAGGAGCTGACACTGAGCCTCACACACAGATCGTACAGGAGCTGACACTGGGACACACACACAGACGGTACAGGAGCTGACACTGAGACACACAAACACAGACCGTACAGCAGCTGACACTGAGACACACACACACAGACCATACAGGAGCTGACACTGAGACACACACACACAGACCATACAGGAGCTGACACTGAGACACACACACACAGACCGTACAGGAGCTGACACTGGGACACACACACAGACGGTACAGGAGCTGACACTGAGCCACACACACAGACCGTACAGGAGCGGGCACTGAGACACACACACACAGAGCATACAGGAGCTGACACTGAGACACACACACACAGACCGTATAGCAGCTGACACTGAGACACACACACACACAGACCATACAGGAGCTGACACTGAGACACACACACACAGACCATACAGGAGCTGACACTGAGACACACACACACAGACCGTACAGGAGCTGACACTGAGACACACACACAGACCGTACAGGAGCTGACACTGAGACACACACACAGAGCGTACAGGAGCTGACACTGAACACACACACAGACCGTACAGGAGCTGACACTAAGACACACACACAGACCGTACAGGAGCTGACACTGAGACACACACACAGACCGTACAGGAGCTGACACTGAGACACACACGGACCATACAGGAGCTGACACTGAGACCCACACACACAGACCGTACAGGAGCTGACACTGAGACACACACAGACCGTACAGGAGCTGACACTGAGACACCCACACAGACCGTACAGGAGCTGACACTGAGACACACACAGACCGTACAGGAGCTGACACTGAGACACACACACAGACCGTACAGGAGCTGACACTGGGACACATACGGACAGTGCAGGAGCTGACACTGAGCCACACACACAGACCGTACAGGAGCTGAAACTGAGACACACACACACAGACCGTACAGGAGCTGACACTGAGACACACATACGGACCATACAGGAGCTGACACTGGGACACACACACAGACCGTACAGGAGCTGACACTGAGACAAACACACGGACCGTACCGGAGCTGACACTGAGACACACACACAATCCGTACAGGAGCTGACACTGAGACACACACACACAGACTGTACAGGAGCTGACACTGAGACACACACACAGACTGTACAGGAGCTGACACTGAGTCACACACACAGACCATACAGGAGCTGACACTGAGCCACACACACAGATCGTACAGGAGCTGACACTGGGACACACACACAGACGGTACAGGAGCTGACACTGAGACACACAAACACAGACCGTACAGCAGCTGACACTGAGACACACACACACAGACCATACAGGAGCTGACACTGAGACACACACACACAGACCATACAGGAGCTGACACTGAGACACACACACACAGACCGTACAGGAGCTGACACTGGGACACACACACAGACGGTACAGGAGCTGACAATGAGCCACACACACAGACCGTACAGGAGCTGGCACTGAGACACACACACACAGAGCGTACAGGAGCTGACACTGAGACACACACACACAGACCGTACAGCAGCTGACACTGAGACACACACACACACAGACCATACAGGAGCTGACACTGAGACACACACACACAGACCATACAGGAGCTGACACTGAGACACACACACACAGACCGTACAGGAGCTGACACTGAGACACACACGGACCATACAGGAGCTGACACTGAGACACACACACACAGACCGTACAGGAGCTGACACTGAGACACACACAGACCGTACAGGAGCTGACACTGAGACACCCAAACAGACCGTACAGGAACTGACACTGAGCCAAACACACGGACCGTACCGGAGCTGACACTGAGACACACACACAATCCGTACAGGAGCTGACACTGAGACACACACACACAGACTGTACAGGAGCTGACACTGAGACACACACACAGACTGTACAGGAGCTGACACTGAGACACACACAGACCGTACAGGAGCTGACACTGAGTCGCACACACAGACCATACAGGAGCTGACACTGAGCCACACACACAGATCGTACAGGAGCTGACACTGGGACACACACACAGACGGTACAGGAGCTGACACTGAGACACACAAACACAGACCGTACAGCAGCTGACACTGAGACACACACACACAGACCATACAGGAGCTGACACTGAGACACACACACACAGACCATACAGGAGCTGACACTGAGACACACACACACAGACCGTACAGGAGCTGACACTGGGACACACACACAGACGGTACAGGAGCTGACACTGAGCCACACACACAGACCGTACAGGAGCTGGCACTGAGACACACACACACAGAGCATACAGGAGCTGACACTGAGACACACACACACAGACCGTATAGCAGCTGACACTGAGACACACACACACACAGACCATACAGGAGCTGACACTGAGACACACACACACAGACCATACAGGAGCTGACACTGAGACACACACACACAGACCGTACAGGAACTGACACTGAGACACACACACAGACCGTACAGGAGCTGACACTGAGACACACACACAGAGCGTACAGGAGCTGACAATGAACACACACACAGACCGTACAGGAGCTGACACTAAGACACACACACAGACCGTACAGATGCTGACACTGAGACACACACACACAGACCGTACAGGAGCTGACACTGAGACACACACACACTGACCGTACAGGAGCTGACACTGAGACACACACACAGACCGTACAGGAGCTGACACTGAGACACACACACAGACCGTACAGGAGCTGACACAGAGACACACACACAGACCGTACAGGAGCTGACACTGAGACACACACGGACCATACAGGAGCTGACACTGAGACCCACACACACAGACCGTAAAGGTGCTGACACTGAGACACACACAGACCGTACAGGAGCTGACACTGAGACACACACACAGACCGTACAGGAGCTGACACTGGGACACACACGGACAGTGCAGGAGCTGACACTGAGCCACACACACAGACCGTACAGGAGCTGAAACTGAGACACACACACACAGACCGTACAGGAGCTGACACTGAGACACACATACGGACCATACAGGAGCTGACACTGGGACACACACACAGACCGTACAGGAGCTGACACTGAGACACACACACACAGACCATACAGGAGCTGACACTGAGACACACACACACAGACTGTGCAGGAGCTGACACTGAGACACACACACAGACTGTACAGGAGCTGACACTGAGACACACACAGACCGTACAGGAGCTGACACTGAGACACACACACAGACTGTAC
This sequence comes from Scyliorhinus torazame, assembly GCF_047496885.1. Taxonomy (NCBI): domain Eukaryota; kingdom Metazoa; phylum Chordata; class Chondrichthyes; order Carcharhiniformes; family Scyliorhinidae; genus Scyliorhinus; species Scyliorhinus torazame. The sequence goes on along the minus strand of NC_092722.1, from coordinate 73,146,342 downwards.
AGGAGCTGACACTGAGACACACACAGATCGTACAGGAGCTGACACTGAGACACACACACAGAGCGTACAGGAGCTGACACTGAGACACACAAACACAGACCATACAGGAGCTGACACTGAGACACACACACAGAGCGTACAGGAGCTGACACTGAGACACACAAAGACAGACCATACAGGAGCTGACACTGAAACACACACACAGACCGTACAGGAGCTGACACTGAGACACACACACAGACCGTACAGGAGCTGACACTGAGACACACACACACACAGCGTACAGGAGCTGACACTGGGACACACTCACACACAGACCGTACAGGAGCTGACACTGACACTCACACACACAGAGCGTAAAGGAGCTGACACTGAGACACACACACAGACCGTACAGGAGCTGACACTGAGACACACACGGACCATACAGGAGCTGACACTGAGACACACACACACACAGACCGTACAGGAGCTGACACTGAGACACACACAGACCGTACAGGAGCTGACACGAAGACACCCACACAGACCGTACAGGAGCTGACACTGAGACACACACAGACCGTACAGGAGCTGACACTGAGACACACACACAGACCGTTCAGGAGCTGACACTGGGACACACACGGACCGTGCAGGAGCTGACACTGAGCCACACACAAAGACCGTACAGGAGCTGAAACTGAGACACACACACACAGACCGTACAGGAGCTGACACTGGGACACACACACAGACCGTACAGGAGCTGACACTGAGACACACACACACAGACCATACAGGAACTGACACTGAGCCAAACACACGGACCGTAACGGAGCTGACACTGAGACACACACACAATCCGTACAGGAGCTGACACTGAGACACACACACACAGACTGTACAGGAGCTGACACTGAGACACACACACAGACTGTACAGGAGCTGACACTGAGACACACACAGACCGTACACGAGCTGACACTGAGACACACACACAGACCATACAGGAGCTGACACTGAGCCACACACACAGATCGTACAGGAGCTGACACTGAGACACACACACAGACGGTACAGGAGCTGACACTGAGCCACACGCACAGACCGTACAGGAGCTGACACTGAGACACACACACACAGAGCGTACAGGAGCTGACACTGAGACACACAAACACAGACCATACAGGAGCTGACACTGAGAGACACACACACAGAGCGTACAGGAGCTGACACTGAGACACACACACACAGAGCGTACAGGAGCTGACACTGAGACACACACACACACTGACCGTACAGGAGCTGACATTGAGAAACACACACACAGACCGTACGGGAGCTGACACTGGGACACACACACAGACTGTTCAGGAGCTGACACTGAGACACACACACAGACCGTACAGGAGCTGACACTAAGACACACACACAGACCGTACAGGAGCTGACACTGAGACACACACACACAGACCGTACAGGAGCTGACACTGAGACACACACACACACAGAGCGTACAGGAGCTGACACTGGGACACACACAGACCGTACAGGAGCTGACACTGAGACACACACACACACAGCGTACAGGAGCTGACACTGGGACACACACACACACAGACCGTACAGGAGCTGACACTGAGACTCACACACACAGAGCGTAAAGGAGCTGACACTGAGACACACACACAGACCGTACAGGAGCTGACACTGAGACACACACGGACCATACAGGAGCTGACACTGAGACACACACACACACAGACCGTACAGGAGCTGACACTGAGATACACACAGACCGTACAGGAGCTGACACTGAGACACCCACACAGACCGTACAGGAGCTGACACTGAGACACACACAGACCGTACAGGAGCTGACACTGAGACACACACACAGACCGTACAGGAGCTGACACTGGGACACACACGGACCGTGCAGGAGCTGACACTGAGCCACACACACAGACCGTACAGGAGCTGAAACTGAGACACACACACACAGACCGTACAGGAGCTGACACTGAGACACACACACGGACCATACAGGAGCTGACACTGGGACACACACACAGACCGTACAGGAGCTGACACTGAGACACACACACACAGACCATACAGGAACTGACACTGAGCCAAACACACGGACCGTACCGGAGCTGACACTGAGACACACACACAATCCGTACAGGAGCTGACACTGAGACACACACACACAGCCTGTACAGGAGCTGACACTGAGACACACACACAGACTGTACAGGAGCTGACACTGAGACACACACAGACCGTACAGGAGCTGACACTGAGACACACACACAGACCATACAGGAGCTGACACTGAGCCACACACACAGATCGTACAGGAGCTGACACTGGGACACACACACAGACGGTACAGGAGCTGACACTGAGCCACACGCACAGACCGTACAGGAGCTGACACTGAGAAACACACACACAGAGCGTACAGGAGCTGAAACTGAGACACACAAACACAGACCATACAGGAGCTGACACTGAGAGACACACACACAGAGCGTACAGGAGCTGACACTGAGACACACAAACACAGACCGTACAGGAGCTGACACTGAGACACACACACAGAGCGTACAGGAGCTGACACTGAGACACACACACAGACCGTACAGGAGCTGACACTGAGACACACACACAGAGCGTACAGGAGCTGACACTGAGACACACACACAGACCGTACAGGAGCTGAAACTAAGACACACACACAGACCGTACAGGAGCTGACACTGAGACTCACACACACAGAGCGTAAAGGAGCTGACACTGAGACACACACACACAGACCGTACAGGAGCTGACACTGAGACACACACACACAGACCGTACAGGAACTGACACTGAGACACACACACAAAGAGCGTACAGGAGCTGACACTGAGACACACACACAGACCGTACAGGAGCTGACACTGAGACACACACACACAGAGCGTACAGGAGCTGACACTGAGACAAACACACAGACCGTACAGGAGCTGACACTGAGACACACACACAGACCGTACAGGAGCTGACACTGGGACACACACACACACAGACCGTAGAGGAGCTGACACTGAGACACACACACAGACCATACAGGAGCTGACACTGAGCCACACACACACACACAGACCGTACAGGAGCTGACACTGAGACACACACACTGACCTTACAGGAGCTGACACTGAGCCACACACACACACTGACCTTACAGGAGCTGACACTGAGCCACACACACACACACAGACCGTACAGGAGCTGACTCTGAGACACACACACTGACCTTACAGGAGCTGACACTGAGACACACACACACACTGACCGTACAGGAGCTGACACTGAGACACACACACACAGACCGTACAGGAGCTGACACTGAGACACACACACAGACCGTACGGGAGCTGACACTGGGACACACACACACAGACCGTACAGGAGCTGACACTGAGACACACACACACACAGAGCGTACACGAGCTGACACTGGGACACACACGGACCGTGCAGGAGCTGTCACTGTGTCACACACACAGACCGTACAGGAGCTGAAACTGAGATACACACATACAGACCGTACAGGAGCTGACACTGAGACACACACACGGACCATACAGGAGCTGACACTGGGACACACACACAGACCGTACAGGAGATAACACTGAGACACACACACGGACCGTACCGGAGCTAACACTGAGCCACACACACACAGACCGTACAGGAGCTGACACTGAGACACACACACAGACTATTACAGGAGCTGACACTGAGACACACACACAGACTGTACAGGAGCTGACACTGAGACACACACACAGACTGTACAGGAGCTGACACTGATACACACACACAGACCGTACAGGAGCTGACACTGAGACACACACACAGACCGTACAGGAGCTGACACTGAGCCACACACACACACACAGACCGTACAGGAGCTGACACTGAGACACACACACTGACCTTACAGGAGCTGACACTGAGCCACACACACACACTGACCTTACAGGAGCTGACACTGAGCCACACACACACACACAGACCGTAGAGGAGCTGACTCTGAGACACACACACTGACCTTACAGGAGCTGACACTGAGACACACACACACACTGACCGTACAGGAGCTGACACTGAGACACACACACACAGACCGTACAGGAGCTGACACTGAGACACACACACAGACCGTACGGGAGCTGACACTGGGACACACACACAGACTGTTCAGGAGCTGACACTGGGACACACACACACAGACCGTACAGGAGCTGACACTGAGATACACACACAGACCGTACAGGAGCTGACACTGAGACACACACACACAGACCGTACAGGAGCTGACACTGAGACACACACACACACAGAGCGTACAGGAGCTGACACTGGGACACACACGGACCATGCAGGAGCAGTCACTGTGTCAGACACACAGACCGTACAGGAGCTGAAACTGAGACACGCACATACAGACCGTACAGGAGCTGACACTGAGACACACACACGGACCATACAGGAGCTGACACTGGGACACACACACAGACCGTACAGGAGCTGACACTGAGACACACACACGGACCATACAGGAGCTGACACTGGGACACACACACAGACCGTACAGGAGCTGACACTGAGACACACACACGGACCGTACCGGAGCTAACACTGAGACACACACACACAGACTGTACAGGAGCTGACACTGAGACACACACACAGACTATTACAGGAGCTGACACTGAGACACACACACAGACTGTACAGGAGCTGACACTGAGACACACACACAGACTGTACAGGAGCTGACACTGAGACACACACACAGACTATTACAGGAGCTGACACTGAGACACACACACAGACCGTACAGGAGCTGACACTGAGACACACACACACAGACCGTACAGGAGCTGACACTGAGACACACACACACACAGAGCGTACAGGAGCTGACACTGGGACACACACAGACCGTACAGGAGCTGACACTGAGACACACACACACACAGCGTACAGGAGCTGACACTGGGACACACACACACACAGACCGTACAGGAGCTGACACTGAGACTCACACACACAGAGCGCAAAGGAGCTGACACTGAGACACACACACAGACCGTACAGGAGCTGACACTGAGACACACACGGACCATACAGGAGCTGACACTGAGACACACACACACACAGACCGTACAGGAGCTGACACTGAGACACACACAGACCGTACAGGAGCTGACACTGAAACACCCACACAGACCGTACAGGAGCTGACACTGAGACACACACAGACCGTACAGGAGCTGACACTGAGACACACACACAGACCGTACAGGAGCTGACACTGGGACACACACGGACCGTGCAGGAGCTGACACTGAGCCACACACACAGACCGTACAGGAGCTGAAACTGAGACACACACACACAGACCGTACAGGAGCTGACACTGAGACACACACACGGACCATACAGGAGCTGACACTGGGACACACACATAGCCCGTACAGGAGCTGACACTGAGACACACACACACAGACCATACAGGAACTGACACTGAGCCAAACACATGGACCGTACCGGAGCTGACACTGAGACACACACACAATCCGTACAGGAGCTGACACTGAGACACACACACACAGCCTGTACAGGAGCTGACACTGAGACACACACACAGACTGTACAGGAGCTGACACTGAGATACACACAGACCGTACAGGAGCTGACACTGAGACACACACACAGACCATACAGGAGCTGACACTGAGCCACACACACAGATCGTACAGGAGCTGACACTGGGATACACACACAGATGGTACAGGAGCTGACACTGAGCCACACGCACAGACCGTACAGGAGATGACACTGAGACACACACACACAGAGCGTACAGGAGCTGCAACTGAGACACACAAACACAGACCATACAGGAGCTGACACTGAGAGACACACACACAGAGCGTACAGGAGCTGACACTGAGACACACAAACACAGACCGTACAGGAGCTGACACTGAGACACACACACAGAGCGTACAGGAGCTGACACTGGGACACACACACACACAGACCGTACAGGAGCTGACACTGAGACTCACACACACAGAGCGTAAAGGAGCTGACACTGAGACACACACACAGACCGTACAGGAACTGACACTGAGACACACACACAAAGAGCGTACAGGAGCTGACACTGAGACACACACACAGACCGTACAGGAGCTGACACTGAGACACACACACACAGAGCGTACAGGACCTGACACTGAGACAAACACACAGACTGTACAGGAGCTGACACTGAGGCACACACACAGACCATACAGGAGCTGACACTGAGCCACACACACAGACCGTAGAGGAGCTGACACTGAGACAAACACACAGACTGTACAGGAGCTGACACTGAGGCACACACACAGACCATACAGGAGCTGACACTGGGACACACACACAGACGGTACAGGAGCTGACACTGAGCCACACACACAGACCGTACAGGAGCTGATACTGGGAAACACACACACAGAGCGTACAGGAGCTGACACTGATACACACACCCACAGAACTTACAGGATCTGACACTGAGACACACACACAGAGCGTACAGGAGCTGACACTGGGACACACACACACACAGACCGTACAGGAGCTGACACTGAGACACACACACACAGACCATACTGGAGCTGACACTGAGACACACACACACACAGACCGTACAGGAGCTGACACTGAGACACACACACAGAGCGTACAGGAGCTGACACTGGGACACACACACACACAGACCGTACAGGAGCTGACACTGAGACACACACACACAGACCATACTGGAGCTGACACTGAGACACACACACACACAGACCGTACAGGAGCTGACACTGAGACACACACACAGACCGTACAGGAGCTGACACTGAGACACACACACAGAGCGTACAGGAGCTGACACTGAGACACACACACACAGACCGTATAGGAGCTGACACTGAGTCACACACACAGACCGTACAGGAGCTGACACTGAGACACACACACAGACCCTACAGGAGCTGACACTAAGACACTTACACAGACCGTACAGGAGCTGACACTGAGACACACACACACACAGCGTACAGGAGCTGACACTGTGACACACACACACAGACCGTACAGGAGCTGACACTGAGACACACACACACAGACCGTACAGGAGCTGACACTGAGACACACACACACAGACCGTACAGGAGCTGACACTGAGACACACACACACACAGAGCGTACACGAGCTGACACTGGGACACACACGGACCGTGCAGGAGCTGTCACTGTGTCACACACACAGACCGTACAGGAGCTGAAACTGAGACACACACATACAGACCGTACAGGAGCTGACACTGAGACACACACACGGACCATACAGGAGCTGACACTGGGACACACACACAGACCGTACAGGAGCTGACACTGAGACACACACACGGACCGTACCGGAGCTAACACTGAGACACACACACACAGACCGTACAGGAGCTGACACTGAGACACACACACAGACTATTACAGGAGCTGACACTGAGACACACACACAGACTGTACAGGTGCTGACACTGAGACACACACACAGACTGTACAGGAGCTGACACTGATACACACACACAGACCGTACAGGAGCTGACACTGAGACACACACACAGACCGTACAGGAGCTGACACTGAGCCACACACACACACACAGACCGTACAGGAGCTGACACTGAGACACACACACTGACCTTACAGGAGCTGACACTGAGCCACACACACACACTGACCTTACAGGAGCTGACACTGAGCCACACACACACACACAGACCGTAGAGGAGCTGACTCTGAGACACACACACTGACCTTACAGGAGCTGACACTGAGACACACACACACACTGACCGTACAGGAGCTGACACTGAGACACACACACACAGACCGTACAGGAGCTGACACTGAGACACACACACAGACCGTACGGGAGCTGACACTGGGACACACACACAGACTGTTCAGGAGCTGACACTGGGACACACACACACAGACCGTACAGGAGCTGACACTGAGACACACACTCAGACCGTACAGGAGCTGACACTGAGACACACACACACAGACCGTACAGGAGCTGACACTGAGACACACACACACACAGAGCGTACAGGAGCTGACACTTGGACACACACGGACCATGCAGGAGCAGTCACTGTGTCAGACACACAGACCGTACAGGAGCTGAAACTGAGACACGCACATACAGACCGTACAGGAGCTGACACTGAGACACACACACAGACCGTACAGGAGCTGACACTGAGACACACACACGGACCGTACCGGAGCTAACACTGAAACACACACACAGACTATTACAGGAGCTGACACTGAGACACACACACAGACTGTACAGGAGCTGACACTGAGACACACACACAGACTGTACAGGAGCTGACACTGAGACACACACACAGACCGTACAGGAGCTGACACGGAGACACACACAGACTGTACAGGAGCTGACACTGGGACACACACACAGACCGTACAGGAGCTGACACTGAGACACACACACGGACCGTACCGGAGCTAACACTGAGACACACACACACAGACTGTACAGGAGCTGACACTGAGACACACATAGACCGTACAGGAGCTGACACTGAGACACACACACAGACCATACAGGAGCTGACACTGAGCCACACACACAGACCATACAGGAGCTGACACTGGGACACCCACACAGACGGTACAGGAGCTGACACTGAGCCACACACACAGACCGTACAGGAGCTGATACTGGGAAACACACACACAGAGCGTACAGGAGCTGACACTGAGACACACACACACAGACTGTACAGGAGCTGACACTGAAACACACACACACCCACAGACCACAGAGGGGCTGACACTGAGACACACACACAGACCGTACAGGAGCTGACACTGAGACACACAAACACAGACCGTACAGGAGCTGACACTGAGACACACACACAGACCATACAGGAGCTGACACTGAGCCACACACACAGACCGTACAGGAGCTGACACTGGGACACACACACAGACGGTACAGGAGCTGACACTGAGCCACACACACAGACCGTACAGGAGCTGATACTGGGAAACACACACACAGAGCGTACAGGAGCTGACACTGATACACACACCCACAGAACTTACAGGATCTGACACTGAGACACACACACAGAGCGTACAGGAGCTGACACTGGGACACACACACACACAGACCGTACAGGAGCTGACACTGAGACACACACACACAGACCATACTGGAGCTGACACTGAGACACACACACACACAGACCGTACAGGAGCTGACACTGAGACACACACACAGAGCGTACAGGAGCTGACACTGGGACACACACACACACAGACCGTACAGGAGCTGACACTGAGACACACACACACAGACCATACTGAGCTGACACTGAGACACACACACACACAGACCGTACAGGAGCTGACACTGAGACACACACACAGACCGTACAGGAGCTGACACTGAGACACACACACAGAGCGTACAGGAGCTGACACTGAGACACACACACACAGACCGTATAGGAGCTGACACTGAGTCACACACACAGACCGTACAGGAGCTGACACTGAGGCACACACACAGACCATACAGGAGCTGACACTGGGACACACACACAGACGGTACAGGAGCTGACACTGAGCCACACACACAGACCGTACAGGAGCTGATACTGGGAAACACACACACAGAGCGTACAGGAGCTGACACTGATACACACACCCACAGAACTTACAGGATCTGACACTGAGACACACACACAGAGCGTACAGGAGCTGACACTGGGACACACACACACACAGACCGTACAGGAGCTGACACTGAGACACACACACACAGACCATACTGGAGCTGACACTGAGACACACACACACACAGACCGTACAGGAGCTGACACTGAGACACACACACAGAGCGTACAGGAGCTGACACTGGGACACACACACACACAGACCGTACAGGAGCTGACACTGAGACACACACACACAGACCATACTGGAGCTGACACTGAGACACACACACACACAGACCGTACAGGAGCTGACACTGAGACACACACACAGACCGTACAGGAGCTGACACTGAGACACACACACAGAGCCTACAGGAGCTGACACTGAGACACACACACACAGACCGTATAGGAGCTGACACTGAGTCACACACACAGACCGTACAGGAGCTGACACTGAGACACACACACAGACCCTACAGGAGCTGACACTAAGACACATACACAGACCGTACAGGAGCTGACACTGAGACACACACACACACAGCGTACAGGAGCTGACACTGTGACACACACACACAGACCGTACAGGAGCTGACACTGAGACACACACACACAGACCGTACAGGAGCTGACACTGAGACACACACACACAGACCGTACAGGAGCTGACACTGAGACACACACACACACAGAGCGTACACGAGCTGACACTGGGACACACACGGACCGTGCAGGAGCTGTCACTGTGTCACACACACAGACCGTACAGGAGCTGAAACTGAGACACACACATACAGACCGTACAGGAGCTGACACTGAGACACACACACGGACCATACAGGAGCTGACACTGGGACACACACACAGACCGTACAGGAGCTGACACTGAGACACACACACGGACCGTACCGGAGCTAACACTGAGACACACACACACAGACCGTACAGGAGCTGACACTGAGACACACACACAGACTATTACAGGAGCTGACACTGAGACACACACACAGACTGTACAGGTGCTGACACTGAGACACACACACAGACTGTACAGGAGCTGACACTGATACACACACACAGACCGTACAGGAGCTGACACTGAGACACACACACAGACCGTACAGGAGCTGACACTGAGCCACACACACACACACAGACCGTACAGGAGCTGACACTGAGACACACACACTGACCTTACAGGAGCTGACACTGAGCCACACACACACACTGACCTTACAGGAGCTGACACTGAGCCACACACACACACACAGACCGTAGAGGAGCTGACTCTGAGACACACACACTGACCTTACAGGAGCTGACACTGAGACACACACACACACTGACCGTACAGGAGCTGACACTGAGACACACACACACAGACCGTACAGGAGCTGACACTGAGACACACACACAGACCGTACGGGAGCTGACACTGGGACACACACACAGACTGTTCAGGAGCTGACACTGGGACACACACACACAGACCGTACAGGAGCTGACACTGAGACACACACTCAGACCGTACAGGAGCTGACACTGAGACACACACACACAGACCGTACAGGAGCTGACACTGAGACACACACACACACAGAGCGTACAGGAGCTGACACTTGGACACACACGGACCATGCAGGAGCAGTCACTGTGTCAGACACACAGACCGTACAGGAGCTGAAACTGAGACACGCACATACAGACCGTACAGGAGCTGACACTGAGACACACACACAGACCGTACAGGAGCTGACACTGAGACACACACACGGACCGTACCGGAGCTAACACTGAGACACACACACAGACTATTACAGGAGCTGACACTGAGACACACACACAGACTGTACAGGAGCTGACACTGAGACACACACACAGACTGTACAGGAGCTGACACTGAGACACACACACAGACCGTACAGGAGCTGACACGGAGACACACACAGACTGTACAGGAGCTGACACTGGGACACACACACAGACCGTACAGGAGCTGACACTGAGACACACACACGGACCGTACCGGAGCTAACACTGAGACACACACACACAGACTGTACAGGAGCTGACACTGAGACACACATAGACCGTACAGGAGCTGACACTGAGACACACACACAGACCATACAGGAGCTGACACTGAGCCACACACACAGACCATACAGGAGCTGACACTGGGACACCCACACAGACGGTACAGGAGCTGACACTGAGCCACACACACAGACCGTACAGGAGCTGATACTGGGAAACACACACACAGAGCGTACAGGAGCTGACACTGAGACACACACACACAGACTGTACAGGAGCTGACACTGAAACACACACACACCCACAGACCACAGAGGGGCTGACACTGAGACACACACACAGACCGTACAGGAGCTGACACTGAGACACACAAACACAGACCGTACAGGAGCTGACACTGAGACACACACACAGACCATACAGGAGCTGACACTGAGCCACACACACAGACCGTACAGGAGCTGACACTGGGACACACACACAGACGGTACAGTAGCTGACACTGAGCCACACACACAGACCGTACAGGAGCTGATACTGGGAAACACACACACAGAGCGTACAGGAGCTGACACTGATACACACACCCACAGAACTTACAGGATCTGACACTGAGACACACACACAGAGCGTACAGGAGCTGACACTGGGACACACACACACACAGACCGTACAGGAGCTGACACTGAGACACACACACACAGACCATACTGGAGCTGACACTGAGACACACACACACACAGACCGTACAGGAGCTGACACTGAGACACACACACAGAGCGTACAGGAGCTGACACTGGGACACACACACACACAGACCGTACAGGAGCTGACACTGAGACACACACACATAGACCATACTGAGCTGACACTGAGACACACACACACACAGACCGTACAGGAGCTGACACTGAGACACACACACAGACCGTACAGGAGCTGACACTGAGACACACACACAGAGCGTACAGGAGCTGACACTGAGACACACACACAAAGACCGTATAGGAGCTGACACTGAGTCACACACACAGACCGTACAGGAGCTGACACTGAGACACACACACAGACCCTACAGGAGCTGACACTAAGACACATACACAGACCGTACAGGAGCTGACACTGAGACACACACACACACAGCGTACAGGAGCTGACACTGTGACACACACACACAGACCGTACAGGAGCTGACACTGAGACACACACACACAGACCGTACAGGAGCTGACACTGAGACACACACACACTGACCGTACAGGAGCTGACACTGAGACACACACACAGACCGTACAGGAGCTGACACTGAGACACACACACAGACCGTACAGTAGCTGACGCTGAGACACACACAAACTGACTGTACAGGAGCTGACACTGAGACACACACACAGACTATTACAGGAGCTGACACTGAGACACACACACAGACTGTACAGGAGCTGACACTGAGACACACACACAGACTGTACAGGAGCTGACACTGATACACACACACAGACCGTACAGGAGCTGACACTGAGACACACACACAGACCGTACAGGAGCTGACACTGAGCCACACACACACACACAGACCGTACAGGAGCTGACACTGAGACACACACACTGACCTTACAGGAGCTGACACTGAGCCACACACACACACTGACCTTACAGGAGCTGACACTGAGCCACACACACACACACAGACCGTAGAGGAGCTGACTCTGAGACACACACACTGACCTTACAGGAGCTGACACTGAGACACACACACACACTGACCGTACAGGAGCTGACACTGAGACACACACACACAGACCGTACAGGAGCTGACACTGAGACACACACACAGACCGTACGGGAGCTGACACTGGGACACACACACAGACTGTTCAGGAGCTGACACTGGGACACACACACACAGACCGTACAGGAGCTGACACTGAGACACACACTCAGACCGTACAGGAGCTGACACTGAGACACACACACACAGACCGTACAGGAGCTGACACTGAGACACACACACACACAGAGCGTACAGGAGCTGACACTGGGACACACACGGACCATGCAGGAGCAGTCACTGTGTCAGACACACAGACCTTACAGGAGCTGAAACTGAGACACGCACATACAGACCGTACAGCAGCTGACACTGAGACACACACACGGACCATACAGGAGCTGACACTGGGACACACACACAGACCGTACAGGAGCTGACACTGAGACACACACACGGACCGTACCGGAGCTAACACTGAGACACACACACACAGACTGTACAGGAGCTGACACTGAGACACACACACAGACTATTACAGGAGCTGACACTGAGACACACACACAGACTGTACAGGAGCTGACACTGAGACACACACACAGACTGTACAGGAGCTGACACTGAGACACACACACAGACCGTACAGGAGCTGACACTGAGACACACACAGACTGTACAGGAGCTGACACTGGGACACACACACAGACCGTACAGGAGCTGACACTGAGACACACACACGGACCGTACCGGAGCTAACACTGAGACAAACACACACAGACTGTACAGGAGCTGACACTGAGACACACATAGACCGTACAGGAGCTGACACTGAGACACACACACAGACCATACAGGAGCTGACACTGAGCCACACACACAGACCGTACAGGAGCTGACACTGGGACACCCACACAGACGGTACAGGAGCTGACACTGAGCCACACACACAGACCGTACAGGAGCTGATACTGGGAAACACACACACAGAGCGTACAGGAGCTGACACTGAGACACACACACACAGACTGTACAGGAGCTGACACTGAAACACACACACACCCACAGACCACAGAGGGGCTGACACTGAGACACACACACAGACCGTACAGGAGCTGACACTGAGACACACAAACACAGACCGTACAGGAGCTGACACTGAGACACACACACAGACCATACAGGAGCTGACACTGAGCCACACACACAGACCGTACAGGAGCTGACACTGGGACACACACACAGACGGTACAGGAGCTGACACTGAGCCACACACACAGACCGTACAGGAGCTGATACTGGGAAACACACACACAGAACTTACAGGATCTGACACTGAGACACACACACAGAGCGTACAGGAGCTGACACTGGGACACACACACACACAGACCGTACAGGAGCTGACACTGAGACACACACACACACAGACCGTACAGGAGCTGACACTGAGACACACACACAGAGCGTACAGGAGCCGACACTGGGACACACACACACACAGACCGTACAGGAGCTGACACTGAGACACACACACACAGACCATACTGGAGCTGACACTGAGACACACACACACACAGACCGTACAGGAGCTGACACTGAGACACACACACAGACCGTACAGGAGCTGAAACTGAGACACACACACACAGACCGTACAGGAGCTGACACTGAGACACACACACGGACCATACAGGAGCTGACACTGGGACACACACATAGCCCGTACAGGAGCTGACACTGAGACACACACACACAGACCATACAGGAACTGACACTGAGCCAAACACATGGACCGTACCGGAGCTGACACTGAGACACACACACAATCCGTACAGGAGCTGACACTGAGACACACACACACAGCCTGTACAGGAGCTGACACTGAGACACACACACAGACTGTACAGGAGCTGACACTGAGATACACACAGACCGTACAGGAGCTGACACTGAGACACACACACAGACCATACAGGAGCTGACACTGAGCCACACACACAGATCGTACAGGAGCTGACACTGGGATACACACACAGACGGTACAGGAGCTGACACTGAGCCACACGCACAGACCGTACAGGAGCTGACACTGAGACACACACACACAGAGCGTACAGGAGCTGCAACTGAGACACACAAACACAGACCATACAGGAGCTGACACTGAGAGACACACACACAGAGCGTACAGGAGCTGACACTGAGACACACAAACACAGACCGTACAGGAGCTGACACTGAGACACACACACAGAGCGTACAGGAGCTGACACTGAGACACACACACAGACCGTACAGGAGCTGACACTGAGACACACACACAGAGCGTACAGGAGCTGACACTGAGACACACACACAGACCGTACAGGAGCTGAAACTAAGACACACACACAGACCGTACAGGAGCTGACACTGAGTCACACACACACACAGCGTACAGGAGCTGACACTGGGACACACACACACACAGACCGTACAGGAGCTGACACTGAGACTCACACACACAGAGCGTAAAGGAGCTGACACTGAGACACACACACAGACCGTACAGGAACTGACACTGAGACACACACACAAAGAGCGTACAGGAGCTGACACTGAGACACACACACAGACCGTACAGGAGCTGACACTGAGACACACACACACAGAGCGTACAGGACCTGACACTGAGACAAACACACAGACTGTACAGGAGCTGACACTGAGGCACACACACAGACCATACAGGAGCTGACACTGAGCCACACACACAGACCGTACAGGAGCTGACACTGAGACAAACACACAGACTGTACAGGAGCTGACACTGAGGCACACACACAGACCATACAGGAGCTGACACTGGGACACACACACAGACGGTACAGGAGCTGACACTGAGCCACACACACAGACCGTACAGGAGCTGATACTGGGAAACACACACACAGAGCGTACAGGAGCTGACACTGATACACACACCCACAGAACTTACAGGATCTGACACTGAGACACACACACAGAGCGTACAGGAGCTGACACTGGGACACACATACACACAGACCGTTCAGGAGCTGACACTGAGACACACACACACAGACCATACTGGAGCTGACACTGAGACACACACACACACAGACCGTACAGGAGCTGACACTGAGACACACACACAGAGCGTACAGGAGCTGACACTGGGACACACACACACACAGACCGTACAGGAGCTGACACTGAGACACACACACACAGACCATACTGGAGCTGACACTGAGACACACACACACACAGACCGTACAGGAGCTGACACTGAGACACACACACCGACCGTACAGGAGCTGACACTGAGACACACACACAGAGCGTACAGGAGCTGACACTGAGACACACACACACAGACCGTATAGGAGCTGACACTGAGTCACACACACAGACCGTACAGGAGCTGACACTGAGACACACACACAGACCCTACAGGAGCTGACACTAAGACACATACACAGACCGTACAGGAGCTGACACTGAGACACACACACACACAGCGTACAGGAGCTGACACTGTGACACACACACACAGACCGTACAGGAGCTGACACTGAGACACACACACACAGACCGTACAGGAGCTGATACTGAGACACACACACACAGACCGTACAGGAGCTGACACTGAGACACACACACACACAGAGCGTACACGAGCTGACACTGGGACACACACGGACCGTGCAGGAGCTGTCACTGTGTCACACACACAGACCGTACAGGAGCTGAAACTGAGACACACACATACAGACCGTACAGGAGCTGACACTGAGACACACACACGGACCATACAGGAGCTGACACTGGGACACACACACAGACCGTACAGGAGCTGACACTGAGACACACACACGGACCGTACCGGAGCTAACACTGAGACACACACACACAGACCGTACAGGAGCTGACACTGAGACACACACACAGACTATTACAGGAGCTGACACTGAGACACACACACAGACTGTACAGGTGCTGACACTGAGACACACACACAGACTGTACAGGAGCTGACACTGATACACACACACAGACCGTACAGGAGCTGACACTGAGACACACACACAGACCGTACAGGAGCTGACACTGAGCCACACACACACACACAGACCGTACAGGAGCTGACACTGAGACACACACACTGACCTTACAGGAGCTGACACTGAGCCACACACACACACTGACCTTACAGGAGCTGACACTGAGCCACACACACACACACAGACCGTAGAGGAGCTGACTCTGAGACACACACACTGACCTTACAGGAGCTGACACTGAGACACACACACACACTGACCGTACAGGAGCTGACACTGAGACACACACACACAGACCGTACAGGAGCTGACACTGAGACACACACACAGACCGTACGGGAGCTGACACTGGGACACACACACAGACTGTTCAGGAGCTGACACTGGGACACACACACACAGAGCGTACAGGAGCTGACACTTGGACACACACGGACCATGCAGGAGCAGTCACTGTGTCAGACACACAGACCGTACAGGAGCTGAAACTGAGACACGCACATACAGACCGTACAGGAGCTGACACTGAGACACACACACAGACCGTACAGGAGCTGACACTGAGACACACACACGGACCGTACCGGAGCTAACACTGAGACACACACACAGACTATTACAGGAGCTGACACTGAGACACACACACAGACTGTACAGGAGCTGACACTGAGACACACACACAGACTGTACAGGAGCTGACACTGAGACACACACACAGACCGTACAGGAGCTGACACTGAGACACACACAGACTGTACAGGAGCTGACACTGGGACACACACACAGACCGTACAGGAGCTGACACTGAGACACACACACGGACCGTACCGGAGCTAACACTGAGACACACACACACAGACTGTACAGGAGCTGACACTGAGACACACATAGACCGTACAGGAGCTGACACTGAGACACACACACAGACCATACAGGAGCTGACACTGAGCCACACACACAGACCATACAGGAGCTGACACTGGGACACCCACACAGACGGTACAGGAGCTGACACTGAGCCACACACACAGACCGTACAGGAGCTGATACTGGGAAACACACACACAGAGCGTACAGGAGCTGACACTGAGACACACACACACAGACTGTACAGGAGCTGACACTGAAACACACACACACCCACAGACCACAGAGGGGCTGACACTGAGACACACACACAGACCGTACAGGAGCTGACACTGAGACACACAAACACAGACCGTACAGGAGCTGACACTGAGACACACACACAGACCATACAGGAGCTGACACTGAGCCACACACACAGACCGTACAGGAGCTGACACTGGGACACACACACAGACGGTACAGGAGCTGACACTGAGCCACACACACAGACCGTACAGGAGCTGATACTGGGAAACACACACACAGAGCGTACAGGAGCTGACACTGATACACACACCCACAGAACTTACATATCTGACACTGAGACACACACACAGAGCGTACAGGAGCTGACACTGGGACACACACACACACAGACCGTACAGGAGCTGACACTGAGACACACACACACAGACCATACTGGAGCTGACACTGAGACACACACACACACAGACCGTACAGGAGCTGACACTGAGACACACACACAGAGCGTACAGGAGCTGACACTGGGACAGACACACACACAGACCGTACAGGAGCTGACACTGAGACACACACACACAGACCATACTGAGCTGACACTGAGACACACACACACACAGACCGTACAGGAGCTGACACTGAGACACACACACAGACCGTACAGGAGCTGACACTGAGACACACACACAGAGCGTACAGGAGCTGACACTGAGACACACACACACAGACCGTATAGGAGCTGACACTGAGTCACACACACAGACCGTACAGGAGCTGACACTGAGACACACACACAGACCCTACAGGAGCTGACACTAAGACACATACACAGACCGTACAGGAGCTGACACTGAGACACACACACACACAGCGTACAGGAGCTGACACTGTGACACACACACACAGACCGTACAGGAGCTGACACTGAGACACACACACACAGACCGTACAGGAGCTGACACTGAGACACACACACACTGACCGTACAGGAGCTGACACTGAGACACACACACAGACCGTACAGGAGCTGACACTGAGACACACACACAGACCGTACAGTAGCTGACGCTGAGACACACACAAACTGACTGTACAGGAGCTGACACTGAGACACACACACACAGACCGTACAGGAGCTGACACTGAGACACACACACACTGACCGTACAGGAGCTGACACTGAGACACACACACAGACTATTACAGGAGCTGACACTGAGACACACACACAGACTGTACAGGAGCTGACACTGAGACACACACACAGACTGTACAGGAGCTGACACTGATACACACACACAGACCGTACAGGAGCTGACACTGAGACACACACACAGACCGTACAGGAGCTGACACTGAGCCACACACACACACACAGACCGTACAGGAGCTGACACTGAGACACACACACTGACCTTACAGGAGCTGACACTGAGCCACACACACACACTGACCTTACAGGAGCTGACACTGAGCCACACACACACACACAGACCGTAGAGGAGCTGACTCTGAGACACACACACTGACCTTACAGGAGCTGACACTGAGACACACACACACACTGACCGTACAGGAGCTGACACTGAGACACACACACACAGACCGTACAGGAGCTGACACTGAGACACACACACAGACCGTACGGGAGCTGACACTGGGACACACACACAGACTGTTCAGGAGCTGACACTGGGACACACACACACAGACCGTACAGGAGCTGGCACTGAGACACACACTCAGACCGTACAGGAGCTGACACTGAGACACACACACACAGACCGTACAGGAGCTGACACTGAGACACACACACACACACAGAGCGTACAGGAGCTGACACTGGGACACACACGGACCATGCAGGAGCAGTCACTGTGTCAGACACACAGACCTTACAGGAGCTGAAACTGAGACACGCACATACAGACCGTACAGCAGCTGACACTGAGACACACACACGGACCATACAGGAGCTGACACTGGGACACACACACAGACCGTACAGGAGCTGACACTGAGACACACACACGGACCGTACCGGAGCTAACACTGAGACACACACACACAGACTGTACAGGAGCTGACACTGAGACACACACACAGACTATTACAGGAGCTGACACTGAGACACACACACAGACTGTACAGGAGCTGACACTGAGACACACACACAGACTGTACAGGAGCTGACACTGAGACACACACACAGACCGTACAGGAGCTGACACTGAGACACACACAGACTGTACAGGAGCTGACACTGGGACACACACACAGACCGTACAGGAGCTGACACTGAGACACACACACGGACCGTACCGGAGCTAACACTGAGACAAACACACACAGACTGTACAGGAGCTGACACTGAGACACACATAGACCGTACAGGAGCTGACACTGAGACACACACACAGACCATACAGGAGCTGACACTGAGCCACACACACAGACCGTACAGGAGCTGACACTGGGACACCCACACAGACGGTACAGGAGCTGACACTGAGCCACACACACAGACCGTACAGGAGCTGATACTGGGAAACACACACACAGAGCGTACAGGAGCTGACACTGAGACACACACACACAGACTGTACAGGAGCTGACACTGAAACACACACACACCCACAGACCACAGAGGGGCTGACACTGAGACACACACACAGACCGTACAGGAGCTGACACTGAGACACACAAACACAGACCGTACAGGAGCTGACACTGAGACACACACACAGACCATACAGGAGCTGACACTGAGCCACACACACAGACCGTACAGGAGCTGACACTGGGACACACACACAGACGGTACAGGAGCTGACACTGAGCCACACACACAGACCGTACAGGAGCTGATACTGGGAAACACACACACAGAACTTACAGGATCTGACACTGAGACACACACACAGAGCGTACAGGAGCTGACACTGGGACACACACACACACAGACCGTACAGGAGCTGACACTGAGACACACACACACACAGACCGTACAGGAGCTGACACTGAGACACACACACAGAGCGTACAGGAGCCGACACTGGGACACACACACACACAGACCGTACAGGAGCTGACACTGAGACACACACACACAGACCATACTGGAGCTGACACTGAGACACACACACACACAGACCGTACAGGAGCTGACACTGAGACAGACACACAGACCGTACAGGAGCTGACACTGAGACACACACACAGAGCGTACAGGAGCTGACACTGAGACACACACACACAGACCGTATAGGAGCTGACACTGAGTCACACACACAGACCGTACAGGAGCTGACACTGAGACACACACACAGACCCTACAGGAGCTGACACTAAGACACATACACAGACCATACAGGAGCTGACACTGAGACACACACACACACAGCGTACAGGAGCTGACACTGTGACACACACACACAGACCATACAGGAGCTGACACTGAGACACACACACACAGACCGTACAGGAGCTGACACTGAGACACACACACACTGACCGTACAGGAGCTGACACTGAGACACACACACACACAGCGTACAGGAGCTGACACTGTGACACACACACACAGACCATACAGGAGCTGACACTGAGACACACACACACAGACCGTACAGGAGCTGACACTGAGACACACACACACTGACCGTACAGGAGCTGACACTGAGACACACACACAGACCGTACAGGAGCTGACACTGAGACACACACACAGACCGTACAGTAGCTGACAATGAGACACACACAAACTGACTGTACAGGAGCTGACACTGAGACACACACACTGACCTTTCAGGAGCTGACACTGAGCCACACACACACACTGACCTTACAGGAGCTGACACTGAGCCACACACACACACACAGACCGTACAGGAGCTGACTCTGAGACACACACACAGACTGTACAGGAGCTGACACTGAGACACACACACAAACCGTTCAGGAGCTGACACTGAGACACACACAGACTGTACAGGAGCTGACACGGAGACACACACACACAGACCATACAGGAACTGACACTGAGCCAAACACACGGACCGTACCGGAGCTAACAATGAGACACACACACACAGACTGTACAGGAGCTGACACTGAGACACACACACAGACTGTACAGGAGCTGACACTGAGACAGATACACACAGACTGTACAGGAGCTGACACTGAAACACACACACAGACCGTACAGGAGCTGACACTGAGACACACACACCCACAGACCACAGAGGGGCTGACACTGAGACACACACACAGACCGTACAAGAGCTGACACTGAGACACACTCAGACCGTACAGGAGCTGACACTGAGACACACACAGAGACCATACAGGAGCTGACACTGAGCCACACACACAGACCGTACAGGAGCTGACACTGGGACACACACACAGAGGGTACAGGAGCTGACACTGAGCCACACACACAGACCGTACAGGAGCTGATACTGAGACACACACACACACAGACCGTACAGGAGCTGACACTGAGACACACACACAGAGCGTACAGGAGCTGACACAGGGACACACACACAGACAGACCGTACAGGAGCTGACACTAAGACACACACACAGACCGTACAGGAGCTGACACTGAGACACACACACAGACCGTACAGGAGCTGACACTGAGACACACACACACAGACCGTACAGGAGCTGACACTGAGACACACACACAGACCGTACAGGAGCTGACACTGAGACACACACACAGACCCTACAGGAGCTGACACTAAGACACATACACAGACCGTACAGGAGCTGACACTGAGACACACACACACACAGCGTACAGGAGCTGACACTGTGACACACACACACAGACCGTACAGGAGCTGACACTGAGACACACACACACAGACCGTACAGGAGCTGACACTGAGACACACACACACTGACCGTACAGGAGCTGACACTGAGACACACACACAGACCGTACAGGAGCTGACACTGAGACACACACACAGACCGTACAGTAGCTGACACTGAGACACACACAAACTGACCGTACAGGAGCTGACACTGAGACACACACACACAGACCGTACAGGGGCTGACACTGAGACACACACACACTGACCGTACAGGAGCTGACACTGAGACACACACACAGACCGTACAGGAGCTGACACTGAGACACACACACAGACCGTACAGGAGCTGACACTGGGACGCACACACACACAGACCGTAGAGGAGCTGACACTGAGACACACACACAGACCGTACAGGAGCTGACACTGAGCCACACACACACACACAGACCGTACAGGAGCTGTCACTGAGACACACACACACACTGACCTTACAGGAGCTGACACTGAGCCACTCACACACACTGACCTTACAGGAGCTGACACTGAGCCACACACACACACAGAGACCGTACAGGAGCTGACTCTGAGACAGACAAACTGACCTTACAGGAGCTGACACTGAGACACACACACACACTGACCGTACAGGAGCTGACACTGAGACACACACACACAGACCGTACAGGAGCTGACACTGAGACACACACACAGACCGTACGGGAGCTGACACTGGGACACACACACAGACTGTTCAGGAGCTGACACTGGGACACACACACACAGACCGTACAGGAGCTGACACTGAGACACACAGAAAGACCGTACAGGAGCTGACACTGAGACACACACACAGACCGTACAGGAGCTGACACTGAGACACACACACACAGACCATACAGGAGCTGACACTGGGACACACACGGACCGTGCAGGAGCTGTCACTGTGTCACACACACAGACCGTACAGGAGCTGACACTGAGACACACACACACAGACCATACAGGAGCTGACACTGAGACACACACACAGACCGTACGGGAGCTGACACTGGGACACACACACAGACTGTTCAGGAGCTGACACTGGGACACACACACACAGACCGTACAGGAGCTGACACTGAGACACACAGAAAGACCGTACAGGAGCTGACACTGAGACACACACACAGACCGTACAGCAGCTGACACTGAGACACACACACACAGACGGTACAGGAGCTGACACTGAGACACACACACACACAGAGCGTACAGGAGCTGACACTGGGACACACACGGACCGTGCAGGAGCTGTCACTGTGTCACACACACAGACCGTACAGGAGCTGAAACTGAGACACACACATACAGACCGTACAGGAGCTGACACTGAGACACACACACGGACCATACAGGAGCTGACACTGGGACACACACACAGACCGTACAGGAGCTGACACTGAGACACACACACAGACTATTACCGGAGCTGACACTGAGACCCACACACAGACTGTACAGGAGCTGACACTGAGACACACACACAGACTGTACAGGAGCTGACACTGAGACACACACACTGACCGTTCAGGAGCTGACACTGAGACACACACAGACTGTACAGGAGCTGACACTGAGACACACACACACAGACCATACAGGAACTGACACTGAGCCAAACACACGGACCGTACCGGAGCTAACACTGAGACACACACACACAGACTGTACAGGAGCTGACACTGAGACACACACACAGACTGTACAGGAGCTGACACTGAGACACATACACACAGACTGTACAGGAGCTGACACTGAAACACACACACAGACCGTACAGGAGCTGACACTGAGACACACACACCCACAGACCACAGAGGGGCTGACACTGAGACACACACACAGACCGTACAGGAGCTGACACGGAGACACACACAGACCGTACAGGAGCTGACACTGAGACACACACACAGACCATACAGGAGCTGACACTGAGCCACACACACAGACCGTACAGGAGCTGACACTGGGACACACACACAGACGGTACAGGAGCTGACACTGAGCCACACACACAGACCGTACAGGAGCTGATACTGGGAAACACACACACAGAGCGTACAGGAGCTGACACTGAGACACACACCCACAGACCATACAGGATCTGACACTGAGGCACACACACAGAGCGGACAGGAGCTGACACTGGACCACACACACACACAGACCGTACAGGAGCTGACACTGAGACACACACACACAGACCATACTGGAGCTGACACTGAGACACACACACACACAGACCGTACAGGAGCTGACACTGAGACACACACACAGAGCGTACAGGAGCTGACACAGGGACACACACACAGACAGACCGTACAGGAGCTGACACTAAGACACACACACAGACCTTACAGGAGCTGACACTGAGACACACACACAGACCGTACAGGAGCTGACACTGAGACACACACACACAGACCGTACAGGAGCTGACACTGAGACACACACACAGACCGTACAGGAGCTGACATTGAGACACACACACAGACCCTACAGGAGCTGACACTAAGACACATACACAGACCGTACAGGAGCTGACACTGAGACACACACACACACACAGCGTACAGGAGCTGACACTGTGACACACACACACAGACCGTACAGGAGCTGACACTGAGACACACACACACTGACCGTACAGGAGCTGACACTGAGACACACACACAGACCGTACAGGAGCTGACACTGAGACACACACACAGACCGTACAGTAGCTGACACTGAGACACACACAAACTGACCGTACAGGAGCTGACACTGAGACACACACACACAGACCGTACAGGGGCTTACACTGAGACACACACACACTGACCGTACAGGAGCTGACACTGAGACACACACACAGACCGTACAGGAGCTGACACTGAGACACACACACAGACCGTACAGGAGCTGACACTGAGACACACACTCAGACCGTACAGGAGCTGACGCTGAGACACACACACAGACCGTACAGGAGCTGACACTGAGACACACACGGACCATACAGGAGCTGACACTGAGACACACACACACAGACCGTACAGGAGCTGACACTGAGACACAAACAGACCGTACAGGAGCTGACACTGAGACACCCACACAGACCGTACAGGAGCTGACACTGAGACACACACAGACCGAAAAGGAGCTGACACTGAGACACACACACAGACCGTACAGGAGCTGACACTGAGACACACACACAGACCGTACAGGAGCTGACGCTGAGACACACACACAGACCGTACAGGAGCTGACACTGAGACACACACGGACCATACAGGAGCTGACACTGAGACACACACACACAGACCGTACAGGAGCTGACACTGCGACACACACAGACCGTACAGGAGCTGACACTGAGACACACACACAGACCGTACAGGAGCTGAAACTGAGACACACACACACAGACCGTACAGGAGCTGACACTGAGACACACACACGGACCATACAGGAGCTGACACTGGGACACACACTGAGACCGTACAGGAGCTGACACTGAGACACACACACACAGACCATACAGGAACTGACACTGAGACAAACACACGCACCGTACCGGAGCTGACACTGAGAGACACACACAATCCGTACAGGAGCTGACACTGAGACACACACACACAGACTGTACAGGAGCTGACACTGAGACACACACACAGACTGTACAGGAGCTGACACTGAGACACACACAGACCGTACAGGAGCTGACACTGAGACACACACACAGACCATACAGGAGCTGACACTGAGCCACACACACAGACCGTACAGGAGCTGACACTGGGATACACACACAGACGGTACAGGAGATGACACTGAGCCACACTCACAGACCGTACAGGAGCTGACACTGAGACACACACATACAGAGCGTACAGGAGCTGACACTGAGACACACACACACAGACCGTACAGCAGCTGACACTGAGACACACACACACAGACCATACAGGACCTGACACTGAGACACACACACACAGACCATACAGGAGCTGACACTGAGACACACACACACAGACTGTACTGGAGCTGACACTGGGACACACACACAGACGGTACAGGAGCTGACACTGAGCCACACACACAGACCGTACAGGAGCTGACACTGAGACACACACACACAGACCGTACAGGAGCTGACACTGAGACACACACACAGACCGTACGGGAGCTGACACTGGGACACACACACAGACTGTTCAGGAGCTGACACTGGGACACACACACACAGACCGTACAGGAGCTGACACTGAGACACACAGAAAGACCGTACAGGAGCTGACACTGAGACACACACACAGACCGTACAGGAGCTGACACTGAGACACACACACACAGACGGTACAGGAGGTGACACTGAGACACACACACACACAGAGCGTACAGGAGCTGACACTGGGACACACACGGACCGTGCAGGAGCTGTCACTGTGTCACACACACAGACCGTACAGGAGCTGAAACTGAGACACACACATACAGACCGTACAGGAGCTGACACTGAGACACACACACGGACCATACAGGAGCTGACACTGGGACACACACACAGACCGTACAGGAGCTGACACTGAGACACACACACGGACCGTACCGGAGCTAACACTGAGACACACACACACAGACCGTACAGGAGCTGACACTGAGACACACACACAGATTATTATCGGAGCTGACACTGAGACCCACACACAGACTGTACAGGAGCTGACACTGAGACACACACACAGACTGTACAGGAGCTGACACTGAGACACACACACTGACCATTCAGGAGCTGACACTGAGACACACACAGACTGTACAGGAGCTGACACTGAGACACACACACACAGACCATACAGGAACTGACACTGAGCCAAACACACGGACCGTACCGGAGCTAACACTGAGACACACACACACAGACTGTACAGGAGCTGACACTGAGACACACACACAGACTGTACAGGAGCTGACACTGAGACACATACACACAGACTGTACAGGAGCTGACACTGAAACACACACACAGACCGTACAGGAGCTGACACTGAGACACACACACCCACAGACCACAGAGGGGCTGACACTGAGACACACACACAGACCGTACAGGAGCTGACACTGAGACACACACAGACCGTACAGGAGCTGACACTGAGACACACACACAGACCATACAGGAGCTGACACTGAGCCACACACACAGACCGTACAGGAGCTGACACTGGGACACACACACAGACGGTACAGGAGCTGACACTGAGCCACACACAGAGACCGTACAGGAGCTGATACTGGGAAACACACACACAGAGCGTACAGGAGCTGACACTGAGACACACACCCACAGACCATACAGGATCTGACACTGAGGCACACACACAGAGCGGACAGGAGCTGACACTGGACCACACACACACACAGACCGTACAGGAGCTGACACTGAGACACACACACACAGACCATACTGGAGCTGACACTGAGACACACACACACACAGACCGTACAGGAGCTGACACTGAGACACACACACAGAGCGTACAGGAGCTGACACAGGGACACACACACAGACAGACGGTACAGGAGCTGACACTAAGACACACACACAGAGCGTACAGGAGCTGACACTGAGACACACACACAGACCGTACAGGAGCTGACACTGAGACACACACACACAGACCGTACAGGAGCTGACACTGAGACACACACACAGACCGTACAGGAGCTGACACTGAGACACACACACAGACCCTACAGGAGCTGACACTAAGACACATACACAGACCGTACAGGAGCTGACACTGAGACACACACACACACACACAGAGTACAGGAGCTGACACTGTGACACACACACACAGACCGTACAGGAGCCGACACTGAGACACACACACACAGACCGTACAGGAGCTGACACTGAGACACACACACACTGACCGTACAGGAGCTAACACTGAGACACACACACAGACCGTACAGGAGCTGACACTGAGACACACACACAGACCGTACAGTAGCTGACACTGAGACACACACAAACTGACCGTACAGGAGCTGACACTGAGACACACACACACAGACCGTACAGGGGCTGACACTGAGACACACACACACTGGCCGTACAGGAGCTGACACTGAGACACACACACAGACTGTACAGGAGCTGACACTGAGACACACACACAGACCGTACAGGAGCTGACACTGAGACACACACTCAGAACGTACAGGAGTTGACGCTGAGACACACACACAGACCGTACAGGAGCTGACACTGAGACACACACGGACCATACAGGAGCTGACACTGAGACACACACACACAGACCGTACAGGAGCTGACACTGAGACACACACAGACCGTACAGGAGCTGACACTGAGACACCCACACAGACCGTACAGGAGCTGACACTGAGACACACACAGACCGAAAAGGAGCTGACACTGAGACACACCCACAGACCGTACAGGAGCTGACACTGAGACTCACACACAGACCGTACAGGAGCTGACGCTGAGACACACACACAGACTGTACAGGAGCTGACACTGAGACACACACGGACCATACAGGAGCTGACACTGAGACACACACACACAGACCGTACAGGAGCTGACACTGAGACACACACAGACCGTACAGGAGCTGACACTGAGACACACACACAGACCGTACAGAAGCTGAAACTGAGACACACACACTCAGACCGTACAGGAGCTGACACTGAGACACACACACGGACCATACAGGAGCTGACACTGGGACGCACACTCAGACCGTACAGGAGCTGACACTGAGACACACACACACAGACCATACAGGAACTGACACTGAGACAAACACAGGGACCGTACCGGAGCTGACACTGAGAGACACACACAATCCGTACAGGAGCTGACACTGAGACACACACACACAAACTGTACAGGAGCTGACACTGAGACACACACACAGACTGTACAGGAGCTGACACTGAGACACACACAGACCGTACAGGAGCTGACACTGAGACACACACACAGACCATACAGGAGCTGACACTGAGCCACACACACAGACCGTACAGGAGCTGACACTGGGATACACACACAGACGGTACAGGAGATTACACTGAGCCACACTCACAGACCGTACAGGAGCTGACACTGAGACACACACACACAGAGCGTACAGGAGCTGACACTGAGACACACACACACAGACCGTACAGCAGCTGACACTGAGACACACACACACAGACCATACAGGAGCTGACACTGAGACACACACACACAGACCATACAGGAGCTGACACTGAGACACACACACACAGAGCGTACAGGAGCTGACACTGAGACACACACACACAGACCGTACAGCAGCTGACACTGAGACACACACACACAGACCATACAGGAGCTGACACTGAGACACACACACACAGATCATACAGGAGCTGACACTGAGACACACACACACAGACTGTACTGGAGCTGACACTGGGACACACACACAGACGGTACAGGAGCTGACACTGAGCCACACACACAGACCGTACAGGAGCTGACACTGAGACACACACACAGACCGTACAGGAGCTGACGCTGAGACACACACACAGACTGTACAGGAGCTGACACTGAGACACACACGGACCATACAGGAGCTGACACTGAGACACACACACACAGACCGTACAGGAGCTGACACTGAGACACACACAGACCGTACAGGAGCTGACACTGAGAAACACACAGAGACCGTACAGGAGCTGAAACTGAGACACACACACACAGACCGTACAGGAGCTGACACTGAGACACACACACGGACCATACAGGAGCTGATACTGGGACACACACTCAGACCGTACAGGAGCTGACACTGAGACACACACACACAGACCATACAGGAACTGACACTGAGACAAACACACGGACCGTACCGGAGCTGACACTGAGAGACACACACAATCCGTACAGGAGCTGACACTGAGACACACACACACAGACTGTACAGGAGCTGACACTGAGACACACACACACAGACTGTACAGGAGCTGACACTGAGACACACACAGACCGTAGAGGAGCTGACACTGAGACACACACACAGACCATACAGGAGCTGACACTGAGCCACACACACAGACCGTACAGGAGCTCACACTGGGACACACACACAGAGGGTACAGGAGCTGACACTGAGCCACAATCACAGACCGTACAGGAGCTGACACTGAGACACACACACACAGAGCGTACAGGAGCTGACACTGAGACACACACACACAGACCGTACAGCAGCTGACACTGAGACACACACACACAGACCATACAGGAGCTGACACTGAGACACACACACACAGACCATACAGGAGCTGACACTGAGACACACACACACAGACTGTACTGGAGCTGACACTGGGACACACACACAGACGGTACAGGAGCTGACACTGAGCCACACACACAGACCGTACAGGAGCTGACACTGAGCCACACACACAGACCGTACAGGAGCTGACACTGAGACACACACACACAGAGCGTACAGGAGCTGACACTGAGACACACACACACAGACCGTACAGCAGCTGACACTGAGACACACACACACAGACCATACAGGAGCTGACACTGAGACACACACACACAGACCATACAGGAGCTGACACTGAGACACACACACACAGACCGTACAGGAGCTGACACTGAGACACACACACAGATCGTACAGGAGCTGACACTGAGACACACACACAGACCGTACAGGAGCTGACACTGAGACACACACACAGAGCGCACAGGAGCTGACACTGAGACGCACACACAGACCGTACAGGAGCTGACACTAAGACACACACACAGACCGTACAGGAGCTGACACTGAGACACACACACACACAGCGTACAGGAGCTGACACTGGGACACACACACACACAGACCGTACAGGAGCTGACACTGAGACTCACACACACAGAGCGTACAGGAGCTGACACTGAGACACACACACAGACCGTACAGGAGCTGACACTGAGACACACACACACAGAGCGTACAGGAGCTGACACTGAGACACACACACAGACCGTACAGGAGCTGACACTGAGACACACACACAGAGCGTACAGGAGCTGACACTGAGACACACACACAGACCGTACAGCAGCTGACACTGAGACACACACACACAGACGATACAGGAGCTGACACTGAGACACACACACACAGACCATACAGGAGCTGACACTGAGACACACACACACAGAGCGGACAGGAGCTGACACTGAGACACACACACACAGACCGTACAGCAGCTGACACTGAGACACACACACACAGACCATACAGGAGCTGACACTGAGACACACACACACAGACCATACAGGAGCTGACACTGAGACACACACACACAGACTGTACTGGAGCTGACACTGGAACACACACACAGACGGTACAGGAGCTGACACTGAGCCACACACACAGACCGTACAGGAGCTGACACTGAGACACACACACAGACCGTACAGTAGCTGACACTGAGACACACACAAACTGACCGTACAGGAGCTGACACTGAGACACACACACACAGACCGTACAGGAGCTGACACTGAGACACACACACACTGACCGTACAGGAGCTGACTCTGAGACACACACACAGACCGTACAGGAGCTGACACTGAGACACACACACAGACCGTACAGGAGCTGACGCTGAGACACACACACAGACTGTACAGGAGCTGACACTGAGACACACACGGACCATACAGGAGCTGACACTGAGACACACACACACAGACCGTACAGGAGCTGACACTGAGACACACACAGACCGTACAGGAGCTGACACTGAGAAACACACAGAGACCGTACAGGAGCTGAAACTGAGACACACACACACAGACCGTACAGGAGCTGACACTGAGACACACACACGGACCATACAGGAGCTGATACTGGGACACACACTCAGACCGTACAGGAGCTGACACTGAGACACACACACACAGACCATACAGGAACTGACACTGAGACAAACACACGGACCGTACCGGAGCTGACACTGAGAGACACACACAATCCGTACAGGAGCTGACACTGAGACACACACACACAGACTGTGCAGGAGCTGACACTGAGACACACACACAGACTGTACAGGAGCTGACACTGAGACACACACAGACCGTAGAGGAGCTGACACTGAGACACACACACAGACCATACAGGAGCTGACACTGAGCCACACACACAGACCGTACAGGAGCTGACACTGGGACACACACACAGACGGTACAGGAGCTGACACTGAGCCACAATCACAGACCGTACAGGAGCTGACACTGAGACACACACACACAGAGCGTACAGGAGCTGACACTGAGACACACACACACAGACCGTACAGCAGCTGACACTGAGACACACACACACAGACCATACAGGAGCTGACACTGAGACACACACACACAGACCATACAGGAGCTGACACTGAGACACACACACACAGAGCGTACAGGAGCTGACACTGAGACACACACACACAGACCGTACAGCAGCTGACACTGAGACACACACACACAGACCATACAGGAGCTGACACTGAGACACACACACACAGACCATACAGGAGCTGACACTGAGACACACACACACAGACTGTACTGGAGCTGACACTGGGACACACACACAGACGGTACAGGAGCTGACACTGAGCCACACACACAGACCGTACAGGAGCTGACACTGACACACACACACAGACCGTACAGTAGCTGACACTGAGACACACACAAACTGACCGTACAGGAGCTGACACTGAGACACACACACACAGACCGTACAGGGGCTGACACTGAGACACACACACACTGACCGTACAGGAGCTGACTCTGAGACACACACACAGACCGTACAGGAGCTGACACTGAGACACACACACAGACCGTACAGGAGCTGACGCTGAGACACACACATAGACTGTACAGGAGCTGACACTGAGACACACACGGACCATACAGGAGCTGACACTGAGACACACACACACAGACCGTACAGGAGCTGACACTGAGACACACACAGACCGTACAGGAGCTGACACTGAGAAACACACAGAGACCGTACAGGAGCTGAAACTGAGACACACACACACAGACCGTACAGGACCTGACACTGAGACACACACACGGACCATACAGGAGCTGATACTGGGACACACACTCAGACCGTACAGGAGCTGACACTGAGACACACACACACAGACCATACAGGAACTGACACTGAGACAAACACACGGACCGTACCGGAGCTGACACTGAGAGACACACACAATCCGTACAGGAGCTGACACTGAGACACACACACACAGACTGTACAGGAGCTGACACTGAGACACACACACAGACTGTACAGGAGCTGACACTGAGACACACACAGACCGTAGAGGAGCTGACACTGAGACACACACACAGACCATACAAGAGCTGACACTGAGCCACACACACAGACCGTACAGGAGCTGACACTGGGACACACACACAGACGGTACAGGAGCTGACACTGAGCCACAATCACAGACCGTACAGGAGCTGACACTGAGACACACACACACAGAGCGTACAGGAGCTGACACTGAGACACACACACACAGACCGTACAGCAGCTGACACTGAGACACACACACACAGACCATACAGGAGCTGACACTGAGACACACACACACAGACCATACAGGAGCTGACACTGAGACACACACACACAGACTGTACTGGAGCTGACACTGGGACACACACACAGACGGTACAGGAGCTGACACTGAGCCACACACACAGACCGTACAGGAGCTGACACTGAGACACACACACACAGAGCGTACAGGAGCTGACACTGAGACACACACACACAGACCGTACAGCAGCTTACACTGAGACACACACACACAGACCATACAGGAGCTGACACTGAGACACACACACACAGACCATACAGGAGCTGACACTAAGACACACACACACAGACCGTACAGGAGCTGACACTGAGACACACACACAGATCGTACAGGAGCTGACACTGAGACACACACACAGACCGTACAGGAGCTGACACTGAGACACACACACAGAGCGCACAGGAGCTGACACTGAGACGCACACACAGACCGTACAGGAGCTGACACTAAGACACACACACAGACCGTACAGGAGCTGACACTGAGACACACACACACACAGCGTACAGGAGCTGACACTGGGACACACACACACACACAGACCGTACAGGAGCTGACACTGAGACTCACACACACAGAGCGTACAGGAGCTGACACTGAGACACACACACAGACCGTACAGGAGCTGACACTGAGACACACACACACAGAGCGTACAGGAGCTGACACTGAGACACACACACAGACCGTACAGGAGCTGACACTGAGACACACACACAGAGCGTACAGGAGCTGTCACTGTGTCACACACACAGA
The DNA here is from genome assembly GCF_047496885.1 of Scyliorhinus torazame. NCBI lineage: Eukaryota > Metazoa > Chordata > Chondrichthyes > Carcharhiniformes > Scyliorhinidae > Scyliorhinus > Scyliorhinus torazame. Next base: position 73,110,155 of record NC_092722.1, on the reverse strand, counting down.
CCGTACAGGAGCTGACACTGAGACACACACACACAGACCGTACAGGAGCTGACACTGAGACACACACACAGACCGTACGGGAGCTGATACACTGGGACACACACACAGACTGTTCAGGAGCTGACACTGGGACACACACACACAGACCGTACAGGAGCTGACACTGAGACACACAGAAAGACCGTACAGGAGCTGACACTGAGACACACACACAGACCGTACAGGAGCTGAGACTGAGACACACACACACAGACGGTACAGGAGCTGACACTGAGACACACACACACACAGAGCGTACAGGAGCTGACACTGGGACACACACGGACCGTGCAGGAGCTGTCACTGTGTCACACACACAGACCGTACAGGAGCTGAAACTGAGACACACACATACAGACCGTACAGGAGCTGACACTGAGACACACACACGGACCATACAGGAGCTGACACTGGGACACACACACAGACCGTACAGGAGCTGACACTGAGACACACACACGGACCGTACCGGAGCTAACACTGAGACACACACACACAGACCGTACAGGAGCTGACACTGAGACACACACACAGACTATTACCGGAGCTGACACTGAGACCCACACACAGACTGTACAGGAGCTGACACTGAGACACACACACAGACTGTACAGGAGCTGACACTGAGACACACACACTGACCGTTCAGGAGCTGACACTGAGACACACACAGACTGTACAGGAGCTGACACTGAGACACACACACACAGACCATACAGGAACTGACACTGAGCCAAACACACGGACCGTACCGGAGCTAACACTGAGACACACACACACAGACTGTACAGGAGCTGACACTGAGACACACACACAGACTGTACAGGAGCTGACACTGAGACACATACACACAGACTGTACAGGAGCTGACACTGAAACACACACACAGACCGTACAGGAGCTGACACTGAGACACACACACCCACAGACCACAGAGGGGCTGACACTGAGACACACACACAGACCGTACAGGAGCTGACACTGAGACACACACAGACCGTACAGGAGCTGACACACACACACAGACCATACAGGAGCTGACACTGAGCCACACACACAGACCGTACAGGAGCTGACACTGGGACACACACACAGACGGTACAGGAGCTGACACTGAGCCACACACACAGACCGTACAGGAGCTGATACTGGGAAACACACACACAGAGCGTACAGGAGCTGACACTGAGACACACACCCACAGACCATACAGGATCTGACACTGAGGCACACACACAGAGCGGACAGGAGCTGACACTGGACCACACACACACACAGACCGTATAGGAGCTGACACTGAGACACACACACACAGACCATACTGGAGCTGACACTGAGACACCCACACACACAGACCGTACAGGAGCTGACACTGAGACACACACACAGAGCGTACAGGAGCTGACACCGGGACACACACACAGACAGACCGTACAGGAGCTGACACTAAGACACACACACAGACCGTACAGGAGCTGACACTGAGACACACACACAGACCGTACAGGAGCTGACACTGAGACACACACACACAGACCATACAGGAGCTGACACTGAGACACACACACAGACCGTACAGGAGCTGACACTGAGACACACACACACCCTACAGGAGCTGACACTAAGACACATACACAGACCGTACAGGAGCTGACACTGAGACACACACACACACACAGCGTACAGGAGCTGACACTGTGACACACACACACAGACCGTACAGGAGCTGACACTGAGACACACACACACAGACCGTACAGGAGCTGACACTGAGACACACACACACTGACCGTACAGGAGCTGACACTGAGACACACACACAGACCGTACAGGAGCTGACACTGAGACACACACACAGACCGTACAGTAGCTGACACTGAGACACACACAAACTGACCGTACAGGAGCTGACACTGAGACACACACACACAGACCGTACAGGGGCTGACACTGAGACACACACACACTGACCGTACAGGAGCTGACACTGAGACACACACACAGACCGTACAGGAGCTGACACTGAGACACACACACAGACCGTACAGGAGCTGACACTGAGACACACACTCAGACCGTACAGGAGCTGACGCTGAGACACACACACAGACCGTACAGGAGCTGACACTGAGACACACACAGACCATACAGGAGCTGACACTGAGACACACACACACAGACCGTACAGGAGCTGACACTGAGACACAAACAGACCGTACAGGAGCTGACACTGAGACACCCACACAGACCGTACAGGAGCTGACACTGAGACACACACAGACCGAAAAGGAGCTGACACTGAGACACACACACAGGCCGTACAGGAGCTGACACTGAGACACACACACAGACCGTACAGGAGCTGACGCTGAGACACACACACAGACCGTACAGGAGCTGACACTGAGACACACACGGACCATACAGGAGCTGACACTGAGACACACACACACAGACCGTACAGGAGCTGACACTGAGACACACACAGACCGTACAGGAGCTGACACTGAGACACACACACAGACCGTACAGGAGCTGAAACTGAGACACACACACACAGACCGTACAGGAGCTGACACTGAGACACACACACGGACCATACAGGAGCTGACACTGGGACACACACTGAGACCGTACAGGAGCTGACACTGAGACACACACACACGGACCATACAGGAACTGACACTGAGACAAACACACGGACCGTACCGGAGCTGACACTGAGAGACACACACAATCCGTACAGGAGCTGACACTGAGACACACACACACAGACTGTACAGGAGCTGACACTGAGACACACACACAGACTGTACAGGAGCTGACACTGAGACACACACAGACCGTACAGGAGTTGACACTGAGACACACACACAGACCATACAGGAGCTGACACTGAGCCACACACACAGACCGTACAGGAGCTGACACTGGGATACACACACAGACGGTACAGGAGATGACACTGAGCCACACTCACAGACCGTACAGGAGCTGACACTGAGACACACACACACAGAGCGTACAGGAGCTGACACTGAGACACACACACACAGACCATACAGGAGCTGACACTGAGACACACACACACAGACCATACAGGAGCTGACACTGAGACACACACACACAGACTGTACTGGAGCTGACACTGAGCCACACACACACACAGAGCGTACAGGAGCTGACACTGGGACACACACGGACCGTACAGGAGCTGTCACTGGGATACACACACAGACGGTACAGGAGATGACACCGAGCCACACTCACAGACCGTACAGGAGCTGACACTGAGACACACACACACAGACCGTACAGGAGCTGACACTGAGACACACACACAGACCGTACGGGAGCTGACACTGGGACACACACACAGACTGTTCAGGAGCTGACACTGGGACACACACACACAGACCGTACAGGAGCTGACACTGAGACACACACACGGACCATACAGGAGCTGACACTGGGACACACACTCAGACCGTACAGGAGCTGACACTGAGACACACACACACAGACCATACAGGAACTGACACTGAGACAAACACACGGACCGTACAGGAGCTGACACTGAGACACACACACCCACAGACCACAGAGGGGCTGACACTGAGACACACACACAGACCGTACAGGAGCTGACACTGAGACACACACAGACCGTACAGGAGCTGACACTGAGACACACACACAGACCATACAGGAGCTGACACTGAGCCACACACACAGACCGTACAGGAGCTGACACTGGGACACACACACAGACGGTACAGGAGCTGACACTGAGCCACACACACAGACCGTACAGGAGCTGATACTGGGAAACACACACACAGAGCGTACAGGAGCTGACACTGAGACACACACCCACAGACCATACAGGATCTGACACTGAGGCACACACACAGAGCGGACAGGAGCTGACACTGGACCACACACATACACAGACCGTACAGGAGCTGACACTGAGACACACACACACAGACCATACTGGAGCTGACACTGAGACACCCACACACACAGACCGTACAGGAGCTGACACTGAGACACACACACAGAGCGTACAGGAGCTGACACCGGGACACACACACAGACAGACCGTACAGGAGCTGACACTAAGACACACACACAGACCGTACAGGAGCTGACACTGAGACACACACACAGACCGTACAGGAGCTGACACTGAGACACACACACACAGACCATACAGGAGCTGACACTGAGACACACACACAGACCGTACAGGAGCTGACACTGAGACACACACACACCCTACAGGAGCTGACACTAAGACACATACACAGACCGTACAGGAGCTGACACTGAGACACACACACACACACAGCGTACAGGAGCTGACACTGTGACACACACACACAGACCGTACAGGAGCTGACACTGAGACACACACACACAGACCGTACAGGAGCTGACACTGAGACACACACACACTGACCGTACAGGAGCTGACACTGAGACACACACACAGACCGTACAGGAGCTGACACTGAGACACACACACAGACCGTACAGTAGCTGACACTGAGACACACACAAACTGACCGTACAGGAGCTGACACTGAGACACACACACACAGACCGTACAGGGGCTGACACTGAGACACACACACACTGACCGTACAGGAGCTGACACTGAGACACACACACAGACCGTACAGGAGCTGACACTGAGACACACACACAGACCGTACAGGAGCTGACACTGAGACACACACTCAGACCGTACAGGAGCTGACGCTGAGACACACACACAGACCGTACAGGAGCTAACACTGAGACACACACAGACCATACAGGAGCTGACACTGAGACACACACACACAGACCGTACAGGAGCTGACACTGAGACACAAACAGACCGTACAGGAGCTGACACTGAGACACCCACACAGACCGTACAGGAGCTGACACTGAGACACACACAGACCGAAAAGGAGCTGACACTGAGACACACACACAGGCCGTACAGGAGCTGACACTGAGACACACACACAGACCGTAGAGGAGCTGACGCTGAGACACACACACAGACCGTACAGGAGCTGACACTGAGACACACACGGACCATACAGGAGCTGACACTGAGACACACACACACAGACCGTACAGGAGCTGACACTGAGACACACACAGACCGTACAGGAGCTGACACTGAGACACACACACAGACCGTACAGGAGCTGAAACTGAGACACACACACACAGACCGTACAGGAGCTGACACTGAGACACACACACGGACCATACAGGAGCTGACACTGGGACACACACTGAGACCGTACAGGAGCTGACACTGAGACACACACACACGGACCATACAGGAACTGACACTGAGACAAACACACGGACCGTACCGGAGCTGACACTGAGAGACACACACAATCCGTACAGGAGCTGACACTGAGACACACACACACAGACTGTACAGGAGCTGACACTGAGACACACACACAGACTGTACAGGAGCTGACACTGAGACACACACAGACCGTACAGGAGTTGACACTGAGACACACACACAGACCATACAGGAGCTGACACTGAGCCACACACACAGACCGTACAGGAGCTGACACTGGGATACACACACAGACGGTACAGGAGATGACACTGAGCCACACTCACAGACCGTACAGGAGCTGACACTGAGACACACACACACAGAGCGTACAGGAGCTGACACTGAGACACACACACACAGACCATACAGGAGCTGACACTGAGACACACACACACAGACCATACAGGAGCTGACACTGAGACACACACACACAGACTGTACTGGAGCTGACACTGAGCCACACACACACACAGAGCGTACAGGAGCTGACACTGGGACACACACGGACCGTACAGGAGCTGTCACTGGGATACACACACAGACGGTACAGGAGATGACACCGAGCCACACTCACAGACCGTACAGGAGCTGACACTGAGACACACACACACAGACCGTACAGGAGCTGACACTGAGACACACACACAGACCGTACGGGAGCTGACACTGGGACACACACACAGACTGTTCAGGAGCTGACACTGGGACACACACACACAGACCGTACAGGAGCTGACACTGAGACACACACACGGACCATACAGGAGCTGACACTGGGACACACACTCAGACCGTACAGGAGCTGACACTGAGACACACACACACAGATCATACAGGAACTGACACTGAGACAAACACACGGACCGTACCGGAGCTGACACTGAGAGACACACACAATCCGTACAGGAGCTGACACTGAGACACACACACACAGACTGTACAGGAGCTGACACTGAGACACACACACAGACTGTACAGGAGCTGACACTGAGACACACACAGACCGTACAGGAGCTGACACTGAGACACACACACAGACCATACAGGAGCTGACACTGAGCCACACACACAGACCGTACAGGAGCTGACACTGGGATACACACACAGACGGTACAGGAGATGACACTGAGCCACACTCACAGACCGTACAGGAGCTGACACTGAGACACACACACACAGAGCGTACAGGAGCTGACACTGAGACACACACACACAGACCGTACAGCAGCTGACACTGAGACACACACACACAGACCATACAGGAGCTGACACTGAGACACACACACACAGACCATACAGGAGCTGACACTGAGACACACACACACAGCCTGTACTGGAGCTGACATTGGGACACACACACAGACGGTACAGGAGCTGACATTGAGCCACACACACAGACCGTACAGGAGCTGACACTGAGACACACACACAGACCGTACAGTAGCTGACACTGAGACACACACAAACTGACCGTACAGGAGCTGACACTGAGACACACACACACAGACCGTACAGGGGCTGACACTGAGACACACACACACTGACCGTACAGGAGCTGCCTCTGAGACACACACACAGACCGTACAGGAGCTGTCACTGAGACACACACACAGACCGTACAGGAGCTGACGCTGAGACACACACACAGACTGTACAGGAGCTGACACTGAGACACACACGGACCATACAGGAGCTGACACTGAGACACACACACACAGACCGTACAGGAGCTGACACTGAGACACACACAGACCGTACAGCAGCTGACACTGAGAAACACACAGAGACCGTACAGGAGCTGAAACTGAGACACACACACACAGACCGTACAGGAGCTGACACTGAGACACACACACGGACCATACAGGAGCTGATACTGGGACACACACTCAGACCGTACAGGAGCTGACACTGAGACACACACACACAGACCATACAGGAACTGACACTGAGACAAACACACGGACCGTACCGGAGCTGACACTGAGAGACACTCACAATCCGTACAGGAGCTGACACTGAGACACACACACACAGACTGTACAGGAGCTGACACTGAGACACACACACAGACTGTACAGGAGCTGACACTGAGACACACACAGACCGTAGAGGAGCTGACACTGAGACACACACACAGACCATACAGGAGCTGACACTGAGCCACACACACAGACCGTACAGGAGCTGACACTGGGACACACACACAGACGGTACAGGAGCTGACACTGAGCCACAATCACAGACCGTACAGGAGCTGACACTGAGACACACACACACAGAGCGTACAGGAGCTGACACTGAGACACACACACACAGACCGTACAGCAGCTGACACTGAGACACACACACACAGACCATACAGGAGCTGACACTGAGACACACACACACAGACCATACAGGAGCTGACACTGAGACACACACACACAGACTGTACTGGAGGTGACACTGGGACACACACACAGACGGTACAGGAGCTGACACTGAGCCACACACACAGACCGTACAGGAGCTGACACTGAGACACACACACACAGAGCGTACAGGAGCTGACACTGAGACACACACACACAGACCGTACAGCAGCTGACACTGAGATACACACACACAGACCATACAGGAGCTGACACTGAGACACACACACACAGACCATACAGGAGCTGACACTGAGACACACACACACAGACCGTACAGGAGCTGACACTGAGACACACACACAGATCGTACAGGAGCTGACACTGAGACCCACACACAGACCGTACAGGAGCTGACACTGAGACACACACACAGAGCGCACAGGAGCTGACACTGAGACGCACACACAGACCGTACAGGAGCTGACACTAAGAAACACACACAGACCGTACAGGAGCTTACACTGAGACACACACACACACAGCGTACAGGAGCTGACACTGGGACACACACACACACAGACCGTACAGGAGCTGACACTGAGACTCACACACACAGAGCGTACAGGAGCTGACACTGAGACACACACACAGACCGTACAGGAGCTGACACTGAGACACACACACACAGAGCGTACAGGAGCTGACACTGAGACACACACACAGACCGTACAGGAGCTGACACTGAGACACACACACAGAGCGTACAGGAGCTGACACTGAGACACACACACAGACCGTACAGGAGCTGACACTGAGACACACACACAGACCGTACAGGAGCTGACACTGGGACACACACACACACAGACCGTAGAGGAGCTGACACTGAGACACACACTCAGACCGTACAGGAGCTGACACTGAGCCACACACACACACACAGACCGTACAGGAGCTGACACTGAGACACACACACTGACCTTACAGGAGCTGACACTGAGCCACACACACACACTGACCGTACAGGAGCTGACACTGAGCCACACACACACACACAGACCGTACAGGAGCTGACTCTGAGACACACACACTGACCTTACAGGAGCTGACACTGAGACACATACACACACTGACCGTACAGGAGCTGACACTGAGACACACACACACAGACTGTACAGGAGCTGACACTGAGACACACACACACAGACCGTACGGGAGCTGACACTGGGACACACACACAGACTGTTCAGGAGCTGACACTGGGACACACACACACAGACCGTACAGGAGCTGACACTGAGACACATACACAGACCGTACAGGAGCTGACACTGAGACACACACACAGACCGTACAGGAGCTGACACTGAGACACACACACGGACCGTACCGGAGCTAACACTGAGACACACACACACAGACCGTACAGGAGCTGACACTGAGACACACACACAGACTATTACCGGAGCTGACACTGAGACCCACACACAGACTGTACAGGAGCTGACACTGAGACACACACACAGACTGTACAGGAGCTGACACTGAGACACACACACTGACCGTTCAGGAGCTGACACTGAGACACACACAGACTGTACAGGAGCTGACACTGAGACACACACACACAGACCATACAGGAACTGACACTGAGCCAAACACACGGACCGTACCGGAGCTAACACTGAGACACACACACACAGACTGTACAGGAGCTGACACTGAGACACACACACAGACTGTACAGGAGCTGACACTGAGACACATACACACAGACTGTACAGGAGCTGACACTGAAACACACACACAGACCGTACAGGAGCTGACACTGAGACACACACACCCACAGACCACAGAGGGGCTGACACTGAGACACACACACAGACCGTACAGGAGCTGACACTGAGACACACACAGACCGTAAAGGAGCTGACACTGAGACACACACACAGACCATACAGGAGCTGACACTGAGCCACACACACAGACCGTACAGGAGCTGACACTGGGACACACACACAGACGGTACAGGAGCTGACACTGAGCCACACACAGAGACCGTACAGGAGCTGATACTGGGAAACACACACACAGAGCGTACAGTAGCTGACACTGAGACACACACCCACAGACCATACAGGATCTGACACTGAGGCACACACACAGAGCGGACAGGAGCTGACACTGGACCACACACACACACCGACCGTAAAGGAGCTGACACTGAGACACACACACACAGACCATACTGGAGCTGACACTGAGACACACACACACACAGACCGTACAGGAGCTGACACTGAGACACACACACAGAGCGTACAGGAGCTGACACAGGGACACACACACAGACAGACCGTACAGGAGCTGACACTAAGACACACACACAGACCGTACAGGAGCTGACACTGAGACACACACACAGACCGTACAGGAGCTGACACTGAGACACACACACACAGACCATACAGGAGCTGACACTGAGACACACACACAGACCGTACAGGAGCTGACACTGAGACACACACACAGACCCTACAGGAGCTGACACTGAGACACACACACACAGACTGTACTGGAGCTGACACTGAGCCACACACACACACAGAGCGTACAGGAGCTGACACTGGGACACACACGGACCGTACAGGAGCTGTCACTGGGATACACACACAGACGGTACAGGAGATGACACTGAGCCACACTCACAGACCGTACAGGAGCTGACACTGAGACACACACACACAGACCGTACAGGAGCTGACACTGAGATACACACACAGACCGTACGGGAGCTGACACTGGGACACACACACAGACTGTTCAGGAGCTGACACTGGGACACACACACACAGACCGTACAGGAGCTGACACTGAGACACACACACGGACCGTACAGGAGCTGACACTGAGACACACACACACAGACCATACAGGAACTGACACTGAGACAAACACACGGACCGTACCGGAGCTGACACTGAGAGACACACACAATCCGTACAGGAGCTGACACTGAGACACACACACACAGACTGTACAGGAGCTGACACTGAGACACACACACAGACTGTACAGGAGCTGACACTGAGACACACACAGACCGTACAGGAGCTGACACTGAGACACACACACAGACCATACAGGAGCTGACACTGAGCCACACACACAGACCGTACAGGAGCTGACACTGGGATACACACACAGACGGTACAGGAGATGACACTGAGCCACACTCACAGACCGTACAGGAGCTGACACTGAGACACACACACACAGAGCGTACAGGAGCTGACACTGAGACACACACACACAGACCGTACAGCAGCTGACACTGAGACACACACACACAGACCATACAGGAGCTGACACTGAGACACACACACACAGACCATACAGGAGCTGACACTGAGACACACACACACAGACTGTACTGGAGCTGACACTGGGACACACACACAGACGGTACAGGAGCTGACACTGAGCCACACACACAGACCGTACAGGAGCTGACACTGAGACACACACACAGACCGTACAGTAGCTGACACTGAGACACACACAAACTGACCGTACAGGAGCTGACACTGAGACACACACACACAGACCGTACAGGGGCTGACACTGAGACACACACACACTGACCGTACAGGAGCTGACTCTGAGACACACACACAGACCGTACAGGAGCTGACACTGAGACACACACACAGACCGTACAGGAGCTGACGCTGAGACACACACACAGACTGTACAGGAGCTGACACTGAGACACACACGGACCATACAGGAGCTGACACAGAGACACACACACACAGACCGTACAGGAGCTGACACTGAGACACACACAGACCGTACAGCAGCTGACACTGAGAAACACACAGAGACCGTACAGGAGCTGAAACTGAGACACACACACACAGACCGTACAGGAGCTGACACTGAGACACACACACGGACCATACAGGAGCTGATACTGGGACACACACTCAGACCGTACAGGAGCTGACACTGAGACACACACACACAGACCATACAGGAACTGACACTGAGACAAACACACGGACCGTACCGGAGCTGACACTGAGAGACACACACAATCCGTACAGGAGCTGACACTGAGACACACACACACAGACTGTACAGGAGCTGACACTGAGACACACACACAGACTGTACAGGAGCTGACACTGAGACACACACAGACCGTAGAGGAGCTGACACTGAGACACACACACAGACCATACAGGAGCTGACACTGAGCCACACACACAGACCGTACAGGAGCTGACACTGGGACACACACACAGACGGTACAGGAGCTGACACTGAGCCACAATCACAGACCGTACAGGAGCTGACACTGAGACACACACACACAGAGCGTACAGGAGCTGACACTGAGACACACACACACAGACCGTACAGCAGCTGACACTGAGACACACACACACAGACCATACAGGAGCTGACACTGAGACACACACACACAGACCATACAGGAGCTGACACTGAGACACACACACACAGACTGTACTGGAGGTGACACTGGGACACACACACAGACGGTACAGGAGCTGACACTGAGCCACACACACAGACCGTACAGGAGCTGACACTGAGACACACACACACAGAGCGTACAGGAGCTGACACTGAGACACACACACACAGACCGTACAGCAGCTGACACTGAGACACACACACACAGACCATACAGGAGCTGACACTGAGACACACACACACAGACCATACAGGAGCTGACACTGAGACACACACACACAGACCGTACAGGAGCTGACACTGAGACACACACACAGATCGTACAGGAGCTGACACTGAGACCCACACACAGACCGTACAGGAGCTGACACTGAGACACACACACAGAGCGCACAGGAGCTGACACTGAGACGCACACACAGACCGTACAGGAGCTGACACTAAGACACACACACAGACCGTACAGGAGCTTACACTGAGACACACACACACACAGCGTACAGGAGCTGACACTGGGACACACACACACACAGACCGTACGGGAGCTGACACTGAGACTCACACACACAGAGCGTACAGGAGCTGACACTGAGACACACACACAGACCGTACAGGAGCTGACACTGAGACACACACACACAGAGCGTACAGGAGCTGACACTGAGACACACACACAGACCATACAGGAGCTGACACTGAGCCACACACACAGACCGTACAGGAGCTGACACTGGGATACACACACAGACGGTACAGGAGATGACACTGAGCCACACTCACAGACCGTACAGGAGCTGACACTGAGACACACACACACAGAGCGTACAGGAGCTGACACTGAGACACACACACACAGACCATACAGGAGCTGACACTGAGACACACACACACAGACCATACAGGAGCTGACACTGAGACACACACACACAGACTGTACTGGAGCTGACACTGAGCCACACACACACACAGAGCGTACAGGAGCTGACACTGGGACACACACGGACCGTACAGGAGCTGTCACTGGGATACACACACAGACGGTACAGGAGATGACACCGAGCCACACTCACAGACCGTACAGGAGCTGACACTGAGACACACACACACAGACCGTACAGGAGCTGACACTGAGACACACACACAGACCGTACGGGAGCTGACACTGGGACACACACACAGACTGTTCAGGAGCTGACACTGGGACACACACACACAGACCGTACAGGAGCTGACACTGAGACACACACACGGACCATACAGGAGCTGACACTGGGACACACACTCAGACCGTACAGGAGCTGACACTGAGACACACACACACAGACCATACAGGAACTGACACTGAGACAAACACACGGACCGTACCGGAGCTGACACTGAGAGACACACACAATCCGTACAGGAGCTGACACTGAGACACACACACACAGACTGTACAGGAGCTGACACTGAGACACACACACAGACTGTACAGGAGCTGACACTGAGACACACACAGACCGTACAGGAGCTGACACTGAGACACACACACAGACCATACAGGAGCTGACACTGAGCCACACACACAGACCGTACAGGAGCTGACACTGGGATACACACACAGACGGTACAGGAGATGACACTGAGCCACACTCACAGACCGTACAGGAGCTGACACTGAGACACACACACACAGAGCGTACAGGAGCTGACACTGAGACACACACACACAGACCGTACAGCAGCTGACACTGAGACACACACACACAGACCATACAGGAGCTGACACTGAGACACACACACACAGACCATACAGGAGCTGACACTGAGACACACACACACAGCCTGTACTGGAGCTGACATTGGGACACACACACAGACGGTACAGGAGCTGACATTGAGCCACACACACAGACCGTACAGGAGCTGACACTGAGACACACACACAGACCGTACAGTAGCTGACACTGAGACACACACAAACTGACCGTACAGGAGCTGACACTGAGACACACACACACAGACCGTACAGGGGCTGACACTGAGACACACACACACTGACCGTACAGGAGCTGACTCTGAGACACACACACAGACCGTACAGGAGCTGTCACTGAGACACACACACAGACCGTACAGGAGCTGACGCTGAGACACACACACAGACTGTACAGGAGCTGACACTGAGACACACACGGACCATACAGGAGCTGACACTGAGACACACACACACAGACCGTACAGGAGCTGACACTGAGACACACACAGACCGTACAGCAGCTGACACTGAGAAACACACAGAGACCGTACAGGAGCTGAAACTGAGACACACACACACAGACCGTACAGGAGCTGACACTGAGACACACACACGGACCATACAGGAGCTGATACTGGGACACACACTCAGACCGTACAGGAGCTGACACTGAGACACACACACACAGACCATACAGGAACTGACACTGAGACAAACACACGGACCGTACCGGAGCTGACACTGAGAGACACTCACAATCCGTACAGGAGCTGACACTGAGACACACACACACAGACTGTACAGGAGCTGACACTGAGACACACACACAGACTGTACAGGAGCTGACACTGAGACACACACAGACCGTAGAGGAGCTGACACTGAGACACACACACAGACCATACAGGAGCTGACACTGAGCCACACACACAGACCGTACAGGAGCTGACACTGGGACACACACACAGACGGTACAGGAGCTGACACTGAGCCACAATCACAGACCGTACAGGAGCTGACACTGAGACACACACACACAGAGCGTACAGGAGCTGACACTGAGACACACACACACAGACCGTACAGCAGCTGACACTGAGACACACACACACAGACCATACAGGAGCTGACACTGAGACACACACACACAGACCATACAGGAGCTGACACTGAGACACACACACACAGACTGTACTGGAGGTGACACTGGGACACACACACAGACGGTACAGGAGCTGACACTGAGCCACACACACAGACCGTACAGGAGCTGACACTGAGACACACACACACAGAGCGTACAGGAGCTGACACTGAGACACACACACACAGACCGTACAGCAGCTGACACTGAGATACACACACACAGACCATACAGGAGCTGACACTGAGACACACACACACAGACCATACAGGAGCTGACACTGAGACACACACACACAGACCGTACAGGAGCTGACACTGAGACACACACACAGATCGTACAGGAGCTGACACTGAGACCCACACACAGACCGTACAGGAGCTGACACTGAGACACACACACAGAGCGCACAGGAGCTGACACTGAGACGCACACACAGACCGTACAGGAGCTGACACTAAGAAACACACACAGACCGTACAGGAGCTTACACTGAGACACACACACACACAGCGTACAGGAGCTGACACTGGGACACACACACACACAGACCGTACAGGAGCTGACACTGAGACTCACACACACAGAGCGTACAGGAGCTGACACTGAGACACACACACAGACCGTACAGGAGCTGACACTGAGACACACACACACAGAGCGTACAGGAGCTGACACTGAGACACACACACAGACCGTACAGGAGCTGACACTGAGACACACACACAGAGCGTACAGGAGCTGACACTGAGACACACACACAGACCGTACAGGAGCTGACACTGAGACACACACACAGACCGTACAGGAGCTGACACTGGGACACACACACACACAGACCGTAGAGGAGCTGACACTGAGACACACACTCAGACCGTACAGGAGCTGACACTGAGCCACACACACACACACAGACCGTACAGGAGCTGACACTGAGACACACACACTGACCTTACAGGAGCTGACACTGAGCCACACACACACACTGACCGTACAGGAGCTGACACTGAGCCACACACACACACACAGACCGTACAGGAGCTGACTCTGAGACACACACACTGACCTTACAGGAGCTGACACTGAGACACATACACACACTGACCGTACAGGAGCTGACACTGAGACACACACACACAGACTGTACAGGAGCTGACACTGAGACACACACACACAGACCGTACGGGAGCTGACACTGGGACACACACACAGACTGTTCAGGAGCTGACACTGGGACACACACACACAGACCGTACAGGAGCTGACACTGAGACACATACACAGACCGTACAGGAGCTGACACTGAGACACACACACAGACCGTACAGGAGCTGACACTGAGACACACACACGGACCGTACCGGAGCTAACACTGAGACACACACACACAGACCGTACAGGAGCTGACACTGAGACACACACACAGACTATTACCGGAGCTGACACTGAGACCCACACACAGACTGTACAGGAGCTGACACTGAGACACACACACAGACTGTACAGGAGCTGACACTGAGACACACACACTGACCGTTCAGGAGCTGACACTGAGACACACACAGACTGTACAGGAGCTGACACTGAGACACACACACACAGACCATACAGGAACTGACACTGAGCCAAACACACGGACCGTACCGGAGCTAACACTGAGACACACACACACAGACTGTACAGGAGCTGACACTGAGACACACACACAGACTGTACAGGAGCTGACACTGAGACACATACACACAGACTGTACAGGAGCTGACACTGAAACACACACACAGACCGTACAGGAGCTGACACTGAGACACACACACCCACAGACCACAGAGGGGCTGACACTGAGACACACACACAGACCGTACAGGAGCTGACACTGAGACACACACAGACCGTAAAGGAGCTGACACTGAGACACACACACAGACCATACAGGAGCTGACACTGAGCCACACACACAGACCGTACAGGAGCTGACACTGGGACACACACACAGACGGTACAGGAGCTGACACTGAGCCACACACAGAGACCGTACAGGAGCTGATACTGGGAAACACACACACAGAGCGTACAGTAGCTGACACTGAGACACACACCCACAGACCATACAGGATCTGACACTGAGGCACACACACAGAGCGGACAGGAGCTGACACTGGACCACACACACACACCGACCGTAAAGGAGCTGACACTGAGACACACACACACAGACCATACTGGAGCTGACACTGAGACACACACACACACAGACCGTACAGGAGCTGACACTGAGACACACACACAGAGCGTACAGGAGCTGACACAGGGACACACACACAGACAGACCGTACAGGAGCTGACACTAAGACACACACACAGACCGTACAGGAGCTGACACTGAGACACACACACAGACCGTACAGGAGCTGACACTGAGACACACACACACAGACCGTACAGGAGCTGACACTGAGACACACACACAGACCGTACAGGAGCTGACACTGAGACACACACACAGACCCTACAGGAGCTGACACTGAGACACACACACACAGACTGTACTGGAGCTGACACTGAGCCACACACACACACAGAGCGTACAGGAGCTGACACTGGGACACACACGGACCGTACAGGAGCTGTCACTGGGATACACACACAGACGGTACAGGAGATGACACTGAGCCACACTCACAGACCGTACAGGAGCTGACACTGAGACACACACACACAGACCGTACAGGAGCTGACACTGAGATACACACACAGACCGTACGGGAGCTGACACTGGGACACACACACAGACTGTTCAGGAGCTGACACTGGGACACACACACACAGACCGTACAGGAGCTGACACTGAGACACACACACGGACCGTACAGGAGCTGACACTGAGACACACACACACAGACCATACAGGAACTGACACTGAGACAAACACACGGACCGTACCGGAGCTGACACTGAGAGACACACACAATCCGTACAGGAGCTGACACTGAGACACACACACACAGACTGTACAGGAGCTGACACTGAGACACACACACAGACTGTACAGGAGCTGACACTGAGACACACACAGACCGTACAGGAGCTGACACTGAGACACACACACAGACCATACAGGAGCTGACACTGAGCCACACACACAGACCGTACAGGAGCTGACACTGGGATACACACACAGACGGTACAGGAGATGACACTGAGCCACACTCACAGACCGTACAGGAGCTGACACTGAGACACACACACACAGAGCGTACAGGAGCTGACACTGAGACACACACACACAGACCGTACAGCAGCTGACACTGAGACACACACACACAGACCATACAGGAGCTGACACTGAGACACACACACACAGACCATACAGGAGCTGACACTGAGACACACACACACAGACTGTACTGGAGCTGACACTGGGACACACACACAGACGGTACAGGAGCTGACACTGAGCCACACACACAGACCGTACAGGAGCTGACACTGAGACACACACACAGACCGTACAGTAGCTGACACTGAGACACACACAAACTGACCGTACAGGAGCTGACACTGAGACACACACACACAGACCGTACAGGGGCTGACACTGAGACACACACACACTGACCGTACAGGAGCTGACTCTGAGACACACACACAGACCGTACAGGAGCTGACACTGAGACACACACACAGACCGTACAGGAGCTGACGCTGAGACACACACACAGACTGTACAGGAGCTGACACTGAGACACACACGGACCATACAGGAGCTGACACAGAGACACACACACACAGACCGTACAGGAGCTGACACTGAGACACACACAGACCGTACAGCAGCTGACACTGAGAAACACACAGAGACCGTACAGGAGCTGAAACTGAGACACACACACACAGACCGTACAGGAGCTGACACTGAGACACACACACGGACCATACAGGAGCTGATACTGGGACACACACTCAGACCGTACAGGAGCTGACACTGAGACACACACACACAGACCATACAGGAACTGACACTGAGACAAACACACGGACCGTACCGGAGCTGACACTGAGAGACACACACAATCCGTACAGGAGCTGACACTGAGACACACACACACAGACTGTACAGGAGCTGACACTGAGACACACACACAGACTGTACAGGAGCTGACACTGAGACACACACAGACCGTAGAGGAGCTGACACTGAGACACACACACAGACCATACAGGAGCTGACACTGAGCCACACACACAGACCGTACAGGAGCTGACACTGGGACACACACACAGACGGTACAGGAGCTGACACTGAGCCACAATCACAGACCGTACAGGAGCTGACACTGAGACACACACACACAGAGCGTACAGGAGCTGACACTGAGACACACACACACAGACCGTACAGCAGCTGACACTGAGACACACACACACAGACCATACAGGAGCTGACACTGAGACACACACACACAGACCATACAGGAGCTGACACTGAGACACACACACACAGACTGTACTGGAGGTGACACTGGGACACACACACAGACGGTACAGGAGCTGACACTGAGCCACACACACAGACCGTACAGGAGCTGACACTGAGACACACACACACAGAGCGTACAGGAGCTGACACTGAGACACACACACACAGACCGTACAGCAGCTGACACTGAGACACACACACACAGACCATACAGGAGCTGACACTGAGACACACACACACAGACCATACAGGAGCTGACACTGAGACACACACACACAGACCGTACAGGAGCTGACACTGAGACACACACACAGATCGTACAGGAGCTGACACTGAGACCCACACACAGACCGTACAGGAGCTGACACTGAGACACACACACAGAGCGCACAGGAGCTGACACTGAGACGCACACACAGACCGTACAGGAGCTGACACTAAGACACACACACAGACCGTACAGGAGCTTACACTGAGACACACACACACACAGCGTACAGGAGCTGACACTGGGACACACACACACACAGACCGTACGGGAGCTGACACTGAGACTCACACACACAGAGCGTACAGGAGCTGACACTGAGACACACACACAGACCGTACAGGAGCTGACACTGAGACACACACACACAGAGCGTACAGGAGCTGACACTGAGACACACACACAGACCGTACAGGAGCTGACACTGAGACACACACACAGAGCGTACAGGAGCTGACACTGAGACACACACACAGACCGTACAGGAGCTGACACTGAGACACACACACAGACCGTACAGGAGCTGACACTGGGACACACACACACACAGACCGTAGAGGAGCTGACACTGAGACACACACTCAGACCGTACAGGAGCTGACACTGAGCCACACACACACACACAGACCGTACAGGAGCTGACACTGAGACACACACACTGACCTTACAGGAGCTGACACTGAGCCACACACACACACTGACCGTACAGGAGCTGACACTGAGCCACACACACACACACATCCGTACAGGAGCTGACTCTGAGACACACGCACTGACCTTACAGGAGCTGACACTGAGACACACACACACACTGACCGTACAGGAGCTGACACTGAGACACACACACACAGACTGTACAGGAGCTGACACTGAGACACACACACACAGACCGTACGGGAGCTGACACTGGGACACACACACAGACTGTTCAGGAGCTGACACTGGGACACACACACACAGACCGTACAGGAGCTGACACTGAGACACATACACAGACCGTACAGGAGCTGACACTGAGACACACACACAGACCGTACAGGAGCTGACACTGAGACACACACACGGACCGTACCGGAGCTAACACTGAGACACACACACACAGACCGTACAGGAGCTGACACTGAGACACACACACAGACTATTACCGGAGCTGACACTGAGACCCACACACAGACTGTACAGGAGCTGACACTGAGACACACACACAGACTGTACAGGAGCTGACACTGAGACACACACACTGACCGTTCAGGAGCTGACACTGAGACACACACAGACTGTACAGGAGCTGACACTGAGACACACACACACAGACCATACAGGAACTGACACTGAGCCAAACACACGGACCGTACCGGAGCTAACACTGAGACACACACACACAGACTGTACAGGAGCTGACACTGAGACACACACACAGACTGTACAGGAGCTGACACTGAGACACATACACACAGACTGTACAGGAGCTGACACTGAAACACACACACAGACCGTACAGGAGCTGACACTGAGACACACACACCCACAGACCACAGAGGGGCTGACACTGAGACACACACACAGACCGTACAGGAGCTGACACTGAGACACACACAGACCGTACAGGAGCTGACACTGAGACACACACACAGACCATACAGGAGCTGACACTGAGCCACACACACAGACCGTACAGGAGCTGACACTGGGACACACACACAGACGGTACAGGAGCTGACACTGAGCCACACACAGAGACCGTACAGGAGCTGATACTGGGAAACACACACACAGAGCGTACAGGAGCTGACACTGAGACACACACCCACAGACCATACAGGATCTGACACTGAGGCACACACACAGAGCGGACAGGAGCTGACACTGGACCACACACACACACAGACCGTACAGGAGCTGACACTGAGACACACACACACAGACCATACTGGAGCTGACACTGAGACACACACACACACAGACCGTACAGGAGCTGACACTGAGACACACACACAGAGCGTACAGGAGCTGACACTGAGACACACACACAGACCCTACAGGAGCTGACACTAAGACACATACACAGACCGTACAGGAGCTGACACTGAGACACACACACAGACCGTACAGGAGCTGACACTGAGACACACACACAGACCGTACAGGAGCTGACACTGAGACACACACACACAGACCGTACAGGAGCTGACACTGAGACACACACACAGACCGTACAGGAGCTGACACTGAGACACACACACAGACCCTACAGGAGCTGACACTAAGACACATACACAGACCGTACAGGAGCTGACACTGAGACACACACACAGACCGTACAGGAGCTGACACTGAGACACACACACAGACCGTACAGTAGCTGACACTGAGACACACACAAACTGACCGTACAGGAGCTGACACTGAGACACACACACACAGACCGTACAGGGGCTGACACTGAGACACACACACACTGACCGTACAGGAGCTGACACTGAGACACACACACAGACTGTACAGGAGCTGACACTGAGACACACACACAGACCGTACAGGAGCTGACACTGAGACACACACTCAGACCGTACAGGAGCTGACGCTGAGACACACACACAGACCGTACAGGAGCTGACACTGAGACACACACGGACCATACAGGAGCTGACACTAAGACACACACACAGACCGTACAGGAGCTGACACTGAGACACACACACAGACCGTACAGGAGCTGACACTGAGACACACACACACAGACCGTACAGGAGCTGACACTGAGACACACACACAGACCGTACAGGAGCTGACACTGAGACACACACACAGACCCTACAGGAGCTGACACTAAGACACATACACAGACCGTACAGGAGCTTACACTGAGACACACACACAGACCGTACAGGAGCTGACACTGAGACACACACACAGACCGTACAGTAGCTGACACTGAGACACACACAAACTGACCGTACAGGAGCTGACACTGAGACACACACACACAGACCGTACAGGGGCTGACACTGAGACACACACACACTGACCGTACAGGAGCTGACACTGAGACACACACACAGACTGTACAGGAGCTGACACTGAGACACACACACAGACCGTACAGGAGCTGACACTGAGACACACACTCAGACCGTACAGGAGCTGACGCTGAGACACACACACAGACCGTACAGGAGCTGACACTGAGACACACACACGGACCATACAGGAGCTGACACTGGGACACACACTCAGACCGTACAGGAGCTGACACTGAGACACACACACACAGACCATACAGGAACTGACACTGAGACAAACACACGGACCGTACCGGAGCTGACACTGAGAGACACACACAATCCGTACAGGAGCTGACACTGAGACACACACACACAGACTGTACAGGAGCTGACACTGAGACACACACACAGACTGTACAGGAGCTGACACTGAGACACACACAGACCGTACAGGAGCTGACACTGAGACACACACACAGACCATACAGGAGCTGACACTGAGCCACACACACAGACCGTACAGGAGCTGACACTGGGATACACACACAGACGGTACAGGAGATGACACTGAGCCACACTCACAGACCGTACAGGAGCTGACACTGAGACACACACACACAGAGCGTACAGGAGCTGACACTGAGACACACACACACAGACCGTACAGCAGCTGACACTGAGACACACACACACAGACCATACAGGAGCTGACACTGAGACACACACACACAGACCATACAGGAGCTGACACTGAGACACACACACACAGCCTGTACTGGAGCTGACACTGGGACACACACACAGACGGTACAGGAGCTGACATTGAGCCACACACACAGACCGTACAGGAGCTGACACTGAGACACACACACAGACCGTACAGTAGCTGACACTGAGACACACACAAACTGACCGTACAGGAGCTGACACTGAGACACACACACACAGACCGTACAGGGGCTGACACTGAGACACACACACACTGACCGTACAGGAGCTGACTCTGAGACACACACACAGACCGTACAGGAGCTGTCACTGAGACACACACACAGACCGTACAGGAGCTGACGCTGAGACACACACACAGACTGTACAGGAGCTGACACTGAGACACACACGGACCATACAGGAGCTGACACTGAGACACACACACACAGACCATACAGGAGCTGACACTGAGACACACACAGACCGTACAGCAGCTGACACTGAGAAACACACAGAGACCGTACAGGAGCTGAAACTGAGACACACACACACAGACCGTACAGGAGCTGACACTGAGACACACACACGGACCATACAGGAGCTGATACTGGGACACACACTCAGACCGTACAGGAGCTGACACTGAGACACACACACACACAGACCATACAGGAACTGACACTGAGACAAAGACACGGACCGTACCGGAGCTGACACTGAGAGACACTCACAATCCGTACAGGAGCTGACACTGAGACACACACACACAGACTGTACAGGAGCTGACACTGAGACACACACACAGACTGTACAGGAGCTGACACTGAGACACACACAGACCGTAGAGGAGCTGACACTGAGACACACACACAGACCATACAGGAGCTGACACTGAGCCACACACACAGACCGTACAGGAGCTGACACTGGGACACACACACAGACGGTACAAGAGCTGACACTGAGCCACAATCACAGACCGTACAGGAGCTGACACTGAGACACACACACACAGACCGTACAGCAGCTGACACTGAGACACACACACACAGACCATACAGGAGCTGACACTGAGACACACACACACAGACCATACAGGAGCTGACACTGAGACACACACACACAGACTGTACTGGAGGTGACACTGGGACACACACACAGACGGTACAGGAGCTGACACTGAGCCACACACACAGACCGTACAGGAGCTGACACTGAGACACACACACACAGAGCGTATAGGAGCTGACACTGAGACACACACACACAGACCGTACAGCAGCTGACACTGAGATACACACACACAGACCATACAGGAGCTGACACTGAGACACACACACACAGACCATACAGGAGCTGACACTGAGACACACACACACAGACCGTACAGGAGCTGACACTGAGACACACACACAGATCGTACAGGAGCTGACACTGAGACCCACACACAGACCGTACAGGAGCTGACACTGAGACACACACACAGAGCGCAAAGGAGCTGACACTGAGACGCACACACAGACCGTACAGGAGCTGACACTAAGAAACACACACAGACCGTACAGGAGCTTACACTGAGACACACACACACACAGCGTACAGGAGCTGACACTGGGACACACACACACACAGACCGTACAGGAGCTGACACTGAGCCTCACACACACAGAGCGTACAGGAGCTGACACTGAGACACACACACAGACCGTACAGGAGCTGACACTGAGACACACACACACAGAGCGTACAGGAGCTGACACTGAGACACACACACAGACCGTACAGGAGCTGACACTGAGACACACACACAGAGCGTACAGGAGCTGACACTGAGACACACACACAGACCGTACAGGAGCTGACACTGAGACACACACACAGACCGTACAGGAGCTGACACTGGGACACACACACACACAGACCGTAGAGGAGCTGACACTGAGACACACACTCAGACCGTACAGGAGCTGACACTGAGCCACACACACACACACAGACCGTACAGGAGCTGACACTGAGACACACACACTGACCTTACAGGAGCTGACACTGAGCCACACACACACACTGACCGTACAGGAGCTGACACTGAGCCACACACACACACACAGACCGTACAGGAGCTGACTCTGAGACACACACACTGACCTTACAGGAGCTGACACTGAGACACATACACACACTGACCGTACAGGAGCTGACACTGAGACACACACACACAGACTGTACAGGAGCTGACACTGAGACACACACACACAGACCGTACGGGAGCTGACACTGGGACACACACACAGACTGTTCAGGAGCTGACACTGGGACACACACACACAGACCGTACAGGAGCTGACACTGAGACACATACACAGACCGTACAGGAGCTGACACTGAGACACACACACAGACCGTACAGGAGCTGACACTGAGACACACACACGGACCGTACCGGAGCTAACACTGAGACACACACACACAGACCGTACAGGAGCTGACACTGAGACACACACACAGACTATTACCGGAGCTGACACTGAGACCCACACACAGACTGTACAGGAGCTGACACTGAGACACACACACAGACTGTACAGGAGCTGACACTGAGACACACACACTGACCGTTCAGGAGCTGACACTGAGACACACACAGACTGTACAGGAGCTGACACTGAGACACACACACACAGACCATACAGGAACTGACACTGAGCCAAACATACGGACCGTACCGGAGCTAACACTGAGACACACACACACAGACTGTACAGGAGCTGACACTGAGACACACACACAGACTGTACAGGAGCTGACACTGAGACACATACACACAGACTGTACAGGAGCTGACACTGAAACACACACACAGACCGTACAGGAGCTGACACTGAGACACACACACCCACAGACCACAGAGGGGCTGACACTGAGACACACACACAGACCGTACAGGAGCTGACACTGAGACACACACAGACCGTAAAGGAGCTGACACTGAGACACACACACAGACCATACAGGAGCTGACACTGAGCCACACACACAGACCGTACAGGAGCTGACACTGGGACACACACACAGACGGTACAGGAGCTGACACTGAGCCACACACAGAGACCGTACAGGAGCTGATACTGGGAAACACACACACAGAGCGTACAGTAGCTGACACTGAGACACACACCCACAGACCATACAGGATCTGACACTGAGGCACACACACAGAGCGGACAGGAGCTGACACTGGACCACACACACACACCGACCGTAAAGGAGCTGACACTGAGACACACACACACAGACCATACTGGAGCTGACACTGAGACACACACACACACAGACCGTACAGGAGCTGACACTGAGACACACACACAGAGCGTACAGGAGCTGACACAGGGACACACACACAGACAGACCGTACAGGAGCTGACACTAAGACACACACACAGACCGTACAGGAGCTGACACTGAGACACACACACAGACCGTACAGGAGCTGACACTGAGACACACACACACAGACCGTACAGGAGCTGACACTGAGACACACACACAGACCGTACAGGAGCTGACACTGAGACACACACACAGACCCTACAGGAGCTGACACTGAGACACACACACACAGACTGTACTGGAGCTGACACTGAGCCACACACACACACAGAGCGTACAGGAGCTGACACTGGGACACACACGGACCGTACAGGAGCTGTCACTGGGATACACACACAGACGGTACAGGAGATGACACTGAGCCACACTCACAGACCGTACAGGAGCTGACACTGAGACACACACACACAGACCGTACAGGAGCTGACACTGAGATACACACACAGACCGTACGGGAGCTGACACTGGGACACACACACAGACTGTTCAGGAGCTGACACTGGGACACACACACACAGACCGTACAGGAGCTGACACTGAGACACACACACGGACCGTACAGGAGCTGACACTGAGACACACACACACAGACCATACAGGAACTGACACTGAGACAAACACACGGACCGTACCGGAGCTGACACTGAGAGACACACACAATCCGTACAGGAGCTGACACTGAGACACACACACACAGACTGTACAGGAGCTGACACTGAGACACACACACAGACTGTACAGGAGCTGACACTGAGACACACACAGACCGTACAGGAGCTGACACTGAGACACACACACAGACCATACAGGAGCTGACACTGAGCCACACACACAGACCGTACAGGAGCTGACACTGGGATACACACACAGACGGTACAGGAGATGACACTGAGCCACACTCACAGACCGTACAGGAGCTGACACTGAGACACACACACACAGAGCGTACAGGAGCTGACACTGAGACACACACACACAGACCGTACAGCAGCTGACACTGAGACACACACACACAGACCATACAGGAGCTGACACTGAGACACACACACACAGACCATACAGGAGCTGACACTGAGACACACACACACAGACTGTACTGGAGCTGACACTGGGACACACACACAGACGGTACAGGAGCTGACACTGAGCCACACACACAGACCGTACAGGAGCTGACACTGAGACACACACACAGACCGTACAGTAGCTGACACTGAGACACACACAAACTGACCGTACAGGAGCTGACACTGAGACACACACACACAGACCGTACAGGGGCTGACACTGAGACACACACACACTGACCGTACAGGAGCTGACTCTGAGACACACACACAGACCGTACAGGAGCTGACACTGAGACACACACACAGACCGTACAGGAGCTGACGCTGAGACACACACACAGACTGTACAGGAGCTGACACTGAGACACACACGGACCATACAGGAGCTGACACAGAGACACACACACACAGACCGTACAGGAGCTGACACTGAGACACACACAGACCGTACAGCAGCTGACACTGAGAAACACACAGAGACCGTACAGGAGCTGAAACTGAGACACACACACACAGACCGTACAGGAGCTGACACTGAGACACACACACGGACCATACAGGAGCTGATACTGGGACACACACTCAGACCGTACAGGAGCTGACACTGAGACACACACACACAGACCATACAGGAACTGACACTGAGACAAACACACGGACCGTACCGGAGCTGACACTGAGAGACACACACAATCCGTACAGGAGCTGACACTGAGACACACACACACAGACTGTACAGGAGCTGACACTGAGACACACACACAGACTGTACAGGAGCTGACACTGAGACACACACAGACCGTAGAGGAGCTGACACTGAGACACACACACAGACCATACAGGAGCTGACACTGAGCCACACACACAGACCGTACAGGAGCTGACACTGGGACACACACACAGACGGTACAGGAGCTGACACTGAGCCACAATCACAGACCGTACAGGAGCTGACACTGAGACACACACACACAGAGCGTACAGGAGCTGACACTGAGACACACACACACAGACCGTACAGCAGCTGACACTGAGACACACACACACAGACCATACAGGAGCTGACACTGAGACACACACACACAGACCATACAGGAGCTGACACTGAGACACACACACACAGACTGTACTGGAGGTGACACTGGGACACACACACAGACGGTACAGGAGCTGACACTGAGCCACACACACAGACCGTACAGGAGCTGACACTGAGACACACACACACAGAGCGTACAGGAGCTGACACTGAGACACACACACACAGACCGTACAGCAGCTGACACTGAGACACACACACACAGACCATACAGGAGCTGACACTGAGACACACACACACAGACCATACAGGAGCTGACACTGAGACACACACACACAGACCGTACAGGAGCTGACACTGAGACACACACACAGATCGTACAGGAGCTGACACTGAGACCCACACACAGACCGTACAGGAGCTGACACTGAGACACACACACAGAGCGCACAGGAGCTGACACTGAGACGCACACACAGACCGTACAGGAGCTGACACTAAGACACACACACAGACCGTACAGGAGCTTACACTGAGACACACACACACACAGCGTACAGGAGCTGACACTGGGACACACACACACACAGACCGTACGGGAGCTGACACTGAGACTCACACACACAGAGCGTACAGGAGCTGACACTGAGACACACACACAGACCGTACAGGAGCTGACACTGAGACACACACACACAGAGCGTACAGGAGCTGACACTGAGACACACACACAGACCGTACAGGAGCTGACACTGAGACACACACACAGAGCGTACAGGAGCTGACACTGAGACACACACACAGACCGTACAGGAGCTGACACTGAGACACACACACAGACCGTACAGGAGCTGACACTGGGACACACACACACACAGACCGTAGAGGAGCTGACACTGAGACACACACTCAGACCGTACAGGAGCTGACACTGAGCCACACACACACACACAGACCGTACAGGAGCTGACACTGAGACACACACACTGACCTTACAGGAGCTGACACTGAGCCACACACACACACTGACCGTACAGGAGCTGACACTGAGCCACACACACACACACAGACCGTACAGGAGCTGACTCTGAGACACACGCACTGACCTTACAGGAGCTGACACTGAGACACACACACACACTGACCGTACAGGAGCTGACACTGAGACACACACACACAGACTGTACATGAGCTGACACTGAGACACACACACACAGACCGTACGGGAGCTGACACTGGGACACACACACAGACTGTTCAGGAGCTGACACTGGGACACACACACACAGACCGTACAGGAGCTGACACTGAGACACATACACAGACCGTACAGGAGCTGACACTGAGACACACACACAGACCGTACAGGAGCTGACACTGAGACCCACACACGGACCGTACCGGAGCTAACACTGAGACACACACACACAGACCGTACAGGAGCTGACACTGAGACACACACACAGACTATTACCGGAGCTGACACTGAGACCCACACACAGACTGTACAGGAGCTGACACTGAGACACACACACAGACTGTACAGGAGCTGACACTGAGACACACACACTGACCGTTCAGGAGCTGACACTGAGACACACACAGACTGTACAGGAGCTGACACTGAGACACACACACACAGACCATACAGGAACTGACACTGAGCCAAACACACGGACCGTACCGGAGCTAACACTGAGACACACACACACAGACTGTACAGGAGCTGACACTGAGACACACACACAGACTGTACAGGAGCTGACACTGAGACACATACACACAGACTGTACAGGAGCTGACACTGAAACACACACACAGACCGTACAGGAGCTGACACTGAGACACACACACCCACAGACCACAGAGGGGCTGACACTGAGACACACACACAGACCGTACAGGAGCTGACACTGAGACACACACAGACCGTACAGGAGCTGACACTGAGACACACACACAGACCATACAGGAGCTGACACTGAGCCACACACACAGACCGTACAGGAGCTGACACTGGGACACACACACAGACGGTACAGGAGCTGACACTGAGCCACACACAGAGACCGTACAGGAGCTGATACTGGGAAACACACACACAGAGCGTACAGGAGCTGACACTGAGACACACACCCACAGACCATACAGGATCTGACACTGAGGCACACACACAGAGCGGACAGGAGCTGACACTGGACCACACACACACACAGACCGTACAGGAGCTGACACTGAGACACACACACACAGACCATACTGGAGCTGACACTGAGACACACACACACACAGACCGTACAGGAGCTGACACTGAGACACACACACAGAGCGTACAGGAGCTGACACAGGGACACACACACAGACAGACCGAACAGGAGCTGACACTAAGACACACACACAGACCGCACAGGAGCTGACACTGAGACACACACACAGACCGTACAGGAGCTGACACTGAGACATACACACACAGACCGTACAGGAGCTGACACTGAGACACACACACAGACCGTACAGGAGCTGACACTGAGACACACACACAGACCCTACAGGAGCTGACACTAAGACACATACACAGACCGTACAGGAGCTGACACTGAGACACACACACAGACCGTACAGGAGCTGACACTGAGACACACACACAGACCGTACAGTAGCTGACACTGAGACACACACAAACTGACCGTACAGGAGCTGACACTGAGACACACACACAGATCGTACAGGAGCTGACACTGAGACCCACACACAGACCGTACAGGAGCTGACACTGAGACACACACACAGAGCGCACAGGAGCTGACACTGAGACGCACACACAGACCGTACAGGAGCTGACACTAAGACACACACACAGACCGTACAGGAGCTTACACTGAGACACACACACACACAGCGTACAGGAGCTGACACTGGGACACACACACACACAGACCGTACGGGAGCTGACACTGAGACTCACACACACAGAGCGTACAGGAGCTGACACTGAGACACACACACAGACCGTACAGGAGCTGACACTGAGACACACACACACAGAGCGTACAGGAGCTGACACTGAGACACACACACAGACCGTACAGGAGCTGACACTGAGACACACACACAGAGCGTACAGGAGCTGACACTGAGACACACACACAGACCGTACAGGAGCTGACACTGAGACACACACACAGACCGTACAGGAGCTGACACTGGGACACACACACACACAGACCGTAGAGGAGCTGACACTGAGACACACACTCAGACCGTACAGGAGCTGACACTGAGCCACACACACACACACAGACCGTACAGGAGCTGACACTGAGACACACACACTGACCTTACAGGAGCTGACACTGAGCCACACACACACACTGACCGTACAGGAGCTGACACTGAGCCACACACACACACACAGACCGTACAGGAGCTGACTCTGAGACACACGCACTGACCTTACAGGAGCTGACACTGAGACACACACACACACTGACCGTACAGGAGCTGACACTGAGACACACACACACAGACTGTACAGGAGCTGACACTGAGACACACACACACAGACCGTACGGGAGCTGACACTGGGACACACACACAGACTGTTCAGGAGCTGACACTGGGACACACACACACAGACCGTACAGGAGCTGACACTGAGACACATACACAGACCGTACAGGAGCTGACACTGAGACACACACACAGACCGTACAGGAGCTGACACTGAGACACACACACGGACCGTACCGGAGCTAACACTGAGACACACACACACAGACCGTACAGGAGCTGACACTGAGACACACACACAGACTATTACCGGAGCTGACACTGAGACCCACACACAGACTGTACAGGAGCTGACACTGAGACACACACACAGACTGTACAGGAGCTGACACTGAGACACACACACTGACCGTTCAGGAGCTGACACTGAGACACACACAGACTGTACAGGAGCTGACACTGAGACACACACACACAGACCATACAGGAACTGACACTGAGCCAAACACACGGACCGTACCGGAGCTAACACTGAGACACACACACACAGACTGTACAGGAGCTGACACTGAGACACACACACAGACTGTACAGGAGCTGACACTGAGACACATACACACAGACTGTACAGGAGCTGACACTGAAACACACACACAGACCGTACAGGAGCTGACACTGAGACACACACACCCACAGACCACAGAGGGGCTGACACTGAGACACACACACAGACCGTACAGGAGCTGACACTGAGACACACACAGACCGTACAGGAGCTGACACTGAGACACACACACAGACCATACAGGAGCTGACACTGAGCCACACACACAGACCGTACAGGAGCTGACACTGGGACACACACACAGACGGTACAGGAGCTGACACTGAGCCACACACAGAGACCGTACAGGAGCTGATACTGGGAAACACACACACAGAGCGTACAGGAGCTGACACTGAGACACACACCCACAGACCATACAGGATCTGACACTGAGGCACACACACAGAGCGGACAGGAGCTGACACTGGACCACACACACACACAGACCGTACAGGAGCTGACACTGAGACACACACACACAGACCATACTGGAGCTGACACTGAGACACACACACACACAGACCGTACAGGAGCTGACACTGAGACACACACACAGAGCGTACAGGAGCTGACACAGGGACACACACACAGACAGACCGAACAGGAGCTGACACTAAGACACACACACAGACCGTACAGGAGCTGACACTGAGACACACACACAGACCGTACTGGAGCTGACACTGAGACATACACACACAGACCGTACAGGAGCTGACACTGAGACACACACACAGACCGTACAGGAGCTGACACTGAGACACACACACAGACCCTACAGGAGCTGACACTAAGACACATACACAGACCGTACAGGAGCTGACACTGAGACACACACACAGACCGTACAGGAGCTGACACTGAGACACACACACAGACCGTACAGTAGCTGACACTGAGACACACACAAACTGACCGTACAGGAGCTGACACTGAGACACACACACACAGACCGTACAGGTGCTGACACTGAGACACACACACACTGACCGTACAGGAGCTGACACTGAGACACACACACAGACTGTACAGGAGCTGACACTGAGACACACACACAGACCGTACAGGAGCTGACACTGAGACACACACTCAGACCGTACAGGAGCTGACGCTGAGACACACACACAGACCGTACAGGAGCTGACACTGAGACACACACGGACCATACAGGAGCTGACACTAAGACACACACACAGACCGTACAGGAGCTGACACTGAGACACACACACAGACCGTACAGGAGCTGACACTGAGACACACACACACAGACCGTACAGGAGCTGACACTGAGACACACACACAGACCGTACAGGAGCTGACACTGAGACACACACACAGACCCTACAGGAGCTGACACTAAGACACATACACAGACCGTACAGGAGCTTACACTGAGACACACACACAGACCGTACAGGAGCTGACACTGAGACACACACACAGACCGTACAGTAGCTGACACTGAGACACACACAAACTGACCGTACAGGAGCTGACACTGAGACACACACACACAGACCGTACAGGGGCTGACACTGAGACACACACACACTGACCGTACAGGAGCTGAAACTGAGACACACACACAGACTGTACAGGAGCTGACACTGAGACACACACACAGACCGTACAGGAGCTGACACTGAGACACACACTCAGACCGTACAGGAGCTGACGCTGAGACACACACACAGACCGTACAGGAGCTGACACTGAGACACACACGGACCATACAGGAGCTGACACTGAGACACACACACACAGACCGTACAGGAGCTGACACTGAGACACACACAGACCGTACAGGAGCTGACACTGAGACACCCACACAGACCGTACAGGAGCTGACACTGAGACACACACGGACCGAAAAGGAGCTGACACTGAGACACACACACAGACCGTACAGGAGCTGACACTGAGACACACACACAGACCGTACAGGAGCTGACGCTGAGACACACACACAGACCGTACAGGAGCTGACACTGAGACACACACGGACCATACAGGAGCTGACACTGAGACACACACACACAGACCGTACAGGAGATAACACTGAGACACACACAGACCGTACAGGAGCTGACACTGAGACACACACACAGACCGTACAGGAGCTGAAACTGAGACACACACACACAGACCGTACAGGAGCTGACACTGAGACACACACACGGACCATACAGGAGCTGACACTGGGACACACACTCAGACCGTACAGGAGCTGACACTGAGACACACACACACAGACCATACAGGAACTGACACTGAGACAAACACACGGACCGTACCGGAGCTGACACTGAGAGACACACACAATCCGTACAGGAGCTGACACTGAGACACACACACACAGACTGTACAGGAGCTGACACTGAGACACACACACAGACTGTACAGGAGCTGACACTGAGACACACACAGACCGTACAGGAGCTGACACTGAGACACACACACAGACCATACAGGAGCTGACACTGAGCCACACACACAGACCGTACAGGAGCTGACACTGGGATACACACACAGACGGTACAGGAGATTACCCTGAGCCACACTCACAGACCGTACAGGAGCTGACACTGAGACACACACACGGACCGTACCGGAGCTAACACTGAGACACACACACACAGACCGTACAGGAGCTGACACTGAGACACACACACAGACTATTACCGGAGCTGACACTGAGACCCACACACAGACTGTACAGGAGCTGACACTGAGGCACACACACAGACTGTACAGGAGCTGACACTGAGACACACACACTGACCGTTCAGGAGCTGACACTGAGACACACACAGACTGTACAGGAGCTGACACTGAGACACACACACACAGACCATACAGGAACTGACACTGAGCCAAACACACGGACCGTACCGGAGCTAACACTGAGACACACACACACAGACTGTACAGGAGCTGGCACTGAGACACACACACAGACTGTACAGGAGCTGACACTGAGACACATACACACAGACTGTACAGGAGCTGACACTGAAACACACACACAGACCGTACAGGAGCTGACACTGAGACACACACACCCACAGACCACAGAGGGGCTGACACTGAGACACACACACAGACCGTACAGGAGCTGACACTGAGACACACACAGACCGTACAGGAGCTGACACTGAGCCACACACACAGACCGTACAGGAGCTGACACTGGGACACACACACAGACGGTACAGGAGCTGACACTGAGCCACACACAGAGACCGTACAGGAGCTGATACTGGGAAACACACACACAGAGCGTACAGGAGCTGACACTGAGACACACACCCACAGACCATACAGGATCTGACACTGAGGCACACACACAGAGCGGACAGGAGCTGACACTGGACCACACACACACACAGACCGTACAGGAGCTGACACTGAGACACACACACAAAGACCATACTGGAGCTGACACTGAGACACACACACACACAGACCGTACAGGAGCTGACACTGAGACACACACACAGAGCGTACAGGAGCTGACACAGGGACACACACACAGACAGACCGTGCAGGAGCTGACACTGAGACACACACACAGACCGTACAGGAGCTGACACTGAGACACACACACAGACCGTACAGGAGCTGACACTGAGACACACACACACAGACCGTACAGGAGCTGACACTGAGACACACACACAGACCGTACAGGAGCTGACACTGAGACACACACACAGACCCTACAGGAGCTGACACTAAGACACATACACAGACCGTACAGGAGCTGACACTGAGACACACACACACACACACAGCGTACAGGAGCTGACACTGTGACACACACACACAGACCGTACAGGAGCTGACACTGAGACACACACACACAGACCGTACAGGAGCTGACACTGAGACACACACACACTGACCGTACAGGAGCTGACACTGAGACACACACACAGACCGTACAGGAGCTGACACTGAGACACACACACAGACCGTAGAGTAGCTGACACTGAGACACACACAAACTGACCGTACAGGAGCTGACACTGAGACACACACACACAGACCGTACAGGGGCTGACACTGAGACACACACACACTGACCGTACAGGAGCTGACACTGAGACACACACACAGACTGTACAGGAACTGACACTGAGACACACACACAGACCGTACAGGAGCTGACACTGAGACACACACTCAGACCGTACAGGAGCTGACGCTGAGACACACACACAGACCGTACAGGAGCTGACACTGAGACACACACGGACCATACAGGAGCTGACACTGAGACACACACACACAGATCGTACAGGAGCTGACACTGAGACACACACAGACCGTACAGGAGCTGACACTGAGACACCCACACAGACCGTACAGGAGCTGACACTGAGACACACACCGACCGAAAAGGAGCTGACACTGAGACACACACACAGACCGTACAGGAGCTGACACTGAGACACACACACAGACCGTACAGGAGCTGACGCTGAGACACACACACAGACCGTACAGGAGCTGACACTGAGACACACACGGACTATACAGGAGCTGACACTGAGACACACACACACAGACCGTACAGGAGCTGACACTGAGACACACACAGACCGTACAGGAGCTGACACTGAGACACACACACAGACCGTACAGGAGCTGAAACTGAGACACACACACACAGACCGTACAGGAGCTGACACTGAGACACACACACGGACCATACAGGAGCTGACACTGGGACACACACTCAGACCGTACAGGAGCTGACACTGAGACACACACACACAGACCATACAGGAACTGACACTGAGACAAACACACGGACCGTACCGGAGCTGACACTGAGAGACACACACAATCCGTACAGGAGCTGACACTGAGACACACACACACAGACTGTACAGGAGCTGACACTGAGACACACACACAGACTGTACAGGAGCTGACACTGAGACACACACAGACCGTACAGGAGCTGACACTGAGACACACACACAGACCATACAGGAGCTGACACTGAGCCACACACACAGACCGTACAGGAGCTGACACTGGGATACACACACAGACGGTACAGGAGATTACACTGAGCCACACTCACAGACCGTACAGGAGCTGACACTGAGACACACACACACAGAGCGTACAGGAGCTGACACTGAGACACACACACACAGACCGTACAGCAGCTGACACTGAGACACACACACACAGACCATACAGGAGCTGACACTGAGACACACACACACAGACCATACAGGAGCTGACACTGAGACACACACACACAGAGCGTACAGGAGCTGACACTGAGACACACACACACAGACCGTACAGGAGCTGACACTGAGACACACACACACAGACCATACAGGAGCTGACACTGAGACACACACACACAGATCATACAGGAGCTGACACTGAGACACACACACACAGACTGTACTGGAGCTGACACTGGGACACACACACAGACGGTACAGGAGCTGACACTGAGCCACACACACAGACCGTACAGGAGCTGACACTGAGACACACACACAGACCGTACAGTAGCTGACACGGAGACACACACAAACTGACCGTACAGGAGCTGACACTGAGACACACACACACAGACCGTACAGGGGCTGACACTGAGACACACACACACTGACCGTACAGGAGCTGACTCTGAGACACACACACAGACCGTACAGGAGCTGACACTGAGACACACACACAGACCGTACAGGAGCTGACGCTGAGACACACACACAGACTGTACAGGAGCTGACACTGAGACACACACGGACCATACAGGAGCTGACACTGAGACACACACACACAGACCGTACAGGAGCTGACACTGAGACACACACAGACCGTACAGGAGCTGACACTGAGAAACACACAGAGACCGTACAGGAGCTGAAACTGAGACACACACACACAGACCGTACAGGAGCTGACACTGAGACACACACACACGGACCATACAGGAGCTGATACTGGGACACACACTCAGACCGTACAGGAGCTGACACTGAGACACACACACACAGACCATACAGGAACTGACACTGAGACAAACACACGGACCGTACCGGAGCTGACACTGAGAGACACACACAATCCGTACAGGAGCTGACACTGAGACACACACACACAGACTGTACAGGAGCTGACACTGAGACACACACACAGACTGTACAGGAGCTGACACTGAGACACACACAGACCGTAGAGGAGCTGACACTGAGACACACACACAGACCATACAGGAGCTGACACTGAGCCACACACACAGACCGTACAGGAGCTGACACTGGGACACACACACAGACGGTACAGGAGCTGACACTGAGCCACAATCACAGACCGTACAGGAGCTGACACTGAGACACACACACACAGAGCGTACAGGAGCTGACACTGAGACACACACACACAGACCGTACAGCAGCTGACACTGAGACACACACACACAGACCATACAGGAGCTGACACTGAGACACACACACACAGACCATACAGGATCTGACACTGAGGCACACACACAGAGCGGACAGGAGCTGACACTGGACCACACACACACACAGACCGTACAGGAGCTGACACTGAGACACACACACAAAGACCATACTGGAGCTGACACTGAGACACACACACACACAGACCGTACAGGAGCTGACACTGAGACACACACACAGAGCGTACAGGAGCTGACACAGGGACACACACACAGACAGACCGTGCAGGAGCTGACACTGAGACACACACACAGACCGTACAGGAGCTGACACTGAGACACACACACAGACCGTACAGGAGCTGACACTGAGACACACACACACAGACCGTACAGGAGCTGACACTGAGACACACACACAGACCGTACAGGAGCTGACACTGAGACACACACACAGACCCTACAGGAGCTGACACTAAGACACATACACAGACCGTACAGGAGCTGACACTGAGACACACACACACACACACAGCGTACAGGAGCTGACACTGTGACACACACACACAGACCGTACAGGAGCTGACACTGAGACACACACACACAGACCGTACAGGAGCTGACACTGAGACACACACACACTGACCGTACAGGAGCTGACACTGAGACACACACACAGACCGTACAGGAGCTGACACTGAGACACACACACAGACCGTAGAGTAGCTGACACTGAGACACACACAAACTGACCGTACAGGAGCTGACACTGAGACACACACACACAGACCGTACAGGGGCTGACACTGAGACACACACACACTGACCGTACAGGAGCTGACACTGAGACACACACACAGACTGTACAGGAACTGACACTGAGACACACACACAGACCGTACAGGAGCTGACACTGAGACACACACTCAGACCGTACAGGAGCTGACGCTGAGACACACACACAGACCGTACAGGAGCTGACACTGAGACACACACGGACCATACAGGAGCTGACACTGAGACACACACACACAGATCGTACAGGAGCTGACACTGAGACACACACAGACCGTACAGGAGCTGACACTGAGACACCCACACAGACCGTACAGGAGCTGACACTGAGACACACACCGACCGAAAAGGAGCTGACACTGAGACACACACACAGACCGTACAGGAGCTGACACTGAGACACACACACAGACCGTACAGGAGCTGACGCTGAGACACACACACAGACCGTACAGGAGCTGACACTGAGACACACACGGACTATACAGGAGCTGACACTGAGACACACACACACAGACCGTACAGGAGCTGACACTGAGACACACACAGACCGTACAGGAGCTGACACTGAGACACACACACAGACCGTACAGGAGCTGAAACTGAGACACACACACACAGACCGTACAGGAGCTGACACTGAGACACACACACGGACCATACAGGAGCTGACACTGGGACACACACTCAGACCGTACAGGAGCTGACACTGAGACACACACACACAGACCATACAGGAACTGACACTGAGACAAACACACGGACCGTACCGGAGCTGACACTGAGAGACACACACAATCCGTACAGGAGCTGACACTGAGACACACACACACAGACTGTACAGGAGCTGACACTGAGACACACACACAGACTGTACAGGAGCTGACACTGAGACACACACAGACCGTACAGGAGCTGACACTGAGACACACACACAGACCATACAGGAGCTGACACTGAGCCACACACACAGACCGTACAGGAGCTGACACTGGGATACACACACAGACGGTACAGGAGATTACACTGAGCCACACTCACAGACCGTACAGGAGCTGACACTGAGACACACACACACAGAGCGTACAGGAGCTGACACTGAGACACACACACACAGACCGTACAGCAGCTGACACTGAGACACACACACACAGACCATACAGGAGCTGACACTGAGACACAAACACACAGACCATACAGGAGCTGACACTGAGACACACACACACAGAGCGTACAGGAGCTGACACTGAGACACACACACACAGACCGTACAGGAGCTGACACTGAGACACACACACACAGACCATACAGGAGCTGACACTGAGACACACACACACAGATCATACAGGAGCTGACACTGAGACACACACACACAGACTGTACTGGAGCTGACACTGGGACACACACACAGACGGTACAGGAGCTGACACTGAGCCACACACACAGACCGTACAGGAGCTGACACTGAGACACACACACAGACCGTACAGTAGCTGACACGGAGACACACACAAACTGACCGTACAGGAGCTGACACTGAGACACACACACACAGACCGTACAGGGGCTGACACTGAGACACACACACACTGACCGTACAGGAGCTGACTCTGAGACACACACACAGACCGTACAGGAGCTGACACTGAGACACACACACAGACCGTACAGGAGCTGACGCTGAGACACACACACAGACTGTACAGGAGCTGACACTGAGACACACACGGACCATACAGGAGCTGACACTGAGACACACACACACAGACCGTACAGGAGCTGACACTGAGACACACACAGACCGTACAGGAGCTGACACTGAGAAACACACAGAGACCGTACAGGAGCTGAAACTGAGACACACACACACAGACCGTACAGGAGCTGACACTGAGACACACACACACGGACCATACAGGAGCTGATACTGGGACACACACTCAGACCGTACAGGAGCTGACACTGAGACACACACACACAGACCATACAGGAACTGACACTGAGACAAACACACGGACCGTACCGGAGCTGACACTGAGAGACACACACAATCCGTACAGGAGCTGACACTGAGACACACACACACAGACTGTACAGGAGCTGACACTGAGACACACACACAGACTGTACAGGAGCTGACACTGAGACACACACAGACCGTAGAGGAGCTGACACTGAGACACACACACAGACCATACAGGAGCTGACACTGAGCCACACACACAGACCGTACAGGAGCTGACACTGGGACACACACACAGACGGTACAGGAGCTGACACTGAGCCACAATCACAGACCGTACAGGAGCTGACACTGAGACACACACACACAGAGCGTACAGGAGCTGACACTGAGACACACACACACAGACCGTACAGCAGCTGACACTGAGACACACACACACAGACCATACAGGAGCTGACACTGAGACACACACACACAGACCATACAGGAGCTGACACTGAGACACACACACACAGACTGTACTGGAGCTGACACTGGGACACACACACAGACGGTACAGGAGCTGACACTGAGCCACACACACAGACCGTACAGGAGCTGACACTGAGACACACACACACAGAGCGTACAGGAGCTGACACTGAGACACACACACACAGACCGTACAGCAGCTGACACTGAGACACACACACACGGACCATACAGGAGCTGACACTGAGACACACACACACAGACCGTACAGGAGCTGACACTGAGACATACACAGACTGTACAGGAGCTGACACTGAGACACACACACAGACCGTACAGGAGCTGACACTGAGACACACACACAGACCGTACAGGAGCTGACACTGAGACACACACCCAGACCGTACAGTAGCTGACACTGAGACACACACAAACTGACCGTACAGGAGCTGACACTGAGACTAACACACACAGACCGTACAGGGGCTGACACTGAGACACACACACACTGACCGTACAGGAGCTGACACTGAGACACACACACAGACTGTACAGGAGCTGACACTGAGACACACACACAGACCGTACAGGAGCTGACACTGAGACACACATTCAGACCGTACAGGAGCTGAAGCTGAGACACACACACAGACCGTACAGGAGCTGACACTGAGACACACACGGACCATACAGGAGCTGACACTGAGACACACACACACAGACCGTACAGGAGCTGACACTGAGACACACACAGACCGTACAGGAGCTGACACTGAGACACCCACACAGACCGTACAGGAGCTGACACTGAGACACACACCGACCGAAAAGGAGCTGACACTGAGACACACACACAGACCGTACAGGAGCTGACACTGAGACACACACACAGACCGTACAGGAGCTGACGCTGAGACACACACACAGACCGTACAGGAGCTGACACTGAGACACACACGGACCATACAGGAGCTGACACTGAGACACACACACACAGACCGTACAGGAGCTGACACTGAGACACACACAGACCGTACAGGAGCTGACACTGAGACACACACACAGACCATACAGGAGCTGACACTGAGACACACACACACAGACCGTACAGGAGCTGACACTGAGACACACACACGGACCATACAGGAGCTGACACTGGGACACACACTCAGACCTTACAGGAGCTGACACTGAGACACACACACACAGACCATACAGGAACTGACACTGAGACAAACACACGGACCGTACCGGAGCTGACACTGAGAGACACACACAATCCGTACAGGAGCTGACACTGAGACACACACACACAGACTGTACAGGAGCTGACACTGAGACACACACACAGACTGTACAGGAGCTGACACTGAGACACACACAGACCGTACAGGAGCTGACACTGAGACACACACACAGACCATACAGGAGCTGACA
Organism: Scyliorhinus torazame; assembly: GCF_047496885.1. Classification (NCBI taxonomy): domain Eukaryota; kingdom Metazoa; phylum Chordata; class Chondrichthyes; order Carcharhiniformes; family Scyliorhinidae; genus Scyliorhinus; species Scyliorhinus torazame. The sequence goes on along the minus strand of NC_092722.1, from coordinate 73,065,815 downwards.
CTGAGCCACACACACAGACCGTACAGGAGCTGACACTGGGATACACACACAGACGGTACAGGAGATTACACTGAGCCACACTCACAGACCGTACAGGAGCTGACACTGAGACACACACACACAGAGCGTACAGGAGCTGACACTGAGACACACACACACAGACCGTACAGCAGCTGACACTGAGACACACACACACAGACCATACAGGAGCTGACACTGAGACACACACACACAGACCATACAGGAGCTGACACTGAGACACACACACACAGAGCGTACAGGAGCTGACACTGAGACACACACACACAGACCGTACAGGAGCTGACACTGAGACACACACACACAGACCATACAGGAGCTGACACTGAGACACACACACACAGATCATACAGGAGCTGACACTGAGACACACACACACAGACTGTACTGGAGCTGACACTGGGACACACACACAGACGGTACAGGAGCTGACACTGAGCCACACACACAGACCGTACAGGAGCTGACACTGAGACACACACACAGACCGTACAGTAGCTGACACGGAGACACACACAAACTGACCGTACAGGAGCTGACACTGAGACACACACACACAGACCGTACAGGGGCTGACACTGAGACACACAATCACTGACCGTACAGGAGCTGACTCTGAGACACACACACAGACCGTACAGGAGCTGACACTGAGACACACACACAGACCGTACAGGAGCTGACGCTGAGACACACACACAGACTGTACAGGAGCTGACACTGAGACACACACGGACCATACAGGAGCTGACACTGAGACACACACACACAGACCGTACAGGAGCTGACACTGAGACACACACAGACCGTACAGGAGCTGACACTGAGAAACACACAGAGACCGTACAGGAGCTGAAACTGAGACACACACACACAGACCGTACAGGAGCTGACACTGAGACACACACACACGGACCATACAGGAGCTGATACTGGGACACACACTCAGACCGTACAGGAGCTGACACTGAGACACACACACACAGACCATACATGGAACTGACACTGAGACAAACACACGGACCGTACCGGAGCTGACACTGAGAGACACACACAATCCGTACAGGAGCTGACACTGAGACACACACACACAGACTGTACAGGAGCTGACACTGAGACACACACACAGACTGTACAGGAGCTGACACTGAGACACACACAGACCGTAGAGGAGCTGACACTGAGACACACACACAGACCATACAGGAGCTGACACTGAGCCACACACACAGACCGTACAGGAGCTGACACTGGGACACACACACAGACGGTACAGGAGCTGACACTGAGCCACAATCACAGACCGTACAGGAGCTGACACTGAGACACACACACACAGAGCGTACAGGAGCTGACACTGAGACACACACACACAGACCGTACAGCAGCTGACACTGAGACACACACACACAGACCATACAGGAGCTGACACTGAGACACACACACACAGACCATACAGGAGCTGACACTGAGACACACACACACAGACTGTACTGGAGCTGACACTGGGACACACACACAGACGGTACAGGAGCTGACACTGAGCCACACACACAGACCGTACAGGAGCTGACACTGAGACACACACACACAGAGCGTACAGGAGCTGACACTGAGACACACACACACAGACCGTACAGCAGCTGACACTGAGACACACACACACGGACCATACAGGAGCTGACACTGAGACACACACACACAGACCATACAGGAGCTGACACTGAGACACACACACACAGACCGTACAGGAGCTGACACTGAGACACACACACAGATCGTACAGGAGCTGACACTGAGACACACACACAGACCGTACAGGAGCTGACACTGAGACACACACACAGAGCGCACAGGAGCTGACACTGAGACGCACACACAGACCGTACAGGAGCTGACACTAAGACACACACACAGACCGTACAGGAGCTGACACTGAGACACACACACACACAGCGTACAGGAGCTGACACTGGGACACACACACACACAGACCGTACAGGAGCTGACACTGAGACTCACACACACAGAGCGTACAGGAGCTGACACTGAGACACACACACAGACCGTACAGGAGCTGACACTGAGACACACACACACAGAGCGTACAGGAGCTGACACTGAGTCACACACACAGACCGTACAGGAGCTGACACTGAGACACACACACAGAGCGTACAGGAGCTGACACTGAGACACACACACAGACCGTACAGCAGCTGACACTGAGACACACACACACAGACCATACAGGAGCTGACACTGAGACACACACACACAGACCATACAGGAGCTGACACTGAGACACACACACACAGAGCGTACAGGAGCTGACACTGAGACACACACACACAGACCGTACAGCAGCTGACACTGAGACACACACACACAGACCATACAGGAGCTGACACTGAGACACACACACACAGACCATACAGGAGCTGACACTGAGACACACACACACAGACTGTACTGGAGCTGACACTGGGACACACACACAGACGGTACAGGAGCTGACACTGAGCCACACACACAGACCGTACAGGAGCTGACACTGAGACACACACACAGACCGTACAGTAGCTGACACTGAGTCACACACAAACTGACCGTACAGGAGCTGACACTGAGACACACACACACAGACCGTACAGGGGCTGACACTGAGACACACACACACTGACCGTACAGGAGCTAACTCTGAGACACACACACAGACCGTACAGGAGCTGACACTGAGACACACACACAGACCGTACAGGAGCTGACGCTGAGACACACACACAGACTGTACAGGAGCTGACACTGAGACACACACGGACCATACAGGAGCTGACACTGAGACACACACACACAGACCGTACAGGAGCTGACACTGAGACACACACAGACCGTACAGGAGCTGACAATGAGAAACACACAGAGACCGTACAGGAGCTGAAACTGAGACACACACACACAGACCGTACAGGAGCTGACACTGAGACACACACACGGACCATACAGGAGCTGATACTGGGACACACACTCAGACCGTACAGGAGCTGACACTGAGACACACACACACAGACCATACAGGAACTGACACTGAGACAAACACACGGACCGTACCGGAGCTGACACTGAGAGACACACACAATCCGTACAGGAGCTGACACTGAGACACACACACACAGACTGTACAGGAGCTGACACTGAGACACACACACAGACTGTACAGGAGCTGACACTGAGACACACACAGACCGTAGAGGTGCTGACACTGAGACACACACACAGACCATACAGGAGCTGACACTGAGCCACACACACAGACCGTACAGGAGCTGACACTGGGACACACACACAGACGGTACAGGAGCTGACACTGAGCCACAATCACAGACCGTACAGGAGCTGACACTGAGACACACACACACAGAGCGTACAGGAGCTGACACTGAGACACACACACACAGACCGTACAGCAGCTGACACTGAGACACACACACACAGACCATACAGGAGCTGACACTGAGACACACACACACAGACCATACAGGAGCTGACACTGAGACACACACACACAGAGCGTACAGGAGCTGACACTGAGACACACACACACAGACCGTACAGCAGCTGACACTGAGACACACACACACAGACCATACAGGAGCTGACACTGAGACACACACACACAGACCATACAGGAGCTGACACTGAGACACACACACACAGACTGTACTGGAGCTGACACTGGGACACACACACAGACGGTACAGGAGCTGACACTGAGCCACACACACAGACCGTACAGGAGCTGACACTGACACACACACACAGACCGTACAGTAGCTGACACTGAGACACACACAAACTGACCGTACAGGAGCTGACACTGAGACACACACACACAGACCGTACAGGGGCTGACACTGAGACACACACACACAGACCGTACAGCAGCTGACACTGAGACACACACACACAGACAATACAGGAGCTGACACTGAGACACACACACACAGACCGTACAGGGGCTGACACTGAGACACACACACACTGACCGTACAGGAGCTGACTCTGAGACACACACACAGACCGTACAGGAGCTGACACTGAGACACACACACAGACCGTAAAGGAGCTGACGCTGAGACACACACACAGACTGTACAGGAGCTGACACTGAGACACACACGGACCATACAGGAGCTGACACTGAGACACACACACACAGACCGTACAGGAGCTGACACTGAGACACACACAGACCGTACAGGAGCTGACACTGAGAAACACACAGAGACCGTACAGGAGCTGAAACTGAGACACACACACACAGACCGTACAGGAGCTGACACTGAGACACACACACGGACCATACAGGAGCTGATACTGGGACACACACTCAGACCGTACAGGAGCTGACACTGAGACACACACACACAGACCATACAGGAACTGACACTGAGACAAACACACGGACTGTACCGGAGCTGACACTCAGAGACACACACAATCCGTACAGGAGCTGACACTGAGACACACACACACAGACTGTACAGGAGCTGACACTGAGACACACACACAGACTGTACAGGAGCTGACACTGAGACACACACAGACCGTAGAGGAGCTGACACTGAGACACACACACAGACCATACAGGAGCTGACACTGAGCCACACACACAGACCGTACAGGAGCTGACACTGGGACACACACACAGACGGTACAGGAGCTGACACTGAGCCACAATCACAGACCGTACAGGAGCTGACACTGAGACACACACACACAGAGCGTACAGGAGCTGACACTGAGACACACACACACTGACCGTACAGCAGCTGACACTGAGACACACACACACAGACCATACAGGAGCTGACACTGAGACACACACACACAGACCATACAGGAGCTGACACTGAGACACACACACACAGACTGTACTGGAGCTGACACTGGGACACACACACAGACGGTACAGGAGCTGACACTGAGCCACACACACAGACCGTACAGGAGCAGACACTGAGACACACACACACAGAGCGTACAGGAGCTGACACTGAGACACACACACACAGACCGTACAGCAGCTGACACTGAGACACACACACACAGACCATACAGGAGCTGACACTGAGACACACACACACAGACCATAAAGGAGCTGACACTGAGACACACACACACAGACCGTACAGGAGCTGACACTGAGACACACACACAGATCGTACAGGGGCTGACACTGAGACACACACACAGACCGTACAGGAGCTGACACTGAGACACAGACACAGAGCGCACAGGAGCTAACACTGAGACGCACACACAGACCGTACAGGAGCTGACACTAAGACACACACACAGACCGTACAGGAGCTGACACTGAGACACACACACACACAGCGTACAGGAGCTGACACTGGGACACACACACACACAGACCGTACAGGAGCTGACACTGAGACTCACACACACAGAGCGTACAGGAGCTGACACTGAGACACACACACAGACCGTACAGGAGCTGACACTGAGACACACACACACAGAGCGTACAGGAGCTGACACTGAGACACACACACAGACCGTACAGGAGCTGACACTGAGACACACACACAGAGCGTACAGGAGCTGACACTGAGACACACACACAGACCGTACAGCAGCTGACACTGAGACACACACACACAGACCATGCAGGAGCTGACACTGAGACACACACACACAGAGCGTACAGGAGCTGACACTGAGACACACACACAGACCGTACAGGAGCTGACACTGAGACACACACACAGAGCGTACAGGAGCTGACACTGAGACACACACACAGACCGTACAGGAGCTGACACTGAGACACACACACACAGACCATACAGGAGCTGACACTGAGACAAACACACGGACCGTACCGGAGCTGACACTGATAGACACACACAATCCGTACAGGAGCTGACACTGAGACACACACACACAGACTGTACAGGAGCTGACACTGAGACACACACACAGACTGTACAGGAGCTGACACTGAGACACACACAGACCGTAGAGGTGCTGACACTGAGACACACACACAGACCATACAGGAGCTGACACTGAGCCACACACACAGACCGTACAGGAGCTGACACTGGGACACACACACAGACGGTACAGGAGCTGACACTGAGCCACAATCACAGACCGTACAGGAGCTGACACTGAGACACACACACACAGAGCGTACAGGAGCTGACACTGAGACACACACACACAGACCGTACAGCAGCTGACACTGAGACACACACACACAGACCATACAGGAGCTGACACTGAGACACACACACACAGACCATACAGGAGCTGACACTGAGACACACACACACAGAGCGTACAGGAGCTGACACTGAGACACACACACACAGACCGTACAGCAGCTGACACTGAGACACACACACACAGACCATACAGGAGCTGACACTGAGACACACACACACAGACCATACAGGAGCTGACACTGAGACACACACACACAGACTGTACTGGAGCTGACACTGGGACACACACACAGACGGTACAGGAGCTGACACTGAGCCACACACACAGACCGTACAGGAGCTGACACTGACACACACACACAGACCGTACAGTAGCTGACACTGAGACACACACAAACTGACCGTACAGGAGCTGACACTGAGACACACACACACAGACCGTACAGGGGCTGACACTGAGACACACACACACAGACCGTACAGCAGCTGACACTGAGACACACACACACAGACAATACAGGAGCTGACACTGAGACACACACACACAGACCGTACAGGGGCTGACACTGAGACACACACACACTGACCGTACAGGAGCTGACTCTGAGACACACACACAGACCGTACAGGAGCTGACACTGAGACACACACACAGACCGTAAAGGAGCTGACGCTGAGACACACACACAGACTGTACAGGAGCTGACACTGAGACACACACGGACCATACAGGAGCTGACACTGAGACACACACACACAGACCGTACAGGAGCTGACACTGAGACACACACAGACCGTACAGGAGCTGACACTGAGAAACACACAGAGACCGTACAGGAGCTGAAACTGAGACACACACACACAGACCGTACAGGAGCTGACACTGAGACACACACACGGACCATACAGGAGCTGATACTGGGACACACACTCAGACCGTACAGGAGCTGACACTGAGACACACACACACAGACCATACAGGAACTGACACTTAGACAAACACACGGACTGTACCGGAGCTGACACTCAGTGACACACACAATCCGTACAGGAGCTGACACTGAGACACACACACACAGACTGTACAGGAGCTGACACTGAGACACACACACAGACTGTACAGGAGCTGACACTGAGACACACACAGACCGTAGAGGAGCTGACACTGAGACACACACACAGACCATACAGGAGCTGACACTGAGCCACACACACAGACCGTACAGGAGCTGACACTGGGACACACACACAGACGGTACAGGAGCTGACACTGAGCCACAATCACAGACCGTACAGGAGCTGACACTGAGACACACACACACAGAGCGTACAGGAGCTGACACTGAGACACACACACACAGACCGTACAGCAGCTGACACTGAGACACACACACACAGACCATACAGGAGCTGACACTGAGACACACACACACAGACCATACAGGAGCTGACACTGAGACACACACACACAGACTGTACTGGATCTGACACTGGGACACACACACAGACGGTACAGGAGCTGACACTGAGCCACACACACAGACCGTACAGGAGCAGACACTGAGACACACACACACAGAGCGTACAGGAGCTGACACTGAGACACACACACACAGACCGTACAGCAGCTGACACTGAGACACACACACACAGACCATACAGGAGCTGACACTGAGACACACACACACAGACCATACAGGAGCTGACACTGAGACACACACACACAGACCGTACAGGAGCTGACACTGAGACACACACACAGATCGTACAGGAGCTGACACTGAGACACACACACAGACCGTACAGGAGCTGACACTGAGACACAGACACAGAGCGCACAGGAGCTGACACTGAGACGCACACACAGACCGTACAGGAGCTGACACTAAGACACACACACAGACCGTACAGGAGCTGACACTGAGACACACACACACACAGCGTACAGGAGCTGACACTGGGACACACACACACACAGACCGTACAGGAGCTGACACTGAGACTCACACACACAGAGCTTACAGGAGCTGACACTGAGACACACACACAGACCGTACAGGAGCTGACACTGAGACACACACACACAGAGCGTACAGGAGCTGACACTGAGACACACACACAGACCGTACAGGAGCTGACACTGAGACACACACACAGAGCGTACAGGAGCTGACACTGAGACACACACACAGACCGTACAGCAGCTGACACTGAGACACACACACACAGACCATGCAGGAGCTGACACTGAGACACACACACACAGACCATACAGGAGCTGACACTGAGACACACACACACAGAGCGTACAGGAGCTGACACTGAGACACACACACACAGACCGTACAGCAGCTGACACTGAGACACACACACACAGACCATACAGGAGCTGACACTGAGACACACACACACAGACCATACAGGAGCTGACACTGAGACACACACACACAGACTGTACTGGAGCTGACACTGGGACACACACACAGACGGTACAGGAGCTGACACTGAGCCACACACAGAGACCGTACAGGAGCTGACACGGTGACACACACACAGGCCGTACAGTAGCTGACACTGAGACACACACAAACTGACCGTACAGGAGCTGACACTGAGACACACACACACAGACCGTACAGGGGCTGACACTGAGACACACACACACTGACCGTACAGGAGCTGACTCTGAGACACACACACAGACCGTACAGGAGCTGACACTGAGACACACACACAGACCGTACAGGAGCTGACGCTGAGACACACACACAGACTGTACAGGAGCTGACACTGAGACACACACGGACCATACAGGAGCTGACACTGAGACACACACACACAGACCGTACAGGAGCTGACACTGAGACACACACAGACCGTACAGGAGCTGACACTGAGAAACACACAGAGACCGTACAGGAGCTGAAACTGAGACACACACACACAGACCGTACAGGAGCTGACACTGAGACACACACACGGACCATACAGGAGCTGATACTGGGACACACACTCAGACCGTACAGGAGCTGACACTGAGACACACACACACAGACCATACAGGAACTGACACTGAGACAAACACACGGACCGTACCGGAGCTGACACTGAGAGACACACACAATCCGTACAGGAGCTGACACTGAGACACACACACACAGACTGTACAGGAGCTGACACTGAGACACACACACAGACTGTACAGGAGCTGACACTGAGACACACACAGACCGTAGAGGAGCTGACACTGAGACACACACACAGACCATACAGGAGCTGACACTGAGCCACACACACAGACCGTACAGGAGCTGACACTGGGACACACACACAGACGGTACAGGAGCTGACACTGAGCCACAATCACAGACCGTACAGGAGCTGACACTGAGACACACACACACAGAGCGTACAGGAGCTGACACTGAGACACACACACACAGACCGTACAGCAGCTGACACTGAGACACACACACACAGACCATACAGGAGCTGACACTGAGACACACACACACAGACCATACAGGAGCTGACACTGAGACACACACACACAGAGCGTACAGGAGCTGACACTGAGACACACACACACAGACCGTACAGCAGCTGACACTGAGACACACACACACAGACCATACAGGAGCTGACACTGAGACACACACACACAGACCATACAGGAGCTGACACTGAGACACACACACACAGACTGTACTGGAGCTGACACTGGGACACACACACAGACGGTACAGGAGCTGACACTGAGCCACACACACAGACCGTACAGGAGCTGACACTGACACACACACACAGACCGTACAGTAGCTGACACTGAGACACACACAAACTGACCGTACAGGAGCTGACACTGAGACACACACACACAGACCGTACAGGGGCTGACACTGAGACACACACACACTGACCGTACAGGAGCTGACTCTGAGACACACACACAGACCGTACAGGAGCTGACACTGAGACACACACACAGACCGTACAGGAGCTGACACTGAGACACACACACAGACTGTACAGGAGCTGACACTGAGACACACACGGACCATACAGGAGCTGACACTGAGACACACACACACAGACCGTACAGGAACTGACACTGAGACACACACAGACCGTACAGGAGCTGACACTGAGAAACACACAGAGACAGTACAGGAGCTGAAACTGAGACACACACACACAGACCTTACAGGAGCTGACACTGAGACACACACACGGACCATACAGGAGCTGATACTGGGACACACACTCAGACCGTACAGGAGCTGACACTGAGACACACACACACAGACCATACAGGAACTGACACTGAGACAAACACACGGACCGTACCGGAGCTGACACTGAGAGACACACACAATCCGAACAGGAGCTGACACTGAGACACACACACACAGACTGTACAGGAGCTGACACTGAGACACACACACAGACTGTACAGGAGCTGACACTGAGACACACACAGACCGTAGAGGAGCTGACACTGAGACACACACACAGACCATACAGGAGCTGACACTGAGCCACACACACAGACCGTACAGGAGCTGACACTGGGACACACACACAGACAGTACAGGAGCTGACACTGAGCCACAATCACAGACCGTACAGGAGCTGACACTGAGACACACACACACAGAGCGTACAGGAGCTGACACTGAGACCCACACACACAGACTGTACAGCAGCTGACACTGAGACACACACACACAGACCATACAGGAGCTGACACTGAGACACACACACACAGACCATACAGGAGCTGACACTGAGACACACACACACAGACTGTACTGGAGCTGACACTGGGACACACACACAGACGGTACAGGAGCTGACACTGAGCCACACACACAGACCGTACAGGAGCTGACACTGAGACACACACACACAGAGCGTACAGGAGCTGACACTGAGACACACACACACAGAAGGTACAGCAGCTGACACTGAGACACACACACACAGACCATACAGGAGCTGACACTGAGACACACACACACAGACCATACAGGAGCTGACACTGAGACACACACACACAGACCGTACAGGAGCTGACACTGAGACACACACACTGACCGTACAGGAGCTGACTCTGAGACACACACACAGACCGTACAGGAGCTGACACTGAGACACACACACAGACCGTAAAGGAGCTGACGCTGAGACACACACACAGATTGTACAGGAGCTGACACTGAGACACACACGGACCATACAGGAGCTGACACTGAGACACACACACACAGACCGTACAGGAGCTGACACTGAGACACACACAGACCGTACAGGAGCTGACACTGAGAAACACACAGAGACCGTACAGGAGCTGAAACTGAGACACACACACACAGACCGTACAGGAGCTGACACTGAGACACACACACGGACCATACAGGAGCTGATACTGGGACACACACTCAGACCGTACAGGAGCTGACACTGAGACACACACACACAGACCATACAGGAACTGACACTTAGACAAACACACGGACTGTACCGGAGCTGACACTCAGTGACACACACAATCCGTACAGGAGCTGACACTGAGACACACACACACAGACTGTACAGGAGCTGACACTGAGACACACACACAGACTGTACAGGAGCTGACACTGAGACACACACAGACCGTAGAGGAGCTGACACTGAGACACACACACAGACCATACAGGAGCTGACACTGAGCCACACACACAGACCGTACAGGAGCTGACACTGGGACACACACACAGACGGTACAGGAGCTGACACTGAGCCACAATCACAGACCGTACAGGAGCTGACACTGAGACACACACACACAGAGCGTACAGGAGCTGACACTGAGACACACACACACAGACCGTACAGCAGCTGACACTGAGACACACACACACAGACCATACAGGAGCTGACACTGAGACACACACACACAGACCATACAGGAGCTGACACTGAGACACACACACACAGACTGTACTGGAGCTGACACTGGGACACACACACAGACGGTACAGGAGCTGACACTGAGCCACACACACAGACCGTACAGGAGCAGACACTGAGACACACACACACAGAGCGTACAGGAGCTGACACTGAGACACACACACACAGACCGTACAGCAGCTGACACTGAGACACACACACACAGACCATACAGGAGCTGACACTGAGACACACACACACAGACCATACAGGAGCTGACACTGAGACACACACACACAGACCGTACAGGAGCTGACACTGAGACACACACACAGATCGTACAGGAGCTGACACTGAGACACACACACAGACCGTACAGGAGCTGACACTGAGACACAGACACAGAGCGCACAGGAGCTGACACTGAGACGCACACACAGACCGTACAGGAGCTGACACTAAGACACACACACAGACCGTACAGGAGCTGACACTGAGACACACACACACACAGCGTACAGGAGCTGACACTGGGACACACACACACACAGACCGTACAGGAGCTGACACTGAGACTCACACACACAGAGCGTACAGGAGCTGACACTGAGACACACACACAGACCGTACAGGAGCTGACACTGAGACACACACACACAGAGCGTACAGGAGCTGACACTGAGACACACACACAGACCGTACAGGAGCTGACACTGAGACACACACACAGAGCGTACAGGAGCTGACACTGAGACACACACACAGACCGTACAGCAGCTGACACTGAGACACACACACACAGACCATGCAGGAGCTGACACTGAGACACACACACACAGACCATACAGGAGCTGACACTGAGACACACACACACAGAGCGTACAGGAGCTGACACTGAGACACACACACACAGACCGTACAGCAGCTGACACTGAGACACACACACACAGACCATACAGGAGCTGACACTGAGACACACACACACAGACCATACAGGAGCTGACACTGAGACACACACACACAGACTGTACTGGAGCTGACACTGGGACACACACACAGACGGTACAGGAGCTGACACTGAGCCACACACAGAGACCGTACAGGAGCTGACACGGTGACACACACACAGACCGTACAGTAGCTGACACTGAGACACACACAAACTGACCGTACAGGAGCTGACACTGAGACACACACACACAGACCGTCCAGGGGCTGACACTGAGACACACACACACTGACCGTACAGGAGCTGACTCTGAGACACACACACAGACCGTACAGGAGCTGACACTGAGACACACACACAGACCGTACAGGAGCTGACGCTGAGACACACACACAGACTGTACAGGAGCTGACACTGAGACACACACGGACCATACAGGAGCTGACACTGAGACACACACACACAGACCGTACAGGAGCTGACACTGAGACACACACAGACCGTACAGGAGCTGACACTGAGAAACACACAGAGACCGTACAGGAGCTGAAACTGAGACACACACACACAGACCGTACAGGAGCTGACACTGAGACACACACACGGACCATACAGGAGCTGATACTGGGACACACACTCAGACCGTACAGGAGCTGACACTGAGACACACACACACAGACCATACAGGAACTGACACTGAGACAAACACACGGACCGTACCGGAGCTGACACTGAGAGACACACACAATCCGTACAGGAGCTGACACTGAGACACACACACACAGACTGTACAGGAGCTGACACTGAGACACACACACAGACTGTACAGGAGCTGACACTGAGACACACACAGACCGTAGAGGAGCTGACACTGAGACACACACACAGACCATACAGGAGCTGACACTGAGCCACACACACAGACCGTACAGGAGCTGACACTGGGACACACACACAGACGGTACAGGAGCTGACACTGAGCCACAATCACAGACCGTACAGGAGCTGACACTGAGACACACACACACAGAGCGTACAGGAGCTGACACTGAGACACACACACACAGACCGTACAGCAGCTGACACTGAGACACACACACACAGACCATACAGGAGCTGACACTGAGACACACACACACAGACCATACAGGAGCTGAAACTGAGACACACACACACAGAGCGTACAGGAGCTGACACTGAGACACACACACACAGACCGTACAGCAGCTGACACTGAGACACACACACACAGACCATACAGGAGCTGACACTGAGACACACACACACAGACCATACAGGAGCTGACACTGAGACACACACACACAGACTGTACTGGAGCTGACACTGGGACACACACACAGACGGTACAGGAGCTGACACTGAGCCACACACACAGACCGTACAGGAGCTGACACTGACACACACACACAGACCGTACAGTAGCTGACACTGAGACACACACAAACTGACCGTACAGGAGCTGACACTGAGACACACACACACAGACCGTACAGGGGCTGACACTGAGACACACACACACTGACCGTACAGGAGCTGACTCTGAGACACACACACAGACCGTACAGGAGCTGACACTGAGACACACACACAGACCGTACAGGAGCTGACGCTGAGACACACACACAGACTGTACAGGAGCTGACACTGAGACACACACGGACCATACAGGAGCTGACACTGAGACACACACACACAGACCGTACAGGAACTGACACTGAGACACACACAGACCGTACAGGAGCTGACACTGAGAAACACACAGAGACCGTACAGGAGCTGAAACTGAGACACACACACACAGACCTTACAGGAGCTGACACTGAGACACACACACGGACCATACAGGAGCTGATACTGGGACACACACTCAGACCGTACAGGAGCTGACACTGAGACACACACACACAGACCATACAGGAACTGACACTGAGACAAACACACGGACCGTACCGGAGCTGACACTGAGAGACACACACAATCCGAACAGGAGCTGACACTGAGACACACACACACAGACTGTACAGGAGCTGACACTGAGACACACACACAGACTGTACAGGAGCTGACACTGAGACACACACAGACCGTAGAGGAGCTGACACTGAGACACACACACAGACCATACAGGAGCTGACACTGAGCCACACACACAGACCGTACAGGAGCTGACACTGGGACACACACACAGACAGTACAGGAGCTGACACTGAGCCACAATCACAGACCGTACAGGAGCTGACACTGAGACACACACACACAGAGCGTACAGGAGCTGACACTGAGACCCACACACACAGACTGTACAGCAGCTGACACTGAGACACACACACACAGACCATACAGGAGCTGACACTGAGACACACACACACAGACCATACAGGAGCTGACACTGAGACACACACACACAGACTGTACTGGAGCTGACACTGGGACACACACACAGACGGTACAGGAGCTGACACTGAGCCACACACACAGACCGTACAGGAGCTGACACTGAGACACACACACACAGAGCGTACAGGAGCTGACACTGAGACACGCACACACAGAAGGTACAGCAGCTGACACTGAGACACACACACACAGACCATACAGGAGCTGACACTGAGACACACACACACAGACCATACAGGAGCTGACACTGAGACACACACACACAGACCGTACAGGAGCTGACACTGAGACACACACACAGATCGTACAGGAGCTGACACTGAGACACACACACAGACCGTACAGGAGCTGACACTGAGACACACACACAGAGCGCACAGGAGCTGACACTGAGACGCACACACAGACCGTACAGGAGCTGACACTAAGACACACACACAGACCGTACAGGAGCTGACACTGAGACACACACACACACAGCGTACAGGAGCTGACACTGGGACACACACACACACAGACCGTACAGGAGCTGACACTGAGACTCACACACACAGAGCGTACAGGAGCTGACACTGAGACACACACACAGACCGTACAGGAGCTGACACTGAGACACACACACACAGAGCGTACAGGAGCTGACACTGAGACACACACACAGACCGTACAGGAGCTGACACTGAGACACACACACAGAGCGTACAGGAGCTGTCACTGTGTCACACACACAGACCGTACAGGAGCTGACACTGAGACACACACACACAGACCGTACAGGAGCTGACACTGAGACACACACACAGACCGTACGGGAGCTGACACTGGGACACACACACAGACTGTTCAGGAGCTGACACTGGGACACACACACACAGACCGTACAGGAGCTGACACTGAGACACACAGAAAGACCGTACAGGAGCTGACACTGAGACACACACACAGACCGTACAGGAGCTGAGACTGAGACACACACACACAGACGGTACAGGAGCTGACACTGAGACACACACACATACAGAGCGTACAGGAGCTGACACTGGGACACACACGGACCGTGCAGGAGCTGTCACTGTGTCACACACACAGACCGTACAGGAGCTGAAACTGAGACACACACATACAGACCGTACAGGAGCTGACACTGAGACACACACACGGACCATACAGGAGCTGACACTGGGACACACACACAGACCGTACAGGAGCTGACACTGAGACACACACACGGACCGTACCGGAGCTAACACTGAGACACACACACACAGACCGTACAGGAGCTGACACTGAGACACACACACAGACTATTACCGGAGCTGACACTGAGACCCACACATAGACTGTACAGGAGCTGACACTGAGACACACACAAACTGACCGTACAGGAGCTGACACTGAGACACACACACACAGACCGTACAGGGGCTGACACTGAGACACACACACACTGACCGTACAGGAGCTGACACTGAGACACACACACAGACCGTACAGGAGCTGACACTGAGACACACACAGAGACCGTACAGGAGCTGACACTGAGACACACACTCAGACCGTACAGGAGCTGACGCTGAGACACACACACAGACCGTACAGGAGCTGACACTGAGACACACACGGACCATACAGGAGCTGACACTGAGACACACACACGCAGACCGTACAGGAGCTGACACTGAGACACAAACAGACCGTACAGGAGCTGACACTGAGACACCCACACAGACCGTACAGGAGCTGACACTGAGACACACACAGACCGAAAAGGAGCTGACACTGAGACACACACACAGGCCGTACAGGAGCTGACACTGAGACACACACACAGACCGTACAGGAGCTGACGCTGAGACACACACACAGACCGTACAGGAGCTGACACTGAGACACACACGGACCATACAGGAGCTGACACTGAGACACACACACACAGACCGTACAGGAGCTGACACTGAGACACACACAGACCGTACAGGAGCTGACACTGAGACACACACACAGACCGTACAGGAGCTGAAACTGAGACACACACACACAGACCGTACAGGAGCTGACACTGAGACACACACACGGACCATACAGGAGCTGACACTGGGACACACACTGAGACCGTACAGGAGCTGACACTGAGACACACACACACAGACCATACAGGAACTGACACTGAGACAAACACACGGACCGTACCGGAGCTGACAATGAGAGACACACACAATCCGTACAGGAGCTGACACTGAGACACACACACACAGACTGTACAGGAGCTGACACTGAGACACACACACAGACTGTACAGGAGCTGACACTGAGACACACACAGACCGTACAGGAGCTGACACTGAGACACACACACAGACCATACAGGAGCTGACACTGAGCCACACACACAGACCGTACAGGAGCTGACACTGGGATACACACACAGACGGTACAGGAGATGACACTGAGCCACACTCACAGACCGTACAGGAGCTGACACTGAGACACACACACACAGAGCGTACAGGAGCTGACACTGAGACACACACACACAGACCATACAGGAGCTGACACTGAGACACACACACACAGACCATACAGGAGCTGACACTGAGACACACACACACAGACTGTACTGGAGCTGACACTGAGCCACACACACACACAGAGCGTACAGGAGCTGACACTGGGACACACACGGACCGTACAGGAGCTGTCACTGGGATACACACACAGACGGTACAGGAGATGACAATGAGCCACACTCACAGACCGTACAGGAGCTGACACTGAGACACACACACACAGACCGTACAGGAGCTGACACTGAGACACACACACAGACCGTACGGGAGCTGACACTGGGACACACACACAGACTGTTCGGGAGCTGACACTGGGACACACACACACAGACCGTACAGGAGCTGACACTGAGACACACACACGGACCATACAGGAGCTGACACTGGGACACACACTCAGACCGTACAGGAGCTGACACTGAGACACACACACACAGACCATACAGGAACTGACACTGAGACAAACACACGGACCGTACCGGAGCTGACACTGAGAGACACACACAATCCGTAGAGGAGCTGACACTGAGACACACACACACAGACTGTACAGGAGCTGACACTGAGACACACACACAGACTGTACAGGAGCTGACACTGAGACACACACAGACCGTACAGGAGCTGACACTGAGACACACACACAGACCATACAGGAGCTGACACTGAGCCACACACACAGACCGTACAGGAGCTGACACTGGGATACACACACAGACGGTACAGGAGATGACACTGAGCCACACTCACAGACCGTACAGGAGCTGACACTGAGACACACACACACAGAGCGTACAGGAGCTGACACTGAGACACACACACACAGACCGTACAGCAGCTGACACTGAGACACACACACACAGACCATACAGGAGCTGACACTGAGACACACACACACAGACCGTACAGGGGCTGACACTGAGACACACACACACTGACCGTACAGGAGCTGACTCTGAGACACACACACAGACCGTACAGGAGCTGACACTGAGACACACACACAGACCGTACAGGAGCTGACGCTGAGACACACACACAGACTGTACAGGAGCTGACACTGAGACACACACGGACCATACAGGAGCTGACACTGAGACACACACACACAGACCGTACAGGAGCTGACACTGAGACACACACAGACCGTACAGGAGCTGACACTGAGAAACACACAGAGACCGTACAGGAGCTGAAACTGAGACACACACACACAGACCGTACAGGAGCTGACACTGAGACACACACACGGACCATACAGGAGCTGATACTGGGACACACACTCAGACCGTACAGGAGCTGACACTGAGACACACACACACAGACCATACAGGAACTGACACTGAGACAAACACACGGACCGTACCGGAGCTGACACTGAGAGACACACACAATCCGTACAGGAGCTGACACTGAGACACACACACACAGACTGTACAGGAGCTGACACTGAGACACACACACAGACTGTACAGGAGCTGACACTGAGACACACACAGACCGTAGAGGAGCTGACACTGAGACACACACACAGACCATACAGGAGCTGACACTGAGCCACACACACAGACCGTACAGGAGCTGACACTGGGACACACACACAGACGGTACAGGAGCTGACACTGAGCCACAATCACAGACCGTACAGGAGCTGACACTGAGACACACACACACAGAGCGTACAGGAGCTGACACTGAGACACACACACACAGACCGTACAGCAGCTGACACTGAGACACACACACACAGACCATACAGGAGCTGACACTGAGACACACACACACAGACCATACAGGAGCTGACACTGAGACACACACACACAGAGCGTACAGGAGCTGACACTGAGACACACACACACAGACCGTACAGCAGCTGACACTGAGACACACACACACAGACCATACAGGAGCTGACACTGAGACACACACACACAGACCATACAGGAGCTGACACTGAGACACACACACACAGACTGTACTGGAGCTGACACTGGGACACACACACAGACGGTACAGGAGCTGACACTGAGCCACACACACAGACCGTACAGGAGCTGACACTGACACACACACACAGACCGTACAGTAGCTGACACTGAGACACACACAAACTGACCGTACAGGAGCTGACACTGAGACACACACACACAGACCGTACAGGGGCTGACACTGAGACACACACACACTGACCGTACAGGAGCTGACTCTGAGACACACACACAGACCGTACAGGAGCTGACACTGAGACACACACACAGACCGTACAGGAGCTGACGCTGAGACACACACACAGACTGTACAGGAGCTGACACTGAGACACACACGGACCATACAGGAGCTGACACTGAGACACACACACACAGACCGTACAGGAACTGACACTGAGACACACACAGACCGTACAGGAGCTGACACTGAGAAACACACAGAGACCGTACAGGAGCTGAAACTGAGACACACACACACAGACCTTACAGGAGCTGACACTGAGACACACACACGGACCATACAGGAGCTGATACTGGGACACACACTCAGACCGTACAGGAGCTGACACTGAGACACACACACACAGACCATACAGGAACTGACACTGAGACAAACACACGGACCGTACCGGAGCTGACACTGAGAGACACACACAATCCGAACAGGAGCTGACACTGAGACACACACACACAGACTGTACAGGAGCTGACACTGAGACACACACACAGACTGTACAGGAGCTGACACTGAGACACACACAGACCGTAGAGGAGCTGACACTGAGACACACACACAGACCATACAGGAGCTGACACTGAGCCACACACACAGACCGTACAGGAGCTGACACTGGGACACACACACAGACAGTACAGGAGCTGACACTGAGCCACAATCACAGACCGTACAGGAGCTGACACTGAGACACACACACACAGAGCGTACAGGAGCTGACACTGAGACCCACACACACAGACTGTACAGCAGCTGACACTGAGACACACACACACAGACCATACAGGAGCTGACACTGAGACACACACACACAGACCATACAGGAGCTGACACTGAGACACACACACACAGACTGTACTGGAGCTGACACTGGGACACACACACAGACGGTACAGGAGCTGACACTGAGCCACACACACAGACCGTACAGGAGCTGACACTGAGACACACACACACAGAGCGTACAGGAGCTGACACTGAGACACGCACACACAGAAGGTACAGCAGCTGACACTGAGACACACACACACAGACCATACAGGAGCTGACACTGAGACACACACACACAGACCATACAGGAGCTGACACTGAGACACACACACACAGACCGTACAGGAGCTGACACTGAGACACACACACAGATCGTACAGGAGCTGACACTGAGACACACACACAGACCGTACAGGAGCTGACACTGAGACACACACACAGAGCGCACAGGAGCTGACACTGAGACGCACACACAGACCGTACAGGAGCTGACACTAAGACACACACACAGACCGTACAGGAGCTGACACTGAGACACACACACACACAGCGTACAGGAGCTGACACTGGGACACACACACACACAGACCGTACAGGAGCTGACACTGAGACTCACACACACAGAGCGTACAGGAGCTGACACTGAGACACACACACAGACCGTACAGGAGCTGACACTGAGACACACACACACAGAGCGTACAGGAGCTGACACTGAGACACACACACAGACCGTACAGGAGCTGACACTGAGACACACACACAGAGCGTACAGGAGCTGTCACTGTGTCACACACACAGACCGTACAGGAGCTGACACTGAGACACACACACACAGACCGTACAGGAGCTGACACTGAGACACACACACAGACCGTACGTGGGCTGACACTGGGACACACACACAGACTGTTCAGGAGCTGACACTGGGACACACACACACAGACCGTACAGGAGCTGACACTGAGACACACAGAAAGACCGTACAGGAGCTGACACTGAGACACACACACAGACCGTACAGGAGCTGAGACTGAGACACACACACACAGACGGTACAGGAGCTGACACTGAGACACACACACATACAGAGCGTACAGGAGCTGACACTGGGACACACACGGACCGTGCAGGAGCTGTCACTGTGTCACACACACAGACCGTACAGGAGCTGAAACTGAGACACACACATACAGACCGTACAGGAGCTGACACTGAGACACACACACGGACCATACAGGAGCTGACACTGGGACACACACACAGACCGTACAGGAGCTGACACTGAGACACACACACGGACCGTACCGGAGCTAACACTGAGACACACACACACAGACCGTACAGGAGCTGACACTGAGACACACACACAGACTATTACCGGAGCTGACACTGAGACCCACACATAGACTGTACAGGAGCTGACACTGAGACACACACAAAATGACCGTACAGGAGCTGACACTGAGACACACACACACAGACCGTACAGGGGCTGACACTGAGACACACACACACTGACCGTACAGGAGCTGACACTGAGACACACACACAGACCGTACAGGAGCTGACACTGAGACACACACAGAGACCGTACAGGAGCTGACACTGAGACACACACTCAGACCGTACAGGAGCTGACGCTGAGACACACACACAGACCGTACAGGAGCTGACACTGAGACACACACGGACCATACAGGAGCTGACACTGAGACACACACACGCAGACCGTACAGGAGCTGACACTGAGACACAAACAGACCGTACAGGAGCTGACACTGAGACACCCACACAGACCGTACAGGAGCTGACGCTGAGACACACACAGACCGAAAAGGAGCTGACACTGAGACACACACACAGGCCGTACAGGAGCTGACACTGAGACACACACACAGACCGTACAGGAGCTGACGCTGAGACACACACACAGACCGTACAGGAGCTGACACTGAGACACACACGGACCATACAGGAGCTGACACTGAGACACACACACACAGACCGTACAGGAGCTGACACTGAGACACACACAGACCGTACAGGAGCTGACACTGAGACACACACACAGACCGTACAGGAGCTGAAACTGAGACACACACACACAGACCGTACAGGAGCTGACACTGAGACACACACACGGACCATACAGGAGCTGACACTGGGACACACACTGAGACCGTACAGGAGCTGACACTGAGACACACACACACAGACCATACAGGAACTGACACTGAGACAAACACACGGACCGTACCGGAGCTGACAATGAGAGACACACACAATCCGTACAGGAGCTGACACTGAGACACACACACACAGACTGTACAGGAGCTGACACTGAGACACACACACAGACTGTACAGGAGCTGACACTGAGACACACACAGACCGTACAGGAGCTGACACTGAGACACACACACAGACCATACAGGAGCTGACACTGAGCCACACACACAGACCGTACAGGAGCTGACACTGGGATACACACACAGACGGTACAGGAGATGACACTGAGCCACACTCACAGACCGTACAGGAGCTGACACTGAGACACACACACACAGAGCGTACAGGAGCTGACACTGAGACACACACACACAGACCATACAGGAGCTGACACTGAGACACACACACACAGACCATACAGGAGCTGACACTGAGACACACACACACAGACTGTACTGGAGCTGACACTGAGCCACACACACACACAGAGCGTACAGGAGCTGACACTGGGACACACACGGACCGTACAGGAGCTGTCACTGGGATACACACACAGACGGTACAGGAGATGACAATGAGCCACACTCACAGACCGTACAGGAGCTGACACTGAGACACACACACACAGACCGTACAGGAGCTGACACTGAGACACACACACAGACCGTACGGGAGCTGACACTGGGACACACACACAGACTGTTCGGGAGCTGACACTGGGACACACACACACAGACCGTACAGGAGCTGACACTGAGACACACACACGGACCATACAGGAGCTGACACTGGGACACACACTCAGACCGTACAGGAGCTGACACTGAGACACACACACACAGACCATACAGGAACTGACACTGAGACAAACACACGGACCGTACCGGAGCTGACACTGAGAGACACACACAATCCGTAGAGGAGCTGACACTGAGACACACACACACAGACTGTACAGGAGCTGACACTGAGACACACACACAGACTGTACAGGAGCTGACACTGAGACACACACAGACCGTACAGGAGCTGACACTGAGACACACACACAGACCATACAGGAGCTGACACTGAGCCACACACACAGACCGTACAGGAGCTGACACTGGGATACACACACAGACGGTACAGGAGATGACACTGAGCCACACTCACAGACCGTACAGGAGCTGACACTGAGACACACACACACAGAGCGTACAGGAGCTGACACTGAGACACACACACACAGACCGTACAGCAGCTGACACTGAGACACACACACACAGACCATACAGGAGCTGACACTGAGACACACACACACAGACCGTACAGGGGCTGACACTGAGACACACACACACTGACCGTACAGGAGCTGACTCTGAGACACACACACAGACCGTACAGGAGCTGACACTGAGACACACACACAGACCGTACAGGAGCTGACGCTGAGACACACACACAGACTGTACAGGAGCTGACACTGAGACACACACGGACCATACAGGAGCTGACACTGAGACACACACACACAGACCGTACAGGAGCTGACACTGAGACACACACAGACCGTACAGGAGCTGACACTGAGAAACACACAGAGACCGTACAGGAGCTGAAACTGAGACACACACACACAGACCGTACAGGAGCTGACACTGAGACACACACACGGACCATACAGGAGCTGATACTGGGACACACACTCAGACCGTACAGGAGCTGACACTGAGACACACACACACAGACCATACAGGAACTGACACTGAGACAAACACACGGACCGTACCGGAGCTGACACTGAGAGACACACACAATCCGTACAGGAGCTGACACTGAGACACACACACACAGACTGTACAGGAGCTGACACTGAGACACACACACAGACTGTACAGGAGCTGACACTGAGACACACACAGACCGTAGAGGAGCTGACACTGAGACACACACACAGACCATACAGGAGCTGACACTGAGCCACACACACAGACCGTACAGGAGCTGACACTGGGACACACACACAGACGGTACAGGAGCTGACACTGAGCCACAATCACAGACCGTACAGGAGCTGACACTGAGACACACACACACAGAGCGTACAGGAGCTGACACTGAGACACACACACACAGACCGTACAGCAGCTGACACTGAGACACACACACACAGACCATACAGGAGCTGACACTGAGACACACACACACAGACCATACAGGAGCTGACACTGAGACACACACACACAGAGCGTACAGGAGCTGACACTGAGACACACACACACAGACCGTACAGCAGCTGACACTGAGACACACACACACAGACCATACAGGAGCTGACACTGAGACACACACACACAGACCATACAGGAGCTGACACTGAGACACACACACACAGACTGTACTGGAGCTGACACTGGGACACACACACAGACGGTACAGGAGCTGACACTGAGCCACACACACAGACCGTACAGGAGCTGACACTGACACACACACACAGACCGTACAGTAGCTGACACTGAGACACACACAAACTGACCGTACAGGAGCTGACACTGAGACACACACACACAGACCGTACAGGGGCTGACACTGAGACACACACACACTGACCGTACAGGAGCTGACTCTGAGACACACACACAGACCGTACAGGAGCTGACACTGAGACACACACACAGACCGTACAGGAGCTGACGCTGAGACACACACACAGACTGTACAGGAGCTGACACTGAGACACACACGGACCATACAGGAGCTGACACTGAGACACACACACACAGACCGTACAGGAACTGACACTGAGACACACACAGACCGTACAGGAGCTGACACTGAGAAACACACAGAGACCGTACAGGAGCTGAAACTGAGACACACACACACAGACCTTACAGGAGCTGACACTGAGACACACACACGGACCATACAGGAGCTGATACTGGGACACACACTCAGACCGTACAGGAGCTGACACTGAGACACACACACACAGACCATACAGGAACTGACACTGAGACAAACACACGGACCGTACCGGAGCTGACACTGAGAGACACACACAATCCGAACAGGAGCTGACACTGAGACACACACACACAGACTGTACAGGAGCTGACACTGAGACACACACACAGACTGGACAGGAGCTGACACTGAGACACACACAGACCGTAGAGGAGCTGACACTGAGACACACACACAGACCATACAGGAGCTGACACTGAGCCACACACACAGACCGTACAGGAGCTGACACTGGGACACACACACAGACAGTACAGGAGCTGACACTGAGCCACAATCACAGACCGTACAGGAGCTGACACTGAGACACACACACACAGAGCGTACAGGAGCTGACACTGAGACCCACACACACAGACTGTACAGCAGCTGACACTGAGACACACACACACAGACCATACAGGAGCTGACACTGAGACACACACACACAGACCATACAGGAGCTGACACTGAGACACACACACACAGACTGTACTGGAGCTGACACTGGGACACACACACAGACGGTACAGGAGCTGACACTGAGCCACACACACAGACCGTACAGGAGCTGACACTGAGACACACACACACAGAGCGTACAGGAGCTGACACTGAGACACGCACACACAGAAGGTACAGCAGCTGACACTGAGACACACACACACAGACCATACAGGAGCTGACACTGAGACACACACACACAGACCATACAGGAGCTGACACTGAGACACACACACACAGACCGTACAGGAGCTGACACTGAGACACACACACAGATCGTACAGGAGCTGACACTGAGACACACACACAGACCGTACAGGAGCTGACACTGAGACACACACACAGAGCGCACAGGAGCTGACACTGAGACGCACACACAGACCGTACAGGAGCTGACACTAAGACACACACACAGACCGTACAGGAGCTGACACTGAGACACACACACACACAGCGTACAGGAGCTGACACTGGGACACACACACACACAGACCGTACAGGAGCTGACACTGAGACTCACACACACAGAGCGTACAGGAGCTGACACTGAGACACACACACAGACCGTACAGGAGCTGACACTGAGACACACACACACAGAGCGTACAGGAGCTGACACTGAGACACACACACAGACCGTACAGGAGCTGACACTGAGACACACACACAGAGCGTACAGGAGCTGTCACTGTGTCACACACACAGACCGTACAGGAGCTGACACTGAGACACACACACACAGACCGTACAGGAGCTGACACTGAGACACACACACAGACCGTACGGGAGCTGACACTGGGACACACACACAGACTGTTCAGGAGCTGACACTGGGACACACACACACAGACCGTACAGGAGCTGACACTGAGACACACAGAAAGACCGTACAGGAGCTGACACTGAGACACACACACAGACCGTACAGGAGCTGAGACTGAGACACACACACACAGACGGTACAGGAGCTGACACTGAGACACACACACATACAGAGCGTACAGGAGCTGACACTGGGACACACACGGACCGTGCAGGAGCTGTCACTGTGTCACACACACAGACCGTACAGGAGCTGAAACTGAGACACACACATACAGACCGTACAGGAGCTGACACTGAGACACACACACGGACCATACAGGAGCTGACACTGGGACACACACACAGACCGTACAGGAGCTGACACTGAGACACACACACGGACCGTACCGGAGCTAACACTGAGACACACACACACAGACCGTACAGGAGCTGACACTGAGACACACACACAGACTATTACCGGAGCTGACACTGAGACCCACACATAGACTGTACAGGAGCTGACACTGAGACACACACAAACTGACCGTACAGGAGCTGACACTGAGACACACACACACAGACCGTACAGGGGCTGACACTGAGACACACACACACTGACCGTACAGGAGCTGACACTGAGACACACACACAGACCGTACAGGAGCTGACACTGAGACACACACAGAGACCGTACAGGAGCTGACACTGAGACACACACTCAGACCGTACAGGAGCTGACGCTGAGACACACACACAGACCGTACAGGAGCTGACACTGAGACACACACGGACCATACAGGAGCTGACACTGAGACACACACACGCAGACCGTACAGGAGCTGACACTGAGACACAAACAGACCGTACAGGAGCTGACACTGAGACACCCACACAGACCGTACAGGAGCTGACACTGAGACACACACAGACCGAAAAGGAGCTGACACTGAGACACACACACAGGCCGTACAGGAGCTGACACTGAGACACACACACAGACCGTACAGGAGCTGACGCTGAGACACACACACAGACCGTACAGGAGCTGACACTGAGACACACACGGACCATACAGGAGCTGACACTGAGACACACACACACAGACCGTACAGGAGCTGACACTGAGACACACACAGACCGTACAGGAGCTGACACTGAAACACACACACAGACCGTACAGGAGCTGAAACTGAGACACACACACACAGACCGTACAGGAGCTGACACTGAGACACACACACGGACCATACAGGAGCTGACACTGGGACACACACTGAGACCGTACAGGAGCTGACACTGAGACACACACACACAGACCATACAGGAACTGACACTGAGACAAACACACGGACCGTACCGGAGCTGACAATGAGAGACACACACAATCCGTACAGGAGCTGACACTGAGACACACACACACAGACTGTACAGGAGCTGACACTGAGACACACACACAGACTGTACAGGAGCTGACACTGAGACACACACAGACCGTACAGGAGCTGACACTGAGACACACACACAGACCATACAGGAGCTGACACTGAGCCACACACACAGACCGTACAGGAGCTGACACTGGGATACACACACAGACGGTACAGGAGATGACACTGAGCCACACTCACAGACCGTACAGGAGCTGACACTGAGACACACACACACAGAGCGTACAGGAGCTGACACTGAGACACACACACACAGACCATACAGGAGCTGACACTGAGACACACACACACAGACCATACAGGAGCTGACACTGAGACACACACACACAGACTGTACTGGAGCTGACACTGAGCCACACACACACACAGAGCGTACAGGAGCTGACACTGGGACACACACGGACCGTACAGGAGCTGTCACTGGGATACACACACAGACGGTACAGGAGATGACAATGAGCCACACTCACAGACCGTACAGGAGCTGACACTGAGACACACACACACAGACCGTACAGGAGCTGACACTGAGACACACACACAGACCGTACGGGAGCTGACACTGGGACACACACACAGACTGTTCGGGAGCTGACACTGGGACACACACACACAGACCGTACAGGAGCTGACACTGAGACACACACACGGACCATACAGGAGCTGACACTGGGACACACACTCAGACCGTACAGGAGCTGACACTGAGACACACACACACAGACCATACAGGAACTGACACTGAGACAAACACACGGACCGTACCGGAGCTGACACTGAGAGACACACACAATCCGTAGAGGAGCTGACACTGAGACACACACACACAGACTGTACAGGAGCTGACACTGAGACACACACACAGACTGTACAGGAGCTGACACTGAGACACACACAGACCGTACAGGAGCTGACACTGAGACACACACACAGACCATACAGGAGCTGACACTGAGCCACACACACAGACCGTACAGGAGCTGACACTGGGATACACACACAGACGGTACAGGAGATGACACTGAGCCACACTCACAGACCGTACAGGAGCTGACACTGAGACACACACACACAGAGCGTACAGGAGCTGACACTGAGACACACACACACAGACCGTACAGCAGCTGACACTGAGACACACACACACAGACCATACAGGAGCTGACACTGAGACACACACACACAGACCATACAGGAGCTGACACTGAGACACACACACACAGACTGTACTGGAGCTGACACTGGGACACACACACAGACGGTACAGGAGCTGACACTGAGCCACACACACAGACCGTACAGGAGCTGACACTGAGACACACACACAGACCGTACAGTAGCTGACACTGAGACACACACAAACTGACCGTACAGGAGCTGACACTGAGACACACACACACAGACCGTACAGGGGCTGACACTGAGACACACACACACTGACCGTACAGGAGCTGACTCTGAGACACACACACAGACCGTACAGGAGCTGACACTGAGACACACACACAGACCGTACAGGAGCTGACGCTGAGACACACACACAGACTGTACAGGAGCTGACACTGAGACACACACGGACCATACAGGAGCTGACACTGAGACACACACACACAGACCGTACAGGAGCTGACACTGAGACACACACAGACCGTACAGCAGCTGACACTGAGAAACACACAGAGACCGTACAGGAGCTGAAACTGAGACACACACACACAGACCGTACAGGAGCTGACACTGAGACACACACACGGACCATACAGGAGCTGATACTGGGACACACACTCAGACCGTACAGGAGCTGACACTGAGACACACACACACAGACCATACAGGAACTGACACTGAGACAAACACACGGACCGTACCGGAGCTGACACTGAGAGACACACACAATCCGTACAGGAGCTGACACTGAGACACACACACACAGACTGTACAGGAGCTGACACTGAGACACACACACAGACTGTACAGGAGCTGACACTGAGACACACACAGACCGTAGAGGAGCTGACACTGAGACACACACACAGACCATACAGGAGCTGACACTGAGCCACACACACAGACCGTACAGGAGCTGACACTGGGACACACACACAGACGGTACAGGAGCTGACACTGAGCCACAATCACAGACCGTACAGGAGCTGACACTGAGACACACACACACAGAGCGTACAGGAGCTGACACTGAGACACACACACACAGACCGTACAGCAGCTGACACTGAGACACACACACACAGACCATACAGGAGCTGACACTGAGACACACACACACAGACCATACAGGAGCTGACACTGAGACACACACACACAGACTGTACTGGAGGTGACACTGGGACACACACACAGACGGTACAGGAGCTGACACTGAGCCACACACACAGACCGTACAGGAGCTGACACTGAGACACACACACACAGAGCGTACAGGAGCTGACACTGAGACACACACACACAGACCGTACAGCAGCTGACACTGAGACACACACACACAGACCATACAGGAGCTGACACTGAGACACACACACACAGACCATACAGGAGCTGACACTGAGACACACACACACAGACCGTACAGGAGCTGACACTGAGACACACACACAGATCGTACAGGAGCTGACACTGAGACCCACACACAGACCGTACAGGAGCTGACACTGAGACACACACACAGAGCGCACAGGAGCTGACACTGAGACGCACACACAGACCGTACAGGAGCTGACACTAAGACACACACACAGACCGTACAGGAGCTTACACTGAGACACACACACACACAGAGTACAGGAGCTGACAGTGGGACACACACACACACAGACCGTACAGGAGCTGACACTGAGACTCACACACACAGAGCGTACAGGAGCTGACACTGAGACACACACACAGACCGTACAGGAGCTGACACTGAGACACACACACACAGAGCGTACAGGAGCTGACACTGAGACACACACACAGACCGTACAGGAGCTGACACTGAGACACACACACAGAGCGTACAGGAGCTGACACTGAGACACACACACAGACCGTACAGGAGCTGACACTGAGACACACACACAGACCATACAGGAGCTGACACTGGGACACACACACACACAGACCGTAGAGGAGCTGACACTGAGACACACACACAGACCGTACAGGAGCTGACACTGAGCCACACACACACACACAGACCGTACAGGAGCTGACACTGAGACACACACACTGACCTTACAGGAGCTGACACTGAGCCACACACACACACTGACCGTACAGGAGCTGACACTGAGCCACACACACACACACAGACCGTACAGGAGCTGACTCTGAGACACACACACTGACCTTACAGGAGCTGACACTGAGACACACATACACACTGACCGTACAGGAGCTGACACTGAGACACACACACACAAACTGTACAGGAGCTGACACTGAGACACACACACACAGACCGTACGGGAGCTGACACTGGGACACACACACAGACTGTTCAGGAGCTGACACTGGGACACACACACACAGACCGTACAGGAGCTGACACTGAGACACACACACAGACCGTACAGGAGCTGACACTGAGACACACACACAGACCGTACAGGAGCTGACACTGAGACACACACACACAGACCGTACAGGAGCTGACACTGAGACACACACACAGACAGAGCGTACAGGAGCTGACACTGAGACACACACACACAGACCGTACAGGAGCTGACACTGAGACACACACACACAGAGCGTACAGGAGCTGACACTGAGACACACACACACAGACCGTACAGGAGCTGACACTGAGACACACACACAGACCGTACAGGAGCTGTCACTGAGACACACACACACACTGACCGTACAGGAGCTGACACTGAGCCACACACACACACACTGACCTTACAGGAGCTGACACTGAGACACACACACACAGACCGTACAGGAGCTGACACTGAGACACACACACACAGACCGTTCAGGAGCTGACAGTGGGACACATACACAGACTGTACAGGAGCTGACACTGTGATATACAGACAGACCGTACAGGAGCTGACACTGAGACACACACACACACAGACCGTACAGGAGCTGACACTGAGACACACACACACAGACCGTACAGGAGCTGACACTGAGACACACACACACACACACAGACCGTACAGGAGCTGACACTGAGACACACACAAACCGTACAGGAGCTGACACTGGGACACACACACAGACCGTACAGGAGCTGACACTTAGCCACACACACAGACCGTACAGGAGCTGACACTGAGACACACACACACACAGCGTACAGGAGCTGACACTGAGACACACACACACAGACCGTACAGCAGCTGACACTGAGACACACATACACAGACCATACAGGAGCTGACACTGAGACACACACACACAGACCATACAGGAGCTGACACTGAGACACACACACACAGACCGTACAGGAGCTGACACTGAGACACACACACAGACCGTACAGGAGCTGACACTGAGACACACACACAGACCGTACAGGAGCTGACACTGAGACACACACACAGAGCGCACAGGAGCTGACACTGAGACGCACACACAGACCGTACAGGAGCTGACACTAAGACACACACACAGACCGTACAGGAGCTGACACTGAGACACACACACACACAGAGTACAGGAGCTGACACTGGGACACACACACACACAGACCGTACAGGAGCTGACACTGAGACTCACACACACAGAGCGTACAGGAGCTGACACTGAGACACACACACAGACCGTACAGGAGCTGACACTGAGACACACACACACAGAGCGTACAGGAGCTGACTCTGAGACACACACACAGACCGTACAGGAGCTGACACTGAGACACACACACACAGAGCGTACAGGAGCTGACACTGAGACACACACACAGACCGTACAGGAGCTGACACTGAGACACACACACAGACCGTACAGGAGCTGACACTGGGACACACACACATACAGACCGTAGAGGAGCTGACACTGAGACACACACACAGACCGTACAGGAGCTGACACTGAGCCACACACACACACACAGACCGTACAGGAGCTGACACTGAGACACACACACTGACCTTACAGGAGCTGACACTGAGCCACACACACACACTGACCTTACAGGAGCTGACACTGAGCCACACACACACACACTGACCGTACAGGAGCTGACTCTGAGACACACACACTGACCTTACAGGAGCTGACACTGAGACACACACACACACTGACCGTACAGGAGCTGACACTGAGACATACACACACAGACTGAACAGGAGCTGACACTGAGACACACACACACAGACCGTACGGGAGCTGACACTGGGACACACACACAGACTGTTCAGGAGCTGACACTGGGACACACACACACAGACCGTACAGGAGCTGACACTGAGACACACACACAGACCGTACAGGAGATGACACTGAGACACACACACAGACCGTACAGGAGCTGACACTGAGACACACACACACAGACCGTACAGGAGCTGACACTGAGACACACACACAGACAGAGCGTACAGGAGCTGACACTGAGACACACACACACAGACCGTACAGGAGCTGACGCTGAGACACACACACACAGAGCGTACAGGAGCTGACACTGAGACACACACACACAGACCGTACAGGAGCTGACACTTAGACACACACACAGACCGTACAGGAGCTGTCTCTGAGACACACACACACACTGACCGTACAGGAGCTGACACTGAGCCACACACACACACACTGACCTTACAGGAGCTGACACTGAGACACTCACACACAGACCGTACAGGAGCTGACACTGAGACACACACACACAGACCGTACAGGAGCTGACACTGAGACACACACACACAGAGCGTACAGGAGCTGACACTGAGACACACACACACAGACCGTACAGGAGCTGACACTGAGACACACACACAGACCGGACAGGAGCTGTCACTGAGACACACACACACACTGACCGTACAGGAGCTGACACTGAGCCACACACACACACACTGACCTTACAGGAGCTGACACTGAGACACACACACACAGACCGTACAGGAGCTGACACTGAGACACACACACACAGACCGTACAGGAGCTGACACTGGGACACATACACAGACTGTACAGGAGCTGACACTGTGATATACACACAGACCGTTCAGGAGCTGACACTGAGACACAAACACACACAGACCGTACAGGAGCTGACACTGAGACACACACACACAGACCGTACAGGAGCTGACACTGAGACACACACACACACACACAGACCGTACAGGAGCTGACACTGAGACACACACAAACCGTACAGGAGCTGACACTGGGACACACACACAGACCGTACAGGAGCTGACACTGAGCCACACACACAGACCGTACAGGAGCTGACACTGAGACACACACACACAGAGCGTACAGGAGCTGACACTGAGACACACACACACAGATCGTACAGCAGCTGACACTGAGACACACACACACAGACCATACAGGAGCTGACACTGAGACACACACACACAGACCATACAGGAGCTGACACTGAGACACACACACACAGACCGTACAGGAGCTGACACTGAGACACACACACAGAGCGTACAGGAGCTGACACTGAGACACACACACAGACTGTACAGGAGCTGACACTGAGACACACACACAGAGCGCACAGGAGCTGACACTGAGACGCACACACAGACCGTACAGGAGCTGACACTAAGACACACACACAGACCGTACAGGAGCTGACACTGAGACACACACACACACAGCGTACAGGAGCTGACACTAGGACACACACACACACAGACCGTACAGGAGCTGACACTGAGACTCACACACACTGAGCGTACAGGAGCTGACACTGAGACACACACACAGACCGTACAGGAGCTGACACTGAGACACACACACACAGAGCGTACAGGAGCTGACACTGAGACACACACACAGACCGTACAGGAGCTGACACTGAGAAACACACACACAGAGCGTACAGGAGCTGACACTGAGACACACACACAGACCGTACAGGAGCTGACACTGAGACACACACACAGACCGTACAGGAGCTGACACTGGGACACACACACACACAGACCGTAGAGGAGCTGACACTGAGACACACACACAGACCGTACAGGAGCTGACACTGAGCCACACACAGACACACAGACCGTACAGGAGCTGACACTGAGACACACACACTGACCTTACAGGAGCTGACACTGAGACACACACACACACTGACCTTACAGGAGCTGACACTGAGCCACACACACACACACAGACCGTACAGGAGCTGACTCTGAGACACACACACTGACCTTACAGGAGCTGACACTGAGACACACACACACAGACTGTACAGGAGCTGACACTGAGACACACACACACAGACCGTACGGGAGCTGACACTGGGACACACACACAGACTGTTCAGGAGCTGACACTGGGACACACACACACAGACCGTACAGGAGCTGACACTGAGACACACACACAGACCGTACAGGAGCTGACACTGAGACACACACACAGACCGTACAGGAGCTGACACTGAGACACACACACACAGACCGTACAGGAGCTGACACTGAGACACACACACAGACAGAGCGTACAGGAGCTGACACTGAGACACACACACACACACCGTACAGGAGCTGACACTGAGACACACACACACAGAGCATACAGGAGCTGACACTGAGACGCCCACACACAGACCGTACAGGAGCTGACACTGAGACACACACACAGACCGTACAGGAGCTGTCACTGAGACACACACACACACTGGCCGTACAGGAGCTGACACTGAGCCACACACACACACACTGACCTTACAGGAGCTGACACTGAGACACACACACACAGACCGTACAGGAGCTGACACTGAGACACACACACACAGACCGTACAGGAGCTGACACTGGGACACATACACAGACTGTACAGGAGCTGACACTGTGATATACACACAGACCGTACAGGAGCTGACACTGAGACACACACACACACAGACCGTACAGGAGCTGACACTGAGACACACACACACAGACCGTACAGGAGCTGACACTGAGACACACACATACACACACAGACCTTACAGGAGCTGACACTGAGACACACACAAACCGTACAGGAGCTGACACTGGGACACACACACAGACCGTACAGGAGCTGACACTGGGACATACACACACACACATTACACACACAGACTGTGGTAGACTATATTAGGGGTATCGTGGTGCCGAAGTGGGATGTGCCTTATACTGTAGAATGAGTGGTAGAACCTGCCTGCTGGTTCCACCGAGCAGACGGGGCCTGGACCTCCAGTGTAACCTCCAGAGCCTAACCCTGAAATTCGGCGGGCCCCTACCACCTCTCACTGTGTGCGGCCTCGCAACCCGAAAGGTCGATCCACCTACCCCTGGATTGCAAACCCGTCGCCACCCGGAGCAGACGGTACAGCACACAGGACAGGACCTTCATCAGGTCCAAAGTCCAGCGACTGCTTAAGGAGGGTATTATCGAGGCCAGCAACAGCCCTGGAGAGCCCAAAGTGGTAGTGGTTAAAACTGGGGAGAAACACAGAATGGTCGTGGACTACAGCCAGACCATCAATCGGTACACGCAGATCGACGCGTACCCCCTCCCACGCATATCTGATTTAGTCAATCAGATTGCACAGTACCGGGTCTTCTCAACGGTAGACCTCAAATCTGCCTACCACCAGCTCCCCATTCGTAAATCGGACCGTCCACACACTGCCTTCGAGGCGGACGGCCGCCTCTATCACTTTCTCAGGGTTCCCTTCAGCGTCACCAACGGGGCCTCGGTCTTCCAAAGGGAGATGGACCGAATGGTCGACCGGTATGGGTTGCGGGCCACGTTTCCGTACCTAGACAACGTCACTATCTGAGGCCATGATCAGTGATGCCCGATCAATTGCACAAAGACTAAAGTTGGGTCCAACTGTGGCTTTATTACAGTCAGATGCGTGGCCTCCTGCTGCAGCTGGCGAAATGGCAGGGCACTGGAGGTCATGCATATTTATACTGTTCTCCGTGGGTGGAGCCACCCGGCAGGAGCTACCAGCGAACCTGTAGTGCAGGTCCTACCTTACATCTCCTATTACAGTGGTTCACCACATTCACCCCGTGTTAAAAATGAGTCCGGCAGGGGTGACGTGAAACTATATACAATTAGTGCAATTATGCACAGTGGTAGGGAAAGAAAAGTCCATGTTGACGGTCCGGAGTCCGTCAAAAGTTCAGCTGGTCCGGTGCTTTGGTGCTTCGTTGGGAGCGGCGTAACGGTGGCGGCGAAGTCGGTGCTGGCGGTGGTGGAGGTCTCACCGATGGAGGTGGTGGCGGTGCTGATGCTGGCCAGTCATCGGGGAACTCCGGGAGCGTGCAGAAGTCTTCTTCGTCCTCTTGTGCGGAAAAGGGGAGGGGTGGTGGTCCGGTGGGGTCAATATTGGCGGCGCGGTAGGAGGTGGGGGGGGCGCATTGGTGGGGGGGTGTGTTGGGGTGGAACCTGACGGTGCCAGGTCCCTGAGTGACACAGTATCTTGACGGCCGTCGGGGAACTCAATGTAGGCATATTGAGGGTTGGCGTGGAGCAGGTGAACCCTGTCCACCAAGGGGTCCGCCTTGTGGAGTCGAACGTGCCTACGGAGAAGGACCGGTCCTGGAGCAGCGGACTTCCTGGGGAAGGTAAAAACACGTTCATGGGGTGTGTTCATAGTGGCGGTGCACAATAGTGACCGGATGAAGTGCAGAGTGTCAGGGAGGACCTCCTGCCAACGAGAGGCTGGGAGGTTCCTGGACCGTAGGGCCAGCTGGACGGCCTTCCAAACCGTCCCATTCTCCCGTTCTACTTGCCCGTTTCCCCAGGGCTGTAGCTGGTCGTCCTGCTGGAGGCGATACCCCTTCTGAGCAGGAACTGACGCAGCTCATCACTCATGAATGAGGATCCCCTGTCACTGTGGATGTAGGCGGGGAAACCGAACAGCGCGAAGATGGTGCTGAGGGCCTTGATGACGGTGGCAGACGTCATATCGGGGCATGGGATGGCGAAGGGGAATCTGGAGTACTCATCGACCACACTGAGAAAATACGTGTTACAGTCGGTGGAGGGGAGGGGCCCTTTGAAATCCACGCTGAGGCGTTCCAAGGGGTGGGAAGCCTTCACCAGGCGCGCATGGTCTGGCCGGTAGAAGTGCGGCTTGCACTCCGCACAGACCTGGCAGTCCCTGGTGACTGTCCTTACTTCCTCGACGGAGTAGGGCAGATTGCGAGCTTTGACCAGATGGTACAATCGAGTGACCCCCGGGTGACAAAGGCCGTCGTGTAGGGCCTGGAGTTGGTCCACTTGTGCGCTGGCACATGTACCTCGGGAGAGGGCGTCTGGTGGCTCGAGTTTACCGGGGCGAGACAAGATCTCGTAATTATAGGTGGAGAGCTCGATTCTCCACCGCAAGATTTTATCATTTTTGATCTTGCCCCGCTGTGTGTTATCGAACATGAAGGCTACCGACCGTTGTTCTGTAAGAAGAGTGAATCTCTTACCGGCCAGGTAATGCCTCCAATGCCGCACAGCTTCAACGATAGCTTGGGCCTCCTTTTCGACGGATGTGTGTCGAATTTCCGAGGCATGAAGGGTGCGGGAAATGAATGCCACGGGTCTGCCTGCCTGGTTTAGAGTGGCGGCAAGGGGGACGTCTGAAGCGTCGCTTTCTACTTGGAAAGGCAGTGACTCATCCACTGCGCGCATCCCGGCCTTGGCGATGTCTGCTCTAATGCGGGCGAAAGCGTGTTGTGCCACGGCCGCGAGGGGGAATTGGGTGGACTGAATGAGTGGGCAGGCCTTGTCCGCAGAGTTTGGGGCCCACTGAGCGTAGTAGGAAAAGAACCCCAGGCAGCGTTTGAGGGCCTTGGGGCAGTGGGGGAGGGGAAGTTCCATGAGGTCGGGGTCGGGGTCGGCCCCGAGAAGTCCGTTTTGGACTATATAGCCGCGAATGGCTAACCGGGTCGTGCTGAACACACACTTCTCTTTGTTGTAGGTCAGGTTGAGAAGAGTGGCACTGCGGAGGAATTTATCGAGGTTGGCATTGTGGTCCTGCTGGTCACGGCCGCAGATGCTGACATTATCTAAATACGGAAAGGTGGCCCGCAAACCGTACGAGTCGACCATTTGGTCCATCTCTCTTTGGAAGACCGAGACCCCATTTGTGACACCGAAAGGGACCATAAGGAAGTGGTAGAGGCGACCGTCCGCCTCGAAGGCAGTGTATGGCCGGTCCGACTTCCGGATGGGGAGCTGGTGGTAAGCGGATTATAGGTCAATTGTTGAGAAGACCCAGTACTGTGCAATCTGATTGACCATATCAGATATGCGTGGGAGGGGGTACGCGTCGAGCTGCGTGTACCGATTGATGGTCTGGCTGTAATCCACAACCATCCGTGTTTCTCCCCAGTTTTAACCACTACCACTTGGGCTCTCCAGGGGCTGTTGCTGGCGTCGATAATACCCTCCTTAAGCAGCCGCTGGACTTCGGACCTGATGAAGGTCTTGTCCTGGGTCATGTACCGTGTGCTCCTAGTGGCAACGGGCTTGCAATCCGCAGTTAGATTGGCAAAAAGGGAGGGGGAATCGACTTTGAGGGTCGCGAGGCCGCAAACGGTAAGGGGGGGGTAAGGGCCCGCCGAATTTGAGGGTGAGGCTCTGGAGGTTGCACTGGAAGTCCAGGCCCAACAGGAGTGCAGCACAGAGATTAGGAAGGACATAGAGGCGGAAGTTACTAAATTCTACGCCCTGGACCGTGAGGGAGACTGTACAAAAGCCTTGGATCGGGATGGAGTGGGATCTGGAGGCTAGGGAGATCCTTTGATTGTCCACCCTTACCGTATCTGGGTGAACAAAGCTTTCGGTGCTCCCGGAGTCCAGCAGGCATGAGGTCGCGTGGACGTTGATTTTAACCATCGTCGACGCGGTGGCCAGGTTGTGCGGGCGAGATTGGTCCAGCGTCATCGAAGCGAGCTGCGGGTAGCCTTCGGGTGGTGAGCGGGTGCGGTTCCGATGTCAGGATGTCCGGAGACCCTGTGGGGGACAAGATGCCGGCGCCCATGGTGCGCAAATTGCGGGGTCGGGACAAGATGGCGGCACCCATGTAGCGCACTTGGCCGAAGGGGGACAAGATGGCGGCGCCCATTGGTCGCACATGGACCCGGGAGGAGAAGATGGCGGCTCCCATTGTGCATCTGGTGTGGGGGAGGGGGCGATAGCGGGCGCGATCGCAGCGACTGCGCGGGCCTGGCACACCGCCGCAAAGTGGCCCTTTTTACTGCAGGCTTTACAAACTGCAGTGCGGGCCGGGCAGTGTTGGCGGGGGTGCTTCTGCTGACCACAGAAGTAGCAGCGGGGACCCCTGGGGTGTGCGGAATGACATGCGGCGCAGGCGTATTGGGAAGTCAGGGCCCCGGCTGAGGAGGTCGTCGGCGGGGTCCAGGGGGGGTAGGAAGGAGTAGAAGGATGAGCAGCGCGGCGGGAGGGGAACGATTGTACGTTGCGGGATGCGACCGCCATGGAGAGCGCCAAGGTTTTTGTCTCCGCCAGTTCGAGCATGGCCCCTTCCAGTAATCGTTTTCGGATGCGGTCCGACGTAATCCCCGTCACGAAGACATCGCACATGAGGAGATTCACGTGTTCGGCGGCCGTAACGGCCTGACAGTCAGAGTCCCGGACAAGTGGAATTAGGGCCCGCCAGAAGTCTTCGATGGACTCACCAGGTAGTTGTGAGCGGGTGGCGAGTACATGCCTGGCGAAGGGCGTGTTCGCCTTCTGCACGTAGTGTTCCTTAAGAATTCCATTGCTTTTGTGTAATTCGTGGCGTCTTGGATCAACGGGAACCCGCTGGAGCT
Organism: Scyliorhinus torazame; assembly: GCF_047496885.1. Taxonomy (NCBI): domain Eukaryota; kingdom Metazoa; phylum Chordata; class Chondrichthyes; order Carcharhiniformes; family Scyliorhinidae; genus Scyliorhinus; species Scyliorhinus torazame. Next base: position 73,023,704 of record NC_092722.1, on the reverse strand, counting down.
CAGTCTGGAGTACAGGACGTTTATCTTCTGAGCCTCCATTGGCTCGGGGTCCACAGCCTTGACGTAGGCCTCAAAACATGCTAGCCAGTGAGCAAAGTCTTTCCTGGCGTCGGGCGAGTGCGGATCCAGCTGCAGGCGATCGGGTTTAATTCTGATATCCATTCTGTGGAAAATCTGACTGTAATAAATTGATGCACGATCAATTGCACAAAGACTAAAGTTGGGTACAACTGTGGCTTTATTACAGTCAGATGCGAGTCCTCCTGCTGCAGCTGGCGAAATGGCAGGGCACTGGAGGTCATGCATATTTATACAGTTCTCCATGGGCGGAGCCACCCGGCAGGAGCTCCCGGCGAACCTGTAGTGCAGGACCTACCTTACATCCCCTAATACAGTGGTTCACCACAATCAGCAGGACCACGATGCCAACCTTGCCAAATTTCTCCACACCGCCACTCTCCTAAACCTCACCTACAACAAAGAGAAATGCGTGTTCAGCACGAACCGCTTGGCCATACTCGGCTATGTGGTCCAGAACGGAGTTCTGGGGCCCGATCCTGACAGCATGCGCCCCCTCATGGGGCTCCCCCTCCCCCACTGCCCTAAGGCCCTCAAACGCTGCCTGGGGTTCTTTTCATACTACGCCCAGTGAGTCCCAAACTATGCGGACAAGGCCCGCCCACTCATACAGTCCACCCATTATCCCCTGATGGCCGAGGCTCAACAGGCCTTCGCCCGTATCAGAGCCGATATCGCCAAGGCCGGGATGCACGCAGTAGACGAGACGCTGCCCTTTCAAGTGGAGAGCGACGCATTAGATGTCGCCCTAGCCGCCTCCCTCAATCAGGCAGGCAGACCCGTGGCATTCTTTTCCCGCACCCTTCATGCCTCAGAAATTCGGCACTCATTCGTCGAAAAAGAGGCCCAAGCTATCGTTGAAGCTGTGCGGCATTGGAGGCATTACCTGGCCGGGCAGCGCAGAGATTAGGGAGGACGTAGAGGCGGAAGCCGCTGAATTCTACGCCCTGACCATGAGTGTGACCGTACAGTACCCCCCGAACCCCCCGAAACGGAATGGGATTGGGAGGCCAGGGAGTTGCTTTGATTGGCGGGGTGTACCGCGAGGGAGCAGCACCTTACCGTATCCGAGTGGATGAAGCTTTCGGTGCTCCCGGAGTCCAGCAGGCAAGAGGTCACGTGTCCGCTGACTTTAACGCTGGTCGATGCGGTGGCCAGGTTGTGCGGACGAGACTGGTCAATGGTCACTGAGGCGAGTCATGGTTGGTCTTCGCTGGTATCGGATGATGAGGTACCCGGGGGGCACGGGTCCTGCAATGCTGGTGGTGCCCATGTGCCGTGGGGGAGACAAGATGGCGGCACCTGAAGATCTTGGGGATGACAAAATGGCGGAGCCCATGGGCCGCACGTGGCAGGGGTTGAAAAAGATGGCGGAGCCCATGGGCCGCACGTGTTGCGTGGAGGGGAAGATGGCGGCGCCCACTGGCCACACTTGGTCTGAGGGGGAGAAGATGGCGGCGCCCACTGGCTGCGCGTGGTCTGAGGAAGAGAAGATGGCGGCGCCCACTGGCCGTACGTGGTCCGAGGGGGTGAAGATGGTGGTGCCCATTGTCTGTAAACGAGGGGGGTGGGGGCGATAGCGACGACTGCGCAGGCCTGGCACACCGTGGAGAAGTGCCCCTTCTTACCGTAAGCTTTACAAAGGGCAGCGCGGGCCGGGCAGCATTGGTGGGGGTGTTTCTGCTGGCCGCAAAAGTAACATCGGGGAGCCCCGGGGTTCGCTGGCTGGCGCGTGGCGCAGGCGTATTGGCTGGGTATTGGCTGGAGTGGCCGTCTGTGGGGTCCACGATGCATAGGAGGGGTGGGCCGTGCGGCTGGGGGTGTAGGCCTGGATATTGCGCGACGCGACCGTCAAAGAGAGCTCGCTTCTTTGTCTTTGTGAGATCGAGCGTGGCCCCCTCTAGAAGTCGCTGGTGTATGAGGTCCGACCCAATCCCCGTAACAAAAGCGTCCTGCATAAGGAGGTTTAAATGTTCCGTGGCCGTAACGGCTTGGCAGTCACAGTCCCGGACGAGTGGGATTAGGGCCCGCCAGAAGTCTTCTATGGACTCACCAGGGAGTTGAAAGCGAGTGGCGAGTACGTACCTGGCGAAGACCGTGTTCGTCTTCTGGGCGTAATTTTCTTTGAGCAGTGTCATGGCTTCGGCGTAGTTTGGCGCATCCTGGATCAGCGGAAAGACGGAGCTCAACCTCGAGTACAGTATCTGTATTTTCTGAGCCTCCGGAACAGGGCTTGGCACCGAGTTGATTGATGCTCGATCAATAACTCCAGAAGCGAGATTGGATGACAATTGAAGGCTTTGTTGGACTAGATGTTGCCCCCAGCAGCGCAGGTACAGAATGCAGCTGCTAGGGAGACACAGACTCTTATACTCCGCCTTACTGGGCGGAACCAGCAGGCAGGCTTCACCAATGCTTTTGCTGTCTCAGGTACCTCCCACACCAATGGTCTTACAGCATCAACCTGGGTTCCGTAATACCCCTAATACCGACTACCACATTCACCCCGTGTTAAAAAAAAGGGTCCGGCGGGGGTGGTGGTCTCGCGTCATACAGTGGTAGAGGTTGAGGTTATGGTGGTACCCGGTATATATTAGTACAATATTTTACCTCGTTACATGTCGCAACTATTTACAGTAATTATTTACATTCAAAATGAAGCAATTAGTCGGTCGGGGGCCCTGGTCGTCCTCTGCGATCGTCGCAGTTTTGGCGTTGATGCAGGCGCCGGCTCGGCATCCGTGGCTCCGGGAGCGTGGTTAGGCTTCTTCGGCAGCTTCATCACCCCTAGATGGGACCAGTGGGAGAACCGATCCACCTGGGAAGGGGGCGGCTGTGGGGTGCGCCGGTGGGAGGGTGGGGTTGGTGGTGGGGGTGTGGGTGAGGACCCAGCGGGCGCCAGGACCTGTAGGGAGACTGTATCCTGTCAGCCGTCAGGGTACGCCACGTAGGCGTATTGAGGGTTAGCGTGAAGGAGGTGGACCCTCTCGACCAATCGGTCCGACTTGTGCGCCCGCACGTGTTTGCGGAGCAGGATGGGTCCAGGAGCTGCCAGCCAGGTTGGGAGCGAGGTCCCGGAGGAGGACTTCCTAGGGAAAACGAGGAGACGTTCGTGAGGTGTCTGGTTGGTCGTGGTACACAGCAGTGATCGGATGGAGTGGAGAGCATCCGGAAGGACCTCCTGCCAGCGGGAGACTGGGAGATTCCTGGACCGTAGGGCCAGTAGGACGGTCTTCCAGACCGTTCCGTTCTCCCTCTCTACCTATCCGTTTCCTCGGGGGTTGTAACTGGTCGTCCTGCTCGAGGCGATGCCCTTGCTGAGCAGGAATTGACGCAGCTCGTCGCTCATGAAGGAGGACCCCCTAGCGCTGTGTACGTAGGCGGGGAAACCGAAAAGTGTTAAGATACTGTGGAGAGCTTTTATGACGGTGGCTGCGGTCATGTCGGGGCAGGGGATGGCGAATGGGAACCGAGAACACTCGTCAATCACCTTTAGGAAGTACGTGTTGCGGTTGGTGGAGGGGATGGGCCCTTTGAAGTCCATACTGAGGCGTTCAAAGGGACGGGAAGCCTTTATCAGGTGCGCTTTCTCTGGCCTGTAGGAGTGCGGCTTGCACTCCGCGCAGATTTGGCAGTTCCTGGTGGCGGTCCTGACCTCCTCGGCGGAGTAGGGCAGGTTGCGGGTCTTAATGAAATGGAACAATCGGGTGACCACCGAGTGGCAGATGTCCTCGTGGAGGGCCCGGAGTCGGTCCACTTGTGCGTTGGCACATGTGCCACGGAATAGGGCATCAGGAGGCTCGTTAAGCTTCCCGGGACGGTACAAGATCTCATCGTTGTAGGTGGAGAGCTCGATCCTCCACCGTAAGATCTTATCGTTCTTTATCTTGCCCCGCTGTGCATTATCGAACATGAAAGCAACCGACCGTTGGTCAGTGAGGAGAGTAAATCTCCTGCCGGCCAGGTAATGCCTCCAGTGCCGCACAGCTTCTACTATGGCCAGGGCCTCCTTTTCAACTGAGAAATGGCAGATTTCTGAAGTGTGGAGGGTGCGTGAGAAGAAGGCCACGGGTCTGCCCACTTGGTTGAGGGTGGCCGCCAGAGCTACGTAGGACACGTCGCTCTCGACTGGGAAGGGAAGGGATTCATCGATTGCGTGCATCATGGCCTTTGCAATGTCCGCTTTGATGTGGCTGAAGGCCTGGCGGGCCTCTGCCGACAGGGGAAAAACCGTGGATTGAGTTAGTGGGCGGGCCTTGTCTGCGTACTGGGGGACCCACTGGGCATAATATGAAAAAAATCCCAGGCAGCGTTTCAGGGCCTTGGAGCAGTGGGGGAGGAGAAACTCCATGAGAGGGCGCATGCGTTCGGGATCTGGGCCTTTAACTCCATTTCGCACTACGTAGCCGAGGATGGCTAGATGGTCGGTGCTGAACACGCAATTGTCCTTGTTGTAAATTAGATTAAGGATTTTGCGGTATGGAGGAATTTTCGGACGTTGGTGTCGTGGTCCTGCTGGTCGTGGCCGCAGATGGTGATGTTATCGAGGTACGGAAACGTGGCCTGCAAACCGTACCGATCAACCATTCGGTCCACCTCCCGTTGGAAGACCGTGACTCCATGTGTGACACCGAAGGGAACCCTTAGGAAGTGGTAGAATCGCCCATCTGCTTTGAATGCAGTGTATTTGTGGTCGCTAGGGCGGATGGGGAGCCGGTGGTAGGCGGATTTTAGATCCACCGTGGAAAAGACCTTGTATTGTGCAATCTGATTGACCAGATCAGATATGCGGGGAGAGGATACGCGTCGAGCTGTGTATACCTGTTGATGGTCTGACTATAATCGATGACCATCCTATGCTTCTCCCCGGTCTTTACAACCACTACTTCAGCTCTCCAAGGGCTGTTGCTGCCCTCGATAATGCCTTCCGTTAGCAATCGCTGGACTTCCGACCCAATGAAGATCCGATCCTGGGCACTGTACCGTCTGGTCCTGGTGGCGACGGGTTTGCAATCCGGGGTGAGGTTCGCAAAAAGGGAAGGCGGATCAACCTTGAGGGTTGCAAGGCTGCAGACAGTGAGGGCCGCCAAATTTAAAAGTTAAAGTCTGGAAGTTACATTGGAAATCTAGCCCTAGGAGCGTGGCAGCGCATAGGTGAGGGAGGACGTAGAGGCAGAAATTTTTTAATTCCCTTCCCTGGACTGTGAGGTTCGCTATGCAGAACCCTTTGATCTCTACGGAGTGAGACCCGGAGGCCAGGGAGATTTTTTGATTAACTGGGTGGATGGGAAGAGAACAGCGCCTTACCGTGTTGGGATGTATGAAGCTCTCTGTGCTCCCGGAGTTGATCAGGCAGAATGTTTTGTGCCCATTGATGAGCACGGTCGTCGTCGCGGTAGAGAGCGTTCGGGGCCGAGACTGGTCCAGGGTCACCGAGGCAAGTCGTGGCAAAAGTTGGAGGTTTTCATCGGGCGGTGTGTGGTCATCCGAATCCGGGTCCTGAGACTCCAGCCAAGATGGCGGCGCCCACTGGTCGCACATGGCTGGGGGGGTGCAAGATGGCGGCATCCATCCATCGCACGTGGTCCCTTGGGAACAAGATGGCGGCGCCCGGGGCCCGCATGTGGCTCTGGAACAGGAAGATGGCGGCGCACGCTGGCCGCACATGGCTCGTGGAGAGAGTTGGGGTTGCGGTCCCGGTTCGCCCCAGGAGACCGCTGCGATCGCACGGGCCTGGCATACCGCCATGAAATGGCCCTTTTTGACGCACCCTTTGCAGGTGGAGGAGCAGGCCGGGCAGCGCTGCCGGGGGTGCTTAGCTTGCCCGCAGAAATAGCAGCGGGGCCACCTGGGGTTGCCTGGTAGTCGCGCAGCACAAGCTTGTGGGGGGATGGGGTATGCATCGGAGTCCGCCGCGGGGGGGTTCCACGTTGCCCAAGGGGCCGCCGCGCGGTCGGGTACGTAAGCGCGGGCGTTTCGGGAGGCCACATCCAGGGAGCGAGCAAGGGCCTGTGCCTCCTTGAGGCCTAGTGTCTCTTTTTCTAGCAGCCGCTGATGGATTTGGGAGGACAGCATACCTGCAATGAATGCGTCCCGGATCAAAAGTTCTGTGTGGTCGCTGGCTGAAACTTGCGGGCAGTCACAGTTCCTACCTAACACCAGGAGCGCACGGTAGAATTCCTCCAGCGATTCCCGGAGGATTTGTCACCTCATCGCTGGCAGATGTCGGGCGTAGACCTGGTTTACTGGGCGAATATAGTGTCCTTTTAGCAGGGTCATTGCGACCTCAAAATCACACGCATCCTCAATGAGGGTATAGATCTCTGGGCTCACCCTCGAGTGGTGAACTTGCAGTTTCTGGTCCTCCGTAGGTGCAGTCGTGGCCGTCCTGAGGTACCCTTTGAAGCACGCCAGCCAGTGTTTGAATGGTTGCCGCTGGGTTTACCGCGTGGGGGCTGGGTTGCAGACAGTCCGGCTTGATTCGGAGCTCCATTCTTTAAAATCTAATCCAATAAATTGATGTTCGATCAATGACTCCAGAAGCGAGATTGGATGACAATTGAAGGCTTTATTGGACTAGATGTTTCCCCCAGCAGCGCAGGTACTGAATGCAGCTGCTAGGGAGACACAGACTCTTATACTCCGCCTTACTGGGCGGAACCAGCAGGCAGGCTTCACCAATGATATTGCTATCTCAGGTACCTCCCACACCAATGGTCTTACAGCATCAACATGGGTACCATAATACCCCTAATACCGACTACCACATTGATATACGCCTCGAAACAAGCTAGCCAGTGCTGAAAGTCCTTTTTGGCGTCGCTTGATTGCGGATCCAGCTGCAGGCGATCCGGCTTGATACGGAGGTCCATCTTCTGAAAATCTTAGAGCAATAAATTGATGCACGATCAATTGCACAAAGACGAGAGTTGAATACAACTGAGGCTTTATTGCTCTAAGATGTGTGGCCTCCTACAGCAGCTGGCGAAATGGCTGCTGCACGGAGGACACACATATTTGTATTCCGCCTATTGGGCAGAGCCAACAGGGACTACCGGCGTACCTGTAGTTGAGGTCCTACCATACATCACCTAATAGAGGTGCAACAGTGGTTTACCACAGCCTTCAATTGGACTACAATCTCGCTTCAGTAATGATTGATTGTGCATCAATTTAATGAACAAGATTGAAGAATGGCAGCTCTCCGCATCAAGCCAGAGTGTCTACAAATCAACCCCCACGTGGCAAATGCAGCAGCAACTTTTAAACATTGGCTGGGATGTTTCAACGGGTACATCAGGACGGCCCCGACTACCCCCACAGAGGAACAGAAAAAGCAAGTCCTCCACTCAAGGGTGAGCCCAGAAATCTACATGCTTATCGAAGATGCGGACGGTTTTGAGGACGCAATGACTTTGTTAAAAGTGCACTACATCCGCACTGTGAATCAGGTATACGCTCGGCATCTTTTAGCTACCAGACGGCAGATCCCAGGGGAAATCACTGAACGATTCTTACCCCGCATTGTTAGTGTTAGGTAGAAACTGTAACTGTCCACAAGTCTCAGCCAATGACCACACCAAACTCTTAATACGGGATGCCTTTGTTGCGGGCATGCTGTCCTCTAAAATCCACCAGCGACTGCTGGAAAACTTGCACACTCCCTAGATGTAGCCTCCCACAATGCCCAGGCCTACATTCCCGACCGCACGGTACCCACATGGACAGGGTGGATCCCACCCGCGGCCGATTCCAAAGCACCCCTAAATTCCCCACAAGCTTGTGCAGTGCAGCAGCCAGGAAACCCCGGGGAGTGGGGGGGGGGGGGGGGGCAGGGGAGGGGGGGGGGTGCGATGCTATTTTTGCGGGCAAAACAAACACTGCCGGCAACGCTGCCCGGCCCGATCCGCAAGGGCTGCGGGAAGAAGGGGCACCTCGTGGCAGTATGCCAGGCCCAGTCGGCCGCCGCTGTCTCCACAGGTGAACCGGGCCCACTGCCATTCCTCTCCTCACAGGCCATGTGCGATTCATGGGGGCAGCCATCTTGGATGACGTCTCAGGACCTCGACACGGCAGGCCATGTATCGCCTGATGAGATCTCCCTGCCGGCCATGTGCGATTCATGGGGGCAGCCATCTTGGATGACGTCTCAGGACCCCGACTCGGGAGGACGTGTATCGTCCGAGATCTCTCGGCTTCTGCCACAACAGTGACACTGGACCAGTCTCGGCCCCCGAACGCTTTCAATTGCTATGACGTCGGTACTCATCAACGGGCACAAGACATCCTGCTTGATCTGGGAGCACGGAGAGCTTCATCCATCCCAATCCGGTAAGACACTGCTCCCTCGCTGTACACCCGATTAAACAAAAGATCTCCCTGGCCTCTGGATCCCACTCTGTGGAGATCCGGATGTACTGCATAGCCAACCTCACGGTCCAGGGCGTGGAGTTCAATAACTTCCGACTCTAAGTCCTCCCCCATCTCTGCGCTGCCACACTCCTGGGACTGGACTTACAGTGTAACCTGCAAAGTTTAACGTTCAAATTCGGCGGTCCCATACCCCCCTCACTGTCTGCGGCCACGCGACCCTCAAGGTCGACCCGCCTTCCCTGTTTGCAAACCTTACCCCCATTTGCCAACCCGTCACCACCAGGAGCAGACGGTACAGTGCCCAGGACCGGACCTTCATTAGGTCGGAAGTCCAGCGATTGCTAACGGAAGGCATTATCGAGGCCAGCAACAGCCCCTGCAGAGCTCACGTGGTGGTTGTAAAGACCGGGGAGAAACACAGGATGGCCATTGTGGTGGTATGTATTAGGGGTAATACGGTACACCATGAATGCCGAGGAGCTATTGGAGGACAGATGCTGGGTCCCGATTGGATCTGCCGCCTACTGGGCTCCACCCAGATAGGCGGGGTATAAGAACCCGGTTTACTCCCCGCAGCTGCATTCTGTGACTGAGCTGCTGGGGAACAAGTCTGAACAAGTCTGCTCAATAAAGCCTCGATTGAAGTTCTCTACGTCTCGCCTCGTGTGTGATCGATGGTGCTACAATTTATTGAGCAAACTTAAAAAGGAATATGGACTCCGGATCACCCCGGAGTGCCTGCGAATCAGCCCCCACGCAGCAAACGCAACATCGGCGTTTAAACACTGGCTGGCGTGCTTTGAGGGAGACCTCCGAACAGCTCCCGGCAGACCAACAGAAGACCAGAAGATGCAGGTCCTGCATTCCAGAGTGAGTCCCGAAATCTACTCACTCATCGAGGGCGCGGAAGAATGCCCAGCGGCGATCAACTTGCTGAAACAGACCTACATTCGGCCCGTCAACCAGGTCTACGCACGCTACCAGCTCGCGACGAGACGACAAATCCCCGGGGAATCGCTGGACGAATTCTTCAAAGCGCTGACGATCCTGGGAAGAAACTGCGACTGCCCAGTGGTAACGGCGAACGAACATACGGACCTCCTGATCAGAGACGCTTACGTAGCAGGTTTGGCATCGTCGCAAATTCGCCAGAGACTTTTAGAGAAAGACTCCCTCGGACTCACAGAGGTACGGGCCCTCGCAGCCTCCCTCGACGTGGCCTCCCAAAACGCCCACGCCTATGCCCCCAACCGCACTACAGCCCCTTGGGCTCCGTGGACCCCCGCCGCGACCGACCCCCCGGCACCCCCCACCCCTCCGCAAGCGTGCACGGCCAGAATCCCAGACCACCCGGGGGGGCCCCGCTGCTACTTTTGCCGGCAGCCGAAACACCCCTGCCAGCGCTGCCCGGCCCGCTCGGCCACCTGTAAAAGCTGTGACAAAAAGGGGCACTACGCAGCGGTGTACCAGTCCCGTGGGGTCGCCGCTATCTCCAGGGAACAAACGGGACCACGGGCTCAACCCCCCCAGCGACCCACGGGCGGCCAACGGGCGCCGCCATTTTGGACCCCGGACACCACGAGGGGGGGACGGGCGGCGCCATCTTCCTACCCACGGGCCGCGTGCGATCCATGGGAGCGGCTATTTTGTCCACCCCCGGCCACGTGCGACCCATGGGAGCAGCCATTTTGTCCACCCCCGGCAGCGTGCGATCCATGGACGCCGCCATCTTGGCTGACAGGCAAGGACCCCAGCGTGGACGGCTCCACACTGCCTGAAGACAACGATCTGATGCACCAACCACGTTTGGCATCGGTGACCCTCGACCAGTCGCGGCCCCGGACGCTCCAGACGGCAACGACAAAGGTGCTGGTGAACGGGCACGAGACGCCATGTTTGATCGACTCGGAGAGCACGGAGAGTTTTATTCACCGGACACGGTAAGACGCTGTTCCCTGGTAATTCGGCCAAGCACCCAAAAATTTTTCCTGGCGGCGTTGCAATCAAAGGGTTCTGCATCGCAAACCTAACGGTGCAGGGGAAAGAGTTCAAAAATTACTGGCTGTATGTCCTCCCCCATCTCTGCGCTCCCACTCTCCTGGGGTTGGACTTCCAATGCAACCTCCAGAGCTTAACATTTAAATTTGGCGGCCCTATACCCCCACTGACTATCTGCGGCCTCGCGACACTCAAGGTCGAACCGCCCTCCTTGTTTGCGAACCTCACCCTGGATTGCAAACCCGTCGCCACTAGGAGCAGACGGTACAGCACCCAGGACCGGACGTTTACCAGGTCCGAAGTCCAGCGGCTGCTGAAGGAAGGCATAATCCAGGCCAGCAATAGTCCCTGGAGAGCTCAGGTGGTAGTAGTGAAGACAGGGGAGAAGCAGAGGATGGTCGTAGACTACAGTCAGACCATCAACAGGTACACGCAGCTAGATGCGTACCCTCTTCCCCGCATATCCGACATGGTCAATCGGATTGCACAGTACAAGGTCTTCTCCACCGTGGACCTTAAGTCCGCCTACCACTAGCTCCCCATTCGCCCCGGTGACCGCAAGTACACGGCCTTCGAAGCAGACGGGCGGCTGTACCACTTCTTAAGGGTTCCATTCGGCATCACGAACGGAGTCTCGGTCTTCCAACGGGAGATGGACCGAATGGTTGACCAGCACGGTTTACAGGCCACGTTCCCGTACCTCGACAACGTCACCATCTGCGGCCACGACCAGCAGGACCACGACGCCAACCTCCGCAAATTCCTCCAGACCGCTAACGCCCTCAACCTCACCTACAACGAGGAAAGATGCGTGTTTAGCACCGACCGTCTAGCCATCTTGGGCTACGTAGTGCGTAATGGAGTGATAGGATCCAACCCTGAACGCATGCGCCCCCTCATGGAGTTCCCTCTTTCCCACTGTGCCAAAGCCCTGAAACGCTGCCTGGGCTTCTTTTATTACGCCCAGTGGGTCCCCCAAGACGCAGACAAGGCCCGCCCACTAATCCAGTCCACTACTTTTCCCCTGTCAACAGAGGCCCGCCAGGCCTTCAGCCGCATCAAAGCGGATATCGCAAAGGCCACGATGCGCGCCATCGACGAGTCCCTCCCCTTCCAGGTCGAGAGCGACGCATCTGACGTAGCTCTGGCGGCCACTCTCAACCAAGCGGGCAGACCCGTGGCCTTTTTCTCCCGGACCCTCCACGCTTCAGAAATTCGCCACTCCTCAGTAGAAAAGGAGGCCCAAGCCATAGTGGAAGCTGTGCGACATTGGAGGCATTACCTGGCCGGGAGGAGATTCACTCTCCTCACTGACCAATGGTCGGTAGCCTTCATGTTCGATAATGCACAGCGGGGCATGATAAAGAACGACAAGATCCTGCGGTGGAGGAACGAGACTCTCCACCTACAACGATGAGATCTTGTACCGTCCCGGAAAGCTGAACGAGCCCTCCGATGCCCTATCCCGCGGCACATGTGCCAACGCACAAGTGGACCGCCTCCAAGCCCTCCACGAGGACCTCTGCCACCCGGGGGTCACTCGCTTCTACCACTTTATAAAGGCTCGCAACCTCCCTTACTCCGTCGAGGAGGTCCAAACAGTCACCAGGAACTGCCAAATCTGCGCAGAATTCAAACTGCATTTTTTCAGGCCAGATAGAGCGCACCTGATAAAGGCTTCCCGTCCCTTTGAACGCCTCAGTCTGGATTTCAAAGGCCCCCTCCCCTCCACCGATCGCAACACGTACTTTCTTAACGTCGTTGACGAATACTCCCTTTTCCCCTTCGCCATCCCCTGCCCCGACATGACCGCGGCCACGGTCATTAAAGCCCTCTGCACCATCTTTACCCTGTTCGGTTTCCCCGCCTACATCCATAGCGACAGGGGGTCCTCCTTCATGAGTGACGAGCTGCGTCAATTCCTGCTCAGCAAGGGCATAGCCTCGAGCAGGACGACCAGCTACAACCCCCGGGGGAACGAGCAGGTAGAGAGGGAGAACGGAACGGTCTGGAAGACCATCCTACTGACCCAACGGTCTAGGAGTCTCCCAACTTCCCGCTGGCAGGAAGTCCTCCCGGATGACCTTCATTCTATCCGGTCCCTGCTGTGCACCACCACGAACCAAACGCCGCACGAGCGCCTCCTTGTCTTCCCTAGGAAGTCCGCTTCTGGAACGTCACTTCCGACCTGGCTGGCAGCCCCGGGACCCATCCTGCTCCAGAAACATGTACGGGTGCACAAATCAGACCCACTGGTGGAAAAGGTACATCTACTCCACGCCAACCCGCAGTATACCTACGTGGCGTTCCCAGACGGCCGACAGGACACGGTCTCTCTGCGGGACCTGGCGCTCCCCACCCCCCCCCAACACCAATCACCACCCCATCAATCCCGCCGGTGCACCCCACAGCCACCCCCTTCCCGGGGGGATCGGTTCTCCTCCCAGGCCCGCCCAGGAGTACGGAAACAGGGAAGGACAGCGCGACGCTCCCAGAGTCGACCGGACCCGAGCCAGCACCACCACCACCACCCTGGCTGAGAAGATCGGAGAGGGCGACCAGAGCACCATCTTGACTCATCAAGTCGACTTAAGATGTATATAATTCAGTGGCCCAGTAAAGCGGCATTGTTGTAAATAGTTAACGTTGCTAATCGGGTAAAATGTGAATAATTCAGTGGCCCAGTGAAGCGGCATTGTTGTAAATAGTTAACGCTGCAAATCGGGTAAAATGTGAATAATTCGGTGGCCCAGTAAAAGCGGCATGATTGTATATAGTTCAATGGTTAAGGTACCGACCCTGTAAACCCCGACCACATACCACCCACCACCCAGCAGGGTTCTTTTTTAACAAGGGGAGAATGTGGTGGTATGTATTAGGGGTAATACGGTACACCATGAATGCCGAGGAGCTATTGGAGGACAGATGCTGGGTCCCGATTGGATCTGCCGCCTACTGGGCTCCACCCAGATAGGCGGGGTATAAGAACCTGGGTTTACTCCCCGGAGCTGCATTCTGTGAGTGAGCTGCTGGGGAACAAGTCTGCTCAATAAAGCCTCGATTGAAGTTCTCTACATCTCGCCTCGTGTGTGATCGCTGGTGCTACAGTCATAGACTACAGTCAGACCATCAATAGGTGTACGCAGCTCGACGCGTACCCTCTCCCCCGCATATCTGAAATGGCCAACCAGCGCAATACAAGGTTTTCTCCTCAGTCAGCCTTAAATCAGCCTACCACCAGCTCCCCATTCGCCCGGATGACCGCAAGTACACTGCATTCGAAGCAGATGGGCGGCTCTATCACTTTCTAAGGGTTCCCTTTGGTGTCACAAATGGGGTCTCGGTCTTCCAACGGGAGATGGACTAAATGGTTGACCGGTACGGTCTGCGGGCCACGTTCCCGTACCTCAACAATGTCACCATCTGCGGCTACGACCAGCAGGACCACGACACCAACCTCCGCAAATTCCTCCATACCGCAAAAATCCTTAACTTAACATACAACAAGGACAAATGCGTGTTTAGCACCAATCGCCTAGCCATCCTCGGCTACGTAGTGCATGATGGAATCATAGGCCCAGATCCCGAAGCATGCGCCCCCTCATGGAATTTCCCCTTCCCCACTGCCCCAAGGCCCTGAAACTTTGCCTGGGCTTCTTTTCTTATTACGCCCAGTGGGTCCCCAATTATAAGGACAAGGCCCGCCCACTAATCCAGTCCACGGTTTTTCCCTATCGGCAGAGGCCCGCCAGGCTTTCAGTCGCATCAAAGCAGACATCGCCAGGGCTTGGGGACCCACTGGGCGTAATAGGTGACGAGGGTAAACCTCCTACCAGCGAGGTAGTGCCTCCAGTGCCGCACGGATTCCACGATGGCTTGGGCTTCTTTTTCGACCGAGGAGTGTCGATTTCAGAGGAGGTGAGGGTGCATGAAAAGAACGCTACCAGTCTGCCTGCTTGGTTGAGGGTGGCGGCGAGAGCAACATCTGATGCGTCGCTCTCCACCTGGAAGGGGACGGACTCGTCCACCGCGTGCATCGCGGCTTTGGCAATGTCCGCCTTGATGCCGCTGAAGGCCTGGCGGGCCTCAGTTGCCAGTGGAAAGATGGTGGCCTTGATTAGTGGGTGGGCTTTGTCTGCATAATTGGGGACCCACTGGCCGTAATAGGAGAAGAATCCAAGGCATTTCTTCAGGGACTTGAGGCAGTGAGGGAGGGGGAGTTGCAGGAGGTAGCGCATACGGTCAAGGTCGGGCCCTAGGACCCCATTCTCCACGACATAGCCGAGGATGGCTAGTCAGGTCGTGCGGAAAACACATTTCTCCTTGTTGTAGGTGAGATTGAGTTTTGGGGCAGTTTGGAGAAATCGGTGGAGGTTGGCGTCGTGGTCCTGCTGATCATGGCCGCAAGTGGTGACATTGTCCAAGTACGGAAACGTGGCCCGCAGCCCGTACTGGTCCACCATTCGGTCCATCGCTCGTTGGAACACCAAAACCCCGTTCGTGACGCCAAAGGGGACCCGGAGGAAATGGAAAAGGCGGCAGTCTGCCTCAAATGCCGTGTAGTGGCGGTCCTCCGGGCGGATTGGGAGCTGGTGGTATGCAGACTTCAGATCCACCGTGGAGAACATGCGGTAGTACGCGATCTGATTTACCATGTCTGCAATCCGGGGAAGGTGGTACGCATCGAGTTGTGTAAACCGGTTAATGGTTTGGCTGTAATCAACCACCATCCGGAACTTTTCCCCGGTCTTGACGACCACCACCTGAGCTCTCCAGGGGCTATTGCTGGCCTCTATGACCCCCTCCCGCAGGAGACGCTGGACCTCGGACCCAATGAACGTCCTGTCCTGCATGCTATACCGCCTGCTTCTGGTGTCGACTGGCTTGCAGTCGGCGGTGAGGTTTGCGAAGAGAGGGGGAGGGTCGACTTTTAGGGTTGCTAGGCTGCATATGGTGAGTGGGGGTAGGGGCCCCTCGAACTTCAGGGTTAGGCTCCTGAGTTTACATTGGAAGTCGAGTCCCAATAGGAGAGGCGCGCAGAGGTCTGGTAGAACATATAATTTAAAGTTAGCGTACTCAGCACCCTGTATTGCTAGTGTTGCAGTAGTGCACCCTTGGATTTGCACCGAGTGCGACCCAGAGGCGAGGGAGACGATTTGTTGCGTCGGGAAAATTGGGAGCGAGCAGCGTCTTACTATGTCCGGGCGAATGAAGCTCTCTGTGCTCCCGGAGTCGAAAAGGCAAGGCGTCTCGTACCCATTAACCCGGACGGCAATCATGGAGCTCCAGAGGTGCTTGGGTCGCTACTGGTCCAGGGTGACTGCGCTGAGTTGCGGGTAGCCGGCGGCGTGATCGGAGGTGCTGGGACGGCCCCGCGATGACTGTCCACGTAGATCGTACGCGTCGAGCGGCGTAGCAGATGGCGGCCAAGGTGGTGGCCCCATTGGTCGAGCGTGGCAGGCGGTGAGGAAGATGGCGTCCAAGATGGCAGCCCCCATGGATCGCACGTGGCCGGCCGCGTGGGGGAGGGTGGCCAAGATGGCGGCCCCCATGGATCGCACGTGGCCGGCCGCGTGGAGGAGGATGGCCAAGATGGCGGCCCCCTTGAGTCGCTCTTGTTGTGAGAAGGCGGAGTCGGCAGACACGCTGCCACACTGCGGGGTCTGTGGGCCTGTGAGTCTGTGGATCGGGTCTGTGAGTTAGAGTTCTTAGACCTGGCCAGGCTGACCTTGGTGAAGTGTCCTTTTCGCCCGCAGTTGCTGCAGTTCGCGTAGCGGGCCGGGCAGTGTTGCCGGGGTTGTTGAGGCTGGCGCAAAAATAGCAGGGTAGCCCCCCCATGATGGGCAGGCAGCCGCGCGGCACAGGCCTGGGGTAGTCTCTGGTCGGGGGCCCACGAGGGGGTCGCGTGGTTGGCCGGGAACACAGTAAGGCTCTGAAAAGCGGCCTCCAGAGAGGTGGCGAACTTTACTGTGTCATCTAGGTCCTGAGCCCCTTTTTTGAGCAGGCGCTGTCTCACATAGTTCGATCGGACCCCCGCCACGTAGACGTCTCGGACAGCGAGCGCCATGTGCTGAGTGGCCGTAATGGCCTGGTAGTTACAGTTGTGTGCGTGAGCTTTGACGTTGCATAGGTAGTCATCTAGCTACTCCCCAGGGCGCTGGTGGCGAGTAGTGAAGACGTGCCGCGCGTAGACCTCGTTCACAGGCCTTATGTAGAGGCGTTCGAGCAGCGCGAGGGCATCTGTATAGGGGGAGGCCTCATCGAGCTGGACAGAAATGCAATGGCTCACCCGTGCGTGGAGGAGGCTCAGCTTCTGTTAGTCAGTGATGGATGGCGTAGACAACGCGGCGAGAGAGGCCTTGAAGCATCGAAGCCAGTGCGAAAAAATTTCTTTCGCCTCCGCGGCCTGCGGATCGAGTTCCAGTCTGGTCCGGTTTGAGGGCAGATTCCATAGTTGTGTTTAAGCTGATTAAATTGATGCGACCATCAATTCACTCAAAGACATGTTGAGAAGTGAACCGTGGTTTTAATCAGCTTCGAACAGTGCCTGCCTGCGACTGGTACAATACTGTGAACCGCCTACAGGTCAACTGCTCTTTATACTTCCTCTTAAGGGGAGGAGCCATGGACGGAGCCCGTATATGGCCCAACATCCCCCTGTGGGTGAGGCCACACAATGGCCCATAGGTGGAGCCCACAGGGTTAACAACATAACACAACAGCCAACATGATACAAATGCACTGGTGAATTATTAGCACTATACATTCAACACAAACGTCTCCTTGTCTTCCCTAGGAAGTCCTTGGGGACCTCGCTCCCAACATGGCTGGCAGCCTCCGGATCCGTCCTACTCTGCAAACACGTACGGGCCCACAAGTCGGACCCACTGGTCGAGAGGGTACATCTCCTCCATGCTAAACCCCAGTACGCTGATGTAGCGCACCCCGACGGCCGACAAGACACGGTCTCCCTCCGGGATCTGGCCCCCGCTGGATCCCCACCCTTACCCCCCCCTCGCCACCAACCCCAACCATTTCTTCACCGGCGCACACCACTGCAGCCCCCTTCCCAGGAGGATCCGTCCTCCCACTGCCCCCATCCGGATGCGATGAAGCTGAAGACGACACGCTCCCAGAACCACGGATGCCCGAGCCGACGCCAGCATCACCGCCAGGACTGCGACGATCGCAGAGGGCCCCCGACCGGCTGGAAGTTTAATTGTAAAATGAACTTGTAAATAATTGTCAGTAAATATGTGTATTGCATGTAAAGGCACCGAAGGGTACCACTATAACCTCTACCACTGGAAAAGCAAGGCCACCACCCCCGCCGGACTCTTTTTTAAACAGGGGGTGAATGCGGTAGTCTATATTAGGGGTATCGCAGTACCTAGGTGGGATGTATCTTATACTGTAGTATGAGTGGTGGAACCTGCCTGCTGGTTCCGCCCAGCAGGCGGAGCATAAGAGTCTGTGTTTCACCCACAGCAGTCATTCTGTACCAGAGCTGCTGGGGTAACTACTTGGTCATAAAAGCCTTCAATCTGTAATGGCAACAACATAATAGTTCCAAGAACTAATCCAAGCTCTAATTTCATCTGCCTTACCCGTAATACTTCTTGCATTAAAACATAGGCACTTCAGGCCACCAGACCCGCTGTGTTCAGCAACTTCTCTGTTTGCTCTGCCTCAGAGCTATACTGGCCCTATTCCCTAGTTCTCCCTCAATGCTCTCACCTTCTGACCTAATGCTCCCGTGCCCACCCCCCTGCCACCCCCCTGCCGGGTTAGGGTTAGGTTTAGGAGCTGACACTGAGACACACACACACAGAGCGTACAGGAGCTGACACTGAGTCACGCACACACAGACGGTACAGGAGCTGACACTGAGACACACACACACACAGACCATACAGGAGCTGACACTGAGACGCACACACACAGAGCGTACAGGAGCTGACACTGAGTCACGCACACAAAGACGGTACAGGAGCTGACACTGAGAAACACACACAGACCATACAGGAGCTGACACTGAGACACACACACAGACTGTACAGGAGCTGACACTGAGACACACACACAAACGGTACAGGAGCTGACACTGAGACACACACACAGACCATACAGGAGCTGACACTGAGACACACACACACAGACCGTACAGGAGCTGAAACTGAGACACACACACAGACCGTACAGGAGCTGACACTGAGACACACACACAGACCGTACAGGAGCTGACACTGAGACACACACACACAGACCGTACAGGAGCTGACACTGAGACACACACACAGACCGTACAGGAGCTGACGCTGAGACACACACACACAGACCATACAGGAGCTGACACTGAGTCAGCACACACAGACCATACAGGAGCTGACACTGAGACACACACACAGACCGTACAGGAGCTGGCACTGAGACACACACACTGACCGTACAGGAGCTGACACTGAGACACACACACAGACCGTACAGGAGCTGACACTGTGACACACACACACAGACCGTACAGGAGCTGACACTGAGACACACACACAGACTGTACAGGAGCTGACACTGAGACACACACTGACCGTACAGGAGCTGACACTGAGACACACACACACAGACCGTACAGGAGCTGACACTGTGACACACACACAGACCGTACAGGAGCTGACAATGAGACATACACACAGACCGTACAGGAGCTGACACTGAGACACACACACAGACCGTACAGGAGCTGACACTGAGACACACACACACAGACCGTACAGGAGCTGACACTGAGACATACACAGACTGTACAGGAGCTGACACTGAGACACACACACAGACCGTACAGGAGCTGACACTGAGACACACACACAAAGACCGTACAGGAGCTGACACTGAGACACACACAGACTGTACAGGAGCTGACACTGAGACACACACACACAGACTGTACAGGAGCTGACACTGAGACACACACACACAGACTGTACAGGAGCTGACACTGAAACACACACACAGACCATACAGGAGCTGACACTGAGTCATACACACAGACCGTACAGGAGCTGACACTGAGACACATACACAGAGCGTACAGGAGCTGACACTGAGACACACACACACAGACTGTACAGGAGCTGACACTGAGACACACACACACAGACCATACAAGAGTTGAATCTGAGACACACACACAGAGACTGCACAGGGGCTGACACTGAGACACACACGCTGGCCATATAGGAGATTACACTGAGACACGCACAATTGGCCTGTTCAAGAGCTGACACTGAGTCACACACACACATGGACCGTACAGGAGCTGACCCTGAGACACACACACACGGACTGTACAGGAGCTGACACTGAGACACACACACACACACGGACTGTACAGTAGCTGACACTGAGTCACGCACACACAGACTGTACAGGAGCTGACACTGAGTCACACACACACGGACTGTACAGGAGCAGACATTGAGACACAAACACATGGACGGTACAGTAGCTGACACTGAGTCACACACACACGGACTGTACAGGAGCTGACCCTGAGACACACACACACGGACTGTACAGGAGCTGACACTGTGACACACACACACACGGACTGTACAGTAGCTGACACTGAGTCACGCACACACAGACTGTACAGGAGCTGACACTGAGTCACACACACACGGACTGTACAGGAGCAGACATTGAGACACAAACACATGGACGGTACAGTAGCTGACACTGAGTCACACACACACGGACTGTACAGGAGCTGACACTGAGTCACACACACAAGGACTGTACAGGAGCTGACCATGAGACACACACACACGGACTGTACAGGAGCTGACCCTGAGATACACACACACGGACTGTACAGTAGCTGACACTGAGTCACACATACACACGGGCTGTTCAGGAGCTGACACTGAGACACACACACACACGGACTGTACAGGAGCTGACCCTGAGACACACACACACAGACTGTACAGGAGCTGACACTGAGACACACACACACACGGACTGTACAGGAGCTGACATTGAGACACACACACACACACGGACTGTTCAGGAGCTGACACTGAGACAAACACACACACACAGACGGTACAGTAGCTGACACTGAGACACACACACACGGACTGTTACGGAGCTGACCCTGAGACACACACACACGGACTGTTACGGAGCTGACCCTGAGACACACACACACGGACTGTACAGTAGCTGACACTGAGTCACACACACACGGACTGTACAGGAGCTGACACTGAGTCACACACACACGGACTGTACAGGAGCTGACACTGAGTCACACACACACGGACTGTACAGGAGCTGACCCTGAGACACACACACACGGACTTTACAGGAGCTGACCCTGAGACACACACACATGGACTGTACAGCAGCTGACACTGAGTCACACACACACACACACACACGGACTGTTCAGGAGCTGACACTGAGACACACACACACACAGACTGTACAGTAGCTGACACTGAGTCTCACACACACACGGACTGTACAGGAGCTGACACTGAGACACACACACATGGACTGTACAGTAGCTGAGACTGCATCACACACACAGGGACTGTACAGGAGCTGACACTGAGACACACACACACGGACTGTACAATAGCTGACACTGAGTCACACACACACGGACTGTACAGGAGCTGACACTGAGACACACACACGGACTGTACAGGAGCTGACCCTGAGACTCACACACACGGACTGTACAGGAGCTGACATTGAGTCACACACACACACACACGGACTGTACAGGAGCTGACACTGAGTCACACACACACATACACAGAGACTGTACAGTAGCTGACGCTGAGACACACACACACACGGACTGTTCAGGAGCTGACACTGAGACACACACACACACAGACTGTACAGGAGCTGACCCTGAGACACACACACACAGTGTGTACAAGAGCTGACACTGAGACACACACACACACACATGGACTGTACAGGAGCTGACACTGAGCCACACACACACACACACATGGACTGTACAGTAGCTGACACTGAGTCACGCACACACAGACTGTACAGGAGCTGACACTGAGTCACACACACACGGGCTGTGCAGGAGCTGACCCTGAGACACACACATACGGACTGTACAGGAGCTGACCCTGAGACACACACACACGGACTGTACAGTAGCTGACACTGAGTCACACACACACGGACTGTACAGGAGCTGACACTGAGTCACACACACATGGACTGTACAGGAGCTGACCCTGAGACACACACACACACACGGACTGTACAGTGGCTGACACTGAGTCACACACACACACACTGACTGTACAGGAGCTGACACTGAGTCACACACACACACACGCACGGACTGTACAGTAGCTGACACTGAGACACACACACACACGGACTGTTCAGGAGCTGACACTGAGACACACACACACGGACTGTACAGTAGCTGAGCCTTAGACACACACACACACACACGGACTGTACAGGAGCTGACACTGAGACACACACACAGACTGTACAGTAGCTGACACTGAGTCACACACACATACACACGGACTGTACAGTAGCTGACACTGAGACACACACACACGGACTGTACAGTAGCTGACACTGAGACACACACACACACACAGAGCGTACAGGAGCTGACACTGAGACACACACACACGGACTGTTCAGGAGCTGACACTGAGACACACACACACGGACTGTACAGGAGCTGACACTGAGACACACACACACACGGACTGTACAGGAGCTGACATTGAGACACACACACACACACGGACTGTTCAGGAGCTGACACTGAGACAAACACACACACACACGGACGGTACAGTAGCTGACACTGAGACACACACACACGGACTGTTACGGAGCTGACCCTGAGACACACACACACGGACTGTTACGGAGCTGACCCTTAGACACACACACACACGGACTGTACAGGAGCTGACACTGAGTCACACTCACACACACACAGATTGTCCAGGAGCTGACACTGAGACACACACACAGAGCGTACAGGAGCTGACACTGAGACACACATACAGACTGTACAGGAGCTGACACTGAGACACACACACACACAGACTGTACAGTAGCTGACACTGAGTCACACACACACAGACACGGACTGTACATTAGCTGACACTGAGTCACACACACACACACACACAGGTTGTCCAGGAGCTGACACTGAGACACACATACAGACTGTACAGGAGCTGACACTGAGACACACACACACACCAACTGAGATTGTCCAGGAATTGACACACATACAGACTGTACAGGAGCTGACACTGAGACACACACACACAGAGATTGTTCATGAGCTGACACTGAGACACACACACACGGACTGTACAGGAGCTGACACTGAGACACACACACACGGACTGTACAGGCGCTGACACTGAGACACACATAGACAGACCGTACAGGAGCTGACACTGAGACACACGCAGACAGACCGTACAGGAGCTGACACTGAGACACACATAGACAGACCGTACAGGAGCTGACACTGAGACACACACACACGGACTGTACAGGAGCTGACACTGAGACACACACTGACCTTGCAGGAGCTGACACTGAGACACACACAGACGGACTGTACAGGTGCTGACACTGAGACACACACACACGGACTGTACAGGAGCTGACACTGAGACACACACACACGGACTGTGCAGGAGCTGACACTGAGACACACACTGACCTTGCAGGAGCTGACACTAAGACACACACACAGACCGTACAGATCCAGACATTAGTAAATCTGTTTTTCCCTATTATCAAAGTCATGTCCTTGAGGGACAGGCTCCCTCACCTGGAACGACGTAACATTCAGTAGGTCATGAAATAATCTCTGCAACCTGCTGTTTAACCCCAGAGGGCATGTTGCTCCACCTGTCTGGTCGACGTGAGGGGTAATGACTTTCTGCAAACTCATTCATGATCCCTCACCCATTCCCGAGAACGCATTTAGTTTAATTCCTCAGCAGGACGTGTTAAGTGTTGTTTTACGAGTGGTGTTTTATGCCTGACCCTGCGTTCCATACATGTTCAAGGCTGTGCTAATGGAGTTAATGATCCTAAGACCTGATTTCCTCTCACTGTTAACCCCTCCCTACCCATCCAGCTGACCACTTTGCTCCTGTTGGCTCATGGTGATAAGGAAGAATACCAACAAGCAGGAAGCCCCTCCGGCCCACCCCACCATTAAATAAAATTGTGTCTGACTCAGCTGTTCCCTCAATCGCACGCTCCCACCTCACCCCGAGATACTTTCACCCCCTCGTTAACGACGAACCTCATCAGCTCTGCCTGGAAAATATTCAAAAATTATTCTTTGTTACCCCATCCTGGGCGAATGCGCGGTCAATTCCATCCCCACAGGCCACGGAGTCACAGCGCTAGTGAATTGACCCGTAATTCTCATGAAAAGTCCCGAACTCCTTGGCCCTTGGCTGTCTCCTGGTTTGTCACCGTGTTTATAAATGTAAACACAATTACTGTTTATTGATGACAAGAATACTGATGAAATATGCAGTAAATGCAGTTGGTTACATGTCCTTTAACACCTGACCCCCCCCCCCCCCACTTAACTGCCCCACCTTCTACCCACACACAAAGGCAGACAAACAAAGAGGGGAAGGAAAAGGGTGAAAAATAATAAGGATAAAAGTCAAAAGATAAAGGTTTTTGCCTCAAATGGTAGGTTCTTTAGTTTGCTTCAATCCCGGCCTTCATTTCAAGGCTTTTCACGTGAATTCATTCAGGTACCTGTGGTGTCAGAGATAAACACTCAGTCTGTCAGGAGCTGACACTGGAAAAAGTAAAACGTTGTTTTTGCCTACGGCCGGTGACGACATTCTTATAAATCAATTTAGTCAGATTACCTCCTGTTGCAGGAGAGCGGTAATCACTGCTCTTCGTGGCCTTCTGGAGGAAATCTGAGTGGGGAAAGGACAGAAATGCTTTGTCAGGGATGCCAGTTCAACTGAAACCAAAATCAAGCCTGGTGGCTCTGACAAACATCTTGGTGGGATCGGATCCAATCACCACCAGCCCCGGGCAGATGACAGCCTTCTGGGCCAATTCATTGGCCTTCAATCTCATCAATCAAACCAAGAATCAGCCAATCCCTGTCATTAGTGCCAGTCAATCCAAACCAGCACAGGCTTCTGCTCGAATAAAAGACACAGGCCACTTTCCTTAAAGCCACATGTTCATGAATCATTCATGATTCCAAAATGTAACGGCAAAATAAAAGAAAGAGGAAATAAGAGGATAAACAGGAACAAACAGGACATAAGATGAGAACATAATATTATCTTAGTGGGCAGCACGGTAGCACATGTGGATAGCACTGTGGCTTCACAGCGTCAGGGTCCCAGGTTTGATTCCCTGCTGGGTCACTGTCTGTGCGGAGTCTGCACGTTCGCCCCGTATCTGCGTGGGTTTCATCCGGGTGCTCCAGTTTCCTCCCACAGTCCAAAGACGTGCAGGTTAGGTGGATTGGCCATGCTAAATTGCCCTGAGTGACCATAAATGGTTAGGGGGGGTTATTGGGTTACGGGGATAGGGTGGAAGTGAGGGCTTAAGTGGGTCGGTGCAGACTCGATGGGCCGAATGGCCTCCTTCTGCACTGTATGTTCTATGTCTATGTATAAGAACTAGGAGCAGGATTAGGCCATCTGGCCGCTGGAGCCTGCTCCACCATTCAACAAGATCATCGCTGATCTTTTTGTGGACTGAGCTCCACTTACCCATCTGTTCACCTTTAACCCTTAATTCTTTTACTGTTCAATAACCAACTATCTTTGCCTAAATAACATTTAACAAGGTAGCCTCAACTGCTTCACTGGGCAGGGAATTCCACAGACTCACAACCCTTTGGTGAAGAAGTTCCTCCTCAACTCCGTCTTAAATCTGCTCCTACTTATTTCTAGTTTCATCCGCCAGTGGAAACAACCTCCCTGCTTCTATCCCATCTTGTCCCTTTCGTCATGTGAGAGTACCTTTAAGAAATGGGTGTTTGTAAATGGGTGTGTATATAAATATCTGTAGTGAGAGTACCTTTAAGAAATGGGTGTTTATCACTGCAGTGATGTCAGAGAGTGGGTGGAGCTGGGCTGTCTTTCAGCTTTTAACTTTCGTTTTAGGCTGTTTGCTGCAGGGTGTTTTTAGTTTCGTTTTCAGAGCTGGATAGCTGCAGTCACAGCTAGAAGGTGTACGAATCTCTCTCTATAACCTAAAGACTGTAAATCGATCCTGGTGATTTAAAACTGATAACAGTAGTGACTTTAACCTGATGTGCTTCTGGTAAAAGGTGTTTTAAGTCTTATGGATGTTAAAAGGAAAGCTTAAAGGATTACTTAGTGTTGTATTCTTTGAGGGTTGTATTTGAATTAATGGTTGCTAAGATGTTCACTGTATGTTTTAAAAAGGTTAACTTGAGTTCATAGAATAAACATTGTGTTGCTTTAAAAAATACTTTTCCATTTCTGCTGTACCGCACCTGTAGAGTGGGCCGTGTGCTCCCCATACCACAATCTAGTAAAAGTTGTGGGTCAGGTGAACTCCATGATACACTTTGGGGTTCTCTAAACCCTGGCCCATAACACTTCATAATTTTATATGTTTCTATAAGATCCCCCCTCATTCTTCTAAATTTCAATGAGTATAGTCCCAGTCTACTCAGTATCTCCTCATAGGCCAATCCTCTCAACTCTGGAATCAACCTAGTAAATCTCCTCTGCACCCTCTCCAGTGCCAGCACATCCTTTCTCAAGTAAGGAGACCAAAACTGTACACAGTACTCCAGGTGTGGCCTCACCAGCACCCTATGCAGCTGCAACATAACCTCCCTGCTTTTAAATTCCATCCCTCTAGCAATGAAGGACAAAATTCCATTTCCTTCTTAATTACCTGCTGCACCTGCAAACCAATTTTTTGCGATTCATGCACAAGGACACCCAGGTCCCTCTACACAGCAGGATGCTGCAATTTTTTACCATTTAAATAATAATCCATTTTGCTGTTATTCCTACCAAAATGGATGACCTCACATTTACCAACATTGTACTCCATCTGCCAGACCCTTGCCCACTCACTTAAATTATCTATATCTCTCTGCAGACTTTCAGTGTCCTCTGCACACTTTACTCCACCACTCATCTGGGTATTATCTGTGAACTTTGACATATTACACTTGATCCCCAACTCCAAACCATTTGTGTAACTTATGAACAATTGTGGAACCAACACTGATCCCTGAGGCACACCGCTAGCCACTGATCGCCAACTAGACCATTTATCTCCACTCTTTACTTTCTGTTGGTTAACCAATTCCCTATTCATGCTAATACATTACCCCTGATGCCGTGCATCCTTATCTTATGCAACAGCCTTTTCTGTGGCACCTTGTCAAATGCCTCATGGAAATCCAAATATACCATGTCCACCATTTCCCCATTGTCCACTATGCTCGTAATGTCCTCAAAGAATTCGAGCAAATTAGTTAAACATGACCTGCCTTTCATGAATCCATGCTGCATCTGCCCAATGAGACAATTTCTATCCAGGTGGTTCTTTATTTCTTACTTGATGATAGAATCAAGCATTTTCGGCACAACAGAAGTTAAGCTAACCGGCCTATAGTTACCTGTCTTTTCTCTACCTCCTTTTGTAAACAGTGGCATCACATTTGCTGTTTTCCAATCTGCCGGGAGCGCCCCATAGTCCAGTGAATTTTGATAAATTACCACAAGTGCATTTGCTTTTTCAGCTGCCTTTTGGGATGCATTCCATCAGGGCCAGGAGACTTGTCTACCTTTAGCCCCATTAGCTTGCCCAACGCTACCTCCTTCTAGGTCCTCACCTGCAATAGCTTCCTTGCCATCAATTATTGGCATGTAATTTGTGTCTTCCATTGTGAAGACCGACACAAATATTTGTTCACTGCTTCGACCATTTCCTCATTTGCCATTATTAAATCCCCATTCTCATCCTCAAAAGAACCAATGTTTGCCTTAGCCACTCTTTTATGTTAATGTATTTGTAGAAACTTTTGCCATCTGTTTTTATATTCCATCTTACTTTTCTTCACAGCTTTTTTCGTGGCTTTTTGATGACCTTTCAAGATTTTCCAATCCTCTAGTTCCCATTAATTTTTGCCACTGTGTATGCATTTGCACAGAAAGAGTCTTATATCTTCCATCGCCTCTTCAAGAATAGAGTTCCTGAGACTCACGACACTCTGAGTGAAATAATATCTGCTCACCTCTGTCTTAAATGAACGACCCCTTAGTTTAAAATTGTGACCCTCCAGTTCAAGATTCTCCCACAAGAGGAATCGTCTTCTTCACATCCACCCCGCTAACACCTCTCAGGATTCCACATCCACTCTGTCAACATCCCTCAGGATTCCACATCCACTCTGTCAACATCCCTCAGGATTCCACATCCACTCTGTCAACATCCCTCAGGATTCCACATCCACCCTGTCAACATCCCTCAGGATTCCACATCCACTCTGTCAACATCCCTCAGGATTCCACATCCACTTTGTCAATATCCCTCAGGATTCCACATCCACTCTGTCAACATCCCTCAGGATTCCACATCCACTCTGTCAATATACCTCAGGATTCCACATCCACCCTGTCAATACCCCTCAGGATTCCACATCCACTCTGTCAATATCCCTCAGGATTCCACATCCAGTCTGTCAATACCCCTCAGGATTCCACATCCACCCTGTCAATACCCCTCAGGATTCCACATCCACACTGTCAATATCCCTCGGGATTCCACATCCACCCTGTCAATATCCCTCAGGATTCCACATCCACCCTGTCAATACCCCTCAGGATTTTACATCCACTCTGTCAATATCCCTCAGGATTCCACATCCACCCTGTCAATATCCCTCAGGGTTCCACATCCACTCTGTCAATATCCCTCAGGATTCCACATCCACCCTGTCAATATCCCTCAGGGTTCCACATCCACTCTGTCAACATCCCTCAGGATTCCACATCCACCCTGTCAATATCCCTCAGGATTCCACATCCACCCTGTCAATATCCCTCAGGATTCCACATCCACTCTGTCAATATCCCTCAGGATTCCACATCCACTCTGTCAATACCCCTCAGGATTCCACATCCACCCTGTCAATATCCCTCAGGATTCCACATCCACCCTGTCAACATCCCTCAGGATTCCACATCCACCCTGTCAACACCCCTCAGGATTCCACATCCACTCTTGTCAATGTCCCTCAGGATTCCACATCCACTCTGTCAATACCCCTCAGGATTCCTCATCCACCCTGTGAATATCCCTCAGGATTCCACATCCACTCTGTCAATACCCCTCAGGATTCCACATCCACCCTGTCAATATCCCTCAGGATTCCACATCCACTCTGTCAATATCCCTCAGGATTCCACATCCACCCTGTCAATATCCCACAGGATTCCACATCCCCTCTGTCAATATCCCTCAGGATTCCACATCCACCGTGTCAATATCCTTCAGGATTCCACATCCACCCTGTCAATATCCCTCAGGATTCCACAACCACTCTGTCAATATCCCTCAGGATTCCACATCCAGTCTGTCAATATCCCTCAGGATTCCACATCCACCCTGTCAATATCCCTCAGGATTCCACATCCATCTGTCAATATCCCTCAGGATTCCACATCCACCCTGTCAATATCCCTCAGGATTCCACATCCATCCTGTCAATATCCCTCAGGATTCCACATCCACCCTGTCAATATCCCTCAGGATTCCACATCCACCCTGTCAATATCCCTCAGGATTCCACATCCACCCTGTCAATACCCCTCAGGATTCCACATCCACCCTGTCAATACCCCTCAGGATTCCACATCCACCCTGTCAATATCCCTCAGGATTCCACATCCACCCTGTCAATAACCCTCATGATTCCACATCCACTCTGTCAATATCCCTCAGGATTCCACATCCTCTCTATCAATATCCCTCAGGATTCCACATCCACCCTGTCAATATCCCTCAGGAGTCCACATCCACCCTGTCAATATCCCTCAGGATTCCACATCCACCCTGTCAATGCCCCTCAGGATTCCACATCCACCCTGTCAATACCCCTCAGGATTCCACATCCACTCTGTCAATATCCCTCAGGATTCCACATCCACCCTGTCAATAACCCTCAGGATTCCACATCCACCGTGTCAATATCCCTCAGGATTCCACATCCACTCTGTCAATATCCCTCAGGATTCCACATCCACTCTGTCAATACCCCTCAGGATTCCACATCCAC
Source organism: Scyliorhinus torazame (assembly GCF_047496885.1). Taxonomy (NCBI): domain Eukaryota; kingdom Metazoa; phylum Chordata; class Chondrichthyes; order Carcharhiniformes; family Scyliorhinidae; genus Scyliorhinus; species Scyliorhinus torazame. The sequence continues at coordinate 72,993,892 of NC_092722.1, read as the reverse complement.
CCTGTCAATATCCCTCAGGATTCCACATCCACACAGTCAATATCCCTCATGATTCCACATCCACTCTATCAATATCCCTCAGGATTCCACATCCACCCTGTCAATATCCTTCAGGATTCCACATCCACCCTGTCAATATCCCTCAGCATTCCACATCCACTCTGTCAATATCCCTCAGGATTCCACATCCACTCTGTCAATATCCCTCAGGATTCCACATCAACTCTGTCAATATCCCTCAGGATTCCAGATCCACTCTGTCAATATCCCTCAGGTTTTGATCGAGTTGCCTCTCACTCTTCTAAACTCCACTGGATACAAACCCAACCTTTCCTCATAAAACAACCTGTCCATTCCTGATATTAGTCCAGTGTACCTGCTCTGATCTGATTCTAACATGTTGATATATTTCCTTCAATAAGGAGACCAATGCTGTACACAGTACTGTAGATGTGGTCTCACCAATGCCCTGTGGAACTTGAACATAAGCTCCCTACTTTTGCAATCAATTCCCCTCACAATAAACAATAAACAAGGACTCGCTGTACTTGCAGGCTAACCTTTTGCGACTCCTGCACTTGGACATACAGTTCCCTCTTCACCTGGGAGCATTGCAATCTCTCACCATTTACACAATAAGCTTCTTTTTCTATTCTTACTGCCAAAATGAACAATTCCACATTTGCCAACATGGTGATCCATTTTCCAGACCTTTGCCCCCTCACTTCACATGCTCCCTCTTCCCCCCTCCTCCCCCTGTTGATAGGCAGTCTCCATTCTGGTCCCTCTTCCACCTGCGGGTTGTACTATATTCGTTCCTTCATGTTGTGATTTTTGCTGTTCCCCAATGGCTTCTCTGTGGGGCGGGGGTTCTCTTTTCCCATGTCCCTTCCTGATACTTCCCTGCGTTCCTTCTTTGCCTCCCCACACCCTGTTCCTATCTTGTTCTGTGCGATCCTGCCTTCCCTCATTGATCCCCGCTCCCCCTCTCTTCCTAATGACTATTGGCTTTGAACAGCTCTTGGAACAGGCTGACGAATGGCCCCCACACTTTGTGAAAGCCCTCATCGACCCCTCAGATGGTGGATTGAACTTCTCCAGGTGCAGAAATTCCAAGAGGTCTGCCAGCCAGTCTGCTGATCAGCAGCTGAGCAGGATTCTCCGGCGGGCAATTAAGGACGCAAAAGCAATGGCATCTACCCTGTATGTAGTTCTGGCTGGTCCGACACTCCGAAGACTGCCACTCTCAAGCACAGCTCCACCCTCACCCCCACACCTTGTACATCGACTCGAAGAAGGCTGTCCAGAACCCGACAAGTCTGGGGCAGGCCCAGAACATGTGGGTGTAGTTGGCCGGGCCAACCTGGCATCGTTCACGTTCACCTCCAGGAAGAACCTATTAATTTTGGTTAGGTGCGCTCTGTGCACCACTTTCAACTGCATGAGGCTTAGCCTTGTGCATGTGGAGGTGAAGCTGGCCCGACCGAGTGCTTCGCTCCAGAGTCCCCACCCTACTTCCGTCCCAAGTTCGTCCTTGCATTTCTGTCTTGCTCTGTCTGGTGATGTTCTTGCCCTTTCTAAAAGTTGTCCATACATGTTCCCAGAGCTTCCCTTCTCCCTACTGTCCGTGTCCAGTGGTTCCTCCAGTAATGTGTCTCTCGGGGCGCTAGGATATCTCATTGCCTCCTTGCAGAGAAGTGCCAGAGCTCCTGTTGGTTCGGTAGTCCCATCCTTCCATTAGCTCGCCGAGGGTTGCGGGTCTGTCCCCCATGTAGAGGTCCCTGAACCCCAAGCATCTCCCTATCCTGACTCCACTTCTTAAAAGTGGCGTCTAGCATGGCTGGCGGGAATTTGTGGTTACCACAGATGGGGACATGGTGGACATCTTGGTTAAGCCGAAGTGTTGTCTCATCTGGCTCCATGTTTTCAATGTGACTACCACCGCTGGGCTAGATGTGTATTTTTCCGTGGGGGGAGGGAGTGGAAGCGCTGCCATGGCAAATGCTCGGAGGGTCGTTCCCCAACAGCAGGACTCCTCCAGCCTCACCCATTCCGTATTTGGTTCCCTTACCCGTTCCCTCAATCTCCCAGCTGTGGCTGCCCAGTGATAATATTGCAAGTTTGGAAGGGCCAGGCTGCCCATGTTTCTTCTCCTCTGCAGTGTAGTCTTGGGATTTTTGGAATCTTTCCTCCACCACACAAATCCCATAATCATTTTGTCGATTCCTTGGGAGAAGGCCTTAGGGATGAAAATCAGTATGGACCTAAATAGGAAGCGGAACCTTGGCAGCATGTTCATCTTGATCGTCTGCGCTCTCCCCGCCATGGAGAGTGGGAGTACGTCCCACCTCTGTAGGTCTTTTTAAACTTCTTCCACCAGACTGGTCAGGTTCCACTTTAGGAACAGATGCCCTGTTAGGCCTCCCTGAAACTAAGGCCTTGCCAACCAAGAAAGAGACTGTTCTTTGTCTCATAGAACATAGAACATAGAACAATACAGCGCAGTACAGGCCCTTCGGCCCACGATGTTGCACCGAAACAAAAGCCATCTCGAAATAACTGTGGGGAGTTAACTTGTTTTTCAGAAGCAGGGGCTGTGCTAAAACTCCCCTCCAACTCCCTAGCTCTCCCTGAGTGTAAAAACAATATAAATATTCAAACAAAAGCTGCGAAGGTTAGAGTTTCGCGTGGAGAGCTGTTGAGGAGATTACTGGGTGTTTATTGGAGTAAGCTGCTATCTCGACTCATAGAATTCTGCTCTTGATTGAGTATCGAATTCCGAGACTACTAGCTGTTGTAAGTATAAAATGTTTGTGGCTTAAGCAATTATGTAGTTAAGGAGTTCACAGGCTAACTCATCACATATCCTGTATCTGTCAAACTGTATCATTTATCGAAACACTTGTAATTACCCTTTTGTCTTTAAATAAATTGCGTATATAATTTACCATACCGATCCATGTCTATTTTAATAAATAAGAGTGACATTTATCTAAGACTCATCATATTCTCACTCTTTGAGGCTATCTGGAGGGTCACTTGCCCATGCCCAAGCTCTCAAGAATTAGAAATATTTAGTTGAAGTTAAGGAAAAGATAGTCAAATAAGTCATAGTCTAACCTGTACACTGAAGGTAGTGAACTCAAGGCACATTGTGTGTACTATAATTAGAACTCCCATACAGCGGGTCTTACTTTAGATATTGACAAGACCTTGTCTGGTAGCTTGCAACCTCGACTAATCAGGAAGATCTTAGATAACTTCTCCTCAACTGTCACAGTACACAGTTAAAGTTCCCCCGCCCCATGATCAGCCGGTGTGTGTTGATGTCGAGGATTTCTGCCATGGTCTTCCTTATGAAATCCATGTCATCCCAGTTGGGCGCGTACACGTTTACCAGAACTACTGGTGCCCCATCTAGGACACCGCTGACCATGACGTACAATCCCCTGGGTCCAAAACCATCTTTGGCACCGTAAACACTGTTCTCTTGCTAATCCAGATAGCTACCCCTAGTCCTCGGCCCATAACGTAAGAAGTACGTCTGTCCCACCGAGACCTTCATTAGCCGCAGTCGGTCCTTCTCCCTCAGGTGCGTCTCTTGGAGGAAGACTATGTCAGCTTTCAAACTTCTCAAATGGGCGAAGATTCTGGATCTTGTCATTGGTCCAGTAAGTCCCCTGATGTTCCAGGTGATAATCCTTGTCGGGAGTTTCTGTCCCCCCTGATCAACCATATTGAACTGGTGGACACGCCCCTGCATTCCGGGGTTTCCCTTTGTCAGGGGGCCATTCAACATGGCCATGGCATTGTTCTCACCTCGAGTTTGTGTCCCTGAGCTCCGGAGTTTCCCTTTGTCCAGGGGCACCCAACATGGCCACCAACTGCATGCACTCTACGTGGGATGCACCCCTGCACTCCAGGGTTTCCCTTTGTTTAGCGATCCTCCAAAGTAGCTGTCTGGGGTGCCATCTTGTTCCCTCAACCTGCACCTTGCCTGCCGGTGCCAATCTGAAAACTAACCCTTTTTTATCCTTGTATTTCCCTTGTGTTCCCCCTTCCTCCCTCTGTCTCCCCTGCTGCCTACTCCCCACTTCCCTGTGTCCTCCCCTTCCCTATCTCCCCCATTGCACTCCCCATCCTTTTCCTGTGGTTCCCCGCCTCCCTCCCCCCGCCAGATGCTCCCTCCCTACCGGGAGGTGCACTGCGGCCCCCCCTTGTTCTCATACTTCCTGCGCTAGCTTTTCCCGCTAGTGTGGTGGCCCCACCTCCCGGGGCTGATCTTTCCCCTTTCCTTAGCCCACTAGTTTGCTGTTCCCTCTCCTGCACTCCGCTGCCGTCGCCGTTTCCTGTGTTTAACATTTCTGCTCAGAGCGAGGCAGTACTGTCCCGTGGTAAAGGTCCGCCATCGTCCTTCTTCTTTCTCTCTTTCTCCTTCCTCTGGTTCGCCCTCAGCGCAGTTTCACCTGCCCCTTGTCCAGGCTGTTCATTCGCACAAACTCAGCCGCATCCGCTGGGGTGTTGAAATAATGTTTTTTATTTTGGAATGTGGCCCAGAGCACGGCTGGGAACAGCATTCCAAACTTCTCCTGGCTCTTGTTCACGACCGATTTCGCTTGGTTGAATTCGGCCCAGCGCTTTGTAAGGTGTGCCCCAATGTCCTGGTAGAGCCCGATTCTGTGCCTTCCCAGTTGCTCGCCTTTGTCTGCCTTGGCCACCGCAGGATCTTCTCCCGGTCCTGATACCAATGCAGTTTGACAATTATTGTCCTCAGCTGCTCCCCCACTTTGGTTTTCGGTCGGATCGATCTGTGTGCCCTGTCGATCTCCGGGGGAGTGGTTTTCGGTCGGGTCGATCTGTGTGCCCTGTCGGTCTCCGGGGGATTGGTTTTCGGTCGGATCGCTCTGTGTGCCCTGTCGATCTCCGGGGGAGTGGTTTTCGGTCGGGTCGATCTGTGTGCCCTGTCGATCTCTGGGGGAGTGGTTTTCGGTCGGATCGATCTGTGTGCCCTGTCGATCTCCGGGCGGTTGGTTTTCGGTGGGATCGATCTGTGTGCCCTGTCGATCTCCGGGGGAGTGGTTTTCGGTCGGATCGATCTGTCTGCCCTGTCGATCTCCGGGGGATTGGTTTTCGGTCGGATCGATCTGTGTGTCCTGTCGATCTCTGGGGGAGTGGTTTTCGGTCGGATCGATCTGTGTGCCCTGTCGATCTCCGGGGGAGTGGTTTTCGGTCGGATCGATCTGTGTGCCCTGTCGATCTCCGGGGGAGTGGTTTTCGGTCGGATCGATCTGTGTGCCCTGTCGATCTCCGGGGGATTGGTTTTCGGTCGGATCGATCTGGGAGCCCTGTCGATCTCTGGGGGAGTGGTTTTCGGTCGGATCGATCTGTGTGCCCTGTCGATCTCCGGGGGAGTGGTTTTCGGTCGGATCGATCTGTGTGCCCTGTCGATCTCCGGGGGAGTGGTTTTCGGTCGGATCGATCTGTGTGTCCTGTCGATCTCCGGGGGATTGGTTTTCGGTCGGATCGATCTGTGTGCCCTGTCGATCTCCGGGGGATTGGTTTTCGGTCGGATCGATCTGTGTGCCCTGTCGATCTCCGGGGGGTTGGTTTTCGGTCGGATCGATCTGTGTGCCCTGTCGATCTCCGGGGGGTTGGTTTTCGGTCGGATCGATCTGTGTGCCCTGTCGATCTCCGGGGGATTGGTTTTCGGTCGGATCGATCTGTGTGCCCTGTCGATCTCCGGGGGAGTGGTTTTCGGTCGGATCGATCTGTGTGCCCTGTCGATCTCCGGGGGGTTGGTTTTCGGTCGGATCGATCTGTGTGCCCTGTCGATCTCCGGGGGTTTGGTTTTCGGTCGGATCGATCTGTGTGCCCTGTCGATCTCCGGGGGTTTGGTTTTCGGTCGGATCGATCTGTGTGTCCTGTCGATCTCCGGGGGATTGGTTTTCGGTCGGATCGATCTGTGTACCCTGTCGATCTCCGGGCGAGTGGTTTTCGGTCGGATCGATCTGTGTGCCCTGTCGATCTCCGGGGGATTGGTTTTCGGTCGGATCGATCTGTGTGCCCTGTCGATCTCCGGGGGAGTGGTTTTCGGTCGGATCGATCTGTGTGCCCTGTCGATCTCCGGGGGAGTGGTTTTCGGTCGGATCGATCTGTGTGCCCTGTCGATCTCCGGGGGAGTGGTTTTCGGTCGGATCGATCTGTGTGCCCTGTCGATCTCCGGGGGGTTGGTTTTCGGTCGGATCGATCTGGGTGCCCTGTCGATCTCCGGGGGAGTGGTTTTCGGTCGGATCGATCTGTGTGTCCTGTCGATCTCCGGGGGATTGGTTTTCGGTCGGATCGATCTGTGTGCCCTGTCGATCTCCGGGGGATTGGTTTTCGGTCGGATCGATCTGTGTGCCCTGTCGATCTCCGGGGGGTTGGTTTTCGGTCGGATCGATCTGTGTGCCCTGTCGATCTCCGGGGGAGTGGTTTTCGGTCGGATCGATCTGTGTGCCCTGTCGATCTCCGGGGGAGTGGTTTTCGGTCGGATCGATCTGTGTGCCCTGTTGATCTCCGGGGGATTGGTTTTCGGTCGGATCGATCTGTGTGCCCTGTCGATCTCCGGGGGAGTGGTTTTCGGTCGGATCGATCAGTCTGCCCTGTCGATCTCTGGGGGAGTGGTTTTCGGTCGGATCGATCTGTGTGCCCTGTCGATCTCCGGGGGATTGGTTTTCGGTCGGATCGATCTGTGTGCCCTGTCGATCTCCGGGGGGTTGGTTTTCGGTCGGATCGATCAGTCTGCCCTGTCGATCTCCGGGGGAGTGGTTTTCGGTCGGATCGATCAGTCTGCCCTGTCGATCTCCGGGGGAGTGGTTTTCGGTCGGATCGATCTGCGTGCCCTGTCGATCTCCGGGGGATTGGTTTTCGGTCGGATCGATCAGTCTGCCCTGTCGATCTCCGGGGGAGTGGTTTTCGGTCGGATCGATCTGTGTGCCCTGTCGATCTCTGGGGGAGTGGTTTTCGGTCGGATCGATCTGTGTGCCCTGTCGATCTCCGGGGGATTGGTTTTCGGTCGGATCGATCTGTGTGCCCTGTCGATCTCCGGGGGATTGGTTTTCGGTCGGATCGATCTGTGTGCCCTGTCGATCTCCGGGGGGGGGTTGGTTTTCGGTCGGATCGATCTGTGTGCCCTGTCGGTCTCCGGGGGAGTGGTTTTCGGTCGGATCGATCTGTGTGTCCTGTCGGTCTCCGGGGGATTGGTTTTCGGTCGGATCGATCTGTGTGTCCTGTCGATCTCCGGGGGAGTGGTTTTCGGTCGGATCGATCTGTGTGCCCTGTCGATCTCCGGGGGGTTGGTTTTCGGTCGGATCGATCTGTGTGCCCTGTCGATCTCCGGGGGAGTGGTTTTCGGTCGGATCGATCTGTGTGCCCTGTCGATCTCCGGGCGGTTGGTTTTCGGTCGGATCGATCTGTGTGCCCTGTCGATCTCCGGGGGTGTGGTTTTCGGTCGGATCGATCTGTGTGCCCTGTCGATCTCCGGGGGATTGGTTTTCGGTCGGATCGATCTGTGTGCCCTGTCGATCTCCGGGGGATTGGTTTTCGGTCGGATCGATCTGTGTGCCCTGTCGATCTCCGGGGGGTTGGTTTTCGGTCGGATCGATCTGTGTGCCCTGTCGATCTCCGGGGGAGTGGTTTTCGGTCGGATCGATCTGTGTGCCCTGTCGATCTCCGGGGGGGGTTGGTTTTCAGTCGGATCGATCTGTGTGCCCTGTCGATCTCTGGGGGAGTGGTTTTCGGTCGGATCGATCTGTGTGCCCTGTCGATCTCCGGGGGATTGGTTTTCGGTCGGATCGATCTGTGTGCCCTGTCGATCTCCGGGGGGGGTTGGTTTTCGGTCGGATCGATCTGTGTGCCCTGTCGATCTCTGGGGGAGTGGTTTTCGGTCGGATCGATCTGTGTGCCCTGTCGATCTCCGGGGGATTGGTTTTCGGTCGGATCGATCAGTCTGCCCTGTCGATCTCCGGGGGATTGGTTTTCGGTCGGATCGATCTGTGTGCCCTGTCGATCTCCGGGGGGGGTTGGTTTTCGGTCGGATCGATCTGTGTGCCCTGTCGATCTCCGGGGGATTGGTTTTCGGTCGGATCGATCTGTGTGCCCTGTCGATCTCCGGGGGATTGGTTTTCGGTCGGATCGATCTGTGTGCCCTGTCGATCTCCGGGGGGGGTTGGTTTTCGGTCGGATCGATCTGTGTGCCCTGTCGATCTCCGGGGGATTGGTTTTCGGTCGGATCGATCTGTCTGCCCTGTCGATCTCCGGGGGATTGGTTTTCGGTCGGATCGATCTGTGTGCCCTGTCGATCTCCGGGGGATTGGTTTTCGGTCGGATCGATCTGTGTGCCCTGTCGATCTCCGGGGGATTGGTTTTCGGTCGGATCGATCTGTGTGCCCTGTCGATCTCCGGGGGGTTGGTTTTCGGTCGGATCGATCTGTGTGCCCTGTCGATCTCCGGGGGATTGGTTTTCGGTCGGATCGATCTGTGTGCCCTGTCGATCTCCGGGGGAGTGGTTTTCGGTCGGATCGATCTGGGAGCCCTGTCGATCTCCGGGGGAGTGGTTTTCGGTCGGATCGATCTGTGTGCCCTGTCGATCTCCGGGGGAGTGGTTTTCGGTCGGATCGATCTGTGTGCCCTGTCGATCTCCGGGGGATTGGTTTTCGGTCGGATCGATCTGTGTGCCCTGTCGATCTCCGGGGGAGTGGTTTTCGGTCGGATCGATCTGTGTGCCCTGTCGATCTCCGGGGGATTGGTTTTCGGTCGGATCGATCTGTGTGCCCTGTCGATCTCCGGGGGATTGGTTTTCGGTGGGATCGATCTGTGTGCCCTGTCGATCTCCGGGGGAGTGGTTTTCGGTCGGATCGATCTGTGTGTCCTGTCGATCTCCGGGGGATTGGTTTTCGGTCGGATCGATCTGTGTGCCCTGTCGATCTCCGGGGGATTGGTTTTCGGTCGGATCGATCTGTGTGCCCTGTCGGTCTCCGGGGGGTTGGTTTTCGGTCGGATCGATCTGTGTGCCCTGTCGATCTCCGGGGGAGTGGTTTTCGGTCGGATCGATCTGTCTGCCCTGTCGATCTCCGGGGGAGTGGTTTTCGGTCGGATCGATCTGTGTGCCCTGTCGATCTCCGGGGGAGTGGTTTTCGGTCGGATCGATCTGTGAGCCCTGTCGATCTCCGGGGGATTGGTTTTCGGTCGGATCGATCTGTGTGCCCTGTCGATCTCCGGGGGAGTGGTTTTCGGTCGGATCGATCTGTGTGCCCTGTCGATCTCCGGGGGGTTGGTTTTCGGTCGGATCGATCTGTGTGCCCTGTCGATCTCTGGGGGAGTGGTTTTCGGTCGGATCGATCTGTGTGCCCTGTCGATCTCCGGGGGAGTGGTTTTCGGTCGGATCGATCAGTCTGCCCTGTCGATCTCCGGGGGAGTGGTTTTCGGTCGGATCAATCTGTGTGCCCTGTTGATCTCCGGGGGATTGGTTTTCGGTCGGATCGATCAGTCTGCCCTGTCGATCTCCGGGGGAGTGGTTTTCGGTCGGATCGATCTGTGTGCCCTGTCGATCTCCGGGGGAGTGGTTTTCGGTCGGATCGATCTGTGTGCCCTGTCGATCTCCGGGGGAGTGGTTTTCGGTCGGATCGATCTGGGAGCCCTGTCGGTCTCCGGGGGATTGGTTTTCGGTCGGATCGATCTGTGTGCCCTGTCGATCTCCGGGGGATTGGTTTTCGGTCGGATCGATCTGTGTGCCCTGTCGATCTCCGGGGGGTTGGTTTTCGGTCGGATCGATCTGTGTGCCCTGTCGGTCTCCGGGGGGTTGGTTTTCGGTCGGATCGATCTGTGTGTCCTGTCGATCTCCGGGGGATTGGTTTTCGGTCGGGTTGATCTGGGAGCCCTGTCGATCTCCAGAGGTTTGAGGAAGCTGCCTCTCCCACCAGGTTGCCCAATATCTGGGCCACATAGTCCATCGGGTCCCTGCCCTCGATCCTTTCTGACAGGCCCACGACCCTTATATTCTGGCGCCAGGACCGGTTCTCCTGGCTCTTGACCTTCCCCTTGCGGCTCCCCTCGGTTGTCACCAACCCTTTAATTTCAGCCTTCTGAGCAACAAGCCTGTCGCTCTGGTCCATCGACACCTTCTCAAGTTCCTAGATCGTCTTGCCTTGAGCATCCACCTTCTTCCCCAGACCGTCGATCCCCGACTGCACGGCGACCAACGCCTCCATCACAGCCACCTTGACTGCCACCTGGATCTCCACCTTTATCGCCTCTTTCCTCGCCAACTGCTCCTTGGTCAGGAACGTCTCCAGCCGAGGGGAGGGAGGCCGTTGTTTGAATCGTTGGTGTCCCTCTCTCTGAAGTGGCCGGGACCCCTCACCTTGTGGGTCCGGCGTCTCATCCACCCGCTGCTCTTGACATTTCCCTCCATTCCTGCCATCTCTGCAGCTTCTCGAGCTCCTGTTTGCTGGCATATTGTTGTTTTATTTCTCTCCCTTTCTTATTGATGGGTGAAATGAATATTTGGGCTAAATTTGACTAAAATTGCCTGTGGTAGTGTTCTGGTGCAGAGCCACCTGAGGTCCGACTGCTTAGCTTCTGGATCTTAACTGACATTCAATGCTGATTGGTGCTGGCCATTTCCGAATGTTCTGCAAAGGCAGACTTGTTTTCAGGAGTGTTAGTTGAATTTTGAACCCAGAGCTGAATAAAGCTCTTTTGGAATCTCTCTGTCAGAGGTTAAAACTCTCTCAAACACCACAGTTTGAGGCTGTTTGCTCTTCAGCGAGATGGTAGACGTCCTAGAGAAACTGGACACCAAGTAAGAAAATCCTTCTTGCAATCTCGTGTGGAGAACTCTAGCCTTATCTCAGTGAGGCTGCTAGTTATCCTGGGGGAGATGGAAGCAAGTCAGAATTAAACCGACCTGAGGCAGATCTTCCGAGTGGAGGCCCATGTTAATACAAGTTCAAGAGGCTCCCCAGTGGGGATCCCACAGCCTGAGATTTCTGCCTGAAGGTCCCAGCCAGAAGGCCCTCGTCAGGCATCCAACCAACGGTTCTCAATCACTCCGCACCCTGGAAGGGCAGTTAGCTGGAAAACTATTTCAACATCTGAAGCAGGAGCACTCATCTTCCATGTCACTTTAATCCTCAATTATTTCCCCCTCCACTCCCTCTGTGTGTGTCTGTCCCGTGTGTGTTTGGGTAGAGGGTGGGGCGGTAAAAAGGTCGAGTAGTTGATTAGCTGATCGTTATTCTATTATAATTATTGCATGCCTTCTCTCTATTGTTGTTAGAAATAAACAGTTGTTGCGTTTTACTTAAAAATCTGGGGCAAAATTCTGGCGCCCAAAACGGCGCAAATCAGACGGGCATCGCGCCGCCCCAATGGAACGGAATGATCCGCATCTTTGGGGGCCGAGCCCCAATCTTGAGGGGCTAGGTCGGCGCCGGACGAATTTCCGCCCCGCCAGCTGGCGGAAAAGGCCTTTGGTGCCCCGCCAGCTGGCGCGGAAATGACATCTCCGGGCGGCGAATGCGCGGGAGCGTTAGCAGCCGCTGACGGCATTCCCGCGCATGCGCAGTGGAGGGAGTCTCTTCCGCCTCCGCCATGGTGGAGACCGTGGCGGAGACGGAAGGGAAAGAGTGCCCCCACGGCACAGGCCCGCCCGCGGATCGGTGGGCCCCGATCGCGGGCCAGGCCACCGTGGGGGCACCCCCCCCCCCCCCGGTGCCAGATCGCCCCGCGCCCCCCCCAGGACCCTGGAGCCCGCCCACGCTGCCTTGTCCCGCCGGTAAGGTAGGTGGTTTAATTTACGCAGGCGGTACAGGCATTTTAGCGGCGGGACTTCGGCCCATCCGGGCCGGAGAATCGCGCGGGGGGACCCGCCAACCGGCGCGGCGCAATTTCGGCAACCGGCGGGGGCGGGATTCACGCCAGCCCCCGGCGATTCTCCGACCCGGCGGGGGGTCGGAGAATCTCGCCCCTGGTGTCTGTAATTCTTTGGAGCAGTCAAGGGTCAAAGAACTTCGAAACTTTATACAGATTATTGGCTAATTCACTTGTGTTGGAACTCCGGGGCCTTTGGGTCTGGAACTGACTGCGCATTCGCCCAAGGTGTCGTAACACATGTTTATTCCCTTGTTTACCCCTTTTTTTTGTTTCTGCTGTTGCATTTTTGATTCACAGATGTTTAATGGACCTGTGACTTTAAGGCAGAGCAGCAGCCTGCACCATTGATTCGAGCATGATGATTCGGGAGGCTGTGCTGTTTTAGATTGATGTCAGTGATGACTCAGATTTATTGGTGTGGCTGGTGGCCAAAGAATGGGCCTAAAAGACAGTGCTATGTCTGGTAATGGGCAGTGATTGGTTCTGTTCCCACCTAAACGGTTCAAAGATCTAAGGAGCTTATAGTTTCATTTTGGGCAGCTGAGGGAGAAAAGCTCTCTTTTTCCCACTCTCCTTTCTCCAGAAATAACCAGCCAATGGTCATCAAAAGGCCACTCTGGGAACCAACTCTCCCTCTGCACAAATGGATGCAAGTAGAGACCAGAATAGGATAATTCTCTCTGCAGAGCAGGTTGGTCTGAAGCTCTCCTGGAAAAGCTGTGAGTAAGATATTGGTAACTGGAAGGAAGATCATTATGGGCCGTAGGCCCAAGAGCTTAAACCACAATCATGCTGAAAAAAGTGTACCGAATAACTCATCCTCCAAAAGAATTCTTATATTTTGACCTAAATCTTTATTATTTTTACCCCTTTTGTCTGTCTTATGTGTGTGGACAGAGGGTGGGGCATGCAAAGGGGGAGTCAGGTATTGTCTTATCATTAAACAGCTGTAGTTACTGCATATTTCATATCTGTTCTTGCATAACTAATCAGTAATTGTGTTTAAACTTACAAACCTGATGATTGCAATTATTGGACAGCCAAGTGCCCAAGATTTCAGGTATTTTTATTTGAATTATTGGTTAATTCACTTGTGTTGTTACTCCCGGGCCTGAGGGGTTGGAATTGACTGTGTACTGGCCCAGGGAGTCATCTCACTTCTCTAACCACCACAGAGAGGGAGGTGGTGCATCACCTTCTCGAATACAGTGTCGCTCAGGACATTGTTGTCTTAAGTGATTTCTGAAGAGTTCTTTGAATAAGGCAGGATGGATAAAGGGGAACCAGTGGGATTTTCAGATGGCATTCAATAAGGTGCCACATGAAAGGCTGCTTCGCAAGGTATGAGGTGTTGCAGGTGATTTATTGGCGAGGATGGAAGATTGTCGAGCTTGCAGGAAACAGAGAGTCAGGATAACTGGTCATGTTCAGGTTAGCAAACTGCAACTGAAGGAGCATGGCAGGAATCAATGCTGTGGCCCTCAACTAATCCCAATTTAAATCAATGACGTGGATTAAGGGATGGAGAGAATTGTCGCCAGGTTTGCTGATAATGTAAAGTTCAGGAGAAAGGTAATCTGCGGGGAGGATACAGAGATATATAGATGGGTGAAGGGACTGGGCAGAAAATTGGCAGTCAGGAAAATATTAGTGTCATGAAAATATCAGGGAAATTTGGTAGCAAAAGCAGGAAGGCAGACTGTAATCTAGATTGAGAGAGGGGAATGTGTAATGAAAACCTGGGCACCCTTGTACATCAGTCGCTGAAGATATGCATGCAGGTGCAGCAGGTGGTGAATAAGGCAAAATGATATGTTGGTGTTCATAGAAAGAGTATTCAAGTGCAGGAGCAAAGATATGGTTAGCACTGCTGCCTCACAGTGCTAGGGACCCGGACTTGATCCTAGCCTCGGGTGATTGTCTGTGTTGAGTTTGCATTTTCTACCTGTATCTGTGTGGGTTTCCTCCCACGGTCCAAAGATGTGCAGGTCAGGTGGATTGGCCAAGCTGAAATGTCACCTTAGTGTCCAAAGATGTGGAGGTTAGGTGGATTGGCTATGTTGAAATTGCCCCTGAGTGTCGAAAGATGTGCAGGTTAGGTAGGGTAACGAAGATAGGGCTGTCGGCCTCGACAGCGTGCTCTTCCAGAGGGTCAGTGCAGACTCACTGAGCCAAAAGACCTACTTTTGCACTGCATTCTATGGTATGCAGGCCAGACCAGGTAAGGGTGCAAATTTCCTTCCCTGACGGAGATTACTGAACCAGGTGGGTTTTAATGATAATTGGCAGTGGGTTCGTGGTCATCGGTAGATTTTTCATTCCAGATTTTTATTGAATTAAAGTTTCACCCTCTGCCATGGTGGGATTCCAACTCGTGTGACAAGCGCATTACCCTTGGCCTCTTGATCACTACTCCAGCGATAATCCCACGATGCCACTGCCTTCCCTTGGGAATCTACCACAGAAACAGCCCCGAGAGCTGTAACTATCTCATGTGGTAACAGCTATTGGATTTTTAAAAAAATAATAGATCTTACAATCCATGATGTATTGTGGAACATTCTGGGAGAAGTTAGTTCCGACGGTAGTTAAGATTGTTTGAGATTGTTGAAATTAGTGATTCTGTGCATATCCGTTGTCTCAGATCACTGTATTATTGTTTATTCTATTTTTTTAAGAAACATTTATTTTACCCAAATCATCACCAAACGTTGGGGACATCATTCTCTGGATTTCAAACCTCTCCTCATACTAAGTATAAACTGCAAGCGCAGTGGAGGGCATTTGTTGCAAGTTTTCCTGCTGTGATTTCAACAACTCGATACTTGCCATCGGGCGTGTCCCTAACAGCAGATGGAGCGTAATGTGGGAAAGCGTGAGGCTGCCCACCTTTCTGCGGCACAGAGGGATCTGGGCGTCCTCGTACATTAATCTCAGAAAGTTAGAACGCCGATGTACAAGTGATCAGGAAGTCAAATGGAGGGTTGGTGTTCACTGCGAGGGGAAGTGGGATATAAAATTCAGGAAGTTTTCTTGGGGCTTTACAGGGCCTCAGCGATAGTGCCCCTACTGCAAAGAGTGCTGGTATCCTTATTTGTGATAGGAGAGAACTGCTCTGGAAGCAGTTCAGAGACGGTTTGCTCGGCCCATTCCGGATGAAGTTGGCGGGGGGATTTGTCCCATGGCGAAACGTTGAGCAAGTTGGTCTGTACACTTGGCGTGCTTGATCAGTAGAGTAGGGCACAAAACAGGTTCCAATTTGAAAGCTTTATTTTTATTGGACTAATCACAGTTGACAGGCGGTGATTGGCAGCACAAATTAGAGACTTAATCCAGAGAGAAGGGAACGAAATGCTGAGTAGCTTCAGGCCAGGCTGCAGGGAGGGGTATGCAGGCATCCAAAGTACATCAGCAGAAACTTATCTCGCTGCCTCCATCATCCCCCTCAGTCCGGCTCCCCCCTCGGGCAGTTTGGGAACTTCGACTCTCTCCAGGGCCTCCTCATAACCCGGAGGGTTCTCGTGGGCAGGGGCTGCATTGTGGCAACGGGTCACCGTGAAAATGCGTCGAGCACTAGGTGCAAACAGGGACTGGATCGCTGTAGCAGGGGAAAGAGGGGAGGAACATAGCACAGGGTTAGACACAGAGTAAAGCTCCCTCTACACCGTCCCCATCAAACACACCCAGGACAGGTACAACACAGGGTTAGACTCAGAGAAAAGCTCCCTCTACATTGTCCCCATCAAACACTCCCAGGACAGGTACAGCACGGGGTTAGATACAGAGTAAAGCTCCCTCTACACTGTCCCCATCAAACACTCCCAGGACAGGTACAGCACGGGGTTAGATACAGAGTAAAGCTCCCTCTACGCTGTCCCCATCAAACACTCCCAGGACAGGTACAGCATGGGGTTAGATACAGAGTAAAGCTCCCTCTACACTGTCCCCATCAAACACTCCCAGGACAGGTACAGCACAGGGTTAGATACAGAGTAAAGCTCCCCCTACACTATCTCCATCAAACACTCCCAGCACAGGTACAGCACGGGGTTGGATACAGAGTAAAGCTCCCTCTACACTGTCTCCATCAAACACTCCCAGGACGGGTACAGCACGGGGTTGGATACAGAGTAAAGCTCCCTCTACACTGTCTCCATCAAACACTCCCAGGACAGGTACAGCACGGGGTTGGATACAGAGTAAAGCTCCCTCTGCACTGTCCCCAAACACTCCCAGGACAGGTACAGCACAGGGTTAGACACAGAATAAAGCTCCCTCTACACTATCCCCATCAAACACTCCCAGGACAGGTACAGCACGGGGTTAGATACAGAGTAAAGCTCCCTCTACACTGTCCCCATCAAACACTCCCAGGACAGGTACAGCACGGGGTTAGATACAGAGTAAACCTCCCCCTACACTGTCCCCATCAAACATTCCCAGGACAGCCAAGGCATAGGGTTAGACGCAGAATAAAGCTCCCTCTCGCAGTCAGACACTCAGTTAGATACAGAGTGATTCTCTGTCTCGGGGTCAGGCACTCACAGGTGATGGTGTTCTGGATGGTGCTGTGAATAGTGTTGTCCTGATCCAGGGTGATGACAGTGACTTCATACGGCCGTGGGCTCAATACTCCGGCCTCCTGCTGTCTTCTTCCGCAGCAACGCAGACAGCTTGTGAGGATGCCGCACAGGACCAATAGCAGAGAGAGGACCAGCAGTAACCTGAGAGCAAGGAGGAATGAGGGAGTTAAGAACGTCAGGGTTAGCAGCAGCATCCTCCACTCATCCCCTCGAGTCTTGCTGTCCCCTTCGATATGAACCTGGCTGTCCCAATTGTCCCTCTCTGTCCCTACGCTGTGCTGAATGTAACAATTTCAGATGTATTGTATTATCGGTTTTTGATGCAGGCAGGTTTAAATGCCTGGGTTAGCTTGTGTGTGTCCTCGTTTGAAAGACAAGATAGATTTTGGGAGCCAGGGGTTGCTATTTAACCATTGTAAAAAGCTTGGGCTAATGCACTTTTGTTTGGATCAAGGGGGATTCCCTGTGGAGTTAATTAGATTTTAGCTTGGTAAGATGCTGTCGTTGCTGCATGGAGCTAAGGTATCGGGCATTTTGCAGGGAATGCAGTACAGTTCTAGCCGGAGCTGTGTCTCGAAGTCAAGCAGTTTGCTCTCTACAGCTCAGTTAAAAGGTATGTCTGCAGACAATACAGTGGTGTGGTTGGAAATGTGAACAAACCAGCTGGAACAGCTTCTGAAGAAACACAGGCATAGTTTCTGCATGGGTCTGACAGGAGTGAGTTCTTGTCTTTAAAAAGCAGTGTTGAAAAATCTTTCTTTCTCAGAGAAGATCGCTGTAAAGCAAGTTTTCCTGAGTGCCAATGATATTCAATCGTTGATTGCGGGCTTAGGTGTTTCTTTCCCTTGTTGATTAAGTGTGAATAAAGATAGCAGTTAAGGGTATTGTGTTCACTGTATTGAGCAGCATTCTTTAAGGGGTGAATTTCTTGTGTGATGTTAAAGATAGTTTAATACTGTCTTTGTAATATATTCATTTTAAATACTATGTTGCTATTTCTTGTATAATCACTCCTGGTATTCTTTCCTCGCAGTCTGATGAAATTAAACTAAAATATTGGGTTTCTGTCCAGTATCCTTGCCACTGTTGGAGTCTGGTCTGGTATTGGAAGAACCCTCGCCCAACCATCACCCTCCGCCCCCTGTTGCTCAGATATCTGTCTCACTCAGCATCATGTGTGGTCAATGAGCCATAGCCCCTACTGTACTCTGGATCAGGGAAGAGAATCCCAGAGACTAACCACCCTCGGAGAGACAGACATTTTCTTTCTGACTGTTCCCTTCTCCACACAGTGTTGGGGAGAGAGGGAGAGAGAGAGGGCTAGTGAAGGAGAGGGAGGGAAAGAGGACTGTGGAGATTGGAATTGGGAGAACAGGAGGATAAGCGAGGGAATGAAGGAGGGGTAGTGGGGGCGTATTAGATCTGTACTGTGGTTAGTATATCTTATGTGTCGCCGCACTTTATACACTACTTGCCAGATTATGAAACTGAGCTTCATGCATGAAGTAAATTGTCTTTATTCATTTTGCTTTGCAGATGTCTCTTATCAAAGGTCAGTTTTCTTGCAGATACAGAGTCTTTTTAAAGTTTGTTTTGTCCAAGCAAATACCGAGTACTGAGTTGAATTCAATACAAATTACAGCTCTCCACATTTCTTCTCATTGAATACACGATACAGAAAAGTTGGAAATAAAACAAAATGGCTGTTCAAAGCGGTAGCGCAGAAAAGTAGCTTCAGATGTTTAAGGTAGTTGATTCCGGAATGAATTGTTCAAACCGGCACATATTTTTTAAAGATTATTGCTGTCATTAATGGTACCCCCCTTTCTGGCTGTGATTGGGTTAAAGTTATTACACAGTTGATTCAATTCGATTAAAATCTGTCCATCAAATGTTAATATGAGGTGATGAAATGCGTCTTTCTTATGAATCTTATCCGTTGTCATGAAAACAGTTTCTGGGAACACTGTCCAGACACTTTAAATTAACCAAATGTGTCCTTGGTAAGTCTAGCTTCCTTATCTTGATAGTTCTCATGGGAAACAGCATGTTTTACTGTCTTGTTTGAAATGTAGGTATTTTAACAATCCATTTCAAGAAGCCATTTTAAATCTTGGGCCATTTATTCCTTTAACTTTTTATATACTAAAAAGGTAGATTCTATACTAAAAAGGTAGATTCTATCAGGGAGGATAGAGGGGCCAGTAGGGATGATGGCTGGGAGGCACTTGGGCAAAGGGGAGGAAGTGGCAGAGAGGGGTCAAGGGTAGGTAGGAAGGGAGGGATGGGGAGACAAGGGGAGGTAAAGACAGATAAGGTATGGGGCAGGATAGAGGGAGCAAGAGGAGGAAGGAGGAGATGGGGCCCAGAAGAGGGAGGCAGGGAGGGATGGCGGAGACAAGGGGAGGGAGGGACAGAGAAGGAAAGGGGCAGGATGTAGGGATAGAGGGGGAAAGAGAAGGGATGATTTTGCAAAAAAGCCAATTGTAAAATCTGTGTGTTTTTGAGGAATAGTTTTTAACTTCAGGATGGTAGTGACTGAGCTGGAGATAGGAGTGTAAGATGTAAACAGGAAGCTGATGAATATCATGATGAACAGCTCCACGTTGTCTCAATGAAAGTGTGAAGGAATGAACAGAGGTTACAGGCAGTTTGTAAACATTAGTTTCTTGATGGAGCAAGCAACTCTGGAGAGAGGGTAATCATAGCCTACAGTTATGTACATTATTCATGTGGTTGCAAAATCAAACAGTTGTGTTGAGGGTAAAACACAATTAGTTTTTGCAATTCTGTTTAGGACAGCCCAAAGTATGCCACATTGCCATGGAGAAGGCTTGCGGCTGTTAAGGGTTCTTGAATCCATCTGAGATTTTCTCATAATAATAATAGCTTATTGTCACAAGTAGGCTTCAATGAAGTTACTGTGAAAAGATCCTAGTCGCCACATTCTGGTGCCTGTTCAGGGAGGCTGGTATGGGAATTGAACCCGCACTGCTGGCATTGTTCTGGATTACAAGGTAGCTGTTTAGCCCACTGTACGAAACTAGCCCCAGTAATAATCGCTTATTGTTACACGTAGGCTTCAAGAAGTTGAAGCTTAAGGTGGGAGCATTTGTTATAAAACTGCCAGAGTCTTGTACCAGGATCAGGCCAATAAAAACTGCTAATTCCAGGGTCAAAGTTATATTAATCTACAGGGTGGCGAAAGCTCCATCTGGTGGTAAAAAAGCAAGAGTACACCAATCTGAGCATCCTGTGTACAGCACCATCTGGTGACTGATAGTGAGAATTGCACTGACCTGAACCCCTGTTCCGAGCTCCATCTGGTGGCCGAAGGGCGGAATTGCTCCGACCTGGAACTCTTGGGTAAATCTATTTTCCAGTGAAGACTCATCTCAAACCTACTCTTTAATCCCTTTGTTTTAATTCCTCACCAACCTTTAGCTTGTGTCTGTCTTGTATGTGTCTATGTGGAGGGTGGGACAGGGTCTTGGGATTTGGTAGTCTGGTAGACCATTATCCTGTTATTTCTTTTATATTCATCTTTTCCTTTTATTATTAACAAACAATTTGTTAATGTTTTATTTATAAATCTGATGTCTGAGAGCAGCATGGTGGCACGGTGGTTAGCATTGCTGCCTACGGCGCTGAGGACTCGGGTTCGAATCCCGGCCCTGGGTCACCGTCCATGTGGAGTTTGCACGTTCTTCCCGTGTCTGCGTGGGTTTCACCCCCACAACCAAAAAGATGTGCAGGGTAGGTGGATTGGCCATGCTAAATTGCCCCTTAATTGGACAAAATAATTGGGTACTCTAAATTTAAAAAAATAATCTGGTGTCTGTAAGTCATTGGAGCAGTTAAGGGTTAAAGATGTTCAGAAAACTCAAATTAATAGTTAATTCACGTATGTAAGGCCTCCTGAGTCTGTGGGGCTGGAATTGATTGCATGTTTGCCCAAGGTGTCGTAACATACATGATTATGTGCATGTGTGAGTGTGTGAATGTGTGATTATGTGTATATGTGAGTGTGTGAGAGAGTCCATGTGAGTGACTGAGTGAGTGCATGCATGAGTGTGTGGGCATGAGTGTGTGGGCATGAGTGTGTGGGTAAGTGAGTGTGTGGGTATGAGTGTGTGGGCATGAGTGTGTGGGTATGAGTGTGTGGGTATGAGTGTGTGGGTAAGTGAGTGTGTGGGTATGAGTGTGTGGGTATGAGTGTGTGGGTATGAGTGTGTGGGTAAGTGAGTGTGTGGGTATGAGTGTGTGGGTATGAGTGTGTGGGTATGAGTGTGTGGGCATGAGTGTGTGGGCATGAGTGTGTGGGCATGAGTGTGTGGGTATGAGTGTGTGGGCATGAGTGTGTGGGTATGAGTGTGGGTAAGTGAGAGTGTGTGTAGATGACTGTGTGTAGGTGAAATGAAATGAAAATGAAATGAAATGAATATTGCTGATTGTCACAAGTAGGCTTCAAATTAAGTTACTGTGAAAAGCCCCTAGTTGCCACATTCCGGCACCTGTTCGGGGAGGCTGGTACGTGAATTGAACTGTGCTGCTGGCCTGCCTCGGCCTGCTTAAAAGCCAGCTCTTTAGCCCTGTGCTAAACCAGCCCCTGGCATGTGTGTGTATATGAGTATGTGAGGGTATGTGTGTGATTGTGAATGTGTGTGTATGTGAGTGAGTGCAGAAGTGTGCATGCATCAGTGTGTGTTAGTGTGTGTGTGTGTGTGTTAGTGTGTGTGTGTGAAAGTGTATGTGTGTGAATGTGTGAGGGAATGTGTGTGTGTGTGTGAATGAGTGAGGGAGTGTGTGTGTGACTGTGTGTGTGAGTGTATGAGTGTGTGTGTGAGTGTCTGTGTGGGAGTGAGAGTGTGTGTGTGTGTGAATGTGTGAGGGAGTGTGAGTGTGAGGGAATGTGTGAGTGTCTGTGTGTGGGAATGTCTGTGTGTAGGAGTGTCTGTGTGTGGGAGTGAGAGTGTGTTACTTTGTGAAGGCCCACTTGGTCGACCAACCCATCGGTACTCACCAGACATACCACAGACTTGTCAGGTGGGACTCCAGGTTGGAGCAGCTGGGAACAGAATGAGAGAGAAGGGTTATTTCGGAGAGACTGTTGAGGAATGGGCAGCACGGTAGCATAGTGGTTCGTACAATTGCTTCACAGCTCCAGCGTCCCAGGTTCGATTCCCGGCTTGGGTCACTGTCTGTGCGGAGTCTGCATGTTCTCCCCGTGTCTGCGTGGGTTTCCTCCGGGTGCTCCGGTTTCCTCCCACAGTCCAAAGATGTGCGGGTTAGGTGGATTGGCCATGATAAATTACCCTTAGTGTCCAAAACTGCCCTTAGTGTTGGGTGGGGTTACTGTGTTATGGGGATAGGATGGGGGTGTGGGCTTGGGTAGGGTGCTCTTTCCAAGAGCTGGTGCAGTCTCGATGGGCCGAATGGCCTCATTCTGCACTGTAAATTCTATGATTCTATGAACGGGGCAGATCAGAGTCACCAACAGTGCAGCATTCCCTCAGTATTGACCCTCTGACAGTGGAGCACACCCTCAGTATTGACTCTTTGACGGTGTGGCACAGCTTAAATACTGACTCCCTGACAGTGTGGCACTCCCTCAGTACTGACCCTCTAACAGTGCGGCACTCCCTCAGTACTGACCCCCTGACATTGCAGCACTCCCTCAGTACTGACCCTCTGACAGTGTGACCCTCCCTTAGTCCCTCAGTACTGACCCTCTGATAGTGTGGCGCTCCCTCAGTACTGATCCTCTGACAGTGTGGCTCTCCCTCAGTACTGATCCTCTGACAGTGCAGCGCTCCCTCAGTACTGATCCTCTGACAGTGTGGCTCTCCCTCAGTACTGATCCTCTGACAGTGCAGCACTCCCTCAGTACTGACCCTCTGACAGTGCGGCTCTCCCTCAGTATTGACTCTTTGACAGTGCAGCACTCCCTCAGTACTGAACCTCTGACAGTGCGGCACTCCCTCAGTACTGACCCTCTGACAGTGTAACACTCCCTCAGTACTGACCCTACAACAGTGTGGCACTCCCTCAGTACTGACCCTACAACAGTGTGGCACTCCCTCAGTACTGACCCTCTGACAGTGCGGCGCTGCCTCAGTACTGACCCCCTGACAGTGCGACCCTCCCTCAGCACTGATTCTCTGACAGTGCGGCGCTTCCTCAGTACTGACCCCCTGACACTGCAGCACTCCCTCAGTACTGACCCTCTGACACTGCAGCAGTCCCTCAGTACTGACCCTCTGACAGTGCAGCACTCCCTCCGTACTGACCCTCTGACAGTGCAGCACTCCCTCAGTACTGACCCTCTGACAGTGTGGCACTCCCCCAGTACTGACCATTCAAGGTGAACTTTCATCTTTGATGAAAATATGTGGAATATACTCACTGTTCACTGGAGACACACTCATCATCATCACTGCGAACCCCCACCAGCTTCATCAGGAGAGAGAGTTCAACAGTTATCCACGAGATACATTAATGCAGAGAGAAACAGATGGAGAAAGAGGGACAGTGCAAGAGAGAGAAAGAGAGGGAAAAATAGGGAGGGAGAGACAGATAGGGAGCGATCGAGAGGGTGAGACAGAGAGGGAGAGAGAGAGAGAGAGACAGACAGATAGAGACGCAGAGATAGAAAGGCAAAGGCCGCGATTTCTAAGCACGGTTCGAGCAGGAATTGCCACAAGCATCCCTCCGCTCCGTCCAGCGAGGCCAGTAACACAATTCAACATTAATTGGTCCACATTACGAGGCCTCATGGGCGTCTCACCGCAAACAACGGCTCACCAGCTGATTTGCCGGGACCGCGCTCACCAGCCCCCTGCTAACAAGTCGAGCAGCACTTAGGCTGCACTTGCTCGGCCAACCCCAGTCAGCTCGCAACAATGACACCGACGAGACCAGCCCTAAGATCGGGGATGCTGACCTGGGGAGGCTCCTGGACGAGGTGGAGACTCGAAGGAGTGCCCTGTTCCCCCGAGGGTCCCGAAGGGTGAGCCACAAGGCAGCCAGTGCTGCCTGGGACAAGGTGGAGGCAGCCATTAGTTCGAACAGTGTGACCCAAGGGGACTGGCCAACAGCGCAGGAAGAAGGTCAACGAACTACACTGGGCAACACGAGTGAGTGAACACCATCACTCCAAACCCCCGAGACCGTTCCACCCCCATGAGAGCATCCATCCCAAACTCCACATGCGCCCCTGTAGCGCGCAAAGACTCCATGAGACGAATAGAGTGAAGTCGATGAGGCTTTATTCAGCGTGTCTGTTCCCCAGCAGCTCGATAGTAAACTGGCCTGCGGGGGAAGACTCCGGCTTCTTATACTCCGCCTTCAGGGCGGAGCTTGAGGTCAACGGCCAACCAGGACCCAGGATCTGTCAGCCAATGACATTAGGTCTTCCAGTCCCACATGACCCCCAATACATACTACCACATTCACCCCTTGTCAAAAATGAACCCGGCGGGGTGATGCTTCGTATGGTGGTAAGGGTTTACAGGGCTGGTCCTGGGAGGATAAAACATTCACATGGCAATACAGTATTGGACAATTTCGTCCTGTTGCAACTATTTACAGAGGGTATAGGAAGAAAAGCAAAATGTTCTTGTGAACAGTCCATATTTGTGTTACATCGACGCCACGAGTCGGTCGGGCGGTCTGGTCGTCCGTGTCGATCGCCTCGGCCCCGGCGGTGGTGGTGGTGCTTGTACCAGTGTTGTCGCCTCCAGGAGCCGTACGGTTTCAGCTGTCGGTGCAAAAGGGAGGGGGACCGATCCTCCTGGGAAGGGGGCGGTCGCGGGGTGCGGCGGTGGCAGGAAGGGGGGGGTTTGGGTTGATGGTGTCGGGAGGGTGTGCGTGTTGCCGGCGGGCGCC
This sequence comes from Scyliorhinus torazame, assembly GCF_047496885.1. Lineage (NCBI taxonomy): Eukaryota > Metazoa > Chordata > Chondrichthyes > Carcharhiniformes > Scyliorhinidae > Scyliorhinus > Scyliorhinus torazame. Next base: position 72,969,509 of record NC_092722.1, on the reverse strand, counting down.
AGATCCCGCAGGGAGACCGTGTCCTGTCGGCCGTCGGGGTACTCCACGTAGGCGTACTGGGGGTTTGCGTGGAGGAGGTGAACCCTTTCGACCAACGGGTCCGCCTTATGTGCCCGCACATGCTTTCGGAGCAGGATGGGTCCTGGGGCCGCCAGCCAGGTCGGCAGCGACGTTCCAGAGGAGGACCTCCTAGGGAAGACAAGGAGATGCTCGTGGGGCGTTTGATTAGTGCTCGTACATAATATCGACCGGATGGAATGGAGAGCGTCCGGGAGGACCTCCTGCCACCGTGAAACTGGGAGATCCCTGGACCGTAGGGCCAGTAGGACGGCCTTCCAGACCGTGCCGTTCTCCCTTTCTACTTGCCCGTTCCCCCGGGGGTTGTAGCTGGTCGTCCTGCTTGAGGCTATGCCCTTGCTGAGCAGGAACTGGCGCAGTTCGTCACTCATGAAAGAGGACCCCCTGTCGCTGTGGACGTATGCGGGGTAACCGAACAGTGTGAAGGTGCTGTTCAGGGCTTTAATGACTGTGGCCGCGGTCATGTCAGAGCAGGGAATGGCGAAAGGGAAGCGGGAGTATTCGTCCACTACATTAAGAAAATATGCGTTGCGGTCGGTGGAGGGGAGGGGCCCTTTGAAATCGAGACTGAGGCGTTCAAAGGGGCGGGAAGCCTTAATCAGGTGCGCTCCATCTGGCCTGAAAAAATGCGGCTTGCATTCCGCGCAGATGTGGCAGTCCCTTGTGACTGTACGGACCTCCTCTAAAGGGTATGGGAGATTGCGGCACTTGATGAAGTGGTAAAACCGAGTGACCCCCGGGTGGCAGAGGTCCTCGTGGAGGGTTTGGAGGCGGTTAATTTGTGCGTTGGCACATGTGCCGCGGGATAGGGCATCGGACGGCTCGTTCAGCTTTCCGGGACGGTACAAGATCTCATAGTTGAAGGTGGAGAGCTCGATCCTCCACCTTAAGATCTTGTCATTTTTAATTTTGCCCCGCTGTGCATTATCGAACATGAAAGCTACCGACCGTTGGTCAATGAGGAGAGTGAATCTCCTGCCGGCCAGGTAATGCCTCCAATGTCACACAGCTTCCACTATGGCTTGGGCTTCCTTTTCTACTGAAGAGTGGCGGATTTCTGAGGCGTGGAGGGTCCGGGAGAAAAAGGCCACGGGTCTGCCCGCTTGGTTAAGGGTGGCCGCTAGAGCTACGTCGGAGGCGTCGCTCTCGACCTGGAAGGGGAGGGACTCGTCGATGGCGCGCATCGTGGCCTTTGCGATATCCGCTTTGATGCGGCTGAAGGCCTGGCAAGCCTCTGTCGACAGAGGGAAGGTCGTGGTCTGTATTAGGGGGCGGGCCTTGTCTGCGTACTGGGGGACCCACTGGGCGTAGTACGAAAAGAACCCAAGCAGCGTTTCAGGGCTTTTGGGCAGTGCGGGAGGGGAAATTCCATGAGGGCGCACATACGTTCGGGGTCGGGGCCTATTATCCCATTGCGTACTATGTAGCCCAGAATGGCTAGCCGGTCGGTGCTAAAAACGCACTTGTCCTCGTTGTACGTGAGGTTCAAGGCTTTGGCGGTCTGGAGGAATTTCTGGAGGTTGGCGTCGTGGTCCTGCTTATCGTGGCCGCAGATGGTTACATTGTCGAGATACGGGAACGTGGCCCGCAACCCATGTTGATCAACCATTCGGTCCATCTCCCGTTGGAAGACCGAGACCCCGTTTGTGACGCCAAAAGGGACCCGTAGGAAATGGTATAATCACCCGTCTGCCTCGAAGGCTGTGTACTTGCGGTCACTTGGGCGGATGGGGAGCTGATGGTAGGCGGACTTGAGGTCCACGGTGGAGAAGACTTTATATTGGGCAATCCGATTGACCATGTCGGATATGCGGGGGAGAGGGTACGCGTCTAGTTGTGTGTACCTGTTGATGGTCTGGCTATAGTCAATGACCATCCTTTGTTTCTCCCCTGTCTTCACTACTACCACCTGCGCTCTCCAGGGACTATTGCTGGCCTGGATTATGCCCTCCTTTAGTAGCCGCTGGACTTCGGACCGAATGAAGGTCCGGTCCTGGGCGCTGTACCGTCTGCTCCTAGTGGCGACGGGTTTGCAATCCGGGGTGAGGTTCGCAAACAAGGACGGGGGTTGCGAGGCCGCAGATAGTGAGTGGGGGTATGGGGCTGCCGAATTTGAACGTAAGGCTCTGTAGATTACATTGGAAATCTAATCCCAGCAAGGTGGGGGCACAGAGTTGGGGAAGGACGTTAAGTTTGTAGTTTTTGAACTCCCTCCCCTGCACCGTAAGGGTAACTTTGCAGAATCCCTGGATCTGTACGGAGTGGGATCCTGCAGCTAGGCGAATCTTTTGTGCGCTGGGATAGGTGGTCAAGGAACAGCGTCTTACCGTGGCGGGGTGTATAAAGCTTTCCGTGCTCCCGGAGGCGACTAGGCATGGCGTCTCGTGGCCGTTTATTAGGACCGTTGTCGTCGTCGTCTGGAGTGTTGGGGGCCGAGCCTGATCGAGCGTAATCGAAGCGAGCCGTGGTTGTAGTAGTGGAGTGGGGTCCGTTGTTGCCGTCCAAGATGGCGTCGGGGATGAACAAAATGGCCGCCCCCATACATCGCACGTGGCTGGGGGGTCACAAGATGGCGGCGGGGGTGGACAAAATGGCCGCCCCCATGCGTCGTACAGGTCTGGGGCGGTCCAAGATGGCGGCGCCCCTCCTCCCCTCGTGGTGGTCGGGACCCAAAATGGCGGCGTCTGCGGGTCGCACATCGGCGCCCCTCCTCCCCTCGTGGTGGTCGGGACCCAAAATGGCGGCGTCTGCGGGTCGCACATGGTGTGCTGGGGGGGCTGGGGAGCGCTAGGACCGCGAGCGCTAGGACCGCGCGGAGCTCCCTCACCGCGAGCGCTAGGACCGCGATCGCTAGGACCGCGCGGAGCTCCCTCACCGGGGACAGCGGTGGTCGGGGCCCAAGTCGGCGGCGCCGGCGGGTCAGGCGTGGGGCTGCGAGCGCAAGGACCGCGCGGAGCTCCCTCACCGGGGACAGCGGTGGTCGGGGTCCAAGTAGGTGGCGCCGGCGGATCAGGCGTGGGGCTGCGAGCGCAAGGACCGCGAGGAGCTCCCTCGCCGGGGACAGCGGTGGTCGGGGTCCAAGTAGGTGGCGCCGGCGGGTCAGGCGTGGGGCGCGGGACGGGGGTTAGGGTGGCGTTAGGGACGCGAAAAACTCCCTCCTCTCCGTGGGGAGTGTTGGCCGGGACCCAAAGCAGTAGCGCCGGCGGCGGGTCATACGTGGGCTGCGGGGAGGGGGGTTGGGGAGCGTAGGCGGCGTGCAGGGCTCCCAGTTCTCCCGGGACCGCGGTGGTCGGGACCCAGAGCGGCTGCGCCTGCGGGTCGTACATGGCGTGCTGGGGGGGTTGGGGCACGTAAACTGCTTGCAGGGCTCCCTGTGCTCCCGGGACGGCGGCGACCATGCGGGACCAGCACACAACTGCATAATGGCCCTTTTTCCCGCAGCTTTTGCAGATAGCTGCGCGGGCCGGGCAGTGCTGTCGGGGGTGTTTCGCCTGGCCGCAGAAATAACAGCGGGCGCCCCCGGTGCGACTCGGCGTTTGGACCGCGCAAGCCTGTGGGGTGTCCGGGGGGGGGGGTAGGGGGTTTGCCGCGACGGGTACGTACGGGGCCCAATGGCCTGCCGCGCGGTCGGGGCCGTAGGCGCAGGTATTACGCGCGGCCACGTCTAGGGAGGCTGCTAGGGCCCGTGCCTCTGAGAGTCCTAGCGACTCTTTTTCTAGAAGTCTTTGGCGGATTTGGGAGGAGTGCATACCTGCCACAAAAGCATCACGCATTAACATGTCCGTGTGTTCGTTTGCGTTCACCGACGGGCAGCTGCAGGCTCGTCCCAAAATCAGCAGCGCGGCGTAGAACTCGTCCATCGATTCTCCGGGAGCTTGCTGTCTCGTCGCGAGCTGGTAGCGAGCGTAGATTTGGTTAACTGGGTGAACGTAGAGACTTCTCAGTGCTGTGAACGCAGTCTGGAAATCGTCGGTGTCTTCAATGAGGGTGAAAATCTCCGTGCTCACCCTCGAGTGCAGGACCTGCAGTTTTTGTTCTTCTGAGACTCGGCCGGTGGTCGTTCTGAGGTAGGCCTCGAAGCAAGTCTGCCAGTGCTTGAAGGCTGCTGCCGCGTTCACTGCGTGGGGGCTGATCCTCAGGCATTCTGGAATGATCCTGAGCTCCATAGTCCTTTTTAGGCACGCTTAATAAATTGTAGCGCACAAAGACTCCATGAGACGAATAGAGTGAAGTCGATGAGGCTTTATTAAGCGTGTCTGTTCCCCAGCAGCTCGATAGTAAACTGGCCTGCGGGGGAAGACTTCGGCTTCTTATACTCCGCCTTCAGGGCGGAGCTTGAGGTCAACGGCCAACCAGGACCCGGGATCTGTCAGCCAATGACATTAGGGCTTCCAGTCCCACATGACCCCCAATACATACTACCACAGCCCCCAACCTTACCCCCCTCCCCCTCCTCCCAAACCCCACCTTCACAACCCCTCTCCCACCAATGGGAACCACGCGTGTGCCTAACGAAGCCCTCTGTGTCTCCTCAGGAAAACCGCTCCCACAATTGGCAGGAGAGAACTCATGGTGACGTGGTGCCATGGGGATGGCAAATGGCACAGTGGTTAGCATTGCGGGGCAGCACGGTGGCACAGTGGGTTAGCCCTGCTGCCTCACGGCGCCGAGGTCTCAGGTTCGATCCCGGCTCTGGGTCACTGTCCGTGTGGAATTTGCACATTCTCCCCGTGTTCGCGTGGGTTTCACCCCCACAACCCAAAGATGTGCAAGGTAGGTGGATTGAATATGCTAAATTGCCCCTTAATTGGAAAAAAATTGAATTGGCTACTCTAAATTTATTTTTTAAAAAGCATTGCTGCCTCACGCCGCTGAGGACCCGGGTTTGAATCCCGGCCCTGGGTCACTGTCCGTGTGGAGTTTGCACATTCTCCCCGTGTCTGCGTGGGTTTCGCCCCCACAACCCAAAGATGTGTAGGTTCGGTGGATTGGACACACTAAATTGCCCCTTACTTGGAAAAAATATAATTGGGTACTCTAAATTTATAAAAAAATATTTCTTACCTTCTTCGATGTAGTGGTCGAGCTAGGAGGGCCAGGCACATTGAGGATCATTGAGGGCGTAGGTGGGTGGTGGTGGGAGTGGATGGGGGGCATTGTGGGCTGGGGCGGGTGGGGGGGGGGGGGGCACCATCGTTAGTGGGATATTGTACAACACATTAAAATCCATTTTGCATATCCATTATGATACCTCTGTCACTTTCTTTCATAATGCATGCAGACCTCCGGCCCTTTTACCCACCTCTCCAGCCATCCCCCTCTCCCCGTGGCACTCACCCACCCTCAGGCCATGAACATTGTTCCGGAGCTGTGTCCCATTCCCTGGGTGTTCGGATATTGGCTGTTGCGTGTGTGATGATGCCTCACACAGTGTACAGGCACAGTGTCCAGGCATCATGGTGTGATTGGGATGCTCGGCAATGACTCGTACTTGCTACATGGCCCACCCCCCCCCCCCCCCGGGAATCCACTTGGCATGTGTGAAGTGCTCACTTAACCACGATTGCCAATATCGCAATAACCTTCAGCCGCACAGCCAGAGGCCTCAGCAGTCGCTGGGGGTAATGGATGATCGGTGGGGCAGACAGGCAGGGACAAGGGTTGCCCCGGAATGGGTAGATACGATCCAGGGGTTTGCATGGTGGTTCCGCGATCGATTGTCCCCCAGTAGCCACCCCAACACGTGATCCACGACCCCCATGGCGACGTACCCCTGCGGAGGGTCCCCTACCCGCCCCCCCCCCCCCCCCCCCGACTGAGCACTGGGGTGGCAAGCCCAGCACCCCCGGGCTCTTTGCCTATGAGCTACTCACCTCCTCGGCGCACCACAGAAGCCCTTCCGCTAGGTTAACATTTTTAAAAAGGAGTACTTGCTGGGGAGGCCGATGAATGACAGGAGGCTGTTGGATATTGGGTCGCTCTCGTTGACTGTATAAAAATGGGGCTTAATGATGATAATTGGTTTCTTGCCACGCTACGGTGAGATCACGATTGCGCCTCAGGGGACGGGCCGTTTGCATTGCAAACTGTTTGGTGCCCTTCGTGGATCTCGTTTTTGGTCTTTCCCCCTATTTACTGGCCTCGTTACACTGGAGTGAGAGCGCAACAAGGCTGGAGAATCGCTCCCAGAGAGAGAGACAGATTGAGATAGAGAGGGGGACAGAGAGAAAGAGTGACAGAGAGTAAGCCAGAGAGACAGAGAGAATGTTTATTTATAGAGAGGGAGGGAGACTATTCAGTTAGTGAGAGAATGAGACAAAGGGAATGTTCAGTTAGTGAGGGAGAGAGAGAGAGAGAGAGTGTTCAGTCAGCGAGAAAAGGAATGTTCAGCAAGTGAGAGAGATAGAGAGAGCGAGGGAATGTTCAGTTAGTGAGAGAGAACGAGAGAGAGAGAAGGAATGTTGAGTGAGGGAGAGGGAGAGGGGTTAATGTTCAGTTCAAGAGCGAGCGAGAGAGAGAGAGAGAGGGGAAGGAAAGCTCAGTTAGAGAGAGCGAAGGAGAGATTGAGTATTGACTGACCTGACAAAGGATGGAGAGAGAGTAAATGAGAATTGCTGCTCGGGGTAGTAGTTCCATCCTGTCAAGCCAGACAGTCCCAGTCTGAGGGTCCGCCACTTGTTTCAATCTCTCCCTCTGTCTCTGTTTTTCCCTCTCTGTCTCTCACCCTCCCTTTCTCTCGCTGTCTCCGTCTTTTTGTTTCTCTCTGTCTCTGTCTGCCTCTCTGTCCCTCGCTATCTTTCTCCCTCCTTCTCTCCCTCTTTCTGCCTCTCCCTGTCTCACACTGCCTCTCTGCCTCACTGTCTCTCTCTGGTTGGATGGTGTGAAGCCTTTAATAGCCCCCTCCCTTACCCATGTGATCACTGTCCCCAGTTTCAGAGGACCTTGCCCGAGGCAGTCTGTTCCAGTCTAACACCCTGACCTTGGGGAATTAGGACTCAGACCTGATCCTGTGAGTGTTCGTTCAAGACTCGGTGAGCCCCATCCAGCTCCAGGGGCCTCGGGAAAGCTCCCGTGCCCATCAGCGTGTTAAGCATCGTATGCCCCGGCATCTGACCCCTCCACTCCCTCCGGGAGACCCAGAATCTGAAGATTCTTCCTCCTTGACCGATTCCCCATGTCCTCAAACTTTTCCTGCCATTTCTTGTGCAGCGCCTCATGCGCCTCCACCTTCACCGCCAGGCCCAAGAACTCATCCTCGTTCTCCGAGGCCTTTTGCCGCACCTCCCGGATCGCCGCCCCTTGGGCCTTCTGGGTCTCGACCAGCTTATCGATCGATGCCTTCATCGGCTCCAGCAGCTCTGCCTTCAGGTCCACAAAGCAGTGCTTGAGGAACTCCTGCTGCTCCTGCGACCATAGCGTCCAAGCTGCTTGGTCTCCACCCGTCGCCATCTTGGTTTTCCTCTCTCGCACTTGTCGCTGCACCAAAATCACTTTTTTGACCGCTCCACTCCTGGTGCAATCTATACAGTGCCGGGGGAACCATACTGTCACCTTCCCACACTGGGAACCGTCGAGCAAATGCCGTTGGGGCCCCTCAAAAGAGCCCAAAAGTCCGTTTCTGACGGGAGCTGCCAAATGTGCGACTTAGCTCCGCATAGCCGCAACCGGAAGTCCGGGGGCCGCCATCTTGGCCGCTATCTTCAACCCAGCCCGCCATGTGCGACTCATGGGGGCCGCCGTCTTAGCCGCCATCTTCTACGCCGCACGACACGTGCGACCGACGGGGGCCTCCATCTTGGCCGCCATCTTCAACGCAGCCTGACACGTGCGACCTATGAGGGCCACCATCTTGGGACCAGCCCGCTACCTCCGACCACGGCAGCTACCCGCAGCTCGGTGCTGTCACCCTCGACCAGTCACGGCCCAAGCACTTCAGGAAGATGATGACCGTCCGGGTCAATGGGCACGAAACGCCCTGTCTGTTTGACTCTGGGAGCACAGAGAGTTTCATACACCCAGACATGGTAAGGCGCTGTTCCCTCCAGATTTCCCCCGCATCCCAAACAATCTCCTTCGCTTCCGGATCACATTCAGTGCAGATCCGAGGGTACCGTGTCGTGAACCTCGCAATACAGGGCGCCGAGTACGCCGATTTTAAACTCTATGTCCTCCCCCATCTCTGCACTCCCCTCTTGTTAGGACTGGATTTCCAGTGCAACCTCAGAAGCCTGACCCTGAAGTTCGGCGGACCCCTACCCCCTCTCACCGTATGTAGCCTCGCAACCCTTAAGGTTGCCCCTCCCTCGCTCTTTGTGAACCTCACCTGTGACTGTAAACCCGTCGTCACCAGGAGCAGGCGGTACAGTGCCCAGGACAGGACTTTTATCAAGTCGGAGGTCCAGCGGTTCTTGAGGGAGGGGATCATCGAGGCCAGTAATAGCCCCTGGAGAGCCCAAGTGGTGATTGTCAGGTCCGGGAAAAAGAACCAGATGGTTGTAGACTACAGCCAGACCATAAATTGTTACATGCAACTCGATGCGTACCCACTTCCCGGATAGCGGACATGGTGAATCAGATTGCACACTACCGGGTTTTCTCCATGGTAGATCTGAAGTCCGCATACCACCAGCTCCCGATCCGCCCGGAAGACCGCCACTACACTGCCTTTGAGGCAGACGGCCGCCTCTTCCACTTCCTCAGGGTCCCCTTCGGCATCACCAATGGGGTCTCGGTGTTCCAAAGAACGATGGACCGAATGATTGACCAGTACGGGCTGTGGGCCATGTTCCCGTACTTGGATAACATCACCATCTGCGGCCATGATCAGCAGGACCACAACGCGAACCTTCAGAAGTTTCTCGAAACCGCCCAAACCCTCAATCTCACCTACAACAAGGAGAAATGCGTTTTCCGCACAACGCGACTAGCCATCCTCAGCTATGTCGTGGAAAACGGGGTCCTAGGGCCCGACCCTGACCGTATGCGCCCACTTCTGCAACTCCCCCATCCCCACTGCCCCAAGGCCCTGAAGAGATGCCTCGGGTTCTTTTCATATTATGCACAGAGCCCGCCCACTTATCAAAGCCACTGATGTGTTGGATGTTCTGGATCACATACAGGTCACCAACACTTGAAGTAGTGCAACACTATTTTATTAAAAGGTTAACTATTTAAACATACTTGAACTGTGGATAAATACAATACTAGCTTTAACTAAAGACCTTTGCCTTGTCCTAACCAGTTGATGCACTCAGCACATGGTGAATGTCTGTGTTGCAGGCTGTGAGCTCTGTGCTCCTAGCTAGCTGCTACTCGAATGAGCGGGAACTCTGATGCTCCCTGTCTTTATAGTGCGTGTGCTCTCGCTGGTTATTGGCTGCGGTGTTGTGTATGTTGATTGGTCCCACTGTGTGTCCATCAGTGTGTATCTGCACCATGATATACTGGTGTATATTATGACAGCCACCATCTTCCCCCTAATGACTGAGGCCCGCCAGGCCTTCAGCCGCATCAAGGCAGACATCACCAAAGCTGCGATGCACGCGGTGGACGAGTCCATTCCCTTCCAGGTGGAGAGCAACGCGTCGGATGTCGCCCTGGCCGCTGCCCTTAACCAGGCAGGCAGGCCTGTGGCCTTTTCTTCCCGTACCCTCAACGCCTCCGAGATTCAACACTCCTCAGTCGAAAAAGAAGCTCAAGCCATTGTGGAAGCTGTGTGGCATTGGAGGCATTACCTGGCTGGTAGGAGGTTCACCCTCGTCACCTACCAACGGTCGGTAGCCTTTATGTTCAACAACACACAGCGGTGGAGAATCGAACTCTCCACCGAGAATTACAATATTGTGTATCATCCAGGGAAGATCAACGAGCCCCCAGATGCCCTGTCCCGCGGCACATGCATCAGCGCGCAAGGTGACCGTCTCCGGGCCATCCACAATGACCTCTGTCACCCGGGGGTCACCCGGCTTCTCCACTTCATCAAGGCCCGCAACCTGCCCTACTCCACCGAGGAGGTCAGGGCTGTGACCAGGGACTGCCAAATCTGCGCGGAGTGCAAGTCGCACTTCTATCGACCGGATAAGGCCCACCCGGTGAAGGCATCCCAGCCCTTCGAACGCCACAGCATCGACTTCAAAGGGCCCCTCCCCAGCGACGAACTGTGTCAGTACCTGCTCGGTAAGGGCAACGCCTCGAGCAGGACTACCAGCTACAACCCCCGGGGAAACGCACAGGTGGAGTGGGAGAACGCGATGGTATGGAAGGTCGTCCTCCTGGCCCTACATTCTAGGAGTCTCCCAGTTTCCCGCTGACAGGAGGTCCTCCCCGACGCGCTCCAATCAATTAGGTCGCTCCTCTGCACAGCCACGAACGAGACATCTCATGACCGCCTATTTGTCTTCCCCAGGAAATCCACCTCCAGGGTCTCGCTTCCGTCCTGGCGACAACACCGGGGCCTGTTCTCCTCTGAAAGCACATGAGGAGCCATAAGTCCGACCCCCTGGTCGAGAGGGTCCAGCTCCTTCACGCCAACCCTCAGTATGCCTACGTGGCGCACCACGACGGCCGACAAGATACAGTCTCCCTCTGGGATCTGGCACCCGCCGGTTCCCCTGCGACCATCACCTACCCCCTCCCCCCACTACACCGAACACCGCCCCCACTCCTGCATGGCCTACACCCCCCCCTCCCCCCATCACCAAACTACAGTGATGAAGCTTCAGACGACACGCTCCCGGAGTCAACGAGCCCAACACCCGTGCCCGCAGCGAAGCCAGAGCTCAGACGATCGCAGCGAACAATCAAGGCGCCGTCAGCCTCGATCTGTGAGCCCACTTCACCCCTGCTGGACAATTTTTTAACAGGGGGTGAATGTGATGAACGTATTACTGCTACCATTCACCATTGTATTGCATTACATTGTATCGTATTATGTGGGTGCCCTTGTGGGCTCCGCCTATGGTTCCGCCCCCTCGGGGAGGTATATAGATCTGCAGCCTGTAGGCAGCACTCAGTACAGAACAGTCGCAGGCAGGCACAGATCTAGCTGATCAAAACCACTGTTCACTTCTACTCATCGTCTCGTGTGAATTGATGGTTGCATCAGTACTACAAAGACATGTAAGCTGACCTCGAAGGTGAGGCGGAAAGCAAAGGCGTCGAATGTGAGCCCGATGAAGATGGGTATGAACTGTTTGCACGTTGATTTTGCAGGAACAGTGATAGACTTGATGAAGAGGCCCAAGATGTGCTGCTCCTATGGTTTGGTGGGAGGGACAAGGTGGTCATGGGGGATGCCCAGACCGGGACACTGAGAAGGGCGGGAGCTCTGAGGTGACGCATTCCAAAATAAAAACTGAGATCGCAGTTGCTGATACCTCGGAGGACCAGCTACTGAACAAGCTAGAAACAGACAACATCATACCAGTCTTAGAGAAGCTTGCTCCAGAGGCACTTGGTGAGTCGTCTCAGGCCTTTGAAATGTTTCTGGTAATCAACTCCCTGCTGCTCGAGGTCGTTGCCACTTTTATTATCAGACCACAAGCAGCGAGTCCGTTTCTTGTATTGACCAAATGACCACACAACCGGTATGTTAGTTCAAAAGGCAGTTTATTATTAAACACAAGACTTATTTCTATGTGCAATGGTACACGTGGCTACATATTAAACTACACCTATCAACGAACATGACCTTTACTTAACTTCTGGATGACCGGCTCTGTGTAGGTAGATTGTGGTAAACCACTGTTGCACCTCTATTAGGTGATGTATGGTAGGACCTGTACTACAGGTACGTTGGTAGTCCCTGCCTGCTGGCTCCGCCCAGTAGGCGGAGTATAAATATGTGTGTCCTCCATGCTGCAGCCATTTCGCCAGCTGCTGTGGGAGGCCACACATCTTGGAGCAATAAAGCCTCAGTTGTACCCAACACTGGGCTAAACAGCTGGCTTTTAAAGCAGACCAAGGCAGGCCAGCAGCACGGTTCAATTCCCGTACCAGCCTCCCCGAACAGGCGCCGGAATGTGGCGACTAGGGGCTTTTCACAGTAACTTCATTGAAGCCTACTTGTGACAATAAGCGATTTTCGTTTCATTTCATAGCAGAAATGGTCAATCGGATCGCCCAATACCGAGTATTTTCCACAGTCGACTTCAAATCCGCCTACCACCAGTTCCCCATCCGACCAAAGGACAGCCCCTCTACTGCCTTTGAAGCAGCCGGCCGGCTCTTCCACTTCCTCAGGGTTCCCTTCGGCGTCACAAATGGGGTCTCCGTCTTTCAAAGGGCGATGGATCAAATGGTGGACCAGTACGGTTTGCGGGCTACATACCCGTACTTGGACGATGTCACCATCTGCGGCCATGACCAGCAGGACCATGACGCTAACCTCAAAAAGTTCCTCCAGACCGCCCGAGCCCTTAACCTGACCTATAATGAGTAAAAATGCGTTTTCCACACCACCCGGCTGGCCATCCTCAGCTATGTCGTGGAAAACGGGGTCCTAGGTCCCGACCCCGACCGCATGCGCCCCCTAAAGGAACTTCCCCTCCCCCGCACCCTCAAGGCCCTCAAACGGTGCTTGGGGTTCTTCTCCTACTACGCCCAGTGGGTCCTCAAATATGCGGACAAAGCCCGCCCACTCATAAAGACCACCATATTTCCCCCCTCGGCTGAGGCTCGATTGGCCTTCAATCGCATCAAGGCCGATATCATCAAGGCCGCTATGCACGCGGTGGACGAAACTATCCCCTTCCAGGTAGAGAGCGATGCATCAGACATCGCCCTGGCTGTTACCCTCAATCAAGGAGGCAGACCAGTAACGTTCTTCTCCCGAACCCTCACCGCCTCCGAGGTTCGACACTCTGCAGTCGAGAAGGAGGCACAAGCCATGGTGGAGGCTGTGCGGCGCTGGAGACACTACCTCGCCGGTAGGAGGTTTAGCCTCGTCACCGACCAACGGTCAGTCGCCTATATGTTTGATAACACGCAACGGGGCAAAATAAAAAACGATAAAATTTTGAGGTGGAGGATCGAACTCTCCACCGACACGTACGATATCAAGTATCGTCCAGGGGAGCTCAACGAGACCCCAGATGCCCAGTCCCGCGGCTCGTGCGCCAACGCGCAGGAGGACCGCCTGCAAGCCATCCACAATGACCTCTGCCACCCGGGGGTTACCCGGCTCGTCCACTTTATCAAGTCCCGCAACCTACCTTACTCCACCAAGGAGGTCAAGGCCATGACCAGGGCTTGCCAGATCTGTGCCGAGTGCAAACCGCACTCCTACCGGCCAGACAGGGCTCGGCTCGTGAAGGCCTCAGGGTCCTTTGAGCGACTGAGCGTGGACTTTAAGGGCCCCCCCGCCCCGTCCACCAATCGTAATGCCTATTTCCTCACTGTTATCGATGAGTTCTCCCATTTCCCATTCGCCATTCCCTGCACCGACATGACCTCAGCCACCATGATTAAGGCACTCCACAGCATCTTCACCCTGTTTGGTTTCCCCGCTTATATCCACAGCGACCGGGGTACATCGTTCACGAGCAATGAACTGCGTCAGTATCTGCTCAGCAAAGGCATCGCCTCGAGCAGAACGACCAGTTATATGCTGTGGGGAAACGGGCAGGTGGAGAGGGAGAACGCGACAGTGCGGAAGGCTGTCCTTCTGGCCCTACGGTCGAGACTTCTCCCAACTACCCGCTGGCAGGAGGTCCCGTCCAATGCTCTACACTCCATTAGGTCGCTCCTCTGCACGGCCACGAATGAGACCCCTCACAACCGATTGTTTGTCTTCCCCAGGACGTCTAACTCCGGGATCTCGCTTCCACCTTGGCTGACGGCTCCGGGACCTGTTCTTCTCCGGAGGCACACGAGGAGCCTGGTCTAGCAGGTCCGATTACTCCACGCCAACCCCAGTTACACCTAAGTCGAGTACCCCGACGGCAGGCAAGATACGGTTTCCCTCCGGGACCTGGCACCCACTGGATCCCCCACTACAGATGCCCCTTCCCGCGCCGCTCCCCTGCAGGACCCGGCACCCCCTACAACATACCCCCTCCCGGTTCCACTCCCCGTTGTTGAGCACCTACCGACCGCGCCCCCTAGCGCACCCCCTCTACACACCCCGCCGGCACCGCTACCCCCAGCCCCACCTGTTCCCCTGCACCCCGTTCCCCTACCCCGACCCGGACCAAGGCTCTGACCACCGTGCTCCCGGACGTACCCTCAACCAAGACGTCCGTGTCCGCCGCACCACCGCCCGAGCTGAGGAGGTCAATAAGGACGATCCGGCCACCGAGATGAATGGACTTATGATGGCACTTCACCCCCGCCGGACTCTTTTTAAACAGGGGGTGAATGTGATGAACGGTTACTGTAACATTGTACCCTTGTCATCATGTAAGGTGATGTCCCCTTTAAGACCGGGCTTGGAACCCTGGGGTATTTGGGAGCCGTATATAAGGGGCCGCCTTGTGGGCGGCACCACTGTTAGCACACGTCTCGGCACCAGGCTAGTTCTTAGCTCATTAAAGCCTTTTTTACCGTTTACACTCTAAGCGTCGTTATTGTGTGTACCACATACGCATTGTGGACCCCACAGATGGCCGCCCCACCTGGGATCTTACCCAGCCAATACGCCAATACCACGCGCCAACCAGCGAACCCCGGGGTCCCCGATGTTACTTTTGCGGCCAGCAGAAACACCCTCCGCCAACGCTGCCCTGCCCGCGCTGTCCTTTGTAAGGCTTGCGACAAGAAGGGACACTTCGCCACAGTGTGCCAGGCCCGCGCAGTTGCCGCTATCGCCCCCATTCTCCTCGTTTACGGACAATGGGCGCCGCCATCTTCACCTCCCCGGACTACGCGCGGCCAGTGGGCGCCGCCATCTTCTCCCCCTCAGAACACGCGCGGCCAGTGGGCGCTGCCAGCTTCTCCCCCTCAGACCAAGCGCAGCCAGTGGGCGCCGCCATCTTCCCCTCCGAGCAACACGTGCGGCCCATGGGCGCCACCATCTTGTTCAACCCCCGCCACGTGCGGCACATGGGCGCAGCCATTTACTCCTCCTCATGGTCTTCAGGCGCCGCCATTTTGTCTCCCCCACGGCACATGGGCACCGTCAGTGTTCCAGGACCTGTGTCCCCCGGGCTCCCCATCATCTGACACCAGTGACGGCCGACCACGACTCGCCTCAGTGACCATCGACCAGTCTCGTCCACACAATCTGGCCACCGCATCGACCAGCGTTAAAATCAACGGACACGTGACATCTTGCCTGCTGGACTCCAGGAGCACCGAAAGTTTCATCCACCCAGATATAGTAAGGTGCTACTCCCTCGCGGTACATTCCGCCAACCAAAAAATCTCCCTGGCCTCCGGATCGTATTGCGTAGCGATCTGGGCGTACTGTACGGTCACACTCACGGTCCAGGGCGTAGAATTCAGCGGCTTCTGCCTCTACGTCCTCCCTAACCTCTGCGCTGCCCGACGACTCGGCCTGGACTTCCAGTGAAACCTCCAGAGCCTAACCCTGAAATTCGGCGGGCCCCTACCACCCATCACTGTGTGTGGCCTCGTGACCCCAAAGGTCGATCCGCCTTCCCTCTTCGCAAATCTAACCTCAGATTGCAAACCCGTCGCCACCAGGAGCAGACGGTACAGCACCCAGGACAGGACCTTCATCAGGTCCGAAGTCCAGCGGCTGCTTCGGGAAGGCATCATCGAGGCCAGCAACAGCCCCTGGAGAGCCCAAGTGGTAGTTGGTAAAACTGGGGAGAAACACAGAATGGTCGTGGACTACAGCCAGACCATCAATCGGTACACGCAGCTCGACGCGTACCCCCTCCCACGCATATCTGATATGGTCAATCAGATTGTACAGTACCGGGTCTTCTCAATGGTAGACCTCAAATACGCCTACCACCAGCTCTCCTTTCGTAAATCGGACCGTCCATACACTGACTTCGAGGCAGACGGCCGCCTCTATCACTTCCTCAGCGTTCCCTTCGGCGTCACCAACGGGGTCTCGGTCTTCCAAAGGGAGATGGACCGAATGGTCGACCGATACGGTTTGCGGGCCACCTTCCCGTACCTAGACAACGTCACCATCTGCGGCCATGATCAGCAGGACCACGACGCCAACCTTGCCAAATTTCTCCACACCACCACTCTCCTAAACCTCACCTACAACAAGGAGAAGTGCGTGTTTAGCACGACCCGCTTAGCCATACTCGGCTATGTGGTCCAGAACGGACAGTCAACCCATTTTCCCCTGACGGCCGAGGGACAACAGGCCTTCACCCGCATCAGAGCTGTGTTGCTCTTTTTAGCCTTAGTTTATTAGCTCTGATTACGTCACCTTTGCTCACGAGTCGCCAGGTATCTTTCTGATACCGCCACGTGGTTCAAGTTCAAGTCATGATTAATAAGTCAGCACACCGCTTCGTAAGATTGAAATCAACGGTCATTTATTATATACAACAAGTAATGTTTATACACTAATCCTACTATCTATATAATAAACTTATCACTGCTGGCCAATACTTAACTTTAGGAAGAGCCCACCAGGTCAGGGAAACGAATGGCTTATCCAATCGGATCTGGCCCGCGGGATTCAAAAGGCTGCTACAGGTCGATGGCTAGGAGTCTTAATCAGATAGCGATCACTGGATTCAAACTTACAGTTGCCGGTTGCTGTTCTTGCGAAGGTCTCGAGCAGGCGAAGAAGGGCGAGAGAGAGATCTGAACTTGGCCCCTCACTTTATAGGGCCCAGGGGCTTCCCGCCTCCCGGGGCGGCTCTTGACCCTGAGTCCCAAGTGATTGGACCTGTTCCCAATCACTGGGGTCGATACGTCCAATTGCGAGGCGATTCCTCGATCGGGGGGTGGTCGTTCACCTGCTTTTGTTTCGGCCACTGCAGGCGCCGACAGGTCTGGCCCGGTATTCAATTGCTAATATGTTGCAATTGTTCCCGGGGATAGCCGATTAAACTGCAGATGTCTGGGTTGATGGGCTGTTAATAGCCCTGAGTATCGATCTGGGCCAACTTCCCCAGAGCCGAATATGCTATTCTGTCTGCAGCTGTCCGTTTCTGTCTAGTTACCTGCTTTTCCCAGCAGCCTTTCCGGTTAGCCATTTCAAATCGGGTTTTGGCCAAATTAATCGGGACGCAGCCATTTTACGTGGCTACAGCTGATATCGCCAAGGCCGGGATGCACGCAGTAGACGAGACGCTGCCCTTTCAAGTAGAGAGCGACACATCAGACGTCGCCCTAGCCGCCACCCTCAATCAGGCAGGCAGACCCGTGGCATTCTTTTCCCGCACCCTTCATACCTCAGTAATTCGGCACTCATCTGTCGAAAAAGAGGCCCAAGCTATCGTTGAAGCTGTGCGGCATTGGAGGTATTACCTGGCTGGCAGGAGATTTACTCTCCTCACCGACCAACGGTCGGTAGCCTTCATGTTCAATAACACACAGCGGGGCAAGATCAAGAATGATAAGATCTTGAGGTGGAGGATCGAGCTCTCCACCTACAGTTACTAGATTTTGTATCGCCCCGGTAAGCTCAACGAGCCCCCAGACGCCCTATCCCGAGGTACATGTGCCAGCGCACAAGTAGACCGACTCTGGGCCCTGCACGGCAGCCTTTGTCACCTGGGAGTCACATGGTTGTACCATTTCATAAAGGCCTGCAATCTGCCCTACTCCGTTGAGGAAGTACGGACAATCACCAGGAACTACCAGATCTGTGCGGAGTGCAAGCCGCACTTCTACCGGCCAGACCGTGCGTGCCTGGTGAAGGCCTCCCGCCCCTTTGAACGCCTCAGCGTGGATTTCAAAGGGCCCCTCCCCTCCACCGACCGTAACACGTATTTTCTCAGTGTGGTCGATGAGTACCCCAGATTCCCCTTCGCCATCCCATGCCCCGATATGACGTCTGCCACCGTCATCAAAGCCCTCAACGCAATCTTCGCTCTGTTCAGTTTCCCCGCCTACATCCACAGCGACAGGGGATCCTCATTCATGAGTGATGAGCTGTGTCAGTTCCTGCTCAGCAGGGGTATCGCCTCCAGCAGAACGACGAGCTACAACCCCCGGGGAAACGGGCAGGTAGAGAGGGAGAATGGGACGGTCTGGAGGGCCGTCCAACTGGCCCTACGGTCCAGGAATCTCCCAGCCTCCCGCTGGCAGGAGATCCTCCCTGATGCACTACACTCCATTCGGTCACTACCGTGCACCGCCACTAACAACACACCCCATGAACGCCTTTTTGCTTTCCCCAGGAAGTCCACATCCAGGGTGTCGCTCCCGACTTGGCTCGCAGCTCCAGGACCAGTCCTGCTCCATAGGCAGACCCGTTGGTGGAAAGGGTGCAATTGCTCCATGCAAACCCCCAGTATGACTACGTGGCGTACCCCGACGGCCGCCAGGATACTGTCTCCCTCAGGGACCTGACACCAGCAGGTCACACGCGCATACACACGCGGCCCGCTCCCCTCCCCCGGCGCTCCCAACAGCAACCCCCCCGGATCCATCCGTCCTCCCCCTGCCCACGCCCGAGGAAGAAGAGGATTTCGGCACGCTCCCGGAGGCACCGGACATCAGACCAGCATCGGCATCGCCGCCACCACTACGTCGCTCCCAGCGGCACAGCAAGGCCCCGGACCGCTTAAACCTCTAACTGGTCCAATGGACTTCAAAAGACATTTCTTTTCTCTCTATCAAATGTCAATGTAAATGTAATTCTCCACCACCCCCGCCGGACTCAATTTTAACAGAGGGTGAATGTGGTAAACCACTTCTGCACCTCTATTAGGTGATGTATGGTGGGACCTGTACTACAGGTACGTTGGTAGTCCCTGCCTGTTGGCTCCGCCCAGTAGGCAGAGTATAAATATGTGAGTCCTCCATGCTGCAGCCATTTCGCCAGCTGCTGTGGGAGGCCACACATCTTAGAGCAATAAAGCCTCAGTTGTACCCAACTCAAGTCTTTGTGCAATTGACTGTGCATCATAGATAAGGCCTTTATCTGAGTCTGCACGTGTGTCAGCTGGAAATTGTTAGGTTCGTCTCGGCTGCGGCTCGTCTCTCTCAGGTAGCAATCGTGGGTCTTGAACTTGGCTGGTCGTTTGGTGCAGTTGGAGTGGGCACAGGCCGGTCCCAAAAGAGACCAATCGCTAGTGCGCAGGGCCTCGTGTCCTTCTTCTCTTTCGCGCCCTTTTGGGCGGGGTTAACTCAGGATCCAATGGATCGATAGAATCTCGATCACTCTGATCGATACCGGTCAATTAGGGGTGGGTACCTTGATGGCTGGGCATGTCCTAGTCGTCATTGTTCCAAGTGCGTAGGCCTTTCAAAATAAGGGGGGGTGGCGCCAGGGAGTCTGCTACTGTTGCTATTCCTTGATTTGAGTTTATTGTCCTGGGGAAATCAGTGATTGACCTTTAACAGGTGCAGGTTTCAGTTCAGTCTGGTTTTTCCTTTGCACAATACACAGGGGCTGTGCACTATCTGTGTCCCAGCTTGACTACGATTCCCATTACCCTTTGCAGGTGGCCATTTTAGATGGCCACAAGGTCACTCCATCGGAAGATGAGTGGGAAGAACTGATGACTATCTCACTGTGTAGCTTCACGGATCACACACATCTACTCGAACAAAACCATGATGCCCCAACGCCTGGATCGTCACGACCAGGGAGTGTCAGCATCGTCATTTCCAGTGATGAGGAGCCGTTGAGCATTGCTCCAGTGAGCCACGAAGGGGCAGCACTTGATGTCGTAGATCTAACCTCCACCCAGGCACCAGAAAGCGAGGCGCTCCGACATCCAGTTGAGGCCGCAGAAGTGGGCGTGGTCACAACCCCGTGATGACGCGTCTGCGCCTCAGGATCCATCTGAGACTCCGCAGACCTCCGAGCACAGGGTGCAGACCAGCACCGAGCCAGGGGTTGCCAATCCCAAAGAGAAAAAGAAAAGAATTTGCAAAGTAATTGTTAAAACAAGGAGGAGGAAGAGGATAAGGCTGGGAGAGCTAGCTGACAAAAACAAAAGGGAAGAAAGTAATATGACGACTAACAAGCCAGAGACAGAAAAGATTTTAAAAAACACACAACAAAGCAATAAACACCATCACTGGAAGACACAAACAAAGAAGAAGCTGGTGACACACGCGTGACCATCTTGGATGTATGTCTTCCAAAGACACAGAGTAAAGAGGATACGAAGCAAGAGACTGGCATGCAAACCAATCTTCAAAAAGGCTGGCAACAGCCCAAGTGATCAGAGGGGCGATCCCGTGAGGGAGACACAATGAGCTGTTAAAGAGACGGACACTGACCAGGCACATCATGTTCATGCACACCCTAGTTGAACATATTATAATGTTCATGCTTATTACTAGTGTAGAGTAATGATAGCAATCATGTTTGTAATCAAACTTCAATATCTCCTAAGAAAGGCGGATGTGGTGATATGCCGGTCGATAATACTGCCATGCCCAAAGGTGGCAGTCTTTGGGGTTTCAGATCAACCAGAACTCTTTATGAGGAGTGGAGCCAACTCCCTAGACTTTGACTCCCTTAACGCGCGCCGGAGAATCCGGCTCGGCTGGCGATCAGCAGCACCACCCAAAGCTGGAAACTGGGTGACAGACCTGTGTCATGTGAGAGTACCATTAAGAAATGGGTATTTAAGAAATGTACATTTACGAAATGGAGCTGCTCATGTTACTGGAGTGATGTCAGAGTGTGGGTGGAGCTGAGCTCCACTTCTGCTTTTTAGTTTCATAGAACATAGAACATAGAGAATACAGCACAGAACAGGCCCTTCGGCCCACAATGTTGTGCCGAACCTTTGTCTGTGGGTGTGTCTGTGTTTTTCAGTGAGCTGCACCTGAAGTTTAAACAAAGAGCTGTACTGTTGATCTCTGCCATCCAAAGACTATCTATGGATCATTTGGTGAACTCAGAATTGTAAAAGGTCTTAGTTTTGAATGTAAACCTAATGTGCTCCTGTTTGAAGGTTTGTTAAGTCTTTTGGATGTTAAAAGGACAGCTTACAAGGTTACTTAGTGTTGTAGCCTTTGGGGTTGTATTTGAATTAATGGTTGCTTAGATGCTCACTGTTTGTTTTCAAAAGTGCGTTCATAGAATAAACATTGTTTTGCTTTAAAAAAATACTTGTCCTTTTCTGCTGTACCACACCTGTAGAGTGGGCCGTGTGCTCCCCAATACGACTGCCAGTTTCCGAGAAGCTATAGCCATCAGCGGCATGGCCAGAGACCTCAGAAGTCTATGGGGTGTATGGGTGGTCGTTGGTGTTGTAGACCGAGGCAAAGACTCCACGACAGGCCAGGCTGACAGGGTACAACTCACTTTACTCCATACTAGTCACAATAATCACTTCACTTCTCACCCGTCTCCCCCTCCAAGTCCGGGGAAATGTCCACGCCCTCAAATGGAGGGTCCCATGGCAGCTTGGGTTGTGGGCGGAGTTTCAGGGGTGGTACAGCCAGCACGGGAGGTGTGTGGCATACCAGGGACTGCTCCTTCCGGGATGAACATCGCAGCTGGCATGGCCCAGCCAGTAAAGCTGCTGGTACAAGAGGTGCAGGTGTGTTGTTGCCGGTGTAATGATATGTAAAATATCATTTGTGTATAATTTAACAACCGAACTGTAAGTGAAGATAGTGCAGTATGCGTAGACTGAGATTCTAGCATCCAACCATTAGGTGGCGCGATGACAGGAGAACGTTACTGGAACACACGAGGTGTGCAGCAGAACTTGGATAGCAGTTGTAGAGTCCATTCGCATATCGAGTAGCTCCTTCGTCAATAGTAATTAATACTCGTTAATCATAATTATTTGTATTTAGCAAAAGTATCCAACTGCACTTATCGGTCACATCATAGAAACCTTTATAGTGTTTAGTTCGTTAATTAAGAGTTTTGTTCTTTAACAAAGCCATTTGTTCTCTAATTGATTCAACCACAAAGACATCACCATTTGTGAACATAGAGAACATTACAGCCGGGTGGACCGATGTCCATATCGGAATCTGACTCACTGTCTATGCCATTGCTGGCTGGGTCCATGGGCGCCACAGGTCACCCGGCGTCTCGGCGGCAACAGGAGGCAGAACGGGTGGGTGGCGTCTAGGTTCCTGACTGATCTCGGGGCTCCTCCTTTGCCGTACGGGAGATGGAGTCCGGGTCCTGCGTGGGGCCTCCGGGCCATGTACCGGTGGTTTCTGGGTGCATTGTCCAGTGGCGGTGTGTCTCGATGCCCTGTACCTGGATTGCTTAGGAGACTGGCCCGTCGAGTGGAGGACTACCCTTCCGTTCCCAAATCCCTTACATAAACCGCGTCATCCGTAGTGAATGTGCAGTCAAGTTCTGTAGACTGGCCAAAATGAATGATGGACTACAGAACATCCAGTTTAAATAATTTATTATGAACAACTGTGTGGTAACCAAAATAAATAAATAACAAACTACTAACACTAACTAACTATGATAGAGCTACTGCAAAATACGTCTACCACCAGCACGACGTACTCCCAACTCCCTCGAGGCACAGAGCTGCATGGTGGAGTAACACCGCCACACTGCCACCTGCTGGTTGGAGGTTGTGTATTATATTATGTACAGAATTGCTTTTTGCATATCATCACATCCCCGCTCCTTTGGAAAACGCAATTATTTACATTGATTAGATCATTTTCACAATTCAATATGATGTGCATAACTATTTACATCTTTAAAGTATTTACTATCTGTCACAAATTCAGTCTTTCGGGTTTGCGTCTTAGCCTTGTTGATCTTCGAAGTGGCTGCTGAAATTGTTAGGTTATTTCATCTTCCTTTGCAGTTGTTGATGCTGTTTGTTGTTCTTCGTGTATCGTGGTGTCTTTATCTTGTAGTTGTTCCGTATGTTGCACTGTATGTTCTTTATGGTTCTTCTGGTTGTCAGATTACAATGGTTGTGGACTTTTCAAGATTCATTGTCAGACCTCTTTGTGCATTTGGCCTGAAATCTCTCCTTTGCCTCCTTTTTATTTTGAAAGAGTGGTTTCCTCTCTACTTTTGGAGTACCGGACTCTTGCGACGATTGGAACTGAAGCATTTTACACGGTGTGCAGTTTGTTTACTTCCCGCACTGTGTGCAGACGCTCACTCTCCTGCACCATGTGCAGTTCCGTACCATTGCCTCAATACCTTGGATGATACCCAGCCAATAGACTGTATCTTCGACTCTTTTCTTACATTTCTTTCTTCCCATGTGCCCTTCGTGGATTTTATGCAGAACCACTGACCTTAATGGGTTTGGAATTCTTCTTCTCTTATTTCTCAGCAAAAGTCCATCTGCATCACTTAACTCTGTTCTTAAGAACATAAGAACTAGGAGCAGGAGTAGGCCATCTGGCCCCTTGAGCCTGCTCCACCATTCAATGAGATCATGGCTGATCTTTTGTGGACTCAGCTCCACATTCCGGCCCGAACACCATAACCCTTAATCCCTTTATTCTTCAAAAACTATCTATCTTTATCTTAAAAACATTTAATGAAGGAGCCTCTACTGCATCACTGGGCAAGGAATTCCATAGATTCACAACCCTTTGGGTGAAGAGGTTCCTCCTAAACTCAGTCCTAAATCTACTTCCCCTTATTTTGAGGCTATGCCCCCTAGTTCTGCTTTCAGCCGCCAGTGGAAACAACCTGCCCGCATCTATCCTATCTATTCCCTTCATAATTTTATATGTTTCTATAAGATCCACCCTCATCCTTCTAAATTCTAATGAGTACAGTCCCAGTCTACTCAACCTCTCCTCGTAAACCAAACCCTTCAGCTCTGGGGTTAACCTGGCAAATCTCCTTTGCACACCCTCCAGTGCCAGTACATCCTTTCTCAAGTAAGGAGACCAAAACTGAACACAATACTCCAGGTATGGCCTCACTAACACCTTATACAATTGCAGCATAACCTCCCTAGTCTTAAACTCCATCCCTCTAGCAATGATGGACAAAATTCCATTTGTCTTCTTAATCAACTGTTGCACCTGTAAACCAACTTTTTGCAACTCATGCACTAGCACACCCAGGTCTCTCTGCACAGCAGCATGTTTTAATATTTTATCATTTAAATAATAATCTATTTTGCTGTTATTCCGACCAAAATGGATAACGTCACATTTGTCAACATTGTATTCCATCTGCCAGACCCTAGCCCATTCATTTAGCCTATCCAAATCCCTCTGCAGACATCCAGTATCCTCTGCACTTTTTGCTTTACCACTCATCTTAGTGTCGTCTGCAAACTTGGACACATTGCCCTTGGTCCCCAACTCTAAATCATCTATGTAAATTGTGAACAATTGTGGGCCCAACACTGATCCCTGAGGGACACCACTAGCTACTGATTGCCAACCAGAGAAACATCCATTAATCCCCACTCTTTGCTTTCTATTAATTAACCAATTCTCTATCCATGCTATTACTTTCCCCTTAATGGCATGCACCTTTATCGTATGCAGAAACCTTTTGTGTGGCACCTTGTCAAAGGCTTTCTGGAAATCCAGATAATCCATTGGCTCCCATTATTACCGCACTGGTAATGTCCTCAAAAAATTCCACTAAATTAGTTAGGCACAACCTGCCCTTTATGAACCCATGCTGCGTCTGCCCAATGGGACAATTTCCATCCAGATGCCTCGCTATTTCTTCCTTGATGATAGATTCCAGCATCTTCCCTACTCCCGAAGTTAAGCTCACTGGCCTATAATTACCCGCTTTCTGCCTACCTCCTTTTTTAAACAGTGGTGTCACATTTGTTAATTTCCAATCCGCCGGGACCACCCCAGAGTCTAGTGAATTTTGGTAAATTATCACTAGTGCATCTGCAATTTCCCTAGCCATCTCTTTTAGCACTCTGGGATGCGTTCCATCTGGGCCAGGAGACTTGTCTACCGTTAGCCCCATTAGCTTGCCCATCACTACCTCCTTAGTGATAACAATCCTCTCAAGGTCCTCACCTGTCATAGCCCCATTTCTATCAGTCACTGGCATGTTATTTGTGTCTTCCACTGTGAAGACCGACCAAAAAAACCTGATCAGTTCCTCAGCCATTTCCTCATCTCCCATTATTAAATCTCCCTTCTCATCCTCTGAAGGACCAATATTTACCTTAGCCACTCTTTTTTGTTTTATATATTTGTAGAAACTTTTACTATCTGTTTTTATATTCTGAGCAAGTTTACTCTCATAATCTATCTTACTCTTCTTTATAGCTTTTTTAGTAGATTTCTGTTGCCCCCTAAAGATTTCCCAGTCCTCTAGTCTCCCACTAATCTTTGCTACTTTGTATGCTTTTTCCTTCAATTTGATACTCTCCCTTATTTCCTTAGATATCCACGGTCGATTTTCCCTCCTTCTACCGTCCTTCCTTTTTGTTGGTATAAACCTTTGCTGAGCATTGTGAAAAATCACTTGGAAGGTTCTCCACTGTTCCTCAACTGTTTCACCATAAAGTCTTTGCTCCCAGTCTACCTTAGGTAGTTCTTCTCTCATCCCATTGTAATCTCCTTTGTTTAAGCATGAAACACTAGTGTTTGATTTTACCTTCTCACCCTCCATCTGTATTTTAAATTCCACCATATTGTGATCGCTCCTTCCGAGAGGATCCCTAACTATGAGATCCTGAATCAATCCTGTCTCATTACACAGGACCAGATCTAGGACCGCTTGTTCCCTCGTCGGTTCCATTACATACTGTTCTCGGAAACTACCGCGGATACATTCTATAAACTCCTCCTCAAGGCTGCCTTGACCGACCTGGTTAAACCAATCGACATGTAGATTAAAATACCCCATGATAACTGCTGTACCATTTCTACATGCATCAGTTATTTCTTTGTTTATTGCCTGCCCCTGTAAAAACCTGAGCAGGGTTCTCTGGACCATCCGTCATGGAGATATTGTCTCACCATCTGCCAGACTGCGTCCTTGGTGGTTTCTTATCTTATTCTGACACAACCGTAACAGGTTAGGGCAGCACGGTAGCACAGTGGTTAGCACTATGCTTCACAGCGCCAGGGTCCCACGTTCAATTCCCGGCTTGGGTCACTGTGCGGAGTCTGTACGTTCTCCCCGTGTCTGCGTGAGTTTCCTCCAGGTGCTCCGGCTTCCTCCCACAATTCCCGAAAGATGTGCTATTAGGTAATTTGGACATTCTGCATACTCCCTCTGTGTACCAAAGAAGCGCTGAAATATGGCAACTTGGGGCTTTTCACAGTAATTTCATTGCAGTGTTAATGTAAGCCTACTTGTGACAATGATTATTATATTATTATCCAGTCTGCTAGTTCTTTTATGCGCTTACCCATGCCCAAAGCTGTCATCCTCTCCACCTCAACCTTCAATGAGTAAGTCGTGTTGAAAATTTAAATTGCTTGGGAACCTGCTACAGTGAGCAGCAACGTGATACACCTCTTGTCAGGCTGTGGCTGCAGACCAACGGCTGCAACATAGAGTTTGAACTGCTGCTTAAACACCCTCCAATTCTCATCTACGTTACCGGTAATCTGAAACTGTTGAGGTGCCTTGATACCTTCTATCCTCGGCTTAGAAGTTTTATCGCGCGTTGAGCATCTGTTGCCAGTAGCTTACAAAGTTAGTAAAAAAAATGCGTTTTCTTTTTTCTTCCTCTGAGTTATCTTTAATTGTTCGGTTCTTGGAGTGTTTCTTCTCAGTAGATCGTCAGCCCTGGTACCATGTCATGTTCTGTAGACTGATCGATATGAATGATGCACTACAGAACATCCAGTGTAAATAATTTATTATGAAACAACTGCATGGTAAAGATAACTGGAATAAATAAATAACAAACTACGAACATGAACAAACTGTTATATAGCTCCTTCAAAATATATCTATCCACCAACACAACTTACTCCCAACTCCCTGAAGGCACAGAGGTGCAAGGTGGACTTACAGTGCCACACTGCCACCTGCTGGTTGGAGGTTGCATATAATATGATATGCTGAATTGTTTAATGCATGTCATCACAGGTGAGTGCCCGTGGGCGGCGGTGAGAGCCCATCTCTGAACGGTTCTGCCACTGACGGACCCATGCCCCAACATCGAGGAGGACAAGTCCGGAGTCGACGCCCCATGATTAACTCTGCTGGTGCGATGCTGGTTGTGGCGTGAGGTGTCGTACGATAACTGAAAAGGAACCTTGCCAACCGCATTTCCCACGACCCAGAAGTTATCTTTTTCATGGCTCTCTTGAACATTTGTACCATTTGGCTAGCCCATTTGAGGCTGGGTGGTACGGGGCCGTCCGTACCTTCCTGACGCCATTCGCAGCTATGAACAAAGCAAACTCGTGGCTCACGAATGGTGCTGCTTTGTCGGACACCAGGACATCAGGCAGTCTGTGCGTGCTGAAATAGCCCTCAGTCTACCCATTGTTGCTCAAGCGGTTGCCGTGGGGACCCGGTGTACTTCCAGCCACTTTGAGTGGGCGTCTACTACTATAAGAAATGTGACTCCCTGAAATGGGCCGGTAAAGTCGATGTGCACACGGGACCAAGACTTCCGGGGCCACACCCAGGGGTGCATCGGGGCCACTGGTGGGGCCTTTTGGTGTTCCTGGTGTGGGGTGCAATTTGGGGCCAGCCACTTGATCTTGGCATCCAGTCCGGGCCACAAATGTAGCTGTGTGCCAACATTTTCACCTTGGCCATCCTGCGGTGCCCGTTGAGGGCAGCACGGTCACCCAGTGGTTACCACTGTTGCTTCACAGCGCCATGGTCCAAGGTTTTATTCCTGCTTGGGTCACTGTCTGTGCAGAGTCTGCACGTTCTCCCCGTGTCTCCGTGGCTTCCTCCAAACAAAGAAATGGCAGAGGAACTGAACAGTTACTTTGCATCAGTCTTCACGGTGGAAGACACCAGTGGGATGCCAGAGCTCCAGGAGAATCAAGCGGCATGGGTAAGTGTAGTGATCATCATTAAGGAGAAGGTTCTGGGGGAAACTGAAAGGTCTGAAGGTGGATAAATCACTTGGACCAGATGGACTACACCCCAGGGTTCTAAAAGAGATAGCTGAGGAGATTGTGGAGGCATTGGTGGTGATCTTTCAGGAATCACTGGAGGCAGGAAGGGTCCCAGAGGACTGGAAGGTAGCTAATGTAACATCACTGTTTAAGAAGGGAGGGAGGCAGAAGACGGGAAATTGTAGGCCAGTTAGCCTGACTTCGGTCATTGGTAATATTTTAGAGTCCATTATTAAAGATGAGATTGTGGAGTGCTCGGAAGTGCATAATAAAATAGAACTGAGTCAGCACGGCTTCGTCAAAGGGAGGTCGTGTCTGACAAATCGTTAGAGTTATTTGAGGAGGTAACAAGGAAGTTGAACAACAAGAAAGGAGAACCAGTGGACATGATATATTTAGATTTACAGAAGGCCTTTGACAAGGCACCACATAAAGAGACTGTTAAATAAGTTAAAAGCCCATGGTTAAGGGTAAGATCTTGGCATGGATAGAGGATTGGCTGACTGGAAAAAGGCAGAGAGTGGGGATAAAGGTTTTTTTTTCAGGATGGCAAACAGTGACTAGTGGTGTGCCTCAGGGGTCTGTGCTGTGACCACAACTTTTCACAATATACATTAATGATCTGGAGGAAGGAACTGAAGGCACTGTTGCTAAATTTGCAGATGATACAAAGACCTCATAGATCATAGATCATAAAATTTACAGTGCAGAAGGAGGCCATTCAGCCCATCGAGTCTGCACCGGCTCTTGGAAAGAGCACCCTACCCAAGGTCAACACCTCCACCCTATCCCCATAACTCAGTAACCCCACCCAACACTAAGGGCAATTTTGGACACTAAGGGCAATTTATCATGGCCAATCCACCTAACCTGCACATCTTTTGGACTGTGGGAGGAAACCGGAGCACCCGGAGGAAACCCACGCACACACGGGGAGGATGTGCAGACTCCGCACAGACAGTGACCCAAGCTGGAATCGAACCTGGGACCCTGGAGCTGTGAAGCAATTGTGCTAACCACAATGCTACCATGCTGCCCTGTTGAGGGACAGGTAGTATTGAGGAAGCAGGGGGTCTGCAGAAGGACTTAGACAGACTAGGAGAATGGGCAATGAAGTGACAGATGGAATACAATGTGTTAAAGTGTGAGGTTATGAACTTTGGAAGGAGGAATGGAGACATAGACTATTTTTTAAATGGGGAAATGCTTAGGAAATCAGAAGCACAAAGGGACTTGGGAGTCCTCGTTCAAGATTCTCTTAAGGTTAACGTGCACGTTCAGTCAGCAGTTAAGAAGGCAAATGCAATGTTAGCATTATTGTCGAGAGGGCTAGATTACAAGAGCAGGGATGTACTCCTGAGGCTGTATAAGGCTCTGGTCAGACCCCATTTGGAGTATTATGAGCAGTTTTGGGCCCTGTATCTAAGGAAGGATGTGCTGGCCTTGGAAAGGGTCCAGAGGAAGTTCACAAAAATGATCTCTGGAATGAAAAGCTTGTCAAATGAGGAGCGGTTGAGGACTCGGTCTATACACGTTGGAGTTTGGACGAATGAGGGGAGATCATATTAAAACTTACAGGATGCTGCGAGGCCTGGATAGAGTGGCCGTGGAGAGGATGTTGTAGGAAAATCTAGATACAATTTCAGACTAAAGGAACAATCCTTTAAAACTGAGATGAGGATGAATTTCTTCAGCCAGAGGGTGGTGAATCTGTGGAACTCTTTGCCGCAGAAGGCTGTGGAGGCCAAATCACTGAGTGTCTTTAAGACAGAGATAGATAGGTTCTTGATTAATAAGGGGATCAGGGGTTATGGGGAGAAGGCAGGAGAATGGGGATGAGAAAAAATCAGCCATGATTGAATGGCGGAGAAGACTTGATGGGCCAAGTGGCCTGATTCTGCTCCTGTGTCTTATGATCTTATGGATGCTCCGGTTTCCCCTTACAAATCCCAAACGTCATGCTGTTAGGTGAATTGGACATTCTGAATTCTCCCTCTGTGCACCCGAACAGGCGCTGGAGTGTGGCGGCTAGGGGGTTTTCACAGTAACTTCATTACAGTGTTAATGTAAGCCTACTGTCATGATATGCAGACATGCACATAATGAGATACAGGCAGTTATGAACACAGAGAACAGGACATAACCAATCAGCAGCCAGAACACTTGGGGGTGGTTTCCCACTATAAAAGGCACGAGGCACTCACACTCCGCCTCTTTCCACTGGGGACATCTACAGAGTGAGTCAGGATATATATATCACATAACACCTCCAGCACGTGGCTAAGAGCTAGTCTGGTTCAGTCAGATAGAGTAATCACACTTGGGTTAGCAGAGAGTTGAACTCACAGAGAACTGTGCTAACTGTGTGACAGGTTCAATAAATCAGATTGAACTAACTTCAAGGTCTGGAGTATCTTTCAGTTAAAGCTGCATCCAGTTGCAGCCCATGTTATCTCAGTGTGCTTAACACGACACCTACCTGTGACAATTTTAAGGATTATTATTATTATTATTATGGACGTCTTTCAGCAGGGGCACGCGTCCCCGTTTGGGTACGATCACCTGCAACCCCCACAGGAGGACGCTGACTTTGATGCTCATCTCGCGCAGCTTGGCAGCGTAGGCCCTAAGCCCATCTGGTATCGCCCTATGTCGGACCCCTATTGGACCATATGTCGGACCCTCGACAACTCTGGGTCAGTCTGTGTCCATTCTCTGAAGTGAGCTGCCGTTACTGGTAAAGTGTCCATGAAATGGAGGGCAGTTATCACCTCCATGGCTGGGGCAGGAGCCGGCGGCTTTGTGGGTAGAGGCAGGCAGCTCAACGCGTCCACATGTGGGATTTTGTGCCCGGGCGATGCTCCATCATGTTCTTGCAGGCCGACAGCAGCAGGGCCCACCGCTTTTAAAAAATGTGTTTACCAGATGGTTAGGCCAGCATGCATTGCCCATCCCTAGTTGCCCTTCAGAAGGTGGTGGGTGGCGCATTGCCAACTTGAACTGCTGCTGTCCTTGAGGTGTAGGTACACCCACTGTGCTGTTAGGGAGTGACTTCCAGGATTTTGTCCCAGTGACAGTAAAGGAATGACAATATATTCCCAAATCAGGGTGCTGAGTGACTTGGAGGGGAACCTCCAGGTGGTGGGGTTCCCAGGTATCTGCTGCTCTTGTCCTTCTAGATGGCAGTGGTCATGAGATTGGAAGGTGCTGTCTAAGGAACCTTGGTGAGTTACTGCTGTGCATCTTGTGGATGGTACACACGGCTGTCAGTGTTTGTCAGTGATGGAAGGCTTGAATGTTTGTGGAAAGAGCAGCAATCGCAAACATTGGCCAATGGTCTTGGCGACGCCCAATGTTCAGGCCCCAGAGTTCCTGGAGCCCGTGGTCGGCATTTTCCTGAGCGAGCGCTATGTCGACGGCCCTGTCAGCGTCAGTGGGTCCCCATTAACAGTTGCCACTGCATCCCCAGGTCCCGAAGTCCGCAAATGAAACGGTCCCACAGCGATTCAGCCAGGGCAGCTCCGAATTCGCAGTGAGTCACTGGAAGAGCACCAAGTATTCCCCTGTGGACTCTGTCGGCATCAGCGATGTGGTATGGAAGGCCATAATCGATGGTAGTGGATTTAGGTGCCAGCCCACCTGGTCGATCAGCGTGGCGAATGGCAACCCATCCGGCCTATCCGAGTAAACCAAGTTCCTGAGTAGTGCATAAGTTGATCCACCAACGGCTGTCAGTAAGGTGACCGTCTGTCGATCGTCACTGTGATGGCATTCGAGCGAAAAAAAGTTGAAGTCTTTTGACGTTCTGGGCCCAATTGACCGAGTCGGCATTAAAAGGCTCGAGTCTACCCGTGTATGCCATACTTGCTGGTCGGAGAGCGGCCTCCCGAAGTAGTTGAAAAATGATCCGATGTCGCAGCATTTGCCACTTACGGCAGCTCCACTTGATCATCGTCTCCAGTGTTGTAGACAAAGGCAAAGACTCCACCAGAGGCCAGGCTGACAGGGTACGATCTTCTCCTCTCCTCTCCAAACCCCACACGGTCTCTCTCCTTCCCCAAACTGCATCCAGGTTGGGGTGTTTATTCTGTGCGGAGCTCCTCCAATTAGTAGGGAACTGCACCGCTAATTCACCTGAGCAGCTCATTCTCAGGTGTGTCGGAGGGGAAGCTCGCTGAGCGCGCAGCCATGTCCGTCCAGTTCGCAGCCGAAGCCAATCAAGGCCTAAAAACGGTTGTGCTTGGACCCGATGGCACACCCGCTCTCGAGACAGCGCAAGTGTGCGGTGGCATCCCATCTGAGTGAACCCCTGCTCGGACAGAATTCCACATTGGTCCCAAAACCCGGAACTTCCCCCGGGCGCCGGTGCCCTACAGTACCAGATGCCTCGCATTAATACCCTCCATGCCTTTTCGCACTGCACAGAGGGGTTTCCTGTACTGTCTGCTACTGCATCCTCCCCCTGAAACTTGGGGACCTGGGGTGGGGGGGTGATGCATGCAGTAGTACTGTGCAATCATCGGCTGCACCGGTTCATGGACTCCCAAGAAGTCTGCCTTTTTTACGGCCTTGTGGAATCCGTGAGCCACATATATGTTCAGTGTCCTAGGCTGCACTCCCTTTTCAGTTTCTTAACAACATTGTTGTTAAAGTTTTGTTTGCGCTTCAGCCCTGCGCTCCTTATCTACGGGCACCTGGCGTGGGGAGGGGCGGGGAAGGCAGAGGGCCTCCTCGGGAGCCTGCTCCTGGCCCTGGCGAAGCTTGCCATTAACAGGTCCAGGCAGCGGGCAATTGAGGAGGCGTCTGACCGGACTGTCTGCCTCTCTTCTGCGGCCTCATTCGCGGCCGGATGTCCCTGGAGATGGAGCATGCGGTGTCCACGGGCACACACGAGGACTTCCGTGCTTGGTGGGCACTGCAGGGGTTCGATTGTTTTATAGACCCTTCTTTGCAACACGTTGATTTGATGTTTTTAACCTTCCGTTTCTCTTTTGTTATTTTTGGGCAGTGTTCCTACTAGAAGCTGCCATGATATGCACTCATGCACATAATGAGATACAGACAGGCAGTGACAGACACCCAGTACAGCCAATCAACACACAGGACAGAACACAACCAAACACCAGGCAGAACACTAGAGGGGGGTCTCCCACTATAAAACACACGAGGCATCAGCACTCTGCCTCTTTCCACTGGTGACAACTGTAGTGACAGTCAGGGTGTATATATCAGTTAGCACCTTCTACACGTGGCTCAGAGTTGTCTGGTCTAGTTAGTTATAGTAAGCACGCTTAGATTAGTAGAGTGCCAAACCCACAGCGAACTGTGTGCACTGCTTAACAAGTTCAATAAAGCGAATTGAACCAACATCAAAGTTTGGAGTCTACTTTCAAGTACAACTGCATCCAGTTGGAGTCCGTGTAACCCCAGGGTGGTTAACACGACAGAAGCGGGACCCTTTTTAATTTGTCCCTTGGTTGATTTCTGTTAATCTATTCAGTTGTACTGCCCAATAACATTGTGTAGGAAGGAAAGAGTTCTCTCTCCCTCTCTCTTCTGCCATGCCCCGTTTCGGTGCGTCCTCTCCCGGTGGTCTGTGATGTTCGTTGGGAGCCTTTTCGCCGATGTGGGGCTACTGTTGGGACCGGGAGGTGGTGGTGGGTGTGTGCTGGCTTGAGAGCCGGTGGGGTTTCTTTTGGTGTCTTTTTAGCATATTACTGATTTTCGTGACTGTTCATAGCATGTTACTGATTCTTTTGTATTCTTTAGTTGTCAATAAACTTAAAATATTTGTTGGAGGGGAAGCAGATGTCACACAAGCTCTGTCCGTGTAGAGGGTCATAACAGTTGGGGCAGACAGGCAGGGACAAGGGTTGCCCCCGTAACGGGTACACATGATCCAGGGGTTGGCATGGTGGTGCCGCATGTGGTTGCCACGCAGTTGCCTTTCCAGCACCCCACCATCCTCCCATGGAGGCCCACCCCTGCGGAGGGTCCCTTACCCACAGCCGTGGCTCCCACCCCCCAACAAGCACAGGGGCAGCAAGCCCTGCGCCCCGGGCTCTTTGCCTGTGAGCCAAGATGGCCACTCACCTCCTCGGCTCCCCACAGAAACCCTTCTGCCAGGTTCACGTTGTGGTAAACCACTGTTGCACCTGTATTAGGTGATGTACGGTAGGACCTGTACTACAGATTCGCCGGTAGTCCCTGCCTGCTGGCTCCGCCCAGGAGGCGGGATATAATTATGCGTGTCTTCCAGCCAGCAGCCATTTCGC
Organism: Scyliorhinus torazame; assembly: GCF_047496885.1. Classification (NCBI taxonomy): domain Eukaryota; kingdom Metazoa; phylum Chordata; class Chondrichthyes; order Carcharhiniformes; family Scyliorhinidae; genus Scyliorhinus; species Scyliorhinus torazame. Next base: position 72,935,100 of record NC_092722.1, on the reverse strand, counting down.
CAGCTGCTGTGGGAGGCCACGCATCTGATAGCAATAAAGCCTCAGTTGGATTCAACTATTGTCTTTGTCCAATTGATCGTTACTCAATTTATTGCTATCAGTTTCCAAGGATGGACCTCCGTATCAAACCGGATCGCCTGCAGCTGGATCCGCACTCAAGCGACGCCAGAAAGGACTTCCAACACTGGCTAGCTTGCTTCGAGGCGTATATCAACGCGGCACCAACCCCTGTTCCGGAGGCTCAGAAGATCCAGATCTTATATTCCAGGTTGAGCTCCAAAGTCTTTCCGTTAATCCAGGATGCGCCGAACTACGCAAAGCCATGACTCTACTCAAGGACAACTATGGACAGAAAACGAACACGCTCTTCGCCAGGCACACACTCGCCACTCGCTCTCAACTCCCTGGTGAGTCTATAGAAGACTTCTGGCGGGCCCTAATCCCACTAGTCCGGGACTGTGACTGTCAGGACCTTACGGCCACGGAATACTCAGACCTCCTTATGCGGGACGCTTTTGTGACTGGAATTGGGTCAGATCACATACGCCAGCGACTCCTCGAAGGGGCCACGCCGCAGATGGTGACATTGTCTAGGTACGGAAAGGTGGCCCGCAAACCTGACCGGTCGACCATTCGGTCCATCTCCCTTGCGTGTTTAGCACCGACCACCTAGCCATCCTCGGCTACGTAGTGCGTAATGGAGTGAGAGGCCCCGACCCTGAACGCATGCGCCCCCTTATGGAATTCCCCCTCCCTCACTGCTCCAAGGCCCTGAAGCGCTGATTAGGCTTTTTTTTCTTACTATGCCCAGTGGGTCCTGTAGCCACCTAAAATGGCTGATTCCCGAGTAAAATGGTTAAACCCCGATCTAAAACGGCGAACGAAAGAGGCTGATGGGAAAATCAGCCAACAGGACTCAAACGGACAGCTGCAGGCAAAACAGTGTATTCGGCTCTGGGGAAGTCGGCCCAGACCGATACCTGCAAACATTAACAGCGCATCAACCCAGCCATCTGCATACTAAGCAGCCATCCCCGGGAACAATTGCTACACATTAGCAACATAAAGCCGATCCAGACTTTTCGGCGCCAGCAGTGGCTGAGACAAAGAAAGGTGGACGACCTCCCCCCGGTCAAGGAATCGCCCCATTATTGGAGCATATCGAACCCAGTGATTGGGACCAAGTCCAATCACTTGGAACCAGGGTCAAGGTCTGCCCCGAGAGGCGGGAAGCCCCTGGGAACTATAAAAATAAGGGGCCAAGTTCAGATCGACCCTTCTTCTCCTGCTCGCAACCTTCGAGACCCTTTGACGAAGAAACAAGTAAGTGTTACTCCAGCGATCGCTACCAGAGAGGTGTTCCAGACTATCGACCCATACCAGCCTTTTTGAATCCCGCAGGCCAGACCCAATTCGATAGACCATTCGTTTCCCTGACCTGGTGGCCCATCACCAAAGTTAAGTATTGGCCTTTAGTGGTAGGTAATAGTCTAGAAGTAGGATTATTGTATAAGTATTTATTGCTGTATATAATAAATGATCGTTGATTTAACTTTTACTAAGCGGTGTGCTGCATTATTAATCATTACTTGAACCACGTGGCGGTATCAGAAAGATACCTAGTGACTCGTGAGCAAAGGTGACAGAATTAGAGCTAATAAAACTAAGGCTAATAAGAGCAACATTTTGGCGACTCTGGTGGGACCTGATCTAGAAGTGGAAAACCACTCCGGGAGAACCCAAGAAATTTTGAATTAAAATCCAATTGGAAACAAAAAACCACAAGTGTTCAAGCAGTTTTGATTAATAAGTCATAATTCGGAAGTGTGTATATGCATGCGTAACTAACAGGGCTATAAGGTAAAACTGATAGATTTTGTTGCGTCAAAACTGTCGGAAGTCTGTATTTTCAGAAATTAGCGCAAGCCGTACCCGCATCTACGACACCACCTTAGCCCCCTGTTCCAAATTTAACCGAAGCAAGCGGATAGGAGAGATGGCCATGCAGGCAATGCAACGCCTCATGAACCCTGAGGAATTTGCGGTCGCAGCGACCAGCAGCAGTAGAGTGGGACCGTGCCCCACTTGGGAAGAGGAAATTCGGAAATACCTCAAGGGCAAAGGATGGCCCATGTGGAATGATTTCTGTAATAATGACGACTCAGGTCCCGGAAGTATCGGGCATACTTGGTGGGAGAACATGAGTGAGATCCATAAAAAGAACTTAACAAAAGCTCGCAAGCCGATGGCAATTGTGTCCTGTCTGGCACAATTGCGAGGCACAGAGGAGGTCGTCAGGGCGCTCCGCAAAGAAGTAGAGGGCATACATCGTATGAGTAAAGTCGATGTATGCGAGGTGGAGAAAGAGAATCTGGAATTAAGGCGGAAATTAGCAGCAAAGGACGAAGAGGTGGCTGACGCCAAACGGGGTCACCAGTCTTGTCTGGCGCATTTGAGTAGTTTCCAGTCCCAGTACGAAAAGGCTTATCAGGACACGCAGCGTGCAGTCTTGGTAAAGAAAGAAACAGAGAAGCAGGTGGAGACGCTACAGAAGCAATGCAGTGATCTCAAGGCAGCCTTGAGAGCGCTCCACGCTGCAACCACAGAACAAAGACAGAGCACCATAGACCATGCAAAGTGCCGGAAGCAAATTGCAGACCTGCAGTCACTGCTTTCTGTCCAAAAGGGATTCCAAGACACCTTTGGGGAAAAATTAGACTAGGATGACGGCCCTGATTGGGAAGAATTACAGGAAACAGCGCAGTGATATATTATGGGAACATGTGCGCAGGGAAAGCCCCAAAGGAGAAAAGCACCCTCACCCCCCACACAGCAGGTAGTTCAGGCTCCGATGAACCCTGTAACAACCCACCGCACAGCCACATCAGACGAGGTGGAATTCCTATATTCCACCCCCCTCACAGTGACCCAATTACGGGACGCGTGTGCAAAAATCACACCGTTCCTCCCTGCTTCAGACCCACACCATTTCTTCGTCAAACATCAGGCGACCATGTACGGCCTGGATGAGAGAGAGCATGTAAAGCTCATGGTTCTAAGTTTGGATCCATCGGTAGCAGCAGCCCTTCCCGACCCACAGAATGTAGGAGGAGGCACCCTTGCAGAAATGCATACCGCGATCCTGGATGCGATCGGGTATAACCGGTGTGACCCCGTAGATGGCCTAAATAAGTGTAGGCAGAAGAAGTCTGAGCACCCCACAGCGTTCGCAGGACGCCTGTGGATTCACTTCGAAGCCGTTTTTGGAGACGTAGACCGTGCCCATTTGTCCCCAGACAATATGGCCAAATGGACCCGCACCCTTATCTCCCATGCCACAGAGGCAGGACAGAATGCCTGCAGTAGTTATGATCCCTCGGAGGAGGCTCAAAACGAGAAGTGGGTGGTTAAAAGATTGTCCCGCGTTTGGGAGCAGTCTGTTCATAATAGACCCACCGCTAAAACCACCGAGAAGCCGCCGCAGACATGCAGGCAGTAAAAGCCACACCTCACAACCCCGCCTGGGTAAATGAGGAAAAGAACAGCCCCCCCAACAAAATCACAAGTATGTTACAATTGCGGACATTTGGGACATTTCGCAAAAGAATGCAATGGCCCTAAAAAGCCACAGAGAGCCCAACAGACAGGCACTCTGAGTAAGAAAAAGGCAGAGCCCATCCATAGCGTCAGCGCCCGTTCGGATCAGACGGACTTGACCGGAACGGACTGACGGTGTACGGGCTCCCCCAGTTGGGTCTGCGATACCCTTTGGGACAGGTCAGGATGACCCGTAGTCGCAGCGAAAATTCGGGGACAGCCGATCGAGTTTCTTTGGGACACAGGAGGGTCCCGCACCACCATAAATTCCTCCACCCTTTTTCAGGACACGTGGCCCACTACAGCCACTATCACCCTCAGTGGCTTTACAGGCCACTCACAGCAGGGACACATCACAGCCCCTGTACCCATTCAAATAGGAAACATAACCACAAAACACCCCGTAGTTTTAGTAGACCTACTCCACACAGCAGAACACATTCTGGGAATCGACTTTAGGAATTCCCACCACCTATCATTCGATCCAGTCAACCAGTGTGTCTGGAAGATGGCGAAATCTGCTAGAGCCCCCGCAACGCTCAACATAGGGGACTATATGAACAAAATTAGCGCAGTAGGCGAGTTTTGGTGCAACCCCACCACACTCGGCATGGACCGGCAGGTTAGGGCAGTCCTGCAAAAGAACAGGGCAGCATTCACGACCCACAAGCACGACTGTGGACGGATGACTGGCTCCGTACAAGTAACAGGACCGGACCCTAGACCCCCAAAACAGTACGGATTCCCCCTAGAAGCAGAGGGAGAAATCCTAAAAGTTATAGAGAGCTTATTGGAGCAGGGTGTACAAAGACCGGTAGCCTCTACTAATAATGCCCCGATTTAGCCAGTGAGAAAGCCCGATGGATCATGGCGCTTGACCATTGATTACCGGGAACTCAATAAAGTCACCACCGCAGCAGCCCCCACCAAAGCAACAAGTCCCGAGACCGTGCTCAAACTGGGACTCAATTCCCGATATTTCACGGTCTTGGATGTCAGTAATGGATTCTGGTCCATTCCATTGGCAAAGGCGTGCCAGTATAAATTTGCCTTCACTTTCAGAGCGCAGCAGTACACGTGGACATGCCTGCCACAAGGCTTCCACAACTCCCCCTCCATTTTCCACCGACAGCTGGCAAATGGACTTGCAAAATGTTCTCGCCCCGAATGTCTGGTACAGTATGTAGATGATCTACTACTGCAGACAGACACTAAGGAAGAGCACATTGAGCTTCTGTCCGAACTCCTGGAATTGTTACATTCCATTGGCTGTAAAGTAAACCCCCAAAAGGCCCAGATTTTGGAAGAAAAAGTGGTATATTTGGGTACAATTATCACACACGGCAAACGCGAGATCGAGCATAAAAGGATTGACTCAATCGCTAAATTGCCCCTTCCCCAGAACGTTTCAGCCCTCCGGTCGTTTTTAGGACTGGTTGGCTACTGCCGAAACCACATCGACGGTTTCCCCAGCAAGGCAGCGCCCCTCTCAGACCTCCTAAAGAAAGGAGCCCCCTGGGAATGGCTTCCGCAGCATACGGATGCTGTGGACTCTTTAAAACAGGCGCTCATAGCCGCCCCCGCACTACAAGTTCCCGACCCGCTTTCCCCTTACGCAGTAGAGGTAGCGACCACAGACCGCACACTTTCAGCCATGCTCCTGCAGGAACGGCACGACCAGCTAAGACCCGTGGCTTATGCCTCCCGAATTTTAGATGCTGTGGAGCAGGGATTCTCAGCCTGTGAGATGCACCTGCTCGCGGTTTTCTGGGCAGTCCAGTACTTTTCCTATATTACCGGACTAAACCCCATCACCGTTCTGACCGAGCACACCCCCACCCAACTTTTACTGGACGGACGACTTAAAGACGGTACCGTCAGCCAAAACCGCGCTGCTCGGTGGACCCTTCTCTTACAAGGACGGGACATCACAGTAAAACGGACAAAGACTCACACATACTTAGCGGACAATTTACAGTACCCCGGAACCCCCCATGAATGTGAAATCATCTCTCCACACCACAACACAGGCCCCTTTATAGCTAAAACACCCCCCAGAAAACTAGCCACTCCATCTCAGAACCCACCTCACCCGGACACGTGTGACCCCATTAAGATTTATGTGGATGGATCGTCCACAGTCTTAGATGGGCAACGCATAACAGGTTGCGGGATTTATGTTGAGGACGCACAGGGACGCGCCCTCGAGGAGATAGCACTAAAACTCTACGGACCCTTAGGCGCGCAGGCAGCAGAGCTTGCGGCCATCGCGTACATAGTAGACTACCCAGATTCCTTCCCCAGCCCAGCAGACATATACTCAGACAGCCTCTATGTCTGCAACAGCCTTACAGAATTTCTGCCCCTATGGGAAACAAGAGGATTTGTTTCCGCGGATGGAAACCCCTCCCCTCAGCCCCATTACTCCGCCACATTTTACAAAATGTCCAGAACAGGACTTTTGGGATTATAAAAGTCCGCAGCCACCATCGTTCCTCCCCCTCTGGAAATGTAAAAGCCGACACACTGGCTAAGGCAGGATCCAGGCATGGGTACTTTTGGAAGCCCCCCGAGAGCGCCCGAGTGAGTGCGCCAGTGAGTGCAGTTCAGGTCACGCAGACTAGGATCGAGGATCTAGGAGAGGCCCAGAAGCAGGATAGCGCTCTCACTGAGATTGTGAAAGGGAAGTTCCCAGCCTCCTACGAGAGGTTCAGAAATACACTAACCACACATGACGGTGTGGTGTTAAAGGACACCCTTTATGTAGTTCCTGAGCAGGATAGGAACCAATTAATTTGTTTATTCCATGATGGTCATGGACACCAGGGAATCGCTCCCACCACAGCCCCCCTCAAGCAGCTTTGTTGGTGGCCAAATCTCAAGGAAGATGTAAGCCATTACATTGAGAATTGCCTTATCTGCGCGCAGAACAACCCCGATAGATATGCCAAAATGGCACATCTCAGCCACACCCGACCCGTTAACGGCCCCTGGACAAACCTCTAGATCGATTTTATAGGTCCATTGCCCCCTTGCAGGAATGGCTATAAATATGTTCTGGTGGTCATAGACACTTTTACAAAGTGGGTGGAAGCATTTCCAGCCCGCACCAACACCGCGAAAACCACAGCCAAGATTCTAACCCACACATCTTTACAAGATGGGGACTCCCCCGCAGTATTGAATCATTGAAAAATTCCACATTGCGTACCACCCTCAGTCGAGTGGTATAGTGGAGCGCATGAATCGGTCCCTAAATACCACCCTCCGAAAAATGGTCCAGCAGAACAACACCACTTGGGACTCAGTCCTCCCTGATGTTTTTGCGTAACACTGTTTCCACCTCCACAGGTTACACCACACACACTCTTATGACGGACGCCCCATGAAAGGGACAGAATACTTGTTAGGTTTAGACCTGACCAGCCCTGAAGTTACGGCCCTCACCCACGAGAAAGCCGTTGAGCAATTAGTTGCTAATGTAAAAACGGCTCAGTTAGCAGCCGCAGTTAAATTGGGCACCAAAAAGAAACAGAGCAAGGCCTGTTTTGATAAGGCAGAGCATGCAACGGAGTATGATATAGGACAGCAAGTGATGTTGTCTGTATATACCCCCAGCACATTTCTGTCTCCGAAATACTCGGGTCCGTACTCCATTACGGATAAAGCAAGCCCATCGGTATACAAAATAAAATACCCAAATGGTAAGACTGCGTGGTTTCACATAAACCAGTTAAAGGTTTATGGAACACAGTCAAACCACGCCCACCACGCCATGCTTGACGCAGCAGACCACACCCCGCCCACACCAACGTAGCCCTACCATCCCCCAACACGTCCAGCCCAGACACGGATTCGCCCCCGACTCCACCCCCAAAATCTACACTCCGCCCCGGAACGCCCACAGACTGCAGCAGCAGAGACAGCGACTGTGACTCGGACGATAGCCACAGCACACCTCCCTACTATCCCCATGCAACAGGACCCACACCCAGCGACTCCGATTTCGACTCCAGTGATCCCTTCATGATCACTTTTCTAAACAAATCCCACCACCGACCACCGAACCACACGGACGACCCCAACTTTGTCCCCACACAACTCGACACAACTCATTGGCACCGCGACAACTCCTACAGACTCGTCCGCAACGACGAAAGCAACCCCAACTCACACCAAGCAGCCCTTTCAGCCCTAATCCACTCCAGAGTTTGGCACCCGGGAGAAGGGGACGACCTTGAGTCTGACTCCCAAGCCGCCAACCCCTTTGCGACCCTGTTCGCAACAGAGAACTGAGGTGTCCACATGATGATTAAAGGAAACGCTTGGGAGAAGTGTTGTCCTTCCTGATGGAACCTGCAGGATGTTTTATGTTGTTCGTACGTTTGTTTTGTGTTGTTCGTCCGACAGGAGAATTATTTTTTCCAGCCGCTTGTTCAGCGGCACCAACTTATCTGCAGATACCTGGTCACCAGACCAGATGCTTGTTCAGAGGAACTAGCTTGTCTACAGACACTTCAGCTGATACCGGTTCGGGTACCAGAGGCCCGATCATAGCTGCTCTTGTGATTCAAGGATAGAATCACTGTAGCAACCCCGCCATGATGACTACATTTTTGCCCGTTCTTGTTGGTTGCTCAGGCAGTGGAGAAACGGCGTGAGACCCGCCCTGCCTGGGAACCCCCCGCTGGTCAACCACGCTCGGGTAGGGGAGATACGGCATTGGTAGCCGTCCTACCAGGGGACTCCATCCAAATCTTACCCGTCGCCGCCCATACGCACCTCATTTGACATTCTTTCATTTCAAAAAGTTTTTATTTGTTTAGGCGACCTTTTGGTTGTTGCCATCTGCTATTTACATCCTGGAACATTTGGATGGTAACTCAGCACTGGTCCGTCATTGGGAAGTGTGCCGTGTCCTAAAATTTGTTTTGGGGAAAAAACAAATGAGGGAATCACACATAGTGACCAATTATAAGGGAATAATTGCCCCAAAAGGACAGACACACTAACATACCGGATATTAAACCAAGGTAGTTACAGATACTATGCTTGTTTTTACAGAACTCCAGAGGCTCCAGGACCGGAGAAAACAAAAGAACACAAGAAGGAAAAGGAAAGAGGACAGCCAGAACAGCCATGAGGACTTCTTTCGTTGTGCTCAACATTCTTTTCATGGACACTTGGTTGCGCGGGAACGCGGACCCCATTACTTCAAACCTCCCTGCCGTTAATGTTTCACTGCCCCGCAGTACCCAAAGCCCAGTCACCAGCGACACTGCATCTTCCTGGTGTGCCAGGTTCATAACCTGGTACTCCCTGTCCTACGTGATTGAAGCACTGTTAGCGTTGGTGATACTCTGCTGTGTAGTGCAGACTATGCGCCTCCGCAAATGGAGAAGGAGAGCGTACCGCGCTCGAACCCCGGTATATCGGATCCGATCCCCTATATTCGGTTATGACCAGACCCCCGAGCCCCGCGACCTATCACAAAATAATAAAGAGCATTCACTTGCGTTATTACTGTAAATAGAAAGATGTACAAAACTTTTCATGAACAAAAAAAAAATGTATGAACCCGAGCTTGACTGCCAAGCCAGGAAAGAGTATATTAAATGTTGTGCTTGTTGTATGTTTTAGGAAGATAGGATAATGCAATGTTTAGTGAGCATAGTGTATTTAGGTAAAATTAGAGGTTCCAAGTTTGTTATTTTGTAAATGCATGTCCCTGCCTGACATAGCGCCCTTAGAATTGTTTAGGTAAAAAAAAATTGTGCATAGCTAGGGTCAGAGCAGTGGCCATGTAGGAGGTGTCCCACCCCGGTCAGGGAATGGAAAGAACAAAATTTATGTGATCCTTCACGCTTCGCGTTAGGATCACAAGGAGGGTCTGTAGCCACCTAAAATGGCTGATTCCCGAGTAAAATGGTCAAACCCCGATCTAAAATGGCGAACGAAAGAGGCTGATGGGAAAATCAGCCAACAGGACTCAAACGGACAGCTGCAGGCAAAACAGTGTATTCGGCTCTGGGGAAGTCGGCCCAGACCGATACCTGCAACCATTAACAGCACATCAACCCAGCCATCTGCATTTTAAGCAGCTATCCCCGGGAACAATTGCTACACATTAGCAACATAAAGCCGATCCAGACTTTTCGGCGCCAGCAGTGGCTGAGACAAAGAAAGGTGGACGACCACCCCCCCGATCAAGAAATCGCCCCATTATTGGAGCATATCGAACCCAGTGATTGGGACCAAGTCCAATCACTTGGAACCAGGGTCAAGGTCCGCCCCAAGAGGCGGGAAGCCCCTGGGAACTATAAAAATAAGAGGCCAAGTTCAGATCGACCCTTCTTCTCCTACTCGCAACCTTCGAGACCCTTTCGACGAAGAAACAAGTAAGTGTTACTCCAGCGATCGCTACCAGATAGGTGTTCCAGACTATCGACTCGGACCAGCCTTTCTGAATCCCGCAGGCCAGACCCAATTCGATAGACCATTCGTTTCCCTGACCTGGTGGGCCATCACCAAAGTTAAGTATTGGCCTTTAGTGGTAGGTAATAGTCTAGAAGTAGGATTATTGTATAAGTATTTATTGCTGTATATAATAAATGATTGTTGATTTAACTTTTACTAAGCGGTGTGCTGCATTATTAATCATTACTTCAGCTTGAACCACGTGGCGGTATCAGAAAGATACCTGGCGACTCATGAGCAAAGGTGACAGAATTAGAGCTAATAAAACTAAGGCTAATAAGAGCAACAGTCCCCAACTATGCAGACAAGGCCCGTCCACTGATCCAACCCACAGTTTTCCCCCTGTCGATAGAGGCCCGCCAGGCCTTCAGCCGCATCAAAGCAGACATTGCAAAGGCCACGATGCACGCCATCGACGAGTCCCTCCCATTCGAGGTCGAGAGCGACGCGTCCGATGTAGCTCTGGCAACCACCCTCAACCAAGCGGGCAGACCCGTGGCCTTCTTCTCACGCACCCGCCACGCCTCCGAAATCCGCCATTCCTCAGTCGAAAGAAGGCCCAGGCCATAGTAGAAGCTGTGCGACATTGGAGGCATTACCTGGCCGGCAGGAAATTCACTCTCCTCACTGACCAACGGTCGGTTGCTTTTATGTTCGACAATGCACAGCGGGGCTAGATGAAAAACGACAAGATCTTACGGTGGAGGATCGAACTCTCCACCTACAACTATGAGATCTTGTATTGTCCCGGGAAGCTAAACGAGCCTCCTGATGCCCTGTCCCGCGGCACATGTGCCAACAAGTGGACCGTCTCTGAGCCCTCCACGGGGACCTCTGCCACCCGGGGGTCACACGATTTTTCCACTTCATCCAGACCTGCAACCTGCCCTACTCCATCAAGGAGGTCAGGACAGCCACCAGGAATTGCCAAATCTGCGCGGAGTGCAAGACGTACTTCTACAGGCCAGAGAAAGCGCACCTGATAAAGGCTTCCCGTCCCTTTGAACGCCTCAGTATGGACTTCAAAGGCCCGTTCCCCTCCACCGACCGCAACACGTACTTCCTGAATGTGATTGACGTGTACTCCCGGTCCCCTTTCGCCTTCCCCTGCCCCTACCTGACCGCAACCACCGTCATAAAAGCCCTCCATGGTATCTTCACGCTGTTTGGTTTCCCCGCCTACATACACAGCAAAGAGGGGGTCCTCCTTTATGAGCGACGAACTGCGTCAATTCCTACTCAGCAAGGGCATCGCCTCGAGCAGGACGACCAGTTACAACCCCCGGGGAAACGGACAGTTAGAGAGGGAGAATGGAACGGTCTGGAAGACCGTCCTACTGGCCCTGCGGTCCAGGAATCTCCCAGTCTCCCGCTGGCAGGAAGTCCTCCCGGATGCCCTCCACCCCAACCGGTCACTGCTGTGTACTACGACCAACCAAACACCTCACGAACGTCTCCTTGTCTTCCCCAGGAAGTCCTCCTCCGGGACCTCGCTCCCGACCTGGTTGGCAGCTCCTGGACCCGTCCTGCTCCGAAAACACGTGCGGGCGCACAAATCGGACCCATTGGTCGAGAGGGTCCATCTCCTCCACACTAACCCTCAGTACGCCTACGTGGCGTACCCTGACGGCCGACAGGATGCGGTCTCCCTACGGGACCTGGCGCCCGCTGGATCCCCACACACACCCCCGCCACCAGCACCACCCTCCCTCCCAATGCCGCACCCCACAGCCGCCCCCTTCCCAGGTGGATCGGTTCTTCCACCGGCCCCGTCTAGGCCCTGCCCACCAGCGCACCCCACAGCTGCCCCCTTTCCAGGCCAGTCGGCCATTCCGCCAGCCACGTCCAGGGATGATGAAGCCGCTGCAGAAGCCGAAACCACGCTCCTGGAGTCACAGACGCCTGAACCTCCACCGACATCACCACCAAAGCTACGACGATCGCAGAGGACCACCAGGGCCCCCGAACGACTAATTGCTTCCTTTTGAAATGTACATTACTGTTGTAAATAGTTAAAAGTTGTAATGAGGCAAAATGCTGTATGGAGGCATTACGGTACCTTCATAACTATAACGTCTACCACTTCTACCACGTTGTAGTACGAAGCCACCACCCCCGCCGGACTCTTTTTTAACAGGGGGTGAATGTGGTAGTCTGTGTTAGGAGGATTATGGTACCTAGTAATGCCGGAATACCAGTGGTGGAGAATGTACTTGTTCCATTGGATACGCTTGCATGTTAGCTCCGCCTTGCAAGGCAGGGTATAAGAGCCCGTGCTGCCCCAGCAGCTTCCTTCTGTGCCTGCGCTGCTGGGGGAAACATCTAACGTATTAAAGCCTTCAATTGTCTCCAATCTCATTTCTGAGGTTATTGATTGTGCATCAGACCTGAAATCCGCCTACCACCAGCTCCCCATCCGTAAATCGAACCGTCCATACACCTCCTTCGAGGCAGATGGCCGCCTATACCACTTCCTTAGGGGCCCGTTCGGCGTCACAAACGGGGTCTCGGTCTTCCAAAGGGAGATGGACCGAATGGTCGACCGGTACGGGTTACGGGCAACCTTTCCGTACCTAGACAATGTCACCATCTGCGGCCATGATCAGCAGGACCACGACGCCAACCTCGCTAAATTCCTCCACACCGCTACTCTCCTAAACCTCACTTACAACAAGGAGAAGTGCGTGTTCAGCACGAACCGCTTAGCCATCCTCGACTATGTGGTCCAGAACGGAGTTCTGGGGCCCGATCCCGACCGCATGCGCCCCCTCATGGAGCTCCCCCTCCCCCACTGCCCCAAGGCCCTCAAATGCTGCCTGGGGTTCTTTTCGTACTACGCTCAGTGGGTCCCAATCTATGCTTCAAGGCCCGCCCACTCATACAGTCCACCCAGTTTCCCCTGACGGCCGAGGCCCAACAGGCCTTCGCCCGGATCAGAGCTGATATTGCCAAGGCCACAATGCACGCTGTGGATGAAACACGGCCCTTCCAAGTAGAAAGCGATGCATCAGACGTCGCCCTAGCCGCCACCCTCAACCAGGCAGGCAGGCCCGTGGCATTCTTTTCCCGCACCCTTCAAGCCTCAGAAATTCGGCACTCGTCCATTGAAAAGGAGGCCCAAGCTATCGTTGAAGCTGTGTGGCATTGGAGGCATTACCTGGCCGGCAGGAGATTCACTCTCCTCATTGACCAACGGTCGGTAGCCTTCATGTTCAACAACACACAGCGGGGCAAGATCAAGAACAATAAAATCTTGAGGTGGAGGATTGAGCTCTCCACCTATAATTACGAGATTATGTATCGCCCCGGCAAACTCAACGAGCCCCCAGACGCCCTATCACAAGGTACATGTGTCAGCGCACAGGTAGACCGACTCCAGGCCCTGCACGACAGCCTTTGTCACCCAGGAGTCACACGGTTGTACCACTTCATTAAGGAACAAAATCTGGCCTACTCCGTTGAGGAAGTAAGGACAATCACCAGGGACTGCCAGGCCTGTGTGGAGTGCAAGCCGCACTTCTACCGGCCGGACCGCACGTGTCTGGTGAAGGCCTCTCGCCCCTTTGAACGCCTCAGCGTGGAGTTCAAAGGCCCCCTCCCCTCCACCAACCGTCACATCTATTTTCTCAGTGTGGTCGACGAATACTCCAGATTCCCCTTTGCCATCCCGTGCCCCGACATGACGTCTGCCACCGTCATTAAAGACCTCAACGCAATCTTCGCTCTGTTCGGTTTCCCCGCCTATATTCGCAGTGACAGGGGATCCTCATTCATGAGCGATGAGCTGCATCAGTTCCTGCTCAGCAGGGGTATCGCCTCCAGCAGAACGACAAGCTATAACCCCCAGGGAAACGGACAGGTAGAAAGGGAGAATGGGATGGTATGGAGGGCCGTCCAGCTGGCCCTACGGTCCAGGAACCTCCCGGCCTCCCGCTGGCAGGAGGTCCTCCCTGATGCTCTCCACTCCATTTGCTCATTACTCTGCACTGCTACTAACGATACACCCCATGAACGTCTTTTTGCCTTCCCCAGGAAGTCCACATCCGGGTGTCGTTCCCTCCTTGGCTCACAGCTACGGGAACCGTGCTTCTCCGTAAACATGTGCGGCTCCATAAGGCGGACCCATTGGTGGAGAGGGTGCATTTGCTCCATGCAAACCCCCAGTATGCCTACGTGGCGTTCCCCGATGGCCGCCAGGATACCATCTCCCTCAGGGACCTGGCACCAGCAGGTTCCACCCCCACACCCCCTCCGCCCCTGGCGCCACCCTCCCCTCCCCCGTCACTCCCAACAGCAACCCCTCCAGGACCATCCATCCTCCCCCTGCCCACGCCCGACGATGAAGAGGATTTCGGCATGCTCCCAGAGTCACCATCGACCAGATCAGCACCAACATCGCCGACACCACTGCGTCGCTCCCAGAGGAACATCAAGGCTCCGGACCGGCTAAACCTCTGACCGGTCCACCGGACATCAAAGGACATTTGTTTGCTCAAATCTTGTAAATATTAACTCATTGTTGTATATAGTTATCCACCACCCCCGCCGGACTCAATTTGTAACAGGGGGCGAATGTGGTAAACCACTGTTGCACCTGTATTAGGTGTTGTATGGTAGGACCTGTACTACAGGTTCGCCGGTAGTCCCTGCCTGCTGGCTCCGCCCAGGAGGCAGGGTATAAATATGCGTGTCCTCCAGCCAGCAGCCATTTCGCCAGCTGCTGTGGGAGGCCACACCTCTGATAGCAATAAAGCCTCAGTTGGATTCAATTATCGTCTTTGTCCAATTGATCGTGCCTCACACGTTTTTCCAAAGGTGGACCAATCGGCGCCAGCGTGAACACTTACTGGGGAGGCCACTGAATGTCAGGAGGCGGTTGGATAGCGAGTGGCTCCTGTTAATTGTATAAAACTGGGGCTTAAGTGGTGAGAATTGGTTTCTAACCACGCTACTGCGAGACCCCCCAGAGTGGGCCGGATGCATCGCAAACTGTTTGGCGCCTGGCGCGGATCTTGTTTTTGGCGTCTCCCACTATTCACCAGCCTCGTTTTGCTTGAGCGAGGGTAAAGAGGCCAGAAGATCATGCCCTCTGTCTCTTCCTCTCTTTCACACGCATTCCCAATCTCTCTCCCTCACTCATACTCTCTCTCTGTCTCACACTCTGTCACTGTCTTTCACAATCTGTCCCTCTCACACACTCTCTCTCTACCACTCACTCACACACACACTCTGTCTGCCTGTCTCTCTCTCCCTCCCTCACTCTCTCACACACTGTCTGTCTGCCTGTCTCTCTCCCTCCCTCATGTCATAATATACACCAGTATATTATGGTGCAGACACACACACACACTGATGGACATGCAGTGGGACCAATCAGTATACACAACACCGCAGCCAATCACCAGTGAGAGCACACGCACTATAAAGACAGGGGACGGGAGAGTTCCCGCTCATTCTCGTAGCAGCCAGCTCAGAGCACAGAGCTCACAGCCTGCAACACAGACACTCACCATGTGCTGAGTGCATCACCTGGTTAGGACTAGGCAAGGGTCAACAGTTAAAGCTGGTATTTCATTTACCCACAGTTCAAGTCTGTTAATATAGTTAACCTTACAATAAAATAGAGCTGCATCACTTCCAGTGTTGGTGACCTGTTTGTAATCCAGAACACCCAACACATCATGATACCAGGATTGGCTGCGTACTAGCACTTCTGAGACCCACCTGCAACTAATCAGCATTCCGGCATCCTGAAGTATGGAGAACATCAACCCGCCGCCGCCGCTCCGCATCACCGGCACCTCAGCATACAGTGACAACCAGCAACGATACCCAGGCAAGATGTTCAAGATCCGGGTTCCGCAGCAGCTCCAGTGTGTTTTTGAAAGCTCACCACTATTCTTAGAAGTCCCCCTATACCAAAAAGGGCCAACATTCTAAATGGTGATCAGGGATTCTCACTCCCCGACTCCGATGCAAGCTTCAGTGGGTGCTGTTCAGGTCAAACTATATTTTCAAGTTATACCCCGGTATATCCCATACCTTCACCGAAGATTTCATCTACTTACCACTTAGTAGCATCGATCCTGGGTCCCGCATTGCTAAGTAAGTAAAGTAGACTAATAACCACTGTTTCAGGTTAAAACTTTTAAGTTATTTTATTATTATATATTATTTCTCTTTTTCTAAAAGATCTAATCACTGTCTTTACAGAAAAGTAAAAAGATCTTGCTTCTGGATCCTTCTGGTTGGTTGAAGGGACCTTCAGGCCCAACTTGACAATCAATCTTCTTTAAAGTCTGGTCTTCTTTAGATGTATTCGCTGATGAGCTCAGTTGCTGTGTCCTATCTTTCCCATGTACAGAGCTGTGAGAGCTATCTCTGAGCTGACTCTGAGCTGAATCTGGCTGCTCTTTAAATTCTAGTCTTCCTTTGATGTATTAGCTATTTTAGCTCGGCTGTTTTGCCCTGTCTCCTTCCCATGACCGAGCTGACTGTAATCTGTCTCTGCTTCTCCCCTCTCTCCCTCTCTCTCTCTCTGAGTTCTGGTTCTCGTTCTGCTAGTTCCTGCACTGGTCTCTTGGTTCATATTCACTTTCTAACAGTTAAGTTTTTATGACGTTATTGTAAAGTAACATTTTTTCACTTTGATTGTAAAAAGTATCTGATCTAAACCTTCTAATACAACTAAGTATACATTTTGACATGACTTCACCTCATTGATCTGATTACATTGTTTCCTTTGTGATGTTCAAAATGCTTTGACTTCAAGAAGTGTTACTTTTAATTCCTGTCATTTCTAATGTTTTTTTTTCCAATTGTGTCCTCAGCTGAATTTTGACTTTGATTTTGACTTTGAATTATGTTTCTCGTAGACTGATAAACCTGGTATTATCAAAATTTCACACCTAGAATTATCACCAAATTCAACTGAACCTCGTCCATTCTTTTCCAGATGCTTACTAAGTTAGTTACTTTCAATGAAGGTGTGAGCCATTGTCTTTGGCTTCATTGAAAATCCTGTTTGTCTTGTTTGCTAAGCCTGCTTGACCAAGGATATCTGCATTCAACAATCCTTCCCTGGCAGCTGCTGTTGACCCTTTGTGGGATCTTTCCCTGTATCCTCTCATGTTTCTCTCAGACCAGTTATTGCCAGACTTCCATGTTTCAAATGACACATCTTTCCATATTATCAATTACAAGTGCCACGGCAATCTCCGTGAAAACTGGCGGGCATTCCGGCAACAGTTTGAAATCTTCCTGCTGGCAGCCGAACTAGAAGACCTGGCCGATCCTGAAAAAACAGAGCTTCTCCTCACCATCGCCGGTGCCAGAGCAGAAGAAATCTTTTAAAAATTCAAGTTCTCCAAGGGGCAAAACAGGAGCGACTTCCAGGCCGTCCTGGACAAATTTGGCAAATACTGTGAGGAAAGCACACTCCAACCAGCAAGAAAAGGTAAGAGAAGCGCCAGTACTTACCTCGAGGCCGAAATCCCGGAGTACAAAACAATTTCGGCCAGCGGCCATCTTTGTAAAGGAACTGCACGTGCGCAGTTGCTCGACACCATCAGTAAAGGAACCTCGATCTGCGCATGTGCAAACGCTTCCTACGTGCTACGTCACACGCGTCATGATGTCAGTGGACCCGGACCACGCCCATTTAAAGGGGAAACGTCCCAAATCAAAGAAAAAATCTTTTAAAGCTGTAAAACAACCTTCCTTCACCTGGAATGACAGCACAATGCCTCAAATTGAACCAGGAAATGAAATAAACCTCCGAAGGGCCCTGCAACAAGCAGTTACCTACCCCCAAACCAAGTCCGATTCCGACTCCCTGCAGACCAGTGACACCGAGGACCCGAGGGAGCCTTTTCCAGTCGCTGTTATAACAAAGAACAGGCTGTCCCCGAATCAAAACCACCAGCCGCTGTCGGTGCACAGCATTGATCCAGGCGGCGAGAGGTGTGCCACCCTGACGGTCAACCGATCCCAGATACAAGTCCGCCTGGACACTGGTGCTTCCGCTAATCTCCTAGCGTGGTCAGCCTGTCAGACCCTTGGGGTTAAACCAACCATTCTTCCGTCGACCTACCAACTAGTAGACTACAATGGCAACGTCATTCCTGCTACCGGTTCATGCCAACTCGAAGTGACGCACGACTCGCGAAAAGCCATCCTTCCCTTCGAGATCGTGGGCTCCTCGAAGGACTCTCTGCTAGGCGCACAGGCGTGCAAACTCCTAAACCTCGATCAACGAGTACACTCTCTCTCTCCAGAGGACATGTCTGCCTTCCAGGATGCGAACTTCAGGGCGCAACCCAATGCCATCATCGACCAGCACCGCGACGTTTTCGAAGGCATGGGCACGCTTCCATACACTTACAAAATCTTGCTCAAACAAGACGCCACGCCTGTGGTTCATGCACCTCGCAGAGTCCCAGCACCCCTCAAGGACCGCCTCAAGCAGCAGCTGCAGGACCTCCAGGACCAAGGAGTGCTCTCCAGAGTGACGGAACCAACCGACTGGGTCAGTTCCATGGTGTGCGTAAAGAAGCCTTCCGGCGAGCTCCGGATCTGCATTGACCCAAAGGATCTGAATCGCAACATAATGAGGGAGCATTACCCTATCCCCAAGTGCGAGGAGATCACGTGCGAGATGGCTCGGGCCAAGCTGTTCACCAAACTTGACGCCTCGAAAGGATTCTGGCAAATTCAACTAGACAGGCCCAGCAGAAAGCTGTGTACCTTTAATACCCTTTAATACGTGGGGCAGCACGGTAGCATTGGGGCAGCATGGTAGCATTGTGGATAGCACAATTGCTTCACAGCTCCAGGGTCCCAGGTTCGATTCCGGCTTGGGACACTGTCTGTGCGGAGTCTGCACATCCTCCCCGTGTGTGCGTGGGTTTCCTGCGGGTGCTCCGGTTTCCTCCCACAGTCCAAAGATGTGCAGGTTAGATGGGATTGGCCATGATAAATTGCCCTGAGTGTCCAAAATTGCCCTTAGAGTTGGGTGGGGTTACTGGGTTATGGGGATAGGGTGGAGGTGTTGACCTTGGGTAGGGTGCTCTTTCCAAGAGCCGGTGCAGACTCGATGGGCCGAATGCCCTCCTTCTGCACTGTAAATTCTATGATCTATGATCTATGATCTATGACCCCATTTGGCAGATGCTGCTAGAACAGGATGCCGTTTGGGATTATATCGGCATCAGAAGTATTTCACCGGATCATGGAGCAAATGATGGAGGGCATTGAGGGTGTGCGTGTCTATGTTGACGACATCATCATTTGGTTCACCAAATATGCAGGAGCATATCAGTCGCCTCCAGCGTGTTTTCAAACGAATACGGGACCAAGGCCTTCGCCTCAACAAGAGCCAAATGTGACTTCCGGGTGCGGCGATGACCAGGTAAGTCGCACGTTTCGGCAGCTCCCGGTGGAACGGACTTTTGGGCTCTTAATAGGAGCCCCATCGGCAATTTTAACGGCAAATAACACTGTGCGGTAATTCAGAAGGGAATCCCCCCTGGACACGGATGGAAAAAAGAGAGGAAAGTAGCCGGATTGCGGTGGATCCTCAAGAGCAGCGGCCAGGAAGGCAGGCACAAAGCAAGATGGCGTCGGAAGGAGGCAGTTTAATATGGGGCCCTGACCAACAAGAGTTCCTGCGGCGTTGCGTAGATGAACTCAAAAAGGAGATGAAGAAGGAGCTGTTGGCCCCGATATTACAAGCGATTGAGGGGCTAAAGGAGGAGCAAAAGACCCAGGAACAGGAGCTTCGGGTCGTGAAGGCAAAGGCTGCTGAGAATGAGGACGACATACAGGGCCTGGTGGTGAAAACGGAGATCCACGAGGCACAAGACAAAAGATGTGTGGAAAGGCTGGAGGTGCTGGAGAACAATGCGAGGAGGAAGAACTTAAGGATTCTTGGTCTTCCCGAAGGTGTAGAAGGGGCGGACGTCGGGGCATATGTGAGCACGATGCTGTATTTGTTAATGGGATCGGAGGCCCCGACGGGTCCGCTGGAGGTGGAGGGAGCCTATCGAGTTATGGCGCGAAGACCGAGGGCTGGAGAAACTCCTCGAGCAATAGTTGTGAGATTTCTCCGATACAAGGACAGAGAGATGGTCCTCAGATGGGCCAAGAAAACTCGGAACAGTAGGTGGGAGAATGCGGTGATCCGCGTGTATCAAGATTGGAGTGCGGAGGTGGCGAGAAGGAGGGCAAGCTTTAATCGGGCCAAGGCGGTGTTGTATAAAAGGAAGGTCAAATTCGGAATGTTGCAACCGGCAAGACTGTGGGTCACACATCGAGGGAAACTCCACTATTTCGAAACGGCAGACGAGGCGTGGACATTCATTGTCGAGGAGAAGCTGGAGTGAGCGGGCCAGGAAAAGAACGTTTGGGACAAAAGTGGGGGGGTGAATTTGTGGGATGGCGGGGGGAAAAGGGGGAAGAGAAGACTTCCCAGATTGTTAAACCTGCGACCCTGTAACTTCTCTCTCTTCCCCATGTCGTGGGGGAGGGGGTGAGGGAGGATGAGGAGCTGTGGGCGCCGGCCATTGGGGGCAGGGCCAAAAGGGGAAGCGCGGGCTTTGTTCCCGCGCTATGGTAATCATGGCGGGAACAGGGAAGCAGGAAGGAGGGGGCCTCGCACAGTGTGAGCCGAGGTCACGGAGGAAAGCCGAGGTCGGCCAGAGTTTGCTGACTTCTGGGAGCAACATGGGGGGTGCAATTACGCTAGCTTGGGATCTCGCGGGGGGGGGGGTTAACTGGGTTGCTGCTGCTGGGGAGAAGGGGGAGCTGGTATGGGAGGGGGGGGTCGGGGGGGGCGCCGCCTGGGGGGGATACAGCTACGTGGGAACCGGGTGAGGAGCTGGATTGAAAAAGGAAATGGCTAGTCGTCAAGGGGGGGGGGGGGGTAAAGAGCCCCCCAACCCGGTTGATCACGTGGAATGTGAGAGGGCTGAATGGGCCGATTAAGAGGGCACGGGTACTCGCACACCTAAAGAAACTTAAGGCAGATGTGGTTATGCTTCAGGAGGCGCATCTGAAGCTGACAGACCAGGTTAGACTTCGCAAAGGATGGGTGGGGCAGGTGTTTCATTCGTGGCTAGATGCAAAAAACAGGGGGGTGGCCATACTAGTGGGGAAGCGGGTAATGTTCGAGGCAAAGACTATAGTGGCGGATAGTGGGGGCAGATACGTGATGGTGAGTGGCAAACTGCAAGGGGAGGCGGTGGTATTAGTGAACGTGTATGCCCCGAACTGGGATGATGCCAATTTTATGAGGCGTATGTTAGGACGAATCCGGGACCTAGAAGTGGGGAAGTTGGTAATGGGTGGAGAATTTAATACGGTGCTGGACCCAGGGCTGGACAGATCGAGGTCCAGGACCGGAAGGAGGCCGGCTGCAGCTAGGGTGCTTAAGGATTTTATGGTGCAGATGGGAGGAGTAGATCCCTGGAGATTTAGTAGACCAAGGAGTAAGGAGTTTTCGTTTTTCTCCTATGTACATAAAGTATTTTCACGAATAGATTTTTTTTGTCTTGGGAAGGGCACTGATCCCAAAGGTGACGGGGACGGAGTACACGACTATAGCCATTTCGGATCATGCTCCACACTGGGTGGACCTGGAGATAGGGGAAGAAAAACAACAGCTTCCAACCTGGAGAATCGACATGGAATTATTGGCAGATGAGGGTGTGTGTTTAAGGGTGAGGGGGTGTATTGAAAGGTACTTGGAAATTAATGATAATGGGGAGGTACAGGTGGGAGTGGTCTGGGAGGCACTGAAGGCAGTGGTTAGAGGGGAGCTGATATCTATTAGGGCACATAAAGGAAAGCAGGAGGATAGGGAAAGGGAGCGGTTGTTGAAAGAACTGCTGAGGGTGGACTAACAATACGCGGAGGCACCGGAGGAGGGACTATACAGGGAAAGGCAAAGGCTACATATAGAGTTTGACTTGTTGACTACGGGTAAGGCAGAGGCACAATGGAGGAAGGCACAGGGTGTACAGTACGAAAATGGGGAGAAGGCGAGTAGGTTGTTGGCCCACCAACTGAGGAAAAGGGGAGCAGCGAGGGAGATAGGGGGGGTGAGAGATGAGGAGGGGGAGATGGAGCGGGGAGCGGAGAGAGTGAATGGAGTGTTCAAGGCATTTTATGAAAGATTATATGAAGCGCAGCCCCCGGACGGGAAGGAGAGAATGATGTGCTTTCTGGATCAGCTGGAATTTCCTAAGGTGGAGGAACAGGAGAGAGTGGGGCTGGGAGCACAGATTGAGACGGAGGAAGTAGTGAAAGGGATTGGAAGCATGCAGGCGGGGAAGGCCCCGGGACCAGACGGATTCCCAGTTGAATTCTATAAGAAATATTTGGACTTGCTGGCCCCGCTACTGATGAGAACCTTTAATGAGGCGAGGGAAAGGGGGCAGCTGCCCCCGACTATGTCAGAGGCAACGATATCGCTCCTCCTAAAGAAGGAAAAAGACCCGCTGCAATGCGGGTCATACAGGCCCATTTCCCTCCTGAATGTGGATGCTAAGATTCTGGCCAAGGTAATGGCAATGAGGATAGAGGATTGTGTCCCGGGGGTGGTCCATGAGGGCCAAACTGGGTTTGTGAAGGGGAGACAGCTAAATACAAATATACGGAGGCTGCTAGGGGTAATGATGATGCCCCCACCAGAGGGGGAAGCGGAGATAGTGGTGGCGATGGATGCCGAGAAAGCATTTGATAGAGTGGAGTGGGATTATTTGTGGGAGGTGTTGAGGAGATTTGGCTTTGGGGACGGGTATATCAGGTGGGTACAGTTGCTGTATAGGGCCCCGATGGCGAGCGTGGTCACGAATGGACGGGGGTCTGACTATAGAGGGACGAGGCAGGGATGCCCTCTGTCCCCGTTATTGTTTGCACTGGCGATTGAACCCCTGGCCATGGCACTGAGGGGTTCCAGGAAGTGGAGGGGAGTACTTAGGGGGGGGAGAAGAACACCGGGTATCTCTGTATGTGGATGATTTGTTGCTATATGTGGCGGACCCGGCGGAGGGGATGCCAGAGATAATGCAGATACTTGGGTTTGGGGATTTTTCAGGGTATAAACTGAACATGGGGAACAGTGAGCTATTTGTGGTGCATCCAGGGGAGCAGAGCAAAGAGATAGAGGATTTACTGTTGAGGAAGGTAACAAGGATCTTCCGGTACCTGGGGATCCAGATAGCCAAGAATTGGGGTACATTACATAGGCTTAATTTAACACGGTTGGTGGAACAGATGGAGGAGGATTTCAAGAGATGGGACATGGTGTCCCTGTCATTGGCAGGTAGGGTGCAGGTGGTTAAAATGGTGGTCCTCCCGAGATTCCTTTTTGTGTTCCAGTGCCTCCCGGTGGTGATCACAAAGGCTTTTTTCAAAAGAATTGAGAAGAGCATTATGAGTTTTGTGTGGGCTGGGAAGACCCCGAGAGTGAGGCGGGGATTCTTGCAGCGTAGTAGGGACGGGGGGGGCTGGCACTACCGAGCCTAAGTGAGTACTACTGGGCCGCCAATGTTTCAATGGTGTGTAAGTGGATGGGAGAAGGGGAGGGAGTGGAGTGGAAGAGATTGGAGAGGGCGTCCTGCAGGGGGACTAGCCTGCAAGCAATGGTGACGGCGCCGTTGCCGTTCTCACCAAAGAAATACACCAC
The DNA here is from genome assembly GCF_047496885.1 of Scyliorhinus torazame. Lineage (NCBI taxonomy): Eukaryota > Metazoa > Chordata > Chondrichthyes > Carcharhiniformes > Scyliorhinidae > Scyliorhinus > Scyliorhinus torazame. Next base: position 72,911,339 of record NC_092722.1, on the reverse strand, counting down.
AAGCCCAAGGTGGTGGTGGCTACATTGAAAATTTGGGGGCAGTGGAGACGGCATAGGGGAAGGATGGGAGCTTCGGTGCGGTCCCCGATAAGAAACAATCATAGGTTCGTTCCGGGGAGAATGGATGGGGGATTTGGAGCATGGCAAAGAGCTGGGGTAGTACAATTAAGAGATCTATTTGTAGATGGGACGTTTGCGAGTCTGGGAGTGCTGACGGAGAAATATGGGTTGCCCCAAGGGAATGCATTTCGGTATATGCAATTGAGGGCTTTTGCGAGGCAACAGGTGAGGGAATTCCCGCAGCTTCCGACGCAGGAAGTGCAGGATAGAGTGATCTCAGAGACATGGGTGGGGGACGGTAAGGTGGCGGACATATACAGGGAGATGAGGGACGAGGGGGAGATCATGGTAGATGAGCTGAAAGGGAAATGGGAAGAAGAACTGGGGGAGGAGATTGAGGAGGGGCTGTGGGCTGATGCCCTATGTAGGGTAAACTCATCGTCCTCATGTGCCAGGCTAAGCCTGATACAATTTAAGGTGCTACACAGGGCGCATATGACTGGAGCACGGCTTAGTACATTTTTTGGGGTAGAGGATAGGTGTGCGAGATGCTCGAGAGGCCCAGCGAATCACACCCACATGTTCTGGTCATGCCCGGCACTACAGGGGTTCTGGGTGGGGGTGGCAAAGGTGCTTTCGAAGGTGGTGGGGGTCCGGGTCGAACCAAGCTGGGGGTTGGCTATATTTGGGGTTGCAGAAGAACCGGGAGTGCAGGAGGCGAGAGAGGCTGACGTGTTGGCCTTTGCGTCCCTTGTAGCCCGGCGCAGGATATTGTTAATGTGGAAGGAAGCCAAATCCCCGGGGGTGGAGACCTGGTTAAACGATATGGCAGGGTTCATAAAGTTAGAACGGATTAAGTTCGTGTTAAGGGGTTCGGCTCAGGGGTTCACCAGGCGGTGGCAACCGTTCGTCGACTACCTCACAGAAAGATAGAGGGAATGGAAAAGAAGTAGATAACAGCAGCAACCCAGGGGGGAGGGGGGGTGGGGTGGGGGGAGGAATCGGATGGACTCTCAGGGATGTTATTGTATATGTATAGGTATTTGGTATATGTAGTTGTATATTGGATTGTTGGATTGTATTTTTGGAGAGTATTTATTTTGGACAAGGCAGTTGCCATTTAGTTTTGTCTTTTGTTTTTGTTTATATATTACTTATTTATTTGTTTAAAACTGGCCACGGTTATTTATATTGCTTTATTGTTGTGTAAAAGAAACACTACGTATTGTTATGTTTGGCCAAAAAACTTGAATAAAATATATTTATAAAAATAAACAGAGCCAAATGCTCCTTCGGCCAGACGGAACTCAAGTTCCTAGGGGACCACGTCTCCTGGTTGGGTGTGCGGCCGGATGCAGACAAGGTGGCAGCCATCACGGCCATGCAGAAGCCAGTGAAGAAGAAGGCGGTCCTCCGATTTTTGGGCATGGTCAACTTCCTGGGGAAGTTCATCCCCAACTTCGCCTCCCATACCACAGCTCTCCGGTACCTGGTCAGGAAGATGACAGACTTCCAATGGCTTCCCGCCCACGAGCGTGAATGGAAGGAGCTTAAGACCAAGCTTACCACGGCCCCGGTATTGGCATTTTTTGACCCCACGAAGGAAACAAAAATTTCAACGAATGCCAGCCAATCCGGCATTGGGGCGGTGCTCCTGCAACGCGATGAGGCCTCATCATGAGCCCCCGTTGCATATGCGTCACATGCCATGACCCCCATGGAACAGCGCTACGCACAAATCGAAAAGGAGTGCCTGGGCCTGGTGACTGGGGTCGACAAATTTCATGATTACGTGTACGGCCTCCCCCAATTCACTGTCGAGACCGACCATCGCCCGCTGGTCAACATTATACAAAAAGACCTGAATGATATGACCCCTTCGCCTCCAGCGCATTCTGCTTAAACTCCGGCGGTACGATTTCCAGCTCCTATACACCCCGGGCTAGGACCTGATCATAGCCGACGCTCTGTCCACGGCAGTCAACACCCCGTGTGACCCAGAGGGGTTTGTCTGCCAGGTTGACGCTCATGTGGCCTTCACGGCTTCTAATCTGTCGGCCACGGATGAACGCCTTATCCACATTCGCCGCGAGACTGCGGCTGTCCCCCTACTACAGCGTGTCATGCGCCATATGATGGACGGGTGGCTCAAGGACCAATGCCCGCAGTTCTACAATATCAGAGACGATCTGGCAGTAGTCGATGGTGTCCTCCTGAAGCTGGACCGCATCGTGATCCCGCACAGCATGCGGCAGCTCGTTTTGGAACAGCTACACGAGGGCCATCTTGGCATGGAGAAGTGCTGACGGAGGGCCCGAGAGGCTATGTACTGGCCCGGCATCAATGAGGACATCGCCAACACAGTGCTCAACTGCCCCACCTGTCAGCGGTTCCAGCCTTCCCAACCATGTGAGACCCTACAGCCCCATGAGTTGGTCACGTCCCCTTGGTCTAAGGTAGGCGTTGACCTGTTCCATGCGCTCGGCAGGGACTATGTTCTGATTGTAGACTATTTTTCGAACTACCCGGAGGTCGTACGCCTGCACGACATCACAACATCAGCGGTCATCCGTGCCTGCAAGGAGACCTTTGCTCGTCACGGCATCCCACTCACTGTGATGTCGGATAATGGCCCCTGCTTCGCGAGCCAGGAATGGTGGTCCAACTTTGCCAGCAGGTACAACTTTGTGCATGTGCATTCCAGTCCCCTGCACCCCCAATCCAATGGCAAAGCGGAAAAGGGCGTCCACATCGTCAAACGGCTCCTCTGCAAGGCTGCCGATGCGGGATCCGACTTCTACCTCGCCTTGCTGGCCTATCGTTCGGCCCCACTCTCCACAGGCCTGTCGCCAGCCCAGCTGCTCATGGGTCGCACCCTCAGGACCATGGTGCCGTCCATTCACGTCCCAGACCTCAACCACGTTCCGGTCCTTCAGCGGATGCAACAGTCTTGTGCACAACACAAGGCGGCGCATGACGCTCGGGCGACTGATCTCCCTGCTCTGGCACCGGATGACAACGTCCGCATCCATCTTCCGATGGACATACAGTGTGTCAGTGTGTGTGTGATTGCACCATGATATGCTGATGTATCTCATGAAATTCCCCCTTTTCGCAAAGAATATGTGCCTACATGAGAATAAATAAAGTGTAGTGAGTGTGTCTGACCATGTGTGTGCATTATTTACATCAATATGTACATGTGGCTATGCTATATACACGGGAAGGTGCCAGGTGCAGAGGAAAACTATGTTACACCAAGAACAAAAGAAATGCTATTAACAAACGATGAAAAACTCTTGAACAGTACGGCAGAACAAGTCAGTGAGTCCAATAGTGCAAGGTTTATAAATCAAGTCTTTGGGGTGGGCGACGAATTTGGGTTGACCACCTCAAGGGTGGTTCAGGATCCACCGGCTGAGAAATGGGCCGGGCCACGGTCGAGTGAGGAGGAGGCAGGGTATCCGGAAGCTCAACAAAGTCCATGTCAGGCACCAGTGCAGAATTTTGTAGCGAGTGTGGGACCAGACGAAGGGCACGCCGATTGCGGCGCCGAATGGAGCCATAAGGCAAACAAACCAGAAACGAGCGGGGAGCCACCTGTCTAAGAACCTCAGCAGTTGCCGACCAGCCACCCTCCGGAAGATGTATGTGGACATGATCTCCAGGCACCAGGGCAGGAAGATCAGTCGCCCGAGCATCATGAACCGCCTTGTGTTGCTCACGCTCTTGTTGCATCCGCCGATGTACCGGAGCATGGTCGAGGTCTGGGACGTGAATGGATGGCACAGTGGTCCTGAGGGTGCGACCCATAAGCAGTTGGGCCGGCGATAGGCCCGTGGACAGTGGGGCCGAGCAATAGGCCAGCAAGGCGAGGCAGAAGTCAGATCCTGCATCAGCAGCCTTGCAGAGGAGCCTTTTTACAATGTGGTCGCCCTTCTCTGCTTTGCCATTTGACTGAGGGTGCAGGGGACTGGACGTCACGTGTGCAAAGTTGTATGCACTAGCGAAGGAAGATCATTCCTGACTCGCAAAGCAGGGGCCATTGTCTGACATCACGGTGAGCGGAATGCCGTGGCGAGCAAAGATCTCTTTACAGGCCCGGATGACAGCCGATGACGTGGTGTCGTGCAGGCGTATGACCTCTGGATAGCTGGAAAAGTAGTCGATGATGATGATGTAGTCCCTGCCGAGCGCATGGAACAGGTCCACGCCCACCTTCGACCAGGGGGACGTGACCAACTCATGGGGCTGAAGAGTCTCACGTAGTTGTGCCGACTGAAACCGCTGACAGGTGGGGCAATTGAGCTCAGTGTTAGCAATGTCCTCACTTATTCCCGGCCAGTACACAGCCTCTCGGGCCCTCCGTCGGCACTTCTCAACGCCGAGATGGCCTTCGTGCAGCTGTTCTAAGACAAGCCGGTGCATGCTGTGTGGGATCACGATGCGGTCCAGCTTCAGGAGGACACCATCAACGACTGCCAAGTCGTCCCAAACGTTGTAAAATTGTGGGCATTGTCCCTTGAGCCACCAGTCCGTCATGTGGCACATCACACGTTGCAGAAGGGGGGTCAGCCGCAGTCTCACGGCGAATGTGGGCAAGGCGTTCGTCAGTGGCCGGCAGATTGGCAGAAGTGAAGGCTAATGTGCGTCGACTTGGCAAACGAACCCCTCTGGGTCGGACGGTGTGTTGACTGCCCTGGACAGAGCGTCTGCTATGATGAGGTCCTTACCCGGGGTGTAGACAAGTTGAAAGTCGTACCTCCGGAGTTTGAGCAGAATGTGCTGGAGGCGAGGGGTCATGTCATTAAGGTCCTTTTGGATGATGCCAACCAGCGGGCGATGGTCGGTCTCCACAGTGAACTGGGGAAGGCAATACACATAATCATGGAACTTGTCAATGCCAGTCAACAGGCCTAGGCACTCCTTCTCAATTTGCGCATAGCGCTGCTCAGTGGGGGTCATGGCACGTGACGCAAAGGCTGGACTGGGGCCCATGATGAGGTGTCATCTCATTGCAGGAGGACCGCCCCAATGCCGGACTGGCTGGCGTCAGTCGAGATTTTCGTCTCCCTTGCAGGATCGAAGAACGCCAGTACCGGGGCGGTGGTGAGCTTGACCTTGAGCTCCTCCCATTCACGCTGGTGGGTGGGAAGCCACTGGAATTCAGTTGTCTTCCTGACAAGGTGGCGGAGAGCTGTGGTGTGGGAAGCGAGTTTAGGGATGAATTTTCCCAGGAAGTTGACCATTCCGAGAAAGCGCAGCACCGCCTTCTTGTCTGTGGGCTTCTGCATGGCCGTGATGGCTGCCACCTTGTCTGCATCCGGCCGCACCCCCAACTGGGAGATGTGGTCCCCCAAGAACTTGAGCTCGGTTTGGTCAAAAGAACATTTGGCTCGGTTAAGACGCAGGCCCTGGTCCCGTATCCGTTGAAAGACGCGCTGGAGGCGACTGATGTGCTCCTGCGGTGTGGTAGACCAAATAATATCGTCCACATGGACGCGCATGCCTTCGATGCCCTCCATCATCTGTTCCATGATGCGATGGAACACTTCAGAGGCCGATATGATGCCAAATGGCATCCTATTGTAGCAGTATCTGCCAAATGGGGTGTTGAAGGTACACAGCTTCCTGCTGGACTGATCCAATTGAATCTGCCAGAAGCCCTTTGAGGCATCAAGCTTGGTGAATATTTTTTCCTGAGCCATCTCGCACGTGATCTCCTCACGTTTGGGTATGGGGTAGTGTTCCCTCATTATGTTGCGATTTAAGTATTTCGGGTCTATACAGATCCGGAGCTCGCTGGAAGGCTTCTTGACGCACACCATGGAGCTGACCCATGCAGTTGGCTCCGTCACCCGGGAAAGCACTCCTTGGTCCTGAAGATCCTGCAGCTGCTGCTCGAGGCGGTCCTTGAGGGGTGCTGGGACTCTGCGAGGTGCATGAACTACCGGGGTGGCATCCTGTTTGAGCAGGATTTTGTATGTGTAGGGCAGTGTACCCATGCCCTCGAAAGCATCCTGGTTGTGAGAGAGGATTGAGTTTAGTTGCGCCCTGAATTCCACATCTTGGAAGTCAGGCGTGCCTTCTGGAGAGAGTGTACTCGCTGAACGAGGTGGAGGAGTTTGCACGCCTGCGCGCCTAGCAGAGAGTCCTTTGAAGAGCCCACAATCTCGAAGGGTAGGATGGCTTTACGTGAGTTGTGCGTCACTTCGAGTTGGCACGACCCCGTGGCGGGGATGACGTTGCCATTATAGTCGACCAGTTGACAGATGGATGGAAGAATTGCTGGCTTGACCCTCAGGGTTTGAAGTGCTGACCATGCGAGGAGATTTGCGGAAGCACCCGTGTCCAGGCGGAATGTGATCTGGGATCGGTTGACCCTCAGGGTGGCACACCACTCGTCGTCCGGATCAATGCTGTGCACTGACAGTGGCTGGTGCTTTTGACTCGGGGACAGCGTGTTCTTGTTGATGACAGCAACGCGGAAGGGCTCCCTGTCCTCAGTGTCATTGATCTGTATGATGTCAGGATCGGACTCGGTGAACGTGGGTAGAATTGCCCGAACATTTCTGCGAGGCTGGTTAAACGGGTACGAGTTGGCAGGGTGAGCTGCTCGACAGCAGGCAGCATAGTGGCCCAACCTGCCACAGTGTAGGCATTGTCGCGCTTTGGCCGGACATTGCCGCTTTAAATGGGCGGAGCCACAGTTGCCGCACGTCATGACGTCAGTGTGTTCGTTGCACCACCGCGCATGCGCGGTGCAGTCTTGCGTAGTGCGTGCCTGCGCATCGCGTTCCTCCGCGTCAACGTCCCCTCTTTTGGCGCGTACAGGCGCGGGAGGCTTCGCAAAGCGCGCAAAATGGCCGCGCTCCTCCGGGCCGCGGGCCGGGAGGTACTCGATCGTCTGGACCCGCTCCGCCTCGTGGGGCCCGTGCCGCGCCGTTTCAGCCGCCTGGATGTGTGAGTACCGGCTGGTGGCGTTCTCATACAGGACGCAGGTCTCGACGGCAGTCGCCAGGGTGAGTTACTTGACCCGAAGGAGCTGCTGGCGCAGGGTGTCCGACATGACTCCAAAAACTATCTGGTCGCGTATCATGGAGTCAGAGGTGGGCCCATAGCCGCAGGACCGCGCGAGGATGCGGAGGTGTGTTAAATAAGACTGGATAGGCTCGTTCTTACCCTGCAGGCGCTGCTGGAACAGGTACCTTTCGAAGCCCTGTCTTTATAGTGCGTGTGCTCTCACTGGTGATTGGCTGCAATGTTGTGTGAGTTGGTTTGTCCTACTGCATGTCCATCAGTGTGTGTGTGATTGCACCATGATATGCTGATGTATATCATGACAACTCTCTCTGTCTCTCTCACACGCATTCTCTCTGTCTCTCTCTCCCTCCCTCTCACACACACTCTCTGCCTGTCTCTCTCCCTCTCACACACTTTGTCTCTCTCTCTCACACACACACTCTGTCTGTCTGTCTCCCTCTCACACTCTGTCTCCCTCCCTCTCACACACACACACTCTGTCTGTCTCCCTCCCTCTCACACACACTCTGTCTGTCTTGCTCCCTTTCACACACACTGTCTCTCTCTCCCTCCCTCTCACACTCTCTCTCTCACACACACACACTCTGTCTGTCTCCCTCCCTTTCACACACATTCTGTCTCTCTCTCACACACACTCACAATCTAAGTCCTTTACTCCTTCAAATTGGAATCCAACAAATTTAAAAATCAACAGCAATTGTAACATCAATTTCAATTTTGAACTGCAACTTTAAGAGGCAGTATGGGGTTAAATTCCATCGTAGTCTTTTCACAGCGTCTCTTCCTGTTCTCCGTTCGGGTTTTGCTGCAGGGTGTGGAGTACTCGATCGCCCTTCAGTACGACTTCATCGGCCCTTTCCCAGTCTGGGCAGAGAGCAGGGGAAACTGGGAGAGAAGAAGGGAGAGAAAAAGAGAGAAAGACAGAGAGACACCGAGTTAAAGGGAGACAGACAGAGAGAGAGAGAGATAGTATGAGGGACAGGGAGTGAGGGGCAGGGGGAGTGAGGGACTGAGGGAGAGAGTGCGACTGAGAGACAGAGAAGGTGAGGCTAGAAGGGGTGGGGCAGATGGAGTGAGGGGTGAGGGGCCAAAGTTGCTCGGGCCAGAGTTGGAAAGTTGGATTTGCGCCAAACCCTCTCAGCTACCCGGACATTCACTGGGAAGGAGAAGACAGAGAGAACTTTCTCGGCCATGGAACAGCGGAGGGTCGGACAGTGGCTTCTACAAGGACTGTAACTGGATTGTGTGCCCAGAGGGGTGAAGGAGATCCCGGGGAGCGAGAGAGCGGAAAGTGACGATGAGACTTTCTCTGTTTCTGCTGATGTTAGTGGTGAGTCAGACAGAAACTGAACTACATAAAACTCAGGGATGTGAGATTAATACAATACAGGGGTATATGGACCCACTCGGGTATATGGACCCATTCAGTTATATGGACACACCCAGGGTGATATTAATCCACCCATGGCAGTAATGAAATGAAATGAAAATCGCTTATTGCCACAAGTAGGCTTCAAAATGAAGTTACTGTGAAAAGCCCCTAGTCGCCACATTCCGGCGCCTGTTCGGGGAGGCTGTTACGGGAATGACCCGCTCGTGGAGGTAATGACCTGCTCGCGGCGATACCTACCCGCCCGAGGCAAAACTGACCCACCCGTGGTGAACCGCCCCACCCACGGTGATACCCACCCACCCGCGGCCATACCCACCCACCCGTGGTGACACCGCCCCACCCGCGGCCATACCCACCCACCCGTGGTGATACCCACCCGCGGCCATACCCACCCACCCGCGGCGATACCCACCCACCCGCGGTGATACCCACCCACCCGTGGCCATACCCACCCACCCGCGGCCATACCCACCCACCCGCGGCGATACCCACCCACCCGCGGCCATACCCACCCACCCGCGGCCATACCCACCCACCCGCGGCCATACCCACCCACCCGCGGCCATACCCACCCACCCGCGGCCATACCCACCCACCCGCGGGGATACCCACCCACCCGCGGCCATACCCACCCACCCGCGGCCATACCCACCCACCCGCGGCCATACCCACCCACCCGCGGCCATACCCACCCACCCGCGGTGATACCCACCCACCCGCGGCCATACCCACCCACCCGCGGCGATACCCACCCACCCGTGGCGATACCCACCCGCGGCGATACCCATCCACCCGCGGCGATACCCACCCACCCGCGGCGATACCCACCCACCCGCGGCGATACCCACCCACCCGCGGCGATACCCACCCACCCGCGGCGATACCCACCCACCCGCGACGATACCCACCCACCCGCGGCGATACCCACGCCAGGCGAGACCCACCCACACCAGGCGAGACCCACCCACCCGCGGCGACACCCACCCACCCGCGGCGACGCCTACCCACCCGCGGCGATACCCACCCACCCGTGGCGATACCCTCCCACCCGTGGCGATACCCACCCACCCGCGGCCATACCCACCCACCCGCGGCCATACCCACCCACCTGCGGCGAGACACACCCACCCGCGGCAATACCCACCCACGGGGATACCCACCCACCCGCGGCGATACCCACCCACCCGCGGCGATACCCACCCACCCACCCGCGGCGATACCCACCCACCCGCGGCGATACCCACCCACCCGCGGCGATACCCACGCCAGGTGAGACCCACCCACACCAGGCGACACCCACCCACCCGCGGCGACACCCACCCACCCGCGGCGACGCCTACCCACCCGCGGGGATACCCACCCACCCGTGGCGATACCCACCCACCCGCGGCGATACCCACCCACCCGCGGCGATACCCACCCACCCGCGGCGATACCCACGCCAGGCGAGACCCACCCACACCAGGCGACACCCACCCACCCGCGGCGACGCCTACCCACCCGCGGCGAGACCTACCCACCCGCGGCGAGACCCACCCACGCCAGACGAGACCCACCCACCCGCGGCGATACCCACCCACCCGCGGCGATACCCACCCACCCGCGGCGATACCCACCCACCCGCGGCGATACCCACCCACCCGCGGCGATACACACCCGCGGCGATACCCACCCACCCACGGCGATACCCACCCACCCGCGGCGATACCCACCCACCCGCGGCGATACCCACCCACCCGCGGGGATACCCACCCACCCGCGGGGATACCCACCCACCCGCGGCGATACCCACCCACCCGCGGCGATACCCACCCACCCGCAGCCATACCCCCCACCCGCGGCCATACCCCCCCACCGGCTGCCATACCCCCCCCACCTGCGGCGATAACGGCCCACGCGAGTCGAGATGTGCCCACGCCGGGCAAAACCCACCCACGCCGGGCGAGACCCACCCATGCCAGGCGAGACCTGAGACCCACCCATCCGCGGCGAGACCCACCCACACCAGCGATACCCACCCACCCGCGGCGAGACCCACCCACGCCAGGCGAGACCCACCCACGCCAGGCGAGACCGACCCACGCCAGGCGAGACCGACCCACGCCAGGCGAGACCCACCCACCCGCGGCGAGACCCACCCACCCGCGGCGAGACCCACCCACCCGCGCCGATACCGACCCACCCAGTGTGGATTTTCCCTAATCTGGACAATATTAACGCACTCCGGGTGAAATTTACAGACTCACTGAAATTAACACACCTGTAGTGTATTATATGCACACAGAGTGAAATGAACACACCCGCTGTGGAGCTGACACATATGTGTATAACTGACCACACTGATATTATCACTGTGTACCTAAGGCAGCATGGTGGCGCAGTGGGTTAGCCCTGCTGCCTCACGGCGCCGAGGTCCCAGGTTCAATCCGGCTCTGGGTCACTGTCCGTGTGGAGTTTGCACATTCTCCCCGTGTTTGCGTGGGTTTCGCCCCCACAACCCAAAGATGTGCAGGCTAGGTGGATTGGCCACTCTAAAGTGCCCCTTAAGTGGAAAAAATGAATTGGGTACTCTACATTTATTTTTAAAATCGCTGTGTAACTGACACACTCACTGTGTAACTGGCATACTTACTGTTTTCATGATTGTGCAACTGACACTCTAATAATCACAGTGTAACTGACACACTCACTGATATAATCACAGTGTAACTGACACACTCACTGATATAATCACTTTGTAACTGACACGCTCACTGATATTATCACTTTGTAACTGACACACTCACTGATATAATCACAGTGTAACTGACACACTCACTGATATAATCACTTTGTAACTGACACACTCACTGATATAATCACAGTGTAACTGACACACTCACTGATATAATCACTTTGTAACTGACACACTCGCTGATATTATCACTTTGTAACTGACACACTCACTGATATAATCACAGTGTAACTGACACACTCACTGATATAATCACAGTGTAACTGACACACTCACTGATATAATCACTTTGTAACTGACACACTCACTGATATTATCACTTTGTAACTGACACACTCACTGATATAATCACAGTGTAACTGACACACTCACTGATGTAATCACAGTGTAACTGACACACTCACTGATATAATCACTTTGTAACTGACACACTCACTGATATAATCACTTTGTAACTGACACACTCACTGATATTATCACTTTGTAACTGACACACTCACTGATATTATCACATTGTAACTGACACACTCACTGATATAATCACTTTGTAACTGACATGCTCACTGATATTATCACTTTGTAACTGACACACTCACTGATATTATCACTTTGTAACTGACACACTCACTGATATAATCACAGTGTAACTGACACACTCACTGATATAATCACTTTGTAACTGACACACTCACTGATATTATCACATTGTAACTGACACACTCACTGATATAATCACTTTGTAACTGACACACTCACTGATATTATCACATTGTAACTGACACACTCACTGATATAATCACTTTGTAACTGACACACTCACTGATATTATCACTTTGTAACTGACACACTCATGGATATAATCACTTTGTAACTGACATGCTCACTGGTATTATCACTTTGTAACTGACACACTCACTGATATTATCACATTGTAACTGACACACTCACTGATATTATCACTTTGTAACTGACACGCTCACTGATATAATCACTTTGTAACTGACACACTCACTGATATAATCACAGTGTAACTGACACACTCACTGATATAATCACAGTGTAACTGACACACTCACTGATATAATCACAGTGTAACTGCCACGCTCACTGATATTATCACATTGTAACTGACACACTCACTTATATAATCACTTTGTAACTGACACACTCACTGATATTATCACTTTGTAACTGACACGCTCACTGATATAATCACTTTGTAACTGACACACTCACTGATATAATCACTTTGTAACTGACACACTCACTGATATAATCACTTTGTAACTGACACACTCACTGATATTATCAGGTTGTAACTGACACACTCACTGATATAATCACTTTGTAACTGACACACTCACTGATATTATCACATTGTAACTGACACACTCACTGATATTATGACAGTGTAACTGACACACTCACTGATATTATCACTTTGTAACTGACACACTCACTGATATTATCACATTGTAACTGACACACTCACTGATATAATCACTTTGTAACTGACACACTCACTGATATTATCACATTGTAACTGACACACTCACTGATATAATCACTTTGTAACTGACACACTCACTGATATTATCACATTGTAACTGACACACTCACTGATATAATCACTTTGTAACTGACACGCTCACTGATATTATCACTTTGTAACTGACACACTCACTGATATAATCACTTTGTAACTGACATGCTCACTGATATTATCACTTTGTAACTGACACACTCACTGATATAATCACTTTGTAACTGACACACTCACTGATATAATCACTTTGTAACTGACACACTCACTGATATTATCACTTTGTAACTGACACACTCACTGATATTATCACATTGTAACTGACACACTCACTGATATTATCACTTTGTAACTGACACACTCACTGATATAATCACAGTGTAACTGACATGCTCACTGATATTATCACTTTGTAACTGACACACTCACTGATATTATCACTTTGTAACTGACACACTCACTGATATAATCACAGTGTAACTGACACACTCACTGATATAATCACAGTGTAACTGACACACTCACTGATATAATCACAGTGTAACTGACACGCTCACTGATATTATCACATTGTAACTGACACACTCACTTATATAATCACTTTGTAACTGACACACTCACTGATATTATCACTTTGTAACTGACACGCTCACTGATATAATCACTTTGTAACTGACACACTCACTGATATAATCACTTTGTAACTGACACACTCACTGATATTATCACATTGTAACTGACACACTCACTGATATAATCACTTTGTAACTGACACACTCACTGATATTATCACTTTGTAACTGACACACTCACTGATATAATCACTTTGTAACTGACACACTCACTGATATTATCACATTGTAACTGACACACTCACTGATATTATGACAGTGTAACTGACACACTCACTGATATAATCACTTTGTAACTGACACGCTCACTGATATTATCACATTGTAACTGACACACTCACTGATATAATCACTTTGTAACTGACACACTCACTGATATTATCACTTTGTAACTGACACGCTCACTGATATAATCACTTTGTAACTGACACACTCACTGATATAATCACTTTGTAACTGACACACTCACTGATATTATCACATTGTAACTGACACACTCACTGATATAATCACTTTGTAACTGACACACTCACTGATATAATCACTTTGTAACTGACACACTCACTGATATTATCACTTTGTAACTGACACACTCACTGATATAATCACTTTGTAACTGACACACTCACTGATATTATCACATTGTAACTGACACACTCACTGATATTATGACAGTGTAACTGACACACTCACTGATATAATCACTTTGTAACTGACACACTCACTGATATAATCACTTTGTAACTGACACACTCACTGATATTATCACTTTGTAACTGACACGCTCACTGATATAATCACTTTGTAACTGACACACTCACTGATATCACTTTGTAACTGACACACTCACTGATATTATCACATTGTAACTGACACACTCACTGATATAATCACTTTGTAACTGACACACTCACTGATATAATCACTTTGTAACTGACACACTCACTGATATAATTGCCGTGTAACTGCCAGAATCACTGTGCAACTAGCATACTCACTGATATATCGCTGGGTAAAAGACACACTCAATTATATAATCACTGTGTAACTGACACACTCACTGATGATGTGTGTTCTGTGCAACTGACACAATCACTATGTAACTGACACACACTGACATAATCGCTGTGTAATTGACACACTTACTGATATAACCACTGTGTAACTGACACACTCACTGTGTAACTGTCACTGATATAATCGCTGGGAAATTGACGCAATCACTGATATAATCGGGCAAATGACATATTCACTATGTAACTGACACAATAATTGATATGATCACTGTGTAACTGACACACTGATGTGATCATTGTGTAACTGACACAATCACTGACATAGTAACTGTGTAACTGCAGAATAACTGATCTAACCACTGTGTAACTGATACACTCACTGATCTAACCACTGTGTAAATGACACACTAGCTGTATGGCGGAGACACTCACTAAAACACTGATACAGCCAATGTGTAACTGACACATTCACTGATAAAATGACTGTGTAGCTGACACACTAGCTGTGTAACTGGGACACTCACTGAAACATTGATATAATCACTATATAACTGACACACTGATTTAATTGCTGTTTAATTTACACCTTTATTTATATAATCACAGTGTAACTGACAGACTCACTGTTACTGGCACACTTATGAATATAATCATGGTGAAATTCACACACTCGCTGATAAATTTGTGTAACTAACACACTTACTGAAATAATCACATTCACTATTTAACTGACACTGATCTACTCGCTGTGTAACTAACACGCTCACTGTGTAACTGGCACACTTACTGTTTTAATTACTGTGCAACCGACACTCTAATAATCACTGGGTAACTGATACGCTCACTGATATTGTCACGGTGTAACTGACACACTCACTGATATCAGGATGTAACTGACAGTCATTAATGTAATTGCTGTGTAACTAACACACTGACTGTGTAACTGGCACACTCATTTACTGTGTAACTGACAAACTCACTGATGTAATTGCTGTGTAACTAACACACTCACTATGTAACTGGCACACTTACAGATTTAATTTCTGTGCAACTGACACACTCTTATAATCACTGTGTAACTGACACGCTCACTGATATAATCACTGTGTAGCTGACACATACACTGATATTCTCGCCGTGTAACTGACAACACTGTGTAACAAGAACACTCACTAATATAATTGATGGGTAAATGAAACCTACACTGATATAATCGCTTTATAACTGACACACTCACTGATATAATCACTGTGTAACTGACACACTCACTGATGTAATCGATGTGTAAATAACTACTCACTACAAATGACAAACTCACTGATATAATCACGGTATAACTGACACACTCATTGATATAATCTCTGTGTACTTGACACATTCACTCATATAATAATTTTGCAAGTGAAACACTCATTGACATAATCACTGTGCAAATTACACACACAATTATATAATTACTGTGTACCTGACACACTCCCTGATATAATTACTATGTACCTGACACACGAATGATATAGTCACTGTGTAACTGACACACTGACTGATATCATCACTGTGTAACTGCCATACTCACTGTGTAAATAACACATTCACTGATATAACCACTGTTGAATTGACACGCTCACTGCTGTAATCACTATGTAACTTGTGAGTTACAGACTGGAATCAAATTGACAGGTTCAGCGTGGTTTATACAGACAATAACAGATGCCCTGGAGTGAGTTACAGACTGGAATCTAATTGAGGGGTTCGGGGTGGTTTGTGGTCTGCATGGTAGCGCAGCGGTTAG
Organism: Scyliorhinus torazame; assembly: GCF_047496885.1. NCBI lineage: Eukaryota > Metazoa > Chordata > Chondrichthyes > Carcharhiniformes > Scyliorhinidae > Scyliorhinus > Scyliorhinus torazame. Next base: position 72,895,128 of record NC_092722.1, on the reverse strand, counting down.
CACTGTTGCTTCACAGCGCTAGGGTCCCAGGTTCGATTCCCAGCCTGGGTCACATTCTGTGCGGATGCTGTAAATTCTTCCCGTCTGCGCAGGTTTCCTGCGGGTGCTCCAGTTCCATCCAAGGGCCCGAAATTCGTGCTTTTACGTAATTTGGACATTCAGAATTCTCCCTCAGTGTACCCGAAGTGTGGCGACTAGGGGCTTTTCACAGTTACTTCATTGCAGTGTTAATGTAAGCCTACTTGTGACAGTAAAGATTATTATTATTCTATACAGAATGTCAGATACCCAGGAGTGAGTTACAAACTGGAATCTAATCGAGCGGTTCGGGACAGTTTATATATAGAAAAACATATATCCGGGAGTGAGTTACAGACTGGAATCTGATCGAGGGGTTCGGTGTGGTTTATATATAGAATAACAGATACCCAGGAGTGAGTTACAGACTGGAATCTAATCGAGGGGTTTGGTGTGGTTTATGTATAGAATAACAGATACCCGGGAGTGAGTTACAGACTGGAATCTAATCGAGGGGTTCGGTGTGGTTTATATATAGAATAACAGATACCCAGGAGTGAGTTACAGACTGGAATCTAATCGAGGGGTTCAGGATGGTTTATGTATAGAACAACGGATACCCGGGAGTGAGTTACAGACTGGAATTTAATCGAGGCGTTCAGGGTGGTTTATATATAGAATAACAGATACCCGGGAGTGAGTTACAGTCTGGAACCTAATCCACGCATTTGGGGTGGTTCATTAACAGGATAGGTTGGCTGCTCGAGGCCGCGGTAAGGTTTATACTAAGTCGGCCTCAGCACTTCCTCTGGAGATCAGCTTTGGTTTACAGATATCCTGTATGCAATTACATGTGAGGTTATTTAATGACTAGGCATGTGTCAAAGCAAGTTCATGATCAGAGCATACTCTTTACAAAATGCCCAGAATTCCTGTCAACTATGGAGTGTAGGGGACGAGGGTTTGTATCCATTGTGATTGAGGACAGTGGGAGTGAACAGAAAGAGGTTTGGAATTTGTGATTGAGTACAGGGGGAGTGAAAGGGAGGGGGTTTGGGTCCTTTGGGATTTTGTACAGCGCAAGTGAGCGGTGTTTGGGTCGATTGGGATTGAGTCCAATGGGAATGAATGGGAAGGGGTTTGGGTGCATTGGGATTGTGTATAGTGGGAGTGAATTGGAAGGGCTTTGGGTCCATTGAGATAATATACACGAGGAATGAACATAAAAGGGTTTGGGTCCATGGGGATGTGTACAGTGGGAGTGAACAGTAATGGGTTTGGGTCCATGGGGATGTGTACAGTGGGAGTGAACAGGAATGGGTTTGGGTCCATGGGGATGTGTACAGTGGGAGTGAACGGGAAGGGGTTTGGGTCCATTGGGATGTGTACAGTGGGAGCGAACAGGAATGGGTTTGGGTCCATAGGGATTGTGTACAGTGGGAGTGAACAGGAATGGGTTCGAGTCCATTGGGATTCTCGGCAGTGGGAGTCAATGGGAAGCGGTTTGAGTCCATTGGGATTTTGTTCAGTGGGAGTGAGCGTGAAAGGATTTGGGTCCATTGGGATTGTGTACAGTGGGAGTGATCAGGAAGGTGTTCAGGTCAATTGGGATTGTGTACAGTGAGATGAAATGGGAAAGATTTTGTGCCAAGTGGGATTTTGTTCTTGTTCAGTGGGAACGAATGGGAAGGGGTTTGTGTCCATTGGGATTGCGTACAGGGGGAGTGAACGGGAAGGGGTTTGGGTCCATTGGGATTTGGGACAGTGGGAGAGAACGGGAAGGATTTTGTGCCAATGGGGATTGCGTATAGTGGGAGTGAATGGGTTTGGATCCATTGGGATTGTGGGCAGTGGGAGCGAACAGGAAGGTGTATTGGCCCATTAGATATGTGCATAGTGGGAGTGAATGGGTATGGAATCATTTGGATTGTGTAAAGTGGGAGTGACAGTAAGGGGATTGGGTCCATTGGGAACATGTTCAGTAGGAGTGAATGGGAAGGGGTTCGTGTCCATTGGGATTGTGTGCACTGGGAGTAAACAAGGAGTTTGGGTCAATTGGGATTGTGCACATTGGGAGTGAAAGGGAAGTTGTTGAGGTCCATTCGGATTTTGTACAGTGGGAGGGAATGGGAAGGACTTTGTGCCAATTGGGATTGTGTACACTGGGAGTGAAGGGAAGAGGATTGGATCCATTGGAATTGTGTACAGTGGGAGTGAACGGAAGGGGTTTGGGTCCTTTGGGATTGTGTTCAGTGGGAGTGAACGGAAGGGGTTTGGGTCCTTTGGGATTGTGTTCAGTGGGAGTGAACAGGAAGGTGTTTAGGTCAATTGGGATTTTGTACAGTGGGATGAAATGGGAAGGATTTTGTGCCAAGTGGGATTTTGTCTGGTGGGAGTGAATGGGAAGGGGTTTGGGACATTGGGATTGTGTACAGGGGAAGTGAACAAGGGGGGGTTTGGTTCCATTGGGATTGTGCGCAGTGGGAGTGAACGGGAAAGTGTTTAGGTCCATTGGCATTTGGGACAGTGGGAGAGAACGGGAAGGATTTTGTGCCAATTGGGATTGCACACAGTGGGATTAAACGGGAATGGGTTTGGATCCATTGGGATTGTGAGCAGTGGGAATCAATGGGAAGCGGTTTAGGTCCATTGAGATTGTGCACAACACGAATGAATGTAAAGGGATTTAGGTCCATTGGGATTGTATAGTGTGGGAGTGAACAGGAATGGGTTTGGGTGCATTGGGATTGTGTACAGTGCGAATAAACGGGAATGAGTCTGGGTCCTTTGGGATTGTGTACGGTGGCAGTAAATAGGAAGGGCTTTGGATCCATTGGGATTATGTACTGTGGGAGTTAACAGAAGCAGTTTGGGTCCATTGGGATTGTACACGGTGGGATTGAACGAGAATGGGTTTGGATCCATTGGTATTGTGTATAGTGTGAGTGAGAGGGAAGGTATCTGGGTCCATTGGGATTGTGTGCAGTGGGAGTGAATGGAAGGGATTTGGGTCAGTGGTATTGTGTACTGTGGGATGAACAGGTAGCTGCATTGGTCCATTAAAAATGTGCATATTGGGAGTGATTGGGTACGGAATCATTTGGATTGGGTAAAGTGGGAGTGACGGTAAGGCGTTTGGGTCCATTGGGATCGTGTTCAGTAGGAGTTAAAGGGAAGGTGTTTATGTCCATTGGGATTGTGTGCACTGGGAGTAAACAAGAAGGAGTTTGGGTCTATTGGGATTGTGCACATTGGGAATGAATGTGATGTTGTTTAGGGCCATTCGGATTTTGTACAGTGGGAGGGAACGGGAAGGACTTTGTGCCAAGTGGGATTGTGTACATTGGGAGTGAAGGGAAGAGGTTTGGATCCATTGGAATTGTATAAAGTGTAAGTGAACAGAAGGGGTTTGGGTCCTTTGGGATTGTGTTCAGTGGGAGTGAACGGGAAGGGGTTTGGGTCTGTTGGGATGATGTACAGAGCAAATGAGCAATAAAGGGATTTAGGTCCATTGGGATTGTGTACAGTGGGAGTGATCGGAAAGGGTTTAGGTCTATTGGGATTGTGAACAGAGGGAGTGATCGGAAGGGGTTTGGGTCCTTTGGAATTGTACAAAGTGGAAGTGAACAGAAGGGATTTGGGTCCATTGGGATTGTGTACAGTGGGAGTGATCGGAAAGGGTTTAGGTCTATTGGGATTGTGTATAGTGGGAGTGAACGGAAGGGGTTTGGGTCCTTTGGAATTGTACAAAGTGGAAGTGAAAAGAAGGGATTTGGGTCCATCGGGATTGTGTACAGTGGGAGTGATCGGAAAGGGTTTAGGTCTATTGGGATTGTGTACCGTGGGAGTGAGCGGAAGGGGTTTGGGTCCTTTGGAATTGTACAAAGTTGAAGTGAACAGAAGGGATTTGGGTCCATTGGGATTGTGTACAGTGGGAGTGATCGGAAAGGGTTTAGGTCTATTGGGATTGTGTACAGAGGGAGTGATCGGAAGGGGTTTGGGTCCTTTGGGACTGTGTTCAGTGGGAGTGAACAGGAAGGGATTTGGGTCCATTGGGATTGTGTACAGTGGGAGTGATCGGAAAGGGTTTAGGTCTATTGGGATTGTGTACAGAGGGAGTGATCGGAAGGGGTTTGGGTCCTTTGGGATTGTGTTCAGTGGGAGTGAACAGGAAGGGGTTTGGGTCCTTTGGGACTGTGTTCAGTGGGAGTGAACGGGATATGGTTTGAGTTCTTTGGGATTGTGTACAGTGGGAGTGAACACGAAGAGGTTTGGGCCCATTGTGATTATGTACAGTGTAAGTGAACAGAAGGGGTTTGGGTCCTTTCGCATTGTGTTCAGTGGGAGTGAACGGGAAGGGGTTTGGGTCTGTTGGGATTGTGTACAGTGGGAGTGATCGGAAAGGGTTTAGGTCTATTGGGATTGTGTACAGTGGGAGTGATCGGAAGGGGTTTGGGTCCTTTGGAATTGTACAAAGTGGAAGTGAACAGAAAGGATTTGGGTCCATTGGGATTGTGTACAGTGGGAGTGATCGGAAAGGGTTTAGGTCTATTGGGATTGTGTATAGTGGGAATGATCGGAAGGGGTTTGGGTCCTTTGCGACTGTGTTCAGTGGGAGTGAACGGGAAGGGGTTTGGGTCCATTGGGATTGTGTACAGTGGGAGTGAACGGGAAGGGGTTTGGGTCCATTGGGATTGTGTACAGTGGGAGTGAAGGGGAAGGGGTTTGGGTCCATTGGGATTGTGTACAGAGGGAGTGAACGGGAAGGGGTTTGGGTCCATTGGGATTGTGTACAGTGGGAGTAATCGGAAAGGTTTTGGGTCCATTGGGATTGTGTACAGTGGGAGGGAACGGGAAGGGGTTTTGGTCTGTTGGGATCATGTACAGAGCAAATGAGCAGGAAGGGGTTTGGGTCTATTGGGATTGTGTACAGAGGGAGTGATCGGAAAGGGTTTAGGTCTATTGGGATTGGGAACAGAGGGAGTGTTCGGAAAGGGTTTGGGTCTATTGGGATTGTGTACAGAGGGAGTGATTGGAAGGGGTTTGGGTCCTTTGGAATTGTACAAAGCGGAAGTGAACAGAAGGGGTTTAGGTCCATTGGGATTGTGTACAGTGGGAGTGATCGGAAAGGGTTTGGGTCTATTGGGATTGTGTACAGAGGGAGTGATCGGAAGGGGTTTGGGTCTATTGGGATTGTGTACAGTGGGAGTGATCGGAAAGGGTTTGGGTCTATTGGGATTGTGTACAGAGGGAGTGATCGGAAGGGGTTTGGGTCTATTGGGATTGTGTACAGAGGGAGTGATCGGAAAGGGTTTAGGTCTATTGGGATTGTGTACAGAGGGAGTGATCGGAAGGTGTTTGGGTCCTTTGGAATTGTACAAAGTGGAAGTGAACAGAAAGGATTTGGGTCCATTGGGATTGTGTACAGTGGGAGTGATCGGAAAGGGTTTAGGTCTATTGGGATTATGTACAGTGTAAGAGAACAGAAGGGGTTTGGGTCCTTTGGGATTGTGTTCAGTATGAGTGAACGGGAAGGGGTTTGGGTCCTTTGGGATTGTGTTCAGTGGGAGTGAACGGGAAGGGGTTTGGGTCCTTTGGGATTGTGTTCAGTGGGAGTGAACGGGAAGGGGTTTGGGTCCTTTGGGATTGTGTTCAGTGGGAGTGAACGGGAAGGGGTTTGGGTCCTTTGGGATTGTGTTCAGTGGGAGTGAACGGGAAGGGGTTTGGGTCCATTGGGATTGTGTACAGTGGGAGTGATCGGAAAGGGTTTAGGTCTATTGGGATTGTGTATAGTGGGAGTGATCGGAAGGGGTTTGGGTCCTTTGCGACTGTGTTCAGTGGGAGTGAACGGTATATGGTTTGAGTTCTTTGGGATTGTGTACAGTGGGAGTGATCGGAAAGGTTTTGGGTCCATTGGGATTGTGTACAGTGGGAGTGATCGGAAAGGTTTTGGGTCCATTGGGATTGTGTTCAGTGGGAGTGAACAGGAAGGGGTTTGGGTCCATTGGGATTGTGTTCAGTGGGAGTGAACGGGATATGGTTTGAGTTCTTTGGGATTGTGTACAGTGGGAGTGATCGGAAAGGTTTTGGGTCCATTGGGATTGTGTACAGTGGGAGTGATCGGAAGGGGTTTGGGTACTTTGGAATTGTATAAAGTGGGGGTGAACAGGAAGGGGTTTGGGTCCATTGGGATTGTGTACAGTGGGAGTGAACGAAAAGGGGTTTGGGTCCATTGGGATTGTGTACAGTGGGAGTGAACAGGAAGGGATTTGGGTCCATTGGGATTGTGTACAGAGGGAGTGATTGGAAAGGGTTTAGGTCTATTGGGATTGTGTACAGTGGGAGTGATCGGAAAGGGTTTGGGTCCTTTGGGACTGTGTTCAGTGGGAGTGAACGGGATGCGGTTTTGGTCCTTTGGGATTGTGTACAGTGGGAGTAATCGGAAGGGGTTTGGTTCCTTTGGGACTGTGTTCAGTGGGAGTGAACGGGATATGGTTTGAGTTCTTTGGGATTGTGTACAGTGGGAGTGAACAGGAAGAGGTTTGGGCCCATTGGGATTGTGTACAGTTCGAATAAACGGGAATGGATTTGGGTCCTTTGGGATTGTGTACGGTGGCAGTAAATAGGAAGGGCTTTGGATCGATTGGGATTATGTACAGTGGGAGTTAACAGAAACAGTTTGGGTCCATTGGGATTGTACATGGTGGGATTGAACGAGAATGGGTTTGGGTCCATTGGTATTGCGTACAGTGAGAGTGAGAGGGAAGGTGTTTGTGTCCATTGGGATTGTGCACAGTGGGAGTGAACGAGAATGGGTTTGGGTCAGTGGTATTGTGTACAGTGGGAGTGAACGGGAAGGGATTTGGGTCCATTGGGATTGTACATGGTGGGATTGAACGAGAATGGGTTTGGGTCCATTGGTATTGTGTACAGTGAGAGTGAGAGGGAAGGTGTTTGTGTCCATTGGGATTGTGCACAGTGGGAGTGAACGAGAATGGGTTTGGGTCAGTGGTATTGTGTACAGTGGGAGTGAACGGGAAGGGATTTGGGTCCATTGGGATTGTACATGGTGGGATTGAACGAGAATGGGTTTGGGTCCATTGGGATTGTGTACAGTGAGAGTGAGAGGGAAGGTGTTTGTGTCCATTGGGATTGTGCACAGTGGGAGTGAACGAGAATGTGTTTGGGTCAGTGGTATTGTGTACAGTGGGAGTGAACGGTAAGGTGTTTGTGTCCATTGGGATTGTGTACAGTGGGAGTGAACGGAAGGAGTTTGGGTCCATTGGGATTGTGCACATTGGGAATGAACGGGATGTTGTTTAGGTTCATTTGGATTTTGTAATGTGGGAGGGAACGGTAAGGACTTTGTGCCAAGTGGGATTGTGTACACTGGGCGTGAAGGGAAGAGGTTTGGATCCATTGGAATTGTATAAAGTGGGAGTGAAGGGGATATGGTTTGAGTTCTTTGGGATTGTGTACAGAGCGAGTGAGCAGGAAGGGATTAAGGTCCATTGGGATTGTATTCAGTGGGAGTGAACGGGATGGGGTTTGAGTCCTTTGGGATTGCGTACAGTGGGAGTGAACAGGAAGAGGTTTGGGTCTGTTGGGATTGTGTGCAGTGGGAGTGAACAGGAAGGGGTTTGGGTCCATTGGGGTTGTGTTCAGTGGGAGTGAACGGGATGGGGTTTGAGTCCTTTGGGATTGTGTGCAGTGGGAGTAAACAGGAAGAGGTTTGGGTCCATTGGGATTGTGTACAGTGGGAGTGAACAGGAAGGGGTTTGGGTCCATTGGGATTGTGTACAGTGGGAGTGAACAGGAAGGGGTTTGGGTCCTTTCGGATTGAGTATAGTGGGATTTAATGGGAAGGAGTTTGGATCCATTGGAATTGAGTATAATGGATTTGATGCAAAGGTGTTCAGATCCATTCCGATCATGCACAGTGGGACCTGCTCAAACACTATTGTGGACATTTTAGCTGATTTGCCCATTATTTCTTGTTTAGTCACACTACTGTGTCACCTTGCAAAGTAGCCAAAGTCTGCAAAGTGACTTTAACAAGTAGCTTGTCAAGATTGAATCTTGGAATCGTGCCCAGTTGGTTCTGGGAAATCAGTGAGCAAACAATAATTGCAGTGTTTATGTAACATTGAGCAATCAGTGTGTCCGAATTGAGAGAGAGGCAGGGAGGGGAGGGGAGAACGATATGTCAGAGTTTTACACTGAGGTGTGTGGGATATATCAGTGTTACAGTGAGGGATTTGGGATATATCAGAGTGTTACAGTGAGGGGTGTAGGATCATAGAATCATAGAATTTACAGTGCAGAAGGAGGCCATTCGGCCCATCGAGTCTGCACCGGCTCTTGGAAAGAGCACCCTACCCAAGCCCACACCTCCACCCTATCCCCATAACCCAGTAACCCCACCCAACACTAAGGGAAACTTTGGACACTAAGAGCAATTTATCATGGCCAGTCCACCTAACCTGCACATCTTTGGACCGTGGGAGGAAACCGGAGCACCCGGAGGAAACCCACGCACACACAGGGAGGATGTGCAGACTCCGCACAGACAGTGACCCAAGCCGGAATCGAACCTGGGACCCTGGAGCTGTGAAGCAATTGTGCTAACCACCATGCTACCGTGCTGCCCATATCAGAGTGCGTCAGTGAGGTGTGTGGGATACATCAGAGTGTTACAGTGAGGGGTGTGGGTGTATCAGAGTCTTACAGTGAGGGGTGTGAGTGTATCAGAGTATTACAGTGAGCTGTGTGGGATTTTTCAGAGTGTCACAGTGAGGAGTGTGGAATATATCAGTGTTACAGTGAGGAGAGTGCAATATTTCAGAGTGCTCCAGTCAGGAGTATGGGTGTATCAGAGTGTTACACTGAGGAGTATGGGTGTATCAGAGTGTTCCAGTGAGGGTTGTGGGTGCATCAGAGTGTTACAGTGAGGGTGTTGGTGTATCAGAGTGTTACAGTGAGGAGTGCGGGTGTATAGTTACAGTGAGGAGTGTGAGTGTATAGTTACAGTGAGGAGTGTGGGTGTATAGTTACAGTGAGCTGTGTGGGTGTATAGTTACAGTGTGGAGTGTGGGTGTATAGTTACAGTGAGGTGTGTGGCTGTATAGTTACAGTGAGGTGTGTGGGTGTATAGTTACAGTGAGGTGTGTGGGTGTATAGTTACAGTGAGGAGTGTGGGTGCATCAGAGTGTTACAGTGAGGGTGTTGGTGTATCAGAGTGTTACAGTGAGGAGTGCGGGTGTATAGTTACAGTGAGGAGTGTGGGTGTATAGTTACAGTGAGGAGTGTGGGTGTATAGTTACAGTGAGGAGTGTGGGTGTTCAGTTACAGTGAGGAGTGTGGGTGTATAGTTACAGTAGGGTGTGTGGGTGTATAGTTACAGTGAGGAGTGTGGGTGTATAGCTACAGTGAGGAGTGTGGGTGTATAGTTACAGTGAGGAGTGTGGGTGTATAGTTACAGTAGGGTGTGTGGGTGTATAGTTACAGTGAGGAGTGTGGGTGTATAGTTACAGTGAGGAATGTGGGTGTATAGTTACAGTGAGGAGTGTGGGTGTATAGTTACAGTGAGGAGTGTGGATGTATAGTTACAGTGAGGTGTGTGGGTGTATTGTTACAGTGAGGAGTGTGGGTGTTCAGTTACAGTGAGGAGTGTGGGTGTATCGTTACAGTGAGGAGTGTGGGTGTATAGTTACAGTGAGGAGTGTGGGTGTATAGTTACAGTGAGGAGTGTGGTTGTATAGTTACAGTGAGGAGTGTGGGTGTATAGTTACAGTGAGGAGTGTGGGTGTATAGTTACAGTGAGGAGTGTGGGTGTATAGTTACAGTGAGGTGTGTGGGTGTATAGTTACAGTGAGGAATGTGGGTGTATAGTTACAGTGAGGAATGTGGGTGTATAGTTACAGTGAGGAGTGTGGGTGTATAGTTACAGTGAGGAGTGTGGGTGTATAGTTACAGTGAGGAGTGTGGGTGTATAGTTACAGTGAGGAGTGTGGTTGTATAGTTACAGTGAGGAGTGTGGGTGTATAGTTACAGTGAGGAATGTGGGTGTATAGTTACAGTGAGGAGTGTGGGTGTATAGTTACAGTGAGGAGTGTGGGTGTGTAGTTACAGTGAGGAGTGTGGGTGTATAGTTACAGTGAGGAGTGTGGGTGTATAGTTAGTGAGGAGTGTGGGTGTATAGTTACAGTGAGGAGTGTGGGTGTATAGTTACAGTGAGGAATGTGGGTGTATAGTTACAGTGAGGAGTGTGGGTGTATAGTTACAGTGAGGAGTGTGGGTGTATAGTTACAGTGAGGAGTGTGGGTGTATAGTTAGTGAGGAGTGTGGGTGTATAGTTACAGTGAGGAGTGTGGGTGTATAGTTACAGTGAGGAGTGTGGGAGTATAGTTACAGTGAGGAATGTGGGTGTATAGTTACAGTGAGGAGTGTGGGTGTATAGTTACAGTGAGGAGTGTGGGTGTATAGTTACAGTGAGGAGTGTGGGTGTATAGTTACAGTGAGGAGTGTGGTTGTATAGTTACAGTGAGGAGTGTGGGTGTATAGTTACAGTGAGGAATGTGGGTGTATAGTTACAGTGAGGAGTGTGGGTGTATAGCTACAGTGAGGAGTGTGGGTGTATAGTTACAGTGAGGAGTGTGGTTGTATAGTTACAGTGAGGAGTGTGGGTGTATAGTTACAGTGAGGAATGTGGGTGTATAGTTACAGTGAGGAGTGTGGGTGTATAGTTACAGTGAGGAGTGTGGGTGTATAGTTACAGTGAGGAGTGTGGGTGTATAGTTACAGTGAGGAGTGTGGGTGTATAGTTACAGTGAGGAGTGTGGTGGTATAGTTACAGTGAGGAGTGTGGGTGTATAGTTACAGTGAGGAATGTGGGTGTATAGTTACAGTGAGGAGTGTGGGTGTATAGTTACAGTGAGGAGTGTGGATGTATAGTTAAAGTGAGGACTGTGGGTGTATAGTTACAGTGAGGAGTGTGGGTGTATAGTTACAGTGAGGAGTGTGGGTGTATAGTTACAGTGAGGAATGTGGGTGTATAGTTACAGTGAGGAGTGTGGGTGTATAGTTACAGTGAGGAGTGTGGGTGTATAGTTACAGTGAGGAGTGTGGGTGTATAGTTAGTGAGGAGTGTGGGTGTATAGTTACAGTGAGGAGTGTGGGTGTATAGTTACAGTGAGGAGTGTGGGTGTATAGTTACACTGTGGAGTGTGGGTGTATAGTTACAGTGAGGAGTGTGGGTGTATAGTTACAGTGAGGAGTGTGGGTGTATAGTTACAGTGAGGAGTGTGGGTGTATAGTTAGTGAGGAGTGTGGGTGTATAGTTACAGTGAGGAGTGTGGGTGTATAGTTACAGTGAGGAGTGTGGGTGTATAGTTACAGTGTGGAGTGTGGGTGTATAGTTACAGTGAGGAGTGTGGGTGTATAGTTACAGTGAGGAGTGTGGGTGTATAGTTACAGTGAGGAGTGTGGGTGTATAGTTACAGTGAGGAGTGTGGGTGTATAGTTACAGTGAGGAGAGTGGGTGTATAGTTACAGTGAGGAGTGTGGGTGTATAGTTACAGTGAGGAGTGTGGGTGTATAGTTACAGTGAGGAGTGTGGGTGTATAGTTACAGTGAGGAGTGTGGTTGTATAGTTACAGTGAGGAGTGTGGGTGTATAGTTACAGTGAGGAATGTGGGTGTATAGTTACAGTGAGGAGTGTGGGTGTATAGTTACAGTGAGGAGTGTGGGTGTATAGTTACAGTGAGGAGTGTGGTTGTATAGTTACAGTGAGGAGTGTGGGTGTATAGTTACAGTGAGGAATGTGGGTGTATAGTTACAGTGAGGAGTGTGGGTGTATAGTTACAGTGAGGAGTATGGGTGTATAGTTACAGTGAGGAGTGTGGGTGTATAGTTACAGTGAGGAGTGTGGTTGTATAGTTACAGTGAGGAGTGTGGGTGTATAGTTACAGTGAGGAATGTGGGTGTATAGTTACAGTGAGGATTGTGGGTGTATAGTTACAGTGAGGAGTGTGGTTGTATAGTTACAGTGAAGAGTGTGGGTGTATAGTTACAGTGAGGAATGTGGGTGTATAGTTACAGTGAGGAGTGTGGGTGTATAGTTACAGTGAGGAGTGTGGGTGAATAGTTACAGTGAGGAGTGTGGGTGTATAGTTACAGTGAGGAGTGTGGTTGTATAGTTACAGTGAGGAGTGTGGGTGTATAGTTACAGTGAGGAATGTGGGTGTATAGTTACAGTGAGGAGTGTGGGTGTATAGCGACAGTGAGGAGTGTGGGTGTATAGTTACAGTGAGGAGTGTGGTTGTATAGTTACAGTGAGGAGTGTGGGTGTATAGTTACAGTGAGGAATGTGGGTGTATAGTTACAGTGAGGAGTGTGGGTGCATAGTTACAGTGAGGAGTGTGGGTGTATAGTTACAGTGAGGAGTGTGGGTGTATAGTTACAGTGAGGAGTGTGGGTGTATAGTTACAGTGAGGAGTGTGGGTGTATAGTTACAGTGAGGAGTGTGGGTGTATAGTTACAGTGAGGAGTGTGGTGGTATAGTTACAGTGAGGAGTGTGGGTGTATAGTTACAGTGAGGAATGTGGGTGTATAGTTACAGTGAGGAGTGTGGGTGTATAGTTACAGTGAGGAGTGTGGATGTATAGTTAAAGTGAGGACTGCGGGTGTATAGTTACAGTGAGGAGTGTGGGTGTATAGTTACAGTGAGGAGTGTGGGTGTATAGTTACAGTGAGGAATGTGGGTGTATAGTTACAGTGAGGAGTGTGGGTGTATAGTTACAGTGAGGAGTGTGGGTGTATAGTTACAGTGAGGAGTGTGGGTGTATAGTTAGTGAGGAGTGTGGGTGTATAGTTACAGTGAGGAGTGTGGGTGTATAGTTACAGTGAGGAGTGTGGGTGTATAGTTACAGTGTGGAGTGTGGGTGTATAGTTACAGTGAGGAGTGTGGGTGTATAGTTACAGTGAGGAGTGTGGGTGTATAGTTACAGTGAGGAGCGTGGGTGTATAGTTAGTGAGGAGTGTGGGTGTATAGTTATAGTGAGGAGTGTGGGTGTATAGTTACAGTGAGGAGTGTGGGTGTATAGTTACAGTGTGGAGTGTGGGTGTATAGTTACAGTGAGGAGTGTGGGTGTATAGTTACAGTGAGGAGTGTGGGTGTATAGTTACAGTGAGGAGTGTGGGTGTATAGTTACAGTGAGGAGTGTGGGTGTATAGTTACAGTGAGGAGAGTGGGTGTATAGTTACAGTGAGGAGTGTGGGTGTATAGTTACAGTGAGGAGTGTGGGTGTATAGTTACAGTGAGGAGTGTGGGTGTATAGTTACAGTGAGGAGTGTGGTTGTATAGTTACAGTGAGGAGTGTGGGTGTATAGTTACAGTGAGGAATGTGGGTGTATAGTTACAGTGAGGAGTGTGGGTGTATAGTTACAGTGAGGAGTGTGGGTGTATAGTTACAGTGAGGAGTGTGGTTGTATAGTTACAGTGAGGAGTGTGGGTGTATAGTTACAGTGAGGAATGTGGGTGTATAGTTACAGTGAGGAGTGTGGGTGTATAGTTACAGTGAGGAGTATGGGTGTATAGTTACAGTGAGGAGTGTGGGTGTATAGTTACAGTGAGGAGTGTGGTTGTATAGTTACAGTGAGGAGTGTGGGTGTATAGTTACAGTGAGGAATGTGGGTGTATAGTTACAGTGAGGATTGTGGGTGTATAGTTACAGTGAGGAGTGTGGTTGTATAGTTACAGTGAAGAGTGTGGGTGTATAGTTACAGTGAGGAATGTGGGTGTATAGTTACAGTGAGGAGTGTGGGTGTATAGGTACAGTGAGGAGTATGGGTGTATAGTTACAGTGAGGAGTGTGGGTGTATAGTTACAGTGAGGAGTGTGGTTGTATAGTTACAGTGAGGAGTGTGGGTGTATAGTTACAGTGAGGAATGTGGGTGTATAGTTACAGTGAGGAGTGTGGGTGTATAGCTACAGTGAGGAGTGTGGGTGTATAGTTACAGTGAGGAGTGTGGTTGTATAGTTACAGTGAGGAGTGTGGGTGTATAGTTACAGTGAGGAATGTGGGTGTATAGTTACAGTGAGGAGTGTGGGTGTATAGTTACAGTGAGGAGTGTGGGTGCATAGTTACAGTGAGGAGTGTGGGTGTATAGTTACAGTGAGGAGTGTGGGTGTATAGTTACAGTGAGGAGTGTGGGTGTATAGTTACAGTGAGGAGTGTGGGTGTATAGTTACAGTGAGGAGTGTGGTGGTATAGTTACAGTGAGGAGTGTGGGTGTATAGTTACAGTGAGGAATGTGGATGTATAGTTACAGTGAGGAGTGTGGGTGTATAGTTACAGTGAGGAGTGTGGATGTATAGTTAAAGTGAGGACTGTGGGTGTATAGTTACAGTGAGGACTGTGGGTGTATAGTTACAGTGAGGAGTGTGGGTGTATAGTTACAGTGAGGAATGTGGGTGTATAGTTACAGTGAGGAGTGTGGGTGTATAGTTACAGTGAGGAGTGTGGGTGTATGGTTACAGTGAGGAGTGTGGATGTATAGTTAAAGTGAGGACTGTGGGTGTATAGTTACAGTGAGGAGTGTGGGTGTATAGTTACAGTGAGGAGTGTGGGTGTATAGTTACAGTGAGGAGTGTGGGTGTATAGTTACAGTGAGGAGTGTGGTTGTATAGTTACAGTGAGGAGTGTGGGTGCATAGTTACAGTGAGGAATGTGGGTGTATAGTTACAGTGAGGAGTGTGGGTGTATAGTTACAGTGAGGAGTGTGGGTGTATAGTTACAGTGAGGAGTGTGGTTGTATAGTTACAGTGAGGAGTGTGGGTGTATAGTTACAGTGAGGAATGTGGGTGTATAGTTACAGTGAGGAGTGTGGGTGTATAGTTACAGTGAGGAGTGTGGGTGTATAGTTACAGTGAGGAGTGTGGGTGTATAGTTACAGTGAGGAGTGTGGGTGTATAGTTACAGTGAGGAGTGTGGGTGTATAGTTACAGTGAGGAGTGTGGTGGTATAGTTACAGTGAGGAGTGTGGGTGTATAGTTACAGTGAGGAATGTGGGTGTATAGTTACAGTGAGGAGTGTGGGTGTATAGTTACAGTGAGGAGTGTGGATGTATAGTTAAAGTGAGGACTGTGGGTGTATAGTTAC
Source organism: Scyliorhinus torazame (assembly GCF_047496885.1). Lineage (NCBI taxonomy): Eukaryota > Metazoa > Chordata > Chondrichthyes > Carcharhiniformes > Scyliorhinidae > Scyliorhinus > Scyliorhinus torazame. Next base: position 72,879,949 of record NC_092722.1, on the reverse strand, counting down.
AGTGAGGAGTGTGGGTGTATAGTTACAGTGAGGAGTGTGGGTGTATAGTTACAGTGAGGAATGTGGGTGTATAGTTACAGTGAGGAGTGTGGGTGTATAGTTACAGTGAGGAGTGTGGGTGTATGGTTACAGTGAGGAGTGTGGATGTATAGTTAAAGTGAGGACTGTGGGTGTATAGTTACAGTGAGGAGTGTGGGTTTATAGTTACAGTGAGGAGTGTGGGTGTATAGTTAAAGTGAGGACTGTGGGTGTATAGTTACAGTGAGGAGTGTGGGTGTATAGTTACAGTGAGGTGTGTGGGTGTATAGTTACAGTGAGGAGTGTGGGTGTATAGTTACAGTGAGGTGTGTGGGTGTATAGTTACAGTGAGGAGTGTGGGTGTATAGTTAAAGTGAGGACTGTGGGTGTATAGTTACAGTGAGGAGTGTGGGTGTATAGTTACAGTGAGGAGTGTGGGTGTATAGTTAAAGTGAGGACTGTGGGTGTATAGTTACAGTGAGGTGTGTGGGTGTATAGTTACAGTGAGGAGTGTGGGTGTATAGTTACAATGAGGAGTGTGGGTGTATAGTTACAGTGAGGAGTGTGGGTGTATAGTTACAGTGAGGAGTGTGGGTGTATAGTTACAGTGAGGAGTGTGGGTGTATAGTTACAGTGAGGAGTGTGGGTGTATAGTTACAGTGAGGAGTGTGGGTGTATAGTTACAGTGAGGAGTGTGGGTGTATAGTTACAGTGAGGTGTGTGGGTGTATAGTTACAGTGAGGAGTGTGGGTGTATAGTTACAGTGAGGAGTGTGGGTGTATAGTTACAGTGAGGAGTGTGGGTGTATAGTTAAAGTGAGGACTGTGGGTGTATAGTTACAGTGAGGAGTGTGGGTGTATAGTTACAGTGAGGTGTGTGGGTGTATAGTTACAGTGAGGAGTGTGGGTGTATAGTTAAAGTGAGGACTGTGGGTGTATAGTTACAGTGAGGAGTGTGGGTGTATAGTTACAGTGAGGTGTGTGAGTGTATAGTTACAGTGAGGTGTGTGGGTGTATAGTTACAGTGAGGTGTGTGGGTGTACAGTTTCAGTGAGGAGTGTGGGTGGATGGTTACAGTGAGGAGTGTGGGTGTATAGTTACAGTGAGGAGTGTGGGTGTATAGTTACAGTGAGGAGTGTGGGTGTATAGTTACAGTGAGGAGTGTGGGTGTATAGTTACAGTGAGGAGTGTGGGTGTATAGTTACAGTGAGGAGTGTGGGTGTATAGTTACAGTGTGGAGTGTGGGTTTTATAGTTACAGTGAGGAGTATGGGTGTATAGTTACAGTGAGGAGTGTGGGTGTATAGTTACAGTGAGGAGTGTGGGTGTATAGTTACAGTGAGGAGTGTGGGTGTATAGTTACAGTGAGGAATGTGGGTGTATAGTTACAGTGAGGAGTGTGGGTGTATAGTTACAGTGTGGAGTGTGGGTTTTATAGTTACAGTGAGGAGTGTGGGTGTATAGTTACAGTGAGGTGTGTGGGTGTATCAGAGTGTTACAGTGAGGAGTGTGAGTGTATAGTTACAGTGAGGAGTGTGGGTGTATAGTTACAGTAAGGTGTGTGGGTGTATAGTTACAGTGAGGAGTGTGGGTGTATAGGTACAGTGAGGTGTGTGGGTGTATAGTTACAGTGAGGTGTGTGGGTGTATAGTTACAGTGAGGTGTGTGGGTGTATAGTTACAGTGAGGAGTGTGGGTGTATAGTTACAGTGAGGTGTGTGGGGGTATAGTTACAGTGAGGTGTGTGGGTGTATAGTTACAGTGAGAAGTGTGGATGTATAGTTACAGTGAGGAGTGTGGGTGTATAGTTACAGTGAGGTGTGTGGGTGCATAGTTACAGTGAGGAGTGTGGGTGTATAGTTACAGTGAGGTGTGTGGGGGTATAGTTACAGTGAGGTGTGTGGGGGTATAGTTACAGTGAGGTGTGTGGGTGTATAGTTACAGTGAGGAGTGTGGGTGCATAGTTACAGTGAGGAGTGTGGGTGTATAGTTACAGTGAGGCGTGTGGGTGTATAGTTACAGTGAGGTGTGTGGGTGTATAGTTACAGTGAGGAATGTGGGTGTATAGTTACAGTGAGGTGTGTGGGGGTATAGTTACAGTGAGGTGTGTGGGGGTATAGTTACAGTGAGGTGTGTGGGTGTATAGTTACAGTGAGGAATGTGGGTGTATAGTTACAGTGAGGTGTGTGGGGGTATAGTTACAGTGAGGTGTGTGGGGGTATAGTTACAGTGAGGTGTGTGGGTGTATGGTTACAGTGAGGAGTGTGGGTGCATAGTTACAGTGAGGAGTGTGGATGTATGGTTACAGTGAGGAGTGTGGGTGTATAGTTACAGTGAGGAGTGTGGGCGTATGGTTACAGTGAGGAGTGTGGGTGCATAGTTACAGTGAGGAGTGTGGATGTATAGTTAGTGAGGAATGTGGGTGTATAGTTACAGTGAGGAGTGTGGGTGTATAGTTACAGTGAGGAGTGTGGGTGTACAGTTACAGTGAGGTGTGTTGGGGTATAGTTACAGTGAGGTGTGTGGGTGTATAGTTACTGTCAGGAGTGTGGGTGTATAGTTACAGTGAGGAGTGTGGGTGTATAGTTACATTGAGGAGTGTGGGTGCATAGTTACAGTGAGGAGTGTGGGTGCATAGTTACAGTGAGGTGTGTGGGTGTATTGTTACAGTGTGGAGTGTGGGTGTATAGTTACAGTGAGGTGTGTGGGTGTATTGTTACAGTGAGGAGTGTGGGTGTATAGTTACAGTGAGGAGTGTGGGTGTATAGTTACAGTGAGGAGTGTGGGTGCATAGTTACAGTGTGGAGTGTGGGTGTATAGTTACAGTGAGGTGTGTGGGTGTATAGTTACAGTGAGGAATGTGGGTGTATAGTTACAGTGAGGAGTGTGGGTGTATAGTTACAGTGAGGAGTGTGGGTGTATAGTTACAGTGAGGAGTGTGGGTGTATAGTTACAGTGAGGAGTGTGGGTGTATAGTTACAGTGAGGAGCGTGGGTGTATAGTGACTGTGAGGAGTGTGGGTGTATAGTTACAGTGTGGAGTGTGGGTGTATAGTTACAGTGAGGAGTGTGGGTGTATAGTGACTGTGAGGAGTGTGGGTGGAGAGTTACAGTGAGGAGTGTGGGTGTATAGTTACAGTGAGGTGTGAAGGGTGTATAGTTACAGTGAGGTGTGTGGGTGTATAGTTACAGTGAGATGTGTGGGTGTATTGTTACAGTGAGGTGTGTGGGTGTATAGGTCCAGTGAGGTGTGTGGGTGTATAGTTACAGTGAGGAGTGTGGGTGTATAGTTACAGTGAGGTGTGTGGATGTATAGTTACTGTGAGAAGTGTGGGTGTATAGTTACAGTGAGGTGTGTGGGTGTATAGTTACAGTGAGGTGTGTGGGTGTATAGTTCCAGTGAGGTGTGTGGGTGTATAGTTACAGTGAGGAGTGTGGGTGTATAGTTACAGTGAGGAGTGTGGGTGTATAGTTACAGTGAGGTGTGTGGGTGTATAGTTCCAGTGAGGTGTGTGGGTGTATAGTTACAGTGAGGAGTGTGGGTGTATAGTTACAGTGAGGAGTGTGGGTGTATAGTTACAGTGAGGTGTGTGGATGTATAGTTACAGTGAGGAGTGTGGGTGTATAGTTACAGTGAGGAGTGTGGGTGTATAGTTACAGTGAGGAGTGTGGGTGTATAGTTACAGTGAGGTGTGTGGGTGCATAGTTACAGTGAGGAGTGTGGGTGTATAGTTACAGTGAGGTGTGTGGGTGTATAGTTACAGTGAGGAGTGTGGGTGTATAGTTACAGTGAGGAGTGTGGGTGTACAGTTACAGTGAGGTGTGTGGGTGTATAGTTACATTGAGGAGTGTGGGTGTATAGTTACAGTGAGGAGTGTGGGTGTATAGTTACAGTGAGGAGTGTGGGTGTATAGTTACAGTGAGGAGTGTGGGTGTATAGTTACAGTGAGGAGTGTGGATGTATAGTTACAGTGAGGAGTGTCGGTGTATAGTTACAGTGAGGAGTGTGGGTGTATAGTTACAGTGAGGAGTGTGGGTGTATAGTTACAGTGAGGAGTGTGGGTGCATAGTTACAGTGAGGAGTGTGGGTGTATAGTTACAGTGAGGTGTGTGGGTGTATAGTTACAGTGAGGAGTGTGGGTGTATAGTTACAGTGAGGAGTGTGGGTGTATAGTTACAGTGAGGTGTGTGGGTGTATAGTTACAGTGAGGAGTGTGGGTGTATAGTTACAGTGAGGTGTGTGGGTGTATAGTTACAGTGAGGTGTGTGGGTGTATAGTTACAGTGAGGAGTGTGGGTGTATAGTTACAGTGAGGAGTGTGGGTGCATAGTTACAGTGAGGAGTGTGGGTGTATAGTTACAGTGAGGAGTGTGGGTGTATAGTTACAGTGAGGTGTGTGGGTGTATAGTTACAGTGAGGACTGTGGGTGTATAGTTACAGTGAGGACTGTGGGTGTATAGTTACAGTGAGGAGTGTGGGTGTATAGTTACAGTGAGGTGTGTGGGTGTATAGTTACAGTGAGGAGTGTGGGTGCATAGTTACAGTGAGGAGTGTGGGTGTATAGTTACAGTGAGGAGTGTGGGTGTATAGTTACAGTGAGGTGTGTGGGTGTATAGTTACAGTGAGGAGTGTGGGTGTATAGTTACAGTGAGAAGTGTGGGTGTATAGTTACAGTGAGGAGTGTGGGTGTATAGTTACAGTGAGGAGTGTGGTGTATAGTTACAGTGTGGAGGGTGGGTGTATGGTTACAGTGAGGAGAGTGGGTGTATAGTTACAGTGAGGTGTGTGGGTGTATAGTTACAGTGAGGTGTGTGGGTGTATAGTTACAGTGAGGTGTGTGGGTGTATGGTTACAGTGAGGAGTGTGGGTGTATAGTTACAGTGAAGAGTGTGGGTGTATAGTTACAGTGAGGTGTGTGGGTGTATAGTTACAGTGAGGAGTGTGGGTGTATAGTTACAGTGAGGAATGTGGGTGTATAGTTACAGTGAGGAGTGTGTGCGTATCAGAGTGTTACAGTGAGGAGTGTGGCTGTATAGCTACAGTGAGGTGTGTATGTGTATAGTTACAGTGAGGAGTGTGGGTGTATGGTTACAGTGAGGAGTGTGGGTGTATTGTTACTGTGAGGAGTGTGGGTGTATCAGAGTGTTACAGTGAGGAGTGTGGGTGTATAGTTACAGTGAGGAGTGTGGTGTATAGTTACAGTGTGGAGGGTGGGTGTATGGTTACAGTGAGGAGTGTGGGTGTATGGTTACAGTGAGGAGTGTGGGTGTGTCTAGCTACAGTAAGGAGTGTCGGTGTATCAGAGTGTTACAGTGAGGAGTGTGGGTGAATCGTTACAGTGAGGAGTGTGGGTGTATAGTTACAGTGAGGAATGTGGGTGTATAGTTACAGTGAGGAGTGTGGGGGTATAGTTACAGTGAGTAGTGTGGGTGTATAGTTACAGTAAGGAGTGTGGATGTATCAGAGTGTTACAATGAGGAGTGTGGGTGTATAGTTACCGTGAGGAGAGTGGGTGTATAGTTACAGTGTGGAGTGTGGATGAACAGTTACAATGAGGAGTGTGGGTGTATAGTAACAGTGAGGAGTGTGGGTGTATAGTTACAGTGAGGAGTGTGGGTGTATCAGAGTGTTACAGTGAGGTGTGTGGGTGTATAGTTACAGTGAGGTGTGTAGGTGCATCAAAGTGTTACAGTGCGGAGTGTGGGTGTATAGTTACAGTGAGGAGTGTGGGTGTATAGTTACAGTGTCGAGTGTGGGTGTATGGTTACAGTGAGGAGTGTGGGTGTATAGTTACAGTGAGGAGTGTGGGTGCATCAGAGTGTTACAGTGCGGAGTGTGGGTGTATAGTTACAGTGAGGAGTGTGGGTGTATAGTTACAGTGTCGAGTGTGGGTGTATAGTTACAGTGAGGATGGTGGGTGTATGATTACAGTGAGGTGTGTGGGTGTATGGTTACAGTGAGGAGTGTGGGTGTGTCTAGCTACAGTAAGGAGTGTGGGTGTTTCAGATTGTTACAGTGAGGAGTGTGGGTGAATCGTTACAGTGAGGAGTGAGGGTGGATTGTTACAGTGAGGAGTGTGGGTGAATCGTTACAGTGAGGTGTGTGGGTGTATAGTTACAGTGAGGAGTGTGGGTGTATAGTTACAGTGAGGAGTGTGTGTGTATAGTTAACGTGAGGAGTGTGGGTGTATAGTTACAGTGTGGAGTGTGGGTGTATAGTTACAATGAGGAGTGTGCGTGTATAGTTACAGTGAGGAGTGTGGGTGTATAGTTACAGTGAGGAGTGTGGGTATATAGTTACAGTGAGGAGTGTGGGTGTATAGTTACAGTGAGGAGTGTGGGTGTATAGTTACAGTGTGGAGTGTGGGTTTTATAGTTACAGTGAGGAGAGTGGGTGAATAGTTACAGTGAGTAGTGTGGGTGTATAGTTACAGTGAGGAGTGTAGGTGTATATTTACAGTAAGGGGTGTGGGTGTACCTGTGTTACAGTGTGGGTGTATAGTTACAGTGTGGAGTTTGGGTGTATAGTTACAGTGAGGAGTGTCGGTGTATAGTTGCAGTGAGGAGTGTGGGTGTATAGTTACAGTAAGGAGTGTGGGTGTATAGTTACAGTGAGGAGTGTGGGTGTATAGTTACAGTAAGGTGTGTGGTTGTATAGTTAGTGAGGAGTGTGGATGTATAGTTACAGTGAGGAGGGTGGGTGTATCGTTACAGTGAGGAGTGTGGGTGTATAGTTACAGTAGGGTGTGTGGGTGTATAGTTAGTGAGGAGTGTGGGTGTATATTTACAGTGAGGAGTTTGGGTGTATAGTTACAGTGAGGTGTGTGGGTGTATAGTTACAGTGAGGTGTGTGGCCGTATAGTTACAGTGAGGTGTGTGGGTGTATAGTTAGTGAGGAGTGTGGGTGTATAGTTACAGTGAGGAGTTTGGGTGGATAGTTACAGTGAGGTATGTGGGTGTATAGTTACATTGAGGAGTGTGGGTGTATAGTTACAGTGAGGAGTGTGGGTGTATAGTTACAGTGAGGAGTGTGGGTGTATAGTTACCGTGAGGAGTGTGGGTGTATAGTTACAGTGTGCAGTGTGAGTGTATAGTTACAATGAGGAGTGTGGGTGTATAGTTACAGTGAGGAGTGTGGGTGTATAGTTACAGTGAGGAGTGTGGGTATATGGTTACAGTGAGGAGTGTGGGTGTATAGTTACAGTAAGGAGTGTGGGTGTATAGTTACAGTGAGGAGTGTGGGTGTATAGTTACAGAGAGGAGTGCGGGTGTATAGTTACAGTGTGGAGTGTGGGTTTTATAGTTACAGTGAGGAGAGTGGGTGAATAGTTACAGTGAGTAGTGTGGGTGTATAGTTACAGTAAGGAGTGTGGGTGTACCAGTGTTACAGTGTGGGTGTATAGTTACAGTGTGGAGTATGGGTGTATAGTTACAGTGAGGAGTGTCGGTGTATAGTTGCAGTGAGGAGTGTGGGTGTATAGTTACAGTAAGGAGTGTGGGTGTATAGTTACAGTGAGGAGTCTGGGTGTATAGTTACAGTGAGTTGTGTGGGTGTATAGTTACAGTGAGGTGTGTGGGTGTATAGTTACAGTGAGGAGTGTGGGTGTATAGTTACAGTGAGGTGCGTGGGTGTATAGTTACAGTAAGGAGTGTGGGTGTATCGTTACAGTGAGGTGTGTGGGTGTATAGTTACAGTGAGGAGTGTGGGTGTATAGTTACGGTGAGGTGTGTGGGTGTATAGTTACAGTGAGGAGTGTGGGTTTATAGTTAGTGAGGAGTGTGGGTGTATAGTTACAGTGAGAAGTGTGGGTGTATAGTTACAGTGAGGAGTGTGGGTGTATAGTTACAGTGAGGAGTGTGGGTGTATAGTTACAGTGAGGAGTGTGGGTGTATAGTTACAGTGAGGAGTGTGGGTGTATAGTTACAGTGAGGAGTGTGGGTGTATAGTTACAGTGAGGTGTGTGGGTGTATAGTTACAGTGAGGAGTGTGGGTGTATAGTTACAGTGAGGTGTGTGGGTGTATAGTTAGTGAGGAGTGTGGGCGTATAGTTACAGTGAGGAGTTTGGGTGTATAGTTACAGTGAGGTGTGTGGGTGTATAGTTACAGTGAGGAGTGTGGGTGTATAGTACAGTGAGGAGTGTGGGTGTATAGTTACAGTGAGGAGTGTGGTTGTATAGTTACAGTGAGGAGTGTGGGTGTATAGTTACAGTGAGGTGTGTGGGTGTACAGTTAGTGAGGACTGTGGGTGTATAGTGACAGTGAGGAGTTTGGGTGGAGAGTTACAGTGAGGAGAGTGGGTGTATAGTTACAGTGAGGTGTGTGGGTGTATAGTTACAGTGAGGAGTATGGGTGTATAGTTACAGTGAGGTGTGTGGGTGTATAGTTACAGTGAGGGGTGTGGGTGTATAGTTACAGTGAGGAGTTTGGGTGTATAGTTACAGTGAGGAGCGTGGGTGTATGTGAGTGTTACAGTGAGGAGTGTGGGTGTATAGTTACAGTGAGGAGTGTGGGTGTACAGTTACAGTGAGGAGTGTGGGTGTATAGTTACAGTGAGGTGTGTGGGTGTATAGTTACAGTGAGGAGTGTGGGTGTATAGTTACAGTGAGGAGTGCGGGTGTATAGTTACAGTGAGGAGTGTGGGTGTATAGTTACAGTGAGGAGTTTGTGTGTCTAGTTACAGTGAGGAGTGTGGGTGTATAGTTCCAGTGAGGAGTGGGGGTGTATAGTTACAGTGAGTTGTGTGGGTGAATCGTTACAGTGAGGTGTGTGGGTGTATAGTTACCGTGAGGAGTGTGGGTGTATAGTTACAGTGAGGAGTGTGGGTGTATAGTTACAGTGAGGAGTGTGGGTATATGGTTACAGTGAGGAAAGTGGGTGTATAGTTACATTGAGGAGTGTGGGTGTCTCGTTACAGTGAGGAGTGTGGGTGTATAGTTACAGTGAGGAGTGTGGGTGTATAGTTCCAGTGTGGAGTGTGGGTTTTATAGTTACAGTGAGGAGAGTGGGTGAATAGTTACAGTGAGTAGTGTGGGTGTATAGTTACAGTGAGGAGTGTAGGTGTATAGTTACAGTAAGGAGTGTGGGTGTACCAGTGTTACAGTGTGGGTGTATAGTTACAGTGTGGAGTTTGGGTGTATGGTTACAGTGAGGAGTGTCGGTGTATAGTTGCAGTGAGGAGTGTGGGTGTATAGTTACAGTAAGGAGTGTGGGTGGATGGTTACAGTGAGGAGTGTGGGTGTATAGTTACAGTGAGGTGTGTGGGTGTATAGTTAGTGAGGAGTGTGGGTGTATACTTACAGTGAGGAGTGTGGGTGTATAGTTACAGTGAGGTGTGTGGGTGTATAGTTACAGTGAGGAATGTGCGTGTATATTTACAGTGAGGAATGTGGGTGTATAGTTACAGTGAGGTGTGTGGGTGTATAGTTACAGTGAGGAGTGTGGGTGTATAGTTAGTGAGGAGTGTGGGTGCATAGTTACAGTGAGGTGTGTGGGTGTATGGTTACAGTGAGGTGTGTGGGTGTATGGTTACAGTGAGGAATGTGCGTGTATATTTACAGTGAGGAATGTGGGTGTATAGTTACAGTGAGGAGTTTGGGTGTATAGTTAGTGAGGAGTGTGGGTGTATAGTTACAGTGAGGAGTTTGGGTGGATAGTTACAGTGAGGAGTGTGGGTGTATAGTTACAGTGAGGTGTGTGGGTGTATAGTTAGTGAGGAGTGTGGGTGTATAGTTACAGTGTGGAGTGTGGGTGTATAGTTACAGTGTGGAGTGCGGGTGTATAGTTACAGTGAGGTGTGTGGGTGTATAGTTACAGTGAGGTGTGTGGGTGTATGGTTACAGTGAGGAATGTGCGTGTATATTTACAGTGAGGAATGTGGGTGTATAGTTACAGTGAGGAGTTTGGGTGTATAGTTAGTGAGGAGTGTGGGTGTATAGTTACAGTGTGGTGTGTGGGTGTATAGTTAGTGAGGAGTGTGGGTGGATAGATACAGTGAGGAGTGTGGGTGTATAGTTACAGTGAGGTGTGTGGGTGTATAGTTACAGTGAGGAGTGTGGGTGTATAGTTACAGTGAGGAGTTTGTGTGTCTAGTTACAGTGAGGAGTGTGGGTGTATAGTTACAGTGAGGAGTGGGGGTGTATAGTTACAGTGAGTTGTGTGGGTGAATCGTTACAGTGAGGTGTGTGGGTGTATAGTTACCGTGAGGAGTGTGGGTGTATAGTTACAGTGAGGAGTGTGGGTGTATAGTTACAGTGAGGAGTGTCGGTATATGGTTACAGTGAGGAAAGTGGGTGTATAGTTACATTGAGGAGTGTGGGTGTATAGTTACAGTGAGGAGTGTGGGTGTATAGTTACAGTGAGGAGTGTGGGTGTATAGTTACAGTGTGGAGTGTGGGTTTTATAGTTACAGTGAGGAGAGTGGGTGAATAGTTACAGTGAGTAGTGTGGGTGTATAGTTACAGTGAGGAGTGTACAAAGAACAAAGAACAAAGAAATGTACAGCACAGGAACAGGCCCTTTGGCCCTCCAAGCCCGTGCCGACCATACTGCCCGACTAAACTACAATCTTCTACACTTCCTGGGTCCGTATCCTTCTATTCCCATCCTATTCATATATTTGTCAAGATGCCCCTTAAATGTCCCTATCGTCCCTGCCTCCACTACCTCCTCCGGTAGTGAGTTCCAGGCACCCACTACCCTCTGCGTAAAAAACTTGCCTCGTACATCTACTCTAAACTTTGCCCCTCTCACCTTAAACCTATGCCCCCTAGTAATTGACCCCTCTACCCTGGGGAAAAGCCTCTGACTATCCACTCTGTCTATGCCCCTCATAATTTTGTATACCTCTATCAGGTCGCCCCTCAACCTCCTTCGTTCCAGTGAGAACAAACCGAGTTTATTCAATCGCTCCTCATAGCTTATGCCCTCCATACCAGGCAACATTCTGGTAAATCTCTTCTGCACCCTCTCTAAAGCCTCCACATCCTTCTGGTAGTGTGGCGACCAGAATTGAACACTATACTCCAAGTGTGGCCTAACTAAGGTTCTATACAGCTGCAACATGACTTGCCAATTCTTATACTCAATGCCCCGGCCAATGAAGGCAAGCATGCCGTATGCCTTCTTGACTACCTTCTCCACCTGTGTAGCCCCTTTCAGTGATCTGTGGACCTGTACTCCTAGATCTCTTTGACTTTCAATACTCTTGAGGGTTCTACCATTCACTGTATATTCCCTACCTGCATTAGCCCTTCCAAAATGCATTACCTCACATTTGTCCAGGTTAAACTCCATCTGCCATCTCTCCGCCCAAGTCTCCAGACAATCTAAATCCTGCTGTATCCTCAGACAGTCCTCATCGCTATCCGCAATTCCACCAACCTTTGTGTCGTCTGCAAACTTACTAATCAGACCAGTTACATTTTCCTCCAAATCATTTATATATACTACAAAGAGCAAAGGTCCCAGCACTGATCCCTGTGGAACACCACTGGTCACAGCCCTCCAATTAGAAAAGCATCCCTCCATTGCTACCCTCTGCCTTCTATGGCCTAGCCAGTTCTGTATCCACCTTGCCAGTTCACCCCTGATCCCGTGTGTAGGTGTATAGTTACAGTAAGGAGTGTGGGTGTACCAGTGTTACAGTGTGGGTGTATAGTTACAGTGTGGAGTTTGGGTGTATGGTTACAGTGAGGAGTGTCGGTGTATAGTTGCAGTGAGGAGTGTGGGTGTATAGTTACAGTAAGGAGTGTGGGTGGATGGTTACAGTGAGGAGTGTGGGTGTATAGTTAGTGAGGTGTGTGGGTGTATAGTTAGTGAGGAGTGTGGGTGTATACTTACAGTGAGGAGTGTGGGTGTATAGTTACAGTGAGGTGTGTGGGTGTATAGTTACAGTGAGGAATGTGCGTGTATATTTACAGTGAGGAATGTGGGTGTATAGTTACAGTGAGGTGTGTGGGTGTATAGTTACAGTGAGGAGTGTGGGTGTATAGCTAGTGAGGAGTGTGGGTGCATAGTTACAGTGAGGTGTGTGGGTGTATGGTTACAGTGAGGTGTGTGGGTGTATGGTTACAGTGAGGAATGTGCGTGTATATTTACAGTGAGGAATGTGGGTGTATAGTTACAGTGAGGAGTTTGGGTGTATAGTTAGTGAGGAGTGTGGGTGTATAGTTACAGTGAGGAGTTTGGGTGGATAGTTACAGTGAGGAGTGTGGGTGAATAGTTACAGTGAGGTGTGTGGGTGTATAGTTAGTGAGGAGTGTGGGTGTATAGTTACAGTGTGGAGTGTGGGTGTATAGTTACAGTGCGGAGTGCGGGTGTATAGTTACAGTGAGGAGTGTGGGTGTATGGTTACAGTGAGGAATGTGCGTGTATATTTACAGTGAGGAATGTGGGTGTATAGTTACAGTGAGGAGTTTGGGTGTATAGTTAGTGAGGATTGTGGGTGTATAGTTACAGTGAGGAGATTGGGTGGATAGTTACAGTGAGGTGTGTGGGTGTAGAGTTACAGTGAGGTGTGTGGGTGTATAGTTAGTGAGGAGTGTGGGTGTATAGTTACAGTGAGGAGTGTGGGTGTATAGTTACAGTGAGGAGTGTGGGTGTATAGTTACAGTGAGGAGTGTGGGTATATAGTTACAGTGAGGTGTGTGGGTGTATAGTTACAGTGAGGTGTGTGGGTGTATAGTTACAGTGAGGAGTGTGGGTGTATAGTTACAGTGAGGAGTGTGGGTGTATAGTTACAGTGAGGTGTGTGGGTGTATAGTTACAGTGAGGAGTGTGGGTGTATAGTTACAGTGAGGAGTGTGGGTGTATAGTTACAGTGAGGAGTGTGGGTGTATAGTTACAGTGAGGAGTGTGGGTGAATAGTTACAGTGAGGTGTGTGGGTGTATAGTTACAGTGAGGAGTGTGGGTGTATAGTTACAGTGAGGTGTGTGGGTGTATAGTTACAGTGAGGAGTGTGGGTGTATAGTTACAGTGAGGTGTGTGGGTGTATAGTTAGTGAGGAGTGTGGGTGGATAGATACAGTGAGGAGTGTGGGTGTATAGTTACAGTGAGGTGTGTGGGTGTATAGTTACAGTGAGGTGTGTGGGTGTATAGTTACAGTGAGGAGTGTGGGTGTATAGTTACAGTGAGGAGTGTGGGTGTATAGTTACAATGAGGAGTTTGGGTGTATCTGAGTTTTACAGTGAGGAGTGTGGGTGTATAGTTACAGTGTGGAGTGTGGGTGTATAGTTACAGTGAGGAGTGTGGGTGTATAGTTACAGTGAGGAGTGTGGGTGTATCGTTACAGTGAGGTGTGTGGGTGTATAGTTACAGTGAGGAGTGTGGGTGTATAGTTACAGTGAGGAGTGTGGGTGTATAGTTACAGTGAGGAGTGTGGGTGTATAGTTACAGTGAGGAGTGTGGGTGTATAGTTACAGTGAGGAGTGTGGGTGTATAGTTACAGTGAAGTCTGTGGGTGTATAGTTACAGTGAGGAGTTTGGGTGGATAGTTACAGTGAGGAGTGTGGGTGTATAGTTACAGTGAGGTGTGTGGGTGTATAGTTACAGTGAGGAGTGTGGGTGTATAGTTACAGTGAGGTGTGTGGGTGGATAGTTACAGTGAGGAGTGTGGGTGTATAGTTACAATGAGGAGTTTGGGTGTATCTGAGTGTTACAGTGAGGAGTATGGGTGTATAGTTACAGTGTGGAGTGTGGGTGTATAGTTACAGTGAGGAGTGTGGGTGTATAGTTACAGTGAGGAGTGTGGGTGTATCATTACAGTGAGGTGTGTGGGTGTATAGTTACAGTGAGGAGTGTGGGTGTATAGTTACAGTGAGGAGTGTGGGTGTATAGTTACAGTGAGGTGTGTGGGTGTATAGTTACAGTGAGGAGTGTGGGTGTATAGTTACAGTGAGGAGTGTGGGTGTATAGTTACAGTGAGGTGTGTGGGTGTATAGTTACAGTGAGGAGTGTGGGTGTATAGTTACAGTGAGGAGTGTGGGTGTATAGTTACAGTGAGGAGTGTGGGTGTATAGTTACAGTGAGGAGTGTGGGTGTATAGTTACAGTGAGGTGTGTGGGTGTATAGTTACAGTGAGGAGTGTGGGTGTATAGTTACAGTGAGGTGTGTGGGTGTATAGTTACAGTGAGGAGTGTGGGTGTATAGTTACAGTGAGGAGTGTGGGTGTATAGTTACAGTGAGGTGTGTGGGTGTATAGTTAGTGAGGAGTGTGGGTGGATAGATACAGTGAGGAGTGTGGGTGTATAGTTACAGTGAGGTGTGTGGGTGTATAGTTACAGTGAGGTGTGTGGGTGTATAGTTACGGTGAGGAGTGTGGGTGTATAGTTACAGTGAGGAGTGTGGGTGTATAGTTACAGTGAGGAGTTTGGGTGTATCTGAGTGTTACAGTGAGGAGTGTGGGTGTATAGTTACAGTGTGGAGTGTGGGATATAGTTACAGTGAGGAGTGTGGGTGTATAGTTACAGTGAGGAGTGTGGGCGTATCGTTACAGTGAGGTGTGTGGGTGTATAGTTACAGTGAGGAGTGTGGGTGTATAGTTACAGTGAGGAGTGTGGGTGTATAGTTACAGTGAGGAGTGTGGGTGTATAGTTACAGTGAGGAGTGTGGGTGTATAGTTACAGTGAGGTGTGTGGGTGTATAGTTACAGTGAGGAGTTTGGGTGGATAGTTACAGTGAGGAGTGTGGGTGTATAGTTACAGTGAGGTGTGTGGGTGTATAGTTACAGTGAGGTGTGTGGGTGTATAGTTACAGTGAGGAGTGTGGGTGTATAGTTACAGTGAGGAGTGTGGGTGTATAGTTACAGTGAGGAGTTTGGGTGTATCTGAGTGTTACAGTGAGGAGTGTGGGTGTATAGTTACAGTGAGGAGTGTGGGTGTGCAGTTACAGTGAGGAGTGTGGGTGTATAGTTACAGTGAGGAGTGTGGGTGTATAGTTACAGTGAGGAGTGTGGGTGTATAGTTACAGTGAGGAGTGTGGGTGTATAGTTACAGTGAGGAGTGTGGGTGTATAGTTACAGTGAGGAGTGTGGGTGTATAGTTACAGTGAGGAGTGTGGGTGTATAGTTACAGTGAGGAGTGTGGGTGTACAGTTACAGTAAGGAGTGTGGGTGTATAGTGACTGTGAGGAGTGTGGGTGTATAGTTACAGTGTGGAGTGTGGGTGTATAGTTACAGTGAGGTGTGAAGGGTGTATAGTTACAGTGAGGTGTGTGGGTGTATAGTTACAGTGAGGTGTGTGGGTGTATAGTTACAGTGAGGAGTGTGGGTGTATAGTGACTGTGAGGAGTGTGGGTGTATAGTTACAGTGTGGAGTGTGGGTGTATAGTTACAGTGAGGAGTGTGGGTGTATAGTGACTGTGAGGAGTGTGGGTGGAGAGTTACAGTGAGGAGTGTAGGTGTATAGTTACAGTGAGGTGTGAAGGGTGTATAGTTACAGTGAGGTGTGTGGGTGTATAGTTACAGTGAGATGTGTGGGTGTATAGTTACAGTGTGGAGTGTGGGTGTATAGTTACAGTGAGGAGTGTGGGTGTATAGTGACTGTGAGGAGTGTGGGTGTATAGTGACTGTGAGGAGTGTGGGTGGAGAGTTACAGTGAGGAGTGTGGGTGTATAGTTACAGTGAGGTGTGAAGGGTGTATAGTTACAGTGAGGAGTGTGGGTGTATAGTTACAGTGAGGTGTGAAGGGTGTATAGTTACAGTGAGGTGTGTGGGTGTATAGTTACAGTGAGATGTGTGGGTGTATAGTTACAGTGAGGTGTGTGGGTGTATAGTTCCAGTGAGGTGTGTGGGTGTATAGTTATAGTGAGGAGTGTGGGTGTATAGTTACAGTGAGGTCTGTGGGTGTATAGTTACAGTGAGGAGTGTGGGTGTATAGTTACAGTGAGGAGTGTGGGTGTATAGTTACAGTGAGGAGTGTGGGTGTATAGTTACAGTGAGGAGTGTGGGTGTATAGTTACAGTGAGGAGTGTGGGTGCATAGTTACAGTGAGGAGTGTGGGTGTATAGTTACAGTGAGGTGTGTGGGTGTATAGTTACAGTGAGGAGTGTGGGTGTATAGTTACAGTGAGGAGTGTGGGTGTATAGTTACAGTGAGGTGTGTGAGTGTATAGTTACAGTGAGGAGTGTGGGTGTATAGTTACAGTGAGGAGTGTGGGTGTATAGTTACAGTGAGGTGTGTGGGTGTATAGTTACAGTGAGGTGTGTGGGTGTATAGTTACAGTGAGGAGTGTGGGTGTATAGTTACAGTGAGGAGTGTGGGTGTATAGTTAAAGTGAGGAGTGTGGGTGTATAGTTACAGTGAGGTGTGTGGGTGTATAGTTACAGTGAGGAGTGTGGGTGTATAGTTACAGTGAGGAGTGTGGGTGTATAGTTACAGTGAGGAGTGTGGTGTATAGTTACAGTGTTGAGGGTGGGTGTATGGTTACAGTGAGGTGTGTGGGTGTATAGTTACAGTGAGGTGTGTGGGTGTATAGTTACAGTGAGGTGTGTGGGTGTATGGTTACAGTGAGGAGTGTGGGTGTATAGTTACAGTGAGGAGTGTAGGTGTATAGTTACAGTGAGGTGTGTGGGTGTATAGTTACAGTGAGGAGTGTGGGTGCATAGTTACAGTGAGGAATGTGGGTGTATAGTTACAGTGAGGAGTGTGTGCGTATCAGAGTGTTACAGTGAGGAGTGTGGGTGTATAGTTACAGTGAGGTGTGTATGTGTATAGTTACAGTGAGGAGTGTGGGTGTATGGTTACAGTGAGGAGTGTGGGTGTATTGTTACTGTGAGGAGTGTGGGTGTATCAGAGTGTTACAGTGAGGAGTGTGGGTGAATCGTTACAGTGAGGAGTGTGGGTGTATAGTTACAGTGAGGAATGTGGGTGTATAGTTACAGTGAGGAGTGTGGGGGTATAGTTACAGTGAGTGGTGTGGGTGTATAGTTACAGTAAGGAGTGTGGATGTATCAGAGTGTTACAATGAGGAGTGTGGGTGTATAGTTACCGTGAGGAGAGTGGGTGTATAGTTACAGTGTGGAGTGTGGATGAACAGTTACAATGAGGAGTGTGGGTGTATAGTAACAGTGAGGAGTGTGGGTGTATAGTTACACTGAGGTGTGTGCGTGTATCAGAGTGTTACAGTGAGGAGTGTGGGTGTATAGTTACAGTGAGGTGTGTAGGTGCATCTGAGTGTTACAGTGCTGAGTGTGGGTGTATAGTTACAGTGAGGAGTGTGGGTGTATAGTTACAGTGTCGAGTGTGGGTGTATGGTTACAGTGGGCAGTGTGGGTGTATAGTTACAGTGAGGAGTGTGGGTGTATAGTTACTGTGTCGAGTGTGGGTGTATAGTTGCAGTGAGGATGGTGGGTGTATGGTTACAGTGAGGGGTGTGGGTGTATGGTTACAGTGAGGAGTGTGGGTGTGTCTAGCTACAGTAAGGAGTGTGGGTGTATCAGATTGTTACAGTGAGGAGTGTGGGTGAATCGTTACAGTGAGGAGTGAGGGTGGATTGTTACAGTGAGGAGTGTGGGTGAATCGTTACAGTGAGGTGTGTGGGTGTATAGTTACAGTGAGGAGTGTGGGTGTATAGTTACAGTGAGGAGTGTGTGTGTATAGTTAACGTGAGGAGTGTGGGTGTATAGTTACAGTGTGGAGTGTGGGTGTATAGTTACAATGAGGAGTGTGAGTGTATAGTTACAGTGAGGAGTGTGGGTGTATAGTTACAGTGAGGAGTGTGGGTATATAGTTCCAGTGAGGAGTGTGGGTGTATAGTTACAGTGAGGAGTGTGGGTGTATAGTTACAGTGTGGAGTGTGGGTTTTATAGTTACAGTGAGGAGAGTGGGTGAATAGTTACAGTGAGTAGTGGGGGTGTATAGTTACAGTGAGGAGTGTAGGTGTATATTTACAGTAAGGGGTGTGGGTGTACCAGTGTTACAGTGTGGAGTGTGGGTGTATAGTTACAGTGTGGAGTTTGGGTGTATAGTTACAGTGAGGAGTGTCGGTGTATAGTTGCAGTGAGGAGTGTGGGTGTATAGTTACAGTAAGGAGTGTGGGTGTATAGTTACAGTGAGGAGTGTGGGTGTATAGTTACAGTAAGGTGTGTGGGTGTATAGTTAGTGAGGAGTGTGGGTGAATAGTTACAGTGAGGAGTGTGGGTGTATAGTTACAGTGAGGAGTGTGGGTGTATAGTTACAGTGAGGTGTGTGGGTGTATAGTTACAGTGAGGAGTGTGGGTGTATAGTTACAGTGAGGAGTGTGGGTGTATAGTTACAGTGAGGTGTGTGGGTGTATAGTTACAGTGAGGTGTGTGGGTGTATAGTTACAGTGAGGAGTGTGGGTGTATAGTTACAGTGAGGAGTGTGGGTGTATAGTTACAGTGAGGAGTGTGGGTGTATAGTTACAGTGAGGTGTGTGGGTGTATAGTTACAGTGAGGAGTGTGGGTGCATAGTTACAGTGAGGAGTGTGGGTGTATAGTTACAGTGAGGAGTGTGGGTGTATAGTTACAGTGAGGAGTGTGGGTGTATAGTTACAGTGAGGAGTGTGGGTGTATAGTTACAGTGAGGAGTGTGGGTGTATAGTTACAGTGAGGTGTGTGGGTGTATAGTTAGAGTGAGAGTGTGGGTGTATAGTTACAGTGAGGAGTGTGGGTGTATAGTTACAGTGAGGAGTGTGGGTGTATAGTTACAGTGAGGAGTGTGGTGTATAGTTACAGTGTGGAGGGTGGGTGTATGGTTACAGTGAGGTGTGTGGGTGTATAGTTACAGTGAGGTGTGTGGGTGTATAGTTACAGTGAGGTGTGTGGGTGTATGGTTACAGTGAGGAGTGTGGGTGTATAGTTACAGTGAGGAGTGTAGGTGTATAGTTACAGTGAGGTGTGTGGGTGTATAGTTACAGTGAGGAGTGTGGGTGCATAGTTACAGTGAGGAATGTGGGTGTATAGTTACAGTGAGGAGTGTGTGCATATCAGAGTGTTACAGTGAGGAGTGTGGGTGTATAGTTACAGTGAGGTGTGTATGTGTATAGTTACAGTGAGGAGTGTGGGTGTATAGTTACAATGAGGAGTGTGGGTGTATAGTTACAGTGAGGAGTGTGGGTGTATTGTTACAGTGAGGAGTGTGGGTATATGGTTACAGTGAGGAGTGTGGGTGTATAGTTACAGTGAGGAGTGTGGGTGTGTAGTTATAGTGAGGAGTGTGGGTGTATAGTTACAGTGAGGAGTGCGGGTGTATAGTTACAGTGTGAAGTGTGGGTTTTATAGTTACAGTGAGGAGAGTGGGTGAATAGTTACAGTGAGTAGTGTGGGTGTATAGTTACAGTGAGGAGTGTAGGTGTATAGTTACAGTAAGGAGTGTGGGTGTACCAGTGTTACAGTGTGGGTGTATAGTTACAGTGTGGAGTATGGGTGTATAGTTACAGTGAGGAGTGTCGGTGTATAGTTGCAGTGAGGAGTGTGGGTGTATAGTTACAGTAAGGAGTGTGGGTGTATAGTTACAGTGAGGAGTCTGGGTGTATAGTTACAATGAGGTGTGTGGGTGTATAGTTAGTGAGGAGTGTGGGTGTATAGTTACAGTGAGAAGTGTGGGTGTATAGTTACAGTGAGGAGTGTGGGTGTATAGTTACAGTGAGGAGTGTGGGTGTATAGTTACAGTGAGGTGTGTAGGTGTATAGTTACAGTGAGGAGTGTGGGTGTATAGTTACAGTGAGGAGTGTGGGTGTATAGTTACAGTGAGGAGTGTGGGTGTATAGTTACAGTGAGGTGTGTGGGTGTATAGTTACAGTGAGGAGTGTGGGTGTATAGTTACAGTGAGGAGTGTGGGTGTCTAGTTACAGTGAGGTGTGTAGGTGTATAGTTACAGTGAGGAGTGTGGGTGTATAGTTACAGTGAGGAGTGTGAGTGTATAGTTACAGTGAGGTGTGTGGGTGTATTGTTACAGTGAGGAGTGTGGGTGTATAGTTACAGTGAGGTGTGTGGGTGTATAGTTACAGTGAGGAGTGTGGGTGTATAGTTACAGTGAGGAGTGTGGGTGTATAGTTACAGTGAGGTGTGTGGGTGTATAGTTACAGTGAGGAGTGTGGGTGTATAGTTACAGTGAGGAGTGTGGGTGTATAGTTACAGTGAGGTGTGTGGGTGTATAGTTACAGTGAGGAGTGTGGGTGTATAGTTACAGTGAGGTGTGTGGGTGTATAGTTACAGTGAGGAGTGTGGGTGTATAGTTACAGTGAGGAGTGTGGGTGTATAGTTACAGTGAGGAGTTTGGGTGTATCTGAGTGTTACAGTGAGGAGTGTGGGTGTATAGTTACAGTGAGGAGTGTGGGTGTATAGTTACAGTGAGGAGTGTGGGTGTATAGTTACAGTGAGGAGTGTGGGTGTATAGTTACAGTGAGGAGTGTGGGTGTATAGTTACAGTGAGGTGTGTGGGTGTATAGTTACAGTGAGGAGTTTGGGTGGATAGTTACAGTGAGGAGTGTGGGTGTATAGTTACAGTGAGGTGTGTGGGTGTATAGTTACAGTGAGGAGTGTGGGTGTATAGTTACAGTGAGGTGTGTGGGTGTATAGTTACAGTGAGGAGTGTGGGTGTATAGTTACAGTGAGGAGTTTGGGTGTATCTGAGTGTTACAGTGAGGAGTGTGGGTGTATAGTTACAGTGAGGAGTGTGGGTGTATAGTTACAGTGAGGAATGTGGGTGTGTAGTTACAGTGAGGAGTGTGGGTGTATGGTTACAGTGAGGAGTGTGGGTGTATAGTTACAGTGAGGAATGTGGGTGTATAGTTACAGTGAGGAGTGTGGGTGTATAGTTACAGTGAGGAGTGTGGGTGTGCAGTTACAGTGAGGAGTGTGGGTGTATAGTTACAGTGAGGTGTGTGGGTGTATAGTTACAGTGAGGAGTGTGGGTGTATAGTTACAGTGAGGAGTGTGGGTGTATAGTTACAGTGAGGAGTGTGGGTGTATAGTTACAGTGAGGAGTGTGGGTGTATAGTTACAGTGAGGAGTGTGGGTGTATAGTTACAGTGAGGAGTGTGGGTGTATAGTTACAGTGAGGAGTGTGGGTGTATAGTTACAGTGAGGAGTGTGGGTGTATAGTTACAGTGAGGAGTGTGGGTGGAGAGTTACAGTGAGGAGTGTGGGTGGATGGTTACAGTGAGGAGTTTGGGTGGAGAGTTACAGTGAGGAGTGTGGGTGTATAGTTACAGTGAGGAGTGTGGGTGTATAGTTACAGTGAGAAGTGTGGGTGTATAGTTACAGTGAGGAGTGTGGGTGTATAGTTACAGTGAGGAGTGTGGGTGTATAGTTACAGTGAGGAGTGTGGGTGTATCGTTACAGTGAGGAGTGTGGGTGTATAGTTACAGTGAGGAGTGTGGGTGTATAGTTACAGTGAGGAGTGTGGGTGTATAGTTACAGTGAGGAGTGTGAGTGTATAGTTACAGTGAGGTGTGTAGGTGTATAGTTACAGTGAGGAGTGTGGGTGTATAGTTACAGTGAGGAGTGTGGGTGTATAGTTACAGTGAGGAGTGTGAGTGTATAGTTACAGTGAGGTGTGTAGGTGTATAGTTACAGTGAGGAGTGTGGGTGTATAGTTACAGTGAGGAGTGTGGGTGTATAGTTACAGTGAGGAGTGTGGGTGTATAGTTACAGTGAGGAGTGTGGGTGTATAGTTACAGTGAGGAGTGTGGGTGTCTAGTTACAGTGAGGAGTGTGGGTGTATTGTTACAGTGAGGAGTGTGGGTGTATAGTTACAGTGAGGAGTGTGAGTGTATAGTTACAGTGAGGTGTGTAGGTGTATAGTTACAGTGAGGAGTGTGGGTGTATAGTTACAGTGAGGAGTGTGGGTGTATAGTTACAGTGAGGAGTGTGGGTGTATAGTTACAGTGAGGTGTGTGGGTGTATAGTTACAGTGAGGAGTGTGGGTGTATAGTTACAGTGAGGAGTGTGGGTGTCTAGTTACAGTGAGGTGTGTAGGTGTATAGTTACAGTGAGGAGTGTGGGTGTATAGTTACAGTGAGGAGTGTGAGTGTATAGTTACAGTGAGGTGTGTGGGTGTATTGTTACAGTGAGGAGTGTGGGTGTATAGTTACAGTGAGGAGTGTGGGTGTGTAGTTACAGTGAGGAGTGTGGGTGTATCAGTGTGTTACAGTGAGGAGTGTGGGTGTATAGTTACAGTGAGGTGTGTGGGTGTATAGTTACAGTGAGGAGTGTGGGTGTATGGTTACAGTGAGGAGTGTGGGTGTATAGTTACAGTGAGGAGTGTGGGTGTATAGTTACAGTGAGGAGTGTGGGTGTATAGTTACAGTGAGGAGTGTGGGTGTGCAGTTACAGTGAGGAGTGTGGGTGTATAGTTACAGTGAGGAGTGTGGGTGTGTAGTTACAGTGAGGAGTGTGGGTGTATAGTTACAGTGAGGAGTGTGGGTGTATAGTTACAGTGAGGAGTGTGGGTGAATGGTTACAGTGAGGCGTGTGGGTGTATAGTTACAGTGAGGAGTGTGGGTGTATAGTTACAGTGAGGAGTGTGGGTGTATAGTTACAGTGAGGAGTGTGGGTGTATAGTTACAGTGAGGAGTGTGGGTGGATGGTTACAGTGAGGCGTGTGGGTGTATAGTTACAGTGAGGTGTGTGGGTGTATAGTTACAGTGAGGAGTTTGGGTGTATAGTTAGTGAGGAGTGTGGGTGTATAGTTACAGTGAGGAGTTTGGGTGTATAGTTAGTGAGGAGTGTGGGTGTATAGTTACAGTGAGGAGTTTGGGTGGATAGTTACAGTGAGGTGTGTGGGTGTATAGTTACAGTGAGGTGTGTGGGTGTATAGTTAGTGAGGAGTGTGGGTGGATAGATACAGTGAGGAGTGTGGGTGTATAGTTACAGTGAGGTGTGTGGGTGTATAGTTACAGTGAGGAGTGTGGGTGTATAGTTACAGTGAGGTGTGTGGGTGTATAGTTACAGTGAGGAGTGTGGGTGTATAGTTACAGTGAGGAGTGTGGGTGTATAGTTACAGTGAGGAGTTTGGGTGTATCTGAGTGTTACAGTGAGGAGTGTGGGTGTATAGTTACAGTGAGGAGTGTGGGTGTATAGTTACAGTGAGGAGTGTGGGTGTATAGTTACAGTGAGGAGTGTGGGTGTATAGTTACAGTGAGGAGTGTGGGTGTATAGTTACAGTGAGGTGTGTGGGTGTATAGTTACAGTGAGGAGTTTGGGTGGATAGTTACAGTGAGGAGTGTGGGTGTATAGTTACAGTGAGGTGTGTGGGTGTATAGTTACCGTGAGGAGTGTGGGTGTATAGTTACAGTGAGGTGTGTGGGTGTATAGTTACAGTGAGGAGTGTGGGTGTATAGTTACAGTGAGGAGTTTGGGTGCATCTGAGTGTTACAGTGAGGAGTGTGGGTGTATAGTTACAGTGAGGAGTGTGGGTGTATAGTTACAGTGAGGAATGTGGGTGTATAGTTACAGTGAGGAGTGTGGGTGTATAGTTACAGTGAGGAGTGTGGGTGTATAGTTACAGTGAGGAATGTGGGTGTATAGTTACAGTGAGGAGTGTGGGTGTATAGTTACAGCGAGGAGTGTGGGTGTGCAGTTACAGTGAGGAGTGTGGGTGTATAGTTACAGTGAGGTGTGTGGGTGTATAGTTACAGTGAGGAGTGTGGGTGTATAGTTACAGTGAGGAGTGTGGGTGTATAGTTTCAGTGAGGAGTGTGGGTGTATAGTTACAGTGAGGAGTGTGGGTGTATAGTTACAGTGAGGAGTGTGGGTGTATCGTTACAGTGAGGTGTGTGGGTGTATAGTTACAGTGAGGAGTGTGGGTGTATAGTTACAGTGAGGAGTGTGGGTGTATAGTTACAGTGAGGAGTGTGGGTGTATAGTTACAGTGAGGAGTGTGGGTGTATAGTTACAGTGAGGAGTGTGGGTGTATAGTTACAGTGAGGAGTGTGGGTGTATAGTTACAGTGAGGAGTGTGGGTGGAGAGTTACAGTGAGGAGTGTGGGTGGATGGTTACATTGAGGAGTTTGGGTGGAGAGTTACAGTGAGGAGTGTGGGTGAATAGTTACAGTGAGGAGTGTGGGTGTATAGTTACAGTGAGAAGTGTGGGTGTATAGTTTCAGTGAGGAGTGTGGGTGTATAGTTACAGTGAGGAGTGTGGGTGTATAGTTACAGTGAGGAGTGTGGGTGTATCGTTACAGTGAGGAGTGTGGGTGTATAGTTACAGTGAGGAGTGTGGGTGTATAGTTACAGTGAGGAGTGTGGGTGTATAGTTACAGTGAGGAGTGTGAGTGTATAGTTACAGTGAGGTGTGTAGGTGTATAGTTACAGTGAGGAGTGTGGGTGTATAGTTACAGTGAGGAGTGTGAGTGTATAGTTACAGTGAGGAGTGTGGGTGTATAGTTACAGTGAGGAGTGTGAGTGTATAGTTACAGTGAGGTGTGTAGGTGTATAGTTACAGTGAGGAGTGTGGGTGTATAGTTACAGTGAGGAGTGTGGGTGTATAGTTACAGTGAGGAGTGTGGGTGTATAGTTACAGTGAGGAGTGTGGGTGTATAGTTACAGTGAGGAGTGTGGGTGTATAGTTACAGTGAGGAGTGTGGGTGTATAGTTACAGTGAGGAGTGTGGGTGTATAGTTACAGTGAGGAGTGTGGGTGTATAGTTACAGTGAGGTGTGTGGGTGTATAGTTACAGTGAGGAGTGTGGGTGTATAGTTACAGTGAGGAGTGTGGGTGTCTAGTTACAGTGAGGTGTGTAGGTGTATAGTTACAGTGAGGAGTGTGGGTGTATAGTTACAGTGAGGAGTGTGAGTGTATAGTTACAGTGAGGTGTGTGGGTGTATAGTTACAGTGAGGAGTGTGGGTGTATAGTTACAGTGAGGAGTGTGGGTGTATAGTTAGTGAGGAGTGTGGGTGTATAGTTACAGTGAGGAGTGTGGGAGGATGGTTACAGTGAGGCGTGTGGGTGTATAGTTACAGTGAGGAGTGTGGGTGTATAGTTACAGTGAGGAGTGTGGGTGTATAGTTACAGTGAGGAGTGTGGGTGTATAGTTACAGTGAGGAGTGTGGGTGGATGGTTACAGTGAGGCAGTGTGGGTGTATAGTTACAGTGAGGTGTGTGGGTGTATAGTTATAGTGAGGAGTGTGGGTGGATGGTTACAGTGAGGCGTGTGGGTGTATAGTTACAGTGAGGAGTGTGGGTGTATAGTTACAGTGAGGAGTGTGGGTGTATAGTTACAGTGAGGAGTGTGAGTGTATAGTTACAGTGAGGAGTGTGGGTGTATAGTTACAGTGAGGAGTGTGGGTGTATCTGAGTGTTACAGTGAGGAGTGTGGGTGTATAGTTACAGTGAGGAGTGTGGGTGTATAGTTACAGTGAGGAGTGTGGGTGGATGGTTACAGTGAGGCGTGTGGGTGTATAGTTACAGTGAGGAGTGTGGGTGTATAGTTACAGTGAGGAGTGTGGGTGTATAGTTACAGTGAGGAGTGTGGGTGTATAGTTACAGTGAGGAGTGTGAGGAGTGTGGGTGTATAGTTACAGTGAGGAGTGTGGGTGTATCTGAGTGTTACAGTGAGGAGTGTGGGTGTATAGTTACAGTGAGGAGTGTGGGTGTATAGGTACAGTGAGGTGTGTGGGTGTATAGTTACAGTGAGGAGTGTGGGTGTATAGTTACAGTGAGGATTGTGGGTGTATAGTTACAGTGAGG
Organism: Scyliorhinus torazame; assembly: GCF_047496885.1. NCBI lineage: Eukaryota > Metazoa > Chordata > Chondrichthyes > Carcharhiniformes > Scyliorhinidae > Scyliorhinus > Scyliorhinus torazame. The sequence continues at coordinate 72,854,285 of NC_092722.1, read as the reverse complement.
AGTGTGGGTGTACAGTTACAGTGAGGAGTGTGGGTGTATAGTTAGTGAGGAGTGTGGGTGTATAGTTACAGTGAGGAGTTTGGGTGTATAGTTACAGTGAGGAGTGTGGGTGTATAGTTACAGTGAGGAGTGTGGGTGTATAGTTACAGTGAGGAGTGTGGGTGTATAGTTACAGTGAGGAGTGTGGGTGTATAGTTAGTGAGGAGTGTGGGTGTATAGTTACAGTGAGGAGTTTGGGTGTATAGTTACAGTGAGGAGTGTGGGTGTATAGTTACAGTGAGGAGTGTGGGTGTATAGTTACAGTGAGGAGTGTGGGTGTATAGTTACAGTGAGGAGTGTGGGTGTATAGTTAGTGAGGAGTGTGGGTGTATAGTTACAGTGAGGAGTGTGGGTGTATAGTTACAGTGAGGAGTGTGGGTGTATAGTTAGTGAGGAGTGTGGGTGTATAGTTACAGTGAGGAGTGTGGGTGTATAGTTACAGTGAGGTGTGTGGGTGTATAGTTAGTGAGGAGTGTGGGTGTATAGTTACAGTGAGGAGTGTGGGTGTATAGTTACAGTGAGGAGTGTGGGTGTATAGTTACAGTGAGGAGTGTGGGTGTATCTGAGTGTTACAGTGAGGAGTGTGGGTGTATAGTTACAGTGAGGAGTGTGGGTGTATAGTTACAGTGAGGAGTGTGGGTGTATAGTTAGTGAGGAGTGTGGGTGTACAGTTACAGTGAGGAGTGTGGGTGTATAGTTACAGTGAGGAGTGTGGGTGTATAGTTACAGTGAGGAGTGTGGGTGTATAGTCACAGTGAGGAGTGTGGGTGTATCTGAGTGTTACAGTGAGGAGTGTGGGTGTATAGTTACAGTGAGGAGTGTGGGTGTATAGTTACAGTGAGGAGAGTGGGTGTATAGTTACAGTGAGGAGTGTGGGTGTATAGTTACAGTGAGGAGTGTGGGTGTATCTGAGTGTTACAGTGAGGAGTGTGGGTGTATAGTTACAGTGAGGAGTGTGGGTGTATAGTTACAGTGAGGAGAGTGGGTGTATAGTTACAGTGAGGAGAGTGGGTGTATAGTTACAGTGAGGAGAGTGGGTGTATAGTTACAGTGAGGAGTGTGGGTGTATAGTTACAGTGAGGAGTGTGGGTTTATAGTTACAGTGAGGAGTGTGGGTGTATAGTTACAGTGAGGAGTGTGGGTGTATAGTTACAGTGAGGAGTGTGGGTGTATAGTTACAGTGAGGAGTGTGGGTGTATAGTTACAGTGAGGAGTGTGGGTGTATAGTTACAGTGAGGTGTGTGGGTGTATAGTTACAGTGAGGAGTGTGGGTGTATAGTTACAGTGAGGAGTTTGGGTGTATCTGAGTGTTACAGTGAGGAGTGTGGGTGTATAGTTACAGTGAGGTGTGTGGGTGTATAGGTACAGTGAGGAATGTGGGTGTATAGGTACAGTGAGGAATGTGGGTGTATAGTTACAGTGAGGAGTGTGGGTGTATAGTTACAGTGAGGAGTGTGGGTGTATAGTTACAGTGAGGAGTTTGGGTGTATAGTTACAGTGAGGAGTATGGGTGTATAGTTACAGTGAGGAGTGTGGGTGTATAGTTACAGTGAGGAGTGTGGGTGTGTAGTTACAGTGAGGTGTGTGGGTGTATAGTTACAGTGAGGAGTGTGGGTGTATAGTTACAGTGAGGAGTGTGGGTGTATAGTTACAGTGAGGAGTGTGGGTGTATAGTTACAGTGAGGAGTGTGGGTGTATAGTTACAGTGAGGTGTGTGGGTGTATAGTTACAGTGAGGTGTGTGGGTGTATACGTACAGTGAGGAATGTGGGTGTATAGGTACACTGAGGAGAGTGGGTGTATAGTTACAGTGAGGAGTGTGGGTGTATAGTTACAGTGAGGAGTGTGGGTGTATAGTTACAGTGAGGAGTGTGGGTGTATAGTTACAGTGAGGAGTGTGGGTATATAGTTACAGTGAGGCGTGTGGGTGTATAGTTACAGTGAGGAGTGTGGGTGTGCAGTTACAGTGAGGAGTGTGGGTGTATAGTTACAGTGAGGAGTGTGGGTGTATAGTTACAGTGAGGAGTGTGGGTGTATAGTTACAGTGAGGAGTGTGGGTGTATCGTTACAGTGAGGTGTGTGGGTGTATAGTTACAGTGAGGAGTGTGGGTGTATAGTTACAGTGAGGAGTGTGGGTGTATAGTTACAGTGAGGAGTGTGGGTGTATAGTTACAGTGAGGAGTGTGGGTGTATAGTTACAGTGAGGAGTGTGGGTGTATAGTTACAGTGAGGAGTGTGGGTGTATAGTTACAGTGAGGAGTGTGGGTGGAGAGTTACAGTGAGGAGTGTGGGTGGATGGTTACATTGAGGAGTTTGGGTGGAGAGTTACAGTGAGGAGTGTGGGTGAATAGTTACAGTGAGGAGTGTGGGTGTATAGTTACAGTGAGAAGTGTGGGTGTATAGTTTCAGTGAGGAGTGTGGGTGTATAGTTACAGTGAGGAGTGTGGGTGTATAGTTACAGTGAGGAGTGTGGGTGTATCGTTACAGTGAGGAGTGTGGGTGTATAGTTACAGTGAGGAGTGTGGGTGTATAGTTACAGTGAGGAGTGTGGGTGTATAGTTACAGTGAGGAGTGTGAGTGTATAGTTACAGTGAGGTGTGTAGGTGTATAGTTACAGTGAGGAGTGTGGGTGTATAGTTACAGTGAGGAGTGTGAGTGTATAGTTACAGTGAGGAGTGTGGGTGTATAGTTACAGTGAGGAGTGTGAGTGTATAGTTACAGTGAGGTGTGTAGGTGTATAGTTACAGTGAGGAGTGTGGGTGTATAGTTACAGTGAGGAGTGTGGGTGTATAGTTACAGTGAGGAGTGTGGGTGTATAGTTACAGTGAGGAGTGTGGGTGTATAGTTACAGTGAGGAGTGTGGGTGTATAGTTACAGTGAGGAGTGTGGGTGTATAGTTACAGTGAGGATTGTGGGTGTATAGTTACAGTGAGGAGTGTGGGTGTACAGTTACAGTGAGGAGTGTGGGTGTATAGTTAGTGAGGAGTGTGGGTGTATAGTTACAGTGAGGAGTTTGGGTGTATAGTTACAGTGAGGAGTGTGGGTGTATAGTTACAGTGAGGAGTGTGGGTGTATAGTTACAGTGAGGAGTGTGGGTGTATAGTTACAGTGAGGAGTGTGGGTGTATAGTTAGTGAGGAGTGTGGGTGTATAGTTACAGTGAGGAGTTTGGGTGTATAGTTACAGTGAGGAGTGTGGGTGTATAGTTACAGTGAGGAGTGTGGGTGTATAGTTACAGTGAGGAGTGTGGGTGTATAGTTACAGTGAGGAGTGTGGGTGTATAGTTAGTGAGGAGTGTGGGTGTATAGTTACAGTGAGGAGTGTGGGTGTATAGTTACAGTGAGGAGTGTGGGTGTATAGTTAGTGAGGAGTGTGGGTGTATAGTTACAGTGAGGAGTGTGGGTGTATAGTTACAGTGAGGTGTGTGGGTGTATAGTTAGTGAGGAGTGTGGGTGTATAGTTACAGTGAGGAGTGTGGGTGTATAGTTACAGTGAGGAGTGTGGGTGTATAGTTACAGTGAGGAGTGTGGGTGTATCTGAGTGTTACAGTGAGGAGTGTGGGTGTATAGTTACAGTGAGGAGTGTGGGTGTATAGTTACAGTGAGGAGTGTGGGTGTATAGTTAGTGAGGAGTGTGGGTGTACAGTTACAGTGAGGAGTGTGGGTGTATAGTTACAGTGAGGAGTGTGGGTGTATAGTTACAGTGAGGAGTGTGGGTGTATAGTCACAGTGAGGAGTGTGGGTGTATCTGAGTGTTACAGTGAGGAGTGTGGGTGTATAGTTACAGTGAGGAGTGTGGGTGTATAGTTACAGTGAGGAGAGTGGGTGTATAGTTACAGTGAGGAGTGTGGGTGTATAGTTACAGTGAGGAGTGTGGGTGTATCTGAGTGTTACAGTGAGGAGTGTGGGTGTATAGTTACAGTGAGGAGTGTGGGTGTATAGTTACAGTGAGGAGAGTGGGTGTATAGTTACAGTGAGGAGAGTGGGTGTATAGTTACAGTGAGGAGAGTGGGTGTATAGTTACAGTGAGGAGTGTGGGTGTATAGTTACAGTGAGGAGTGTGGGTTTATAGTTACAGTGAGGAGTGTGGGTGTATAGTTACAGTGAGGAGTGTGGGTGTATAGTTACAGTGAGGAGTGTGGGTGTATAGTTACAGTGAGGAGTGTGGGTGTATAGTTACAGTGAGGAGTGTGGGTGTATAGTTACAGTGAGGTGTGTGGGTGTATAGTTACAGTGAGGAGTGTGGGTGTATAGTTACAGTGAGGAGTTTGGGTGTATCTGAGTGTTACAGTGAGGAGTGTGGGTGTATAGTTACAGTGAGGTGTGTGGGTGTATAGGTACAGTGAGGAATGTGGGTGTATAGGTACAGTGAGGAATGTGGGTGTATAGTTACAGTGAGGAGTGTGGGTGTATAGTTACAGTGAGGAGTGTGGGTGTATAGTTACAGTGAGGAGTTTGGGTGTATAGTTACAGTGAGGAGTATGGGTGTATAGTTACAGTGAGGAGTGTGGGTGTATAGTTACAGTGAGGAGTGTGGGTGTGTAGTTACAGTGAGGTGTGTGGGTGTATAGTTACAGTGAGGAGTGTGGGTGTATAGTTACAGTGAGGAGTGTGGGTGTATAGTTACAGTGAGGAGTGTGGGTGTATAGTTACAGTGAGGAGTGTGGGTGTATAGTTACAGTGAGGTGTGTGGGTGTATAGTTACAGTGAGGTGTGTGGGTGTATACGTACAGTGAGGAATGTGGGTGTATAGGTACACTGAGGAGAGTGGGTGTATAGTTACAGTGAGGAGTGTGGGTGTATAGTTACAGTGAGGAGTGTGGGTGTATAGTTACAGTGAGGAGTGTGGGTGTATAGTTACAGTGAGGAGTGTGGGTATATAGTTACAGTGAGGCGTGTGGGTGTATAGTTACAGTGAGGAGTGTGGGTGTGCAGTTACAGTGAGGAGTGTGGGTGTATAGTTACAGTGAGGAGTGTGGGTGTATAGTTACAGTGAGGAGTGTGGGTGTATAGTTACAGTGAGGAGTGTGGGTGTATCGTTACAGTGAGGTGTGTGGGTGTATAGTTACAGTGAGGAGTGTGGGTGTATAGTTACAGTGAGGAGTGTGGGTGTATAGTTACAGTGAGGAGTGTGGGTGTATAGTTACAGTGAGGAGTGTGGGTGTATAGTTACAGTGAGGAGTGTGGGTGTATAGTTACAGTGAGGAGTGTGGGTGTATAGTTACAGTGAGGAGTGTGGGTGGAGAGTTACAGTGAGGAGTGTGGGTGGATGGTTACATTGAGGAGTTTGGGTGGAGAGTTACAGTGAGGAGTGTGGGGGAATAGTTACAGTGAGGAGTGTGGGTGTATAGTTACAGTGAGAAGTGTGGGTGTATAGTTTCAGTGAGGAGTGTGGGTGTATAGTTACAGTGAGGAGTGTGGGTGTATAGTTACAGTGAGGAGTGTGGGTGTATCGTTACAGTGAGGAGTGTGGGTGTATAGTTACAGTGAGGAGTGTGGGTGTATAGTTACAGTGAGGAGTGTGGGTGTATAGTTACAGTGAGGAGTGTGAGTGTATAGTTACAGTGAGGTGTGTAGGTGTATAGTTACAGTGAGGAGTGTGGGTGTATAGTTACAGTGAGGAGTGTGAGTGTATAGTTACAGTGAGGAGTGTGGGTGTATAGTTACAGTGAGGAGTGTGAGTGTATAGTTACAGTGAGGTGTGTAGGTGTATAGTTACAGTGAGGAGTGTGGGTGTATAGTTACAGTGAGGAGTGTGGGTGTATAGTTACAGTGAGGAGTGTGGGTGTATAGTTACAGTGAGGAGTGTGGGTGTATAGTTACAGTGAGGAGTGTGGGTGTATAGTTACAGTGAGGAGTGTGGGTGTATAGTTACAGTGAGGAGTGTGGGTGTATAGTTACAGTGAGGAGTGTGGGTGTATAGTTACAGTGAGGTGTGTGGGTGTATAGTTACAGTGAGGAGTGTGGGTGTATAGTTACAGTGAGGAGTGTGGGTGTCTAGTTACAGTGAGGAGTGTGGGTGTATAGTTACAGTGAGGAGTGTGGGTGTATAGTTACAGTGAGGAGTTTGGGTGTATAGTTACAGTGAGGAGTATGGGTGTATAGTTACAGTGAGGAGTGTGGGTGTATAGTTACAGTGAGGAGTGTGGGTGTGTAGTTACAGTGAGGTGTGTGGGTGTATAGTTACAGTGAGGAGTGTGGGTGTATAGTTACAGTGAGGAGTGTGGGTGTATAGTTACAGTGAGGAGTGTGGGTGTATAGTTACAGTGAGGAGTGTGGGTGTATAGTTACAGTGAGGTGTGTGGGTGTATAGTTACAGTGAGGTGTGTGGGTGTATACGTACAGTGAGGAATGTGGGTGTATAGGTACACTGAGGAGAGTGGGTGTATAGTTACAGTGAGGAGTGTGGGTGTATAGTTACAGTGAGGAGTGTGGGTGTATAGTTACAGTGAGGAGTGTGGGTGTATAGTTACAGTGAGGAGTGTGGGTATATAGTTACAGTGAGGCGTGTGGGTGTATAGTTACAGTGAGGAGTGTGGGTGTGCAGTTACAGTGAGGAGTGTGGGTGTATAGTTACAGTGAGGAGTGTGGGTGTATAGTTACAGTGAGGAGTGTGGGTGTATAGTTACAGTGAGGAGTGTGGGTGTATCGTTACAGTGAGGTGTGTGGGTGTATAGTTACAGTGAGGAGTGTGGGTGTATAGTTACAGTGAGGAGTGTGGGTGTATAGTTACAGTGAGGAGTGTGGGTGTATAGTTACAGTGAGGAGTGTGGGTGTATAGTTACAGTGAGGAGTGTGGGTGTATAGTTACAGTGAGGAGTGTGGGTGTATAGTTACAGTGAGGAGTGTGGGTGGAGAGTTACAGTGAGGAGTGTGGGTGGATGGTTACATTGAGGAGTTTGGGTGGAGAGTTACAGTGAGGAGTGTGGGTGAATAGTTACAGTGAGGAGTGTGGGTGTATAGTTACAGTGAGAAGTGTGGGTGTATAGTTTCAGTGAGGAGTGTGGGTGTATAGTTACAGTGAGGAGTGTGGGTGTATAGTTACAGTGAGGAGTGTGGGTGTATCGTTACAGTGAGGAGTGTGGGTGTATAGTTACAGTGAGGAGTGTGGGTGTATAGTTACAGTGAGGAGTGTGGGTGTATAGTTACAGTGAGGAGTGTGAGTGTATAGTTACAGTGAGGTGTGTAGGTGTATAGTTACAGTGAGGAGTGTGGGTGTATAGTTACAGTGAGGAGTGTGAGTGTATAGTTACAGTGAGGAGTGTGGGTGTATAGTTACAGTGAGGAGTGTGAGTGTATAGTTACAGTGAGGTGTGTAGGTGTATAGTTACAGTGAGGAGTGTGGGTGTATAGTTACAGTGAGGAGTGTGGGTGTATAGTTACAGTGAGGAGTGTGGGTGTATAGTTACAGTGAGGAGTGTGGGTGTATAGTTACAGTGAGGAGTGTGGGTGTATAGTTACAGTGAGGAGTGTGGGTGTATAGTTACAGTGAGGATTGTGGGTGTATAGTTACAGTGAGGAGTGTGGGTGTACAGTTACAGTGAGGAGTGTGGGTGTATAGTTAGTGAGGAGTGTGGGTGTATAGTTACAGTGAGGAGTTTGGGTGTATAGTTACAGTGAGGAGTGTGGGTGTATAGTTACAGTGAGGAGTGTGGGTGTATAGTTACAGTGAGGAGTGTGGGTGTATAGTTACAGTGAGGAGTGTGGGTGTATAGTTAGTGAGGAGTGTGGGTGTATAGTTACAGTGAGGAGTTTGGGTGTATAGTTACAGTGAGGAGTGTGGGTGTATAGTTACAGTGAGGAGTGTGGGTGTATAGTTACAGTGAGGAGTGTGGGTGTATAGTTACAGTGAGGAGTGTGGGTGTATAGTTAGTGAGGAGTGTGGGTGTATAGTTACAGTGAGGAGTGTGGGTGTATAGTTACAGTGAGGAGTGTGGGTGTATAGTTAGTGAGGAGTGTGGGTGTATAGTTACAGTGAGGAGTGTGGGTGTATAGTTACAGTGAGGTGTGTGGGTGTATAGTTAGTGAGGAGTGTGGGTGTATAGTTACAGTGAGGAGTGTGGGTGTATAGTTACAGTGAGGAGTGTGGGTGTATAGTTACAGTGAGGAGTGTGGGTGTATCTGAGTGTTACAGTGAGGAGTGTGGGTGTATAGTTACAGTGAGGAGTGTGGGTGTATAGTTACAGTGAGGAGTGTGGGTGTATAGTTAGTGAGGAGTGTGGGTGTACAGTTACAGTGAGGAGTGTGGGTGTATAGTTACAGTGAGGAGTGTGGGTGTATAGTTACAGTGAGGAGTGTGGGTGTATAGTCACAGTGAGGAGTGTGGGTGTATCTGAGTGTTACAGTGAGGAGTGTGGGTGTATAGTTACAGTGAGGAGTGTGGGTGTATAGTTACAGTGAGGAGAGTGGGTGTATAGTTACAGTGAGGAGTGTGGGTGTATAGTTACAGTGAGGAGTGTGGGTGTATCTGAGTGTTACAGTGAGGAGTGTGGGTGTATAGTTACAGTGAGGAGTGTGGGTGTATAGTTACAGTGAGGAGAGTGGGTGTATAGTTACAGTGAGGAGAGTGGGTGTATAGTTACAGTGAGGAGAGTGGGTGTATAGTTACAGTGAGGAGTGTGGGTGTATAGTTACAGTGAGGAGTGTGGGTTTATAGTTACAGTGAGGAGTGTGGGTGTATAGTTACAGTGAGGAGTGTGGGTGTATAGTTACAGTGAGGAGTGTGGGTGTATAGTTACAGTGAGGAGTGTGGGTGTATAGTTACAGTGAGGAGTGTGGGTGTATAGTTACAGTGAGGTGTGTGGGTGTATAGTTACAGTGAGGAGTGTGGGTGTATAGTTACAGTGAGGAGTTTGGGTGTATCTGAGTGTTACAGTGAGGAGTGTGGGTGTATAGTTACAGTGAGGTGTGTGGGTGTATAGGTACAGTGAGGAATGTGGGTGTATAGGTACAGTGAGGAATGTGGGTGTATAGTTACAGTGAGGAGTGTGGGTGTATAGTTACAGTGAGGAGTGTGGGTGTATAGTTACAGTGAGGAGTTTGGGTGTATAGTTACAGTGAGGAGTATGGGTGTATAGTTACAGTGAGGAGTGTGGGTGTATAGTTACAGTGAGGAGTGTGGGTGTGTAGTTACAGTGAGGTGTGTGGGTGTATAGTTACAGTGAGGAGTGTGGGTGTATAGTTACAGTGAGGAGTGTGGGTGTATAGTTACAGTGAGGAGTGTGGGTGTATAGTTACAGTGAGGAGTGTGGGTGTATAGTTACAGTGAGGTGTGTGGGTGTATAGTTACAGTGAGGTGTGTGGGTGTATACGTACAGTGAGGAATGTGGGTGTATAGGTACACTGAGGAGAGTGGGTGTATAGTTACAGTGAGGAGTGTGGGTGTATAGTTACAGTGAGGAGTGTGGGTGTATAGTTACAGTGAGGAGTGTGGGTGTATAGTTACAGTGAGGAGTGTGGGTATATAGTTACAGTGAGGCGTGTGGGTGTATAGTTACAGTGAGGAGTGTGGGTGTGCAGTTACAGTGAGGAGTGTGGGTGTATAGTTACAGTGAGGAGTGTGGGTGTATAGTTACAGTGAGGAGTGTGGGTGTATAGTTACAGTGAGGAGTGTGGGTGTATCGTTACAGTGAGGTGTGTGGGTGTATAGTTACAGTGAGGAGTGTGGGTGTATAGTTACAGTGAGGAGTGTGGGTGTATAGTTACAGTGAGGAGTGTGGGTGTATAGTTACAGTGAGGAGTGTGGGTGTATAGTTACAGTGAGGAGTGTGGGTGTATAGTTACAGTGAGGAGTGTGGGTGTATAGTTACAGTGAGGAGTGTGGGTGGAGAGTTACAGTGAGGAGTGTGGGTGGATGGTTACATTGAGGAGTTTGGGTGGAGAGTTACAGTGAGGAGTGTGGGTGAATAGTTACAGTGAGGAGTGTGGGTGTATAGTTACAGTGAGAAGTGTGGGTGTATAGTTTCAGTGAGGAGTGTGGGTGTATAGTTACAGTGAGGAGTGTGGGTGTATAGTTACAGTGAGGAGTGTGGGTGTATCGTTACAGTGAGGAGTGTGGGTGTATAGTTACAGTGAGGAGTGTGGGTGTATAGTTACAGTGAGGAGTGTGGGTGTATAGTTACAGTGAGGAGTGTGAGTGTATAGTTACAGTGAGGTGTGTAGGTGTATAGTTACAGTGAGGAGTGTGGGTGTATAGTTACAGTGAGGAGTGTGAGTGTATAGTTACAGTGAGGAGTGTGGGTGTATAGTTACAGTGAGGAGTGTGAGTGTATAGTTACAGTGAGGTGTGTAGGTGTATAGTTACAGTGAGGAGTGTGGGTGTATAGTTACAGTGAGGAGTGTGGGTGTATAGTTACAGTGAGGAGTGTGGGTGTATAGTTACAGTGAGGAGTGTGGGTGTATAGTTACAGTGAGGAGTGTGGGTGTATAGTTACAGTGAGGAGTGTGGGTGTATAGTTACAGTGAGGAGTGTGGGTGTATAGTTACAGTGAGGAGTGTGGGTGTATAGTTACAGTGAGGTGTGTGGGTGTATAGTTACAGTGAGGAGTGTGGGTGTATAGTTACAGTGAGGAGTGTGGGTGTCTAGTTACAGTGAGGTGTGTAGGTGTATAGTTACAGTGAGGAGTGTGGGTGTATAGTTACAGTGAGGAGTGTGAGTGTATAGTTACAGTGAGGTGTGTGGGTGTATAGTTACAGTGAGGAGTGTGGGTGTATAGTTACAGTGAGGAGTGTGGGTGTATAGTTAGTGAGGAGTGTGGGTGTATAGTTACAGTGAGGAGTGTGGGAGGATGGTTACAGTGAGGCGTGTGGGTGTATAGTTACAGTGAGGAGTGTGGGTGTATAGTTACAGTGAGGAGTGTGGGTGTATAGTTACAGTGAGGAGTGTGGGTGTATAGTTACAGTGAGGAGTGTGGGTGGATGGTTACAGTGAGGCAGTGTGGGTGTATAGTTACAGTGAGGTGTGTGGGTGTATAGTTATAGTGAGGAGTGTGGGTGGATGGTTACAGTGAGGCGTGTGGGTGTATAGTTACAGTGAGGAGTGTGGGTGTATAGTTACAGTGAGGAGTGTGGGTGTATAGTTACAGTGAGGAGTGTGAGTGTATAGTTACAGTGAGGAGTGTGGGTGTATAGTTACAGTGAGGAGTGTGGGTGTATCTGAGTGTTACAGTGAGGAGTGTGGGTGTATAGTTACAGTGAGGAGTGTGGGTGTATAGTTACAGTGAGGAGTGTGGGTGGATGGTTACAGTGAGGCGTGTGGGTGTATAGTTACAGTGAGGAGTGTGGGTGTATAGTTACAGTGAGGAGTGTGGGTGTATAGTTACAGTGAGGAGTGTGGGTGTATAGTTACAGTGAGGAGTGTGAGGAGTGTGGGTGTATAGTTACAGTGAGGAGTGTGGGTGTATCTGAGTGTTACAGTGAGGAGTGTGGGTGTATAGTTACAGTGAGGAGTGTGGGTGTATAGGTACAGTGAGGTGTGTGGGTGTATAGTTACAGTGAGGAGTGTGGGTGTATAGTTACAGTGAGGAGTGTGGGTGTATAGTTACAGTGAGGAGTGTGGGTGTACAGTTACAGTGAGGAGTGTGGGTGTATAGTTAGTGAGGAGTGTGGGTGTATAGTTACAGTGAGGAGTTTGGGTGTATAGTTACAGTGAGGAGTGTGGGTGTATAGTTACAGTGAGGAGTGTGGGTGTATAGTTACAGTGAGGAGTGTGGGTGTATAGTTACAGTGAGGAGTGTGGGTGTATAGTTAGTGAGGAGTGTGGGTGTATAGTTACAGTGAGGAGTTTGGGTGTATAGTTACAGTGAGGAGTGTGGGTGTATAGTTACAGTGAGGAGTGTGGGTGTATAGTTACAGTGAGGAGTGTGGGTGTATAGTTACAGTGAGGAGTGTGGGTGTATAGTTAGTGAGGAGTGTGGGTGTATAGTTACAGTGAGGAGTGTGGGTGTATAGTTACAGTGAGGAGTGTGGGTGTATAGTTAGTGAGGAGTGTGGGTGTATAGTTACAGTGAGGAGTGTGGGTGTATAGTTACAGTGAGGTGTGTGGGTGTATAGTTAGTGAGGAGTGTGGGTGTATAGTTACAGTGAGGAGTGTGGGTGTATAGTTACAGTGAGGAGTGTGGGTGTATAGTTACAGTGAGGAGTGTGGGTGTATCTGAGTGTTACAGTGAGGAGTGTGGGTGTATAGTTACAGTGAGGAGTGTGGGTGTATAGTTACAGTGAGGAGTGTGGGTGTATAGTTAGTGAGGAGTGTGGGTGTACAGTTACAGTGAGGAGTGTGGGTGTATAGTTACAGTGAGGAGTGTGGGTGTATAGTTACAGTGAGGAGTGTGGGTGTATAGTCACAGTGAGGAGTGTGGGTGTATCTGAGTGTTACAGTGAGGAGTGTAGGTGTATAGTTACAGTGAGGAGTGTGGGTGTATAGTTACAGTGAGGAGAGTGGGTGTATAGTTACAGTGAGGAGTGTGGGTGTATAGTTACAGTGAGGAGTGTGGGTGTATCTGAGTGTTACAGTGAGGAGTGTGGGTGTATAGTTACAGTGAGGAGTGTGGGTGTATAGTTACAGTGAGGAGAGTGGGTGTATAGTTACAGTGAGGAGAGTGGGTGTATAGTTACAGTGAGGAGAGTGGGTGTATAGTTACAGTGAGGAGTGTGGGTGTATAGTTACAGTGAGGAGTGTGGGTTTATAGTTACAGTGAGGAGTGTGGGTGTATAGTTACAGTGAGGAGTGTGGGTGTATAGTTACAGTGAGGAGTGTGGGTGTATAGTTACAGTGAGGAGTGTGGGTGTATAGTTACAGTGAGGAGTGTGGGTGTATAGTTACAGTGAGGTGTGTGGGTGTATAGTTACAGTGAGGAGTGTGGGTGTATAGTTACAGTGAGGAGTTTGGGTGTATCTGAGTGTTACAGTGAGGAGTGTGGGTGTATAGTTACAGTGAGGTGTGTGGGTGTATAGGTACAGTGAGGAATGTGGGTGTATAGGTACAGTGAGGAATGTGGGTGTATAGTTACAGTGAGGAGTGTGGGTGTATAGTTACAGTGAGGAGTGTGGGTGTATAGTTACAGTGAGGAGTTTGGGTGTATAGTTACAGTGAGGAGTATGGGTGTATAGTTACAGTGAGGAGTGTGGGTGTATAGTTACAGTGAGGAGTGTGGGTGTGTAGTTACAGTGAGGTGTGTGGGTGTATAGTTACAGTGAGGAGTGTGGGTGTATAGTTACAGTGAGGAGTGTGGGTGTATAGTTACAGTGAGGAGTGTGGGTGTATAGTTACAGTGAGGTGTGTGGGTGTATAGTTACAGTGAGGTGTGTGGGTGTATACGTACAGTGAGGAATGTGGGTGTATAGGTACACTGAGGAGAGTGGGTGTATAGTTACAGTGAGGAGTGTGGGTGTATAGTTACAGTGAGGAGTGTGGGTGTATAGTTACAGTGAGGAGTGTGGGTGTATAGTTACAGTGAGGAGTGTGGGTATATAGTTACAGTGAGGCGTGTGGGTGTATAGTTACAGTGAGGAGTGTGGGTGTGCAGTTACAGTGAGGAGTGTGGGTGTATAGTTACAGTGAGGAGTGTGGGTGTATAGTTACAGTGACGAGTGTGGGTGTATAGTTACAGTGAGGAGTGTGGGTGTATAGTTACAGTGAGGAGTGTGGGTGTATAGTTACAGTGAGGAGTGTGGGTGTATAGTTACAGTGAGGAGTGTGGGTGTATAGTTACAGTGAGGAGTGTGGGTGTATAGTTACAGTGAGGAGTGTGGGTGTATAGTTACAGTGAGGAGTGTGGGTGTATAGTTACAGTGAGGAGAGTGGGTGTATAGTTACAGTGAGGAGTGTGGGTGTATAGTTACAGTGAGGTGTGTGGGTGTATAGTTACAGTGAGGAGTGTGGGTGTATAGTTACAGTGAGGTGTGTGGGTGTATAGTTACAGTGAGGAGTGTGGGTGTGTAGTTACAGTGAGGAGTGTGGGTTTATAGTTACAGTGAGGTGTGTGGGTGCATAGTTTCAGTGAGGAGTGTGGGTGGATGGTTTCAGTGAGGAGTGTGGATGTATAGTTACAGTGAGGTGTGTGGGTGTATAGTTACAGTGAGGAGTGTGGGTGTATAGTTACAGTGAGGAGTGTGGGTGTACCAGAGTGTTACAGTGAGGGGTGTGGGTGTATTGTTACAGTGAGGAGTTTGGGTGGATAGTTACAGTGAGGTGTGTGGGTGTATAGTTACAGTGAGGTGTGTGGGTGTATAGTTACAGTGAGGTGTGTGGGTGTATAGTTACAGTGAGGAGTGTGGGTGTATAGTTACAGTGAGGTGTGTGGGTGCATAGTTACAGTGAGGAGTGTGGGTGTATCAGAGTGTTACAGTGAGGGGTGTGGGTGTATTGTTACAGTGAGGAGTTTGGGTGGATAGTTACAGTGAGGTGTGTGGGTGTACAGTTACAGTGAGGAGTGTGGGTGTCTAGTTACAGTGAGGTGTGTTGGTGTATAGTTACAGTGAGGAGTGTGGGTGTATAGTTACAGTAAGGAGTGTGGGTGTATAGTTACAGTGAGGAGTGTGGGTGTATAATTACTGTGAGGAGTTTGGGTGTATAGTTACAGTCAGGGTTTGAGACATATTTGAGTTTCAGGTTTGATTCACTTTCTTTGACCTGTTGAATCTTGTTTGGGTTTGATTTGCTCAGTAACTATTTTACTTAGTTTTGAGATTTTCGCTCTCACAACCTGAATAGCTGATCAGGAATTGCTGCTTCACTGGAGTAATTAGTTCTGCCTGGTTCACTCAGGCGGTTTCCTGAACCAGATTGAATTCCTGGTATATTTGAAATGTGACGCTCTATTCGTGTGCTGGCTGAGTTGATCTTCCGCCTCCTACTTTCTTACTCACACGAAATCTTTCCCTCCCTCTCTCCATTCTGCCTCTCACTCCCCTCGCTCTCGTTTCCCCTCTCTCTGTCTTCCCCTATCTTTCTCCCTCCCACTCTCCTCCCTCCATCCCTCTCCCTCTCGCTTCCCGTCTGCTGTCTCTCCCTCGCCTCTTACACCTCTCACTCACTGACCCTCCACTCCTCTCTCACTTGCTCTCCTCGCTTTCGCCTGTTGCCCCTTTCTCTGTGTCCCTCCTCCTCTCCCTCTTGTTTGCTGTCTTCCTCCTCACTGGTCCTCCCTCCTTGATGCGACCATCAATTCACTCGAGACAAGAGTAAATGTGAACCGTGGCTTTAATCAACTTAGAACAGTGCCTGCCTGCAACTTATACAATACTGTGCGCCGCCTACAGGTCGACTGCTCTTTATACCCCCCTTCAAGAGGAGGAGCCATGGGCGGAGCCCATACGTGTCCCAACATGTTCCCCTATGGATGATGCCATACAATGGCCCATAGGTGGAGCCCACAAGGGCAGCAGCATAGCACAGATGCAAATACAAAGGCAAAGCATGATGCTGAAACAATGGTGGATTATTGGCACAATACATTCATCACACTCCTCCCTTCCCCTTTCTGTCTCAGTCCCCTTTATTGTTCTTCCACAATCCTGCACGTCTCTTTCTCCCCCTACTGCCCTCGGTCCTCCATCCTCCTCTCCCACTCCCAACCTTCTCCCAGTCTCCCTGCCCTTTGTCTCCCCCTCTCACTCCCTTTCGTCACCCTCTCTCTCCCCTCCATCTCCCCCTCTCTGTCCCCTCGGTCTCCCCATCGGTCTCCCCTCCGACTTCCCCGCTCTCTCTCCCCTCGGTCTCCCCATCGGTCTCCCCTCCATCTCCCCCTCTCTCTCCCCACCGTCTCCCCCTCTCTGCCCCCTCGGTCTCCCTATCGGTCTCCCCCTCTCTCCCCTCCGTCTCCTCCCACTCTCTCCCCTCCGTCTTCCCCTCTCTCTCCCCCCTCGGTCTCCACATCGGTCTCCCCTCCATCTCCCCCTCTCTCTCCCCACCGTCTCCCCCTCTCTGCCCCCTCGGTCTCCCTATCGGTCTCCCCCTCTCTCCCCTCCGTCTCCTCCCACTCTCTCCCCTCCGTCTTCCCCTCTCTCTCCCCTCGGTCTCCCCCTCTCTCGCCCCTCCGTCTCCCCCTCTCTGTCCCCTCGGTCTCCCCCTCTCTCTCCCCTCTGTCTCCCCCTCTCTGTCCCCTCGGTCTCAACCTCTCTCTCCCCTCCGTCTACCCCTCTCTCTCCCCTCCGTCTACTCCTCTCTCTCCCCTCCGTCTCCCCCTCGCTCTCCCCTCTGTCTCCCCCTCTCTTTCCCCTCCGTCCCCCTCTCTATCCCCTCCGTTTCTTTCTCGCATCTGTCCCCCTCTCTATCCCCTCCGTCCCTTTCTCTCTCGCCTCTGTCTCCCTCTCTCTCCTCTCATCTCCCTTCGTCCCTTTCTCTATCCCCTCCGTCCCTCTCTCTCTTCCCTCTGTCCCTCTCTCTCTTCCCTCCGTCCCCCTCTCTCTCGCCTCCATCCCCCTCTCTCTCCCCTCCGTCCCCCTCTCTCTCCCTCCATCCCCCTCTCTCCCCTCCATCCCTTTCTCTCTTGCCTCCGTCCCCCTCTCTCTCCCCTCCATCCCCCTCTCTCTCGCCTCCATCCCCCTCTCTCTCCCCTCCGTCCCCCTCTCTCTCCCCTCCATCCCCCTCTCTCTAGCCTCCGTCCCCTTCTCTCCCCTCCATCCCTTTCTCTCTTGCCTCCATCCCCCTCTCTCTAGCCTCTGTCCTCTTCTCTCCCCTCCATCCCTTTCTCGCTCCCCTCCATCCCCCTCTCTCTCGCCTCCATCCCCCTCTCCCTCCCCTCCTTCTCCCTCTCTCTCCCCTCCATCCCCCTCTCACTCGCCTCCATCCCCCTCTCTCTCCCCTCCATCCCTTTCTCTCTTGCCTCCATCCCCCTCTCTCTCCCCTCCATCCCCCTCTCTCTCGCCTCTGTCCCCCTCTCTCTCCCCTCCGTCCCCCTCTCTCTCCCCTCCATTACCCCTCTCTCGCCTCCCTCCCCCTCTCTCTCCCCTCCGTCTCCTCTCTCGCCTCTGTCTCTCTCCCTTCTATCTCACTCCCTCCTCTCCATCTGTGACCCCCTCCCCTCTGTCTCCCCCCCCTCCACTTCATATCATTCTCTGTCTCTCTCCCCTGCCCCTCCTCTGTCGCCCGACCCTCAGTCTCTTTCTCTCCCGACCCTCCGTCTCTCCCGACCTTCCATCTCTCTCTCCCAACCTTCCATCTCCCTCTCCCGACCCTCTGTCTGTCTCTCTCTCTCCCCGGACCCTCCGTCTCTCTCTCCCTGTCCCGAACCTCCATCTCTCCCTCTCCTCTGTCTCTCTCTCTCCCGACCCTCCGTCTCTCTCTCCCCCGACCCTCCGTCTCTCTCTCTCTCCCGACCCTCCATCTCTCTCTCTCCCGACCCTCCGTCTCTCTCTCTCCTGACCCTCCATCTCTCCCTTTCCCGACCCTCCGCCTCTCTCTCTCCCGACCCTCCGTCTCTCTCTCTCTCTCTCTCTCTCTCCCGACCCTCCGTCTCTCTCTCGCCCGACCCTCCGTCTCTCTCTCTCCCGACCCTCCGTCTCTCTCTCTCCCGACCCTCCGTCTCTCTCTCTCCCGACCCTCCGTCTCTCTCTCTCCCGACCCTCCGTCTCTCTCTCTCCCGACCCTCCGTCTCTCTCCCGACCCTCCGTCTCTCTCTCTCCCGACCCTTCGTCTCTCTCTCTCCCGACCCTCCGTCTCTCTCTCTCCCGACCCTCCGTCTCTCTCCCGACCCTCCGTCTCTCTCCCGACCCTCCGTCTCTCTCTCTCCCGACCCTCCGTCTCTCTCTCTCCCGACCCTCCGTCTCTCTCTCTCACGACCCTCCGTCTCTCTCTCTCCCGACCCTCCGTCTCTCTCTCTCCCGACCCTCCGTCTCTCTCTCTCCCGACCCTCCGTCTCTCTCCCGACCCTCCGTCTCTCTCTCTCCCGACCCTCCGTCTCTCTCTCTCTCCCGACCCTCCGTCTCTCTCTCTCCCGACCCTCCGTCTCTCTCCCGACCCTCCGTCTCTCTCTCTCCCGACCCTTCGTCTCTCTCTCTCCCGACCCTCCGTCTCTCTCTCTCCCGACCCTCCGTCTCTCTCTCTCCCGACCCTCCGTCTCTCTCCCGACCCTCCGTCTCTCTCCCGACCCTCCATCTCTCCCTTTCCCGACCCTCCGCCTCTCTCTCTCCCGACCCTCCGTCTCTCTCCCGACCCTCCATCTCTCCCTTTCCCGACCCTCCGCCTCTCTCTCTCCCGACCCTCCGTCTCTCTCTCTCTCTCTCTCTCTCTCTCTCCCGACCCTCCGTCTCTCTCTCTCCCGACCCTCCGTCTCTCTCTCTCCCGACCCTCCGTCTCTCTCTCTCCCGACCCTCCGTCTCTCTCTCTCCCGACCCTCCGTCTCTCTCTCTCCCGACCCTCCGTCTCTCTCTCTCTTTCCCGACCCTCCGTCTCTCTCTCTCCCGACCCTCCGTCTCTCTCCCGACCCTCCGTCTCTCTCTCTCTTTCCCGACCCTCCGTCTCTCTCTCTCTCCTGACCCTCCGTCTCTCTCTCTCCCGACCCTCCGTCTCTCTCTCTCTCTCTCTCTCTCTCCCGACCCTCCGTCTCTCTCTCTCTCCTGACCCTCCGTCTCTCTCTCTCCCGACCCTCCGTCTCTCTCTCTCTTTCCCGACCCTCCGTCTCTCTCTCTCCTGACCCTCCGTCTCTCTCTCTCCCGACCCTCCGTCTCTCTCTCTCTCTCCCGACCATCCGTCTCTCTCTCTCTCCTGACCCTCCGTCTCTCTCTCTCCCGACCCTCCGTCTCTCTCTCTCTCCCGACCCTCCGTCTCTCTCCCAACCCTCCGTCTCTGTCTCTCCCGACCCTCCGTCTCTGTCTCTCCCGACCCTCCATCTCTCTCTCTCTCCTGACCCTCCGTCTCTCTCTCTCTCCCGACCCTCCGTCTCTCTCTCTCCCGACCCTCCGTCTCTCTCTTTCCAGACCCTCCGTCTCTCTCTCTCCCGACCCTCCGTCTCTCTCTCTCCCGACCCTCCGTCTCTCTCTCTTTCCCGACCCCCCGTCTCTCTCTCTCCCGACCCTCCGTCTCTCTCTCTCCCGACCCTCCGTCTCTCTCTCTCCCGACCCTCCATCTCTCCCTCTCCCGACCCTCTGTCTCTCTCTCTCTCCCGACCCTCCGTCTCTCTCTCTCTCCCGACCTTCCATCTCTCTCTCTCCCGACCCTCCGTCTCTCTCTCTCCCGACCCTCCGTCTCTCTCTCTCCCGACCCTCCGTCTCTCTCCCGACCCTCCGTCTCTCTCCCGACCCTCCATCTCTCCCTTTCCCGACCCTCCGCCTCTCTCTCTCCCGACCCTCCGTCTCTCTCCCGACCCTCCATCTCTCCCTTTCCCGACCCTCCGCCTCTCTCTCTCCCGACCCTCCGTCTCTCTCTCTCTCTCTCTCTCTCTCTCTCCCGACCCTCCGTCTCTCTCTCTCCCGACCCTCCGTCTCTCTCTCTCCCGACCCTCCGTCTCTCTCTCTCCCGACCCTCCGTCTCTCTCTCTCCCGACCCTCCGTCTCTCTCTCTCCCGACCCTCCGTCTCTCTCTCTCTTTCCCGACCCTCCGTCTCTCTCTCTCCCGACCCTCCGTCTCTCTCCCGACCCTCCGTCTCTCTCTCTCTTTCCCGACCCTCCGTCTCTCTCTCTCTCCTGACCCTCCGTCTCTCTCTCTCCCGACCCTCCGTCTCTCTCTCTCTCTCTCTCTCTCTCCCGACCCTCCGTCTCTCTCTCTCTCCTGACCCTCCGTCTCTCTCTCTCCCGACCCTCCGTCTCTCTCTCTCTTTCCCGACCCTCCGTCTCTCTCTCTCTCCTGACCCTCCGTCTCTCTCTCTCCCGACCCTCCGTCTCTCTCTCTCTCTCCCGACCATCCGTCTCTCTCTCTCTCCTGACCCTCCGTCTCTCTCTCTCCCGACCCTCCGTCTCTCTCTCTCTCCCGACCCTCCGTCTCTCTCCCAACCCTCCGTCTCTGTCTCTCCCGACCCTCCGTCTCTGTCTCTCCCGACCCTCCATCTCTCTCTCTCTCCTGACCCTCCGTCTCTCTCTCTCTCCCGACCCTCCGTCTCTCTCTCTCCCGACCCTCCGTCTCTCTCTTTCCCGACCCTCCGTCTCTCTCTCTCCCGACCCTCCGTCTCTCTCTCTCCCGACCCTCCGTCTCTCTCTCTCCCGACCCTCCGTCTCTCTCTCTCCCGACCCCCCGTCTCTCTCTCTCCCGACCCTCCGTCTCTCTCTCTCCCGACCTACCGTCTCTCTCTCTCTCCCGACCCCCCGTCTCTCTCTCTCCCGACCCTCCGTCTCTCTCTCTCTCTCCCGACCTTCCATCTCTCCCTCTCCCGACCCTCTGTCTCTCTCTCTCTCCCGACCCTCCGTCTCTCTCTCTCCCGACCCTCCGTCTCTCTCTCTTTCCCGACCCCCCGTCTCTCTCTCTCCCGACCCTCCGTCTCTCTCTCTCCCGACCCTCCGTCTCTCTCTCTCCCGACCCTCCATCTCTCCCTCTCCCGACCCTCTGTCTCTCTCTCTCTCCCGACCCTCCGTCTCTCTCTCTCTCTCCCGACCTTCCATCTCTCTCTCTCCCGACCCTCCGTCTCTCTCTCTCCCGACCCTCCGTCTCTCTCTCTCTCTCCCGACCTTCCATCTCTCCCTCTCCCGACCCTCTGTCTCTCTCTCTCTCCCGACCCTCCGTCTCTCTCTCTCCCGACCCTCCTCTCTCTCTTTCCCGACCCTACGTCTCTCTCTCTCCCGACCCTCCGTCTCTCTCTCTCCCGACCCTCCGTCTCTCTCTCTCCCGACCCTCCGTCTCTCTCTCTCCCCCGACCCTCCGTTTCTCTCTCCCGACCCTCCGTCTCTCTCTCCCGACCCTCCGTCTCTCTCTTTCCCGACCCTCCGTCACTCTCTCTCCCGACCCTCCGTCTCTCTCTCTCCCGACCCTCCGTCTCTCTCTCTCCCGACCCTCC
Organism: Scyliorhinus torazame; assembly: GCF_047496885.1. Taxonomy (NCBI): domain Eukaryota; kingdom Metazoa; phylum Chordata; class Chondrichthyes; order Carcharhiniformes; family Scyliorhinidae; genus Scyliorhinus; species Scyliorhinus torazame. The sequence continues at coordinate 72,833,328 of NC_092722.1, read as the reverse complement.
GTCTCTCTCCCGACCCTCCGTCTCTCTCTCTCCCGACCCTCCGTCTCTCTCTCTCCTGACCCTCCGTCTCTCTCTCCCGACCCTCCGTCTCTCTCTTTCCCGACCCTCCGTCTCTCTCTCTCCCGACCCTCCGTCTCTCTCTCTCTCCCGACCCTCCGTCTCTCTCTCTCTCCCGACCCTCCATCTCTCTCTCTCCCGACCCTCCGTCTCTCTCTCTCCCGACCCTCCGCCTCTCTCTCTCCCGACCCTCCGTCTCTCTCTTTCCCGACCCTCCGTCTCTCTCTCTCCCGACCCTCCATCCTCTCCCTCTCCCGTCCCTCTCTCTCCCGACCCTCCGTCTCTCTCTCTCTCCCGACCATCTGTCTCTCTCTCTCTCTCCCCACCCTCTGTCCCTCTCTCTCTCCCTCCGTCCCCCTCTCTCTCCCCTCCGTCCCCTCTCTCTCCCCTCCGTCCCCTCTCTCTCCCCTCCGTCCCCCTCTCTCTCCCGTCCGTCCCCCTTTCTCTCTCCCCTCCGTCGTCCCCGCTCTCTCCCCTCCGTCGCCCTGGTGGAGGGTGAGGATGAGAGTGTGATTTTGTGGGAGAGATGGAGAGAGTGTGATTTTGTGGGAGAGATGGAGAGAGTGTGATTTTGTGGGAGAGATGGAGAGAGTGTGACTTTGTGGAAGGGATGGTGTTATGGGTCTAGGTTTAGGACACTCCAAAGTATATTACGGAGTTCATCTGACCTCTAACTGTTTGTTGAATTTGGCTGGGATGTGCACAAGAGCCTGCCTTTCAGCTGTTATTCAACACAGTTCTCAGGCGTTTTTAATCAAAGAACAAGCTTTATTCTACGAATTTAGTTCACATTTTTATAAACACACACAGTAAGAATTTTATCAACTACAAACGTAAAGACCCCACACAGCTACAGTAATCTACGTATAACCCTCAATGAATTCCCCGTTAACTGTTCCAATTCAATAACAAAATCCAAGTAAGACCAGAAATCCTTTTCCAAAGGTGTGGCCCAGCACAAGGCATTCTTACTGGTTATAAGACCTGTTATTGATACTCTGTTCCCCTTTTTTAAAATAAATTTAGAGTGCCCAATTATTTTTTTCCAATTAAGGGGAAATTTAGCATGGGCAATCACCCTAACCTGCTCATCTTCGAGTTGTGGGGGTGAAATCCATGCAGACACGGGGAGAATGTGCAAACTCTACAGGGAGAGTGACCCAGGACCGGGATTTGAACCATGCCGTAGGTAGGAGTGCTAACCACTGTGCTACGTGCCGCCGAGCTCTTTTTAAACAGCAGGTTTGAATTCCTTCCAACAGCAATTATCTCTTTTAAGTTACCAAGTAGTCTGGTGACAGCTTTTAAAATGAAGATCGAGAAACACTTCTTTCAACCTGTGCAGTCCATAACCAGTCCAGTCTCAAAGTGAAAGTAAAACTCAAAGCCACAGCCCAGCTCCACCCACACAATGACATCACTGAAGCCATGTGATAAGTCAAAAACATTTCTCAAAGGGACACTCCCATGACAATGGAGGGCGTTTGATTTTGAGGGAGGATTAAGGTGGTCCACAGAGCGCACTTGACGGGGGCGAGGTTGAGTAGGTTCTTTGGGGTAGAGGACAGATGTGGAAGGTGCTCAGGGAGCCCGGCGAACCATGTCCATATGTTTTGGTCATGCCCGGCACTGGAGGGGTTCTGGAGAGGAGTGGCGGGAGCAATATCTCAGGTGGTGAAAGTCCGGGTCAAGCCAAGCTGGGGGCTCGCAATATTTGGAGTAGTGGACGAACCGGGAGTGCAGGAGGCGAAAGAGGCCGGCATTCTGGCCTTTGCGTCCCTAGTAGCCCGGCGAAGGATCTTGCTAATGTGGAAGGAGGCGAAGCCCCCCAGCCTGGAGGCCTGGATAAATGATATGGCTGGGTTCATAAAGTTGGAGAGGATTAAGTTCGCCTTGAGAGGGTCTGCGCAGGGGTTCTACAGGCGGTGGCAACCGTTCCTAGACTATCTCGCGGAACGTTAGAGGAAGGTCGGTCAGCAGCAGCAGCAACCTTGGGGGGGGAGGGGGGGTGGAGGGGACGTCCAGGGAGGAGGGGGGAGGGGGGGGGAAAGGGCGGACTGCCTGGGAGGGTGGATGAGCAAGAGATAACATGAAGGGTTGGGGAAACTGGCACGTATGGGTGAGGGCCAGTGTACAAAGCTGTGTAAATATATCATTTTGCCATGTATATATCTTGCTCTGCGCGATTTCTCGTTTTTTTTGTTACGATGGGGGGGGGGGGGGGGGGTTATTGTTTGTAAGGGAGAAAAATTGTGTTAAAAACTTTAATAAATATATTTTTTAAAAAAAAAGATTTTGAGGGAGGGATGGAGAGAGTGTGGTTTTGAGGGAGGGATGGAGAGAGTGGTTTTGAGGGAGGGATGGAAATAGTGTGATTTTGAGGGAGGGATGGAAAGAGACATTTTGAGGGAGCGAGAGAAATTTTGAGGGAGGTTGGGACGTGATTTTGTGGGACGGTGGGTGAGAGAATTTGAGGGTTGGAGTGATGACGAGAGAATGAATTTGAGGGAGGGATGGAGAGAGATTTAACAGGGAGGGAGTGAGAAATTTTGACGGAGAAAGGGATAGATTTTGAGGGAGAGAGAGATTGATTTTGGTGGAAGGTGGGGGGGAGAGAATTTGAGGGTGGGAGAGAGATATTTTGATGGAGAGTGGAGATAAATTTTGAGGGAGAGAGAGATTTTGAGGGAGGGGAGGTATGGATGGAGAGTGATTTTGAGGGAGGGATGGAGGGAGAGATTTTGAGGAAGAGAAATTTTGAGGGAGGGAAAGAGAGCGGTTTTGAGCGAGGGATGGAGAAAGATTTTGAGCGAAGGATGGAGAGATATTTTGAGCGAGGGATGGAGAGAGATTTTGAGGGAGCGAGGGAAAGAGATTTTGTGGGAGAGAGGGAAAGAGATTTTGAGGGAGTGTGAGAGAGAGAGATTTTATGAGAGGGTGGGAGAAATTCTGAGGCAGGGAGTGGTGAGAAAGATTCTGAGGGAGGGAGATTCAGAGGGAGGGAGGTTATTGAGGGAGGGACAGAGACATTTTGTGGGAGGGACAGAGAGATTTTCAGGGATGGAGAGAGAGTGATTTTGAGGAATGTAGAGAGAGCGATTTTGAGGGAGGAACGGAAAGAGATTTTCAGGGAGGGATGGAGAGAAAGCTTGAGGGAGAGAGACAGATTTTGAAGGAAGGACAGAGAGATTTTTAGGGAGGTTTAGTGACAGATTTTGCGGGATGGTTGGAGGGAGTGATTTTGAGGCAGAGAGAGTCATTCTGAGGGAAGGAGGGATGCGAGGAAGATTTTGAGAGAGGAAGTGAGACAGATTTTGGGGGAGGGAGAGATGTTGAGGGAGGGAGGAATGGAGTGAGAGGGATTTTGAGAGAGTGAGGGAGATTTTTCAAGGGGGAGAGAGAGTGATTTTGAGGGATGGAGGGAGAGGGATTTTGAGAGAGGGAGTGATTTTGAGGGAGGGAGAGAGAGATTTTGGATGTGGGAGGGAGAGGTTTTGAGGGAAGGAAAAAGATTTTGAGGGAAGAAAAGACTGATTTTGAGGGAGGGGAAGATATTTTGAGGGGGGGGGAAGAGAGAATTGGAGGGTGGGAGGGAGAAATTGGAGGGTGATGTTTTGAGGGAGGGATGGAGAGAGATTTTGAGGGAGGGAATGATTCGGGAGCGTGGGGGGAGGGGCAGATGAGTTGTCTCCGGGTTGTTGATTGTTCCTGCTGTTTTTGTAAAATGCTGTCTTTTCCCTGTCGGCAGTTCAACGTTCTGGATATTGGAGAGCTGAGCCTAGCGGGAGATGGACAGCAGCTTCACCCAGACAGGACACACAGCTCCTTGATGGAACGAGTACGGAGGAACGACCAATGTCCCGATTCAGAGTACAAACCATGGGGAAAAGATTACTGCTGCAATAAATGTACCCAAGGTAAGGGACAGAGTAAAGCTCCCTCTACACTGTCCCCGTTAAACACTCCCAGGACAGGTACAGCACAGGGTTAGATACAGAGTAAAGCTCCCTCTACACTGTCCCCATCAAACACTCCCAGGACAGGTACAGCATGGGGTTAGATACAGAGTACACTGTCCCCATCAAACACTCCCAGGACAGGTACAGCACAGGGTTAGATACAGAGTAAAGCTCCCTCTACACTGTCCCCATCAAACACTCCCAGGACAGGTACAGCACGGGGTTAGATACAGAGTAAAGCTCCCTCTACACTGTCCCCATCAAACACTCCCAGGACAGGTACAGCACGGGGTTAGATACAGAGTAAAGCTCCCTCTACACTGTCCCATCAAACACTCCCAGGACAGGTACAGCACGGGGTTAGATACAGAGTAAAGCTCCCTCTACACTGTCCCCATCAAACCCTCCCAGGACAGGTACAGCATGGGGTTAGATACAGAGTACACTGTCCCCATCAAACACTCCCAGGACAGGTACAGCACAGGGTTAGATACAGAGTAAAGCTCCCTCTACACTGTCCCCATCAAACACTCCCAGGACAGGTACAGCACGGGGTTAGATACAGAGTAACTCTCCCTCTACACTGTCCCCATCAAACACTCCCAGGACAGGTACAGCACAGGGTTAGATACAGAGTAAAGCTCCCTCTACACTGTCCCCATTAAACACTCCCAGGACAGGTACAGCACGGGGTTAGATACAGAGTAACTCTCCCTCTACACTGTCCCCATCAAACACTCCCAGGACAGGAACAGCACGGGGTTAGATACAGAGTAACTCTCCCTCTACACTGTCCCCATCAAACACTCCCAGGACAGGAACAGCACGGGGTTAGATACAGAGTAAAGCTCCCTCTACACTGTCCCCATCAAACACTCCCAGGATAGGTACAGCATGGGGTTAGTGAGGTACCCTCAATATTGACGCTTAGAGATTAAACTGTAAAGAAGGCTTTATTAGACTAATAACTATGCTACAGCTAGAGACGAGAGCTGACTGTTACAGACCATGAGGCAGCCTTTGTGCATGGCTCCCAGATGGGCGGAGCCAGAGGCGGACTCCCCAGGGTTCCAAGCCCGGTCTTAAAGGGGACATCACCTTACATGATGATAAGGCAGTAACCGTTCATCACATTCACCCCCTGTTTAAACAGGAGTCCGGCGGGGGTTAAGTGCCATCATAGGTCCATCCGTCTCGGTGGCCGGATCGTCCTCCTCGACCTCCTCAATTCGGGCGGTGGTGCGGCGGGCACGGACGTCCCGGTTGAGGGCACATCCTGGAGCACAGCGGTCGGAGCTTCGGTCCGGGTCGGGGCAGAGGAACTAGGCAGGGCCGGGGGTAGCGGAGCCGGCGCCGGCGGGGTGTGTAAAGGGGGGGCGCACGGTAGGAGCTCACCAACGGGTGGTAGGGCCGGAAGGGGGTGTGTTGTAGGGGGCGATGGGTCCTGCAGGGGAGCGGCGCGGGAAGGGGCGTCTGTGGTGGAGGATCCAGCGGGCGCCAGATCCCGGAGGGAAACCGTATCTTGCCTGCAGTCGGAGTACTCCACATAGGCGTAACTGGGGTTGGTGTGGAGCAGTCGGACCTTTTCAACTAGGGGGTCCGTTTTATGGCTCCTCGCGTGCCTCCGGAGAAGAACAGGTCCCGGAGCCATCAGCCAAGGTGGAAGCGAGACCCCGGAGGTAGACTTCCTGGGGAAGAGAAACAATCGGTCGTGAGGGGTCTCATTCGTGGCTGTGCAGAGGAGTGACCTAATGGAGTGTAGGGCATCGGGTAGGACCTCCTGCCAGCGGGTGGTTGGGAGATTTCTCGACCGCAGGGCCAGAAGGACAGCCTTCCACACGGTTGCGTTCTCCCTTTCCACCTGCCCGTTTCCCCGCGGGTTATAGCTGGTCGTTCTGCTCGAGGCGATGCCTTTGCTGAGCAGATACTGACGCAGTTCATCGCTCATGAACGACGTACCCCGGTCGCTGTGGATATAAGCAGGGAAACCGAACAGGGTGAAGATGCTGTACAGTGCCTTAATCACCGTGGCTGAGGTCATGTCGGTGCAGTGAATGGCGAATGGGAAACGGGAGAACTCATCGATCACGGTGCGGAAATAGGCATAACGGTTGGTGGACGGGAGGGGCCCCTTGAAGTCCACACTCAGTCGCTCAAAGGGGCCCAAGGCCTTCACGAGCCGAACCTTGTTTGGCCGATAGAAGTGCGGTTTGCACTCCGCACAGACCTGGCAGGCCCTGACCATGGCCTTGACCTCCTTGGTTGAGTAAGGTAGGTTGCGGGACTTGATGAAATGGACGAGCCGGGTAACCCCCGGGTGGCAGAGGTCATTGTGGATGGCTTGCAGGCGGTCCTCCTGCGCGTTGGCGCATGTGCCGTGGGACAGGGCATCTGGGGGCTCGTTGAGCTCCCCTGGACGATACTTGATATCGTACGAGTAGGTGGAGAGTTCGATCCTCCACCTCAAAATTTTATCGTTTTTTATTTTGCCCCGTTGCGTGTTATCGAACATATTGGCGACCGTCGTTGGTCGGTGACGAGGGTAAACCTCCTACCGGCGAGGTAGTGTCTCCAGCGCCGCACAGCCTCCACAATGGCTTGTGCCTCCTTTTCGACTGCAGAGTGTCGAACCTCGGAGGCGGTGAGGGTTCGGGAGAAGAACGCTACTGGTCTGCCTCCTTGATTGAGGGTAGCAGCCAGGGCGATGTCTGATGCATAGCTCTCTACCTGGAAAGGGATGGTTTCGTCCACCGCGTGCATGGCGGCCTTGATGATGTCGGCCTTGATGCGGTTGAAGTCCAATTGAGCCTCAGCCGAGAGGGGAAAAGTGGTGGTCTTTAGGGGTGGGCGGGCTTTGTCCGCATACTTGGGGACCCACTGGGCGTAATAGGAGAAAAGCCCCAAGCACCGTTTGAGGGCCTTGAGGCTGCGGGGGAGAGGGAGTTCCTCAAGGGGGCGCATGCGGTCGGGGTCGGGACCGAGGACCCAGTCTTCCACGACATAGCCGAGGATGGCCAGCCGGGTGGTGTGGAAAACGCATTTGCCCTCGTTATAGGTCAGGTTAAGGGCTCGGGCGGTCTGGAGGAACTTTTTGAGGTTAGCGTCACGGTCCTGCTGATCATGGCCGCAGGTGGTGACATTGTCCAAGTACGGGTATGTAGCCCGCAAACCGTACTGGTCAACCATTTGGTCCATCGCCCTTTGAAAGATGGAGACCCCATTTGTGACACCAAAGGGGACCCTGAGGAAGTGGAAGAGCCGGCCGGCTGCTTCGAAGGCAGTATAGGGGCGGTCGTTTGGTTGGATGGGGAGCTGGTGGTAGGCAGATTTGAGGTCGACCGTGGAAAAGACTCGGTATTGGGCGATCCGATTTACCATTTCCGCGATGCGAGGAAGGGGGTACGCATCAAGCTGCGTGAATCGGTTTATGGTCTGGCTATAATCCACGACCATCCGTTTCTTCTCCCCGGACCGGACTACCACCGCTTGCGCTCTCCAAGGGCTGTTGCCAGCCTCGATGACCCACTCTCCCAGTAAACGCTGGACCTCTGACTTGATAAAAGCCATATCTTGGGCACTGTAGCGCCGGCTCCTGGTGGCGACGGGCTTACAGTCAGGAGTGAGGTTAGCGAATAGCGAGGGGGGTGCGACTTTCAGTGTCGCAAGGCAGCACACCGTGAGGGGGGGCAAGGGTCCGCCGAACTTCAGTGTCAGGCTTCGGTGGCTGCACTGGAAATCCAGTCCGAGCAGCAGGGGGGCAAAGAGGTGAGGGAGGATATAAAATTTGAAATGGGTGTATTTGGCACCCTGGATCGAGAGATCCGCAATACAGTACCCTGTGATTTGTACCGAGTGGGACCCAGATGCGAGGGCTATGGTTTGGGATGCGGGATGGGTGCGTAGGAAGCAGCGCCTTACCGTTTCAGGGTGGATAAAGCTCTCCATGCTCCCGGAGTCGAAGAGGCATGCAGTGTCGTGCCCGTTGACCTGGACCTGCATCATGGAGTTCTGCAGGTGTTTTGGCCGAGTTTGATCGAGGGTGATCGCACCCAGTCGCGGGTAGTCGGAGGCGTCAGCCGAATCTGACTCTTAAAATGGCCGCCGCCGCTGGCTGCGCGTGTCAGGTCGAGAAGATGGCCGCCGACAAGATGGCCGCTCCCATGATTCGCACGAGGCTGATGACGCGTCAGAAGAGGGTGTGTCGGGTCGGTGCGCAGCAGCATTGCGAGGCCTGCGGGCCTGAGAGACTGATTTTCGGGCCGGCTGTTCTTTGTTTTTCTGGCCCCTGGGTCTGGCCAGGCAGACCCTCGCAAAGTGCCCTTTCTTCCCGCAGTCGCTGCAGATCGCGGAGCGGGCTGGGCAGCGTGGGCGTGGGTGCTGGCCCTGCCCGCAGAAGTAGCAAGGTGTGCCCCCATGTTAAGCGGGTCGCCGCGTGGCGCAGGCCTGTAATACGGGTGAGTCTGAGGAAGTCCGGGGGGTGCTGGCAGAGTCCGCGGGGTACGTACCCAAGTTATGTCGGGCCACCTCCAGCGAGGAGGCGAGCGTTAGCGTCTCCTGGAGGTCTTTTGCCCCGTTTTCGAGCAGCCGCTGCCGGATGTAGGTCGAGCGGATTCCGGACACGAAAGCATCTCTGATGTGCAGGTTCATATGGACTTCCCCTGTCACATCCTGATGGTCACAGTCCCTGGCAAGCGCGGTGTGTTTCTCAACAAACTCGTTGAGCGATTCCCCCGAGCGCTGCCGGCAGGTAGAGAGCAGATGCCGGGCGTGCACCTCATTGACGGGTTTGACAAACTGCTTGCGGAGCAACTCAATCGCTTCCTCATAAGTCGTCGCCTTTTCGAGCGTGGCGGAGATTCTGTGACTCACCCGGGCGCGGAGTAGACGCAGCTTGCGTGGCCCTAGGATGGGAATCTCTGCGGAGTCCAGGTAGGCCTCGAAGCACCGCAGCCAGTATTTAAACATTTCCTTTGCCTCCGGCGTTCGTGCTTCCAGATTGAGCTTCTCTGGTTTTAGGCCTGCGTCCATCCTGAATGTAGTTTAGCCTAATAAATTGAGGTACCCTCAATAATGACGCTTAGAGATTAAACTGTAAAGAAGACTTTATTAGACTAATAACTGTGCTACAGCTAGAGACGAGAGCTGACTGCTATACAGACCATGAGGCAGGCCTTTATGTATGGCTCCCAGATGGGCGGAGCCAGAGGCGGGGTCCCCAGGGTTCCAAGCCCGGTCTTAAAGGGGACATCACCTTACATGATGATAAGGCAGTAACCGTTCATCACAGTTAGATACAGAGTAAAGCTCCCTCTCCACTGTCCCCATCAAACACTCCCAGGACAGGTAGAGCACAGGGTTAGATACAGAGTAAAGCTCCCTCTACGCTGTCCCCATCAAGCACTCACAGGACATGTACAGCACGGGGCTAGATACAGAGTAAAACTCCCTCTACACTGTCCCCATCAAACACTCCCAGGACAGGTACAGCACGGGGTTAGATACAGGGTAAAGCTCCCTCTGCACTGTTCCCATCAAACACTCCCAGGACAGGTACAGCACGGGGTTAGATACAGAGTAAAGCTCCCTCTACACTGTCGCATCAAACACTCCCAGGACAGATACAGCACGGGGTTAGATACAGAGTAAAGCTCCCTCAACACTGTCCCCATCTAACACACCCAGGGCAAGTATAGCACGGGGTTAGGTACAGAGTAAAGCTGCCTCTACACTGTCCCCATCAAACAATCCCAGGACTGTTGGAGCACGAGGTTAGATACAGAGTAAAGCTCCGTCTGCACAGTTCCCATCAATCACTCCCAGGACAGATACAGCACGGGGTTAGATACAGAGTAAAGCTCCCTCTGCACTGTTCCCATCAAACACTCCAGGACAGGTACAGCACGGGGTTAGATACAGAGTAAAGCTCCCTCTACACTGTTCCCATCAAACACTCCAGGGCAGGTATGATAATGGTATCTGCTCTTTGATGTGAGTTTGTTGACTATGATCTCTCCATCAGGTTACTATAAAACTGCTGATTGTACCGGTGAAGGGACAAGGACAACTTGTTCAGAGTGTAAACCAGGAACCTTTACCCAGTTTGCAAACTACGTCAACAAATGCAGATCATGTCAGCAATGTATAGCAGGTAATTAAATCTCTGTATTTAGACTTTGACACATTAATTGTGTTCTCTAGGACACATCCAATAAAAACAGGTCCAGGAGAAATTCAGAAGAGCGTTCTAGGACTGTACAAATCATGCGTGTCTGTCTCAGTGTCAACTCCTGTACGGTCTATCTGTGTGTGTCTCAGTGTCAACTCCTGTACGGTCTGTGTGTGTCTGTCTCAGTGTCAACTCCTGTACGGTCTATCTGTGTGTGTCTCAGTGTCAGCTCCTGTACGGTCTGTGTGTGTGTGGCTCAGTGTCAGCTCCTGTACGGTCAGTGTGTGTGTCTCAGTGTCAGCTCCTGTACGCTGTGTGTGTGTGTGTGCCTCAGTTTCAGCTCCTGTATGGTCTGTGTGTGTGTCTCAGTGTCAGCTCCTGTATGGTCTGTGTGTGTGTCTCAGTGTCAGCTCCTGTACAGTCTGTGTGTGTGTGTCTCAGTGTCAGCTCCTGTACGCTCTGTGTGTGTGTCTCAGTGTCAGCTCCTGTACGGTCTGTGTGTGTGTCTCAGTTTCAGCTCCTGCATGGTCTGTGTGTGTGTCTCAGTGTCAGCTCCTGTACGGTCTGTTTGTGTGTGTCTCAGTGTCAGCTCCTGTACGGTCTGTGTGTGTGTGTGTCTCAGTTTCAGCTCCTGTACGGTCTGTGTTGTGTGTCTTAGTGTCAGCTCCTGTACGGCCTGTGTGTGTGTGTGTCTCAGTGTCAGCTCCTGTACGCTCTGTGTGTGTGTCTCAATGTCAGCTCCTGTACGGTCTGTGTGTGTGTCTCAGTGTCAGCTCCTGTACCGTCTGTGTACAGTGTGTCTCAGTGTCAGCTCCTGTACGGTCTGTGTGTGTGTGTGTGTCTCAGTGTCAGCTCCTGTATGGTCTGTGTGTGTGTGTCTCAGTGTCAGCTCCTGTACGCTCTGTGTGTGTGTCTCAATGTCAGCTCCTGTACGGTCTGTGTGTGTGTGTCTCAGTGTCAGCTCCTGTACGGTCTGTGTGTGTGTGTGTCTCAGTGTCAGCTCCTGTACGGTCTGTGTGTGTGTGTGTGTCTCAGTTTCAGCTCCTGTACGGTCTGTGTTGTGTGTCTTAGTGTCAGCTCCTGTACGGCCTGTGTGTGTGTGTGTCTCAGTGTCAGCTCCTGTACGCTCTGTGTGTGTGTGTCTCAATGTCAGCTCCTGTACGGTCTGTGTGTGTGTGTCTCAGTGTCAGCTCCTGTACGGTCTGTGTTGTGTGTCTTAGTGTCAGCTCCTGTACGGCCTGTGTGTATCTCAGTGTCAGCTCCTGTACAGTGTGTTTGTGTGTGTGTCTCAGTGTCAGTCCCTGTACAGTCTCTGTGTGTGTCTCAGTGTCAGTTCCTGTACGGTCTGTGTGTGTGTCTCAGTTTCAACTCCTGTTCAGACCGTGTTTGTGTGTCAGTCTGTGTCAGCTCCTGTACAGACCATGTTCGTGTGTTAGTGTCAGCTCCTGTACAGTCTATGGGTGTGTGTGTGACTCTGTGTCAGCTCCTGCACAGTGTGTGTATCTCAGTGTCAGCTCCTGCACAGTGTGTGTATCTCAGTGTCAGCTCCTGTACAGTGTGTGTGTGTGTGTGTGTGTGTGTGTGTCAGTGTCCGCTCCTGTACAGTGTGTGTGTGCCTCCGTATCAGCTGCTATATAGTTTATGTATGTGTGTCTCTCTGCAACAGATCCTGTACGGTCCGTGTGTGTCTCAGTATCAGCTCCTGTACGGTCCGTGTGTGTGTGTTTCAGTGTCAACTCCTGTATGGTCTGTGTGTGTGTGTGTCTCAGTGTCAGCTCCTGTACGGTCTGTGTGTGTGTGTGTGTCTCAGTTTCAGCTCCTGTACGGTCTGTGTTGTGTGTCTTAGTGTCAGCTCCTGTACGGCCTGTGTGTGTGTGTGTCTCAGTGTCAGCTCCTGTACGCTCTGTGTGTGTGTGTCTCAATGTCAGCTCCTGTACGGTCTGTGTGTGTGTGTCTCAGTGTCAGCTCCTGTACGGTCTGTGTTGTGTGTCTTAGTGTCAGCTCCTGTACGGCCTGTGTGTATCTCAGTGTCAGCTCCTGTACAGTGTGTTTGTGTGTGTGTCTCAGTGTCAGTCCCTGTACAGTCTCTGTGTGTGTCTCAGTGTCAGTTCCTGTACGGTCTGTGTGTGTGTCTCAGTTTCAACTCCTGTTCAGACCGTGTTTGTGTGTCAGTCTGTGTCAGCTCCTGTACAGACCATGTTCGTGTGTTAGTGTCAGCTCCTGTACAGTCTATGGGTGTGTGTGTGACTCTGTGTCAGCTCCTGCACAGTGTGTGTATCTCAGTGTCAGCTCCTGCACAGTGTGTGTATCTCAGTGTCAGCTCCTGTACAGTGTGTGTGTGTGTGTGTGTGTGTGTGTGTCAGTGTCCGCTCCTGTACAGTGTGTGTGTGCCTCCGTATCAGCTGCTATATAGTTTATGTATGTGTGTCTCTCTGCAACAGATCCTGTACGGTCCGTGTGTGTCTCAGTATCAGCTCCTGTACGGTCCGTGTGTGTGTGTTTCAGTGTCAACTCCTGTATGGTCTGTGTGTGTATGTCTCAGTTTTAGCTCCTGTATGGTTGGTGTGTGTAAGTCTCAATGTTAGCTCCTGTACGGTCTGTGTGTGTGTGTCTCAGTGTCAGCTCCTGTATGGTCTGTGTGTGTATGTCTCCGTTTCAGCTCCTGTACGGTCCGTATGTCCCAGTGTCAGCTCCTGTACGTTCCTTGTGTATGTGTCTCAGTGTCAGCTCCTGTACGTTCCTTGTGTATGTGTCTCAGTGTCAGCTCCTGTACGGTCTGTGTGTGTGTGTCTCAGTGTCAGCTCCTGTACGGTCTGTGTGTGTGTGTCTCAGTGTCAGCTCCTGTACGGTCTGTGTGTGTGTGTCCCAGTGTCAGCTTCTGTACGGTCTGTGTGTGTGTCCCAGTGTCAGCTCCTGTACGGTCTGCACGTGTGTGTGTTTCAGTGTCAGCTCCTGTACGGTCTGGTGTGTGTGTGTCTCAGTGTCAGCTCCTGTACGGTCTGTGTGTGTGTGTCTCAGTGTCAGCTCCTGTACGGTCTGTGTGTGTGTGTCTCAGTGTCAGCTCCTGTACGGTCTGTGTGTGTGTGTCTCAGTGTCAGCTCCTGTACGGTCTGTGTGTGTGTGTCTCAGTGTCAGCTCCTGTACGGTCTGTGTGTGTGTGTCTCAGTGTCAGCTCCTGTACGGTCTGTGTGTGTGTGTCTCAGTGTCAGCTCCTGTACGGTCTGTGTGTGTGTGTCCCAGTGTCAGCTTCTGTACGGTCTGTGTGTGTGTCCCAGTGTCAGCTCCTGTACGGTCTGCACGTGTGTGTGTTTCAGTGTCAGCTCCTGTACAGTCTGGTGTGTGTGTGTCTCAGTGTCAGCTCCTGTACGGTCTGTGTGTGTCTCAGTGTCAGCTCCTGTACGGTCTGCACGTGTGTGTGTTTCAGTGTCAGCTCCTGTACGGTCTGGTGTGTGTGTGTCTCAGTGTCAGCTCCTGTACGGTCTGTGTGTGTGTCTCAGTGTCAGCTCCTGTACGGTCTGTGTGTGTGTGTCTCAGTGTCAGCTCCTGTACGGTCTGTGTGTGTGTGTGTCTCAGTGTCAGCTCCTGTACGGTCTGTGTGTGTGTGTGTCTCAGTGTCAGCTCCTGTACGGTCTGTGTGTGTGTGTCTCAGTGTCAGCTCCTGTACGCTCTGTGTGTGTGTCTCAGTGTCAGCTCCTGTACGGTCTGTGTGTGTGTGTCTCAGTGTCAGCTCCTGTACGGTCTGTGTGTGTGTCTCAGTGTCAGCTCCTGTACGCTCTGTGTGTGTGTCTCAGTGTCAGCTCCTGTACGGTCTGTGTGTGTGTGTCTCAGTGTCAGCTCCTGTACGGTCTGTGTGTGTGTCTCAGTGTCAGCTCCTGTACGGTCTGTGTGTGTGTCTCAGTGTCAGCTCCTGTACGCTCTGTGTGTGTGTCTCAGTGTCAGCTCCTGTACGGTCTGTGTGTGTGTGTCTCAGTGTCAGCTCCTGTACGGTCTGTCTGTGTGTGTGTCCCAGTGTCAGCTCCTGTACGGTCTGCACGTGTGTGTGTTTCAGTGTCAGCTCCTGTACAGTCTGGTGTGTGTGTGTCTCAGTGTCAGCTCCTGTACGGTCTGTGTGTGTGTGTGTGTCTCAGTGTCAGCTCCTGTACGGTCTGCACGTGTGTGTGTTTCAGTGTCAGCTCCTGTACGGTCTGGTGTGTGTGTGTCTCAGTGTCAGCTCCTGTACGGTCTGTGTGTGTGTCTCAGTGTCAGCTCCTGTACGGTCTGTGTGTGTGTGTCTCAGTGTCAGCTCCTGTACGGTCTGTGTGTGTGTGTGTCTCAGTGTCAGCTCCTGTACGGTCTGTGTGTGTGTGTGTCTCAGTGTCAGCTCCTGTACGGTCTGTGTGTGTGTGTCTCAGTGTCAGCTCCTGTACGCTCTGTGTGTGTGTCTCAGTGTCAGCTCCTGTACGGTCTGTGTGTGTGTGTCTCAGTGTCAGCTCCTGTACGCTCTGTGTGTGTGTCTCAGTGTCAGCTCCTGTACGCTCTGTGTGTGTGTCTCAGTGTCAGCTCCTGTACGGTCTGTGTGTGTGTGTCTCAGTGTCAGCTCCTGTACGGTCTGTGTGTGTGTCTCAGTGTCAGCTCCTGTACGCTCTGTGTGTGTGTCTCAGTGTCAGCTCCTTTACGGTCTGTGTGTGTGTGTCTCAGTGTCAGCTCCTGTACGGTCTGTGTGTGTGTCTCAGTGTCAGCTCCTGTACGGTCTGTGTGTGTGTCTCAGTGTCAGCTCCTGTACGCTCTGTGTGTGTGTCTCAGTGTCAGCTCCTGTACGGTCTGTGTGTGTGTGTCTCAGTGTCAGCTCCTGTACGGTCTGTCTGTGTGTGTGTCCCAGTGTCAGCTCCTGTACGGTCTGCACGTGTGTGTGTTTCAGTGTCAGCTCCTGTACAGTCTGGTGTGTGTGTGTCTCAGTGTCAGCTCCTGTACAGTCTGTGTGTGTGTGTGTGTCTCAGTGTCAGCTCCTGTACGGTCTGCACGTGTGTGTGTTTCAGTGTCAGCTCCTGTACGGTCTGGTGTGTGTGTGTCTCAGTGTCAGCTCCTGTACGGTCTGTGTGTGTGTCTCAGTGTCAGCTCCTGTACGGTCTGAGTGTGTGTGTCTCAGTGTCAGCTCCTGTACGGTCTGTGTGTGTGTGTGTCTCAGTGTCAGCTCCTGTACGGTCTGCACGTGTGTGTGTTTCAGTGTCAGCTCCTGTACAGTCTGGTGTGTGTGTGTCTCAGTGTCAGCTCCTGTACGGTCTGTGTGTGTGTGTGTGTCTCAGTGTCAGCTCCTGTACGGTCTGCACGTGTGTGTGTTTCAGTGTCAGCTCCTGTACGGTCTGGTGTGTGTGTGTCTCAGTGTCAGCTCCTGTACGGTCTGTGTGTGTGTCTCAGTGTCAGCTCCTGTACGGTCTGAGTGTGTGTGTCTCAGTGTCAGCTCCTGTACGGTCTGTGTGTGTGTGTGTCTCAGTGTCAGCTCCTGTACGGTCTGTGTGTGTGTGTCTCAGTGTCAGCTCCTGTACGGTCTGTGTGTTTGTGTGTCTCAGTGTCAGCTCCTGTACGGTCTGTGTGTGTGTGTGTGTCTCAGTGTCAGCTCCTGTACGGTCTGTGTGTGTGTGTGTCTCAGTGTCAGCTCCTGTACGGTCTGTGTGTGTGTGTCTCAGTGTCAGCTCCTGTACGCTCTGTGTGTGTGTCTCAGTGTCAGCTCCTGTACGGTCTGTGTGTGTGTGTCTCAGTGTCAGCTCCTGTACGGTCTGTGTGTGTGTCTCAGTGTCAGCTCCTGTACGCTCTGTGTGTGTGTCTCAGTGTCAGCTCCTGTACGGTCTGTGTGTGTGTGTCTCAGTGTCAGCTCCTGTACGGTCTGTGTGCGTATGTCTCAGTTTCAGCTGCTGTTCAGTCCGTGTGTGTCTCAGTGTCTGCTCCAATAAGTCTATGATGTATACAGCAGTTTGAAGTTTTCCTATCTGCCTCGGCACTCGAAAATGCTTCCAATCAGAGAAAGATAGCACTTCTTCTAAATTTGGCTTTAACGCAAGCATTGGAGCTTTAAAGCTCCTTTGAATTTACTGCTGATGAGGATGAAACAAAATATAACATAGTGCTACAGAAGTTCAATGCACATTGCAAGAAGCAGGTGAATGAGACCTATGATCGCTACATGTTCGGAAAAAGACTGCAGCTGAAGTAACCTATATTGTCACAAGTAGCCTTCCATTTACACTGCAGTGAAGTTACTGTGAAAATCCCCTAGTCGCCACATTCCGGCTACTCTTCTGGCACACAGAGGGAGAATTCAGAATGTCCAATTCACCTAACAGCACGTCTTTCGGGACTTGTGGGATGAAACCGGCGCACCCGGAGGAAAGTCACGCAGACACTAGGAGAACGTGCAGACTCCGCACACACAGGACCCAAGCTGGGAATCGTACTTGTGACCCTAGAGCTGTGAAGCAACAGTGTTAACCACTGTGCTACTGTGCTGCCCAGGGTGCTACCTAAAAGGGAAATCGGTAGATTTGTTCATTACATTCGTTCATTCATTTCATTACAGCTTTAAAGTTAAGAGCGCAGTTGTGTAACTTTTCCTCCACTGCCAATTCAATGCTTCGCATTAAGTTGTGTTTGGGCTAAATGACGAACATTTGCTTGAAAAAATGCTAAGATGACCAATTTTACCGCTCGAGGACGCAAATAATATGTGCAAAGCCAGTGAACAAGCGTCCTCTGAATATGCGGAGTTCAGGGCAAATGAAAAGTTGCAAAATCGGGAAACGTGGCTGACGCCATTAATGCTGTGCCGCAGCACAGAAAACTGCGTACAACGGCTGGCGGCCATTTTGAGAATGATGTCACAAGCGTGACGCGCACACGCTGTGGCCACGCCCACAGTAAAAATAATTGTCCGGCAAAAGGCAAACAATGTTCCAAGTGTTGCAAGTTCAACCACTTTGCAGCACCGTGTCATTTCTCAGCAACTTCTCCAGTAACCACATTTTTAAAATCCTGCCATGACTACAGAGGGATCCAAAGTGTTCAGAGTGAAGATTAAAAATCAAATATCTTAACTGATAAGTGGGTTTTTTCACCATACACGCTAAAGGATACTTTCATGATTGAGCCGTCACGGGAATTAATGCGCTGGATTGTAATGACAAACCAATACATCAGCTCTCAAAGATAATTAAAGTGTGGACTGTATTATTAGAAATAAATGGCTCAGATACCATTTACAATTGATACAGGAGCACACACAAATATTATCTCAGAAAATAATTTAAGACAAGCATATAATACACTACTAATACAGAAATCTACTTGTCGACTGACCGATTACAATGACAACAACATAGCCACAAGAGGATTCTGCCATCTCATTGTTAGAAATGACAACATTGAAATGCCAGCCGATTGTGGAAGATGATAAGTCATTGCTAATTGAGGTGATGCTTGCGATAAATTGAACCTAGTTGAAAGGATTCACACAACTAAAACTTCAACTGACCAGCATGAAGAGCCAAGGAAAGACTTAGTTGTTTCTGACACCTTATCCAGAGTTACCACTGATACTGACACCTCAGCAGTACACATAGTGGAAGCACAAGCTCCATGTGTTGTGGAGATGCCACCAGTGTCTGACAGAAAACTACGAATCATTAAAGAAGAAACCAAAAAGGAATTGAAGCTCCAGAGGGTAATCAAATACCTCAAAGAAGGATGGCCCAATGGACGCTGCTCTGCCTTTCACAGTATCAAAGATGACCTCACAGTAATAGATGGATTCCTATTCAAAGGAGATAGAACAGTTATTCCTGCGTGCCTTCTACAAGGAATTCTGCAACAGATTCACGAGGGTCATCAAGGTATAGAAAAACGTTGTAGATGAACAAGACAATCCGTGTACTGGCATGCACGACCTGCCAAATGCGTCAACAGGGATGTCGATGATCATGGAATCAACAGGTATGTCGATGATCATGTCCAGGCATGAACGACCTGCCAAATGCGTCAACAGGGATGTCGATGATCATGGAATCAACAGGGATGTCGATGATCATGTCCAGGCATGCACAACCTGCCAAATGCATCAACCTGTGTAGTGCAAAGAACGTATGGAAGAAAATTAACTCATCACCAATCCATGGATCAAAGTTGGTCTGGATCTGTTCTACTCTAAAGGCCGTGACTAATCATTATCGATTATTATTCCAACTATCCCGAGGTGATGATACTGATTTGACAGCAAGATGTCATACGTGCAGCAAAATCCATTTTTGCTCACCGTGGGATACCTTTACACATTGTCTCTGACAATGGTCCTTGCTTCACAAGCTGGGAGTGGAAACAGTGTGCAGTGAAATACAAGTTGAATCACATCACATCAGGCCCACTGTATCCTCAATCAAGTGGCAATGAATAGAAGGGCGAAGGAATAATCAAAAAACTGTTCCATAACACAATCGATGACAACAAGGATTTACCTTTGGCACTGTTGATGGACAGAGCAACACCGTTGTGACCTGGATTATCGCCAGCTCAGATGTTAATGGGTAGAAAAGTTCACACCACATTCCCCGAGATAACCATTCCAGATGTGGATCAGCAAGACATAGGCAACCTATCAGGTTAAGAAAACAAAATCTAGAAGAGAACCATGACAAGCAAACAAAACCTCTATCAAAATTGAAAGAAGGAGAAAATCCTGATGGTGGATGGCAACACATAGTTAAAGTTCCAAGACAAGTCGCACCCAGATCGTACTTAGGTCAGACTGAAAAAGGTTCTATGTTCCGTCGAAATAGAAGAGCACTGTTGCGAATAAAACATCATGTTTCATCTCAAAATCAACATGTTATTGATCAAGATAACATCTTCAAGGACGTTGACTTTCCGAATCCTTACTTGTCACCAATGCAGCAAGACAATATGGAAAATCAATTGCATACTTTGAACAAACCATGGGGAAGATCAACTAGAATAAGGAGACCACCGAACAGGTTAAATTTGTAATGGCTGTAAGAATTACTAATTTATCATCAACAATGTGATGTAACAGTTATTTGCAACTGAATGTAAAAAGTAATAACAAGTTCAAGATTAATACGAGTTCATGTAATGGTCAAAGAAAAATGTCACAAACAAAGATTATAATTGTTTTCCTTTCCAAAAAAAGGGGTGGGTGATATTATCATAACTGTAAGAACTGAAAGGGATAATGGGATATCTAGATTAGCCACTAAAGGGAGCTCGAGTTACCAGTATATAAGACATTGATGCAAAGTCTTGTGAGGAGAGAAGTGAAGGAGAAAGCTAGAGCACAGACTGAAGGAAAGATAGTGTGAGTGAGAGCAGATCATAGTTTATAATAGTGCAGAGATTAGTTGTATGTGAGTGTAGATTACATGTTAATTATCAACTGTATGTTATTTAGGAGTATGTGTCGAATACAAATTAGTAGTGTTAATAAATTTATAGCTTTAAGTTAAAGCTATTGTGTGGGAATTCAGAAAACTACGCGAATCATCCCGAATTTAGCAACACAAAGAACACCACACATGTGGCGTGTGTCTCATTGTCAGCTCCTGCACAGTCCGTGTGTGTGTGTCTCGGTGTCAGCTCCTGTACGGTCTGTGTGTGTGTCTGTGTCAGCTCCTGTACAGTCCATGTGTGTGTATCTCAGTGTCAGCTCCTGTACAGCCCGTGTGTGTGTGTCTCAGTGTCAGCTCCTGTACGCTCTGTGTGTGTGTGTCTCAGTGTCAGCTCCTGTACAGCCCGTGTGTGTGTGTCTCAGTGTCAGCTCCTGTACGGTCTGTGTGTGTGTCTTAGTGTCAGCTCCTGTACGGTCTGTGTGTGTGTCTTAGTGTCAGCTCCTGTACGGTATATGTGTGTGTCACAGTGTCATCTCCTGTAGGGTCTGTGTGTGTGTGTCTCAGTGTCAGCTCCTGTACGGTCTGTGTGTGTGTCTCAGTGTCAGCTCCTGGACAGTCTGTGCGAGAGTCTCAGTGTCAGCTCCAGTACGGTCCATGTGTGTGTGTGTGTGTGCGCGTGTGTTCTCCGTATAAGCCCCTTACAGTCTGTGTGCGTGTCTCAGTGTCAGCCCCTTGAGGATCTGCGTGTGTATATCTCAATGTCAGCTCCTGTATGGTCCGTGTCTGTGTGTCACAGTGTCAGCTCCTGTGCAGTCCGTGTGTGTGTTTCAGTGTCAGCTCCTGTACAGTCTGTGTGTGTGTCTCAGTGTCAGCTCCTGTATGGTCTGTGTGTGTGTGTCTCAGTGTCAGCTCCTGTACAGTCTGTGTGTGTGTTTCAGTGTCAGCTCCTGTACGGTCCGTGTGTGTGTTTCAGTGTCAGCTCCTGTACAGTCTGTGTGTGTGCCTCAGTGTCAGCTCCTGTACAGTCTGTGTGTGTTTCAGTGTCAGCTCCTGTACAGTCTGTGTGTGTGTGTGTGTCCCAGTGTCAGCTCCTGTACGGTCCGTGTGTGTGTCTCAGTGTCAGCTCCTGTACGGTCTCTGTGTGTGTCTCAGTGTCAGCTCCTGTACGGTCTGTGTGTGTGTCTCAGTGTCAGCTCCTGTACGGTCTCAGTGTGTGTCTCAGTGTCAGCTCCTGTACGGTCTCTGTGTGTGTCTCAGTGTCAGCTCCTGTATGGTCTGTGTGTGTGTGTGTCTCAGTGTCAGCTCCTGTACGGTCTCTGTGTGTGTCTCAGTGTCAGCTCCTGTATGGTCTGTGTGTGTGTGTCTCAGTGTCAGCTCCTGTACGGTCTCTGTGTGTGTCTCAGTGTCAGCTCCTGTACGGTCTGTGTGTGTGTGTCTCAGTGTCAGCTCCTGTATGGTCCGTGTGTGTGTCTCAGTGTCAGCGCCTGTACGGTCCGTGTGTGTGTCTCAGTGTCAGCGCCTGTACGGTCCGTGTGTGTGTCTCAGTGTCAGCTCCTGTACAGTCTGTGTGTGTGTCTCAGTGTCAGCTCCTGTACGGTCTCTGTGTGTGTCTCAGTGTCAGCTCCTGTATGGTCTGTGTGTGTGTCTCAGTGTCAGCTCCTGTACGGTCTGTGTGTGTGTGTCTCAGTGTCAGCTCCTGTACGGTCTGTGTGTGTGTCTCAGTGTCAGCTCCTGTACGGTCCGTGTGTGTCTCAGTGTCAGCGCCTGTACGGTCTGTGTGTGTGTCTCAGTGTCAGCTCCTGTACGGTCTCTGTGTGTGTCTCAGTGTCAGCTCCTGTACGGTCTGTGTGTGTGTCTCAGTGTCAGCTCCTGTACGGTCTCTGTGTGTGTCTCAGTGTCAGCTCCTGTACGGTCTGTGTGTGTGTCTCAGTGTCAGCTCCTGTACGGTCTGTGTGTGTGTCTCAGTGTCAGCTCCTGTACGGTCTGTGTGTGTGTGTCTCAGTGTCAGCTCCTGTATGGTCTGTGTGTGTGTGTCTCAGTGTCAGCTCCTGTACGGTCTGTGTGTGTGTCTCAGTGTCAGCTCCTGTACGGTCTGTGTGTGTGTTTCAGTGTCAGCTCCTGTACGGTCAGTGTGTGTGTGTCTCAGTGTCAGCTCCTGTATGGTCTGTGTGTGTGTCTCAGTGTCAGCTCCTGTACGGTCTGTGTGTGTGTCTCAGTGTCAGCTCCTGTATGGTCTGTGTGTGTGTCTCAGTGTCAGCTCCTGTACGGTCCGTGTGTGTGTCTCAGTGTCAGCTCCTGTACGGTCTGTGTGTGTGTGTCTCAGTGTCAGCTCCTGTACGGTCTGTGTGTGTGTCTCAGTGTCAGCTCCTGTACGGTCTGTGTGTGTGTCTTGGTTGTTTTGTGTTCATTGTTCTTCGCCATTTCCACTGCCGGATCTGAATGTTTCCTGCCTCAGTTTATTTCCAGATCGAACTGAGGAAATGCCAGAAGAATCTGGACCGTGTGTGTGGATGCCCCAGTGGAATGTACCAGAGGAAAATTGAGGGGACAACATTTCAGTGTAAAAATTGTACATCCTGCAAGATGCCTCTCAAGGAATGTATGTACAGCACAGCGTGAAAAACCCTCACTGCTTCCGCACTCCTCCCTCCGTTCCTTCCTCCCACCCTCATGCCGGCGGCACTCTCCTCCTCTCTCTGTCCATCTCTCTTCCTAATCCTCTCTCTGTCTCGCAGGTTCAGGGTACAATGATACAATCTGTCATTGTGAACACGGCCAATATTACAACATCCAGAACAAGCTGTGTCAGCCATGTGACAGGTAGGTTCACCGACGGCATCAAACACTCCCAGGACAGGTACAGCATGGGGTTAGATACCGAATAAAGCTCCCTCTACACTGTCCCCATCAATCATTCCCAGGACAGGTACAGCATGGGGTTAGATACCGAGTAAAGCTCCCTCTGCACTGTCTCCACCAAACATTTCCAGGACAGGCACGGCATGGGGGTAGATATAGAGTAAAGCTCTCTCTACACTGTCCCCATCAAACACTCCCAGGACCGGTACAGCAGGGGGATAGATACAGAGTAAAGCTCCCTCTACACGGTCCCCATCAAACACTCCCAGGACAGGTACAACACGGGGTTAGATACAAAGTAAAGCTCCCTCTACACTGTCCCCAACAAACACTCCCAGGACAGGTACAGCACGGGGTTAGATACAGAGTAAAGCTCTCTCTACACTGTCCCCATCAATCATTCCCAGGACAGGTACGGCATGGGGTTAGATGCAGAGTAAAGCTCCCACTACACTGTCCCCATCAAACACCCCCAGGACAGGTACAGCACGGGGTTAGATACAGAGTAAAGCTCCCTCTGCACTGTCTCCACCAAACATTTCCAGGACAGGCACAGCACGGGGTTAGATACAGAATAAAGCTCCCTCTACACTGTCCCCATCAAACACTCCCAGGACAGGTACAGCACGGGGTTAGATACAGAGTAAAGCTCCCTCTACACTTTCCCAATCAAACCTTCCCAGGACAGGCACAGCACAGGGTTAGATACAGAGTAAAGCTCCCTCTACACTGTCCCCATCAATCATTCCCAGGACAGGTACGGCATGGGGTTAGATGCAGAGTAAAGCTCCCACTACACTGTCCCCATCAAACACCCCCAGGACAGGTACAGCGCGGGCTTAGATACAGAGGAAAACTCCCTCGACACTGTCCCCACCAAATACTCCCAGGACAGGTACAGCACGGGATTAGATACAGAGTAAAGCTCCCTTTACACTGTCCCCATCAATCACTCCCAGGACAGGCACGACATGGGTTAGATATAGAGTAAAGCTCCCTCTACACTGTCCCAATCAATTATTCCCAGGACAGGTACAGCACAGGGTTAGATGCAAAGTAAAGCTCCCTCTCCACTGTCCCCATCAAGCACTCCCAGGACAAGTACAGCATGGGGTTAGATACAGAGCAAGGCTCCCTCCACACTGTCCCCATCAATTACTCACAGGACGGATATGGCATGGGGTTAGATGCAGAGTAAAGCTCCCTCTACACTGTGCCCATCAAACAAGGCCAGGACAGGTACAGTACAGGGTTAGCTTCAGAATAAAGTTCCCTCTACACTGTCCCCGACAAACACTCCCAGGACAGGTACAGCACTGGGTTAGATACAGAGTAAAACTCCCTCTTCACTGTCCCCATCAAACAGTCCCAGGACACATACAGCACGGGGTTAGATACAGATTAAAGCTCCCTCTGCACTGTCCCCATCAAACACTCCCAGGACAGGTGCAGCACGGGGATAGATACTGAGTAAAACTCCCTCTTCACTGTCCCCATCAAACACTCCCAGGACAGGTACAGCACGGGGTTAGATACAGAGTAAAACTCCCTCTTCACTGTCCCCATCAAACACTCCCAGGACAGGTACAGCACGGGGTTAGATACAGATTAAAGCTCCCTCTGCACTGTCCCCATCAAACACTCCCAGGACAGGTACAGCACGGGGTTAAATACAGAGTAAAACTCCCTCTTCACTGTCCCCATCAAACACTCCCAGGACAGGTACAGCACGGGGTTAGATACAGATTAAAGCTCCCCCCGCACTGTCCCCATCAAACACTCCCAGGACAGGTACAGCACGGGGTCAGATACACAGTAAAGGTCCCTTTACACTGTCCCCGTCAGTCACCCCCAGGACAGGTACGGCATGGGGTTAGATACAGAGTAAAGCTCCCTCTACACTGTCCCCATCAATCACTCACAGGGCAGGTACGGCATGGGGTTAGATACAGAGTAAAGCTGCCTCTACGCTGTCCCCATCAATCATTCCCAGGACAGGTACGGCACGGGGTTAGATACAGATTAAAGCTCCCCCCGCACTGTCCCCATCAAACACTCCCAGGACAGGTACAGCACGGGGTCAGATACACAGTAAAGGTCCCTTTACACTTTCCCGTCAGACACCCCCAGGACAGGTACGGCATGGGGTTAGGTACAGAGTAAAGCTCCCTCTACACTGTCCCCATCAATCACTCACAGGGCAGGTACGGCATGGGGTTAGATACAGAGTAAAGCTGCCTCTACGCTGTCCCCATCAATCATTCCCAGGACAGGTACGGCATGGGGTTAGATGCAGAGTAAAGCTCCCACTACACTGTCCCCATCAAACACCCCCAGGACAGGTACAGCACGGGGTTAGATACAGAGTAAAGCTCCCTCTGCACTGTCTCCACCAAACATTTCCAGGACAGGCACAGCACGGGGTTAGATACAGAGTAAAGCTCCCTCTACACTGTCCCCATCAAACACTCCCAGGACAGGTACAGCACGGGGTTAGATACAGAGTAAAGCTCACTCTACACTTTCCCAATCAAACCTTCCCAGGACAGGCACAGCACAGGGTTAGATACAGAGTAAAGCTCCCTCTACACTGTCCCCATCAATCATTCCCAGGACAGGTACGGCATGGGGTTAGATGCAGAGTAAAGCTCCCACTACACTGTCCCCATCAAACACCCCCAGGACAGGTACAGCGCGGGCTTAGATACAGAGGAAAACTCCCTCTACACTGTCCCCACCAAATACTCCCAGGACAGGTACAGCACGGGATTAGATACAGAGTAAAGCTCCCTTTACACTGTCCCCATCAATCACTCCCAGCACAGGCACGACATGGGTTAGATATAGAGTAAAGCTCCCTCTACACTGTCCCAATCAATCATTCCCAGGACAGGTACAGCACAGGGTTAGATGCAAAGTAAAGCTCCCTCTCCACTGTCCCCATCAAGCACTCCCAGGACAAGTACAGCATGGGGTTAGATACAGAGCAAGGCTCCCTCCACACTGTCCCCATCAATTACTCACAGGACGGATATGGCATGGGGTTAGATGCAGATTAAAGCTCCCTCTACACTGTCCCCATCAAACAAGGCCAGGACAGGTACAGTACAGGGTTAGATTCAGAATAAAGTTCCCTCTACACTGTCCCCATCAAACACTCCCAGGACAGGTACAGCACGGGGTTAGATACAGATTAAAGCTCCCTCCGCACTGTCTCCACCAAACATTTCCAGGACAGGCACAGCACGGGGTTAGATACAGAGTAAAACTCCCTCTTCACTGTCCCCATCAAACACTCCCAGGACAGGTACAGCACGGGGTTAGATACAGATTAAAGCTCCCCCCGCACTGTCCCCATCAAACACTCCCAGGACAGGTACAGCACGGGGTCAGATACACAGTAAAGGTCCCTTTACACTTTCCCGTCAGACACCCCCAGGACAGGTACGGCATGGGGTTAGGTACAGAGTAAAGCTCCCTCTACACTGTCCCCATCAATCACTCACAGGGCAGGTACGGCATGGGGTTAGATACAGAGTAAAGCTGCCTCTACGCTGTCCCCATCAATCATTCCCAGGACAGGTACGGCATGGGGTTAGATGCAGAGTAAAGCTCCCACTACACTGTCCCCATCAAACACCCCCAGGACAGGTACAGCACGGGGTTAGATACAGAGTAAAGCTCCCTCTGCACTGTCTCCACCAAACATTTCCAGGACAGGCACAGCACGGGGTTAGATACAGAGTAAAGCTCCCTCTACACTGTCCCCATCAAACACTCCCAGGACAGGTACAGCACGGGGTTAGATACAGAGTAAAGCTCACTCTACACTTTCCCAATCAAACCTTCCCAGGACAGGCACAGCACAGGGTTAGATACAGAGTAAAGCTCCCTCTACACTGTCCCCATCAATCATTCCCAGGACAGGTACGGCATGGGGTTAGATGCAGAGTAAAGCTCCCACTACACTGTCCCCATCAAACACCCCCAGGACAGGTACAGCGCGGGCTTAGATACAGAGGAAAACTCCCTCTACACTGTCCCCACCAAATACTCCCAGGACAGGTACAGCACGGGATTAGATACAGAATAAAGCTCCCTTTACACTGTCCCCATCAATCACTCCCAGCACAGGCACGACATGGGTTAGATATAGAGTAAAGCTCCCTCTACACTGTCCCAATCAATCATTCCCAGGACAGGTACAGCACAGGGTTAGATGCAAAGTAAAGCTCCCTCTCCACTGTCCCCATCAAGCACTCCCAGGACAAGTACAGCATGGGGTTAGATACAGAGCAAGGCTCCCTCCACACTGTCCCCATCAATTACTCACAGGACGGATATGGCATGGGGTTAGATGCAGATTAAAGCTCCCTCTACACTGTCCCCATCAAACAAGGCCAGGACAGGTACAGTACAGGGTTAGATTCAGAATAAAGTTCCCTCTACACTGTCCCCATCAAACACTCCCAGGACAGGTACAGCACGGGGTTAGATACAGATTAAAGCTCCCTCTGCACTGTCCCCATCAAACACTCCCAGGACAGGTACAGCACGGGGATAGATACTGAGTAAAACTCCCTCTTCACTGTCCCCATCAAACACTCCCAGGGCAGGTACAGCACGGGGTTAGATACAGAGTAAAACTCCCTCTTCACTGTCCCCATCAAACACTCCCAGGACAGGTACAGCACGGGGTTAGATACAGATTAAAGCTCCCTCTGCACTGTCCCCATCAAACACTCCCAGGACAGGTACAGCACGGGGTCAGATACACAGTAAAGGTCCCTTTACACTGTCCCCGTCAGACACCCCCGCGACAGGTACAGCACGTGGTTAGATACAGAGTAAAGCTCCCTCTACACTGTCCCCATCAATCACTCACAGGGCAGGTACGGTATGGGGTTAGATACAGAGTAAAGCTCCCTCTACACTGTCCCAATCAATCATTCCCAGGACAGGTACAGCACAGGGTTAGATGCAAAGTAAAGCTCCCTCTCCACTGTCCCCATCAAGCACTCCCAGGACAAGTACAGCATGGGGTTAGATACAGAGCAAGGCTCCCTCCACACTGTCCCCATCAATTACTCACAGGACGGATATGGCAATGGGTTAGATGCAGAGTAAAGCTCCCTCTACACTGTCCCCATCAAACAAGGCCAGGACAGGTACAGTACAGGGTTAGATTCAGAATAAAGTTCCCTCTACACTGTCCCCATCAAACACTCCCAGGACAGGTACAGCACGGGGTTAGATACAGAGTAAAACTCCCTCTTCACTGTCCCCATCAAACACTCCCAGGACACATACAGCACGGGGTTAGATACAGATTAAAGCTCCCTCTGCACTGTCCCCATCAAACACTCCCAGGACAGGTACAGCACGGGGATAGATACTGAGTAAAACTCCCTCTTCACTGTCCCCATCAAACACTCCCAGGACAGGTACAGCACGGGGTTAGATACAGAGTAAAACTCCCTCTTCACTGTCCCCATCAAACACTCCCAGGACAGGTACAGCACGGGGTTAGATACAGAGTAAAACTCCCTCTTCACTGTCCCCATCAAACACTCCCAGGACAGGTACAGCACGGGGTTAGATACAGAGTAAAACTCCCTCTTCACTGTCCCCATCAAACACTCCCAGGACAGGTACAGCACGGGGTTAGATACAGAGTAAAACTCCCTCTTCACTGTCCCCATCAAACACTCCCAGGACAGGTACAGCACGGGGTTAGATACAGAGTAAAACTCCCTCTGCACTGTCTCCACCAAACATTTCCAGGACAGGCACAGCACGGGGTTAGATACAGAGTAAAGCTCCCTCTACACTGTCCCCATCAAACACTCCCAGGACAGGTACAGCACGGGGTTAGATACAGAGTAAAGCTCCCTCTACACTGTCCCCATCAATCATTCCCAGGACAGGTACGGCTCGGGGTTAGATGCAGAGTAAAGCTCCCTCTACACTGTCCCCATCAAACACTCCCAGGACAGGTACAGCACGGGGTCAGATACACAGTAAAGGTCCCTTTACACTGTCCCCGTCCGACACCCCCAGGACAGGTACAGCACGGGGTTAGATACAGAGTAAAGCTCCCTCTACACTGTCCCCATCAAACACTCTGTGGCACCATCAATAACACACGAGCTGAAACGTGGAGAACTCAATCGAGGCTTTATTGAGCAGACTTGTTCCCCAGCAGCTCAGTTACAGAATGCGGCTGCTGGGAGAAACCGGATTCTTGTACCCCGCCTTTCTGGGTGGAGACCAGTTGTCGGCAGATCCAATCAGGACCCAGTGTCTGTCCACCAATAGCTTCTCGGCATCATGGTGTACCGTATTACCCCTAATACATACCACCACATTCTCCCCTTGTTAAAAAAGAACCCTGCTGGGTGGTGGGTGGTATGGTGGTAGGGGTTTACAGGGTCGGTACCTTAACCATTGAACTATATACAATCATGCCGCTTTTACTGGGCCACCAAATTATTCACATTTTACCCGATTTGCAGCGTTAACTATTTACAACAATGCCGCTTTTACTGGGCCACAGAATTATTTACATTACTTAAACCGATTCGATGAGCTGAGAGGGTGCCCTGGTCGCCCTTTCCGATCGTCGCAGCCCGGGTGGTGGTGGTGGTGCTGGCTCGGGTCCGGTCGACTCTGGGAGCATCGCGCTGTCCCCTTCTGTTTCCTTACTCCTGGGCGGGCCTGGGAGGAGAACCGATCCCCCCGGGAAGGGGGTGGCTGTGGGGTGCACCGGCGGGAGTGAGGGGGTGGTGATTGTTGTTGGGGGCGGTGTGGGGAGCACAACAGGCGCCAGGTCCCGCAGAGAGACCGTGTCCTGTCGGCCGTCTGGGTACGCCACGTAGCGTACTGCGGGTTTGCGTGGAGTAGATGTACCTTTTCCACCAGTGCGTCTGATTTGTGCGCCCGCACATGTTTCCGGAGCAGGATGGGTCCCGGGGCTGCCAGCCAGGTCGGAAGTGACGTTCCAGAGGAGGACTTCCTAGGGAAGACAAGGAGGCGCTCGTGAGGCGTTTGGTTAGTGGTGGTACACAGCAGGGACCGGATAGAATGAAGGGCATCCGGGAGGACTTCCTGCCAGCAGGAGGTTGGGAGACTCCTAGACCGTAGGGCCAGTAGGACGGTCTTCCAGACCGTTCCGTTCTCCCTCTCTACCTGCCCGTTCCCCCGGGGTTGTAACTGGTCGTCCTGCTCAAGGCTATGCCCTTGCTGAGCAGGAATTGACGCAGCTCGTCGCTCATGAAGGAGGACCCCCTATCGCTGTGGATGTAGGCGGGGAAACCGAACACAGTAAAGATGGTGCAGAGGGCTTTAATGACCGTGGCCGCGGTCATGTCGGGGCAGGGGATGGCGAAGGGGAAACGGGAGTGTTCGTCAACGACGTTAAGAAAGTACATGTTGCGATCGGTGGCGGGGAGGGGGCCTTTGAAATCCAAACTGAGGCGATCAAAGGGACGGGAAGCCTTGATCAGGTGCGCTCTATCTGGCCTGAAAAAATGCGGTTTGCATTCTGCGCAGATTTGGCAGTTCCTGGTGACTGTTCGGACGTCCTCGACAGAGTACGGGAGGTTGCGGGCTTTTATGAAGTGGTAGAAACGAGTGCCCCCGGGTGGCAGAGGTCCTCGTGGAGAGCTCGGGGACGGTCCACTTGTGAGTGGGCACATGTGCCGCGAGATAGGGCATCGGACGGCTCATTCAGCTTTCCGGGACGGTACAAGATCTCATAATTGAAGGTGGAGACTTCGATCCTCCATCGGAGGATCTTGTCGTTTTTTTATCTTGCCCCGCTGTGCATTATCGAACATAAAGGTCTATCGACCGTTGGTCAGTGAGGAGAGTGAATCTCCTACCGGCCAGGTAATGCCTCCAATGTCGCACAGCTTCCACGATGGCTTGGGCCTCCTTTTCCACTGAGGCGAGGCGAATTTCTGAAGCGTGGAGGGTCCGGGAGTAAAAGGCCACAGGTCTGCCCTCTTGGTTGAGAGTGGCCACCAGAGCTACGTCGGATGCATCGCTCTCGACTTGGAAGGGGACGGACTCGTCAAATGCGCACATCGTGGCCTTTGCGTTATCCTCTTTGATGCGGCTGAAGGCCTGGCGGGCCTCTGTCGACAGGGGAAAGGTAGTGGACTGGATTAGTGGGTGGGCCTTGTCTGCGTATTGGGGAACCCACTGGGCATAACAAGAAAAGAAGCCCAGGCAGCGTTTCAGGGCTTTGGCACAGTGGGGGAGAGGGAACTCCATGAGGGGGCTTCTCCCCGGTCTTCACAACTACCACCTGGGCTCTCCAGGGACTATTGCTGGCCTGGATTCTGCCTTCCTTCAGCAGCCGCTGGACTTCGGACCGGATAAACGTCCGGTCCTGGGCGCTGTATCGTCTGCTCCTAGTGGCGACGGGCTTGCAATCCGGGGTGAGGTTCGCAAACAAGGAAGGCGGTTCAACCTTGAGGGTCGCGAGGCCGCAGATAGTCAGTGGGGGTATAGGGCCGCCAAATTTGAATGTTAAGCTCTGGAAATCCAACCCCAGGAGTGTGGGAGCGCAGAGGTGGGGAAGGACATACAGCCGGTAATTTTTGAACTCTCTCCCCTGCACCGTTAGGTTTGCTATGCAGAACCCTTTGATTTCAATGGATTGGGACCCCGTCGCCAGGAAAATGTTTTGGGTGCTTGGACGAATTAGCGTCTTACCGTGTCTGGATGAATAAAACTCTCCGTGCTCCCAGAGTCGATCAAACACGGCGTCTCGTGCCCATTCACCAGCACCTTCGTCGTTGCTGTCTGGAGCGTCCAGGGCCGCGACTGGTCCAGGGACACCGATGCCAAACGTGGTTGCTGCATCTGGTCATTGTCTTCCGGCAGCGTGGAGCCATCCACGCTGGGGTCCTTGCATGTCAGCCAAGATGGCGGCGTCCATGGATCGCACGGGGTCGGGGGTGGACAAAATGGCCGCTCCCATGGATCGCACGCGGTCGAGGGTGGACAAAATGGCCGCTCCCATGGATCGCACGCAGCCCGTGGGAAACAAGATGGCAGCGCCCATCCCCCCCTCGTGGAGTCCGGGGTCCAAAATGGCGGCTCATGGGTCGCTGGTGGGGGGTGAGTTTGTGGTCCCGTTTCTTCCCCGGTGATAGCGGCGACCCCCCGGGACTGGCACACCGCTGCGTAGTGCTCCTTTTTGCCGCAGCTTTTCCAGGTGGCCGAGCGGGCCGGGCACCGCTGCTGGGGGTGTTTCGGCTGACCGCAAAAATAGCAGTGGGGCCCCACCGGGTGGTCTGGGGTACTGGCCACGCACGCTTGTGGGGGGGTGGGGGTGCCGGGGGTCGATCGCGGCGGGGGTCCATGGAGCCCAAGGGGCTGTAGTGCAGTCGGGGGCATAGGCGTGGGCGTTTTGGGAGGCCACGTTGAGGGAGGCCACAAGGGCCCGTGCCTCTGTGAGTCCGAGAGAGTCTTTTTCTAAAAGTCTCTGGCGAATTTGCGACGATGCCAAACCTGCTACGTAAGCGTCTCTGATCAGGAGGTCCGTGTGCTCATTCGCCGTTACTGCTGGGCAGTTGCAGTTTCTTCTCAGGATCAGTAGAGCATTGTAGAATTCGTCTAGCGATTCCCCGGGGATTTGCCGTCTCGTCGCGAGCTGGTGGCGTGCATAGACCTGGTTGATGGCCGAATGTAGGTCTCTCTCAGCAAGGTGATCGCTGCTTGGAAATTTTCCGCGTCCTCGATGAGTGCGTAGATTTTGGGACTCACTCTGGAATGCAGGACCTGCATCTTCTGGTCTTCTGTTGGTCTGCCGGGGGCCGTTCGGAGGTATCCCTCAAAGCACACCAGCCAGTGTTTAAACGCCGATGTTGAGATAGCTGCTTGGGGGCCGATTCGCAGGCACTCCGGGGCGAAACGGAGCTCCATATTCCTTTTTAAGTCTGCTCAATAAATTGTGACACCATCGATCACACACGAGCTGAAACGTGGAGAACTCAATCGAGGCTTTATTGAGCAGACTTGTTCCCCAGCAGCTCAGTTACAGAATGCAGCTGCTGGGAGAAACCGGGTTCTTATACCCAGCCTATCTGGGTGGAGCCCAGTAGGCGGCAGATCCAATCAGGACCCAGTATCTGTCCACCAATAGCCCCTTGGGATCATGGTGTTCCGTATTACCCCTAATACATACCACCACACACTCCCAGGGCCGGTGCAGCAGGGGGTTTGATACAGAATAAAGTTCCTTCTCCACTTCCCCATCAACCACTCTCAGGACAGGTACAGCAGGGTTAGATACGGAGTAAAGATCCCACTACACTATCCCCATTAAACAATCCCAGGACAGGTACAGCACGGGGTTAGATACAGAGAAAAGCACCATCTCCACTGTCCCCATCAAACACTCCCAGGGCAGGTACGGCATGGGGTTAGATATAGAGTAAAGCTCCATCTACACTGTCCCCATCAAACGCTCCCAGGACAGATACAGCACGGGGTTAGATCTCGAGTAAAGCTCCCTCTACACAGTCCCCATCAAACTCTCCCAGGTAAGATACGGCATGGGGTTTGATATAGAGTAAAGCTCCCTCTACACTGTCCCCATCAAACACTCCCAGGACAGGTACAGCATGGGGTTAGATACA
This sequence comes from Scyliorhinus torazame, assembly GCF_047496885.1. Taxonomy (NCBI): domain Eukaryota; kingdom Metazoa; phylum Chordata; class Chondrichthyes; order Carcharhiniformes; family Scyliorhinidae; genus Scyliorhinus; species Scyliorhinus torazame. The sequence goes on along the minus strand of NC_092722.1, from coordinate 72,800,270 downwards.
GAGTAAAGCTCCCTCTACACTGTCCCCATCAAACACTCCCAGGACAGGTACAGCACGGGGTTAGATACAGAGTAAAGCTCCCTCTACACTGTCCCCATCAAACACTCCCAGGACAGGTACAGCACGGGGTTAGATACAGAATAAAGCCCCCTATACACTGTTCCCATCAAACACTCCCAGGACAAGTACAGCACAGGGTTAGATACAGAGTAAAGCTCCCTCTACACTGTCCCCATCAAACACTCCCAGGACAGGTACAGCATCGGGGTTAGATACAGAGTAAAGCTCCTTCTACACTGTCCCCATCAAACACTCCCAGGACAGGTACAGCACGGGGTTAGATACAGAGTAAAGCTCCCTCTACACTGTCCCCATCAAACACTCCCAGGACAGGTACAGCACGGGGTTTGATACAGAGTAAAGCTCCCTCTACACTGTCCCCATCAAACACTCCCAGGACAGGTACAGCACGGGGTTAGATACAGAGTAAAGCTCCCTCTACACTGTCCCCATCAAACACTCCCAGGACAGGTACAGCACGGGGTTAGATACAGAGTAAAGCTCCCTCTACACTGTCCCCATCAAACACTCCCAGGACAGGTACAGCACGGGGTTTGATACAGAGTAAAGCTCCCTCTACACTGTCCCCATCAAACACTCCCAGGACAGGTACAGCACGGGGTTTGATACAGAGTAAAGCTCCCTCTACACTGTCCCCATCAAACACTCCCAGGACAGGTACAGCACGGGGTTTGATACAGAGTAAAGCTCCCTCTACACTGTCCCCATCAAACACTCCCAGGACAGGTACAGCACGGGGTTAGATACTGTGTCAAGCTCCCTCTTCTCTGTCCCCATCAAACACTCCCAGGACAGGTACAGCACAGGGTTAGATACAGAGTAAAGCTCCCTCTACACTGTCCCCATCAAACACTCCCAGGACAGGTACAGCACGGGGTTAGATACTGTGTCAAGCTCCCTCTTCTCTGTCCCCATCAAACACTCCCAGGACAGGTACACCACGGAGTTAGATATAGAGTAAAGCTCCCTCCACGCTCCTCCTATCAAACATACCCACATCATCTCAGTTACAGAGACTGGGCAGCCAGATTCCCAATGGGAGGAGGGGTTTAACTGTCACATCGACGTGCCAGCTATTGGACCGGTTGTATAAGCACCAATCACTCATCAGGAATTGGGTAAATATGTTGTGGATTAATTTATAAAGAGTTGGTACATCTGTCTTGTTGTATAGAGGTATAAATCTCCAAGCAGACAGAGGTGATGTGTGTGTGTGTCCTGCTCAAAGAAAATGTGAAACCAAGATGGCATCATCTGACACACTTTTCAGGCAGCGATGTGAAGCTGCTATCCTTGAGTGGAATATTATAACATGCCACTTTCTTTCTGCAGATACTTACCCTTTCCTCTCACTGTCTCTCCCTCTCTGTTTCTCCCTCCCTCTGTCTCTCCCTCTCTCTCTGCCTCTCCATCTCTCTCTGTCTTTCCTACTCTCTGTCTCTCCCACTCTCTCGGTCTCTCCCTCTTTCTTTCGCTCTCTGTCTCTCCCACTCTCTCTGTCTCTCCCACTCTCTCTCGCTCTCTGTCTTTCCTACTGATGCACAATCAATTACTCTCGAGACAAGGTGAGTCATAACTAATCGGCTTTAATCAGCTAGAACTGTACCCAGCAGCTTCGATACAGAAAGTGAAGGCTGCTGGGACGGCATTGGTTCTTATACCCCGCCTTTCAAGGTGGAGCTATGTACGTTAGCCAATGGTAGACTCCTAGGTCTAGCCAATGGTCATCCACCTCTCAGGTACTGCAATACCTGGTATTACCACATTCACCCCCTGTTTGAAAAGAACCCAGCGGGGCGATGGCCAACGTTACTGTCGCCTTTTGCATGGTAGGACCATGTATGGAGGTACCGTGATGTCGAGGGTAACAGAAAACGTTTTTTTTAATTTTATGGTGCAGTAATCAGACGATCGGGTGGCCTGGTCGTCCTTCTGGAGCATCTGGGCTTCGGCGATGATTCTGGTGGGGGCCCCGGCGATTGTGGTTCCGGGAACGTGGTGTCTTCCTCCCAGGTAGCTTCGTCACCCCTAGGCGGCGCTGTTGGGGCGAAAAGTGGGCAGGGGGAGGGGCACCTGTAGGGGGCGTCGGTGCCTGTTCGGCGCTGGGTAGGGGTGGCGGCAGTACTGACCCTCTGGTCAGGTGCTGCGGGGAGGATGGGGGTGGGGGCAATGGTGCGGGTGCGCGTGGGGCTCCGGCGGGCGCCAGGTCCCGAGGGGAGATCGTGTCTTGGCGGCCGTCGGGGAACGCTACATAGGCGTATTGGGGGTTGGCATGCAGCGGGTGGACCGTCTCAACCAACGGGTCCGACTTGTGCGCCCTCACATGTTTCCGAAGCAGGATGGGTCCGGGTGTTGCTAGCCAGGTTGGGAGCGAGGTCCCGGAGGAGGACTTCCTTGGGAAAACAAGGAGACGTTCGTGAGGTGTCTGGTTTGTGGTAGTACAGAGCAGCGACCGGATGGAGTGGAGGGCCACTGGGAGGACTTCTTGCCAGCGGGGGACTGGGAGATTCCTGGACCGAAGGGCCAGCAGGACGGTCTTCCAGACCGTTCCGTTCTCCCTTTCTACCTGTCCGTTTCCCCGGGGGTTGTAACTGGTCGTCCTGCTGGAGGCAATGCCTTTGCTGAGCAGGAATTGACGCAGTTCGTCGCTCATAAAGGATGACCCCCTATCACTGTGAATGTATGCGGGGAAACCGAACAGTGTAAAAATACCCTGGAGGGCCTTGATGACGGTGGTCGTGGTCATGTCCGTGCAGGGGATGGTGAATGGGAACCGGGAGTACTCGTCAATCACGTTCAGGAAGTACGTGTTGCGGTCGGTGGAGGGGAGGGGGCCTTTGAAATCCATGCTGAGGCGTTCAAAGGGACGGGAAGCCTTTATCAGATGCGTTCTCTCTGGCTGGTAGAAGTGCAGTTTGCACTCCGCGCAGATTTGGCAGTCCCTGGTGACTGTCCTGACCTCCTCGATGGAGTAGGGCAGGTTGCGGGTCTTAATGAAATGAAAGAAACGAGTGACCCCCGGGTGGCAGAGGTCCTTGTCGAGGGCTCGGAGGCGGTCCACTTGTGCGGTGGCACAAGTGCCGCGGGACAGGGCATCAGGAGGCTCGTTTAGCTTCCCGGGACGGTACAAGATCTCGTAATTGTAGGTGGAGAGTTCTATCCTCCACCGTAAAATCTTGTCGTTTTTAATCTTGCCCCGCTGCGCATTATCGAACATGAAGGCCACCGACCGTTGGTCTGTGAGGAGAGTGAATCTCCTGCCGGCCAGGTAATGCCTCCAGTGCCGCACAGCTTCCACCATGGCCTGGGCCTCCTTTTCGACCGAGGAGTGGCGAATTTCGGAAGCATGGAGAGTGCGGGAGATGAAAGCCACGGGCCTGCCCGCTTGGTTGAGTGTGGCGGCCAGAGCTACGTCGGACGCGTCGCTCTCGACCTGGAAGGGGAGGGACTCGTCGATGGCGTGCATCGTGGCTTTTGCAATGTCCGCTTTGATGCGGCAGAAGGCCTGGCGGGCCTCCGTCGACAGGGGGAAGGTTGTGGACTGGATCAGGGGTCGAGGCTTGTCTGCGTACTTAGGGACCCATTCTGCATAATAGCTAAAGAAGCCGAGGCAGCGCTTTAGGGCCTTGGGGCAGTGAGGGAGGGGGAACTCCATAAGGGGGCGCATGCGTTCAGGGTCGGGGCCTATGGCTCCATTTCGCACTACGTAGCCTAGGATGGCTAGACGGTCGGTGCTAAACACGCATTTATCCTTATTGTAGGTCAGATTAAGAATATTCGCGGTCTGGAGAATTTTTCGGAGGTTGGTGTCCTGGTCCTGCTGGTCATGGCCGCAGATGGTGGCGTTATCAAGATACGGGAACATTGCGTATAAGCTGTACCGGTCAACCATTCGGTCCATCTCGCATTGGAAGACCGAGACCCCATTAGTGGCACCAAAGGGAACCCTTAAAAATTGGTAGACCCGCCCATCTGCTTCGAAGGCAGTGTACTGGCGGTCACCATGATGGAGGGGCAGCTGGTGGTAGGCGGACTTGAGATCCACCGTGGAGAAAACCTTGTATTGCGCAATCCTGTTTACCAGGTCGGCTATACGGGGGAGAGGGTACGCGTCCAGTTGCGTAAACCTGTTGATGGTCTGGCTATAGTCGATGACCATCCTATGCTTCTCCCCGGTCTTTACCACCACAACTTGAGCCCTCCAGGGGCTGTTGCTCGCTTCGATGACCCGTTCCGTCAGCAGCCTTTGGACCTCGGACCTGATGAAGGTCCGGTCCTGGGCACTGTACCGTCTGCTCCTGGTGGCGACGGGTTTGCAATCTGGGGTGAGGTTCGCAAACAGGGAAGGCGGGTCGACCTTAAGGGTCGCGAGGCCGCAGACAGTAAGGGGGGGGTACAGGACCTCCAAATTTAAAGGTCAGGCTTTGTAGGTGGCACTGGAAATCCAGCCCAAGGAGGGTGGCTGCGCAGAGGTGCGGCAGAACGTACAGGCGGAAATTGCGGAATTCCTTGCCTTGGACAGTGAGGTTCACTAGGCAGAACCCCTTTATCTCCACTGCGTGTGACCCGGGGGCCAGGGAGATCCGTTGGTTTACGGGATGGGTGACAAGGGAACAGCGCCTTATCGTGTCCGGGTGGACAAAGCTTTCCGTGCTCCCGGAGTCGATCAGACGACGTGGCCATTGATGGCGATCGTTGTGGTGGCTTTCGCTAGCATCCAGGGCCGACTCTGGTCCAGGGTAACGGAGGCCAGCTGCAGCAAGGAGGAGTTCTGGTCAGGCAGCGTGGAGTAGGCTGTGCTGGGGGCTTGAGGCCCCATCCAAGATGGCGTCAGCCACGGGTCGGACATGGAGTCCGGGGATGCCGAAGATGGCGAGGGACAAAATGGCGGCGCCCACCCATCCAGCGTGGTGGCCGGGGGGCAAAATGGCCACACCCGTGGATCGCACGCGGCCAGGGGATAGGAGGGCGGCGGTGGGCTTTGGACAGCCAGGACCTGAACAAAAGGCTGCCGATAGTCGCTGGAGACTGCGGCCACGGCGCGGGCCTGGCAGACCCCGACATAGTGGCCCTTCTTGCCGCACCCTTTGCAGGTGGCGGTGCGGGCCGGGCAGCGCGGGCGGGGATGATTCGCCTGCCCGCAGAAAAAGCAGCGTTGGCCGGTAGCGATTGTGGGCCGTCTCGTCGTGCAGGTTTGCGGGGTTAGGGGATAGGTCGGGGGGGCTGCCGTTATGGGGTGCCACGCAGCCCAGGGGGGGCACCACGCGTCCGGGGGCAAAAGCCAGCGCGTTTTTATACGCAACGTCCATAGACCCCGCCAGGGCCCGTGCCTCAGTAATTCCCAGTGTGTCCATTTCTAGGAGCCTCCGGCGGATATCGGGAGAAGTCATACCTGCCACGAAAGCAACCCTGATCAAAAGTTCCGTGTGCTCGTTCCCCGTAACTGGTGGGCAGCCACAGTTTCGGCCCAGCACTAGCAGTGCCCGATAGAAGTCTTCCAGTGTTTCTTCAGGGCTCTGCCTCCTCGTTGCCAGCAGGTGACGGGCGTAGACCTGGTTCACAGGTCGGATATAATGTCCTTCTAGCAGCTCGACAGCTGCAGCATAATTCTCCGCCTCTTCGATCAGAGGGTAGATTGCAGGGCTGACCCGGGAGCGTAGAAGGTACATCTTCTGCCTTTCCGTGGGGGTGTCGGCGGCCGTGTCGACGAAGCTCTTAAACACGCCAGCCAGTGCTTGAAGATAGCAGCGGAGTTGGCTGCGTTGGGGCTGAGCTGAAGGCACTCCGGCTTGATGCGGAGATCCGTCCTTTCAGAAGTAATAGCTGATTAAATTGGTGAGTCATAACTAATCGGCTTTAATCAGCTAGAACTGTACCCAGCAGCTTCGATACAGAAAGTGACGGCTGCTGGGACGGCATTGGTTCTTATACCACGCCTCTCAGGGTGGAGCTATGTACATCAGCCAATGGTAGACGCCTAGGTCTAGCCAATGGGTATCCACCTCGGGTACTGCAATACCTGGGAGTACCACACCTACTCTCTCTGTCTCTCCCACTCTCTCTGTCTCTCCCACTCTCTCTCGCTCTCTGTCTCTCCCTCTCGCTCTGTCTCTCCCTCTGTCTCGCTCCTCTCTCGCTCCTCTCTCTCTGTTTCTCTCTGTCTCACTCCTCTGCCTTTCTGTCTCGCTCCTCACTCTCTCTCTGTCTCATTCCTCTCTCTCTCTCTCTCTCTCTCTGTCTGCCTGAGGTTTATTTCCTCATTCTCCTCCCAATTTCACTCTTTTATTGATTTTTCAGTTGCAATAATGGAGAATACTGCAGAACCCGCTGCCCCCCAGGGAATATGGGTAAGTTTATTCTAACCATTCACCATGGCCCCAACCCCTTCTGCCGATAACCCCATGTCACCAATATTCCGGGTTCCTGACCCCTGGGTAAGGGAGGGGATGAATCAGCTCAGGTTCTTGGTCCTGATCCCTGTCCAGTGACCTCTGGAGTTGAGAGAGAGGGAGAGGGTGAATCAGCCTGGGTTCCTGCTCCTGATCCCTGTCCAGTGACCTCTGGGTTATGGAGGGGGTGAATCAGCCCGGGTTCCTGCTCCTGATCCCTGTCCAGTGACCCTGGGTTAGCGAGGGGGTGAATCAGTCCGGGTTCCTGCTCCTGATCCCTGTCCAGTGACCCTGGGTTAGGGAGGGGGTGAATCAGCCCGGGTTCCTGCTCCTGATCCCTGTCCAGTGACCCTGGGTTAGGGAGGGAGCGAATCAGCCTGGGTTCCTGCTCCTGATCCCTGTCCAGTGACCCTGGGTTAGGGAGGGGGTGAATCAGTCCGGGTTCCTGCTCCTGATCCCTGTCCAGTAGCCCCTGGGTTAGGGAGGGGGTGAATCAGTCCGGGTTCCTGCTCCTGATCCCTGTCCAGTGACCCTGGGTTAGGGAGGGGGTGAATCAGTCCGGGTTCCAGCTCCTGATCCCTGTCCAGTGACCCTTAGGTTAGGGAGTGGGAGTGAATCAGTGACCCCTGGGTTAGGGAGGGGGTGAATCAGCCCGGGTTCCTGCTCCTGATCCCTGTCCAGTGACCCCTGGGTTAGGGAGGGGGTGAATCAGCCCGGGTTCCTGCTCCTGATCCCTGTCCAGTGACCCTGGGTTAGGGAGGGGATGAATCAGTCCGGGTTCCTGCTCCTGATCCCTGTCCAGTGACCCTGGGTTAGGGAGGGGGTGGATCAGTCCGGGTTCCTGCTCCTGACCCCTGTCCAGTGACCCTGGGTTCGGGAGGGGAGAGTGAATCAGTCCGGGTTCCTGCTCCTGAATCCTGTCCAGTGACCCTGGGTTAGGGAGGGGGTGAATCAGCCCGGGTTCCTGCTCGTGATCCCTGTCCTGTGACCCTGGATTAGAGAGGGAGTGAATCAGTCCGGGTTCCTACTCCTGATCCCTGTCCGGTGACCCTGCATTAGGGAGGGAGTGAATCAGCCCGGGTTCCTGCTCGTGATCCCTGTCCTGTGACCCTGGATTAGGGAGGGGGTGAATCAGTCCGGGTTCCTGCTCTGATCCCTGTCCAGTGACCCTGGGTTAGGGAGGGAGTGAATCTGTCCGGGTTTCTGCTCCTGATCCCTGTCCAGTGACCTTGGGTTAGGGAGGGAGTGAATCAGTCCGGGTTCCTGCTCCTGATCCCTGTCCAGTGACCCTGCGTTAGGCAGGGGGTGAATCAGCCCAGGTTCCTGCTCCTGATCCCTGCCCTGTGACTCTGGGTTAGGGAGGGGGTGAATCAGTCCGGGTTCCTGCTCCTGATCCCTGACCAGTGACCCTGGGTTAGGGAGGGAGTGAATCAGTCCAGGTTCCTGCTCCTGATCCCTGTCCAGTGACCCTGGGTTAGGGAGGGAGTGAACCAGCCCAGGTTCCTGTTCCTGATCCCTGTCCAGCTACCCTGGGTTATGGTGGGGGTGAATCAGCCCGGGTTCCTGCTCCTGATCCCTGTCCAGTGCCCCTGGGTTAGGGAGGGCGTGAATCAGCCCGGGTTCCTGCTCCTGATCCCTGTCCAGTGACCCTGGGTTAGGGAGGGGGTGAATCAGTCCGGGTTCCTGCTCCTGATCCCTGTCCAGTGACTCTGGGTTAGGGAGGGGGTGAATCAGCCCAGGTTCCTGCTCCTGATCCCTGTCTAGTGACCCTGGGTTAGGGAGGGAGTGAATCAGCCCGGGTTCCTGCTCCTGATCCCTGTCCAGTGACCCTGGGTTAGGAGGGGGTGAATCAGTCCGGGTTCCTGCTCCTGATCCCTGTCCAGTGACCCTGGGTTAGGGAGGGGGTGAATCAGCCCAGGTTCCTGCTCCTGATCCCTGTCCAGTGACCCTGGGTTAGGGAGGGGGTGAATCAGTCCGGGTTCCTGCTCCTGATCCCTGTCCAGTGACCCCTGAGTTAGGGAGGGGTTGAATCAGTCCGGGTTCCTGCTCCTGATCCCTGTCCAGTGCCCCTGGGTTAGGGAGGGGGTGAATCAGCCCAGGTTCCTGCTCCTGATCCCTGTCCAGTGACCCTGGGTTAGGGAGGGGGTGAATCAGTCCGGGTTCCTGCTCCTGATCCCTGTCCAGTGACTCTGGGTTATGGAGGGGGTGAATCAGCCCGGGTTCCTGCTCCTGATCCCTGTCCAGTGACCCTGGGTTAGGGAGTGGGTGAATCAGTCCGGGTTCCTGCTCCTGACCCCTGACCAGTGACCCTGGGTTAGAACAACAAACAAAGAACAAAGAAATGTACAGCACAGGAACAGGCCCTTCGGCCCTCCAAGCCCGTGCCGACCATGCTGCCCGACTAAACTACAATCTTCTACACTTCCTGGGTCCGTATCCTTCTATTCCCATCCTATTCATATATTTGTCAAGATGCCCCTTAAATGTCCCTATCGTCCCTGCTTCCACTACCTCCTCCGGTAGCGAGTTCCAGGCACCCACTACCCTCTGCGTAAAAAACTTGCCTCGTACATCTACTCTAAACCTTGCCCCTCTCACCTTAAACCTGTGCCCCCTAGTAATTGACCCCTCTACCCTGGGGAAAAGCCTCTGACTATCCACTCTGTCTATGCCCCTCATAATTTTGTAGACCTCTATCAGGTATCCCCTCAACCTCCTTCGTTCCAGTGAGAACAAACCGAGTTTATTCAACCGCTCCTCATAGCTAATGCCCTCCATACCAGGCAACATTCTGGTAAATCTCTTCTGCACCCTCTCTAAAGCCTCCACATCCTTCTGGTAGTGTGGCGACCAGAATTGAACGCTATACTCCAAGTGTGGCCTAACTAAGGTTCTATACAGCTGCAACATGACTTGCCAATTCTTATACTCAATGCCCCGGCCAATGAAGGTAAGCATGCCGTATGCCTTCTTGACTACCTTCTCCACCTGTGTTGCCCCTTTCAATGACCTGTGGACCTGTACTCCTAGATCTCTTTGACTTTCAATACTCTTGAGGGTTCTACCATTCACTGTATATTCCCTACCTGCATTAGACCTTCCAAAATGCATTACCTCACATTTGTCCGGATTAAACTCCATCTGCCATCTCTCCGCCCAAGTCTCCAGACAATCTAAATCCTGCTGTATCCTCCGACAGTCCTCATCGCTATACGCAATTCCACCAACCTTTGTGTCGTCTGCAAACTTACTAATCAGACCAGTTACATTTTCCTCCAAATCATTTATATATACTACAAAGAGCAAAGGTCCCAGCACTGATCCCTGTGGAACACCACTGGTCACAGCCCTCCATTTAGAAAAGCATCCCTCCATTGCTACTCTCTGCCTTCTATGGCCTAGCCAGTTCTGTATCCACCTAGCCAGCTCACCCCTGATCCCGTGTGACTTCACCTTTTGTACTAGTCTACCATGAGGGACCTTGTCAAAGGCCTTACTGAAGTCCATATAGACAACATCTACTGCCCTACCTGCATCAATCATCTTAGTGACCTCCTCGAAAAACTCTATCAAGTTAGTGAGACACGACCTCCCCTTCACAAAACCGTGCTGCCTCTCACTAATACGTCCATTTGCTTCCAAATGGGAGTAGATCCTGTCTCGAAGAATTCTCTCCAGTAATTTCCCTACCACTGAAGTAAGGCTCACCGGCCTGTAGTTCCCGGGATTATCCTTGCTACCCTTCTTAAACAGAGGAACAACATTGGCTATTCTCCAGTCCTCCGGGACATCCCCTGAAGACAGCGAGGATCCAAAGATTTCTGTCAAGGCCTCAGCAATTTCCTCTCCAGCCTCCTTCAGTATTCTGGGGTAGATCCCATCAGGCCCTGGGGACTTATCTACCTTAATATTTTTTAAGACACCCAACACCTCATCTTTTTGGATCACAATGTGACCCAGGCTATCTACACCCCCTTCTCCAGACTCAACATCTACCAATTCCTTCTCTTTGGTGAATACTGATGCAAAGTATTCATTTAGTACCTCGCCCATTTCATCTGGCTCCACACATAGATTCCCTTGCCTATCCTTCAGTGGGCCAACCCTTTCCCTGGCTACCCTCTTGCTTTTTATGTACGTGTAAAAAGCCTTGGGATTTTCCTTAACCCTATTTGCCAATGACTTTTCGTGGCCCCTTCTAGCCCTCCTGACTCCTTGCTTAAGTTCCTTCCTACTTTCCTTATATTCCACGCAGGCTTCGTCTGTTCCCAGCCTTTTAGCCCTGACAAATGCCTCCTTTTTCTTTTTGACGAGGCCTACAATATCACTCGTCATCCAAGGTTCCCGAAAATTGCCGTATTTATCTTTCTTCCTCACAGGAACATGCCGGTCCTGTATTCCTTTCAACTGCCACTTGAAAGCCTCCCACATGTCAGATGTTGATTTGCCCTCAAACATCCGCCCCCAATCTATGTTCTTCAGTTCCCGCCTAATATTGTTATAATTAGCCTTCCCCCAATTTAGCACATTCATCCTCGGACCACTCTTATCCTTGTCCACCAGTACTTTAAAACTTACTGAATTGTGGTCACTGTAACCAAAATGCTCCCCTACTGAAACATCTACCACCTGGCCGGGCTCATTCCCCAATACCAGGTCCAGTACCGCCCCTTCCCTAGTTGGACTGTCTACATATTGTTTTAAGAAGCCCTCCTGGATGCTCCTTACAAACTCCGCCCCGTCTAAGCCCCTGGCACTAAGTGAATCCCAGTCAATATTGGGGAAGTTGAAGTCTCCCATCACCACAACCCTGTTGTTTTTACTCTTTTCCAAAATCTGTCTACCTATCTGCTCCTCTATCTCCCGCTGGCTGTTGGGAGGCCTGTAGTATACCCCCAACATTGTGACTGCACCCTTCTTATTCCTGATCTCTACCCATATAGCCTCACTGCCCTCTGAGGTGTCCTCTCGCAGTACAGCTGTGATATTCTCCCGAACAAGTAGCGCAACTCCGCCTCCCCTTTTACATCCCCCTCTATCCCGCCTGAAACATCTAAATCCTGGAACGTTTAGCTGCCAATCCTGCCCTTCCCTCAACCAGGTCTCTGTAATGGCAACAACATCACAGTTCCAAGTACTAATCCAAGCTCTAAGTTCATCTGCCTTACCCGTAATGCTCCTTGCATTAAAACATATGCACTTCAGGCCACCAGACCCGCTGTGTTCAGCAACTTCTCCCCGTCTGCTCTGCCTCAGAGCCACACTGTCCCTATTCCCTAGTTCTCCCTCAATGCTCTCATCTTCTGACCTATTGCTCCCGTGCCCACCCCCCTGCCATACTAGTTTAAACCCTCCCGTGTGACACTAGCAAACCTCGCGGCCAGGATATTTATGCCTCGCCGGTTTAGATGCAACCCGTCCTTCTTATACAGGTCACACCTGCCCCGGAAGAGCTCCCAGTGGTCCAGATAATGGAAGCCCTGCCTCCTACACCAGCTGTTTAGCCACGTGTTTATCTGCTCTATCTTCCTATTTCTAGCCTCACTGGCACGTGGCACAGGGAGTAATCCCGAGATTACAACCCTCGAGGTCCTGTCTTTTAACTTTCTGCCTAGCTCCCTGAACTCCTGCTGCAGGACCTCATGCCCCTTCCTGCCTATGTCGTTAGTACCAATATGTACAACGACCTCTGCCTGTTTGCCCTCCCCCTTCAGGATTCCCTCTACCCGTTCGGAGACATCCTGGACCCTGGCACCAGGGAGGCAACATACCATCCTGGAGTCTCTTTCACGTCCACAGAAGCGCCTATCTGTGCCCCTGACTATAGAGTCCCCTATTACTATTACTCTTCTGCGCTTTGACCCTCCCTTCTGAACATCAGAGCCAGCCGTGGTGCCACTGCTCAGGCTGCTGCTGTTTTCCCCTGATAGGCTATCCCCCCCGACAGTATCCAAAGGGGTATATCTGTTCGAGAGGGGGATAACCACAGGGGATTCCTGCACTGACTGCCTGCCCTTTCTGGTGGTCACCCATTTCTTTACATAACTGCGATCTATGACGCTTTCCGCCACCTGCATGCTCCTAAGTGCATCCAATTGCTGCTCCAACCGAACCATGCGGTCTGTGAGGAGCTCCAGTTGGGTGCACTTTCTGCAGATGAAGCCATCCGGGACGCTGGAAGCCTCCCGGACCTGCCACATCTCACAGTCAGAGCACAGCACCCCTCTAACTGACATTGCGTCAATTAATTAAAATTAAAATTTGTCTTTTTTTTTTTTAAATACTTTTTAAAAAATTTTCAAAGTTACTGTCAACTATCTGTTTCCTAGCACTAGATTTCTAATAGAAATGCGATAGCTAACTATAATACTCTCCGATCTCTGGCTTAGATATCCCTCTAAATTATAATTAAGTTATTATGTTTAATTAGTTACCATATACTCAAATTTTTTTAAATTTAGGGTAGAATCCCAACCAGCCACTCTGGCCACAGCTTTTCTGTGATGTCACTTCAGTTTCCCCCCGACACACACAATTTGAAAAAAGGTATAAAAGTAAAAATAAGTAAAAATCACTTACTTACCTTCTGAGTGTCTTAGATGTTCTCAGGTTCTCTCGCTGACAGAGACTGCTCCTCCACCTCCGAACCTTGACCTGCACAATGCTAATAATATACTAATAATATAATATGGCACTTACCTCACACCAATAGGTCTTATTATTAGGTTAGAGGAGGAGGGCGGGTGGGAGACACTACACGTGTAGTATCTCGGGTTTCCTCTCCACCAGAATCTATTAGTTGGGGGGGGGGGGGACTTCCCAGAGGTCCGCGGGTCGAACTTCCGGTTCCCGCCTTATATAAAAACAAATAAAAAACAAATAGTGACCCTGGGTTAGGGAGGGAGTGAATCAGTCCGGGTTCCTGCTCCTGATCCCTGTCCAGTGACCCTGGGTTAGGGAGGGGGTGAATCAGCTTGGCTTCCTGCTCCTGATGCCTGCCCAGTGACCCTGGGTTAGGGAGGGGGTGAATCAGTCCGGGTTCCTGCTCCTGATCCCTGTCCAGTGACCCCTGGGTTAGGGAGGGGGTGAATCAGCCTGGCTTCCTGCTCCTGATGCCTGCCCAGTGACCCTGGGTTGGGGAGGGGGTGAATCAGTCCGGGTTCCTGCTCCTGATCCCTGTCCAATGACCCTGGATTAGGGAGGAGGTGAATCAGTCCGGGTTCCTGCTCCTGATCCCTTATCCAGTGACCCTGGGTTAGGGAGTGGGTGTATCAGTCCGGGTTCCTGCTCCTGATCCCTGTCCAGTGACCCTGGGTTAGGGAGGGGGTGAATCAGCCTGGATTCCTGCTCCTGATCCCTGTCCAATGACCCTGGATTAGGGAGGAGGTGAATCAGTCCGGATTCCTGCTCCTGATCCCTGTCCAGTGACCCTGGGTTAGGGAGGGGGTGACTCATCCCGGGTTCCTGCTCCTGACCCCTGTCCAGTGACCCTGGGTTAGGGAGGGGGTGAATCAGTCCGGGTTCCTGCTCCTGATCCCTGTCCAGTGGCCCTGGGTTAGGGAGTGGGTGTGAATCAGTCCGGGTTCCTGCTCCTGATCCCAGTCCAGTGACCCCTGGGTTAGGGAGGGGGTGAATCAGCCTGGCTTCCTGCTCCTGATGCCTGCCCAGTGACCCTGGGTTGGGGAGGGGGTGAATCAGTCCGGGTTCCTGCTCCTGATCCCTGTCCAATGACCCTGGATTAGGGAGGAGGTGAATCAGTCCGGGTTCCTGCTCCTGATCCCTTATCCAGTGACCCTGGGTTAGGGAGTGGGTGTATCAGTCCGGGTTCCTGCTCCTGATCCCTGTCCAGTGACCCTGGGTTAGGGAGGGGGTGAATCAGCCTGGATTCCTGCTCCTGATCCCTGTCCAATGACCCTGGATTAGGGAGGAGGTGAATCAGTCCGGATTCCTGCTCCTGATCCCTGTCCAGTGACCCTGGGTTAGGGAGGGGGTGACTCATCCCGGGTTCCTGCTCCTGACCCCTGTCCAGTGACCCTGGGTTAGGGAGGGGGTGAATCAGTCCGGGTTCCTGCTCCTGATCCCTGTCCAGTGGCCCTGGGTTAGGGAGTGGGTGTGAATCAGTCCGGGTTCCTGCTCCTGATCCCAGTCCAGTGACCCTGGGTTAGGGAGGGGGTGAATCAGCCCGGGTTCCTGCTCCTGATCCCTGTCCAGTGACCCTGGGTTAGGGAGGGGGTGAATCAGTCCGGGTTCCTGCTCCTGATCCCTGTCCAGTGACCCTGGGTTAGGGAGGGAGGTGGGGGTGGGGGGAAGTTTTCTGAATTGGGCTCTCCGATGGGCCCTGTTTTGAGCATTTGCCTGATGCTAATTTTCCAGTCGGATGGTTTTACAGGTGCTGAGGTCCTGGTGCTCGCCATCACCTCCTTCACCGCTCTGATCCTGATTGGCCTTGGCGCCATCTCGTACTTCCTTTACAGAAGGTTCAGACAGAAACCTCAGTCTCAGAACCACAGTAAGCACATCAACATATTATCTCAGGAGTGGGTCTAGTGGGAGTCAACAGAAAGGGGTTTGCGTCCATGGGGATTCTGCACAGTGGGAGTGAATGCGGAGGGGTTTGGGTCCTTTGGGATTGAATACAGTGGGAATGAATAGGAAGGGATTTGGATCCATTGGGACTGTACCCAATGGGAGTGAACGGGAAGGGATTTGAGTCCATTGGGATTGTGTACAGTGGGAGTGAACGGGCAGGGGTTTGGGACCATTGGGAATGTGTACAGTGGGAGTGAACGGGAAGGGGTTTGGGTCCATTGGAATTGTGTACAGTGGGAGTGAACGGGAAGGGGTTTGGTCCATTGGGATTGTATAGAGTGGGAGTGAAAGGGAAGGGCTTTGGGTCCATTGGGATTGTGTACAGTGGGAGTGAACAGGAAGGGGTTTGGCTTCATTGGGATTGTGTACAGTGGGAGTGAACAGGAAGGGGTTTGGGTCCTTTGGGATTGTATAGAGTGGGAGTGAAAGGGAAGGGCTTTGGGTCCATTGAGATTGTGTACAGTGGGAGTGAACAGGAAGGGGTTTGGGTCCATTGGGATTGTGTACAGTGGGAGTGAAGGGGAAGGGCTTTGGGTCCATTGGGATTGTGTACAGTGGGAGTGAACAGGAAGGGTTTGGGTCCATTGGGATTGTGTACAGTGGGAGTGAACGGGAAGGGCTTTGGGTCCATTGGGATTGCGTACAGTGGGAGTGAACGGGAAGGGGTTTGGGTCCATTGGGATTGTGTACAGTGGGAGTGAACAGGAAGGGATTTGGGTCCATTGGGATTGTGTACAGTGGGAGTGAACAGGAAGGGGTTTGGGTCCATTGGGATTGTGTACAGTGGGAGTGAACGGGAAGGGGTTTGGGTCCATTGGGATTGTGTACAGTGGGAGTGAACAGGAAGGGATTTGGGTCCATTGGGATTGTGTACAGTGGGAGTGAACAGGAAGGGGTTTGGGTCCATTGGGATTGTGTACAGTGGGAGTGAACGGGAAGGACTTTGGGTCCATTGGGATTGTGTACAGTGGGAGTGAACGGGAAGGACTTTGGGTCCATTGGGATTGTGTACAGTGGGAGTGAACAGGAAGGGGTTTGGGTCCTTTGGGATTGTATAGAGTGGGAGTGAAAGGGAAGGGCTTTGGGTCCATTGAGATTGTGTACAGTGGGAGTGAACAGGAAGGGGTTTGGGTCCATTGGGATTGTGTACAGTGGGAGTGAACGGGAAGGGCTTTGGGTCAATTGGGATTGTGTACCGTGGGAGTGAACAGGAAGGGTTTGGGTCCATTGGGATT
Source organism: Scyliorhinus torazame (assembly GCF_047496885.1). Taxonomy (NCBI): domain Eukaryota; kingdom Metazoa; phylum Chordata; class Chondrichthyes; order Carcharhiniformes; family Scyliorhinidae; genus Scyliorhinus; species Scyliorhinus torazame. The sequence continues at coordinate 72,783,976 of NC_092722.1, read as the reverse complement.
GTGTACAGTGGGAGTGAACGGGAAGGGCTTTGGGTCCATTGGGATTGCATACAGTGGGAGTGAACGGGAAGGGGTTTGGGTCCATTGGGATTGTGTACAGTGGGAGTGAACAGGAAGGGATTTGGGTCCATTGGGATTGTGTACAGTGGGAGTGAACAGGAAGGGGTTTGGGTCCATTGGGATTGTGTACAGTGGGAGTGAACGAAAAGGGGTTTGGGTCCATTGGAATTGTGTACAGTGGGAGTGAACAGGAAGGGATTTGGGTCCATTGGGATTGTGTACAGTGGGAGTGAACAGGAAGGGGTTTGGGTCCATTGGGATTGTGTTCAGGGGAGTGACCGGGAAGCGGTTTGGGTCCATTGGAATTATGTTCAGTGGGAATGACCGGGAAGGGGTTTGGGTCTATTGGGATTGTGTGCAGCAGTAGTGAAAAGGAAGGAATTTGGGTCCATTGGGGTTGTGTGCAGTGGGATTGAATGGGAAGGGGTTTGGTCCATTGGGAGTGTGCCTGTACTGTGACATTTAATCACTCAATTAATTATTTCTCTAATTCATCAACACTTGCAGGTGAAACTGGACATAGCTGCCGGTCAGAGGTGAGTCAGAGTGTTTCAGTGAGGAATGTGGGGTATATCAGAGTGTTACAGTGAGGGGTGTGGGATATATCAGAGTGTTACAGTGAACGGCGAGAGTTATATCAGAGTGTTACAGTGAGGGGTGTTGGAAATATCAGTGTGTTACAGTGTGGGGTGTGGGGTATATCAGAGTGTGACAGTGAGGGGTATGGGATATATCACTCTGTTACAGTGAGGTGTGTGGGGTATATCAGTGTTACAGTGAGGTGTGTGGGGTATATTAACGTTACAGTGAGGGGTGTGGGGTATATTAACGTTACAGTGATGGGTGTGGGGTCTATCAGTGTTACAGTGAGGGGCGTGGGGTATATCAGTGTGTTACAGTGAGGGGTGTGGGGTATATCAGTGTGTTACAGTGAGGGGTGTGGGGTATATCAGAGTGTGACAGTGAGGGGTATGGGATATATCAGTGTGTTACAGTGAGGTGTGTGGGGTATATCAGTGTTCCAGTGAGGTGTGTGGGGTATATCAATGTTATAGTGAGGTGTGTGGGGTATATTAACATTACAGTGAGGTGTGTGGGGTATATTAACGTTACAGTGAGGGGTGTGGGGTATATTAACGTTACAGTGATGGGTGTGGGGTCTATCAGTGTTACAGTGAGGGGCGTGGGGTATATCAGTGTGTTACAGTGAGGGGTGTGGGGTATATCAGTGTGTTACAGTGAGGGGTGTGGGGTATATCAGAGTGTGACAGTGAGGGGTATGGGATATATCAGTGTGTTACAGTGAGGTGTGTGGGGTATATCAGTGTTCCAGTGAGGTGTGTGGGGTATATCAATGTTACAGTGAGGTGTGTGGGGTATATTAACATTACAGTGAGGTGTGTGGGATATATTAACGTTACAGTGAGGGGAGTGGGGTATATTAACGTTACAGTGATGGGTGTGCGGTCTATCAGTGTTACAGTGAGGTGTGTGGGGTGTATTAACGTCACAATGATGGGTGCGGGGTATATCAGTGTTACAGTGAGGTGTGTGGGGTATATCAGTGTTACAGAGAGGTGTGTGGGGTATATTTACGTTACAGTGAGGTGCGGGGGGTATATCAGTGTTGCAGTGAGGTGTGTGGGGTATATCAGTGTTACAGTGAGGGGTGTGTGGTATATTACCGTCACAATGATGGGTGTGGGGTATATCAGTGTTACAGGGAGGTGTGTGGGTTATATCAGTGTTACAATGAGGTGTGTGGGGTATATTTACGTTACAGTGAGGTGTGTGGGGTATATCAGTGTTGCAGTGAGGTGTGTGGGGTATATTAACATTATAGTGAGGGGTGTGGGGTATATTAACATTACAGTGAGGGGTGTGGGGTATATTAACATTACAGTGATGTGTGGGGGATATATCAGTGTTACAGTGAGGGGTGTGGGGTATATTAACATTACAGAGAGGTGTGTGGTGTATATTAACATTACAGTGAGGTGTGGGGGGTATATCAGTGTTGCAGTGAGGTGTGTGGGGTATATCAGTGTTACAGTGAGGTGTGTGGGGTATATCAATGTTACAGTGAGCTGTGTGGGGTATATTAACGTTACAGTGAGGTGTGGGGTATATCAGTGTTACAGTGAGCGGTGTGGGGTATATCAGTGTTACAGTGAGGGTTGTGGGGTATATCAATGTTACAGTGAGTGTGTGGGGTATATTAACATTACAGTGAGGTGTGGGGGGTATATTAACGTTACTGTGAGGGATGTGGGGTATATCAGTGTTGCAGTGAGGTGTGTGGGGTATATCAGAGTGTTACAGTGAGGTGTGTGGGGTATATCAGTGTTACAGTGAGGTGTGTGGTGTATCTCAATGTTACAGTGAGGTGTGTGGGGTATATTAACGTTACAGTGAGGTGTGGGGTATATCAGTGTTACAGTGAGGGGTGTGGGGTATATCAGTGTTACAGTGAGGGTTGTGGGGTATATCAATGTTACAGTGAGGTGTGTGGGGTATATTAACATTACTGTGAAATGTGGAGGGTATATTAACGTTACAGTGAGGGATGTGGGGTATATCAGTGTTACAGTGATGGGTGTTGGGTATATTAACGTTACACTGATAGGTGTGGGGTATATCAGTGTTACAGTGAGGGGCGTGGGGTATATCAGTTTTACAGTAAGGTGTGGGGGGTATATTAACGTTACAGTGAGGTGTGTGGGGTATATTAACGTTTCAGTGAGGTGTGTGGGGTATATTAACGTTACAGTGAGGGATGTGGGGTATATCAGTGTTACAGTGATGGGTGTCGGGTATATTAACGTTACACTGATAGGTGTGGGGTATATCAGTGTTACAGTGAGGGGCGTGGGGTATATCAGTTTTACAGTAAGGTGTGTGGGGTATATTACCGTCTCACTGATGGGTGTGGGGTATATCAGTGTTACAGTGATGTGTGTGGGGTATATCAGTGTTACAGTGAGGTGTGTGGGGTATATTTACATTACAGTGAGGTGTGGGGGTATATCAGTGTTGCAGTGAGGTGTGTGGGGTATATCAGTGTTACAGTGAGGGGTATATTAACGTTACAGTGAGGTGTGTGGGGTATATCAGTGTTACAGTGAGGGGTGTGGGGTATATCAGTGTTACAGTGAGGGGTGTGGGGTATATCAGTGTTACAGTGAGGGGTGTGGGGTACATCAGTGTTACAGTGAGGTGTGTGGGGTATATCAGTGTTACAGCGAGGGATGTGGGGTATATCAGTGTGTTACAGTGAGGGGTGTGGGGTATATTAACGTTACAGTGAGGGGTGTGAGGTATATCAATGTTACAGTGAGGTGTGTGGGGTATATTAACATTACAGTGAGGGGTGTGGGGTATATCAGTGTTACAGTGATGGGTGTGGGGTATATTAACGTTACAGTGAGGTGTGTGGGGTATATTAACGTTACAGTGAGGTGTGTGGGGTAAAGCAGTGTTTCAGTGAGGTAGTGGGGTATATTAACGTTTCAGTGAGGGGTGTGGGGTATATTAACGTTACAGTGAGGTGTGTGGGGTATATCAGTGTTTCAGTGAGGTCTGTGGGGTATATTAACGTTTCAGTGAGGGGTGTGGGGTATATCAGTGTTACAGTGAGGTGTGCGGGGTATATCAGTGTTACAGTGAGGTGTGTGGGGTATATCAGTGTTACAGTGAGGTGTGTGGTGTATATCAGTGTTACAGTAAGGTGTGCGGGGTATATTAACGTTACAGTGAGGGGTGTGGGGTATATTAACGTTCCAGTGAGGTGTGTGGGGTATATCAGTGTTACAGTGAGGTGTGCGGGGTATATCAGTGTTACAGTGAGGTGTGTGGGGTATATCAGTGTTACAGTGAGGTGTGTGGTGTATATCAGTGTTACAGTAAGGTGTGCGGGGTATATTAACGTTACAGTGAGGGGTGTGGGGTATATTAACGTTCCAGTGAGGTCTGTGGGGTATATCAGTGTTACAGTGAGGTGTGTGGTGTATATCAGTGTTACAGTGAGGGGTGTGGGGTATATTAACGTTACAGTGAGGTGTGTGGGTTATATCAGTGTGACAGTGAGGGATGTGGGGTATATCAGTGTTACAGTGACGTGTGTGGGGTATATCAGTGTTTCCGTGAGGGATGTGGGGTATGTCAGTGTTACAGTGAGTGGTGTGGGGTATATCAGTGTTACAGTGAGGGGTGTGGGGTATATCAGTATTTCCGTGAGGGATGTGGGGTATATCAGTGTTACAGTGAGGAGTGTGGAATATTGTAGAATGTTACAGTGAGGGGTGTGGGGTATATCAGTGTTACAGTGAGGGGTGTGGGGTATATCAGTGTTACAGTGAGGGGTGTGGGGTATATCAGTGTTACAGTGAGGGGTGTGGGGTATATCAGTGTTACAGTGAGGTGTGTGGGGTATATTAACGTTACAGTGAGGTGTGTGGGGTATATCAGTGTTACAGTGAGGTGTGTGGGGTATATTAACGTTTCAGTGAGGGGTGTGGGGTTTATTAACGTTACAGTGAGGGGTGTGGGGTATATCAATGTTACAGTGAGGGGTGTGGGGTATATTAACGTTTCAGTGAGGGGTGTGGGGTATATTAACGTTTCAGTGAGGGGTGTGGGGTATATTATCGTTACAGTGAGGGGTGTGGGGTATATCAGTGTTACAGTGAGGGGTGTGGGATATATCAGTGTTACAGTGAGGTGTGTGGGGTATATTAACGTTACAGCGAGGGATGTGGGGTTTATCAGTGTTACAGTGAGGGGTGTGAGGTATATCAATGTTACAGTGAGGTGTGTGGGGTATATTAACGTTTCAGTGAGGGGTGTGGGGTATATTAACGTTTCAGTGAGGTGTGTGGGGTACATTAACGTTACAGTGAGGTGTGTGGGGTATATCAATGTTACAGTGAGGGGTGTGGGGTATATTAACGTTTCAGTGAGGGGTGTGGGGTATATTAACGTTACAGTGAGGGGTGTGGGGTATATTAACGTTACAGTGAGGGGTGTGGGGTATATCAGTGTTACAGTGAGGGGTGTGGGATATATCAGGGTGTTACAGTGAGGGGTGTGGGGTATATCAGTGTTACAGTGAGGGGTGTGAGGTATATCAATGTTACAGTGAGGTGTGTGGGGTATATTAACGTTTCAGTGAGGGGTGTGGGGTATATTAACGTTACAGTGAGGTGTGTGGGGTATATCAATGTTACAGTGAGGGGTGTGGGGTATATTAACGTTCCAGTGAGGTGTGTGGGGTATATCAGTGTTACAGTGATGTGTGCGGGGTATATCAGTGTTACAGTGAGGTGTGTGGGGTATATCAGTGTTACAGTGAGGTGTGTGGGGTATATCAGTGTTACAGTGAGGTGTGCGGGGTATATTAACGTTACAGTGAGGGGTGTGGGGTATATTAACGTTACAGTGAGGTGTGTGGGGTATATCAGTGTTACAGTGAGGGGTGTGGGGTATATCCGTGTTTCCGTGAGGGAAGTGGGGTATATCAGTGTTACAGTGAGGTGTGTGGGGTATATCAGTGTTACAGTGAGGGGTGTGGGGTACATTACCATTACAGTGACGTGTGTGGCGTATATTAACGTTACAGTGAGGGGTGTGGGGTATATCAGTGTTACAGTGAGGGTTGTGGCGTTCTTAACGTTACAGTGAGGGATGTGGGGTATATTTTTGGGTATGTTTGTATTTTGCTGATCCTGGTCTCTGTCTGTTTTCAAGTTGGTTGTTGGGAATACCCGAGCTCTCCTCCCGATTCAGGAGGTTGAATTCCCCGAGACTATGAATTACGCAACTCCAGTGCCTGATCTTCCCGACTGTGTTCAAGCCGCTGGGAACAAGCTACTCCCGAACAGTGAGTGTGCGCGGATTGAGGAGAGAAGAGTGCACAAGGGGGCAGAATGGAACAGGGAAGGCGTTGAGGGCAGAGGTGGGAAAGGAGGTGAGGGAGAGGCGGTGGGGAAGGAAGAGGAGTGGGCGGGGAGGAGGGGAATGGAAGAGGAAGAAGGGGGAACAAGGGGGAGGGGAGAGGAGAGGAGGGGAGGTGGAGGGAGAGGAGTGAGGGGGAGGGAGAGGAGGGAGGAGGAGGGAGGGGAGGAGAGAGGGGGGAGGGGAGAGGGGGAATGGAGAGGGGGAGGGGGAGGGGAGAGGAGGGAGGGGGACAGGAGAGGAGAGGGGGGGAGAGGAGGGAGGGTGACGGGAGAGGAGGGAGGGGAGAGGAGAGGAGGAAAGGGAGAGGAGGGGAGGTGAGAGGGGGAGGGGAGGAGGGGGAGAGATGTGGGAGGAGGGGGAGAGATGTGGGAGGAGGGAGGGGAGAGAGGGAGGGGAGAGGGGTGGGGAGAGGGGGAGGAGAAGAGGGAGGGGAGGGGAGAGGAGAGGAGGGAGGGGAGATGAGGGAGGGGAGGGGAGAGGAGAGGAGGAAGGGGAGAGGAGAGGAGGAAGGGGAGAGGAGAGGAGGAAGGGGAGAGGAGAGGAGGAAGGGGAGAGGAGAGGAGGAAGGGGAGAGGAGAGGAGGAAGGGGAGAGGAGAGGAGGAAGGGGAGAGATGGGAGAGGAGAGAGAGGGAGAGGAGGAAGGGGAGAGATGGGAGAGGAGGGGAGGGGAGAGGAGGGAGGGGGAGTGCGGAGGAGGGAGGGGGAGTGGGGAGGGGGAAGGGAGAGGGAGGGAGGGAGGGGGAAGGGGAGGGGAGATGAGGGAGGTGGAGGGAGAGGAGTGAGGGGAGGGGGAGGGGAAGGGGAGGGGAGAGGAGGGAAGGAGAGGGATATGAGGGAGTGGAGAGTTGGAGGGAGGGGGAGGGAGAGGAGGGAGGGGGAGGAGAGAGGAGGGAGGGGGAGGAGAGAGGAGGGAGGGGAGAGGGGGGAGGGGAGAGGGGAGAGGAGGGAAGGAGAGAGGAGGGAGAAGGCAGAGGAGAGGGGGATGAGGGGAGGGGGATGGGAGGGGGAGGGGAGTGGAGGGACGGGAATGGATGGGAGAGGAGGGAGGGGGAGGGAGAGGGGGGAAGGGGAGAAGGGGAGAGGAGGGGAGGTGAGAGGGGAGAGGAGTGAGGGGAGAGGAGTGAGGGGAGGGGAAAGGAGTGAGGGGAGAGGAGGGAGGGGGAGGGGAGAGGGGTGGGGAGAGGGGGAGGGAGAAGAGGGGAGAGGAGGGAGGGGGAGGGAGAGGAGGGAGGGGGAGGGGAGCGGAGGGAGGGGAGAGGAGGGAGGGGAGAGGAGAGGAGGAAGAGGAGAGGAGGGATGGTGAGAGGGGAGGGGAAGGAGGGGGAGGGGAGAAGAGGGGAGAGGAGGGAGGGGGAGGGGAGAGGAGGGAGGGGGAGGGGAGCGGAGGGAGGGGAGAGGAGGGAGGGAGGGGAGAGAGGGAGGGAGAGGAGAGGAGGAGGAAGGGGAGAGGAGGGATGGTGAGAGGGGAGGGGAAGGAGGGGGAGAGATGTGGAGGAGGGAGAGGAGAGAGATGGGAGGGGGAGGGGGAGGGGAGAGGAGAGAGGGGAGATGAGGGAGGGGGAGGGGAGATGATGGAGGGGAGAGTGGGGAGGGAGGGGAAGGAGGGGGAGGGAGGGAAAGAAGGGGTGTGGAGGGAGGGGAGAAGAGGGAGAGGGAGGGGAGAAGAGGTAGGGGAGGGGAGAGAGGGAGGGGGAGGGGAGCAGAGGGGAGAGGAGGAGGAGGGAGGGGAGAGGTGGGAGGGGGTAGAGGAGGGAGGGGGTGGGGAGAAGAGGGAGGGGGTGGGGAGAAGAGGGAGGGGGAGGGGAGAAGAGGGAGGTGGGAGGGAGATGAGGGAGGGTGTAGGCCGGAGCAGGGAGGGAGAGGAGGGAGGGGGTGGGGAGAGGAGGGGAAAGGAGGGAGGGGGAGCGGAGGGGAGTGGATGGAGAGTGATACATCATCCATAACACACGACGAGTGATAAACGTGACTGAGGCTTTAATACACTAAACAGCAAGCCTCCTGCCTCTGGGCCCGAACTGGATCCGGAGGCGGAGACTTGCCACTTTTATACAGAAGCCCAAGGGGAGGAGCCACAGGTGGAGCCAGCCTGGACAAGCCCAGGCATGCACAACACAACACAATACATATCATGCAATAATGTGGTTTACCACATTCACCCCCTGTTTAAAAAAAGAGTCCGGCGGGGGTGAAGTGGTCTTAAAGGTCAAGTCTGTCGGGGGCCTTGACCTTCCGCCGTGATCGCCTCAGTCCCGGCTGTGGTGTGGGCACCGGCGCCGAGACCTGTGGGTCTGGGAGCGTGTTGACTTCTTCTTCGGCGAAGGGGAGGCGGCGTATGGGCAGAGGTGGTGGTGATTGTCGCCGGTGGGCCTGCGGGTGTCAGTTCGTGAGGGAGGTGGGCAGGGGTGAGGGAAGACGGTGTAGGGTGGGGGTGGTGGTGATGGTCGCCGGAGAGCCTGCAGGAGCCAAATCCCAAAGGGAGACCATGTCCTGCCGCCCGTCCTGGTGTGCCACGTAGGCATATTGTGGGTTTGCATGGAGCAGGACCTTCTCGACGAGGGGGGTCGGTTTTAAGGCTCCTTAAATGCTTGCGGAGAAGGGCGTGCCCCGGGACTGTCAGCCAGGACGGAAGCGAGACCCCGGAGGAGGATTTCCTGGGGAAGGCAAACATACGTTCATGAGGAGTCTCGTTAGTGGCTGTACATAGGAGCCGGATGGAGTGAAGCGCATCAGGGAGGACCTCCTGCCAGCAGGAGACTGGGAGACTTTTCGACTGTAGGCCCAGGAGGACTGGAGGCGATGCCTTTGCTGAGCAGGAACTGACGCAACTCGTCGCTCATAAAGTAGGAGCCCAGATCACTGTGGATATAGGCAGGGAACCCGAACAGGGTGAAAAGACTGTGCAGGGCCTTGATAACGGACGCAAAGGTCATGTCAGAGCAGGGGATGAGGAAGGGAAATCTGGAGTACTCATCAACGATGTTGAGGAAGTACACATTATGGTCAATGGAGGGGAGGAGCCCTTTGAAGTCCATGCTGAGGCGCTCTAAAGGGCGGGTGCCTTTACCAGATGTGCTCTGTCTGGCCGATAGAAGTGCGGTTTGCACTCAGCACAGACCTGGCAGTCCCTGGTCACGGACCTGACCTCCTCGATGGAGTAGGGCAGGTTGTGAGCCTTGATGAAGTGGAAAAACCGGGCGACCCCGGGGCGACTCCCCGTTGTGGAGGGCCCTGAGTCGGTCTACTTGTGCGCTGGTGCGTGTACCGCGGGAGAGAGCACCTTGGGGCTCATTGAGCTTCCCGGGCCGATACAAGATGTCATAGCTGTAGGTGGAGAGCTCGATCCTCCACCTCAGGATCTTGTCGTTCTTGATCTTGCCCCGCTGTGTGTTATTGAACATGAAGGCAACCGACCGTTGGTCAGTGAGGAGAGTGAATCGCCTGCCGGCCAGGTAATGCCTCCAATGTCTCACAGCTTCTAGCCCAGGCTTGGGCTTCGACGGAGGAGTGTCGAATTTCGGAGGTATGGAGGGTACGGGAGAAGAAAGCCACGGCCTGCCCGCCTGGTTGAGGGTAGCGGCCAAAGCAAAGTCCGACGCATCGCTCTCCACCTGGAACGGAATGGACTCGTCCACAGCGTGCATCGCGGCTTTGGCAATATCTGCCTTGATGCGGTTGAAGGCCAGTCGGGCCTCAGCCGTCAGGGGAAAAATGGTGGATTTGATCAGTGGACAGGCCTTGTCCGCAAAGTTGGGGACCCACTGGGCATAGTAGGAAAAGAACCCCAGGCATCTCTTCAGGGGCTTGGGGCAGTGGGGGAGGGGCGCATATGGTCGGGGTCGGGCCTTAGGACCCCGTGTTCCACGACGTAGCCGAGGATGGCTAGGCGGGTTGTGCGGAAGACGCATTTTTCTCTATTATAGGTGAGGTTCAGGAGTTTAGCGGTGTGGAGGAAGTGCCGGAGGTTCTCGTCATGGTCCTGCTGGTCACGGCCGCAGATGGTGACATTACCTAAGTACGGGAACGTGGCCCGCAGCCCGTACTGGTCAACCATTCGGTCCATTTCCCTTTGGAAGACCAAGACCCCGTTGGTGAAGTCGAAGGGAACCCTGAGGAAGTGATAGAGGCGGCCATCTGCCTCGAAGGCAGTGTATTGGCGGTCCTCCGGGCAGATAGGGAGCTGGTGGTACGCAGACTTCAAGTCGACTGTAGAGAAGACTCGATACTGTGCAATCTGATTGACCATGTCAGATATGCGGGTGAGGGGGTACGCATCGAGCTGCGTGTACCGGTTGATGGTCTGGCTATAACCGATGACCATCCGGTGCTTCTCCACAGTCTTGACGACCACCACTTGGGCTCTCCAGGGGCTGTTACTAGCCTCAATGATCCCCTCTCACAGGAATCGCTGGACCTCCGACCTGATGAAGGTCCGTTCCTGGGCACTGTAGCGTCTGCTTTTGGTAGCGACGGGCTTACAGCCTGGGGTGAGGTTTGTGAAGAGGGAGGGTGGGGCGACCTTAAGGGTCGCGAGGCTACAGATGGTGAGGGAGGCAGAGGTACGTTGAACATAAAAGTAAAGCTCTGTAGATGGCACTGGAAGTTGAGCCCCAGTAATAGGGCAGCGCAGAGATGGGGGAGGATGTAGAGCCTAAAGTTGATGTACTCTCTGCCTTACACAGTGAGGGTCGCAACACAGTACCTCTGGATTTCTACTGCGTGGGATCCGGAAGCCAGGGATATTTTCTTGGTCGCAGGTAGGATGGGGAGGGAGTAGCGCCTTACTGTATCTGGGTGTATGAAGCTGTCCGTGATCCCGGAGTTGAAAAGGCAGGCCGCCTCGTGCCCGTTGATCCGGACGGTCATCGTGGACTTTGCGAGGTGGTGCGGCGAGGACTGGTCGAGTGTGACGGAGGCGAGTGTCGGAAGGCGGTCGGTAGGCCGGTCGGACGTAGCGGCGGCCAGCGTACGGTCGAGTGAGCAGGGCTCTCGGGAGGCTGTGGAGTGGTCCCAAGATGGTGGCCCTCATGAGTTGCATGTGGCGGATGAGGTGCAAGATGTCATCCAAGATGGCGGCCCCCGTGGGTCGCACGTATCGGCTGAAATTAAAGATGGTGGCACCCACGGGTAGCACATGGTGGGTGGCGCGGCAGTTGGGGGCGGTCCCGACAGGCAGCAGGCAGTGCTGCTGGGCCTAGGAGGTTTAGGGGAAGCTCGGGCCCGGCAAGCTTTTGCTAAGTGTCCCTTCTTCCCACAGCCATTACAAGTTGCGTTCCGTGCCGGGCAGCGTTGTCGGCGGTGATTACTCTGGCCACGGAAGTAGCACCTCGGGCCTCCGCCGTTGGCGGGCCGCTGCGCAGGCTTGCGTCGTACCCGGGTCGGCTGATGGCTGCGTCCATGAGGCCCACGAGGGCGCAGCCATCAGCCGACATGTGTGCGACGTAGATGCAGGCCCCCATGTTCTGGGAGGCCACCTCCAGTGAGTTGGAGAGTTGTACTGTCTCTGGGAGGCCAAGTGCCTCCTTTTCTAATAATCGTTGGTGGATATAGTTAGAGTGCATGCCCGCGACATAAGCGTCCTTGATCAGCAGCGCCGCGTGCTGGGTAGCCGATATCCCCGACAGTCGCAGTTCCGGCAGAGGATGCACAGGGCACGCAGGAATTCTGCGAGTGATTCCCCAGGGCGTTGCCGTCTCGTGGCGAGGAGGTGCCGAGCATATACCTGGTTAACGGATTTCAAGTATTGTCCTTTTAGCAGCGTTATCGCCTGCGCGTACGAGGGGACGTCCCTGATGAGGGGAAAGATTCTTGGGCTCACCCGTGCGTTGAGGACCTGCTTCTTCTGGAGGTCTGTGAGGTCTTCGGTGAAGGATGCGAGGTACGCCTCGAAGCAGCTTAGCCAGTGTTCAAGCGTTTCTGTAGCGTCGGCCACCTGTGGGTCCAGCTCTAAGGTATCAGGCTTGAGTGATGAGTTCATCTTTAGGAGTTTAGTGCATTAAATTGAACACCATCAATAACACACGATGAGGGATGAACGTAACTGAGGCTTTAATACACTAAACAGCAAGCCTCCTGCCTCTGGCCCGAACTGGATCCGGAGGCGGAGACTTGCCACTTTTATACAGAAGCCCGAGGGGAGGAGCCACAGGCGGAGCCAGCCTGGACAAGCCCAGGCATGCACGATGCAGCACAATGCATAGAATACAATAATGTGGT